>NC_067245.2:47491935-48741935 GCF_019359855.2 Lolium perenne
CGTCGCCGACGGCACTGGCATCGTCCGGGACGCGCACCGCCATCAGCATCATCCTTCCCTTGGTCATTGGAAGTGGCAATGTGAGCCCAGTGGCCCTTTTTGCAACAGTAAAGACACTTGTCGTCCTTGGACGAGCCGCCGCCACGTGCGCCGTCCCTGTTCCCAGGTGACCACGTCTTTCCCTGCTTGCGATCGCCACTTCCAGAGACCGAGCTGTGGCCGTCAGAGTCGCGGCGCTTCTGACGCGCACGCCACTCCTCCGCGGTGAGTAGCAGACCGCTTACCCGTCAGTACACTCAGTTGCATCGTCGAGGTGATATCCCTCCTCGGCGGTGATCAGGTGCCCGCAGAGCTCTTCGATGGAGAGCTGACGGTATTCTCTATCGCCATCACCATCGGCCGGTACTTCCGCGGCGCCACCCGCAGGAATTTCAGCAACGCCTTTCATCCACCGGGTCACCTAGGAGCTCAAGATCGTTGATGATGGAGGTTAGGCGTATCGCAAAAGCCTCAACGGACTCACCGAATTTGAACTGAAGTTCTTTGTATTCTCACCGGCGCGTTTGCGCCTTCGTCTCGCGAAACCGCTCGCTGCAGTGCCCCAGGCAGCCTTGGCGGCTAGGGTGCGGACCAGCTCAGGTGGAATGGAACTGCCGGCAGGTACTGCGCGTGAGAGTGGGGTACTGCGCGGAGCCGGTGCTCTCCCGCCGCCGCCCCTCCTAACTAGGCTACGACAGTACGACCACACCTCGTCGAGGACACAGACTTGCGACGCCGCGCCGGCGACTTTTTTTTTTTGAGAGCAACCACATATTTCATTAATTGAACACCAAGTTACATCAACACATGTGGAAACTAAAAGACAAACCGGGATAAAATGATTATCCTGAATTTGCAGATAAAAATCTAAAAGATCAAGAAATACAAAACAATCTCTAGGGTTTGCTGCACCCATCGTAGCCAGCGGCCGCCGTCCAATTCCAACGCCGCCGAGACGAACGCAAGAAGAGACGCCGAGCCTCCACCTTTGCAAGATCCAAAAAAGCACCATCGCCATCGAGGCTTTGTGAGTCGATGAATAGGCCTGCTGCAAGCAACGAGGCACATGTCGCTGTGGCACGTCGACCGGGGGACGTCCCCGTGCTGTCTTGGACCAAGATACGCCGCCTCCCATCGACAAAGTCGGAGAAGAACGACATAACCACCACCTCCGGACCAACATCTTCGCTCCAGAAGAACCACCTCGCCCCGGCCCCCAGCACCGTCGTGGACAACGACAAACGCCAGTGACACGTTGAGAAACAGATCTCGCCAGATCTGAAGAACGGCGAGAAGACCAAGCCGCCGACCTGAAAGATCGACAAGCACACGTTGCCAACAACTCCGAGATGCCGCCGTGAAGGTCGCCGCCGGTGTGGGAGTGGAGTTGTGGTAGATTTATTTCTCCGGGCGCCGCTCCCACCACCCCAACAACGCACCATAGGAGACAAAAACTAACCCTAACTACTAGGCCAGAACGGAGGAACGAGGTTCCCCCTCCCTCATGCCGCCGCCAGAGCGGCAAGCGGAGGGAGAGGAAACCAGGCCCAACGCCCTGGCCGGAGATTGGGAAGATTGGGGATCGCCTCCGCCGCCGCCTCTCAGGAGCGGAAGAGGAAAAACGGTTCGGGTCCCTGTGCGCCGGCGACTTAGATAGCCAGCCGCACCGGACTCCACGTGTGCCCCTTGTCCTTCTGCGAGGGTGTCTTCGACATGGCTCTGATAGTCTGATTCCAATTGATAGCACGAACACACTATCACTCTCTCGCTTTCGCTGGGTGTCTCTAGCGTTCTAGCAAAGACAGGAAAACAGAGACAGGGTAGTTTTTGGTGCAGCGTACTGAATTGCAAACATGCCGAGGTGTGCGCCATACTCCGAACGAAACGTGCCATCCCACGTCCGAGTACTGCGCCCACAGCGATACTAAAAACATGGTCAAACGCACAGAACGCGCTGAGCCTCAAGAAGCAGTCTAACTGAACCTACCTGCTAACTGAAACTCTTAACAGCTAACACTACTGGCAGCTAGGTTTATTCAACACACCCACTCCAGAGGCTCCATGCACACCGGCCGCGCAGTCGGACGGCTCGGGGCACGACGGCAACGTCGATGTTGTTGACGTGGCTGCCGTTGTGGGCGAAAGGGGCGACATACGCTCGGCTCCATCGTTATCGATGGCGTGGCTGCCGTTGCCGCCGGCGGACTGAGCCATGGTCGAGCTTAGTACACGATGGAACGCAGTTGCGTTGTGCCGCTATACGCCTATGGGCTATGGCGCCGCTTGCTGGATATGTACGTCACCTTTGCAGATGTACTGCGAGTCGGGATTAGGATGAATGAGAGTTAACTTCATCATCGCTGCAACCAATTTGATAACAAGATTCGATCGTCTTGTTCATCCTGGCCGTGGCGCGCACGACCGAGATAGTAAGTTATGACTGTTTTTCGCCAACAGTCACACAGATTTGCAGAGATAAAAAAAAAGTAACTCACTGCACATACAGTAGTCCTTTTTGATATTTCAGACCATGAAAACCCGGTAGTCGCACACATCAGTTTAAGCTCACAGTGTAATAAAGCATTTTTTTTCCAGGAGTACAGAGCCATACATAGCCAATTCAATCAAAAGACCGATATCATGGAGGATGGCTAAGCAATTACTTGAACACCTCCCCTCATGTCTAGGCTGGTGGGCCTTTTATTTATATCTCGCACGGGTCTTAGATGTGTATCCTTAGAGGCCGGCGGGCCACATTTTTTAGATCTCGCACGAGCCTTAAACATGTATCCTTAGATTTGTTTTTAGAGAGGCCGCAAATATTTAGTTTTATATACTACGTTGGCTAGGATTTGAACCCAAGACCTTGTGATCATATAGAA
This sequence comes from Lolium perenne, assembly GCF_019359855.2. Classification (NCBI taxonomy): domain Eukaryota; kingdom Viridiplantae; phylum Streptophyta; class Magnoliopsida; order Poales; family Poaceae; genus Lolium; species Lolium perenne. The sequence goes on from NC_067245.2 coordinate 47,494,857, forward strand.
TTGCATGCGCTGGTAAGTTCAACCAAAATACCGATATAATGGAGGAGGGCTAGGCAATTACTTGAACACCTCCCCTTACGTCTAGGCCAGTGGATCTTTTTTTAGATCTCGCACGGACCTTAGACGTGTATCCTTAGATTTGTTTTTGGGAGGCCACAAATATTTATTTTTAAATAATGCGTTGGCTAGAATTTGAATGCATGACCTTGTGGTCTGATACCATGTAGAATTGCATGCGCTAGCTAGTTCAACCAAAAGACCGATCTCATGGAGGAGGGCTAGACAATTACTTCAACACTAGGCACTTGGAGCAAATTATGCCGGGAGAGTAATCCCTTGTATGTTTTCATTTCGGTTCGGACTATCTTGTCAAACTCTTCTTCTTAATTAATCAAATGGGACAAAACTTTTGCCCCATTTCAACAAAAAAATTGTTCTCCCAGTTTTTTATCAGCATGATCATAGCAAGACGATGCATCGTCCCACAAAAAAGAACAGAATTGTCAATAACTAAGCCCCAGTCTAGAGAAAGTTCAGGTGTATGGTTATGACGCATGTGCTATCGCGCCGACGAAGAAAAAGATAGCGACATAAAGGGCGCGTTTGGTTGCCTGGGCCGAAAACCTGCATGCATGCGCCAGCGAGATGGGAGACATTGCGCGTCGCGAACGGGCCATGGGCCACTTTTGGCGGGTTGTTTGGTAGCCTGTGCGGCCTTTTGCGTGCCGGAGAAGGAACCCAGGCCCCATCGTTTGGTTGCCCGTTTCCAGCCCATTCTTCTCATGTCGTGCAGCCCACAGCCTATTTGTTTGCAGATAGCTCGGTGTTGTGGTAACCCCTTCACTTAGAGTGGTGAGGTTACCAAGTACTAAATAACAGCACACATGAGATTCAGTTCATCAGAAAAGATGCTGGTAATACATAGCAACTACTACTTAGTGGGAGATGCATCACGAACGAAGCAACTACTTCGTGATGCATCACATGTTCGTCACGAGGGGTTAGTATATACCACCTCGAAGAAGTTCATCATTACAAACCGGGGATCAGGTTGTACCAAGTCCTAGCTAATGGAGGGATACAAGATCACCTCCCAAAATCAGCGGATCATCAGAAGGAAGCAGAATCACTAGGTAGGAAACTGGTTGCGGAGCCAGGTCCTAAGCCAGCTCCTCCTCTCCGGTGGCTGCAGCTTACGGTAGACGGCATACTCGGCTTCATTGTCTGCAATGAAGTCGATAGCCCTAACCAGCAAGTTAGGCTGGAACAGCTGCGCCTTGCAGACGAACCGGGGAGTGAAGATCATCTTCATTTGAGCATAGTTGGTGATCGGGGTGTCGACGTACTGACGGTGCTTCGGGTACCGCTGCAATCGACAAGGAACACCTGTTAGTGCGGACGACATTGACATGTATATATACTTTCAGATCTAGGCAGGAACTCAATGAGGATTCATACCGTGATGTACTCGTCCGCCGCCCCTTCATCACCGCCGTAGAAGCAGCAACCATCTTCGCTCCAGTCCAGAATGCGATCGGATTTCATCTTCATGATGACGCTCCACTTCGTCCTCCAGTTTCTGATGTGGTTGTACAACTGAAGAGTGGTGACATGTACGCCGGCGAATGCAAGAACATCCACGGCTACCTTCTTCATCTGTTGCTCCTTGAATCCCATGTTGAAGCAGACGCCGCTACGGACGAGCTGAACCAACCGGTTCAGCACAAACTCTGATAGCTCATGTTTCCAAACCATGGCTGGTTTGCTTGCTATCAGAGATGACTGAGCATTCACAGTTGGCGCAGATAGATCAGGGAAGCCCAAAGGTATGATGGCCTACATGACATACACTAGCAGATCAATGAACTACGACATGGACATCCTTAAGCACTAGCAGATCTATGAACTACCAGTACCACATCAAAGAACATCGAGGTAGGTAAGATCGGTCTTACAGTCAAAGGAGCCACACGCAGCACCGAGGTAGGGGAAGCAGGGGACCCTGGCGAAGATGCAGCCAGCACCACCGTCCCAGTGGAAGATGCAGGCAGCACCACCGTCCCCGTCGTAGAATCAGATCCAACCTGGAAAACCTCCACAACCTCCACCGGTGACGAAGGAATGTCCTACAATGCATTCGTTCAGACCCCGGTTGTGTACCCATAAGATCTAGATCTAAGGCTAGGGTTTGCAGAAGCTTACCACAACCGAAGTCATCGACGCAGACGAAGAAGACAACCATCCTCCGTGGCCAGTAGCCGCCGCCACAGCCGCCGTCGCCGCCGTATGCCTCGCCGACCGTGTGGGTGAGGTAGAGCCGGCCATGTCGCTAGATCGGAAATGGTGGATGAGCTCGAAATGGGGGAAATGTGGGATTTGGATTTGCCAGTGAGAGGGCCGCCCCTATATACAGTGGCGAAAATTCAAGCGCGGTGACCGAATTCATGGCGCCCAGATTTCGCCGTCCCCCACGAGCTCCCGCCATCTCCCGCGGTGGCTCTGCGAGGACGCCGCGTTCTCCACTTCTGCGAAAACTGGGGTGGCTCGCTAGAAACGGCCGAACTGGACGTTTCTCCAGGGCCTAGCCTGAGGGTGCTTTGAGAACCGGTTCCTGCAAAAACGCGGCGTTGAACCAGGCATCTAAACGGGCAGAAAAAAGCTAGGCCGATGAGGCTCGTGTTGGATATTTTGGTGATCTAGGCTGCTCTCCTAGGTCAGATCTTTTTGGGTTGCTACAGTAGGGCGGTGCTACAGTAGCTACAGTAAGGCGGCACTACAGTAACGCTACAGTAAATGGCCACCTATCCTTATGTGGTGTCTTGATCGGAGACATCGATTTTGATCCTACGGTGCTGGTTCCCCTAGTGCATAGTGCTAAACATATATAAAGGGGTCAAATGACCCTAGAAGAGAGGAGAACACACGGCTACTACTCTCAGCTCTCTCTCACACTCTCTCACTCAAACTAAGCCACCGATCAGGCTAGCACTAAAAGGCACTGGGAAGAATCAAGCACAAATTGCTCCATCCTCAAGTGGTGTGAGCAATACTTCAAAGAGATGACTGCATCTTCAGATCAAGGTACTACTGACCTTCTCTTTTTGTGGCTCAAACTAGAGCTAGATGATCCTGCTGGATCCAACAATGGTATCAGAGCACCTAGCTCTTAAGTTTGAGCCCTCTTATGTTCAAGATCATGCTTGTTTTATCAAGTTAATGTCAAGTATCAAGCTATTCTGGCTTGATCTTTTTTCTGGCCCCAACAAATCTTTTAAGGCTCAAGGGTTTTTCAATTATCAAGTTAAGTAAAAGGGGGTCTGATGCAACAACAGAAAATCCCCTATTTCTAGAAACCCTAGAACAGAAATTCCTATGTTTTTACCCCTAATTTGGATCAAGAGTTTCGATTATGTAACAAATTGATGGGGAAAGAAGCAAATTTTGCATAAACCTTGATGTTTTTCCCAAATCCGAGACTCTAATTTAAGCAATTATGTGTTTCCCTCCTGCAATAAAGCTTGTGGTTTTGGTTTATGCTAAAGATTTAAGGGGAAACCTATAACGTGATTCTTAAGATGATTTTCCCCAATCCGAAACCCTAAAGTGATGAAAATTTCCCCTGTTTTGATGCTCATGGTTTCGGTTAAGTATGAATTGAAGTGGGGACGGATTGATTTGATGCCGTAATCAACTCTAAATTATGAAATTCCCCAAATTTTCGGAACCCTAACCCTAATTTAAGAATCATGGCGGTGGAAACTTACCTTATGGGTGTCGTCGCCGTCGCTGGCCACGGCGGCGCCGGTGCCACCTTTTTATGATGGCGGTTCTGCTCGGGCACACACCCGAGCGGACTTGCCGTCCACCGCACCGGACCCGGCGCTCCTTCCTCGCGCGCTCGTCGCCGTTGAAGGCCGCCGTGGTGCCGGACTTGCGCTGGCCGTCGACGCCGTTGCGGGGACGCCCGCACGCGCTCGTTCGCCTCGCGCGGGCGCCGCCGGAACCACTCGACGAGCTGCGCGCCGCCAAAGCCGCACGCAACTCCGGCGAGAGGAACCGGACGACGCCGAAGCCCTCCTCTCTGTCGCGCGGTGCTCGTCGCCGCCGTCGCCGTCAGCGCTCTGTATTTGTCATCGCCGTCGGGAGAGGAGAGGAGGAAAAGAAACGGGGCTAGGGTTTTCGAGGGAGCCGGGCGACGACGCGCTGGTTTTGTTCCAGCTGCGGTCGTTCCTGGCCGCCGGATTGCATCCGACGGTTCAGGTCGTCCTGGCATGTTGCAAATGGGCTGTGGCCCAAGAGGGGATCAGGGGGAGTAAATACTGGGCTGGGCCAATTTCGGCCCAGTTCAGCAGAATTATTATGCAACAAAAAAAAATTGGGGCTGAAATAATTAATTTTCAGGCTGATTTTTCCTGCATAAATTTATTATGCTTATTATGTTTATTTTAGGCCACAATTTTAATTGTCATGCTTAGTTAATTTACATGTTGATATTACTTTTATTATTTAGTTTATTTATGATTAATGAATTATGGTGATATTTATCACTATAATTATTATGTGATAATGCTTTCGCTGCAAAATAAAGTTTATGGATCCTCAAATAAAGTGTGGTTTTATGCCTTGTCATTCTGACCAAAGTTGTTTGACGGGCATTTTAACTGCAAAATTCTTTTATTGGTCTGTTTCACTTCTGGCCAAAGCTGATGTGAACCGGGTCGGTAAAAGAAAATAATGAATGAGGATCATTAATGGGTGGCTTCTATTTATCAATTTGGCCAAAGCTAATTGATGAATATTTGTCCACAAAATTTTGTTGTTCATTTTCATCTCTGGCCAAAGCTGATTTGAATTTGATCAATAAAATTTAATGATGATTATGATGATGTTTACTAAAGCATTTTGAATTTTTCTTTTGCAGCAACTAATGTCTCTAATATTGCTGGAATGCTAAATGGCATCGAACAGCTAAATGGCAGCAATTATGTCACGTGGAAGGAGAAGCTTGAGATCACTATGGCCTTACTCAATATTGATTATGCTCTCCTTAATGATCCTCCTGAGGTGCCTAAAGAAAATTATGAAAATTATGAAGCCCTCAAGAAGGAATATGACATTATTAAGGCTAAGTGGGATGACTCTAATCGCAAGTGCCTTATGATGATAAAGGGCTCCATTACACAGAGTATGAGGGGAGCCCTTCCTGATTGTGAGACAGCAAAAGGGTACTTTGCAAAAATTGAGCATCAATTTAAAGGGTCTTCTAAAGTTTATGCAACAAGTCTTATCAGAAGGCTAATTGATGAAAAATATGATCCCACTGGAAGTCTTCGAGAGCATATTATGAAAAAATGCAACATGGCCGCCAAACTAAAGTCAATGGAGATGGAAATCTCTAATGGTTTCCTCGTCCATTTTATTATGTCATCTTTGCCTCCCCAATTTGATCCATTTATGATCAACTATAATGCGATGGATGTTAAATGGGAGATTGATGAAATGATGGCGCGATGTGTGCAAGAAGAAGAAAGGCTTAAGGCTGACAGAATTGATCATGTTAATCAGTTTGGTCATTCACAAAAGAAGAAGTATAGAAAATTTGTGAATGAATATGTGAAGCCCAAGCCTTATAAGTTCAAGGAAAAAGGCCAATCCTCAAAAGGATCACAGCAAAAGAAGCCTGAAAAAGCGCCTAATCTTTGAAGGAAATAATTCCAATGCTTGCCACTTTTGTGGAAAAGGTGGGCATAGGCGAAAGGATTGTTTTGGCTTCAAGAGATGGCTCAAAGAAAGAGGTACCGACGCTATTACTGTTGTTGAAGAATCCCTTTATGTTAATTATGCCACCAATACTTGGTGGATTGATTCAGTGCAACAATTCATGTTGTAAATTCGTTGCGAGGATTCAATATGAGGAAGACCCTAAAAAGAGGGGAAAGAACAATTAGAGTTGCTAATGGTGTTGAAGCTTATGCCGAGGCGCTTGGAGACTTCACTCTTACACTTCATGGCGGTTTTAAGCTTCAGCTAAATAATGTTCTCTATGTACCCTCGATGAAACGGAATTTAGTTTCCGTCTCATGTTTAGATGATGATAGTTATGAGTGTCACTTTGGGAATAAGCAGTGTATAATTATGTATGACAATAATAATGTTGGCCTTGCTGTCGACACGACAAACTTTATGTAATTTCCCTTTGTGATGATATAAATAATGTGGGTTCTACCTCAAATATAAATGTCGGTACCAAACGCAAACGTAATGATAATGAGACTTCTTCGAAATTATGGCACTATCGTTTAGGCCATATTTCGAGGGGGAGGATTGAGCGTCTCATTAAAGATCAAGTTCTTCCTTCTCTTGATTTTTCGGATGCGGATATTGATCATTGTATCGACTGCATCAAAGGAAAATATGCCAAGAAAATTAAGAAAGGTGCAAACCGAAGCACGGGAGTTTTGGAATTAATTCATACGGATATATGTGGTCCGTTTAATGTGAGATCGGTGGACGGTTATAATTCATGCATAACGTTCACTGATGATTTCTCCCGTTATGGATATATTTATCAAATCAAAGAAAAATCAGAGGCATTAGACAAGTTCAAGATTTTCAAAGCTGAGGTTGAAAATCAATGTAATAAAAGAATTAAAGTTGTAAGATCTGATCGTGGTGGTGAATACTACGGCAGACATGCAACTTATGGTCAAATTCCTGGACCATTTGCAAAATTCTTACAGGAAAATGGCATTGCCGCCCAGTACTCAAGACCGGGTGAACCTCAAAGAAACGGGGTGGCTGAAAGGAGAAACCGCACACTTATGGATATGGTGCGGAGTATGTTAAGCCACTCCACTTTACCGGTGAATTTATGGATGGAAGCCCTTAAAACAATGACACATATTCTTAACGGGGTTCCCGATAAATCGGTGCCCAAAACACCGTATGAATTATGGACTGGGAAAAAGCCAACCCTGAATTATTTTCATGTATGGGGCTGTCCTGCTGAAGCAAGGATTTTTAATCCGGTTATGGGAAAATTAGACCCCAAGACAGTCAGTTGTCATTTTATTGGTTATCCTGACAAATCTAAAGCATATCGATTTTATTGTCCAAATCAGACAATGAAATTTGTTGAAACAAGACACGCTGTGTTCTTGGAAAGTGATATGATGAGGGGGAGCATGACTCCCAGAGAAATAGTCTTGGAGGAAAAACAGGAATATGTCCCGATGCCTGTAATCCAAGAGCCGTTGTTTCAGTACATACGAAATTGCACCTCAAGTTTCAGCTCTGTAGCGATGGTGCTCACATAACTGGACAACAAAAGGACCAAGAACAGCAATTACGAGTGTATTCAAGAAGGCAACGTGCTGCTAATGCAACACCTGCTGATACACCGGCGACTGTTCCAGATGTCACATCTAATGATGCTCTTATTGAAAATAATCAGCAGTCTCAAACTGTTATTAATGTGCCGAATAATGAGCCTCTTAGAAGGTCACGACGGGCTAGAAAGCCTGCTATTCCTGATGATTATCTCACCTACATGAGTGAGGATACAAATGAGCCAGTGTTGGATAATGACCCCACCTCATTTAAGGAGGCTATGGAAAGTGAATATTCGTCTAAATGGCTCGATGCTATGAAAGATGAAATGAAGTCCATGAGCACTAATGATGTATGGGACTTAGTAGAAATCCCTGAAGGAGCCAAACCAGTTGGATGCAAAGGGGTCTATAAGACCAAACGTGACTCCAAGGGTGATATCGAAAGGTTTAAAGCAAGGCTTGTGGCAAAAGGATTCACTCAAAGAGAAGGGATTGATTATAATGAAACTTTTTCACCCGTCTCTTCGAAGGATTCATTCAGAATAATTATGGCACTCGTAGCTCATTATGATTTAGAGCTACATCAGATGGATGTCAAAACGGCATTTCTAAATGGTGACTTACGCGAAGATGTTTACATGGCACAACCGGAAGGTTTTGTTATGGAAGAAAATAAACATTTAGGATGTCATCCGAAGAAATCCATCTATGGTTTGAAACAAGCATCAAGAGAGTGGTATCTCAAATTTGATCAAGTCATAAAGAAATTTGGCTTTAAGGAAAATAAGAAGGACAATTGTGTTTATGTTAAGTTCGGGGGAGTAATTTTATCTTCCTGATATTATATGTTGATGACATACTCTTGGCCAGCAGTGATAAAAATATGTTGATGGAGACCAAGAGATTCCTGTCTTCAAAGTTCGATATGAAAGATCTCGGTGAAGCAACTTATGTTTTAGGAATTGAAATTCACCGGGATAGATCCAGAGGGATCTTGGGGCTATCTCAGAGAGCATATATTGAAAAGGTGCGAAAAAGTACAATATGTATAAGTGCTCACCTCGCCTGCTCCTATTGTTAAGGGCGATAAATTTGGGACTTTCCGATTGCCCAAGAAATAATTATGAATCTGCAGATGAAGTCAATTCCTTATGCCTCAATTGTTGGGAGTATTATGTATGCACAAGTGTGCACTCGCCCGATTTAGCTTTTGTGACCGGGATGCTTGGCGGATATCAGTCCAATCAGTGTCCTGGATCAACTGGAAGGCTGCTAAAAGGTCTTGCGTTATTTGCAAGGTACTAAAGGCCTCATGCTTACTTATGAGAAATCTGATAACCTCGAAATAGTGGGTTATTCAGATGCTGATTTTGCGGGGTGTGTTGATACTAAGAAATCCACATCAGGTTATATCTTCACCCTTGCAAAAGGAGCTATATCATGGAAAAGCTGAAAGCAATCATTCTTGCATCGTCGACAATGCAGGCAGAATTTGTAGCATGTTATGAGGCAACCGGGCAGGCGGTATGGTTGAAGAATTTTATCCCGGAACTAAGAGTGATTGACAGCATTTCCAGGCCTCTCACTCTATACTGCGATAATCAACCCGCAGTGATCTATGCGAGTAACAACAAGTCAAGTGCAGCTGGCAAATTTATTGACATTAAGTATCTTGTTGTGAAAGATAGAATCCAGGATCAAACAATAGATATCAAGTACATTAATACTAAGTTTATGTTAGCGGATCCGCTCACGAAAGGCTTACCACCCAGCGTATTTAGAGAGCATGTTGCCGGCATGGGTTTGGTTGAAAGCTTTTAATCCTGGAGAAGTTGGAACTATTATGGCACCATCTCCCCAAAAGGGGCTCATTTTGAGATCGAATGGGAACCATAGTCACTTGGTTTAGCAGTACTTAATTGACTGTTGTAACCTATTGTCTTGGTGTACCATTTTATCGAAAGATGAGTCTGTAATATTTATGATGTTTATGTAAAGAATTATGTAAATTAAGTTAATATATGATGTGAATAAAGTTTATGGAGCTCATAAATTAAAGAGTTTCATTTTGATATGAAGTAATGTGCTATAGTCACTAGATTAAATGGTACCTAACAGACCATTATAATCTTTTTGTCTTAAGTGCATTATTTTGTTGAAAAATGAGCTTATAATGATCAGCCTTACGATCAAGGGGGAGAATGTTGGATATTTTGGTGATCTAGGCTGCTCTCCTAGGTCAGATCTTTTTGGGTTGCTACAGTAGGGTGGTGCTACAGTAGCTACAGTAAGGCGGCACTACAGTAACGCTACAGTAAATGGCCACCTATCCTTATGTGGTGTCTTGATCGGAGACATCGATTTTGATCCAACGGTGCTGGTTCCCCTAGTGCATAGTGCTAAACATATATAAAGGGGTCAAATGACCCTAGAAGAGAGGAGAACACACGGCTACTGCTCTCAGCTCTCTCTCACACTCTCTCACTCAAACTAAGCCACCGATCAGGCTAGCACTAAAAGGCACTGGGAAGAATCAAGTACAAATTGCTCCATCCTCAAGTGATGTGAGCAATACTGCAAAGAGATGACTGCATCTTCAGATCAAGGTACTACTGACCTTCTCTTTTTGTGGCTCAAACTAGAGCTAGATGATCCTGCTGGATCCAACAGCTCGCAGCCTACCAAACGCGCCCAGGGCTCGCGCTACAGGCGAGCAGACCCAGTCGCAGCACAGCGTACTACTTGCACGTTGACGCCCTCTAGATCCAGGTACGCCTTCCTCGTCGCCTTGTTGTAGAATGTACTGCAAGCTTTTTGTACTGCCACCCACACCGCCGGACTTGGTGACGACGACGGCAGGGCAAGGATCCCTGCAGAAGTGCAGATCGATGCTACACCGGTGGTCGGGGCTGGAGCGGACGCCGATGTGGACGGCGCTCTTGGAGCACACCTCGCGGTGGCCGCACTGCCCGGTCGCCACCCGCTCCGGTGGCTCCATGCAACACCGCGCAGTCGGACGGCTCGGGACGCACGACGTCGAGGATTAGGGGAGACGGAGAGGCAAGCTGGTCGGCCAAAAAGCTCCGTGAACGTTGAGGATGTGGCTGCCGTTGTCAGCGAGAGGCAACAAACTAACAAAGGTTCGACTCCATCGTTGTCAATGACGTGGCTGCCGTTGCCGCCGGCGGGCTAAGCCATGATCGAGCTTGGTACACGATGGCGAGCAGATGCGTTGGGCCTCTATTACCTAGTTTTGTGCAGTTTGATAACTAGTCCATTTGAGTCGGAAACTCGGAATAGGAAGGGGGCTAGTTTCACAGTTACCGGATTTCCCTATCGCTTCGACCATAGCCCACAAGTTCGACATAGTCAGGGTTTAGGGTTTAGCAGTAACAGATTTGCAAAGGTGAAAAACAAAACAATTGCAGGTAAGAAACAGAAGTCACACACAGTCACAGTACAATAATGCATTCTTTCTCCAGGAAGATATAGCCGTGCATATCACCACAAACATTTAGAAAGGTCTTAATAATGATATCATACATCACCTGCCGCTAAGCATATAGAATGACTGACAAAATCTCTACTTCTCTACGAAGAGGCGCAACGAGTTTAAGTACGCTGTGTGCATGGCACGGCAGAGAAAAATCTTCCCGTATACAAATTCACTTTCCAGTCTCTCATCAACCGCGAGTAGAAACTACAAACTAACACTTACGGAACACGTAATCAATCTCTAACCAACGTCAGGACATCTCAATACCTCCTTGGCTCCCTCGGCTTGGACTCCGCAACTGTCACTCGGATCTGCCTGCCGTCCAGGTCCTACAGAACAAAACCATACACTCAATTAGCATCCATATGAAACTTGACATTGCAAACATAATGTGCAACAACAAAACCATACACTCAACTAGCATATTCCTTTTTGCGATGAATAAACTAGCTAGATATGAAACTTGACATTGTGAACATAATGTGCAAGAACGTACCACGCCGTCAAGGTTTGAGATGGCGTTGTTGACCTCATCGGTAGAGCCATAGGTGACGAAACCGAAACCCCTCGACCTGCCGCTGTCCCGGTCATAGATGACCTTAGCATCAAGCACGGTTCCTTGTTCGCTGAACAGGTTCTCGAGGGTTGAGTTGTCGACGCCCCAAGACAGGTTCCCCACGTAGAGTTTGTTGCCTGAATCAAAGCTGCCACCGCCGCCGCCACCACCCATGGCCCTTGGAGTCCTGGGCGCGAATTCATCTCTGGGTGGCGGTGGTCCAGAGTTAACCCTCAGAGGTCTTCCTTGGAATGTCTGATTTGAGAGATGAGATCAATCAGTCGTCAGTCCAATAGTACAATGAATGCACTATGCATACACAAGAAAACAAATAGTTCCAAACAATTAGCATAGTTCATGCTACAATGTACAATTATGACACAAAACAGATTTTAGGCTTACACTATGCCAAGCATATATATGGGAATCTTTGCTACATAACACTACATGAAAAACAAACACCCTGCAGCAGTGTGTACATTTTCTCTACAGCTGGTGACTGAAACACATAAACTCATCAACTATACCAACTACCAAGACAAGGTAATTAAATACATAGGAAGTGTACTCACATAGCCATTGAATTGCTCAACAGCCGCCGAAACCTCCTCAGCTGAAGACATTGTGACGAATCCAAACCCACGGCTACGTCCGGTCATTCTGTCGTAGACAACCTGCAAGAAATGAGATACTATATCACATTCTGAACTAAAATACTTGTCGACGGCTTCGTGGCCAGCTCTGCTACAACTAAACATCCATTTGCTGTTGTAATTAGAGTATACAACATTACAGCTGAACCAATTGGAATGTAGTGCAAGCCGAGACAATTTTACGATATCTTATCTTATCCTAAAGAATAAGGAATCTATATTGCCACAATTCGCAGCTACCGGACAACCTGACAAAACGACATGTCCTGACTCCGAAGTATCTATGCTGACCATGCAACACTGTGCATAATTGTAGAAAAAAAGGGAGATTAGAGCTCTTATATTACGCAATTACAGCTTATCCTATCTTATCCTGAAGAAAAACCACTCTATATTGCGAAAATACAGCATCTACCGGACATATTGACGCACTGACACTACGCCGCACTGACACTACCGTAATTGAACATTTTTTAGGATACTAACTAGGTTGTCATTACCGCGACGAAGCGAGCGGTAAGCCGAACTGCATACCTCGACCATCTCGACGGAGCCGGCCTGCTCGAAGAGGCCGGCGAGCTGCGCGCTGTCGACGGTGAAGGGCAGGTTGCCGACGAAGACCTTGAGGTCCTCGGAGTACTCAGCCTCCGAGTCTCCACCGCCCTCGCCCTCCTCCTCGGCCGCGTCCTCCGTCTCGAACTCGGACGTCACCGCGACGGCCACGGGCAGCAGGAGCCGCCTGCGCGGCGCCAGCAGCGCCGACACCGCGCGCAGCGGCCCGCAGGCGAACGAGGCGCTGGAGGCGGCGGGCTTGGCGGCGGCGAGGGGGATGAAGTGGTGCGAGAGCGCGGTGGAGAAGAGGGTGGCCGCCATTGCGAGCGAGCTTGGGGGGATAAGACTCGCTGGGGATAAGGTTTTGCTGCTGCTGGGGTTTGGGAAGGAGGAGTGGGTACTGGAGTGGAGTGAGCACGGGGTTTTATAGGGTGGATGGACGGACCAACGGCTGGATATTTCTCTCCCGGAGATATTTTTCTGGGGCTGGGATTTAGAGGGCGTGTGGCCCACTGGCAGTGTGAGAGGCCAGGCAAGGGTTCAGCTGGAATCGAGCTGGATGAAGATGTTGGTATGGGATGGGATGATAGATTTTTCGTTTGGATTTTTGTTTGCAGATCTTATGAGATAATCGTATTGTTGGCAATGAGAATAAGTTCCATTTGAATAGTACATGAAACTTATGCATAGTAATAGTGCAGAGGTTGCACTGCTTCCTGATAGTAATCAGCTAGAAGGTAAAGCAGTAATCAGAAGGTGCTCCCACCAGTCGATTAACAACGAAAAACAGCAAGCGGCAGCCCAAAAATTCAAGCATCCCAGCCCAAAATACAGGGCAATAGCTCTGACACAGTAAACTGATGCATAATACAAAGTGTCGAGAGTTCTGAACTCATAGTACAAGTCATTGGCATACACCTCCAAGTATTTTCTCTCGCTCAACAATTCGCCCTTTCACCAACCAAAACAATCAACACAGCCACATAAATCTGCTCCCTCGAACATCAGGCCTGGCGTCCCTTGCCTACAAAATTTCTACAGCTAAGGATATCAGTTGCAATTCCGAAGAACATGTGCCTGCTCAAATGTCATTCATTCTCCTCCAAGACCGCGGTATCTTTCAAGCGCTCCCGCAGTATCTCACAGAGCTTACTGCAAGCGTCCATACAGAGCTCCACTGCCTGTTGATGAACGTAGCAAGATGTTAGTATGATAGATGCTGCTCTGATATCGTCTTGGGGTGATGCACGAGATAAGACATACATTGGTGATTTTGCCATCAGACCACTCCCCGGTCAGCGTAAGCTGTGTGATCTCCCTCCGGGTTGGCATGTAAGACACCATGAGGCCTCCATCTTGCCATGCCTCCTCGTCTGAGGTTGGATCGATGATAACATTCTTCCCTAAACAGGACTGGCATGTCGAAGTTGAAGTTGATTAGCTTCAAAGTTCAAGTAACTGTTGAAGTACATGTGTCATAAAGCAGAGAGGGATATAGGGGCATACCACAGATACTGATGTAACAAGGTCATACATCATGATCCCAGCATCTGCCAATGCAAGACTAGCGCAAGATATAATGATGGGAAGATCACCTGAAACAAAAGAGACATCAGTAAGGATGAAACCAGTTTGTTTGTTTTTTAATCAGAAAGTGTGGTTCTTCAGAATGTCAAGCGAAAGACAGGAAAGACATACAAAATATACCATCATATTGTACTTTTACCGTATTGGACTGGCAAATGTGGTAAAATGCAGACTCATATGTTGTTTTCCCTCAAATAAGTAAATACTACGCCAAAACAGCATGTTCATACGATGAACTTAATTGTAAACAACATATTAGCATGATGTTCATACTACGAACTTAACTGTAAACAACATATGAGCATGCTGTTCATACTACGAACTTAGCTGTAAACAACATATGAGCATGCTATTCTCGAGTCAGCATAAGTTGTGTAATCTCCTTAGCTTTAACTTAATTTACAAGAACAAGGGCATCAGAGACTCCAATGTGCCAGTGTGTCACTAACATAAGCAAGAATATGGACATAATTTCCAAATAAGCACTAGAACAATAGGTTAACATTCCCAAATAGAAAGATAGCACCATGTAATTAGTGGAATATACACAAGGCACAAGCAAAGTAGTGAATCATACTGCCACCAGACTCAAGAACCAAGGCAAAAACATCAACAGTTGTCTTTGGAAAAGTATGTAGCATGACTGCGCCTTCAAGGGCTTTATGAAGCATTCCTGAGTACTCTTTGTTTTCCAATCCCTGAAATGAGCATGCACACTATCAATCCTTACTTTCAAATATATGCAGTGGAACAAGAGAATTCTTCAAATAAGAGCCATGAGAGCTAATTAAATAGCATACCTGTCCACGGATACCAGTGGCAAATGTTGTATAGCTCACACTGCAATTGAGTCTGCCAGTGTCACTGTACAGCATTGCTTTTTTGCTCTCCCTTGGGCCAAACCTGCAAAGATAATAAATAAGTACATAAACTTGACTGTTCAATCAATTATTAAGAAAAATCCAAAAACACGGCATAATCTAAAAGACGCACTAATAAGATGCACATAATTCATATGCTACAGAGCTAGGAAGTACATGTTCAAGCAAAAGGACTTTAAGCCCAAACCATCTTTGCAAATCTGAGATTTTTCCCACGAGAAAGGTTTTACCCATATAGTTGAACCTTCTAAGTTATAAGAACACAAGCTCGTAAAATACTTGTATGTGTCTGCAGTTGCATACTCAGAATATTGGACATTCAAATGCATGGGCTCAAAATGAGCATTGATTGTTCTCAATTGCTTAGCAAGTTATAAGCATTTTCAAGTTCAGACAAAGAATTTGTAACATATATCAGTTGACTTTAACTTGGCTGAATTCCATAAGCACCAAATATTCAAATTGTCAAATATGGAATACCTTCAAAGGGGTGATTCTGGCATACTTCAATTGTAATAAAAATTAAAGTAATGAAAGACAACTATTTTTGTAGAACAAAGCTGGAATCGCAATCACAAAACGTACACACATTCAAATGAAGAATACGAAGGATGTTAAACTTACACTGATACAATGACCTTAGTCTTCCCAAATTCTGCATACGCAGACCCAGATGCAGCAGTAGTTGGTCCTGTTTGCATAACTGCATCATACAGTTAAAATAAACGACTCTTCTGCAGAACTGCTTCGCAGTAGTTTCAAACCTCAACTCTATTGGTTGCAGAACAATAAGTAACATATTCACGTCAAGGTTTAGAGGGTGAGGGAGAAGTAGCAAATCCCATTTTCAGATGATATGTTAAAACAGTAAGTCTGTGCAAGCATGCCATATATCACAATGCTCAGACACAAAGCAAATCTGTGCTCTATCCTGCAGGTTGTGTTTTACTACAAGAAAACTGGTGTACCATACATCTACAACAACCATATTTTGCACCTTTTATAACTATACAGCAACAATTGAGGAAAATGGCACACTAAGTTGTTCAGCACTTTCCAAGTTGAATTTTCTGTGTGTATTTCGTTCAAAGCAGAGAGGAACAACATCAATGTACCTAAAGAACGGTGTAGAGAAGCATAATAGCAAAACACATCTTGAATGCATTAGAAAATTCTATAGGACATCCTACACTGCAGGTTTCCCCAAGAGCAAGGAGATACTCATCTGCATAAGCAGAGTACAGATTCCCGAAGGAACACTGTTGAGCTTGAGCGGCAACATACAATTAAATCATATTTTTCAGATTGACTCTTCTGCAGAACTGCTTCGCATTAGTTCCAAATTTCAACTCTATAGGTTGCAGAACAATTAGCAATATATTCTCGTCAAGGGTAAGAGGAAGAGGGAGAGGTAGCAAAGCTCATTTTCAGATGATCTATACCACTATAAAGTAAAACAGTTTTTGAATCTGCCTCCCTGTCTACATTGTTCTCGCTCAGTCTGAGAACTTTGGGCCGTTGATTGAATGAATCAGACGGTAATAACATGAGCAAATCCCAACAACTTTAGCCGTTCATTTATTCTATCCAACGGCTGTCGTTTGGACAGAGTAGTGGGCCCTATCACGAATACAGACACACCATAGAAACTGGAAACTGCCAGATTCACGGTCACAGGGAGGCTACAGCACCACGTGGGAACTGTGTCATATTTGTGGGCTGGGTCCCGTCGAGCTTGCTGCCCTATTAGCTAATAGCTAAAATAATTAGAAGGGGTTAATTCTTGGGTCAGCGAAAAACAACCCGCTAGGTATACAGCATAGAGTCTGGTTGGGTATTCATGGTACAACAGTTTGGACTATGCATGCCACACTTTACACCGAATGTCTCCACTAATTACGTAACTCACAAAAGGCCTAACGGTATGCTGAAACAAATGTCAAAAATTTGTCAAATAATCACGCAGATAAGAATCAGTCTTATGAATACATAATTCATAAGGAAATTTGTTTCAATGTGGATTAGCACGTACAACTTACTAGTATGTCAAATAAGGAAAGTTTGTGCAAGCAATGTCATATATCACAACGCTCAGTCACAAAGCAAGGTTGTGTTTTACTACAAGCAAACTGGTGTACCATACATCTACAACAAAACATATTTTGCACCTTTTATAACTACGCCAAGCATATAGGAAAATGGCACACTAAGTTGTTCGACAATTTGAAAGTTGAATTTGTGGGTGTACTTTGTTCAAAGCAGAGAGGAACAACATCAATGTAGCTAAAGAAGGGTGTAGAGAAGCATAATAGCAAAACACATCTTGAATGCATTAGAAAATCCTCATATAGGACCTACAGACCTACACCGCAGGATTCCCCAAGGGTAAGGAGCTAATCATCTACAGAACCAGAGAGCATACCGCATATTCCCCTGGGAAAACTGTTGAGCTTGAGCTAAGTGTAGACATACATGACACAGCACAAACAATATACAGCAAAATATGTGTGTTCATCAAGGCATTTCAGAATGTAAATCCTCAAAGAACGTACACACGGCAGAACAAAAATCGGCCGTGCTGTAATCGTTAAAGCATAACGTCGAACACCTCAGGTGCATACCAGACAAGGGAAAATACAGGCTCGT
The DNA here is from genome assembly GCF_019359855.2 of Lolium perenne. NCBI lineage: Eukaryota > Viridiplantae > Streptophyta > Magnoliopsida > Poales > Poaceae > Lolium > Lolium perenne. The sequence goes on from NC_067245.2 coordinate 47,512,559, forward strand.
AATCGAGATTCTTAAGCACAACCTAGACCATGATACGGAATAAGTCAGAGATGGGGGAGAGAGGGAGTTTACATGCGGGACGGCAGTCGTGGATGGAGCGGCCGTCGGCGCGGGGCCAGTCGGCATCCTCGGCGAGGTGGCGCCGCAGCTCCTCCCTCTTCTCCCGCCGCTTTCCCCCAGCCTCCGCCGCCGGGGTGTACGTGCCCGCAGCCGCTGCCGCCGCCGACATGGCCGGAAACTATGTATGCGTCTGGGCCTGCGTCGCCGGCGCCTCCTGGAGCTGCGCTAAAACCCTAGCGGCTGTCTGCGCTGGTTGCGGCGAAGGGGAGGAGAGGACTAGGGCGTTTCAATATCGCCATTTTATCTGCTTTGAGATTCGTAAATTAAAATCAAAAAAATTTGACAAGAAACAAAAAAAGATGGCCTATACAGGTCTCGAACCTGTGACCTTCGCGTTATTAGCACGACGCTCTAACCAGCTGAGCTAATAGGCCTTTTGTGCTAGATAGTCTACAGTAAGGTATATGAAGGTAAAGTATAAGCAGGCGTGGAATACTAAAATAAAATATAACTAATAACAGAAAAATAAAAACTTGGCCCATACAGGTCTCGAACCTGTGACCTTCGCGTTATTAGCACGACGCTCTAACCAGCTGAGCTAATAGGCCTGTGTGTCGATAAATTTACAGAACATTACATCGTCTGTAGTTATTAATATCAGCAAGCGGGAAATTGCATCCTATCGTGTATATTTCTTTCGTCCCAAACATGCCAGACGCTGCTGAGTGCTGACCCAACAGTTCTAATCTAGGTTAGATCATGCATTGCAGCCCACCATTTTGGCGCGGCAGCTGATGAAAAAGGTGATGCACATAGCCTGGATTTCAATATTGCAAGTGATATTTCTACATCAACTTCAAGCTTCTCCAACATCTTGGCGATTCAAGCTCCATGCTCTGGTTGTCTATCTCCTTGAAAAATGATCTTGTCTAGTTCTAAAACTTGTAATTTCTACTTGTTATGTGTATGTCGTGCTAAACTTTTTGTTAGAGTTTGCATTATTATCATCAGGTTTTTGCTCCGTAGTGAATGCTCGATATCTTTTAGTGGGTTTCCTGATGGTGTGAGGGTGGCCTCTTTCTCGTCTCCTTTTGCTACGTTGGTGGTATTGTTCCAAATGACTTTGTATTTCTGTTATGTTGTAGTAATGTAAAATGGTAGTAGCCTGTTTGGAAAGAAAAAATTGGCGCGGCAGCAGCCAGCAGCAGCCGAAACAGGCCTATGGGAGGCGGTTCGGAACACAGGCAGAGGCTGACGGATCGATGGGCCTAAATGAGAGCGGGAAAACGTCGCCTTGCAGCAATCGGGAGGCACCTTTCTCTGACCATCGCCACTGGATAAGGAAGAAGCAATCTCTCAAGAAAAAATTCAAGAAGATGCTGCTCCAGCTTTCATCCAAACCGTGCCGGCGAATCCAGAAAACTATGCTACCAGGTGATCTGTGCTTCCAGCCCAACAGCTGCAGGGGAATCATATACCATCACAAGGTGCTCCTATGGCCTATATACTCACTGAAAATTGTCACTTTATGGGCGCATCGAACGTACGGTGACTAGCCAGCCAGCTACAACTTCCACGATCAGATTTCCAAGTTAACAACACCGGCAGGCGGTTCTTTGTCTCTCCTCCCCTCATCTTTATTTTCCTACTAGTACAAATGACCGTGCGTTGCCACGGGTCCTCAACTTTTGTTTCTCAATGCATATAAATAATTTAAAACTCAGTATAAAAATTTAAATCAAATCAAGAAAATTATAATGTACTATAGCATGCTAATATGAAACACAATAACAAGATAGCATTGTCATACAACTGCATTGTTATGAAGTACGTTATAATAATTGATATCGTTTATAAAATTAAATAAGCACTCCACTAATTGTTTACATTAAAACTGGAAGTGGAGGACGACGCGCCCGTCGAGGAGTTGAAACTGGAAGAAATGCCGTCATCGGCGTCGTCGTCGCGCCAGCGCCCTAGCCCGGGCCCTGGACTTCTTCCTTGCCGCCGCCTTGTCGTCCGCCGCCTCCTGCGCCTCCAACCAGGCGAACTTGGTGTCGGAGTCCTCCTCCTCCTCCTCCTGCCCCTCCTCCTCGTCCTCGGCGTCGCTGCCAGCGCCGCCTCCGTCCTCCTCCTGGCCTTCGCTGGCATTGCCGCCTCCGTCCTCCTCCTCCTCAGTTGGCGTGGAGGCATGGTCGTTGGGCGTGGAGCCCGGATCGCTTGGCGTCGCAGGGGATTCCCACAAATGTAGAAATCCGGGCGACTTGCCCTCGCTCTCTGAGTCCGACGGCAGCGTGTAGTCGCTCATGGCGTGCCGGTGTTGGAGAAGAAGAAGAAGAGGAAGAAGAAGGAGGCGGTTCGCCTTGAATTACCGTAGACGCATGGGTTATAATCTGCGGGGATTAACGGCGGCGCGTATAACGAAGAGGCCGCTGGTTGTTCTTCCGCGGCGGTTCGGCGCTCCATTGCGGAGGTTGGCGGGTTGATCGGCGCGGTTGCCACACCGGCGGTTGACATTCGCGCGCTTGCTGTGAATTCGAGGCCGATCGAACCTGGGTCGCTGCCAGGCGGGCCCGTGGGGAAGCAAGCGGACGCTTTGCGCGACCGCGTAGCGTCCGCGGAGATGCAAACCTGGCGCATATTTGCGTCGCGTTTGCGTCGCCGCGAACGCTCCAGATACGATCCGTCGCCCCGCTGGAGGTGGTGCCAGACGCATTTCCGGGCCGCGCGGACGCAAACGGTCGCTCACAACGTCCGTTTGCGTCGCGCCGCTGGAGATGCCCTAATTGTAACTGAAGGTAACTGAAGAAAACATATTACTACACTGAATCAGCAAACAGAATAACAACACCTTGCTGTTGAAAAGGAAAACAGAGCATACGTCTATTCCTGTTGTGAGTTGTAATTAACCATTAGCTGAAATGGTTTGCGTTTTGCGTGCAAATATTCACGTCGTGTTGTATCAGAGACAAATCTGCTGCTAATAAGAGGGAACCTGAACCTGCCTGTATTTTCTCTCCTAGAAACGGTGGTCCAGCAACAAGTGCGAACCGAACCACCCTTTCCTGTCTTCTTCTTTTTCTCGCTGCCGGCTACAGACACGGTGGTCGGCCCCCAGCTTCCCTCGCCTTGCCGCCGCCGGCCCCCAGCTTCCCTCGCGTGCCCCTGCCACTGGCTCCCTCGCGCGGCCGCCGCCCGAGTTTCGCTCGCCCGCCCCCGCTCCTCTGATCCGTCGCGCGCCCCTGCCCCCGGCTCCCTCTCGCGGCCCCGCCCCGGCTCCCTCTCGCGGCCCCGCCCCCTGCTCCCTCGCGCGGCCGCCGCCCGAGTTTCGCTCGCCCGCCCCCGCTCCTCTGATCCGTCGCGCGCCCCTGCCCCCGACTCCCTCGCGCGGCCCCGTTGAGTGTCCCCCATCCCAGACGGAGTGTTCTACGAAGTCATTACTCAACGATCGATAAAAGAGAAAGCTTCGGCATCCTTGAAACTGTCGACTGAAGAATCAGATGCAAGCCAACAACAAACTGTTGAAGAACCTTCGCCTCCATCAGCGGAGCAAGTTCTCCTCCTCGAGCCATTATGGACCAAACCATTCCTAGCATACCTGACGAAGCAGGAGTTGCCGGAGGATTCTGTGGAAGCAAGGCGAATCGTCAGAAGGTCAAAAGCCTTCACTGTGGTAAATGGCGAGCTTTACAAGCGTAGCATCTCGGGTATCTTCCAAAGGTGTATCGCCATTGATGATGGAAAAGCACTGTTGCGCGAGATACACGAGGGAACTTGCGGACACCATGCAGAAAGCAGGGCCCTTGTAGCAAAAGTCTTCAGGGCAGGATTTTACTGGCCAACGGCGGCGTCGAACGCTCGAGACCTAGTTATGAGATGTGACCCCTGTCAGCGCTTTTCTCCAAAACGCACGCCCCTGCGACAGACCTAATGACAATACCTCTGGCATGGCCCTTTGCTCAGTGGGGACTCGACCAAGTTGGACCACTGCCGAGGTCATCGCCTGGAGGGCACACGTACTTACTGGTCGCAGTCGACAAGTTCACCAAGTGGATCGAGGCAGTACCCGTTCGAAACCAGAAAGCCAAAACAACAGTTCAGTTTTTCAGAGGAATAACTTGTCGATTCGGTATGCCCCATAGCATCGTCACAGACAACGGATCTAACTTTGATTCCAAGGAGTTTAGAAAATTTTGCGATGACGGAGGAATCAAACTGAAGTTTGCATCAGTGGCTCACCCACAGACCAACGGCCAGGTGGAAAGGATCAACGGTCTCATAGGGGATGGCCTCAAGAAACGCCTTACAGGTGCAGCTGGAGCCTGGGTCGAGAAGTTACCATCCGTACTCTGGAGTTTGTGTACTACACCTAACAGGTCGACTCAGTACACCCCATTCTTCTTGGTGCATGGAGCCGAAGCAGTTCTACCAGCCGACGTTCGATTTGAAGCTCCTCGGGTGACAGCATACACAGAATCCTCTTCCAATATCGCGCTGCAGGATGCTGTGGACCTCCTCGACGAGGCACGAGATATTGCCTTGGCAAGAACGACGGTATACCAGCAGGCGTTGAGAAATTATCACAGCCGACGAATACGCAGTCGAAGCTTTAATGTCGGGGATATGGTACTTCGGCTGAAGCAAGAAAGACCCTTGAAACTTGAATCCCCATGGGAAGGACCATACATCGTCACTGAAGTGATACCAGGAGGAGCATATCGGCTCAAAAACCCAGCTTCAGGAAAAGACGTTGAGAATCCATGGAACATCGCACAGTTGCGACGGTTCTATACATAGGATGCGATTGTTTTTAATTACTCGACAGCCCTTAAGGTTGCTTTTGCACTATGAATAAAGTTCTAATCAGGTTTTCTACCTTTTTTCTTGCTCCAGGCCTTATCACCCGAACATACCGTTTGGGGCCCCTACCATTGGCTCTTACTCCCATCGGGAGCGCTGGCCTAAAAAATGCGCTTACACAGTGTCATTAATTAAATACTCTCAACGGGAGCTAAGATTAATGACACACAAAAACAACCAATCCAAGCCTCGAGAAAATACGCGAGTGCTGTAGTCGATGGTTACATTATCACAAAATAAGGCTCAAACCGGTGCACCGCGTGACGAAGCCAAGCGTCTAATTCCCTCGACTAAGTCGATGGGTCTCGCTCTTACAAAATTTACATATCGACTTCGCAATAACATTGCAAAAATTCAACGAAGTCGTCGAGAGAGCAGGTTGAACTGATCACTCAGCCGCCCTCGACAATAAAATACCAATCAAACTAACATAGCGTGCAACGCACGCAGTAAATTTTCACAAAACAATCTTATGCAGATACAAGGTTATTACATTCATGACTGGGCTCCCTGGTTCCCTTGGGACCTCAGATCCCTCTCGAGGCATGACTCCATCCGAGAAATAATGGTATATGCAGGACCTCTAGCAATATCATAATATTGGCCTAAACTCCTCTCAGTGTTTGCTACGGCTCTCAAGTCTAAAGATGGATGGCATGCCAATACCGAAGCAAAGGCAAGTTCAGCACCAGCCAAAAGTTCTTTCCGCACCAACTGTCGAATTCTTTCGGGAGACTTGAATCGGGTGAACAGGGCAGATAAAGTTTCGGGTGCTTGGTCCAGAGGAAACAAAGTCTTCCAAACCATCGTGAGATGAGCGTGGAACTTATCAAAGTAGTAATGCGCCTTCTCCATCCGGTGCTCAAACTTCGCCATGATAACAGCCTTCGGACGATGCAGCCACAAATTGTGCTTCGGGTGAGCAACATCAGTCATCGCTTCGACCTTTTCATGGATCTTCCCGTCCTCCTCGGATAAATCTGAAGATACAACTGAAAAGGAACGAATATCAGTTAAAAAGAACATCCGAGCTACATCAGGAATCAGAAGATGGGGGAACACTTACAGCCCAAACTTTCGGTAGCAACATGAAGACCATCAAGAGCATATTGCTCAATAGCAGTTGCTATTTCACCCTTTTTCTTCACCAATGCTGCCATGGCCACACAAGCGGCGAACAAGGTCAGATTCATCGTTAGTCGAAGGATTTGGAAAAAGCTCGGCACGAGAAGAAGATGAAGGAATCTGCAGTACAATCTTCGATTCAGAACGACATTAACATAAAACTCCCATCGGGAGCGCTTGGCATATATGTTACATTCAAAAGATTGTTCGAAATTGGCAACAGAGCCGAAATAAAACAGGACTAAGTCATATTACGATTGGTCTTATTTACAATTAATGAAGCAAAAGTTCAAGGAGGTGCTGATGATGAGCCAGGGGCAGCTTCAGGAGTAGGCTTGGCCTATGCTTCATCTACCAACTTCAGGAGTTGATTGGCACAAGTTAGTGCCGATCTTTTGAAGGGTTCAAGGTTGACTAAATGGTTGTCGTCATCCACAGGCAATGCCTTAGATAACTCCTCCAAGTCAGACCTCATCCCGTGACCCATTAGCAGCTGGAAAGTAAGAACTGCCCCAAACAAGCGGGAACGACGTTTCAATACCTCCATAGGCTCGGAAGAATCAACAAGGAAAGCATCCGCCATCTCGCCAAGAGTCTTGTCCTGCTTCATCTTCGGGAAGATCATCGAGTATAGCCTCGACAATGCTCCTTTAGTCTTTTGCAGAAGTCCAAGGACTTGGACATTAGACTCAGCGGCAAGCGACAGGGCATCGGATGTAGAGTTCTCCCGAAGCTGATGGCGTCGAGTGATAGTTATGTCGGCGGCCTCTGAAAGAAAGACAGATCAGTATCCAGTAAGGAAATACCAAGAAAGAAACTACGTGCCATGAATCTTACCCAATAAATCCTTGATGGATTCGCGGAGGACACCTTCCTTCTTGTCGGTTGCAACCGCTGCCGCATGCCTGGCGTCATGTTCATCCTTCATCTGCCGCTTCAGCTTCTTCAACTCCTCCTTCAGCAAGGCATTTTCATTCTTGGCGTCGGTGGCAAGCCTGTTGGCCTCTAGCACCTGATCAGCCGAAGATTTGACAGTCTTTCGAAGCTGGGTGTTTTCAGCCTCTAGTCGGGTAAACTGCTCGGCAAAGTCTACCACAGCGTCGACTGTGGCGTAAATCGGCTGCAGCAAGAGAAATCAAGAAGACTAAGTTGATAAAAGAAACTTAGCGAAGCAAGGTAGATTAAATACTTACGTGGTCACGACTAGCCGACGAAGTAGGAGCATCGCCAGGAGGAATAACCTTCGACACTGGAATTTTTTCCACGACCGTCCTTGTGGGAGGCGTCGACTTGGCGGGAGAAGGATTCGGCTCCTTAGCTGATGTCGTTTTCTCAACAGATAATTTAGCCCTCTTCGCAAGAGGAACATCATCATCATCATCAGAGCTACTTAAGAAGAATGCACAATTAGCATATGAAGCAGTAAAGAATACGTCAGAGAAGGGCTGAAAATGCTCACAGGTCCAGGTCATCTTCAGCAGCAAAAAAACCTATCGAACTTTCCTGGATAGGAGAAGGCGAAGCAGTCCCAACGGCATCATTATCCTGTCCGCTAGGACTTGATTTAGCCGTTGTAATAAAACCATCGTTTACCTGCTTGCGTCGCCTGCTCCTAATGAAGGCATCATCTTCGACAGCTTCTTCCTCTTGGACATCGCTGTCCTCAAGGGCGTGTTGGATGTCCTCGGTCTCCTCAGAGTCATCATCGTCATCCTCTGGCTCCACGCCACTTTCGGGCGGAGGAGGATAGCATTGAGCAACGATGGGGGCCTGTCGGGAGAAGAAAGCTTGTAAAGCGCAATGAAGGAAGAAACAACAACAACAAACAAGAAACGGTGAAGAATGACCTCAGTCGGAAGATGGTGTAAATCATAAGGGGGACGAGCCGACGTCAAGATAATGTTGTCCTTCATACTGAGGCATGTCAAACGGCGGATTTCGTCTCGGAGTTCCTCAGCCAAAAGGTCGGCAGAGCTGACCCTAGACTTGTCACCTTTGCCAGTGTAAAGCCACTATTGGTGGGGTCGAGACATTAGTGGCTGCACTCGACGTTGCAGGAACACTGAGACTACCTCAGTGCCGCACATCGTCAAGCCCCCCGTATTCTTCAGGACGACGACCTGGTCGAACAGCCTATCGGCTGTCACCCTCTCTTCGGGAGAAAGAGCGTTTCACCAGGATTTCTTCGGCTTGGCAATCAGTTTGTCTTCGAAAGGAGGGAGATTCGAGCGCCGCCCAGGCACCACAGGGTCTCGTAGATAAAACCATTTGTTGCGCCAGCCTTGGACGGATTCTTTCATCGGGTAGTCGAGATAGTCGACTTCTTTTCTGACAACAAAGCCAACGCCACCTATGATACGTCCATTTTGCATCACTATTTTATATCATAATTTGCTGTTATTCATTGATATATTTCATATTTGGAGATAATACTTATGTTATTTCATCTATTTTGCATGTTTCATGATTATTGGAGGATCGCGCACCGGAGCCAGGATTCTGCTGGAAAAAGCACCGTCAGAATGCAATATTTCGGGAGATCAACAGTTGACGGAAATTATACGAAAAATCCTATTTTTCCAGATGACGAAGGGAGCCAGAAGGGGGAGCCGAGGGGACCCTAGGTGGGCCCACCTCATAGGCCGGCGCGGCCCAAGGCCTGGCCGCGCCGCCCTGTGAGGAGGGGGCCCACAGCCCTCTCTCGCCTCCTTTTCTTGGCGTACGCCTTCGTCCCGAAAACCTAAGCTCCAGGGGTACATCGCGAAGAGCCACAGCCGCCTCTGCGGGGCGGAGAACACCAGAGAGAAAAGAGCTCTCCGGCGGGCAGGAATCCGCCGGGGAAATTCCCTCCCGGAGGGGGAAATCGACGCCATCGTCACCGTCATCGAGTTGGACATCATCTCCATCACCATCATCATCACCTTCATCGTCATCACCGCCGTCTCCACCGCTGCACACCGTCACCGCTGTAACAATTTGGGTTTGATCTTGATTGTTTGATAGGGGAAACTCTCCCGGCGTTGATTTCTACTTGTTATTGATGCTATTGAGTGAAACCATTGAACCAAGGTTTATGTTCAGATTGTTATTCATCATCATATCACCTCTGATCATATTCCATATGATGTCTCGTGAGTAGTTCGTTTAGTTCTTGAGGACATGGGTGAAGTCTAAATGTTAGTAGTGAAGTATGGTTGAGTAATATTCAATGTTATGATATTTAAGTTGTGGTGTTATTCTTCTAGTGGTGTCGTGTGAACGTCGACTACACGACACTTCACCTTTATGGGCCTAGGGGAATGCATCTTGTACTCGTTTGCCAATTGCGGGGTTGCCGGAGTGACAGAAACCTGAGCCCCCGTTGGTATATCGATGCAGGAGGGATAGCAGGATCTCAGAGTTTAAGGCTGTGGTTAGATTTATCTTAATTACTTTCTTGTAGTTGCGGATGCTTGCAAGGGGTATAATCACAAGTATGTATTAGTCCTAGGAAGGGTGGTACATTAGCATAGGTTCACCCACACAACACTTATCAAAACAATGAAGATTAATCAGCTGTATGTAGCGAAAGCACTAGACTAAATTCCCGTGTGTCCTCAAGAACGTTTAGTCATTATAAGTAAAAAAACCGGCTTGTCCTTTGTGCTAAAAAGGATTGGGCCACTCGCTGCAATTATTTCTCTCGCACTTTATTTACTTGTACTTTATTCATCTGTTACATCAAAACCCCCTGAATACTTGTCTGTGAGCATTTACAGTGAATCCTTCATCGAAACTGCTTGTCAACACCTTCTGCTCCTCGTTGGGATCGACATTCTTACTTATCGAAGTTACTACGATACACCCCCTATACTGGTGGGTCATCAAGACTATTTTCTGGCGCCGTTGCCGGGGCGTGAAGCGCTAGTGGTAAGTGGAAGTGGTAATGGACATTTCTCTTGTTTGTGCTGATTTTATTTCTGCCTGCTGCTATAATTCATTATGGAGAGATCTTCTCTTGAGTGTTTATTTGGGAAATCTACTACTACTGCAAAGGTAGTGGATGAGGCGCCAGGTAAGGAAGAAATACCATACAAAATACCTATGAAAATTATTGAACGTGTAGTCGGTAACCGTTATACAGGGGATGGAACTGTCCACCCTGGAGATCATTTACTGTTCTTACATGAATTATGCGGTTTATTCAAGTGTGCAGGTATTGCTATGGATGAAGTGAGGAAGAAACTATTCTCTATATCATTGTCAGTAAGCGGCACATTGGTATAAATTCTTGGATAATGGGGATTCTCTTGAATGGAATGATATTGTGCCCCGGTTTTATTCTAAGTTCTATCCTCCAAGTGAGATTCACAAAGATCGGAATCGCATATATAATTTTTGGCCTCATGAAGGAGAGAGTATTGCCCAAGCGTGGGGGAGATTGAAGTCTTTAATGCTCAAATGCCCCATTCATGAGCTTCCTGGTAATATTATTATTGATAATTTCTATGCAAGACTTTCTTTTCAAGACAAGACCTTGCTGGATACTTCTTGTTCTGGATCATTTACACGCAACAAGGAAGAGTTTAAAAGGGACCTTCTTAATCGGATCCAAGAAAATACTGAAGGATGGGAGAACGACAAGGATAGAGAATCAGGTATAAATTATGATTATAAATGCATTGAAGCTTTTATGGATACTGATAAATTTCGTAATATGAGTGCTACTTATGGTCTTGATTCTCAAGTTGCTGCAAATCTTTATAAAGCTTTTGTCTCTCATTATGAATTGCCAAAGAAGAACTTTGATAAGTATCATGAACCGTATAAAGATAAAATTGATTCATCTATAAATAAATGTGTTGTAGTTGAAACTGTTGATCATGTTATTCCTGAAGCTTATATTGAAAAAACTCCTTTCCCTGCTAAAATGAAGGAGTACTCTGTTATAAATAGTGCGGTTCATAAAAGTGAAAAGAAACCTATAGAACCTGAAGAACAAATAAAAGTTGAACTTCTTTGTTGCAATAATTAAAGATCTTGTGGTGAAAATGTGGAGGATGGTCATATTATTTTCTGTGAAGATGCCTCTAATATTGTTTCGCATCCTAATAAGTCTAGGAAAGCTAGTGTTCCTATGCTATCTGTTAGAATTGGTGATCATTGTTATTATGGTTTATGTGATATTGGTGCAAGTATTAGTGCTATTCCTTATGAGCTTTACACGGAGATTATGCACGAAATTGGTTCTTGTGAACTTGAAGATATTGATGTGGTTATTCGGCTGGCTAATAGAGAAACTATCTATCCAATTGGTATTGTTCGAGATGTGGAAGTTCTATGTGGTAAGATTAAATATCCTGCTGACTTTTTGGTACTTGGTTCTGCTGCTAGTAAATATTGTCCTATTATTTTTGGCAGACCTTTTCTAAATACTTGTGGAGCTATTATAGATTGAAAGAAAGAGAAAATTTTGACTAAATTTGCTGGTGAATCTTATGAGTTTAACTTCTCTAAATTTACCAAAACTCCTTATAAAATTGATTCGCCTAATAGTGATTTTAAAGTTGAACAGTGTGCATCTATTGCTCTTGCTCCTAATAATCCTTTGCAGCAACATTTGAAGAATAGTGAGAGTGAAGTTTTTAGGGAAGAAAGAAATGAGCTTGATGAAATTTTCCTTCGTCAACCTATTCTTAAGCATGATTTACCTGTAGAAGATCTGGGTACAACACCACCACCAAAGGAAGATCCTGTCTTTGATTTAAAACCATTGCCTGATAATCTTAAATATGCTCATATTGATGATAAGAAAATATATCCTGTTATTATTAGTTCTAAGCTTTCAGAGTTTGAAGAAGAAAGGTTATTGGAAATACTGAAGAAACACCGAGGTGCTGTTGGCTACACTCTTGATGACTTGAAGGGGATTTCTCCCTCTATTTGCCAACACGCCATTAATATGGAAGATGATGCAAAGCCTGTTGTTGAACCTCAGCGTCGTCTAATTCCTAAGATGAAGGATGTGGTAAGAAATGAGGTATTAAGACTCCTTGAAGCTGGTATTATATATCCTATTGCTGATAGTAGATGGGTTAGTCCTGTGCATTGTGTTCCTAAGAAAGGAGGAATGATCACATTGTGCCTAATGATAATGATGAGCTCATACCTCAAAGAGTAGTTGTAGGGTATAGAATGTGCATTGATTATCGAAAAGTTAATAAGGTTACTAAGAAAGATCATTACCCTTTACCATTTATTAATCAAATGTTAGAAAGGTTGTCTAAAAATACTCATTTTTGCTTTCTTGATGGTTATTCTGGGTTTTCACAAATTGCTGTTAAAACTAAAGATCAAGAGAAAACCACTTTCACTTGTCCCTATGGAACTTATGCTTATAGGCGTGTGCCTTTTGGTTTATGTAATGCTCCTGCTACTTTTCAAAGATGCATGTCTGCTATTTTTCATGGCTTTTGTGAGAGTATTGTAGAGGTATTCATGGACGATTTTTCCGTCTATGGAAATTCTTTTGATAATTGCTTGCGGAACCTTGATAAAGTTTTGCAGAGATGCGAAGAAACTAACCTTGTTCTTAATTGGGAGAAATGCCACTTTATGGTTAATGAAGGAATTGTATTGGGACATAAAATTTCCGAGAGAGGTATTGAAGTTGATAGAGCTAAAGTTGAAGCCATTGAGAAGATGCCCTATCCTAGGGATGTTAAAGGTATTCGTAGTGTTCTTGGTCATGCTGGGTTTTATAGGAGGTTTATTAAAGACTTCTCCAAGATTTCAAAGCCTCTTACTAATCTTCTTCAAAAAGACGTACCTTTTGTTTTTGATGATGATTGTAAGGAAGCTTTCGAAACTCTAAAGAAAGCCTTAACAACTGCCCCTATAGTTGAACCTCATTTGGAACTTACCATTTGAAATTATGTGTGATGCTAGTGATTTTGCTGTAGGCGCTGTTCTTGGACAGCGAGTAGATAAAAAATTGAATGTTATTCATTATGCTAGTAAAACTCTTGATGCTGCTCAAAGAAATTATGCTACTACTGAAAATGAATTGTTAGCTGTAGTCTTTTCTTGTGATAAGTTTAGATCTTATATCGTTGATTCAAAAGTTACTATTCATACTGATCATGCTGCAATTAGATACCTTATGACAAAGAAAGATGCTAAGCCAAGGCTTATTAGATGGGTACTTCTTTTGCAAGAATTTGATCTGCATATTGTAGATAGGAAAGGTGCTGATAATCCTGTTGCTGATAATTTGTCTAGATTGGAAAATATTGATTATGATCCTGTTCCTGTTAATGATAGTTTTCCAAATGAACAATTGGCTGTAATAAAGGTGAGTTCGCGAGACAGTCCTTGGTATGCTGATTATGCTAACTTTATTTTTTCCAAGTACTTGCCTCCAACCTTTTCAGCTCAGCAAAGGAGGAAATTCTTTTATGACTTGAGGCATTATTTTTGGGATGACCCACACTTATATAAAGAATGAGTGGATGGTATTCTGCGAAGATGTGTTCCCGAATATGAGCAACAAGAGATATTGAGTAAATGTCATGGGAGTGCTTATGGAGGACATCACGCCGGAGATAGAACCGCGCAAAAAGTTCTACAATCAGGTTTTTATTGGCCAACTCTCTTCAAAGATGCAAGGAAGTTTATTTTATCTTGTGATGAATGTCAAAGGGTTGGTAATATCTCCAGACGCAATGAAATGCCTATGAATTATACTCTTGTTATTGAGCCATTCGATTGTTGGGGATTTGACTTCATGGGACCTTTTCCCTCTTCAGAAGGTAACACTCATATACTTGTTGCTGTTGATTATGTTACTAAATGGGTGGAAGCCATACCTACAAAAAGTGCTGATGGTGAGACCTCTTTAAGAATGCTTTTAGACATTATATTTCCTAGATTTGGAGTTCCTAGATATATTATGACAGATGGAGGTTCTCATTTTATTCATGGTGGTTTTAGAAAAACTCTTGCTAAATATGGTATTAATCATAGAATTGCTTCCGCTTATCATCCTCAAACTAGTGGGCAAGTAGAACTATCAAATAGAGAAATTAAATCTATCTTGCAAAAGACTGTTAATAAAACTAGAAAGAATTGGGCTAGTAAATTGAAGGAAGCACTATGGGCTTATAGAACTACTTATAAAAACCCCATGGGAATGTCACCTTATAAAATGGTTTATGGAAAAGCTTGTCATTTACCTTTAGAACTAGAGCAGAAAGCTTATTGGGCTGTTAGAGAACTAAACAAAGATCCTAAACTAGCTGGTGATAAGAGGTTGTTGCAATTAAGTTCTCTAGATGAATGGAGAAGTGAGGCTTACGAAAATGCTAAACTCTTTAAAGAGAAAGTTAAGAAATGGCATGATAGAAGGATTATCAAAAGAGAGTTTAATATTGGGGATAAAGTCCTATTGTATCGGTCTCGTCTCAGATTCTTTGCAGGGAAATTACTCTCGAAATGGGAAGGACCATATGTTGTTGAGGAGGTGTATCGTTCAGGAGCAATTAAAATCAGTTCCCTCCAAGGCAATGCCACGCAAGTGGTGAATGGACAAAGACTCAAGCATTATATCTCAGGTGATTCTTATAATGTAGATGTTGATGTTATTCGAGTGGAAACACCAGAGGCTTTCATCAAAGGTCAAATTGACAGTCCGCCAGAACTCGACTTTGAATAGGTAACAGTACAGGTAATAAAAAGTTCGCGATTTGCTTTCCGAACAATGTTTTTGCTGTTTTTGGAAAATATGAAAATTATGAGATCGAAATGGAGTGGAAGAGACGCACGAGGGCGTGCCCCCATAGGCCGGCGCGGCCAGGCCTTGGCCCGCGCCGCCCTATGAGCTGGCCGCCTCGTCGCCCCTTTCTGACTCTGGTTCGACCTGGTACTTTCCGTTTGTCATAAAAATTCCTGCTATATAATCCCCCGGACCCCTGGAGGTCCGTATATCGTTTTCTCGTCGCGTTTTGTTTCTAGCTGTTTTCTGCCAGGATTTGTTCTTGATCTAGAAGCATCATGGTCTCCAACAACAAAGACAAGGAGCCTATGGAGGAAGATATTCAAGATCCCGGGGGGAAAGAGGTGGACGAGAGCGTCAAGGAAGAAGATGAAGAAGAAGTGGAGGAAGACTCGCGCGCATACCCGCGTGCTACCATTGCAAGCATCGAGGTGGTGGAGAACCCTTTTAATGCAAAGAAGAGCGCAAGAATTCGCACCGGAGGAAGACTTCCACGTCACTACCTAGCTCCAAAGACATCTTCTCCAGGCACTTATCACCCCTTCCGCAATCTAATTTACAATAATCAAATTGAAAGGACTCCCAAGGCATCATTGCCTAGCAATTGGGATATAGATCGTTCTAACACTGCAGGAAGGATGAAGCCTGAAACTGAAGAGTGGGGAAATAACTCCAAGAGTTGGGACTCGCCGTCGGACATACTTCTTAACCGCGTCGAGCATAATTCGGAGATGATCCGCAACCTCATGTACAAGATTGATGAGCTTCAGGAGCTTGTTGAGAAGCTTGTCAAGAATTCACCATCACCACCGAAGGAGTAATTCATCATCGGTATTGGCATCCCCTTGGTTTGTTCCAAGCTTGGGGGAGTGCCGCGGTATCACATCATCACTACCTTTTACTTTTTACTATCAAGTAGTGTCATATCATGAGTAGGGAAGTTATCATATAAGATGGGTTGCAGTGTGGAAGTATCTCTCCTTTAGTTGGTTGTCTATGTATCCCTTGGTGTGAGTTATCGTTATGAAATATTAATGAGAAGTCTTATCATTTACATATTGCACACTTTATTTTAGTTTGCAATTTCTATTATATGATTGATCTTGATTTTAGTATTGGTACCACTTTGGGAGCATTGAGTAAATCTATTTGGTTTTGGCACACTTAGCATTGGTCAATAGCAACAACACCTTGAGGTTTAAGTAGAAAAGAGAAATATATATAGTTGTTTCATTGTCTTCCTTTCTTGTTAGCTCATAGCTTATTATTCTGAAGTTAAAATTGTTTGTACTTACAAGAAAGATGCATGATTGTTTCTATCATATGTATATTCGTTTGTTTCCCTCAACTTTTGTGCTTGCTAATTAACCTTGCTAGCCAAAGACCTGTACTGAGAGGGAATGCTTCTCGTGCATCCAAACCTCAACCCAAACCTATGCCATTTGTGTCCACCATATCTACCTACTACATGGTATTTCTCCGTCATTACAAAGTAAATTGCTTGAGTGCTACCTTTAAAATTTCTATCCTTTATCTCTGCAATATATAGGTCATGGGACAAATAGCTTAAAAACTATCGTGGTGAAGAATATGTACTTATGTGTCTTATTTCTTAGTAAGTTGCTTGTTGAGCGGTAACCATGTTTTCTGGGGACGCCATCAACTCTTACCTTTGTTGAATATCATGTGAGTTGCTATGCATGTTCGTCTTGTCTGAAGTAAGGGCGGTTTTCACAATCAAATGGTTTGAGTATGCATACTGTTAGAGAAGAACATTGGGCCGCTAACTAAAGCCATGATTCATGGTGGAAGTTTCAGTATGGACAGCTAATCCTCAATCTCTTATGAGAATAATAATTGTTGTTGAATGCTTATGCATTAAAGAGGAGTCCATTATCTGTTGTCTATGTTGTCCCGGTATGGATGTCTAAGTTGAGAATAATCAAAAGCGAGAAATCCAATGTGATCTTTCTCCTTAGACCTTTGTACAGGCGGCATAGAGATACCCCTTTGTGGCACTTGGTTGAAACATATGCTATGCAATGATAATCTGTGTTAATCCAAGCTAATTAGGACAAGGTGCGAGCACTATTAGTATACTATGCATGAGGCTTGCAACTTATAAGATGTCTTATACATAACACATATGCTTTATTACTACCGTTGACAAAATTGTTTCTTGTTTTCAAAATGAAAAGCTCTAGCACAAAAATAGTAATACATGCTTCCCTCTGCGAAGGGTCTGTCTCTTACTTTATGTTGAGTCAGTAAACCTATTCCCCTCCATCTTAAGCAAGCATTTGAGTTGTTGTGATCCAATCATCTATATTGTGATATATTTAATCATGCCTTTTATTCTTCCTTGTTTAGTACGAGTTTTTATCTGATGAATATAGCTTTGAAGATTATCAATGATTATGAGGAGATTATTATGATTGAGTATGCAAGTTGTGCTATATAAGCTTTAATATAAAAGCTCTGCTCGATAGATAAATATAATCTGTTAACTGTTCTTTGACCAAGAACGAAGTTTGCCATTACCAATTATGATTTCCTATGCACCTTTATTTGTGATTTCCTTTTACTTGTTTCAAGTTGAATTATATGAGGAAGTTGTTCACTAATATGTCTTGTGTGAATTAATATGATGCTTCTTGTCCGTATTTTATTTATCGGCTCTTCACTCCATAAACATGTGGTCTTGTTTACCGAGTTCAGTTTCGCTTGGGGACAAGCGAAGTCTAAGCTTGGGGGGATTTGATACGTCCATTTTGCATCACTATTTTATATCATAATTTGCTGTTATTCATTGATATATTTCATATTTGGAGATAATACTTATGTTATTTCATCTATTTTGCATGTTTCATGATTATTGGAGGACGCGCACCGGAGCCAGGATTCTGCTGGAAAAAGCACCGTCAGAATGCAATATTTCGGGAGATCAACAGTTGACGGAAATTATACGAAAAATCCTATTTTTCCAGATGACGAAGGAAGCCAGAAGGGGGAGCCAAGGGGACCCGAGGTGGGCCCACCTCATAGGCCGGCACGGCCCAAGGCCTGGCCGCGCCGCCCTGTGAGGAGGGGGCCCACAGCCCTCTCTCGCCTCCTTTTCTTGGCGTACGCCTTCGTCCCGAAAACCTAAGCTCCAGGGGTACATCGCGAAGAGCCACAGCCGCCTCTGCGGGGTGGAGAACACCAGAGAGAAAAGAGCTCTCCGGCGGGCAGGAATCCGCCGGGGAAATTCCCTCCCGGAGGGGGAAATCGACGCCATCGTCACCGTCATCGAGCTGGACATCATCTCCATCACCATCATCATCACCTTCATCGTCATCACCGCCGTCTCCACCGCTGCACACCGTCACCGCTGTAACAATTTGGGTTTGATCTTGATTGTTTGATAGGGGAAACTCTCCCGGTGTTGATTTCTACTTGTTATTGATGCTATTGAGTGAAACCATTGAACCAAGGTTTATGTTCAGATTGTTATTCATCATCATATCACCTCTGATCATATTCCATATGATGTCTCGTGAGTAGTTCGTTTAGTTCTTGAGGACATGGGTGAAGTCTAAATGTTAGTAGTGAAGTATGGTTGAGTAATATTCAATGTTATGATATTTAAGTTGTGGTGTTATTCTTCTAGTGGTGTCGTGTGAACGTCGACTACACGACACTTCACCTTTATGGGCCTAGGGGAATGCATCTTGTACTCGTTTGCCAATTGCGGGGTTGCCGGAGTGACAGAAACCTGAGCCCCCGTTGGTATATCGATGCAGGAGGGATAGCAGGATCTCAGAGTTTAAGGCTGTGGTTAGATTTATCTTAATTACTTTCTTGTAGTTGCGGATGCTTGCAAGGGGTATAATCACAAGTATGTATTAGTCCTAGGAAGGGCGGTACATTAGCATAGGTTCACCCACACAACACTTATCAAAACAATGAAGATTAATCAGCTGTATGTAGCGAAAGCACTAGACTAAATTCCCGTGTGTCCTCAAGAACGTTTGGTCATTATAAGTAAACAAACCGGCTTGTCCTTTGTGCTAAAAAGGATTGGGCCACTCGCTGCAATTATTTCTCTCGCACTTTATTTACTTGTACTTTATTCATCTGTTACATCAAAACCCCCTGAATACTTGTCTGTGAGCATTTACAGTGAATCCTTCATCGAAACTGCTTGTCAACACCTTCTGCTCCTCGTTGGGATCGACATTCTTACTTATCGAAGATACTACGATACACCCCCTATACTTGTGGGTCATCAACCTACGACGGGGGGGCCATTGCTATCGTTGTGACGCTTAACATAGAAGATCTTCCTCCAAAGACCCCAGTGGGGGTCAATGCCAAGGAAGGCTTCACAGACAGTGATAAAGATAGAAAGATGGAGAATGGAATTAGGGGTCAGCTGCCAGAGCTGAATCCCGTAGAAGAAAAGAAGGGAACGGAGAAACTCGTGGGCAGGAAGAGAAAGACCACGGAATAAGAAAGCAGTGAACATAACAGCGAAGCCCTTCGGAGGCTTTGGGCGAGAAACGGCACCTGGAAGACGGATGTCATCTTCAGATGAGGAGATAAGGCCGAGAGCTCGCAGCTTGTTGATGTCGCGATTGGAAATGGCGGAGGCGCTCCAGTCATGGCTGACTTTGGCCGCATCCGAGGTGCTGGCGCCCTTCTTCTTGCCCATAGCGCATGAAGCTCTTGAGGGAAGAACAGGGGTGACAGGAAAGGACGAGCGAGAAGATGAGCAGTGGGAGGTGTAAAAAGTAAAAGCAGGGAGGCCCCCTATTTATGCCGTAAAAATTGAAGCAAGATCGTGGCCATAACTTCACGGACATCGTGGGAAGTGGATCAGATATGGCTGTACACGTGGCGTCTAAGAGGAGAACGGAACCGGCGGCCCATTATTCCCACGATGCGCGAAAATCAAGGAGACGCCTCGGTCAGTGCGCATGCGCTGGTCGCTCCCTATAAACTGCTCGCGCAGAACTAGGATGTGCCCGTCAGGTCAAGTCTTGTCAGTCACACCACTGCAGCAATACGTCATCAATGACATCATGGACGCTGTCAAGGGCAGTCGAAGGAAAATAAAGAATAATCGGATGTTTGGATTTGAGTCTGCACCCAATCACAAGTGCTCGTGTTCAGACTCGGGGGCTACTCCCATCGGGAGCGCTGGACGCGCACCCGATGAAATAAGGACTCGAAGATATTCCTGTGAAGAAATATTTGGAGAAAAGGATGTAATGCTCAGCTCGAGTCTGCACCCGGTTACAAGCACCCGCGTCCAGACTCGGGGGCTACTCCCATCGGGAGCGCTGGATGCGCACCCGACAAAACTTTTTTACACTCCAGGATCATGCCCGGGGACTTGATTCTGTGTAGAGTAACGTTGTTTTGCCAACGGTAGTTAACCAACAAAAGTTGGGCACGTTACTCATTATCCCTTGCATGCGGAAAATATATCGGATGACCTATGAAGGCTTGCAGAAAAACTTCGGCGGAGCAAAATGTTAGAGTGGTACAACTTGAGTCTACGCACGGATTGCAAGCATCCGTACCTAGACTCGGGGGCTACTCCCATCGGGAGCACTGACGCGCACCCGACAGAAGAAGGTGATGCTGGTTCAAGATGAACAAGGACATTCAAGGAGAAGAACATCAGAAGGAGACATGCTTCAGTCTCCACCCGAACTATGTTCGGCTAGACACTAGGGGGCTACTAACGTGGGCATTACCCTTCGGGTAACCGACATTGTCCTATCCCGTATTGTTTAGTTGGAGGCCCATGAAGGCACTTGGACGGCGCACCAGAAGATTCCTTGACAGGCAAGACAAAAAAGCAGCCGAACAAGGAAAGATTAGATTTAAAACTACTGTAACCCTAGTCGTACTCGGTTAGACCTCTTGAGACCTGGCCTCCTATATAAAGGCCAGGAGAGGGGCTGCCGGGGGACACGATCAATCTTAGCAATCTTAGCCTCCAAAAGCTTAGAGCTAGATCACCATAGCACTTAGCCTTCTCGACGAGATCTCAGCCGAATTATTCGGCACCCCATTGTAACCCAATTTCTTCATAATCAAGATCAGACAGGCAGGACGTAAGGGTTTTACCTCATCGAGGGCCCCGAACCTGGGTAAATCGCTCTTCCCGCTTGTCTGTGAACCGATGTCTCGTGTCAGCTTGCAGGATTCCATCAATCCTAAGCCCCAATCGGAGGGCATTGCCGAGAAGTACCCTCGACAACAGCATAGTAAGCAAATGGAAAGGCAAGATTTCCTTCTAACTATATCACTATTGCTAGAAGTTTTTGTACTATAACATAATTATGCAACTCGTGATAATGCTGAAATCCTACATATGACAGTTTCTTGAAATTTTACATAACGCATTATGTAAGACGTCTACTGTTTTTAGTCATAAGATATCTCATAAAATTGTTATGATATAGAATTATTGTTGAATGCTGGATTGTTAGACTTTTGGATGAACACGCCTTTGGTTGCAATTTTTTTGCACACTTTGTAGCAACCATGCAGAGGGATAGGAACTGGAAGCACTCTCCGCTTCCATGAGGTGCCCAGATTGGCAGGGTTCAGGCATGAAAGTGATTATTCCATCAGCTGGGTCAATTCCTATCATGTGTGTTGTCTCCTAGGTCTGGGTCAAGTCATATTTTGTGTGTTGATTTAATTTTATCGAAGGTGTAGGATCAACAAAAACAACGATAGCAAGACATGGACACACCGAAGAGGGGGTAATTATGTTGTTGTGTCATCGGTACTTTATCTGTGAGTGTGATTTCTATTTATTACATAGTTTTATGTCTGTATAAAACTAATGATTTAATCATAGGTTTTCGTTCATGATTTTGAACCTTTAGTGATAATGTACTGCATTCTTGGTGATAACTGAATATAATGCTTTATGCATTTTCATTAATCAGATAGCACTAATGATTTAATCCTTGTTACCTGCAGGATACATAACTTGACGGTACTGGCTATTGTGAAAAATCATCTAGAGAATACACGTCCTTGACAGATCAAAATACTCTTCTCTCCAACATACTACATCTTTGATAAGATAGAAAATACATAACTTGACAGTTCAAAATAAGGTGCAGAAATACTCTTCTCTCCAACGCACTACAGCTTTGAAATACTCTTTTTTCTTGTTTGATAAGGAAACTGTTCAATAGGATGCTTTGATATGTTCTGGTACATTTGGCCATGAGCACGAAAAGTGTAGATAGGATGCCTTTCCGTCAAAAGTACATCACTTTCCGTCATCGCTTCCATGGGAACATCACTTGAGCTCATCTATGTCAAGGTAGCCAGCAAGAGTCTCAAATTGATGCATTGAAATACATTTGATATTTTGTCTGCACGTCCTTGAAATACCACTATTATCATACTATTGAATGCCCCTAACACATTTGCAAACTGAATAACACATTATGCCATCGGTCCTAGTCTAACACATCTGATATAATGAGATCTGTCCCCTCAAAGTATGATTTACCAAGTCTAACCAAACCATCTTGTTAACTGATGTGATGCATGTATTTTTTTAGAGGTGTCATTACATACCTTAACTCCCTGAACCCAATGATAATCTGCCTTGTGAAGAAAGTCGATGTTCTTGTTTGAAGGGGACGTGGTCGGTGAGAAGATGGTGCATCAGGTCATCATGAACACAGAACTGGCATGGCCCGGCATGATTTATACTATTGGAGAGAGGGTACAGACGTAAATCACGAGATAATTAACTATATGCTGAAGAAAGGCAAGTAATTTATGTTTATTGATCCTTTTGATATGCTTCCTTGATAATTTGTTGAATGAATATTTTGCTCATTTGATTGATATGCTTTCCTTTATAAAAAATGTAGGTGTTGGGCTATCGTCATGGTCTGCCGTCTTGGAGAAGGATTGATGTGCCGTCATTAAGACATCAAATATTTTAGCCTCCAATTGTATGACAGATTGAATGGGATATGGTAAGATGGTTATGTGATAGATTTTATGCCTCCAATTGCGAAATTTGGGTATTGGGCAAAATTTGGTAAGATGGTTATGTGATTGGCTGGGTGTAGAGCGGAAATTGGGCAAGGGGCGGAATTATGGCAGTCTAATTATGTGGGTTTGTATTGATTGGCAGCGTGACTTATGGAGGTGATTAGGAAGCTACGTATAGGAAGCTACGTATTGATTTTTGCTTGATTTGTTGTTTCGTTGTTTTGCTGAACTGTGGATTTCCGTGATTCTGGTGTAGGTAGCGACGCGGCCCATAATGGCTGACGAAAGCCCGTTCGTGATTAGCTATGGTTGACGAAAGATTATGGCAGAAAACGGAGGAAGTTCCTTCTTTTTATATAGTAGAGATTTTCAGTGAGAATATACACCTTTTAGATGTGATGGCTCACATTTGCGCATTTTACCACCAACTTTTTATTTATTTTGCGAACTCCACCCTTTATATTAATCAAAGAAAAATGTTTACATCAACACCATCAGGTGGAGTTTGGAACCAAAAATGCCGGCCTAAATTAGAGTACAAAGGACCCCTAGCTAGGGTATAGCATCACCATTAGAGCAACGGTTCTCATGAGCAAAGTCGAAAGATTGAGAGTTTGAAGCCAGCACTCTGATCTCGTGAACAATTTGGTCATATGATCAGAGGGTGCTCCCATCGGGAGCGCTGGTCGTGCACCCGATAAAGAATAACTTCGACTCTACATCAAGCACAAGATTCAGCAGATGATCAAAACATTCGGACGATGACAACTTTAGTCCCTGTCCAAAACTTCACTTCGTGCAGACACTCGGGGGCTACTGATGTGGGCATTACCCTTCGGGTAACCGACATTGCTATACTGGTACAAATTATGAAAATGGACCAGCACAAGGACTCGACAAACTGGATCCACAAGGAATATCAACTTGGATTACAAAAAAGAAGACTCCAATACGAATCCTACTAGGACTCTTGTAAACCCTAACTTGGCTGATATATAAAGCCAGACAAGGACACCCCTTAGGGGAGATATTGAGAAACAGAAAACATAGAGGCGATACGCCTAGACATCGCAACCCGCAGATTAGAACTAGACTAGATACAACAACTCCGCCCATGGCGGCCCCATGTACACATATATTCATATAGTGGATTGCTAGCAGGACGTAGCGTTCCTCCACCGCGGGGACGTGAACCTGGGTACGTCGTGCCTTCTCTCGCTCCCGGAATCTCCATCGTCGCCTTCAGTCAACCCTAAGCCCCTCATGATGGGCATTGCCGAGGAACCACCTCGTCAACCACTCTGAATCCTCTGAGTTGCATTGACGCAGTCACTCACCAGCTTGACGCGTTGCAGGTCCAGGTCGCTCGACATTGACATCCCTTCGCTACATGTAGTTGCTTCCATCACCTCAGGGTCAAACATACCCTGAAAAATCATCGGTGAAGCACCGATAAAGACTCTTGCCGAATTGCATGCTACATGGCAGAAGGGATGCGACAGGGTGCTGACTTCTGGTAGCCGGCCACGAACCGCAACCGGCAACCGGCCTCGGACCTCCGATGACGGCGACATAGTCGGTCCAGCTGAGCGGAAGCCCAGCCGGACCATGCCGGACAACAACGCAGTCGGCCTCGTCAGGCCAGCCCTCTTCTTGTTTATCTCCTTGTATTTGACATACCGGGGACCATCCCCTCGACATGGATAGACCTTATGATGAAATGTGTGTCCTCGGTAAGGTATTCATGTGAGGTTTAATTATTTTGAAATTGACCAGCTTATTTTGTCTAGGGGCTATGGCAAGGGGATCCACTCTCCTCTTACTTATTCCTCATTTGTGCTAAGGATTGTAAAGTCTATTATCTAATGCCGAGGTGGTAGGATTATTGGAAAGGATTAAAGTGTGTAGTGATGCTTAATCAGTGTCACATTTTTTGTTCGCGGATGACTCACTTATTCTTATGAAGGCAAACGAGAACAATGCAACATGTTTGAAGAGTGTTTTAGATACCGTGAACCTTCAGGGCAGTTGGTGTGCAAAATCAAGTGTACTCTATAACCCGAATACACATTCTTGTGCGATTGATGATGACAAGTGGGCAAAATACGCATCTGGATGTGCGAGTGGAGGTATGCAATACTCTTGATATCCAAACTGAAGTTATTTCTGATAAGTACTTGGGCTTACCAACTATGGTCGGGATGGGTAGAAGTGATTGCTTCAAATATTTAATAGAGAGAGTTCAAAAATCATTAGTGGTTGGAAGAAGAAAATTTTATCCATGGGAGGAAATGAAGTGCTTTTTGAAGCCAGTGGCACAAGCAATGTGATGTCTTTGTTTAATATTCCAAAAAAATGGCAAAGGAATTATGGATGCAATGTCGCAACTCTGGTGGGATGATGATGTCAATGAAAAAAATGCACTGGTTCACGGGGTGGAAATTATGTATTCCTAAGAATAGAGGAGGATTAATTTGGATTTCGAGATCCTCACTATTTTAACCTCGCAATGTTGGCTAATTAAAGATGCGTGAAGCCTGATTTGTGAGCCTAACGTTTTATGTGCGAGAGTTTTAAGGGAATATAGGAAGATTTTGAATGCCGGAATAAAGAGTGGGGCTTCCCCAAGCTTACCCAAGCTTCCCCAAGATTAGACTTTTCCATAGCATTAAAAATAATAGTGTTCAAAGAATTCATGCTAAAAACATTGCTACAGCTATTTTGCAAACAAAGTTCCATGGGTTTTTTTAATTCTCTCTTCAAACACATCATGTCCTAATTCAATATAAATTTCATAAACATCTCTAATTTTTTTGTTGTTTTCCATTAAACCTAACTAGTGAAAATAAAAACAAGAGACAAAAAGATAAAATTGCATAATCTAAAGGAGATACCTTCGAGCACTCACACACCGGCAAACAGTGCTAGAAAATAGCTTAGTAGGCAGAGGATGTGATTTACCTTTTACCTTACCTCCCCGGCAACGGCGCCAGAAAATAGCTTGATGTCTACGCACGCTTCTATTCTAGTAGACAGTGTTGGGCCTCCAAGAGCAGAGGTTCGTAGAACAGCTGCAAGTTTCCCTTAAGTGAATCACCCAAGGTTTATCGAACTCAGGGAGGTAGAGGTCAAAGATATCCCTCTCAAGCAACCCTGCAATTAAGATACAAGAAGTCTCTTGTTTTCCCAACACACCTAATACACTTGTCAGATGTATAGGTGCACTAGTTCGGCGAAGAGATAGTGAAATACAAGTAATATGGATGATTATAAGTAGCAATTGCAATCTGAAATAAAAATGGCAGCAAGCGAACATGTAGCAGAACTTGTTGGAAACGGTGTTTCAATGCTTAGAAACAAGGCCTAGGGATCATACTTTCACTAGTGGACACTCTCAACAATGATCACATAATTGAATAAATAAATGCTACTCTCAAACACTCTCTTGTTGGATAACAAACACCATTCATTGTGTAGGGCTGCAAAAGCACACCTCAAGCCGGAGTAAACAAGCTCCACAACGTCATAAAGGAATCACACACGATGCGCACACTGTCACCATCACACCGTGGAGAGTGACTCCGGAGTTCATATTAAAGTAACCTCTAGAGTGCATAATAGACAAGAGTAACATCTACATATTCAACTAGATTACAAAGCTCATGATCACATAAAGATCACACCATGGGAGAGAGAGATGAACCACATAGCTACTGGTAGAGCCCTCAGCCTCGGGGGAGAACTACTCCCTCCTCATCATCGGAGACAGCAACAACGATGAAGATGGCGATGGAGTCGATTGAGATGACTCCGGAGGCAATTCCCCGTCCCGGCGGCGTGCCGGAACAGAGATTCTGTCCCCCCGAAACTTGTCATCGATGGCGGCGGCGCTGCGGAACCCTTGGTGGAATATGACTGGATGATTTAGGGTTTTCGCATCTAGGGCAATATATAGGCGAAGGGGCAGCGTCGGTGGAGTCCCGAGGGCCCCACCCCATAGGGCGGCGCCGCCCCCCTCCTGGCCGCGCCAGTGGATGGGGAGGAGGCCGTGGGCCTCCTCTGGCCTGGCCCTTCTGGCTCCGTGGGTCTTCCGACGAAATAGATTTCTGTAATTTCTCTGGATTTTTCCGAGCACTTTGGTTTTTGGGCCTTTTCTGCAATAAACAGACATAATAAACAGAAACTGGCACTATGACATCTTGTTAATAGGTTAGTCCAATAAATACCATAATATGATATAAAGTGCATATAAAACATGTAGCTATTGGCATAAAACTAGCATGGAACATAAGAAATTATAGATACGTTGGAGACGTATCAAGCATCCACTGGCGGAGCTTCGGTGAAGCAAAACCGGGCCACGGCCCGCCCATGTTTTCTGCTAAAAAGTTAGTAACTCCTATGCATCCAAGGCCCAATCATGATAACACACTAGCCCGCTAGTTCCATCTATGCTATGCTCCTCTCAGTTCTTTCTGTACACAGAAACAACAGACATGGGTGGAGGTTGCCTTGCTATGGCTAGGTCTAGCGATTTAGACTGGGAAAAACAAGTGGCCCAGGGGAATCGGTGGAGTAGGAGCTAGCGGATCCGGAGGCATCACGCCGCATCGTCACCTGTGGGCAAGGGGTAGCCAGGAGATCGCCGCGGCCGCGCCGCACGAACATGGTCACCGGCCAGAGATCAACAAACCGCAAATCAACACTGTGATTGAATCTATACTCTAATCTTCTCCATTTTTCTGAAATTTTTTGCACTTTTGCAAAATAATGCGTGGCAAATGTGCAAATTCCTACCCATGTAGTACTCTACTTTTCTTTCTTTCCCCAAATTTTTGGTTAGCAATTTGATAGGACAGAGAATTTTTTACGAATTTGTTCTTCAAATTTTCCAATTTCAACAGCCATGGGTCCAAAAGAATTGAGTAATAGCTAATGTCAATGTATGTTAAGAACAATTTTTTGTGCTTTCATTTATCCTGGCCCGCCCATGTAATTTTTTCAAGCTCCGCCACCGCAAGCATCCCCAAGCTTAGTTCCTACTCGTCTTCGAGTAGGTAAACGATAAAAAGAATAATTTCTGAAGTGACATGCTACCAACATAATCTTGATCAATACTAGTGTAAAGCATATGAGATGAATGATGTGACTCAAAGCAATGGTCTATAGTTTGCTAACAAAAAGATAATGACTAAACAACTGAATCATATAGCAAAAACTTTTCATGAATAGTACTTTCAAGACAAGCATAAAAAAGTCTTGCATAAGAGTTAACTCATAAAGCAATAGATTCTTAATACAAGGTTTTGAAGCAACACAAAGGAAGATTTAAGTTTCAGCAATTGCTTTCAACTTACAACATGCATATCTCATGGATAATTGTCAACACAAAGTAATATAATAAGTGCAATAAGTAAGCATGTAAGAATCAATGCACACAGTTGACACAAGTGTTTGCTTCTAAGATAGAAAGAAGTAGGTAAACTGACTCAACATAAAGTAAAAGAAAGGCCCTTCGTAGAGGGAAGCAGGGATTAAATCATGTGCTAGAGCTTTTTAAGTTTTAAAATCATATAGAGAGCATAAAAATAAAGTATTTAAGAGGTATTTGTTGTTGTCAACGAATGGTAGTGGGTACTCTAACTACCTTGTCAACCAGAATTTCAAAGAGCGGCTCTGTAAGGGTACATTGCCCCTATGTGTGGTTTTGGTAATTAATGACAACCCCTATGGACTAATGTTTTCATTGAGTTTATATGAAGCAATATTCCATAGGTACTACTTGCTCTCCATGTGTTGGATTCAAGTATGGATGCCATGAAGATAAAGGTATACCTTGTGTATTGGCATCAAGATCATCGGTATGAAGATATATATGTGATATGATCAAGAAGAAGAAATGAAGATGGAGTTCTTATGTGGAACTCAATATTAGCCATGCTCTATCTTATGTGAGTATGAGAAGATACAAGGTTGAGTTGGGCAAGTTCAAGATGAGCATCTTGAGTGAATCACATGCTTGAAGCTTGCCGTCCATTTGGTGATAATGGACATGTGAAGATGTGCATCAATATAATGGGGCTTTCCCATCATAGTGTATGGGAGAGTATTTGTGAGTCTTCACGAAGCAACATTGATCAAGTGAGGCATTCCAGCTTGAGTGAAGCTTGAAGAGTTATCATCAAGATCAAGCGGGATGCGCAAGGCAAAGGTATGGACTTGCTAGGTTTTCCTTTTACCGGTCTCAAGGTGGATGTTGGGAGACCGGATTATAGGATAGATAGCCGCACTATTAAGAGGGGCTTTCGGTTAAGTAACTTGATCACATCGTCTTAGGGAGCTCAATCCTTTGCATACTTTGCATATCCTTATTGCTTCTTGGTGTTTCTCTGTGTGAGGTTCTTGAGCTTGTTGCTAGCTTTACAACAAGCCCAAGTTCATCGAAAACGGAATCCGCATGCATCTTCTATTGCGTTTTCGAGTTTGGACGTCTTCACCGTTTCTTGACGGTGGGAGACTCCCTCTCTAAAATCATCTAAAATGTTCTGTGAGGAGTCTCCATATTTCCAGTTTTTGTTGGTGTTCTATTCGCCGTTA
The DNA here is from genome assembly GCF_019359855.2 of Lolium perenne. Taxonomy (NCBI): domain Eukaryota; kingdom Viridiplantae; phylum Streptophyta; class Magnoliopsida; order Poales; family Poaceae; genus Lolium; species Lolium perenne. The sequence goes on from NC_067245.2 coordinate 47,541,981, forward strand.
TCTTTCCAACAAAATTGGTTTCATGTTAATCGGAGTTCGGGAGCAATAGTTATTAAAGAAAAGGTAAAAGAGAAAAAGAAAAAGAAAAGAAAAAAAGGGGGGAGGCGGCCGGTTGCCGCCCGGCCTGCCGGACCGCATGCCGGCCCACCCGGTCGACCGGGCGGCCACCGGCCCACGCGCCGGGCAGCCCAGCTCCACCTCCGGTCCGACCGGACCGTAACCGGGCCGCCGCCCCATCCGGCCCGCGCCCCGCGCGACCTGGCTCCGCGCCGCCGGTGCTCTGGCGGGCCGCCGCCGCCCACGCGGCCTGGCTGCCCCGCGCGGCCTGTGGCCTTTCCGCCGCCCAGCGCGGCGCGCGCCTCGCCCAGCTGCTGGTCCGGCTGGGCTGGACCCCAGACCGGCCTGGCCGGCCACAGCTCCGGTCAACCGGCTGGGCACATTTTCTGGCCCGTTTTTCTGCCTTTTTTCTTGTCTTTTTCCCCCCAACGGTTTTATTTGCTCCTAGCTATAAATAGACCTTTCTTCCACCTTGAGTAGTTAGTTCTTCCTATTCTCTCACCTCCATTGTTGCTATTTGAAGAACTTGCTCTCCCCCTTGATTCCTCCAACCACTCTTGCTCATATTTGAGGATTTGAGAGAGGAGATCTAGATCTACACTTCCACCGATCCATTTCTTCTCTAAGTGAGGGAATCTCTTGGGATCTAGATCTTGGAGTCTTTGGTTGACTTTTCCCCTTGTTCTTCCTCTCCAATCTCATCCTAGCATTCGTTGCTTTGGTGGGATTTGAGTGTGAAGGACTTGAACACCTCCGGTGTTCTTGCTTTGCATCATTGCATAGTGTTGAGCTCTCCACCACGATTTGTTCGAGTGAGAGACCGTGAGCTTGTTACTCTTGGAGGGTGACCTCCTAGTTGGCTTGGTGATTGGTGCTCCGGTGATCTCTTCAAGAAGATTGTGAAGAGGCCCGGGCTTCTCCTTCGTGGAGCTTGTGAAGTGGTTGTGGAGCTTGCCATCTCCGGAGCGGAGGAAAAGCTAACCATAAGGAAAGGGCCATTATCCTTCGTGGGTGTGGTTCGGAGAATAGGGTGAGCCTTCGTGGCGCGGGGAATCCTTCGTGGGACCTCCACTCCTCCAAACGTGACGTACCTTGTTGCAAAGCAAGGGAACACGGGAATACATCCTCGTCTCCGCGTGCCTCGGTTATTTCTATACCCGAGCTCTCTTTCCTTGTGATAGCCATCGTGCTTGAAGTACATATATCTTGCTATCACTTGTGCTACATATATCTTGTGCCTATCTTGCTTAGCTCTAGTTGCTATTGTTACAATTAGTTGAGCTTAGCATATTTAGGGTTTGTGCTTGTAAACTAAACGATAGTTTAATTCCGCATTCTTACAAGACAAATCCGCGAGAGTTTGTAATTGCCTATTCACCCCCACTCTAGGCGACATCTCGATCTTTCAATTGGTATCAGAGCAAGGTCTCTCCTTGTTTAAGGCTTCACCGCCTTGAGAGTAAAGATGTCGGCTAGTATAGTGCACAATGACACAATTGTCTTTAATGGCACAAATTATCTTTTGTGGAGAAATTGCTTGCTTTGTAAGCTTCGGGCCTTGTGTCCACATATAGAGCAATTTCTAGATGTCGGTTTTTCTCCTCCGATGGATTCTCAAAATCTATCTTTAGAGGATGAGAAAAATTTACATCTTGAAGCTCAAGTATCTAATGAGCTTTTATTCTCTTTGAGATCCGATTTTCGTAGGTTCTTGATATATATAAAGCGAAAATCATCTCATGAGATGTGGATCAAGCTTAAGGAAATGTTTGGTGGATCCACTTCTCAATTGGTCGGTGGTGACTCCGAGGAGCTCTCTTCCCCTTCACATCATGAAGAGCTCCAAGTTGCTTCCACCTCCGGTCGTGATGAGTTATCATCTTCTTTCACTTCACCAACGTGTAGCAAGACACGAGGTAATGATATGGTGAGAGGTGAGGAAAATTGCAATGTTGATATTGTGCTCAATAGTGATGATTCTTCATCTCTACCCCATTGTAATGCTTCCTCTTTGGACTTAAACACATCTAGCATTGAAAATGACCTACATGCTTGTGTTGATAGTCCTTGCATATCATGTGTAAATTGCTTACATAGATCTCATGAAGATATGCTTACCTTGTCTTGCTCCCATAATCAAAATGCTTATATTTCCTCTAGTTGTTTGTTGACTAACAATGTAGAGGAAACCGAACACTCTATGGATCAAGACATGTTTTCAAATGAGGATTCAAAAATATCTTCATCTTCATCCTCCGGTATGCACATGTGCCTTATGGCAAATGGATCAAAGGTATCTCCTACTTTGACTCCTAACACTTCCTCTAATGATGAGAGTGATGATGATGATAATGATGAAGAATATAATACCTTGGTGCATAATATGGCAACGATATATGCTTCTCTTCATGGTAATAAAGAAGCTCGTGCTAATCTCGAACACTCTATGGATACCTTGAATAAATATAGGGAAACCATAGTGAAGTTGGAGTCCCATGTTGAAAATGAGGAAATGAGATTCACTCTCCTCAAGCATGAGCTAAAAGATGAGAAGCGTACTAATTTTATGCTTACACAAAAAATTGAATCCTATATGCATGAAAATGAGAAAACTATTGTTGATGCTTGTGCTACTAACTCTAATTCTTGTGAAGCATCTACCTTAGAGGAGAATGTTGAGCTAAGGGCTCAACTTGAGTTGCTAACTAGCAATTATAGGGAATTGGAAGAAAGTCATAAAAAGCTCTCAAGCTCTCATGATGATCTTCTAATTTCCTATGATGGGCTAAAGTTAGCTCATGAGGCAAGTATCACTAAGGTAACATCTTGTGAGCCTCATATGGATGTTAGCACAATCTCTACTACAAATGTTATATTGCCATGTGTTAGTCCTTGTAATCCATCTAGTCAAACTAGTGATACACCTTGTGTTGGATTACTCACTTTGCCTTGTTGCTCTAACAATGAAGCTTCTACTTCCTCTAGTACTTGTATTTCTACTAACCATGTAGAGGAAATCAAAGAGCTCGAGGCCCAAGTCCTTTCTTTGAAGAAAGACTTGGAAAAGCGTCATGAAGGGAAATCCGCACTTGACAAGATGCTAAGTGTGCAACAATCCCCCAATGACAAGAGTGGACTTGGATTCAACTCCAATGACAAGAACAAGTCCAAGAGCAAGAGCAACAAGAAGAAGGGCCAAGATAAAGTCGATGATCCGGCCAAGTTAGTTTGCTTCAAGTGCAAGATTGAAGGGCATCATGTTAGATCATTCCCATTAAAGAAAAAGAAGAAGCACTTGAGTGAGAAACAACAAGGGAAACGGCCACAAGGTAAAGGTCAAGCTCATGCTCGACCTCAAGTTGAAGATAGGCCACTTCCCAAGAAGAATCAAGATATTGTTCCCCAAGAGAAGAAATCAATAAAGAAGAGAAAGGGGAACACTTGCTACTTATGCCGTGAGAAGGGGCACTTTGCTTCTTCTTGCTTAGGTGGTACCTTATCTAACCCTATAATTGTTGATGATGATTATTCTCTAGGGAAGGATAAGGATGGCAATGTGTTTGCCATGTATGTTGGAACTCAAAGTGGTTTCAAGAAAAGAACCATTTGGGTTGCCAAGCCTATTGTGACTAACCTCTTAGGACCCAACTTGGTTGGGGACCAACAATCTCAAACTTGATCAATAGGTACAAGTGGAGGTCATTGGAGACTTGGCTACTTCATGAAGAATTAAGGGATCTTCATATATTATATTTTTACCAAGCCAAGTCGTATGGATTATCATCTATATCTTATATCCAATGTTCCTCTTTGCGGTAACTTATACTTCAACTCTTCATGTTTATTGTAAGTTACTTGCCCCTTTGCATGTTTGGTTTTGTACCAAATATGTGTATGTATGTGTTGTGTCTTACTTACCTATCTTGTGTATTCAAGTATGTTAGTTTGACTCATCATATACTTGTGTATTGTTTTGAGCCTAATGCATCTTAATGATATCTTATTTGGCTCTCTTTGAAGTGATTAATGGAACATCCCATTTTGGGGGAGTGATATGCTTTGTGCATCTCTCTTTCTTTAAAATGAGTGTACATGAGTACCACCACTTAGTATTGATATTGCAAGATTATCTAGTCACCATGTGGTGTGTCATACTCATGAGAAATTCAAATTCTAAATATCCATTAATCATCTCTAGTTGAATTTTAGTTGCCTCTTATTTAGAAGAAATGTTTTATCACATTATGGGGGAGTAATATGTTTTGTACATATCACAAGCCTAGAAAATGTGAACATATGAGGTTATGCCACTTAGAGTTGATGCTCTTAATTATCTTGCTCCTAGGTGGCATGTTTGCTCAAACAAGCTCCATTCCTAATAAAAATATTTTATTACTCATCTTGTGGGCTCTTGTTTGAATATGAAATTCTTGGTGCGGTTTTTCCTCAAATACATATCTCTATATCTTATTTGGGACACCGTTTGCTTCAAGTTATTCTAATCATTCCCGTGCGTGATTGTGTGACTAGTTGAAGTTATCAAGAATCTTCATTCGTGCATAGTGCATAATTCTATATACTTATCCTATGCCTTTTATTGTGAAGTTGATCCTTACTATCATTGTCAATACTCCACCGGAAATTATTTCCAATATACTCATTGTCTTTGACAATTGATAACCTTGTATGTGGTTGAATTTTTGGATCATCTTCACCTTGGATTGTTTCTTACTTCCTTATTTTATTCCAAGAAATCTTTATAACTCCCATATGTCTTCCTTGTCCCTTTGAAAAATCTTTTGATAAATCCCCTTGATTCATATCAAGTGTTTGTTTTGGAATACATACCTTTTCCTTACGGTACATTGTGCCATTGTTTAAAAGTGTAGTGGGTTTGGTTTATTTGTTCGAACCTTGCTCCTTTGGGAGTTTTGCTATCTCATTCCTTCTTCTATGCTTTATATGTTGAATGAGATAAGATCTTTGAGCGTGTTTGCTTTATTTCATCCTTTATGCTCAATGGTCTCTTCTTAGTTCATTTGTTGAACTTTGTTGAACAAATCTTTTGTGATTTGCTTCTTAGATATAATTTGGACAACAAATTTGTTTTGTGACACCTCTATGCCTTATTTAATTCCTTTGGTGTTTTGTCCAAAGTATATCTTTCTTGGATCTTTAAAAGTTTTGGTGCATGCTTATATGTAATTTGTTTATACTTGTAGCATGCTTGCTTTCTTTCGATCCATTATGTAGGATATACTCCATCAAATCCTAAATGGCTAAGATGTGCATGAAATTCAAACTTCATCTAAATATGCACATGTTTATATGGAGTGTGTCCTATATATTGTGGTTAGTCTAACCATGTTGGACCCAATAAGTTTGGGGACCAAGATGTACTTGAATAATGTTTTAGGTACATTGGAGATGCAATGGAGGCTTGTCTCATCTATAAGGAAGGTGTTATCACCATATGAGAATTGGAGTCAAGCTAGGATGATCAATGAACTCTTATCTACTACATCAAGTCATTGCTATCTCGGTAACAAGTATCTTATTCATGCACTCTCATATAGCATCCAACCTCTTGTAGGTTGTATCTTGGCATGAAATTATTTATTTCGAAAATATTGCGGTTCTTGAAAAACCCTTTTAAAGTAAAACTTCTTATTGAACATTTGAGTAATTTGAGAAGATGCATATGATAGGTTATATATATATATCATATTTTATGATTCACCTATCACAAATATGCCCTCTAGCAATTTATTGCATATCAATTCCTCAAAGAGCTCTTGTGTGCAATATTGATGAATTTGTGAAATAAATCCGTATTTGTGATACTTGTTGCCTTTCTCAAAACACTCCAACTAGCTCTACTTCCCTTATTGTTAGTTGTGTTGTTTTTGAGGTTTAACTTGGTTGAAGTTCATTCATATACCATAAGTGAAAATTGGAGCCATAGGCTATATATGCTTCTTAAGCAAACATCTTTTGGTATATTTTATGACTTCATCTTGGATATCTCGTCTTATCTATTTTGTTAACCTCTTGTGTGTGCATGTTTCTTTATGGATCACTTTGTCCACTTTAGAAACTCATATACATAAGAGCGTTAATCCATCACCTTGATATCCTTGTTCTTTGCCAACTATCTTCTTATCCTCTTGATTTTAGTGTTATTGGTAAAGAAGATTTATGAGTGCTTGGTTTATTTGTTTCTCTTCATGCACTCATATCTCGTAATTGTTGGACTCAAATTGTTCTTGATAAGCATATTCTCTTTATCTTTGTTGTGTTCTAAATGGTATATAGGGAGTAAGGATTCCATGTTTGTGCATATTGTATTCAAATGCAAACATTATAAATTGTGCACGAACCTTGGGGAGCTTTCTTATTTTTAGAGCACTATATCTTTCTTATCATGATATCTTTGTTTGTCCAATTGGATCTTTGATTGCTTGCTTTATTTGTTGAAGCTCACTTCACCATGTTATCTTTATGCAATCTTTGATCCTCAATATAGTTTGACTTCCTTCAAGTATTCATCATTGGATATGTGCACTTGATTCCACTCAAATTATGAGAAGTGCACACTTTGGGGAGGAACTCATATTATATTGGCCTTCTAAATTTTTCACCCATTTTGACAATCGATGCCAATGGGGGAGAAGTTTAGAGGGTTTAAGGGAATGGTTTTATTCTTAAGTTTGGTTTGTGCTTAAGTGTTTTTGCCTCTCATGCATTCCATATTTACATGTCTTGCATGGTTGTATATATATAGTGGAAACTATCCCAAAGGTTAATCTTGACAATGTATGCAATGAATTCATGTTCATCACACGTGCATACATTGTGGGGGAGTTTTCTCTATATATATTGGTTCTACTCACATCCATTGCATTTGTTGTAGTTGTGTGAGTAGAGCCGGTTTTTGATATGGGCTAGTAGCTTTGTGTTACTTGACCATATCAAATACAACCTCTTGTATACAACTTATTCTCGGATAAGTTGCGTACTTGTCACTAATATTCATTATATAAACCCTCTTATTGTGGTTGTCATCAATTACCAAAATGGGGGAGATTGTAAGGGTACATTGCCCCTATGTGTGGTTTTGGTAATTAATGACAACCCCTATGGACTAATGTTTTCATTGAGTTTATATGAAGCAATATTCCATAGGTACTACTTGCTCTCCATGTGTTGGATTCAAGTATGGATGCCATGAAGATAAAGGTATACCTTGTGTATTGGCATCAAGATCATCGGTATGAAGATATATATGTGATATGATCAAGAAGAAGAAATGAAGATGGAGTTCTTATGTGGAACTCAATATTAGCCATGCTCTATCTTATGTGAGTATGAGAAGATACAAGGTTGAGTTGGGCAAGTTCAAGATGAGCATCTTGAGTGAATCACATGCTTGAAGCTTGCCGTCCATTTGGTGATAATGGACATGTGAAGATGTGCATCAATATAATGGGGCTTTCCCATCATAGTGTATGGGAGAGTATTTGTGAGTCTTCACGAAGCAACATTGATCAAGTGAGGCATTCCGGCTTGAGTGAAGCTTGAAGAGTTATCATCAAGATCAAGCGGGATGCGCAAGGCAAAGGTATGGACTTGCTAGGTTTTCCTTTTACCGGTCTCAAGGTGGATGTTGGGAGACCGGATTATAGGATAGATAGCCGCACTATTAAGAGGGGCTTTCGGTTAAGTAACTTGATCACATCGTCTTAGGGAGCTCAATCCTTTGCATACTTTGCATATCCTTATTGCTTCTTGGTGTTTCTCTGTGTGAGGTTCTTGAGCTTGTTGCTAGCTTTACAACAAGCCCAAGTTCATCGAAAACGGAATCCGCATGCATCTTCTATTGCGTTTTCGAGTTTGGACGTCTTCACCGTTTCTTGACGGTGGGAGACTCCCTCTCTAAAATCATCTAAAATGTTCTGTGAGGAGTCTCCATATTTCCAGTTTTTGTTGGGGTTCTATTCGCCGTTATCTTTCCAACAAAATTGGTTTCATGTTAATCGGAGTTCGGGAGCAATAGTTATTAAAGAAAAGGTAAAAGAGAAAAAGAAAAAGAAAAGAAAAAAAGGGGGAGGCGGCCGGTTGCCGCCCGGCCTGCCGGACCGCATGCCGGCCCACCCGGTCGATCGGGCGGCCACCGGCCCACGCGCCGGGCAGCCCAGCTCCACCTCTGGTCCGACCGGACCGTAACCGCCGCCGCCCCATCCGGCCCGCGCCCGCGCGGCCCCGGCTCAGCGCCGCCGTGCTCTTGGGCCGCCGCCGGCCACGCGGCCTGGCTGCCCCGCGCGGCCTGTGGCCTTTCCGCCGCCCAGCGTGGCGCGCGCCTCGCCAGCTGCTGGTCCGGCTGGGCTGGACTGGAACCGGCCTGGCCGGCCACAGCTCCGGTCAACCGGCTGGGCACATTTTCTGGCCCGTTTTTCTGCCTTTTTTCTTGTCTTTTTCCCCCCAACGGTTTTATTTGCTCCTAGCTATAAATAGACCTTTCTTCCACCTTGAGTAGTTAGTTCTTCCTATTCTCTCACCTCCATTGTTGCTATTTGAAGAACTTGCTCTCCCCCTTGATTCCTCCAACCACTCTTGCTCATATTTGAGGATTTGAGAGAGGAGATCTAGATCTACACTTCCACCGATCCATTTCTTCTCTAAGTGAGGGAATCTCTTGGGATCTAGATCTTGGAGTCTTTGGTTGACTTTTCCCCTTGTTCTTCCTCTCCAATCTCATCCTAGCATTCGTTGCTTTGGTGGGATTTGAGTGTGAAGGACTTGAACACCTCCGGTGTTCTTGCTTTGCATCATTGCATAGTGTTGAGCTCTCCACCACGATTTGTTCGAGTGAGAGACCGTGAGCTTGTTACTCTTGGAGGGTGACCTCCTAGTTGGCTTGGTGATTGGTGCTCCGGTGATCTCTTCAAGAAGATTGTGAAGAGGCCCGGGCTTCTCCTTCGTGGAGCTTGTGAAGTGGTTGTGGAGCTTGCCATCTCCGGAGCGGAGGAAAAGCTAACCATAAGGAAAGGGCCATTATCCTTCGTGGGTGTGGTTCGGAGAATAGGGTGAGCCTTCGTGGCACGGGGAATCCTTCGTGGGACCTCCACTCCTCCAAACGTGACGTACCTTGTTGCAAAGCAAGGGAACACGGGAATACATCCTCGTCTCCGCGTGCCTCGGTTATTTCTATACCCGAGCTCTCTTTCCTTGTGATAGCCATCGTGCTTGAAGTACATATATCTTGCTATCACTTGTGCTACATATATCTTGTGCCTATCTTGCTTAGCTCTAGTTGCTATTGTTACAATTAGTTGAGCTTAGCATATTTAGGGTTTGTGCTTATAAACTAAACGATAGTTTAATTCCGCATTCTTACAAGACAAATCCGCGAGAGTTTGTAATTGCCTATTCACCCCCCCCTCTAGGCGACATCTCGATCTTTCAGGCTCCCATGAAGGACGTTATCTCTACCAGCAAGGTAGATCATCCCTCTTCTCTTTTGTTTACACATGTATTTTAGTTTTATTTATAGATGACACTCCTCCCAACCTTTTGCTTTCACAAGCCATGGCTAACCGAATCCTCGGGTGCCTTCCAACATTTCACATACCATGGAGGAGTGTCTATTGCAAAATTAAGTTGCTTACTGATAAATCAGGGAAAAACATGTGAAGAGAATTATTAATGAAAGTTAATTAATTGGGCCTGGGCACCCCGTTGCTAGCTCTTTTTGCAAAATTATTGGATAAGCGGATGTATATGCCACTAGTCCATTGGTGAAAGTCTGTCCAACAAGATTGAAAGATAAAACACCACATACTTCCTCATGAGCTATAAAACATTAACACAAATAAGGAGTAATAAAGTTTTGAATTGTTTAAAGATAGCACATGAAGTATTTACTTGGAATGGCAGAAAATACCACATAATAGGTAGTTATGGTGGACACAAATGGCATAGGTTTTGGCTCAAGGTTTTGGATGCACGAGAAGCATTCCCTCTCAGTACAAGGCTTTGGCTAGCAAGGTTGTTTGAATCAAACACAAGTATAAACCGGTACAACAAAACTTACATAAGAACATATTGCAAGCATTATAAGACTCTACACTGTCTTCCTTGTTGCTCAAACACTTTTACCAGAAAATATCTAGACCTTAGAGAGACCAATCATGCAAACCAAATTTCAACAAGCTCTACGGTAGTTCTTCACTAATAGGTTTAAACTACATGATGCAAGAGCTTAAACATGATCTACTTGAGAGCTCAAAACAATTGTCAAGTATCAAATTATTCAAGACAATATACCAATTACCACATGAAGCATTTTCTGTTTCCAACCAAATAACAATCAATGCTGAGGCTTTCAGCTTTCGCCATGAATATTAAAGTAAAACGAAGAACACAAGTGTTCAAATGAAAAAGCGGAGCGTGTCTCTCTCCCACACAAGCATGCTAGGATCCGATTTATTCAGAGAATTAAAATAACAAAACGAAAATAAAAGCACACAGACGCTTCAAGTAAAGCACATAAGATGTGACGGAATTAAAATATAGTTTCACTAGAGGTGACCTGATAAGTTGTTGATGAAGAAGGGGATGCCTTGGGCATCCCCAAGCTTAGACGCTTGAGTCTTCTTGAAATATGCATGGATGAACCACGGGGGCATCCCCAAGCTTAGGCTTTTAACTCTTCTTGATCATGTAATATCATCCTTCTATCTTGATCCTTGAAAACTTCCTTCACATCAAACTCGAAGTAATCTTATTAGCGGGTTAGTGCATAATAAAAAATTCACATGTTCTGCATGGACACAATCATTACCGACACTTCTGGACATTACCCATAGCTACTGAAATTTAATGGAGCAAAGAAATCCACTCAAACACAGTAAAAGAGGCAATGCGAAATAAAAGGCAGAATCTGTCAAAAATAGAACAGTCGTAAAGACGAATTTTTTCGAGGCACTTAACATGCTCAGATGGAAAAGCTCCAGTTTAACGAAAGTTGCGTACATATCTGAGGATTACTCATGAATTTTTTCAGGATTTTACGATTTTTCTACAGAGAGAAAACTCAAATTCGCGACAGCTAAAAAATCTGTTTCTGCGCAGAAATCCAAATCTAGTATCAACTTTCTATCAAAGACTTTACTTGGCACAACAATGCAAGAAAATAAAGATACAAAGGTATTGCTACAGTAGTAACAAGCACCTTGACTCAAATATAAAACAAAAATTGCAGAAATAAAACAATGGGTTGTCTCCCAAGACCGCTTTTCTTTAAAGCCTTTTAGCTAGGCATGATAATTTTCATGATGCTCTTATAAAGATGAGAGTTGAAAAGAGAGCATCAAGAAGCATATATAAAACATGTTTAAATCTAACACTCTTCCTATGCATAGGAGCCTTGTAATAAAACAAGTCAATGAAGAACAAAGTGAGTAGCATAGGAAGACAAAACAAGTGTAACTTCAAAAATTATAGTGTTCAAAGAATTCATGCTAAAAACATTGCTACAACTATTTTGCAAACAAAGTTCCATGGGTTTTTTAATTCTCTCTTCAAACACATCATGTCCTAATTCAATATAAATTTCATAAAGATCTCTAATTTTTTTGTTGTTTTCCATTAAGCCTAACTAGTGAAAATAAAAACAAGAGACAAAAAGATAAAATTGCAGAATCTAAAGGAGATACCTTCGAGCACTCACACACCGGAAACAGTGCTAGAAAATAGCTTAGTAGGCAGAGGATGTGAGTACCTTTTACCTTACCTCCCCGGCAACGGCGCCAGAAAATAGCTTCATGTCTACGCACGCTTCTATTCCAGTAGACAGTGTTGGGCCTCCAAGAGCAGAGGTTCGTAGAACAGCAGCAAGTTTCCCTTAAGTGAATCACCCAAGGTTTATCGAACTCAGGGAGGTAGAGGTCAAAGATATCCCTCTCAAACAACCCTGCAATTAAGATACAAGAAGTCTCTTGTGTCCCCAACACACCTAATACACTTGTCAGATGTATAGGTGCACTAGTTCGGCGAAGAGATAGTGAAATACAAGTAATATGGATGATTATAAGTAGCAATTGCAATCTGAAATAAAAATGGCAGCAAGCGAACATGTAGCAGAACTTGTTGGAAACGGTGTTTCAATGCTTAGAAACAAGGCCTAGGGATCATACTTTCACTAGTGGACACTCTCAACAATGATCACATAATTGAATAAATAAATGCTACTCTCAAACACTCTCTTGTTGGATAACAAACACCATTCATTATGTAGGGCTGCAAAAGCACACCTCAAGCCGGAGTAAACAAGCTCCACAACGTCATAAAGGAATCACACACGATGCGCACACTGTCACCATCACACCGTGGAGAGTGACTCCGGAGTTCATATTAAAGTAACCTCTAGAGTGCATAATAGACAAGAGTAACATCTACATATTCAACTAGATTACAAAGCTCATGATCACATAAAGATCACACCATGGAAGAGAGAGATGAACCACATAGCTACCGGTAGAGCCCTCAGCCTCAGGGGAGAACTACTCCCTCCTCATCATGGGAGACAGCAACAGCGATGAAGATGGCAATGGAGTCGATGGAGATGACTCCGGGGGCAATTCCCCGTCCCGGTGGCGTGCCGGAACAGAGATTCCGTCCCCCGAAACTTGTCGTCGATGGCGGCGGCGCTACGGAACCCTTGGTGGAATATGACTGGATGATTTAGGGTTTTCGCATCTGGGGCAATATATAGGCGAAGGGGCAGCGTCGGTGGAGTCCCGAGGGCCCCACCCCATAGGGCGGCGCCGCCCCCCTCCTGGCCGCGCCAGTGGATGGGGAGGAGGCCATGGGTCTCCTCTGGCCTAGCCCTTCTGGCTCCGTGGGTCTTCTGGCGAAATAGAATTTCTGTAATTTTTCTGGATTTTTTCGAGCACTTTGGTTTTTGGGCCTTTTCTGCAATAAACATACGTAATAAACAGAAACTGGCACTGTGGCATCTTGTTAATAGGTTAGTCCAATAAATGCCATAATATGATATAAAGTGCATATAAAACATGTAGCTATTGGCATAAAACTAGCATGGAACATAAGAAATTATAGATACGTTGGAGACGTATGAACCATCTTCTTCCACTGCTTCTAGGTGCTCCGATGGTCGGAGCCGGTGTTTCGGTGGTGGAAGAACATGGAGATCTCCATAAATATGGCTGATTCGGCGGGATCTGGTGGTCAAGACCGGAGCTGCAAGCTTTTCTCCCTGATCCGTCATGGTGGCGCGATTGGGGAGGGGGCGCGGCTCTTGGTCAGCTGCCCACTGGATCTGCATCAGGGGAGCGGCGTAGCTTCTCACCGGAGGTTCCCTACGGCGGCACTGTCGCCGTTCTACATGGCCGAAAGGCGGGCCCTCCAACCTCAAGTGATGGCGTACGACCGTCACTTCCAGGTCTTCAACTGGAGGTTCCCTACGGCGCCACTGTCGCCGTTCTACATGGCCGAAAGGCGGCCCCTCCAACCTCGAGCGATGGCGTACGACCGTCACTTCCAGGTCTCAATCAACCTCCAGCGGAGGTTTTCTGGTTGCGCCATAGTTGGCTCCCACCTCCATGCCCCAAGTGGTCTTGTCCCCGACGGCATGCAGGTTGACTACGGCGAGCCCTGCTGTGGTGGAGAAGGAGCTGGACTGGATTGCTTTTCTTGTTACTTTCTTAGGGTCCTTTGTGCAAATTGTAATGGTCAGTTTGTAATTTTCATTTTTTACTTCGACCCTTTCTGTAATTTGTACCTCCACCGCTTTGACTGCAATGAAGCTCTAGGTCCTTCGGGGTCTCCCATGTTCAAAAAAAAAAAGATACATATTCCAGTGTCAAGTCAATGTCCACGTTACAACATCCATTGTGCGGATATTAGAAATACTCTCTTTGATTGTGGAAAGGCAAAGGAAGTGTGGATGAAACTAGGGATTTTTGACAGATGACATATCAGGAAGTACAGTATTGGAGAAACTGATCATTCGAAACAATACGGAGGAAATGATAAAGGAGACAATCCTCATGTTTGCTTTGTACATATGGCGGACACGAAAACAATTTGTTCATGATGAAAAAGTCCCATCGGCAATCCACGCGGCATTGTCAATTCAAATCATTGTTACTAATAATACAAGAGCTGAGTAAACCGAGAGAAGGTTTTGTGTTGACAAATGTAGATGCTAGTTATGATTCTCGGAGACTCACTCTGATGTAATTGGAGCGGTGATCAGAGAGATGATGCAGGGAGATTCATTGTTGCATGTAACAACCCAATTCACTATGAGATTGGAACAAGCAAACACGACAGAGGCAAGAGCTATCAGCAGGGGTATTGCACTGCCCAACGAGATCGGATGTGATCGTATAATCATTCAATCGGATTGTTTGCAGGTTGTTGAAGCTTTGCAATCGAGTTTTTTTTCATCTACGGCAGCTGCTGCAATTTTCGATTACATTTATGTTCAGCGTTCTATTTTCACTAGTTGTGGGTTTAGCTTCTGCAATAGGGAAGCAAGCACTGTTGCTTGCTGATCGCTTGTCGAGAGAGATGGATACACACCATAATGTTCGGGCTGATGACCTCCCGAGTTTTATTGTTGCTTTGTTAATCAACAATGTATCTTTTTTTTTTGATTAATAAAGCTACGGAGCAAAGTCATGCTGTTTTTCTCAACAACAACAAAAAGTTCACCCACGCCTTGTGACTTGTGTACGGTAACATAGTCCGGCGGCAAATAGTGTACGCAACGGCCGGCGGCACTGAGCTCTGCTTCCTCGCAGCTTCCGACTCTCCACAACGTGTACGAAGTCCCTATAGCACGATTCGCGTCACGCTCAACCGCTCTTTCTCACGCTGGGAGCACGCACGGCTCCACCTACACACTTGTTAAACAGGGGCTGGCTGGCTGCGCAAGCTTGGACCCTTCTGTAGTTCTGTTTCTGTCCATGTCAACTTCAACCAGAATTTCCAGCTCGTACACAGCAGCAGCTGCAAGGAAGCTTCCTGGCGGGAAAGAAGAAGCAGCCTGCGATGTCGACGCACGCTCGCACGCGACGAGATCGATCGGGAGAAAAGGAGATTCAGCCCTGTGAATTGGACTGGATCACCCAGATCATGTACTGCTCCAAGTTTGAACTGTCATTCATCCTTGTTTTTTTGACAAGACTTTACAGAGACACAGTCATTGTGTGACCACCACGCTGCTTGAAAATGAAGCGAAAGATCGTGCTCCGATCGAATCGGAAGCAATGCACAGCACACTGTTGAGATGAGATGATGGTATTGCCAAACTTATTTATGATCAATTGGCAAAACCACTTCTGCTTCTTCGTTCCATTAATAAAACTTGAGAGAATTAGTGCGGTTAATGTGTTGCACAATCCATCGATCCGCCCCAGTTCGATTGATCCCGGCAGAAGGAAAAAACCAAACACAACAACAAACACACTCCCATCTTCTGCCGAGCCGCGAAACGGGAAAGATCGGCCATCAGTTTTTAGCATAGGCCGTCCTCGAGGAAGGTGACGAACTGGAACAGGTTCATCCCGCTCCCGCTCCCGCGGCTGGCGGCCGCGATCATGGCCTCGCAGGACGCGGTGTCCTCCCGGAACCCGAGCCTCGCCAGCGCGCCCTGCAGGTCGGCCGCGCCGATGAGCCCGTCCTTGTCGCCGTCGAACACGGCGAAGGCGCGCCGCACCTCCGCGAAGCTCGGCTCCTCGGCGTCGAAGAGCCGGGTCACCTCGGCGCGGCCCATGCTGGCCTTGAGACCCTCGCCGGTGCCGCTCACACCCAGCCCTATCCGGGCCATGATCGCCTCCACCTCCTCCTTCATCACCTCCTCGTCCTCGTCCTCCTCGTCGGCACCGACCACCACGTTATCAGCGCAGCACGGTGCTGACGACGACGACGCGTACGTGCACTTGGCGCAGCCGGCGTGAGAGGGGACGACGGCGAGGGACCTGGCGAAGGACTGCAGGAAGGAGGCGTAGCTGTGGAAGAAGGCGGAAGCAGCGGTGGCAAGGAAGCTGATCAGGTAGGGGATGACCAGCAGCGGCTCCCGGAAGGAGAGCACGCGGCGGAGGAGTGGTCGTGGCGCCGTCGGCTCTGCCATCGCGCTAGAGTTTAGAGCAAGAATGCCGCGCGCGTGTACAAGCTGAGGATCGGCAGATGAAGTTGCTGCTGAATGTGTGTGGAGATATGGTGGGGAATGGCGTGGGTTTATATGACGACCTGAGGCTGGAATATCGGGGAGTAAACAAGTCCGGTCGCCAGGAAGCTCCCTTTGCGTTTGCATGGCGGAGGAAGTTGCCTCCGTGCTTCGCCACCGTGACAGGCTGACAGGGATGGTTCGACAGGAAAAATATGAACGGGACTTGAAGAATACCAAGAAAGCAACGGGCATGAGAGGAAGAATTGGGAGGAAATTAGCAGGAATAGGTCGAGGATCGGGTGGTAGCTGTGGTTTGGTGCCGGATCAATTCGATCGTGTGGAGTGGATGGATCGGTTGGGATTTGATGACGGGCTTGACATTTTGGGTGCATCGCATCGCATCGGACGGCTAGATGAGCGCGAAGCTTCGAGGAAACTGGAGTGTGCCGAGCTAGCTAGCTCGCCGGCAATAGTAAAGTAACCAACTGGCCGGACTACGTGCATCCCAGTCCGTCACCCACCTATTCGTTTCTGGCGGATTCGGTTTATTGCAGAAATGGCTCTCCGGGGACCCAAGGCTCCAAGAAAATCTCGACATATCTCTCGTGAGGAGGACTTGAGAGCGCACTGTGCAGCCATAAAGGTTGCGACATGTACTAGGTCTGGATAATTTGTTTCTTTGCTTAAATTGCTAAAAATGTCAAAAAAATAATCGGAAGTATAATTTCCGGTTCATAAAAATGTCTTTTCTACGCAGACCACAAAAAATGTTCCTTAAAACTCTGTGTACGAGCATAATATGTCTACCACACGTGAAATGTTTTGGCATAATTTTTTGACATTTTGAAATATGGTTTTCACGCAATGGGTTCATATACTTCTAGGAGCCAAAGTGGATTTCCGCCCAATTTTCATGTCATTAATTGCAGATATCACCAATAAAGATAAGTAGATAACAAACATGTGATTGAGAGGTTATGAGGGCGGATCAAACCACAAGTTTGATGCTATGGTGTGTCATACAGGCGGGTTTTTTTTTGGTGAAAGACGACGTTCTCATCTCAAAAAGATATTGTTAAATAACAAATTTTCTCGATTAAAAACAAGCATGGCAACTGGGCCCGTGCATGTAACAAGTTGCATGTCATCCGTCTCATAATTTTCCAGATTAATTAGTATCTATTTTTATTTATTGTAAATTTTCAAGGGTTTGACAAAAAGAAATGAATAAACACAAATTGGCCGAATAAGAAAAAGTGGCAAAGCTTTCTATTATTGCTAAAAGTCTCTGCAATATTATTTGCCCGAATCTACCAAAAAATGACCAAAATTTCAGACACCGTTTAAAGTTTTCTCTAAAGATTTTCTAAAGTTTGAAGAACGGACTAAATCTTGAATGGATCTGATAAAAAGTGTTGAAACATTTTTAACGGGCAAACAAAATGTCTCAAGTTTACTAGACTAATTATTAGTGTCTATTTATTCAATTTCTCGATTTTTATTATTATTTTGGAGCTTTTTATATTTTGAATCTTTTTGTAGAATCTAACAAAACATGAACCAGATGAAAGGGGATATGTACCTGTCACGTAATCACTTACTTACGTGTCGTAATCGTCTGAATTGCTATTAATCGAGCTAATCAAGGAGTTATAGCTATGAACAACATATTAGATGTTTTTTCGGTTTGTTGAACAAAAACATATTAGTGAGTAGTCCGCCGCAAGGGTCTGGACGCTAGTTGGTGGTTTGTGCAGCTTGATCCATCTATTATTAAATAAATAAATATGCAGGGGAATAAACTAAATTTACACATTAGAAAATAGTTGAGGTAGGAAAAAATTACTCCAAACTACATTAAAAATAACAATGTCCAATAAAAAGAGCAAACCACTTCGTTTTCAGTGTTATTGTTGATTAAAAGTTAGCGTACAGATTATTTCAGAACAAATTTTAAAGTCATAATATAGACTATTTCATAATGAAGGGATTAAGTCAAGAAAATAGTGCTGCCACTTGCAATTTCCAAAATACTCCTTATGAAACTGGTACATAGACGCAGAAATTCAAATGTTCATTAGCTGTCATTACACCACGGTGAGTACGGCGCAGGGAATCCCCTCGAAATTACGATCTGAACCGCCTGATTCCCAACGACCTAGCAGCCTCTTGCTTGCAGCCTAGCTGGCAATTTTGGATCATACGCACGCACGTCCAGACTAGCAGCTCTCCGTACTTAACCCATTTTCAATAGACGCACGTACACGGATCCGGATCTAGTGTCGGGCACTCGGGCTAATCACGCTTATCATCGGCGCTAAGCAAATGGCTCCTTGCTGTATGTATGTCGGGGCAGTGTCGCCGCGGATCAAGATAACCACAAAGAGTTCGCGGGTTACGAGCTTCGTCCGTACCCAAATCCCAGCTGGTCGAGTAGTGCTTGAGCTTCAAAAGACGAGCCCTCGTGCGTGTTTCGTACCTGGTTACGTACGTCGACATGGGCAAAACCTGACGGCTTCACATGCTCATCAGTATAGTTCTAGCAAGGTTTTTTCTGTCATTATGTGCGCGTTTTACCTTAACTAGTAAGCTCGTTATGGGCTTGAGCGACCGGTTTAGCTGGCATCACACTAGGATTCAGTACCTTGTCCGTCAGATCGGATCGGCCTGAACTTTGACAGCTAAGTTGTAGTAAGAGTTAAGAGTGCCACCGTAGCAGTATAAGTAATTAACAAGTTGAGAGCATATGAAAGTCCAATTAACCTGTAGGAAACCAGAGCATATGGGCGTTCAAATATTGTAGCGCTGTCGGCCGTTCGTCGCATTTGGGATATGTCATTTCATACTGCCTATATTTTATATGATGTTAAGTTTTTTGTTTGAAGTGGTAAAACAATAGGCTGATCGCGCGGATGAAAGAGAGTGTACGTTAGGGCTCATGATTTATGTTTCGTGCGTGGATGAACAAAAACACTTCTGAATAAGGGTTTGTTTGGTAATGGAACGAGGTGGAATGTAATGGAACGGTTCCATACCTAAAGGTAGTTCTAGTGTCTGGGAATATACTCCTCAGATTCGAAATTCACTTGTTCCACCGATTCGGTGGAATCTGGTGGAACGCGAGGCTAACCACCCACCAAAGCCATCGCTTACCCGAAAAAAAAAGCCTAATCCATATTCTCCCCCGATGCGCACTCTCACCTCTCCCCCTCGTCTCTTCCTCTCCACGATCGTCGACGGCGAGTACAGCACGCGGCAAGGCGGGCGTTGCGGCAGCGGATAGGAGTCAGGACGGTGGCAAGGCGGCGCGGCATGAGCAGGTGAGGCGGCGCGGCGGGAGAAGGCGCGGCAATGTGGCGGGAGAAGGCGCCACGGGAGAAGGCGCGACGTGAGCAGGCGAGGCGGCGCGGCGGGAGAAGGCGCCGCGTGAGAAGGCGTGGAGTGAGCAGGCGCGGTGGGACGGGCTTCGCTTTCCGTCCAATCATGTACGGGATGATTTTGTTGCCCTGTTTATGTGCCCCTGCCCACTCCAAATCGGACAAAAAAAACAAGATTTTGGCAACCTTTTGATTGGTAGATGTTATCACCAGAATTTGGCCGAGTCAGAGGTGGACCGCGATCAAGATTGGGCTTGAAGAATATACATGGAAGGAATACGTGAACCGGCCTTGTACACGAAGTTTGGGCAGTTTGCCCTTGTATCTGTAAATATAGTAGGATACCTGTCGGTTAGTTAGAGTTTGGCTCGTGCACGGTTGGGATTATTCCCACGTTAGAAAGTCTACGGACTATAAATATGTATCTAGGGTTATCAAGAAAAACAACAATCACGTTCATCACAAACCAATCTTGGCGCATCGCCGACCCCTTGTTTCGAGGGTTTCTTCCGGGTAAGCATCATGCTGCCTAGATCGCATCTTGCGATCTAGGCAGTATACGTTTATTCGTTGTTCATGCGTTGCTCGTACTGAAGCTTTTTTGATGGCGAGCAACGTAGTTATCATAGATGTGTTAGGGTTAGCATTGTTCTACCGTGCTACATGCTTCCGTCCATGCAACCCTTAGACGTCTAGCCGTCCTTACACCTTTCTTAGGTGTAAGGGCGGCACCTTGCTTGATCATTGTTTAGTAGATCCGATCCGTTATGATTGCTCCTTGATTCCTCAAGGATTAGTTTAATATCTACATAGTTAGGCCTTACAAACGGGTTGAATGATTCAGTAGCGCGTAGGGTGTAGTTTGCTAACCCTAGACAAGATGTTCCGGGGATCAACTTAACGTTGGTTTTTAGGCCTTGTCTAGGGTCGGTTTATTATCACCGTGCGTAGCTGCCAGGCTCAATCACGAGTAGGATGTTCCGATTATGTGGTGAAAACCCTAAATCGTCGTAGGTCGTTTTAGCTTCATATTGATCAAGCAGGACCACCATGCAATCGTAAACCCTATACGAGTCATGGGTGGATCGGCTCCTTGAGCCGATTCACGGGACAACCTGAGAGCCGATCGAGGCTCGTATTTAATGTTTACGTGTATGCCATGCAGGAAACTTAGCGAAGCAAATCCATCACCTTCCTGATCAGGTCTAGATCAGGTGGCACGCCCTTGCACCAGCATCGGGACGTGCGTACCAGGAGCTTTGCGGGCCGTCGCTCGCAGGGACCAGGGCCAGCCGCAGCCCTAGGTTGTTCCCGGCTCTTCGTGTTGCCAGCCGTAGCTCGCCGGTGGGTTTCGGACGCCAACACATTCTGGCACGCCCGGTGGGACTGTCTTCGACATCAACTGTATCGCCATCTACATCTGAGATGGCGGAAGGTACTCCAGTCACGTACGAGGATCTGCCCGAGGAGCTCAAGAAGAAGTATGACGATGTCAAAGCTATCCTCGAAGCCGACCTCATCGGCTCTTTCCACAGGACCCGCTCGCACGGCATCAGGTGGAGAGGGTTCACACCTGAAGGCGCGCTCGATGGAGTGGACCTGTCCACCCCTTCAGAAGAACGCACCAGGTCCTTGCGTCAGGAGATCAATTTCATGGTAGCTCGTTCGCTACACCGCCATTACGAGAGCACGGTGAACACTTTGGAGCGTGTCGCCCTTCGGGTGCTCCATGAAATCTTGAGGCATCGGTACTCTCCGTCGGGACCTGCTCTAGGGACTCACCAAGGAGAGCTGCCACTCCAGAGCCGACCACCGCCGGCTGTTCGCGCTGGCAGCACCAGAGGTGCCGAGTACACCGGCATTCGTTGTCTACAAGATCGGTGGCGATCCTAGCGACTACCAGTTCTTGTATGAGGCGCCTAAGGAGATCCCTCACGGATACACGTGCACGTACGTGCCAGACAGCAGTAACTGGGCACTCACGAACCAGGCTGCAACAACAGGGACTTCCGGAACAGCAGGAGGAGCCTCTGGATCAGATATTGAGAAGCAGACGTGGCTAGCTAAGTATGCCACTCCGACGAACGTCCAGAGCTCAACTCCTGCAGCTAGCCCAGATCTTGAGAAGCAAGCGTGGCTGGCTAAGTATGCTACGCCAGCAAATCTTCAGAGCTCCACTCCTGCAGCTAGCACTGCGGATCAGATCAGCACGATCTTGAGAGACCAGTTCGGCATGGTGCCGAAAAGGAGGGCAATCGGCTATTCCAAGCCGTACCCCAACGACTACGATTTGATCCCACTACCACCCAAATATCGGCTCCCTGAATTCTCCAAGTTTAGTGGGTCAGATGGCTCCAGCTCTATCGAGCATGTAAGCCGATATTTGGCGCGGTGGGCACGATCTCAGCTGCGGATGCACTACGCGTGAGGTTCTTTGCACGAGTCCCTCACAGGATCGGCTTTTGGGTGGTACACATCATCGCCACCGGACTCGATCCGGACTTGGAAGCGATTGGAAGAACAGTTCCACATGCGGTATCACTCAGAGGCTTTCCGAGGCTGGCATGCCGATCTAGCACAAGTACGTCAGAAGCGCGGAGAAACAGTGTCAGAGTACATCCAGCGCTTCAGGACCGTTAGGAACCGATGTTATTCGGCTCGTTTGACTGAAAAAGAAGCGGTTGAGTTGGCGGTGGTGGGTCTCGCATCACCGATCAAGGACATGGCTTCCCAAGCAGACTACCCTTCACTGGCGCACATGGTTCAGAAACTGTCTTTGTATGCCACCCAGAGCTGTACCAAGACAAATTCAAGCGTGCAGTAGTCCTGGTTGAGACAGAGGAAGATGAAGGGTCTGCAGGAGATCAAGAGGTAGCAGTGGCTGAATGAACTCGGGGGGCAAGCCCCGTGTCCTGCAAGTGGGTGAAGCCACAAGGTCCTCCAAGAGGGTTTGACTTTGACGTAACTAAAGCTGAGCAAATTTTCGACCTCTTACTTAAGGAGAAGCAGCTGAAGTTACCCGAAGGCCTCAAAATCCCCACGGTACAGAGCTGAACGGAAAGCCATACGCAAATGGCATAACACGTTCTCCCATACCACCAACGATTGCAGGGTGTGGCGTCGGCAGATCCAAATGGCGATAGAACAAGGACGTCTATTTTTCAACCAGTACGCCATGAAAGTCGACACACACCCCTTCCCCGCCGTTAACACGGTGGACTACGCTTACCCCGAGGGGTGCCAGCCAGGTTTCTCGTTAAGCATTAACATGGTCGAGCCTGGGCACCACTCTGGTAAGGACAAAGGCGAGAGGAGCCGCTCTCGAAGCAAGGACAAAGAGGAAGCCGCTCCACGCGATCGGCTCCGGCACGATGGCAAACGCTACATCACAGAGGGAGAAGTGAGGAATGTGCGATATCAACGACCTCTCTCTGATCATCTCCTCAACAAATATGTAAGTCAGTACGACCAGCGCCGGTGGTACAACAGCGACGATGAAAGGGATCGTCTAGCTAGCAGGGACGCCAGGAGACATCGTCGGCATGATCGCGATGAGGAGAGATACGAGCGCCGTGCCAAGGAAAGGTCAAGAGAACAAGACGACGTGGACAAGCACTGGGACTGCCCTTTCTTCAAACATTGCTGGGATTCAGGAATGAGCCGATTGCCTACAATCGGCAACTGCCCAGAATGTAGACAGAAGAAGAAGGGTGCAACAGACGTGTCAGTGTTCAAACGTCTAGGGCCTCTCCCATCTAGGAACAAGCAAACTGAGTCCTCTCGGGAAGAAGACCTCGAGGAGTTAGAAGATGACTACGAAGAAGATGAGGAAAAGTACCACCGGCCAAGGTGGTGCCCTGATGGACTCAGCCGTTCCCAAAAGCGTAGGGTTCAGCGACTGCGTGGCTTGGAGGAAGCCGAAAGGTTATACCTGCACACGCTAAGGAAGGCGCGGCCCGATCTGGCCGCGAAAATTCAACGAACCCTGGACGAAGAGGGTCGACCACAAAAGATGGAGTGGCGCCCCAAACAAAGGAAAGCCGATGATGAGACATCGGCTAGTACAAACATGGTGTTCATCCTTCCAGCAGAGTTTTGTGTTCCAGGATTAGACGAAGCGCCTGTGGCACAACTTGACTGCGGCCCACGGCCGGTTATCTTTGAGAAGCCACGTGAAAGAAGTTCTGAGACACACGAAGGCCTGTACTTACGAGGTTATATCAATGGGCAGCCTGTCAATAGGATGCTGGTGGACACCGGAGCGGCAGTCAACATCATGCCATACTCCATGCTACGTCGGTTGGGACGCTCTAGCTCGGATCTGATCAAGACCAACGTTACATTGAGCGATTTCAACGGCCAAGCATCGGAAGCACAAGGTGTTCTGAACGTGGATCTGACCGTAGGGAGGAAAACCATCCCTACGACATTCTTCATCGTCGATAGCAAGAGCACTTACGCTGTCCTGCTAGGGAGAGATTGGATCCACGCCAACTGTTGCATTCCATCTACGATGCACCAATGCCTAATCCAGTGGGATGGAGATGAAGTAGAAGTCGTCCATGCAGACGATACAGCCGAGGTTTCAACGGCTGGCATGAACGTTTGGGAGACGGAAAGCCAAGAGCCACTCTCAGGCATCACTTTGGACGACTGCGAGTACATCGACGTGTCAAAAAACGGGGTGAGGCTGGTCTTATCCACTGGCCTAACCGTGTGACGAGAGCAAAGTCTATGAACGTACATGGGAAGGCCGATCCTTGTGATCGGCCCCAAAAAATAAAAAGTAATGACCTTGTCTCAAGCATGTCACGTAGTCATAGTGAAGCACGAACAAGATGTAAACCTCTTGTGAGCAATACAATCAAGTTGGAGGCCGATTGGAGCAATCGGCCCGTTTTATCGTTGCCATGCGTTTTACCCGTGTTCGAGCGTCGATCTAACGGTGACGGAAAGCTAGGGTATGGGTTTACATCGGTGATGAGCTAGAAGAAGTCGACATTGGTCTGAGGATAAGCCACGACCAACCTTCATCGATAAGAAGTTAGATCCATATCTCAGGAGCAGGATGATAGCTCTGTTAAAAGAGTACCCAGATTGCTTTGCATGGGATTACACGAGAGATGCAGGGTTAGACAGGAGCATCATTGAGCATCGGCTCCCTCTCAAGAAAGGATTTCGGCCATTCCAACAACGAGCACGTCAGATGAAGGCCGAAATTCTCGAAGAAGTCAAGAAAGAGATCGAGAAAATGTTAGCCGCCGGGTTCATCAGGCCATGCAGGTATCTTTGAATGGATCTCCGATGTGTACCTGTGGAGAAAAAGGACGGTCGATGGCGTGTGGCTATAGATTTCCGAGATCTCAACAGAGCCACTCCAAAGGATGAATATCCAATGCCTGTGGCAGAAACATTGATCAACGCAGCTGCTGGCCACAAGGTGTTGAGTTTCATGGATGGCAATACCGGCTACAACCAGATTTTCATGGCCCCAGAAGATATACACAAGACTGCATTCCGAGTACCAGGATCAGTAGGCTTGTTCGAATATGTGGTCATGACTTTTGGTTTGAAGAATGCCGGTGCAACGTACCAACGAGCCATGAATTATATTTTTCATGATCTGATCGGCAAGTTGGTGGAAATCTACATCGATGACGTGGTGGTCAAGTCTATCTCCATGGAAGGACACTTGGATGATTTGCGACGCATCCTAGACCGAACTCGGAAGTTCGGACTCAGAATGAATCCAAAGAAGTGTGCTTTTGGTGTGACGGCCGGTCAGTTCCTAGGTTTTCTTGTTCATGAGCGAGGAATTGAGATCGGCCTAAAAAGTCAGGAGGCAGTACGTACCATGCAGCCGCCTACCACGAAGAAGGAGCTCCAACGTCTGATCGGCAAGATCAATTTCGTCCGGCGATTCATTTCTAATCTCTCAGGACGAATTGAGCCGTTCATGGCGTTGGTCAAGATTAAATCTGATGACGAGTTTCACTGGGGGGCAGAACAACAGCAGGCGTTTGATGAGATTAAGCGGTATCTGACAACACCGCCTGTGCTAGTTCCGCCTCAGCAGGACAGGCCATTCTATATCTACCTGTCAGTAGCTGACACGTCCATTGCTTCAGTGGTGGTGCAACTCTACGAGGGCGTTGAAAAGGTTGTATTCTACCTCAGCAGAAGGATGTTGGATGCAGAGACAAGGTATCCTGAGGTCGAGAAGTTATGCCTCTGCCTGTTCTTCACCTACACCAAGCTCCATCACATCCTTTTGACGGCAGAAATAATCGTCATATGCAAGTCAGACGTCGTTAAGCACATGCTGTCGGCTCCTGTTTTGAAAGGCCGACTTGGTAAGTGGATGTTTGCGTTATCGGAGTTTGATCTCCGGTATCAGCCTGCAAAAGCAGTCAAGGGACAAGCGTTGGCCGATCTCATAGCTGAATGGATCAATACTAATATTGAAGCACTATCTATACGTGCATGGGCTATGTTCTTCGATGGATCGGCTTGTGATGATGGTTGTGGCATCGGCATTCTGCTCGTGTCGCCTCGAGGGGCAACATATTCCTTCTCCATCAAATTATCTACCCCTTGCACAAACAATGTCGCTGAATATGAGGCAGTACGCAAGGGACTGGAGTTGCTGCTGGAAGCTGGGGCAGAAGCGGTGGAGCTTTTTGGAGATTCGAAGTTGGTGATTTCCCAGCTCACAGACGAATACAAGTGCGAGAGTGAGTCACTCTTCCCATATTGGATGGAATGTCATGAGCTGATGACACATTTTCGGTACATCAATTTCAATTGGGTCCCAAGATCTCAAAATACCGATGCCAATGATCTCGCGCAAATGGCGTCAGGGTACAAGGACATACCAGACGGGTCAGAAGTTCAGGTGCAGTTCCTGGAACAGGATGACTGGAGAGCCGATATCTTCAATTACTTGAAGGATTCGGCTCGGGGGGCACCTAAACGGATAAGATACAAGGCCATGAAATATGTCCTTATTGGAGATGACATGTTCTACAGGACGTTGGAAGGGTTACTACTCAAGTGCCTGGGACCAACTGAGTCTAATCGGCTCTTACATGAGGTGCACGAAGGCGCCTGTGGAACTCACCAATCGGCTCATAAGATGAAGTGGCTGATTAGGCGATCAGGGTTTTATTGGCCCACTATGCTCGAGGATTGCTTCAAGTACTACAAGGGATGCCAAGCGTGTCAGATGTTCGGGAAAATTCAGATGGTACCCGCATCAGCAATGAACCCCATATCAAGCCTTGGCCATTCCGAGGTTGGGGCATGGATATGATCGGCAAGATCCATCCTGCGTCGAGCAAAGGCCACGAGTGGATCCTGGCCATTACAGATTACTTCACCAAATGGGTGGAGGCCGTCCCTATGAAGAAGGTAAAATCAGAAGATGTTATCAAATTTGTGAAAGAACACGTCATTCATAGGTTCGGGATTCCCCAAACAATCACGACCGATGGAGGTTCGGTCTTTATTTCTAAAGAATTCAGAAAATTCTGCGACGACATGGGGATTAAGCTGATCCGATCATCTCCATACTATGCTCAAGCCAACGGGCAAGCTGAAGCGTCTAATCAGAGCCTGATCAAGCTGATCAAGAGGAAGATTGACGAGAACCCTAGGGTTTGGCATGAAACACTGTCAGAAGCTTTGTGGGCATACCGCATGTCATGCCATGGAGCCATAAAGACTTCGCCTTACCAGCTTGTCTATGGGCAGGAAGCCGTATTGCCTTGGGAAATTACGGCTGGATCAAGACGTGTCACGTTTCAGAATGACCTAACAGCTGAAGAATATGCAGCTTTGATGAGTGACACTATTGAGGATGCAACGGAACTTAGACTTTGGTCGTTGGAAAAGATTAAAGAGAACAAAGCCAGGGTAGCTCGTGCATACAATAAGAAGGTGAGACCAAAGGAGTTCCAAGTTGGTGATCTAGTATGGGAATCAGTGTTGCCATTAGGAACCAAGGATAAAGCATATGGCAAATGGTCTCCTAATTGGCACGGTCCATACAAAGTCGTTCAAGCCTTGAAGGGTAATGCATACATGCTGGAGCAGCTGGACGGCGCTAAGTTCCCAGTAGCTGTCAATGGTCAACATCTCAAGAAATATTTCCCAAGCATGTGGGATGACCAGTAAATGAATATGGGGGCCGATTCATGAAATCGGCCAGTAAAAAAAAATTTATACAAATCATAGCCGATGCGCAGACATCGACTTGAGAAATATAGATATCAGTACAGCCGATGCATGGACATCGACTTTAGAATAATGAAAAAGCCGATGCGTAGCCATCGACTCTAGAGGAACAAAACTCAATGGAGCGGATTAACAGATCGGTTTCATGCCAGAGTACGTGGCATCTGAGATGATTCTCCCGTTGGATTTGCTGAATCTGCGCGTTTGAGATCGGATCATGGTGTGGACACGAATTGGATCTGTTGACCGTGTGGATAGGCAATTGTTATGGCCTTAAAGCATGTTTATGGCGTAAGCCGATGCCCTGCCATCGGCTCTTTGTGCAGCAACTTCGTTTTGACAATCGGCAAAATCAACAAGGAAGCAAAGTTAATAGGGAAATATTTTCTTCATTAATAAGAGATTTCTTACAAGGAAAGCGCCGATTGCTCAAGGGAGGAAGAACAAAAGAAGGGCCTATTGGCCGATCTACTACTACTGCTAGGCCTATGCTACTAGGTCCTAGTCTATGGGCCGTTGCTGCCCTCGTCGTCGTCGTCGGAGCTCTCGTTGGCGCTGCTGCCGGCGGGCTCTTCGTCACTGCTCCAGCGGCCCCCAGGGGGGCCTCGTCATCTTCATCATCGACGTCGTCGTCGTCGTCGTCGTCATCATCTGACCCGGCGCGGAACCGCTTCGCCGGCGGGTAATCCTCGAGGGAGTCGGTGTCGTCGTCTTCCTCCTCCTCTTCTTCGGAGAAGGTGTAACCGCCCCAAGAGAACGAGTCATCCTCGCTCTCCGACTCCAGTTCCCCATCGGCGAGGAACTGGAGCTCTTCGTCTCCGCTGGTCAAGGACTTGTCGTCCTCGGACTAGACGGAGGAGGCGTGGTCCTCCTGGTCCCACTCTTCAGGGGCGCGCTCGTCGTGCGCCGCCATCTGAGCCGCCACCGGGTCCCATTCTGGCGTCGGCTCGCGGGAGGAGGAGGAAGAGGAGGAGTAGGACTGGGAGGAGAGATCCGATGAGGCGGAGGAGGAAGAGGAGGAAGACATTGCTCTGGATTGGGGTTTTTTGGGTGCCGATGGCCAGAACAGAGCAAGGGGATGAAGTGGCGAACTGTTCGGAGCGGTTAAATAAAGGGGATATAGTGGAGATTCAATGCCACAGCAGTTTCCGAGGAGGTGGTGCCCAAAAAGAAAAAAAACAACGGTCAAATCACGCGGAGAAGTTGAGAAGGCAAGGCATCATGATGAAGGATACTGCGACGGTTCTGCTCTGCCACGACATGACCCGACGAAGAAAAAGCAGAGTGATTTTGGAATTATCAATTCCAAAACCAGGGGGCATGTGTTATCACCAGAATTTGACCGAGTCAGAGGTGGGCCGCGATCAAGATTGGGCTTGAAGAATATACATGGAAGGAATACGTGAACCAGCCTTGTACACGAAGTTTGGGCAGTTTGCCCTTGTATCTGTAAATATAGTAGGATACCTGTCGGTTAGTTAGAGTTTGGCTCGTGCACGGTTGGGATTATTTCCACGTTAGAAAGTCTACGGACTATAAATATGTATCTAGGGTTATCAAGAAAAACAACAATCACGTTCATCACAAACCAATCTTGGCGCATCGCCGACCCCTTGTTTCGAGGGTTTCTTCCGGGTAAGCATCATGCTGCCTAGATCGCATCTTGCGATCTAGGCAGTATACGTTTATTCGTTGTTCATGCGTTGCTCGTACTGAAGCCTTTTTGATGGCGAGCAACGTAGTTATCATAGATGTGTTAGGGTTAGCATTGTTCTACCGTGCTACATGCTTCCGTCCATGCAACCCTTAGACGTCTAGCCGTCCTTACACCTTTCTTAGGTGTAAGGGCGGCACCTTGCTTGATCATTGTTTAGTAGATCCGATCCGTTATGATTGCTCCTTGATTCCTCAAGGATTAGTTTAATATCTACATAGTTAGGCCTTACAAACGGGTTGAATGATCCAGTAGCGCGTAGGGTGTAGTTTGCTAACCCTAGACAAGATGTTCCGGGGATCAACTTAACGTTGGTTTTTAGGCCTTGTCTAGGGTCGGTTTATTATCACCGTGCGTAGCTGCCAGGCTCAATCACGAGTAGGATGTTCCGATTATGTGGTGAAAACCCTAAATCGTCGTAGGTCGTTTTAGCTTCATATTGATCAAGCAGGACCACCATGCAATCGTAAACCCTATACGAGTCATGGGTGGATCGGCTCCTTGAGCCGATTCACGGGACAACCTGAGAGCCGATCGAGGCTCGTATTTAATGTTTACGTGTATGCCATGCAGGAAACTTAGCGAAGCAAATCCATCACCTTCCTGATCAGGTATAGATCAGGTGGCACGCCCTTGCACCAGCATCGGAACGTGCGTACCAGGAGCTTTGCGGGCCGTCGCTCGGAGGGACCAGGACCAGCCGCAGCCCTAGGTTGTTCCCGGCTCTTCGTGTTGCCAGCCGTAGCTCGCCGGTGGGTTTCGGACGCCAACAGTAGATCAAACCCATGCAAATTTTAAGAATTTAAGTATATGTTTTCTTGATGAAATAACAGCAGCTTGTGATGTTTGTGGTAATTTCTGATGCACATATTGCATTGTAGATGGGAAAGATGATCTATAAGAGGAAAACAGATGCTTAGGCGAGCTCCTAATTTATGATACCCATTCCATTCCAGATTCCACTTTTCTAGTCCCAACCAAACAGAAAGTGGAAGCATCCCATTACACATTTTGTCTCAACCAAATATGAAGATGGAACCATTCCATTACACTAGAATGAAACCGTTCCATTATATTCCATCTCATTCCGTTACCAAAACACCCTAAGTGGTCGGCCGGCAGCAAATTTAGAGTTTGAACAGGTATGGCCGCCGTGTGCTGCTATAGGCTGGATCCAGTGGGACGATACGCGTGCAGGCAGCGGCCGGCACGTCGTGGTTCAGGTTCAAGCTTAATTTGAAACTGGCGGAAGACCACGTAGCCTATGATCTCCTGCATACAATCCACACGAAATTGCTGGTACCGACTTGACCTTAACCATCTGAGCACACAACTCAACTCAACCATAACAAATCGTGGGTGACTATACTCCACAGACTGCATAGGTACTATCAACCAGTGACCAGTCCCCCTCAAAAGAGCAGCCGGGAGTAGATTAACTCCAACTTGCTTAGTCGTGTGGTGAAATTTACAAGATGTGGACCGACCGACCGGGCTTCAGTTTGCGACATTTTCACACTGGAAACTTTCAAATAATTCATACTACGAATTAAGAAGCAACCTCGATCGCTTCCTAACGTGGACCTGTACGTACCCGTACATGTGCGCGCGCCATGGCGGAATCGAGTCCGAATGTCAGATGCGTGCGCATGGAGAGTGGACAATGGTGAGTGAGAACCTCGGCAGCTTCCCGGACGTTTTCAGACCGGCGGCGCTTGACGATCAAGCAAGCTAGCAATGATCATGTTGCTGTCTCGCTCGGTCCCCTGGGCGGCCTTTCTTCCACCGTTAGTCTCGGCGGAACAATCAAGCGGCGACTTTGTGGCGAGACTTGGGAAGAAAGGGTGGTGCAGTGGTGGTGGCTCCCTGTGCACCGCGCCACCAGGTAAAGGTTAGAGTTCCGGTAGGGTTTTGTTGGTTCAGTGCACCGGTCTCTGGCGGCAGCGGTACGCAGGCTACCAGGAAGCAGAGTGAGCATCGTCCCATCGGATCAGCTGATCGATTGTTTGGATATGCCAATTGCCAACCAGTCAGTCGGTCTTCGCTGATGTGATGCTCGGAGACGGAAGGCGCGCCATGGCTTGCTGCGAGTTCAGATTGCGACTGAAAGCGGATTATCCACGATTCTAAGAACAACCCTATCTGGCCATTCGTCCATTCTGATTGTAATACAATAGAATTGGGGGAACCGGCTCAACCCTCTAGGGGTGGCCTATCACATATATATATAATGGGTGTGTTACAATGGTACAATACGTACACGTATACAGAAGCTATACATAGTCTAACACCCTCCCTCAATCTTAGCCACTTCCTAAAGAATCGAGAAGGGTAAGATTGCGCCTGCAGGCCTCGAACTGTGGTAGAGGCAACGGCTTGGTGAAGATGTCTGCAAGTTGATCCTTTGAAGAGATGAACCTGATCCGTAATCGCTTCTGTGACACACGTTCCCGTACAAAGTGATAGTCAACTTCGATGTGTTTCGTTCGGGCATGAAATACCGGATTTGCAGAGAGGTATGTAGCACCGATGTTATCACACCAAAGGATAGGAGGCTGCGGTTGGGATATACCCAATTCCTGAAGCAAGGACTGTACCCAAATAATCTCAGCAGTAGCATCGGCCACAGCCTTATACTCAGCTTCAGTACTGCTACGTGATACAGTAGCTTGTTTCCGAGCACTCCATGCGATCAAAGTAGAGCCAAAGAATACAGCATAGCCCCCCGTAGATCGCCTATCATCCGGACTGCCAGCCCAGTCCGCATCAGAATACGCCGAGAGCACCCCATAGGGATTCGGTCGTATAGATAGCCCATAAGACACAGTAAGTCGAACATAGCGCAATATGCGCTTGATAGCAGACCAATGAGTGTCGCGAGGCGCCTGTAAATACTGACAAACTCTGTTGACAGCATAAGATATATCTGGGCGTGTGATCGTCAAGTACTGTAGACCACCAACAATAATCCTGTAGACTGTCGCATCCTCAGAAGACAGAAGCTCACCATCAACAGCAGTAATCTTGTCAGTGGAAGACATGGGTGTAGTAGTCGTCTTACACTTAAGCATCCCAGCCCGCTGCAGCAAGTCCAAAGAGTACTTCTTTTGTGTCATAACAAGTCCAGCACCACGAGAAGCAACCTCCACGCCAAGAAAATAGTGAAGTTGCCCAAGGTCCTTGACAGCAAAATCAGCACCCAGGGAACGAATAAGAGCATTAGCAGCAAACTGAGAGGAGCTGACCAAGATAATATCATCCACATAAACCAACAAGTACATAGTGACTGCAGTCTTCTGTAGAAGAAATAATGAGGAGTCAGCGGCAGACGGTGTAAAACCATGAGCACGAAGAGCAGTCGCAAGGCGGGCATGCCAGGCCCGAGGAGCTTGCTTCAACCCATACAGTGCTTTAGTAAGACGACATATATGATCAGGACGATCAGGATCAAAAAATCCAGGTGGCTGTCGCATATAGACCTCCTCCTCCAACAAGCCATGGAGAAAGGCATTCTGCACATCAAGCTGCCGAAGGGACCAACCACGAGTGACCGCAATAGAGAGAAGAAGCCTGATGGTGGTAGGCTTGACCACTGGACTGAAGGTGTCTTCATAGTCAAGACCATAACGCTGTCGAAAACCGCGAGCAACAAGACGCGCTTTGTAGCGCTCAATAGTCCCATCAGAGTGCCTCTTCACCTTGAAGACCCATTTAGAATCAATGACATTAACTCGTGGTGGTGGAGGAACAAGAGTCCACGTCTCATTACGAAGAAGAGCATGATACTCCTGCTCCATAGCCTCTCGCCAATGAGGAATACTCATAGCAGCCTGGTATGTGCGGGGCTCGGAGGACGGATCCGCAATGGCAGCAGTCATACACGCAGCATGCCAAGCAACAGTACCGTCGGTGCGCTCCTTGGGGCGAAAAATGCCACTGCGGCTGCGCGTATGCGGGCGCAGCACAGGAGCTGTCGATGTCGAAGGAGCAGCCGAAGAGGGGCTGGAGGGCCCAGCCGACGAGGGGCTGGGCGATGGCGACGACAGTGACCCAGTCGGCGAGGGACTGGGCGACGCACTGCGCGTCGGAGAGACCGAGCCAGGGTCTGCCAAGGGCGTCACGAGCGGTGAACTGCCCGGCGAAGGAGGCAGCCCAGGAGAGTCTGGCGACGAGGGCGAGGCAGGCGTGGGGCTCGGCGTGGCAGGCCAGGTCCGGGGCGAGGCCGGCCCAGCACCAGGAGGCGAGGCAGCCCGCGGCGTGGCGGGCGGGTCGGGCGCGTGTGCATGGGCGCTCGGACCGAGGCCATGCAGAGGCGCAGCACGATCGTCATGCGCGTCGGATGGCATCGGTGATGAAGGTACTGGGACCTCCATAATTTCCAAACGAGCTCCACGTCCAGTGCCTGCACCATGGTTAGGTAATAGTACAGGAGAGTATGCAACATCATCAAATTGGTCAGAGGCAATGGAAGATGAATGCAAGGATGGAGACTCATCGGTGGAGACAGGGAGTTTGGCAAAGGGAAACACACGCTCATCAAACACGACATCCCGAGATATGTAGACACGATTAGTAGGAACATGAAGACATTTGTAACCTTTATGAAGGGAACTATAGCCAAGAAAGACACACTTTTTGGACCTAAATTCCAGCTTGCGTTTATTATATGGGCGCAGATGCGGCCAGCAAGCACAGACAAACACTTTAAAGAAAGTATAGTCAGGCTGTTCATTCAAGAGAAGTTCAATAGGAGTTTTCATGTTAAGAACACGTGTGGGAGTACGGTTGATGAGAAAACATGCAGTGGTGAAAGCATCACTCCAAAACCGAAAAGGAACCGATGCATGGGCCAAAAGAGTAAGACCAGTTTCAACAATATGACGATGCTTACGTTCTACAGAGCCATTCTGCTGATGTGTATGTGGACATGCTAAACGGTGAGCAATCCCAAGCGACTGAAAGAAGGAGTTGAGGTTGCGATACTCACCACCCCAATCCGACTGAACATGAACAATTTTATGCTTGAGGAGGCGTTCAACATGTTTTTGAAACTGAACAAAAATATCAAACACATCAGATTTGCGCTTGATAAGATAAAGCCAAGTAAAACGACTGTAAGCATCAACGAAACTGATATAATAATTATGACCACTAACAGAGGTTTGGGCAGGGCCCCATACATCTGAAAACACAAGCTCTAGAGGATGTTTGACCTCCCTAGTAGACTCAGAAAAAGGAAGTTGATGACTCTTCCCCTGCTGACAAGCATCACACACTGCTACATCTTTATTACTAGGTGTGGTAGGAAGCTCATGACGACGGAAAACATGGCGAACAATAGGAGTGGCAGGATGACCAAGACGAGCATGCCACTGTGACGGCGAGACGCGAACTCCACTGAAGACGCGAGAGACGCCAGGATGCTCCAGACGATAGAGGCCCTGGCATAGACGCCCACTAAGAAGCACGTCCCTCGTGTCCCGATCCTTAATAAAAAGATCAAACGGGTGAAATTCACAAAACACATTATTGTCAACAGTGAGTCTAGGAACTGAAAGAAGATTGCGCGTCACAGATGGTACTCTAAGAACATTGCGAAGCTGAAGACTCCTATTTGCATGGCTAGTGAGAAGGGATGCTTGACCAATATGGGAGATGTGCATACCTGCTCCGTTGGCGGTGTGGACTTTGTCAGACCCTTGATAGGGCTCGGTGGTGTGGAGCTTCCCCATCTCGCTCGTCAAGTGCTCCGTTGCCCCAGAATCCATGTACCAATGCGGATCAATGGAATAGGACTGAGTGTGCCCCTGGGACTTCGGAGACGGTGCGGGGCGATCAGCCATGGCGGCTTGACGCGCATTGTTGCGCGTATCCCGGCCATCATTGCCAAGCCCAAGAAAGCTCTTCTGGAAGCGACGATGACACTTGGACGCCCAATGGCCATCAAGACCGCAGAGCTAGCAGACCCGCCGCCCCCCACTGCCAGGCAGCGTCGAAGGAGGAGCAGACGCGGACGAGGGCGGCATTGGCCCCTTGCCGGACGTCGGGGCGCCCGATGCGGGAGAGCCGCCCTTGTAGGCAGCATGCGCGGAGGGAGAGCCACGGCCACGGCTAGCGCGGCGCGCCTCAACACGCTGCTCGGTGAGGAGAAGGCGAGAGTATATCTCATGGGCCATCATGGGATTGGAGTGCCCCCGCTCATTGATGATCTCAACCAGGCCATCATACTCTTCATCAAGACCATTGACGATGAAGGAGTTGAACTCGGAGTCCGTGAGTGGCTGTCCAATGGACGCCAGCGTGTCGGCAAGGGCCTTGACCTTGTTGTAGAACTCCGTGGCCGTGGTGTCGAGTTTCTCACACTCACCAAGCTGACGACGAAGGGCACTAGCACGAGCCTGTGACTGCGATGCGAAGGAACGCTCAAGGATGGTCCATGCCTCGTGAGAAGTCTTGGCAAAGACAATGAGCCCGGCAACAGCCGGGGTAAGCGACCCCTGGATGGAAGAGAGGTTCGCCTGATCCTGCCCCATCCAAACACGGTGCGCCGGATTGTAGACCGGACCGTTCACGCTGTCCACCAGCGCGGGAGGGCAAGGAAGAGAGCCGTCGACGTAGCCGAGCAGGTAATGGCTCCCAAGGAGCGGCAGGACCTGCGCGCGCCAGAAGATGTAATTGTCTGGTGATGTCTACGGGTGCTTTTATTCTTGTAGGCAGTGTTGGGCCTCCAAGAGCAGAGGTTTGTGGAACAGCAGCAAGTTTCCCTTAAGTGGATCACCCAAGGTTTATCGAACTCAGGGAGGAAGAGGTCAAAGATATCCCTCTCATGCAACCCTGCAACCACAAAGCAAGAAGTCTCTTGTGTCCCCAACACACCAAATACACTTGTCAGATGTATAGGTGCACTAGTTCGGTGAAGAGATAGTGAAATACAAGTGGTATGAATAAGTATGAGCAGTAGTAACGGCGCAAGAAAAGTGCTTGCTGGCGTGCAGTTGATGGTAGTAATATTGCAGGAAGTAAAGATGCAGTAAAACAGTAAACAAGCAGCGATAGCAGTATTTAGGAACAAGGCCTAGGGATCATACTTTCACTAGTGGACACTCTC
The DNA here is from genome assembly GCF_019359855.2 of Lolium perenne. NCBI lineage: Eukaryota > Viridiplantae > Streptophyta > Magnoliopsida > Poales > Poaceae > Lolium > Lolium perenne. The sequence goes on from NC_067245.2 coordinate 47,578,673, forward strand.
AACATTGATCACATAACAGAATAAATAAATAGATGCTAGACTCTACACCCTTTTGTTGGATGATGAACACCACTAACTGTGTAGGATTACACGAACCCTCAATGCCGGAGTTAACAAGCTCCACAATATTCAATGTTCATATTTAAATAACCTTAGAGTGCATGACAGATCAACATAACCAAACCAAGTACTAACATAGCATGCACACTGTCACCTTCACACTACGAAAGGAGGAATAGATCACATCAATACTATCATAGCAATAGTTAACTTCATAATCTACAAGAGATCACAATCATAGCCTACGCCAAGTACTACACGATGCACATACTGTCACCATTACACCGTGCAGGAGGAATAAACTACTTTAATAACATCACTAGAGTAGCACACAGATAAATTGTGATACAAAACACATTGCAATCATAAAGAGATATAAATAAGCACTTCACTATGCCATTCATAACAGTGAATAAGTATTCTGTGAAATATAGCCTAAGAGACCCACACGGTGCACACACTGTCACCTTTACACACGTGGGACAAGGAGTCTCCAGAGATCACATAAGTAAAATCCACTTGACTAGCATAATGACATCTAGATTACAAGCATCATCATATGAATCTCAATCATGTAAGGCAGCTCATGAGATTATTGTATTGAAGTACATAGGAGAGAGATGAACCACATAGCTACCGATACAGCCCCGAGCCTCGATGGAGAACTACTCCCTCCTCATGGGAGACAGCAGCGTTGATGAAGATGGCGGTGGTGTCGATGGAGAAGCCTTCCGGGGGCACTTCCCCGTCCCGGCGGCGTGCCGGAACAGAGACTCCTGTCCCCCAGATCTTGGCTTCGCGATGGCGGTGGCTCTGGAAGGTTTCTCGTACCGTGGCTTTTCCGTCTCGAGGTTTTAGGTCCAGGGGCTTTATATAGGCGAAGAGGCGGCGTCAGAAGGTCGAAGGGGCGCCGACACTATAGGGGGGCGCGGGCCCCCCTAGGCCGCGCCGGCCTAGGGTTTGGTGGGCCTGTGCCCCCTCTCTGGCGGTTCTCGTGTGTTCTGGATGCTTCCGGGCAAAATAGGAACCTGGGCGTTGATTTCGTCCAATTCCGAGAATATTTCTTTACTAGGATTTCTGAAACCAAAAACAGCAGAAAACAGCAACTGGCACTTCGGCATCTTGTTAATAGGTTAGTTCCGGAAAATGCACGAATATGACATAAAGTGTGCATAAAACATGTAGATATCATCAATAATGTGGCATGGAACATAAGAAATTATCGATACGTCGGAGACGTATCAGCATCCCCAAGCTTAGTTTCTGCTCGTCCCGAGCAGGTAAACGATAAACAAAGATAATTTCTGGAGTGACATGCCATCATAACCTTGATCATACTATTTGTAAAGCATATGTAGTGAATGCAGCGATCAAAACAATGTAAATGACATGAGTAAACAAGTGAATCATATAGCAAAGACTTTTCATGAATAGTACTTCAAGACAAGCATCAATGAGTCTTGCATAAGAGTTAACTCATAAAGCAATAATTCAAAGTAAAAGCATTGAAGCAACACATAGGAAGATTAAGTTTCAGCGGTTGCTTTCAACTTATAACATGTAGATCTCATGGATATTGTCAACATAGAGTAATATAATAAGTGCAATATGCAAATATGTAGGAATCAATGCACAGTTCACACAAGTGTTTTCTTCTTGAGGTGGAGAGAGATAGGTGAACTGACTCAACATAAAAGTAAAAGGAAGGTCCTTCAAAGAGGAAAGCATCGATTGCTATATTTGTGCTAGAGCTTTGATTTTGAAAACAAGAAACAATTTTGTCAACGGTAGTAATAAAGCATATGTATCATGTAAATTATATCTTATAAGTTGCAAGCCTCATGCATAGATACTAATAGTGCCCGCACCTTGTCCTAATTAGCTTGGACTTCCGGATCATCGCAATGCACATGTTTTAACCAAGTGTCACAATGGGGTACCTCTATGCCGCCTGTACAAAGGTCTAAGGAGAAAGATCGCATTGGATTTCTCGCTATTGATTATTCTCAACTTAGACATCCATACCGGGACAACATAGACAACAGATAATGGACTCCTCTTTTATGCATAAGCATGTAACAACAATTATTTTTCTCATTTGAGATTGAGGATATATGTCCAAGACTGAAACTTCCACCATGGATCATGGCTTTAGTTAGCGGCCCAATGTTCTTCTCTAACAATATGCATGCTCCAACCATAAGGTGGTAGATCGCTCTTACTTCAGACAAGACGAACATGCATAGCAACTCACATAAAATTCAACAAAGAGTAGTTGATGGCGTCCCCAGGAACATGGTTTCGCACAACAAGCAACTTAATAAGAGATAAAGTGCATAAGTACATATTCAATACCACAATAGTTTTTAAGCTATTTGTCCCATGAGCTATATATTGTAAAGGTGAAGAATGAAATTTAAAGGTAGCACTCAAGCAATTTACTTTGGAATGGCGGAGAAATACCATGTAGTAGGTAGGTATGGTGGACACAAATGGCATAGTGGTTGGCTCAAGTATTTGGATGCATGAGAAGTATTCCCTCTCGATACAAGGTTTAGGCTAGCAAGGCTATTTGAAACAAACACAAGGATGAAGCGGTGCAGCAAAACTCACATAAAAGACATATTGAAAACATTATAGGACTCTACACCGTCTTCCTTGTTGTTCAAACTTAATACTAGAAATTATCTAGACTTTAGAGAGACCAAATATGCAAACCAAATTTTAGCATGCTCTATGTATTTCTTCATTAATGGGTGCAAAGTATATGATGCAAGAGCTTAAACATGAGCACAACAATTGCCAAGTATCAAATTATTCAAGACATTTTAGAATTACTACATGTAGCATTTCCCAATTCCAACCATATAACAATTTAACGAAGAAGATTCAACCTTCGCCATGAATACTATGAGTAAAGCCTAAGGACGTATTTGTCCATATGCAACAGCGGAGTGTGTCTCTCTCCCACACAAAGAATGCTAGGATCCATTTTATTCAAACAAAACAAAAACTAAAACAAACCGACGCTCCAAGCAAAGCACATAAGATGTGACCGAATAAAAATATAGTTTCAAGAGAAGGAACCTGATAATTTGTCGATGAAGAAGGGGGTGCCTTGGGCATCCCCAAGCTTAGATGCTTGAGTCTTCTTGAAATATGCAGGGATGAACCACCGGGGCATCCCCAAGCTTAGACTTTTCACTCTTCTTGATCACATTGTATCATCCTCCTCTCTTGACCCTTGAAAACTTCCTTCACACCAAACTCAAAACAACTCATTAGAGGGTTAGTGCATAATCAAAAATTCACATGTTCAGAGGTGACACAATCATTCTTAACACTTCTGGACATTGCCCAAAGCTACTGGAAGTCAATGGAACAAAGAAATCCATCCCTCATAGCAAAAGAGGCAACGCGAAATAAAAGGCAGAATCTGTCAAAACAGAACAGTCCGTAAAGACGAATTTTATTGAGGCACCAGACTTGCTCAAATGAAAATGCTAAAATTGAATGAAAGTTGCGTACATATCTGAGGATCACTCACGTAAATTGGCATAATTTTCTGAGTTACCTACAGAGAATTTTGCCCAGATTTGTGACAGCAAAGAAATCTGTTTCTGCGCAGTAATCCAAATCTAGTATGAACCTTACTATCAACGACTTTACTTGGCACAACAAAACACAAAACTAAGATAAGGAGAGGTTGCTACAGTAGTAAACAACTTCCAAGACACAAATATAAAACAAAGTACTGTAGCAAAATAACACATGGGTTATCTCCCAAGAAGTTCTTTCTTTATAGCCATTAAGATGGGCTCAGCAGTTTTAATGATGCACTCGCAAGAAATAATATTTGAAGCAAAAGAGAGCATCAAGAGGCAAATTCAAAACACATTTAAGTCTAACATGCTTCCTATGCATAGGAATCTTGTAAATAAACAAGTTCATGAAGAGCAAAGTAACAAGCATAGGAAGATAAAACAAGTGTAGCTTCAAAAATTTCAGCATATAGAGAGGTGTTTTAGTAACATGAAAATTTCTACAACCATATTTTCCTCTCTCATAATAACTTTCAGTAGTATCATGAGCAAACTCAACAATATAACTATCACATAAAGCATTCTTATCATGAGTCTCATGCATAAAATTATTACTACCCACATAAGCATAATCAATTTTATTAGTTGTAGTGGGATCAAATTCAACAAAGTAGCTATCATCAAATATAGGAGGCATATTGTAATCATAATCAAATTTATCCTCCATAACAGGTGGTAACAAAAGGCTACTATCATTATAATCATCATATATAGGAGGCAAAGTATCATCAAAGAAAATTTTCTCCTCAATTCTTGGGGGACTAAAAAGATCATGCTCATCAAAACCAGTTTCCCCAAGCTTAGAATTTTCCATAGCATTAGCAACAATAGTGTTCAAAGCATTCATAGTAATAACATCCCCATTAGCATGCATATAAAGTTCCATGGGTTTTTTAATTCTCTCTTCAAACACATCATGTCCTAATTCAAGATAAAGTTCATATAGATCTCTCATATTTTTGTTGTTTTCCATTATGCCTAACTAGTGTAAACAAGAAACAAAAAGTTGCAATTGCAGGATCTAAAGGAAATAGCTTCGAGCACAAACACAATGGCGCCAGAAAAGTACTGTTACCTGGAACCGAAGTATGAGTGCCTTTTACCTTTCCTCCCCGGCAACGGCACCAGAAAATAGCTTAGTTGCCGGGGTCCGGTGTGTGTGTGCCGTTTACCTTTCCTCCCCGGCAATGGCGCCAGAAAATAGCTTGATGTCTACGGGTGCTTCTATTCTTGTAGACAGTGTTGGGCCTCCAAGAGCAGAGGTTTGTAGAACAGCAGTAAGTTTCCCTTAAGTGGATCACCCAAGGTTTATCGAACTCAGGGAGGAAGAGGTCAAAGATATCCCTCTCATGCAACCCTGCAACCACAAAGCAAGAAGTCTCTTGTGTCCCCAACACACCAAATACACTTGTCAGATGTATAGGTGCACTAGTTCGGCGAAGAGATAGTGAAATACAAGTGGTATGAATAAGTATGAGCAGTAGTAACGGCGCAAGAAAAGTGCTTGCTGGCGTGCAGTTGATGGTAGTAATATTGCAGGAAGTAAAGATGCAGTAAAACAGTAAACAAGCAGCGATAGCAGTATTTAGGAACAAGGCCTAGGGATCATACTTTCACTAGTGGACACTCTCAACATTGATCACATAACAAAATAAATAAATAGATGCTAGACTCTACACCCTCTTGTTGGATGATGAACACCATTAACTGTGTAGGATTACACGAACCCTCAATGCCGGAGTTAACAAGCTCCACAATATTCAATGTTCATATTTAAATAACCTTAGAGTGCATGACAGATCAACATAACCAAACCAAGTACTAACATAGCATGCACACTGTCACCTTCACACTACGAAAGGAGGAATAGATCACATCAATACTATCATAGCAATAGTTAACTTCATAATCTACAAGAGATCACAATCATAGCCTACGCCAAGTACTACACGATGCACACACTGTCACCATTACACCGTGCAGGAGGAATAAACTACTTTAATAACATCACTAGAGTAGCACACAGATAAATTGTGATACAAAACACATTGCAATCATAAAGAGATATAAATAAGCACTTCACTATGCCATTCATAACAGTGAATAAGTATTCTGTGAAATATAGCCTAAGAGACCCACACGGTGCACACACTGTCACCTTTACACACGTGGGACAAGGAGTCTCCGGAGATCACATAAGTAAAATCCACTTGACTAGCATAATGACATCTAGATTACAAGCATCATCATATAAATCTCAATCATGTAAGGCAGCTCATGAGATTATTATATTGAAGTACATAGGAGAGAGATGAACCACATAGCTACCGGTACAGCCCCGAGCCTCGATGGAGAACTACTCCCTCCTCATGGGAGACAGCAGCGTTGATGAAGATGGCGGTGGTGTCGATGGAGAAGCCTTCCGGGGGCACTTCCCCGTCCCGGCGGCGTGCCGGAACAGAGACTCCTGTCCCCCAGATCTTGGCTTCGCGATGGCGGCGGCTCTGGAAGGTTTCTCGTACCGTGGCTTTTCCGTCTCGAGGTTTTAGGTCCAGGGGCTTTATATAGGCGAAGAGGCGGCGTCAGAAGGTCGAAGGGGCGCCGACACTATAGGGGGGCGCGGCCCCCCCCTAGGCCGCGCCGGCCTAGGGTTTGGTGGGCCTGTGCCCCCTCTCTGGCGGTTCTCGTGTGTTCTGGATGCTTCCGGGCAAAATAGGAACCTGGGCGTTGATTTCGTCCAATTCCGAGAATATTTCTTTACTAGGATTTCTGAAACCAAAAACAGCAGAAAACAAGAATCGGCACTTCGGCATCTTGTTAATAGGTTAGTTCCAGAAAATGCACGAATATGACATAAAGTGTGCATAAAACATGTAGATATCATCAATAATGTGGCATGGAACATAAGAAATTATCGATACGTCGGAGACGTATCATCTGGCGACAGCTTGATGGTGATGAGGTTGCCAAAGTGAAACGGCGGAGGCAACGAGCCCGTTGTGAAGACTGCCGGGGGCGCGTACGCCATGGGGGCAGAGACGAGCGGCACGGACAGGGGCACAGAGGTGACACCCTCAAGAGGCGATGGCGCCGTCGAGGATGCGGACCCTGCCGGAGGCGCAGACGCCGTAAGGGCAGGGTGTACCGAGGCCGGCCCGGTGGCGGAGGATCCAACCGTCCACGCCGGCGAGCCGTCCGTAGGCGCGAGGGCCAGGGGCCCAAGAGCGGCGGCCGAGGGAGCGGGCGAGGAGGCGCCGGAGGTGGTAACCATGAGCGCATGCGGGTTGGAGAAGAAGGAGCTGACGCTCCGTGTCCCGATCGGAGGCTGCTGCAGGGCAGAGGAGTCGACGGGGCGGGAGAGAAGGGCCGCGAGCGAGGCCGGAAGGTAGCCCGCGGTGGAGGAGCTGGAGGGAGCAGCGCTGTCCATGGCGGCGGCGAAGATCGGCGGCGATGGAGGTGCGCGGCGGCTAGGGTTTAGGGTGGCGGAAGCGTAGGACCAAAACTAGTCTGATACCATGTAATACAATAGAATTGGGGGAACCGGCTCAACCCTCTAGGGGTGGCCTATCACATATATATATAATGGGTGTGTTACAATGGTACAATACGTACACGTATACAGAAGCTATACATAGTCTAACACTGATGGTGATCATGGGCAGTACGTTTGGTTGCACCATAGGAGGGTGATCTAAGAGCATTTGCACCGGGCCCCCAAGATGCTCTTCAAATGGGCACGTCGAATCGCCCGTCAGAAGCTGGTGTAGCCTAAAACTTAGTCCGACACTTTTGAGCCATATACCTAGCACATGCTGACCGTCCTGTGGGCGTGGGCACGTCCACACGGCAGCGACCCAAACCATTCTTCCCGTTCTACATCTCTTCTCTCGCAGCTTCTCCCACCTAAATCGGTGCCGCTATCGCCCCACTTCTATGCGGGCATTTCAGCTGGTGCCGCCAATCAACATCGTCGACATTGGTCGTCTAGGACCTCCTCTTCCATGTTAGTTGTATCGATCCGTGCCTCTTCTTTGATGTGGCGGATCTCCGACAAGACGGCTCATGGCTACGGCTCACAACCACCTTGCACACGGCGTGTTAGGCCATTTGACTATGTATATGTTTTTTCTAAAAAAATTCCCTCATTAATTTAGATTGAGTGTTAGATATTTGATTATTTATTGTTTGATAATAAATAGACGGTGTATAGCGACGATGAGATGATGATCTATCAATTGGTGCAAGATGAAGCCGATATTACCGCCGATGATGAAGAGAAGTTTATCATTATATCTGGTCTTCTTCGTTTACGAGCGCAACTGGATACAGAACCTTGATGTGGAGGCCTAGGAAGGGGGAAGAGGGAGAAAAAGTACCGGCAGCGGAAGCAGGATGTTGTGATTCTATAGGTTGACTATTTTGCCTACAACCCCATACGCCAAAGGATTTTCGGCATCGCTTTAGGATGAACAAGGAGTTACTCATGTACATTGTGTATATAATATATGGTGTGAGAGTATGATTACTGCTTCAAGTGCGAGAAAACCCAGCCATATTAGTTGGTTTCTCCTTGGGTCATAAATGCACGACTACCCTGTCGTGTATTGCATATGAAGCTCCTACAGATACACAAGATGACTATTTATGCATGTCTGAGTCCACATGCCAGGCGATTGTGTCTAATTTTTTTGGGCAGTCGTGGCAGTGTTTGCATCAATCTATCTGAGAGCGTCAAATGAAGAAGACACAACTCAAGTCCTGCCACAGGATGAAGCAAGAGGATTTCCTAGGATGATTGGAAGAATTGATTGCATGCAATGGGATGGAAGAATTGTCCATTCACTTGCCAAGGGGTGTACAAATATCATATTAAAGAGTGCAGTATGTTATTTGAAGCCGTGGAAGATCACAACCTATAGAGTTGGCACGCTTTCTTTGGTACCACCGTGTTGCGGCGCTCTCCGGTGTTTGCTAGGCCCATTAAAGTCAGGTAAACTATGACATCAATGTCCACTCATACAACAAAGGTTACTATCTAACCAATGGTTATGGCATATATCTAAAATGGTCGATATTTGTGAAGACAATTCCCATCCGTGCTACTGAGAAGAAATCATATTTGCTACGTGCCACGAGAGTTGTAGAAATGATGTCGAGCGAGCATTTGGTGCGCCCCAAGCTCATTTTGCTACCATCTAGTACCTTGCTCTCACATGGTCGCCATCTCATATGTGTGAAGTCATGAATACTTCTATGATCATGCACGACACAATATGATCATCGGGAGTGTAATATTGATGAATGTAAAATGCATACATGAACTTTGTAGTTTATTGTACAAAAATCCTTACTATATTATAACTTTATTATATTTGTTGGGACTAACCTATTAATAGTTGCAAAAGTGCATAAGTTCTTATTTTATAGTTTGTTGTGTAGGAAATAGGCAAATATGGAACGAAACCGGTCATTATGACGAAATCTGGAGTTTCCTAAAATCTGTTCTTGTAGTATTTTTTCGAAGATGGCCACGATAGGCCTCGAAGATAGCGTCAAATGAAAAAGCGTCAATTGACAAAGTTGTGGGAAATTTTATTATATTGCTATTAGACATAAAATTCGCCCCAATCGGACTCCGGATGCCCCCTTTTTTACCATTCAGGAACCCGAAAATATGTGACGTGATTGACTTAAACTCCTTCCCTATTTGAGGATTTCCAACAAGGCAATACTTGATATACTGATAAAGGACCGAGGGGAGTCATAGGAAGGTTCTATAGGTGCCCAAGAGCACTTGAATCAAAGGTGCATCCATCCTATGGCCAAGATTGCATCTGCACCTCTATACATTGAGAGGAAAACCCTACTTTTGGAGGCATTCACCCTTAGCCACGAAATTTCCCCTCCTTGGCAGCCTCCAAGGACGAGGCGAACCTACTCCACACCAGAACCAAGTCAAGGAATAAGAAGGGGCAAGGGGACACTGCCCCCAAGGGCAGCAACCGGCCCTCCAGGCGGCGTCGCCGCCTCCCGTGGCCGCCGCTACGGGGATCTTCATCGCCATCTCCTCCACGGGCTACAACTCTTCATCAACACCCTTAACACCTGATAACCCACAAGTATAGGGGATCGCAACAGTCTTCGAGGGAAGTAAAACCCAAATTTATTGATTCGACACAAGGGGAGACAAAGAATACTTATAAGCCTTAACAACTGAGTTGTCAATTCAGCTGCACCTGGAAAAGCACTAGTAACAGGGGTGATGTGAAAGCAGCAGTAATATGAGAGCAATAGTAACAGTAACACAGCAGCAGTAACAGTAACACAAAGGCGATGGCACCAGAAAATAGTTGATACTACTTCTAATGGCATATAGGAACGAGTGAGTATTTGATGATGACAGATGGACCGGGGTTCCCAGCTATCTACACTAGTGGTAACTCTCCAATAACAAGTGACAAGTGTTGGGTGAACAAATTACAGTTGGGCAATTGATAGGATTGAAATAGCATTAAGACAGAACATCAAGTCTATTAATCATGTAGGCATGTTTTCCATATATAGTCATACGTGCTCGCAATGAGAAACTTGCATAACATCTTTTGTCCTACCAGCCGGTGGCAGCCGGGCCTCAAGGGAATCTACTGGTAATTAAGGTACTCCTTTTAATAGAGCACCGGAGCAAAGTATTAACACTTGGTGAAAACATGTGATCTTCATATCTAAGTCTTCCCCTCCAGTTATCCCAGTTGCTGTCACTCTGGGGCCTCGGGTTCAGGACATAGACATGTGCAAACAACTTGTAGATACAATCTAAGCAATAATTATAGAGCTCAAATCTAAGATCATGCCACTCGTGCACTAGTGACAAGCATTAAACACAACAAGATTGCAGTAACAATAACTTCACAAACTTATATAGATAGACTGATCATAATGTAACAATTCATCGGATCCCAACAAACACAACACCGATTACATCAGATGGATCTCAATCATGTAAGGCAGCTCATGAGATCATTGTATTGAAGTACATGGAAGAGAGAGTACCAACTAGCTACAGCTAGAACCCGTAGTCCATGGGGGAACTACTCACGGAGCATGATGGAGGCGGTGGCGTCGATGGAGAAGGCTTCCGGGGGCACTTCCCCGTCCCAGCGGCGTGCCGGAACAGAGATTATGTCCCCCGAAACGGAGTTTCGCGATGGCGGCGGCGCCCCTGGAGTCTTTCTGGAGTATGATTGATTGTTGTAGGGTTTTCGCGTCGCGAGGGATTATATAGGCGAAGAGGCGGCGCGAGGGGTGCCAGAGGGGCCCACCCCATAGCTGGGCGCGCCCCCCTCCTTGGCCGTGCCGCCAGGTGGTGTGGGCCCCCTTGGCCCCTCTCCGTCTCTCCTTCGGTGTTCTGGGTCCGTCTCGGTAAAATAGGAGGTTCGGCTTTTGTTTCGTCCAATTCCGAGAATATTACCAGAACAGCTTTTCTGGAACCAAAAACAGGAGAAAACAGGAACTGGCACTTCGGCATCTTGTTAATCGGTTAGTCCCGGAAAATGCATAAAAACATTATAAAGTGTGAGCAAAACATGTAGGTATCGTCATAAAACTAGCATGGAACATCAGAAATTATAGATACGTTGGAGACGTATCAAGCATCCCCAAGCTTAGTTCCTACTCGCCCTCGAGTAGGTAAACGATAAAAAGAATAATTTCTGAAGTAACATGCTACCAACATAATCTTAATCATACTATTGTAAAGCATATGAGATGAATGAAGTGACTCAAGGAAATGATCTATATTTTCTAACAAATAGATAACATATAGCAAAACTTTTCATGAATAGTACTTTCAAGACAAGCATCAAAAAGTCTTGCATAAGAGTTAACTCATAAAGCAATAAATTCTTAATAAGAGGTTTGAAGCAACACAAAGGAAGATTTAAGTTTCAGCAATTGCTTTCAACTTCAACATGCATACCTCATGGATAATTATCAACATAAAGTAGTATCATGAGTGCAATAAGTAAGCATGTAAGAATCAATGCACACAGTTGACACAAGTGTTTGCTTCTAAGATAGAAAGAAGTAGGTAAACTGACTCAACATAAAGTAAAAGAAAGGCCCTTCGCAGAGGGAAGCAGGGATTAAATCATGTGCTAGAGCTTTTTAAGTTTTGAAATCATATAGAGAGCATAAAAGTAAAGTTTTGAGAGGTGTTTGTTGTTGTCAACGAATGGTAGTGGGTACTCTAACTACCTTATCAACCAAACTTTCAAGAGCGGCTCCCATGAAGGACGTTATCTCTACCAGCAAGGTAGATCATCCCTCTTCTCTTTTGTTTACACATGTATTTTAGTTTCATTATTGATGACACTCCTCCCAACCTTTTGCTTACACAAGCCATGGCTAACCGAATCCTCGGGTGCCTTCCAACATTCACATACCATGGAGGAGTGTATATTTGCAAAATTAAGTTGCTTACTGATAGATCAGGGTAAAACACGTGAAGAGAATTATTAGTGAAAGTTGTAATTAATTGGGGCTGGGAACCCCATTGCCAGCTCTTTTTGCAAAATTATTGGATAAGCGGATGTATATGCCAATAGTCCATTGGTGAAAGTCTGTCCGAAGTAAATGACAAGATCGAAAGATAAAACACCACATACTTCCTCATGAGCTATAAAACATTGACACAAATAAGAGATAATAGCTTTTGAATTGTTTAAAGGTAGCACATGAAGTATTTACTTGGAATGGCAGGAAATACCACATAGTAGGTAGATATGGTGGACACAAATGGCATAGGTTTTGGCTCAAGGTTTTGGATGCACGAGAAGCATTCCCTCTCAGTACAAGGCTTTGGCTAGCAAGGTTGTTTGAAGCAAACACAACTATGAACCGGTACAGCAAAACTTACATAAGAACAAATTGCAAGCATTATAAGACTCTACACTATCTTCCTTGTTGCTCAAACACTTTTACCAGAAAATATCTAGACCTTAGAGAGACCAATCACGCAAACCAAATTTCAACAAGCTCTACGGTAGTTCTCCACTATTAGGTTTAAACTACATGATGCAAGAGCTTAAACATGATCTACTTGAGAGCTCAAAACAATTGCCAAGTATCAAATTATTCAAGACGATATGAAGCATTTTCTGTTTCCATCCAAATATCAGTAAGTGATGCGGCTCTCAACTTCGCTGTGAACATGAAAAATAAAACGAAGAACACCAGTGTTCATATGAAAAAGCGGAGCGTGTCTCTCTCCCATACAAGGATTTCTAGGATCCGAATTTATTCAAACACAAACAAAAATAAAAACAAACATGCGCTCCAAGTAAAGCACATATGATGTGGAAGAATAAAAATATAGTTTCACTAGAAATGACCTGATAAGTTGTTGATGAAGAAGGGGATGCCTTGGGCATCCCCAAACTTAGACGCTCGAGTCTTCTTGAAATATGCTTGGGTGAACCACGGGGGCATCCCCAAGCTTAGGCTCTTCACTCTTCTTGATCACATTATATCACCCTTCTCTCTTGACCCTTGAAAACTTCTGCCACACCAAACTTCTCATAAACTTCATTAGAGGGGTTAGTACTCAAAAAACTTTAATCCACTTTAGTTCTGTGGTGACACATTGCAAGAACTCAATAAAACATTAGCTACAGCCCTCCACGTCTAGAAAGCCTTACTTAAAGTCCACAAGAGACAATGCAAAAAACAGAATCTGTCAAAACAGAACAGCCAGTAAACACGAATTTTTTCGAGGTACTTCCGTTGCTCAAATCAGAAAACTCAAGACTAACGAAAGTTGCGTACATATCTGAGGAACACGCATGAATTTTTGCAGAATTTTTAGGTTCTCCTACAGAGAGATCTACTCAAATTCGTGACAGCTAAAAATCTGTTTCTGCGCAGAAATCCAAATCTAGTATCAACTTCCTATTAGAGACTTTACTTGGCACAACAATGCAATAAAATAAAGATAAGGAGAGGTTGCTACAGTAGTAACAACTTCCAAGACGCAATAAAAACATTAGCAAAATAAAACATGGGTTATCTCCCAAGAAGTGCTTTCTTTATAGCCATTAAGATGGGCTCAGTGATTTTAATGATGCTCACATAAGGATGAGAGTTGAAGCAAAGAGAGCATCAAAAAGCAAGTATGAAACAAATTTAAGTCTAACCCGCTTCCTATGCATAGGAATCTTGTACACAAATAAATTCATGAAGAACAAAGTGACAAGCATAGCAAGATAAAACAAGAGTAACTTCAAAATTTTCAGCATATAGAGAGGTGTTTTAGTACTATGAAAATTTCTACAACCATATTTTCCTCTCTCATAATAATTTTCAGTAGCATCATGAACAAACTCAACAATATAACTATCACATACAGCATGCTTTTCATGATCTACAAACACATAATTTTTATCAAGCTCAAAAATAATGGGATTAAAACTTTCAAACCTACTTTTAATAATCTATAATAAGATGATTGATCATTCTCAAGAGATATGGGACTCCTAGATAAAGTCAAGACCTCTCCAATCCCATTTTCATTAGTAGTACAATTAATATTATCAAGTAACTTAGGACCATCATCTAGAGCTTTATCATAAATATTTGCTTTGCAAAACTCTTTAGTACCATGCATTTCGATATCAGGCACAAACAAAGCATTATCATAAGATTTATTAAAATAGCATGGATTATTGATACGTCTCAAACGTATCTATAATTTCTTATGTTCCATGCTACTTTTATGATGATACTCACATGTTTTATACACACTTTATGTCATTATTATGCATTTTCCGGAACAAACCTATTGACGAGATGCCGAAGAGCCAGTTGCTGTTTTCTGCTGTTTTTGGTTTCAGAAATCCTACAAAGGAAATATTCTCGGAATTTGACGAAATCAACGCCCAGGGTCTTATTTTTCCACGAAGCTTCCAGAAGACCGAAGGGGATACGAAGTGGGGCCACGAGGGCTCGTAACCATAGGGCGGCGCGGCTAGCATGGGGCCCGCGCCGGCCTATGGTGTGGGGGCCCCGCGCCGCCTCCAACCCTACCCTTCCGCCTACTTATAGCCTTCGTCGCGAAAACCCATGTACCGAGAGCCACGATACGGAAATACTTCCAGAGACGCTGCCGCCGCCAATCCCATCTCGGGGGATTTAGGAGATCGCCTCCGGCACCCTGCCGGAGAGGGGAATCATCTCCCGGAGGACTCTTCATCACCATGATCGCCTCCGGATTGATGTGTGAGTAGTTCACCCCTGGACTATGGGTCCATAGCAGTAGCTAGATGGTTGTCTTCTCCTCATTGTGCTATCATGTTAGATCTTGTGAGCTGCCTATCATGATCAAGATCATCTATTTGTAATGCTACATGTTGTGTTTGTTGGGATCCGATGAATATGGAATACTATGTCAAGTTGATTATCAATCTATCATATATATGTTATTTATGTTCTTGCATGCTCTCCGTTGCTAGTAGAGGCTCTGGCCAAGTTGATACTTGTAACTCCAAGAGGGAATATTTATGCTCGATAGTGGGTTCATGCCTCCATTGAATCTGGGACAGTGACAGAAAGTTCTAAGGTTGTGGATGTGCTGTTGCCACTAGGGATAAAACATCAATGCTTTGTCTAAGGATATTTGTGTTGATTACATTACGCACCATACTTAATGCAATTGTCTGTTGTTTACAACTTAATACTGGAAGGGGTGCGGAGGCTAACCTGAAGGTGGACTTTTTAGGCATAGATGCATGCTGGATAGTGGTCTATGTACTTTGTCGTAATGCCCTGATTAAATCTCATAGTAGTCATCGTGATATGTATGTGCATTGTTATGCCCTCTCTATTTGTCAATTGCCCAACTGTAATTTGTTCACCCAACATGTTATTTATCTTATGGGAGAGACACCACTAGTGAACTGTGGACCCCGGTCCATTCTTTTACATCTGAAATACAATCTACTGCAAACTCTGTTCTTTACTGTTCTTCGCAAACAAACATCATTTTCCACACCATACGTTTAATCCTTTGTTTACAGCAAGCCGGTGAGATTGACAACCTCACTGTTACGTTGGGGCAAAGTACTTTGATTGAGTTGTGCAGGTTCCACGTTGGCGCCGGAATCCCTGGTGTTGCGCCGCACTACACTCTGTCACCAACAACCTTCACGTGTTCCTTGACTCCTACTGGTTCGATACCCTTGGTTTCATACTGAGGGAAAACTCGCTGCTGTACGCATCACACCTTCCTCTTGGGGTTCCCAACGGACGTGTGTTAACTACCACGCTAACAGCAATTATCATAGATAACAATAGCATAATTATTCTCACAAGTTTTACTCATAGGGAATATTTCAAGAGAATCCACAGGAACATAACATTCATCCTCCTTTGGTAAGCATGGAGGACAATCAAATAGTGTAAGAGATAAAGAGTTACTCTCATTAGAAGGTTGGCATGGGTAGCTAATCCATTCTTCCTCCCTTTGTTCATCACTCTGCTCTTCTTTTTCATCCAATGAGCTTTCAGGTTCATCAATTTCTTCTTTCACAGGTTCCTGCAAATTGTGAGTGCATTCTTGTGCATGAATGAGTCTCTCTTTATAATCAATGATATAAGAATTATTGCTGTAACTTTCTATGCAAAAATCAAGGATAGAAGAGACATAATATTTAAGATTATTACAAGCAACACAGGTTTCATAATTTTTAGACATGAAGGATTCTATTTCAGAAGCTCCCATAAATAAAACAAATTGTTCCACTTCTTCGAACCCAAGATGAATATAGTTATTCCAATTATAGTTCAAAATTAAAACTTCTTCACTAAAGCCACATTGGAATTTAAGATGTTTAGTATCCTCTTTAGAGCAACAATTTATATCATGGCGTTTAAGCAAAATTTTAGCAATTGTATTCAATTTTTCTATAACGGCACTCATGACTTTACCCTTCCTTGATTCTCTATAACTGTTATATAATTCTATAAGCTCCATATAGGATGTGGGTTCTTCCATAACAACAATTTTTAATTTTTCAGTTTTTCAAATTTTTATGGATTTTCGGGTATATAAGAAAAATAAAACAAGACAAAAACAAACTATACAAAAGTAAACTAAGCAAAATAATACTAGACAGAAATAAACTAAGCACAAAAAAACTAGACAAAAGTAAACTAAGCAAAACAAAACAAAATAAAAACAGAGAGAGAGAGAGGTAGAGTGTACTCCCCAGGTGAACTTATGAGTAGAGCTATGCCTCCCAGGCAACGGCGCCAGAAAATAGTCTTGATAACCCACAAGTATAGGGGATCGCAATAGTCTTCGAGGGAAGTAAAACCCAAATTTATTGATTCGACACAAGGGGAGACAAAGAATACTTATAAGCCTTAACAACTGAGTTGTCAATTCAGTTGCACCTGGAAAAGCACTAGTAACAGGGGTGATGTGAAAGCAGCAGTAATATGAGAGCAATAGTAACAGTAACACAACAGCAGTAACAGTAACACAGAGGCGATGGCACCAGAAAATAGTTGATACTACTTCTAATGGCATATAGGAACGAGTGAGTATTTGATGATGACAGATGGACCGGGGTTCCCAGCTATCTACACTAGTGGTAACTCTCCAATAACAAGTGACAAGTGTTGGGTGAACAAATTACAGTTGGGCAATTGATAGGATTGAAATAGCATTAAGATAGAACATCAAGTCTATTAATCATGTAGGCATGTTTTTCATATATAGTCATACGTGCTCGCAATGAGAAACTTGCATAACATCTTTTGTCCTACCAGCCAGTGGCAGCCGGGCCTCAAGGGAATCTACTGGTAATTAAGGTACTCCTTTTAATAGAGCACCGGAGCAAAGCATTAACACTTGGTGAAAACATGTGATCCTCATATATAAGCCTTCCCCTCCATTTATCCCGATTCTTTGTCACTACGGGGCCTCGGGTTCCGGACATAGACATGTGCAAACAACTTGTAGATACAATCTAAGCAATAATTATAGAGCTCAAATCTAAGATCATGCCACTCGTGCACTAGTGACAAGCATTAAACACAACAAGATTGCAGCAACAATAACTTCACAAACTTATATAGATAGACTGGTCATAATGTAACAATTCATCGGATCCCAACAAACACAACACCGATTACATCAGATGGATCTCAATCATGTAAGGCAGCTCATGAGATCATTGTATTGAAGTATGATACGTCCCAAACGTATCTATAATTTCTTATGTTCCACGCTACTTTTATGATGATACTCACATGTTTTATACACATTACATGTCATTATTATGCATTTTCTGGCACTAACCTATTGACGAGATGCCGAAGAGCCAGTTGCTGTTTTCTGCTGTTTTTGGTTTCAGAAATCCTAGTAAGGAAATATTCTCGGAATTGGACGAAATCAACGCCCAGGGGCCTATTTTTGCACGAAGCTTCCAGAAGTCCGAGGGAGAGATGAAGTGGGGCCACGAGGCGCCGCCACAACAGGGCGGCGCGGCCCAGGTGCTGGCCGCGCGGCCCTGGCGTGTGGGGCCCTCGTGTGGCCCCTGAACTGCCCTTCCGCCTACTTAAAGTCTTCGTCGCAAAAACCCCAGTACCGAGAGCCACGATACGGAAAACCTTCCAGAGACGCCGCCGCCGCCAATCCCATCTCGGGGGATTCAGGAGATCGCCTCCGGCACCCTGCCGGAGAGGGGAATCATCTCCCGGAGGTCTCTTCATCGCCATGATCGCCTCCGGATCGATGTGTGAGTAGTTCACCCCTGGACTATGGGTCCATAGCAGTAGCTAGATGGTCGTCTTCTCCTCATTGTGCTATCATGTTCGATCTTGTGAGCTGCCTATCATGATCAAGATCGTCTATTTGTAATCCTACATGTTGTGTTTGTTGGGATCCGATGAATATTGAATACTATGTCAAGTTGATTATCAATCTATCAAATATGTTATTTATGTTCTTGCATGCTCTCCGTTGCTAGTAGAGGCTCTGGCCAAGTTGATACTTGTGACTCCAAGAGGGAGTATTTATGCTCGATAGTGGGTTATTGCCTCCATTAAATCTGGGACAGTGACAGAAAGTTCTAAGGTTGTGGATGTGCTGTTGCCACTAGGGATAAAACATCGATGCTTTGTCTAAGGATATTTGTGTTGATTACATTACGCACCATACTTAATGCAATTGTCAGTTGTTTACAACTTAATACTGGAGGGGGTTCGGATGATAACCTGAAGGTGGACTTTTTAGGCATAGATGCATGCTGGATGGCGGTCTATGTACTTTCTCGTAATGCCCTGATTAAATCTCACAGTACTCATCATGATATATGTATGTGCATTGTTATGCTTTCTTTATTTGTCAATTGCCCAACTGTAATTCGTTCACCCAACATGCTATTTATCTTATGGGAGAGACACCGCTAGTGAACTGTGGACCCCGGTCCTATTCTTTACATCTGAAATACAATCTACTGCAATTGTTCTTTACTGTTCTTCGCAAACAAACATCATCATCCACACTATACATCTAATCCTTTGTTTACAGCAAGCCGGTGAGATTGACAACCTCGCTATTACGTTGGGGCAAAGTTCTGTGATTGTGTTGTGCAGGTTCCACGTTGGCGCCGGAATCCCTGGTGTTGCGCACTACACTCCTCCGCCATCAACCTTCAACGTGCTTCTTGACTCCTACTGGTTCGATTAAACCTTGGTTTCTTACTGAGGGAAACTTGCTACTGTGCGCATCACACCTTCCTCTTGGGGTTCCCAACGGACGTGTCAACTACACGCATCAAGCAAATTTCTGGCGCCGTTGCCGGGGAGATCAAGACACGCTGCAAGGGGAGTCTCCACTTCCAATCTCTTTACTTTGTTTTTGTCTTGCTTTGTTTTACTTTATTTTACTACTTTGTTTGCTGCACTTAAACAAAACACACAAAAATTAGTTGCTAGTTTTACTTTATTTACTGTCTTGTTCTCCATATCAAAAACACAAAAAAATTAGTTACTTGCATTTACTTTATCTAGTTTGCTTTATTTACTACTGTTAAAATGAATACTCCTGAAAACACTAAGTTGTGTGACTTCACAAACACTAATAATAATGATTTCCTATGCACACCTATTGCTCCACCTGCTACTACAGCAGAATTCTTCGAAATTAAACCTGCTTTACTGAATCTTGTCATGAGAGAGCAATTTTCTGGTGTTAGTTCTGATGATGCTGCTGCCCATCTTAATAATTTTGTTGAACTATGTGAAATGCAAAAGTATAAGGATGTAGATGGTGATATTATAAAATTAAAATTGTTTCCTTTCTCATTAAGAGGAAGAGCTAAAGATTGGTTGATATCTTTGCCTAAGAATAGTATTGATTCATGGACTAAATGTAAGGATGCTTTTATTGGTAGATATTATCCTCCCGCTAAAATTATATCTTTGAGAAGTAGCATAATGAATTTTAAGCAATTAGATAATGAACATGTTGCTCAAGCATGGGAGAGAATGAAATCTTTGGTAAAGAATTGCCCAACCCATGGACTGACTACTTGGATGATCATCCAAACCTTCTATGCAGGATTGAATTTTTCTTCGCGGAACCTATTGGATTCAGCTGCTGGAGGTACCTTTATGTCCATTACCTTGGGGGCGGCTACAAAGCTTCTTGATGATATGATGGTCAATTACTCTGAATGGCACACGGAAAGAGCTCCACAAGGTAAGAAGGTAAATTCTGTCGAAGAAACCTCCTCCTTGAGTGATAAGATTGATGTGATTATGTCTATGCTTGTGAATGGTATATCTAATGTTGATCCAAATAATGTTCCTTTAGCTTCATTGGTTGCCCAAGAAGAACAAGTTGATGTGAATTTCATTAAAAATAATAATTTCAATAACAATGCTTATAGGAATAATTCTGGTAACAACTATAGACCATATCCTTCTGCTAATGGTAATGGTTATGGTGATTCTTATGGTAATTCTTACAACAATAATAGGAGTGTACCCCCTGGTCCTGAAGCCATGCTTAAAGAATTTATTAGTACACAAACTGCTTTTAACAAATCTGTTGAGGAAAAGCTTGATAAAATTGATATTCTTGCTTCTAAGGTTGATAGACTTGCCTCTGATGTTGATCTTTTAAAATTGAAAGTTATGCCTAATAAGGATAATGAAAATAAGATTGTTAGTACAGCAAATGCCATCCAAGTTAGAATTAATGAGAATATAAGATTAATGGCTGAATTGCGTGCTAGGTGGGATAGAGAAGAAAATGAAAAACTAGCTAAAGAAAATAATGTAGCTAAAGTTTGGACTATTACCACCACTAGTAATGTTAATGATTCACATGTTGCTACACCTTCTACTATCAATGGTAAAATAATTGGTGTTGGCAATGTTTCTACTCCTAGTGCAAAGCGTGCAAAATTACCTGAAACTGCTAAAGCTCATTGAAACTGCTTGTGATAAAACTGCTGAATTTTTTTCCAACATTGGGGACAATGATCCCATTGCTGTAGATCATAATGGTTTAGACTTTGATGATTGTCACATCTCTGAAGTTATAAAGTTTTTACAAAAGCTTGCTAAAAGTCCCAATGCTAGTGCTATAAATTTGGCCTTTACAAAACATATTACAAATGCTCTCATAAAAGCTAGGGAAGATAAACTTAAACTTGAAACTTCTATTCCTAGGAAGTTAGAAGATGGTTGGGAGCCCATCATTAAGATGGGGGTCAATGATTTTGATTGTAATGCTTTATGTGATCTTGGTGCAAGTATTTCTGTTATGCCTAAGAAAATTTATGATATGCTTGACTTGCCACCAATGAAAAATTGTTATTTGGATGTTAATCTCGCTGATAATGTTAAAAAGAAACCTTTGGGGAGGATTGATAATGTTCGTATTATGGTTAACAATAACCTTGTCCCCGTTGATTTTGTTGTCTTGGATATTGAATGCAATGCATCTTGTCTCATTATATTGGGAAGACCTTTTCTTCGAACTGTTGGTGCTACCATTGATATGAAGGAAGGTAATATTAAATATAAATTTCCTCTCAAGAAAGGTATGGAACACTTCCCTAGAAATAGAATGAAGTTACCTTATGATTCTATTATTAGAACAAATTATGATGTTGATGTTTCGTCTCTTGATAATACTTGATTCACACTTTCTGCGCCTAGCTGAAAGGCGTTAAAGAAAAGCGCTTATGGGAGACAACCCATGATTTTACTACAGTACTTTGTTTTATATTTGAGTCTTGGAAGTTGTTACTACTGTAGCAACCTCTCCTTATCTTTATTTTATTGCATTGTTGTGCCAAGTAAAGTCTTTGATAGTAAAGACAATACTAGATTTGGATTACTGCGCAGAAACAGATTTCTTGCTGTCACGAATCTGGGCAGAATTCTCTGTAGGTAACTCAGAAAAACCTGCAAATTTACGTGCGTGATCCTCAGATATGTACGCAACTTTCATTCAATTTGGGCATTTTCATCTGAGCAAGTCTGGTGCCACTTTAAAATTCGTCTTTACGGACTGTTCTATTTTGACAGATTCTGCCTTTTATTTCGTATTGCCTGTTTTGCTATGTTTGATGGATTTCTTTGTTCCATTAACTTTCAGTAGCTTTGTGCAATGTCCAGAAGTATTAAGAATGATTATGTCACCTCTGAATATATGAATTATGCACTGACCCTCTAATGAGTTTGTTTCGAGTTTGGTGTGGAGGAAGTTTTCAAGGGTCAAGAGAGGAGGATGATACAATATGATCAAGAAGAGTGAAAAGTCAAAGCTTGGGGATGCCCCCGTGGTTCATCCCTGCATATTTTAAGAAGACCCAAGCGTCTAAGCTTGGGGATGCCCAAGGCATCCCCTTCTTCATCGACAACTTATCAGGTCACCTCTAGTGAAACTATATTTTTATTCAGTCACATCTTATGTGCTTTACTTGGAGCGTCTGTTTGTTTTTATTTTTGTTTTTGTTTGAATAAAATTGGATCCCACAATCCTTTATATTGGAGATATTACACTCCGCTGTTTCGTATGAACACATGTGTTCTTAGCTTTATTCTTAAATGTTCATTGCGAAAGTTGAACTACCTCATTCATTGATATATGGTTGGAAATGGAAAATGCCGCATGTGGTAAATGTGTTAATGTCTTGAATAATGTGATACTTGGCAATTGTTGTGCTCATATAGATCTTGTTTAAGCTCTTGCATCATGTACCTTGTACCCATTAATGAATAACTACATAGAGCACGTTAAAATTTGGTTTGCATGATTGTTCTCTCTAAGTCTAGATATTTTCTGGTTGAGGTGTTTGAACAACAAGGAGACGATGTAAAGTATTATAATGCTTACAATATGTTTATATGTGAGTCTTGCTGCACCATTTCATACTTGAGTTTGCTTCAAACAACCTTGCTAGCCTAGCCTTGTATTGAGAGGGATTCTTCTCGTGCATCCAAATCCTTGAGCCAATAACCATGCCATTTGTGTCCACCATACCTACCTACCACATGGTATTTCTCCGCCATTCCAAAGTACATTACTTGAGTGCTACCTTTAAAATTTCTATTCTTTACCTTTACAATATATAGCTCATGGGACAAAATAGCTTAAAAACTATCGTGGTGAAGAATATGTACTTATGTGTCTTATTTCTTAGTAAGTTGCTTGTTGAGCGGTAACCATGTTTTCTGGGGACGCCATCAACTCTTTTACCTTTGTTGAATATCATGTGAGTTGCTATGCATGTTCGTCTTGTCTGAAGTAAGGGCGGTTTTCACAATCAAATGGTTTGAGTATGCATACTGTTAGAGAAGAACATTGGGCCGCTAACTAAAGCCATGATTCATGGTGGAAGTTTCAGTTTGGACATAAAACCTCAATCTCTTATGAGAATATTACCTGTTGTTGAATGCTTAAGCATTAAAAGAGGAGTCCATTATCTGTTGTCTATGTTGTCCCAGTATGGATGTCTAAGTTGAGAATAATCAAAAGCGAGAAATCCAATGCGAGCTTTCTCCTTAGACCTTTGTACAGGCGGCATAGAGGTACCCCTTTGTGACACTTGGTTGAAACATATGTTATGCAATGATAATCCGTGTTAACCCAAGCTAATTAGGACAAGGTGCGAGCACTATTAGTATACTATGCATGAGGCTTGCAACTTATAAGATGTCTTATACATAACTCATATGCTTTATTACTACCGTTGACAAAATTGTTTCTTGTTTTCAAAATAAAAGCTCTAGCACAAAAATAGTAATCCATGCTTCCCTCTGCGAAGGGCCATTCTTTTACTTTATTGTTGAGTCAGTTTACCTATTATTTCTATCTTAGAAGCAAACACTTGTATCAACTGTGTGCATTGATTCTTACATGTTTACCTATTGCACTTGTTATATTAATTTGTGTTGACAATTATCCATGAGATATACATGTTAAAGTTGAAAGCAACCGCTGAAACTTATATCTTCCTTTGTGTTGTTTCAACGCTTTTACTTAGAACTTATTGCTTATGAGTTACCTGTTATGCAAGTCTTATTGATGCTTGTCTTGAAAGTATTATTCATGAAAAGTCTTTGCTATATGATTCATTTGTTTACTCATTATCTTCATCATTGCTTCGAATCGCTGCATTCATCTCATGTGCTTTACAATAGTATTGATCAAGATTATGATAGCATGTCACTTCAGAAATTATCTTTGTTATCGTTTACCTACTCGAGGGCGAGTAGGAACTAAGCTTGGGGATGCTTGATACGTCCCAAACGTATCTATAATTTCTTATGTTCCATGCTACTTTTATGATGATACTCACATGTTTTATACACATTATATGTCATTATTATGCATTTTCCGGCACTAACCTATTGATGAGATGCCGAAGAGCCAGTTGCTGTTTTCTGCTGTTTTTGGTTTCAGAAATCCTAGTAAGGAAATATTCTCGGAATTGGACGAAATCAACGCCCAGGGGCCTATTTTTGCACGAAGCTTCCAGAAGTCCGAGGGAGAGACGAAGTGGGGCCACGAGGCGCCGCCACAACAGGGCGGCACGGCCCAGGTGCTGGCCGCGCGGCCCTGGCGTGTGGGTCCCTCGTGTGGCCCCCTGACCTGCCCTTCCGCCTACTTAAAGTCTTCGTCGCGAAAACCCCAGTACCGAGAGCCACGCCGCCGCCGCCAATCCCATCTCGGGGGATTCAGGAGATCGCCTCCGGCACCCTGCCGGAGAGGGGAATCATCTCCCGGAGGTCTCTTCATCGCCATGATCGCCTCCGGATCGATGTGTGAGTAGTTCACCCCTGGACTATGGGTCCATAGCAGTAGCTAGATGGTCGTCTTCTCCTCATTGTGCTATCATGTTCGATCTTGTGAGCTGCCTATCATGATCAAGATCGTCTATTTGTAATCCTACATGTTGTGTTTGTTGGGATCCGATGAATATTGAATACTATGTCAAGTTGATTATCAATCTATCATATATGTTATTTATGTTCTTGCATGCTCTCCGTTGCTAGTAGAGGCTCTGGCCAAGTTGATACTTGTGACTCCAAGAGGGAGTATTTATGCTCGATAGTGGGTTCATGCCTCCATTAAATGCAGGATGTGAGAAAGTTCTAAGGTTGTGGATGTGCTGTTGCCACTAGGGATAAAACATCGATGCTTTGTCTAAGGATATTTGTGTTGACTACATTACGCACCATACTTAATGCAATTGTCAGTTGTTTACAACATAATACTGGAGGGGGTTCGGATGATAACCTGAAGGTGGACTTTTTAGGCATAGATGCATGCTGGATGGCGGTCTATGTACTTTGTCGTAATGCCCTGATTAAATCTCATAGTACTCATCATGATATATGTATGTGCATTGTTATGCCTTCTTTATTTGTCAATTGCCCAACTGTAATTCGTTCACCCAACATGCTATTTATCTTATGGGAGAGACACCGCTAGTGAACTGTGGACCCCGGTCCTATTCTTTACATCTGAAATACAATCTACTGCAATTGTTCTTTACTGTTCTTCGCAAACAAACATCATCATCCACACTATACATCTAATCCTTTGTTTACAGCAAGCCGGTGAGATTGACAACCTCGCTGTTACGTTGGGGCAAAGTTCTGTGATTGTGTTGTGCAGGTTCCACGTTGGCGCCAGAATCCCTGGTGTTGCGCCGCACTACACTCCTCCGCCATCAACCTTCAATGTGCTTCTTGACTCCTACTGGTTCGATTAAACCTTGGTTTCTTACTGAGGGAAACTTGCTACTGTGCGCATCACACCTTCCTCTTGGGGTTCCCAACGGACGTGTCAACTACACGCATCAAAGTACATGGAAGAGAGAGTACCAACTAGCTACAGCTAGAACCCGTAGTCCATGGGGGAACTACTCACGGAGTATGATGGAGGCGGTGGCGTCGATGGAGAAGGCTTCCGGGGGCACTTCCCCGTCCCGGCGGCGTGCCGGAACAGAGATTCTGTCCCCCAAAACGGAGTTTCGCGATGGCGGCGGCGCCCCTGGAGTCTTTCTGGAGTATGATTGATTGTTGTAGGGTTTTCGCGTCGCGAGGGATTATATAGGCGAAGAGGCGGTGCGAGGGGGTGCCAGAGGGGCCCACCCCATAGCTGGGCGCGCCCCCCTCCTTGGCCGCGCCGCCAGGTGGTGTGGGGCCCCCTTGGCCCCTCTCCGTCTCTCCTTCGGTGTTCTGGGTCCGTCTCGATAAAATAGGAGGTTCGGGTTTTGTTTCGTCCAATTCCGAGAATATTGCCAGAACAGCTTTTCTGGAACCAAAAATAGGAGAAAACATGAACTAGCACTTCGGCATCTTGTTAATAGGTTAGTCCCGGAAAATGCATAAAAACATTATAAAGTGTGAGCAAAACATGTAGGTATCGTCATAAATCTAGCATGGAACATCAGAAATTATAGATATGTTGGAGACGTATCAACACCATCTTCATATACCCCTTTGTAATATCTTGGCAAACATGATGTGTATTGCAATTTTTTGAGTGGTGGCTTGTTCTTGGCAATTGTGAGATAATTTGTGATGGTTGCATATGAGTATTTGTTATGTTCTATGATGATCTCTTGTACTGATATATGAGTGCACACATAGTTAGAAAATACATGAGGTTGTCACCGTTGCATGATGATAGGAGGAGGGACAACTGGAGCTTGACAGAAACTGTGTCCCAATTTTTAGATTCGTGTTGTATTAATTCATGGTTAATCAACAGGGGTATAACTATGGATACCTTTAAACTTACAGTGGAGATTAGACTTTATGTCTTAATAATTCTCTTGTTTGTGCTTAACTGACCTTGGGATAAATCAATAGGGGTGCAATTGCCCATATCAATGCCTGCACCTATCTATGGATCCTCTCTTGAAGAAAACACTGAAAACACTATCATAAGCTTCACTAATTGTGACAGCCACATAAATGAAATAGAAATTTGCCAAGACACTTACTCCCTTGAGTTATTTTCTACCACTCCACTTCATATCACTTTACTTATCTTGCATTAGTTTTACTTCTTTGCATTTTATTTTAAGTATTCATAGTTTTATAGCAAAAATCACTTCACACACACACTATAGATCCTAGCTTTACATAGACAGACATATAAATAGGTTATATGGCTTTAGATAATAGATAGTTTACCTTCATCTACTATTGGATTCGACACTCGGATACTTATCGAATTGTACTACGGTGATCCCATGTACTTGAGGGTTATCAAACTTCCTAGAATTAGAGGGTACAAAAAGAGAGGAAACATACGTGTGAATTGCATTCATGTTTCCCCTCTTTTTGTAGCCTCTAATCATGGGATGTTACAGCCTCTCCCACTTAAACTAAACTTCGTCCCGAAGTTCAAACACTTACATGTTTTGGCCTGACTTATGCAGATTAAAAAATTCTCAAACTTTGCAGTGTTTAGTTGAAACAAGATATAATGGTACTAAGTGTAAATGCATTGAGTATTTAAATTGCCTTCTACACTACCGATTATCATCCACATCAGTTTTCATGATCTAGGGAAGCAAACTTTCAGCAAACCTGGAAGTGGCATCTGCATACAAATATAAGACCAACATCTTAATGGCTTGAACTAAGACAAAGAAAACATAACAAATTAATTACCTTCAATGGTCGCTAATGCATAATGAATGCATGGCGGCCAGCTCTTACAGATTCTACCTAATATATATAAGACAATTCTCAACTAAAAGCATCAGAGACCTTTCAATAAATAGACAAAGAGCAGTGCGTCTACCAAAAATAGGGCCTTTGCAAGCTCAACCTAGTTGAATCTAGATCGCAATTGTGACATGTGGAAATCCCACTTGATTTGGTAGGACAAAATATGGCATCGTTTCCCTATCAGGGTGATGGCAATAGCTGAATGTCATACCTCGTGGCAATGGTAAACCAAACTTCCCGGAGATAATCTGGAGGATTCATAACTAAACATGGCCCTTGAGTGCCGCGGCCGTGAGTAATTGGAAGAGATGATGGACGTCTCGTACAGGGATCGACCACCCCGGTTCGTCCAAGGCGGCATCGCCGAACCAATTGGTGTGACATAGCCCTGCCACCTTTGAGTTCCCTTTCCTCTTGTTGTCTCTTCCCCGTCCGATGCAATGTTTCCTAGCAGAAACACATGAACTTGAACACCGATCCAAAGTAGATTCAATCGAAGGTAACCAAATTCATGCATCTTTCAATCAAAAGATAAAAGAATCAAAGTTTCCGGCAGATTTTGATCAATCAAAAACCAAATCATCAGCACATTCCGAATTGAGGTGAGATTGGCGAAGATTCATGTGTCGTCTCCTACACCGGTGAAGAACTGCGTGTACTTGACAGGGAGCATGGCGGCCTCCAGTGTCTGCTTGGTGCCGTCCAGCCCGCGCTATCGTACCTCCCTTGGGCTTCTCGGAGACAATCGCCGAGTGGAGCGCTGGGCAGAGCTTGGCCCTCTCCGCCTCGTGCTTGTCTTCTTCGGCCCCGCCCTCCTTTCTTGGTCTCCGCCTCCGCGCGTGGCTGGAACAATGACGAACATACGCTGAGGAGCGCGCGGTGTACCCTAGGTGGGTAGGAGTCTGGCGGAGTGACCCTCCTCGGTGCATGCGATGTACTCCAAGAGAGGATGAGCCTAGCGACGCTGGTATCGCGGACCCAATCGAGAAAGGGGATCGGGAGCTTGACGGCCCACCAGACTCATGCATTACTCCAGAGGGGAGGGGGCGGTGATGTGTGCGACCCGTGAAGAAACCCCTAGGTGACGCGTGAGAGTGGAGATTACCTCGGTGGCGTCGGTGCCCAGTGAGATTCGATTGATTGCCTAATTTTTTGGCGCTACCGGCGGAAGGGAAAGAAAAGCTGAGGCTAATGAGTACAAACACATAAAAGCAATCACACGGCATGGGTCATGCTGAGTAAAATTGAACGGTCCGGATGAATCAAATCTCCTTCACCAAACGCGTCGTACGACCTACGACCAACTCCGATATAATAGTATAGATAGATTGATAGACTGGGGTGGGAGAGAATTTGAGAGGATCGGGTCGGGTGGCTGGAGTGTTTCCATCAAACACACGTGGATAATACTCCTACTTACCAATACCCGCTGATCCCCTCGTGTTGAACAAAGGCTTGTTTCCACATACAGTTGGGCATGGGTGATACGTTGCAAACGTATTTATAATTTTTGATGCTCCATGCTTGTTTTATATCAATTCCTCTATGTTTTATGTGCACTTTGCATCATTTTATGACATTCATTGGACTAACCTATTAACAAGTGCCACAGTGCCAGTTTCTATTTATTATGTCTGTTTATTGCAGAAAAAGTCCAAAACTGAAAGTGCTCGGAAAATTCTGGAAAAATCACAGAAATTCTAATATACCAGAAGACTCCGGGAGCCAGAAGGGGAGACGGAGATGTGCCACGGGGCAGCCATACCAGGCCCAGGTGCGGGCCCAGGCCAGGTCGCGCCTGGGGGTGGTATGGGCACCCCGTGCACCCCCTCACGTCGCATCTTCACCTATAAGACCCCAATGACCTAAAAACTCCAAAACATATCACCCTCCGTCTACGAAAAGTTCCGTAGCCGCCGTCATCGCCGAAACTAAGTTTCGGGGGGCAGAAGTCTCTGTTCCGGCACCCTGCCTGGACGGGGAAGTGCCCCCGGAGCCATCGCCATCGACTCCACCGCCTCCACTTCGACTCCATGATGGATTGTGAGTAGTTCCCGCAGGGACTATGGGTTCTTGGCTATAGCTACATGGCAC
Source organism: Lolium perenne (assembly GCF_019359855.2). Classification (NCBI taxonomy): domain Eukaryota; kingdom Viridiplantae; phylum Streptophyta; class Magnoliopsida; order Poales; family Poaceae; genus Lolium; species Lolium perenne. Next base: position 47,608,702 of record NC_067245.2, read on the forward strand.
TCTCTCCCATGTGCTTCAATACAATGATCTCATGAGCTGCCTTACATGATTGAGATCCATATGATGTAATCGGTGTTGTGTTTGTTGGGATCCGATGGATTGATCATTATGTTCAGTATATCTTATAAGTTTGTGAAGTATTTGTTGCTGCAATATTGTTATGTTTAATGCTTATCACTAGTGCACGAGTGGCATGATCTTAGATCTAGGCTCTATAATTGTTTCTTAGATTGTATCTACAAATTGTATGCACATGTCTTTGTCTGTAACCCGAGGCCCCAAAGTGATCTCGAATTGGGATAACCGGAGGGGATGGCTTTGATATGAGGATCACATGTTTTTACCAAGTGTTAATGCTTTGCTCCGATGCTCTATTAAAAGGAGTACCTTAATTACCAGTAGTTTCCCTTGAGGCCCCACTACAAACGGGCTGGTAGGACAAAAGATGTTATGCAAGTTTCTCATTGTGAGCACGTATGACTATATATGGAAAATATGCCTACGATATTAATAGACTGGATATTTTGTCTTAATGCTAAATTCAATTCTGTCGGGAACCCCGGTCCTTTATTTTATCATCATTGCTTTTCAATCAACTGCGCTGGGATATTTTCCAGTGCCATCTCATTTGTGTTACTGCTACTGCTGTGTTACTATTGCTCTCATATTACTGCCGCATCACATTTCCCTGTCAACACGCCATCAAAGTAGTACCAACTATTTTCTGGCGCCGCATCATATTACCACTCCTTTCACATCACCCTGTTGCTAGTGCTTTTCCAGGTGGAGCTGAATTGACAACTCCACTGTCAAGGCTTATAAGTATTCTTTGGCTCTCCTTGTGTCGAATCAACAAATTTGGTTTTATTTCCCTCGAAGACTGTTGCGATCCCCTATACTTGTGGGTCATGAAGACTATTTTCTGGCACCGTTGCCGGGGAGCATAGCTCTACTTATAAGTTCACCTGGGGAGTACACTCCACCTCTCTCGCTATTTTTATTTCAGTTTGTTTTGTCTAGTTTATTTTTGTCTTGTTTTATTTTTCCTATATATCTGAAAATCCATAAAAAAAATGAAAAATCGAAAAACTAAAAACTGTTGTTATGGAAGGACCTGCTTTATACTCTATGGAACTTGCAAAATTATTTATGAAGTATAGAGAATCATATAAGGGCAAAGTCATGGGGGGCACGTTAAAAAGTTGGATACAATTGCTAAAATTTTGCTTAAACGCCATGATATAAATTGTTGCTCTAAACAGGATACTAAACATCTTAAATTCCAATGTGGCTTTGGTGAAGAAGTTTTAATTTCGAACTATCATTGGAATAACTATATTCATCTTGGATTCGAAGAAGTAGAACAATTTGTCTTATTTATGAGAGCCTCCAAAATAGAACCCTTCATGTCTAAAAATTATGAAACTTGTGTTGCTTATCATGACCTTAAAGATTATGTCTCTTCTATCCTTCATTATTGCACAGAAAATTTCAGCAATAATTGTTATATCATTGATTATAAAGTGAGACTCAATTATGCACAAGAATGTATCCACAATTTGCAGGAACCCGTGGAAGAAGAAGTTGCTGAACCTGAAAACTCATTAGATGAAAAAGAGGAGGAGAGTGATGAACAAAAGGAGGAAGAATGGATTAGCTACCCACACCAACCTTCTAATGAGAGTAACTCTTTATCTCTTACATTATTTGATTGCCCTCTATGCTCACCAAAGGAGGACGAATGTTATGTTCATGAGGATTCTCTTGAAATATTTCTTGTGAGTAAAACTTGTGAGAATAATTATGCTACTGTTATTTATAATAATCCATGCTATTTTGATAAATCTCATGATAATCCTTTATTTGTGCCTAATTTCGAAATGCATGGAACTAAAGAATTTTGCTTGGAGAGTGTTCATGATAAAGCTCTAGATGATGGTCCTATGTTACTTGATGCTATAAATTATAATGCTACTGAAAATATGATTTGTACTAGTAGTCCCATACCTCTTGAGAATGATCAATCATCTTGTTATAAAATTGCTAAAAGTGGGTTTGATTGTTTTATCCTACTATTTTTGAACTTGATAAAAATTATGTGTTTGAAGATCATGAAAAGCATGCTTTATGTGATAGTTATATTATTGAGTTTATTCATGATGCTACTGAAAATTATTATGAGAGAGGAAAATGTGGTTGTAGGAATCTACATGGTACTAAAACACCTCTCTACATGCTGAAAATTTTAAAGTTACTCTTGTTTTACCTTCACATGCTTGTCACTTTGTTCTTTGTGAGTTTATTTGTGTACAAGATTCCCATGCACGGGAAGTGGGTAAGAAATAAATGTGTTTCATATTTGCTTCTTGATGCTCTCTTTTGCTTCAATTCATATTACATATGTGAGCATCTTCTCAAATTACTGAGCCTATCTTATTGGCTATAAAGAAAGAGCTTTTTGGGAGACAACCCATTATGTTTTTATTTCTGTTATTTTACTGTTTTGTTGAGTCTTGGAAGTCATTTCTATTGTAATTTCCTCTCCTTATCATTTTTTATTTTCGTTTTTGTGCCAAGAGTAGTCTCTAATGGTAAGAAAGTAGTATTTGGGGAATTTGCAATTCTGTTTCTGTTTCTGGACTGTCGCGAGAAAAATTCGCATAAATCACCAGAACGTCACCATGAGCTGAAAATTTACGAGCATATTTCTAAGGTTATTATCTAACTTTCATTAGTTCAACATTGTTCGATCTGAGCAACGAACAAGTCTCAAAAAAATCAATTTTTAACTGTTGTTCTATTTTGACAGATTTCTGCCATTAGTGCATTTGCCTCTTAATCTTTTTCTTTTTGAGTTCTTTTGAAAGAAGGAGCTTTCCGAAGAAGTTTATGCAGCAGCTAATGTTTTAATATAAGCTTTACATATGTTATACCAGAACCAAGTGGATTACTTATTTTGATTACACTAATATTGCTAATGAATTATGTTGAGTTTTGAGTGAAGGAAGTTTTCAAGTGTAGGGAGAGAAGAATGATGCCATAGGATGAAGAATGGACAAAAGCTCAAGCTTGGGGATGTCCCCTGTACACCCCAATAAATATCCAAGAGGTTCAAGCGTCAAAGCTTGGGGATGCCCGGGGCACCCCCTCTTCATCAGTAAAAAGCACCAGGTCACTTTTCAGTGCCATATATTTTTATTGCTTCATGCATTATGTGTTATTCTTGGAGCGTATTTTTGTGTGTGTGTGTTTTGTTTAATTTTGTTTGTTGTTCAATAAAGTTTGACCCATCATATTTGTTTGGAGAGAGACACGCTCCGCTTTAATTGCATGAACACTCTAGTTTTCACTCATATGTTCAATGAGCGTTCTATTTTTGCGAGTATTGCGTTTAAGCTCTAGTTTTGTATTCATATTATGTTCAGAACTTGTTGGTTTTCTATATGCAAGTGAATTTATCTCTCTGATATCTACTGAATATTATCTACGAGAGTTGTTTCAAATAAGTTAATTGGTGTTGGATACGAGTAAGACGTGTCATATTAATAGTGATGCAAATGAAAGATATCCTTTGATGTTTCAGTTGAGTTGACTTGATGATCATTTAGTTTTTGATTTTTAATATCACCATATGCTTTGATTAATAAGTTTTGTCGCTATGCATGATTATGGCCATTATTGCTCTCTTAGTCGGTCGCCCCCTTTCTTTTGCTAGCCTTCATTTGTACTGAGTATGAGCTCTGCTTGTGACAGTAAAGCACACGTCCGTTGGGAACCCCAAGAGGAAGGTATGATGAGTACAGCAGCGAGTTTTCCCTCAGTAAGAAACCAAGGTTATCGAACCAGTAGGAGATGAAGATCACGTGAAGGTTGTTGGTTAAGAAGTGTAGTGCGGCGCAACACCAGGGATTCCGGTGCCAACGTGGAACCTGCACAACACAATCAAACTACTTTGCCCCAACTTAACAGTGAGGTTGTCAATCTCACCGGCTTGCTGAAAACAAAGGATTAAACGTATGGTGTGGAAAATGATGTTTGCTTGCAGAAAACAAAATAGAACAATGATTGCAGTAGGTTGTATTTCAGATGTAAAAGAATGGATCGGGGTCCACAGTTCACTGGTGGTGTCTCTCCAATAAGATAAATAACATGTTGGGTAAACAAATTACAGTTGGGCAATTGACAAATAGAGAGGGCATAACAATGCACATATATATCATGATGACTACTATGAGATTTACTTAGGGCATTACGACAAAGAACATAGACCGCCATCCAGCATGCATCTATGCCTAAAAAGTCCACCTTCGGGTTAGCATCCGCACCCCTTCCAGTATTAAGTTGCAAGCAACAGACAATTGCATTAAGTACTGTGTGTAATGTAAACAATACAAATATCCTTAGACAAAGCGTTGATGTTTTATCCCTAGTGGCAACAGCACATCCACAACCTTAGGGGTTGCTGTCACTCCCCCAGATTCAATGGAGACATGAACCCACTATCTAGCTTAAATACTCCCTCTTGGACTTACAAGTATCAACTTGGCCAGAGCCTCTACTAGCAACGGAGAGCATGCAAGATCATAAACAACACATATATGATAGATCAATAATCAACTTGACATAGTATTCCATATTCATCGGATCCCAACAAACACAACATGTAGCATTAAAAATAGATGATCTTGATCATGGGCAGCTCACAAGATCTAAACATGATAGCACAATAGGAGAAGACAACCATCTAGCTACTGCTATGGACCCGTAGTCCAAGGATGAACTACTCACGCATCAGTCCGGAGGCGGGCATGGTGATGTAGAGCCCTCCGGTGATGATCCCCCTCTCCGGCAGGGTGCCGGAGGAGATCTTCTGAACCCCCCGAGTTAGGGTTGACGACGGCGGCGTCTGATACGTCTCCAACGTATCTATAATTTCTTATGTTCCATGCTAGTTTTATGACAATACCTACATGTTTTGTTCACACTTTATATCGTTTTGATGCGTTTTCCGGAACTAACCTATTGACGAGATGCCGAAGGGCCAGTTGTTGTTTTCTGTTGTTTTTGGTTCCAGAAAGGCTGTTCGGGCAATATTCTCGGAATTCGACGAAACGAAGACCCAACATCTTATTTTTCCCGGAACCTTCCAGAAAGTCAGAGTGGGACCAGAGGGGAGCCCTGGGGGGCCCACACGTGGTGGCGGCGCGGCCCAAGGGGGGGCGCGCCCCCCTAGTGTGAGGAGGCCCCGTGGCCCCTCCGACTCCGACTCTTCGCCTATTTAAGCCATCCTGACCTAAAACATCGACACGGATTGACGAAACTCCAGAAAGACTCCAGGGACGCCGCCGCCATCGCGAAACTCCAATTCGGGGGACAGAAGTCTCTGTTCCGGCACCCTGCCGGGACGGGGAAGTGCCCCCGGAAGGCATCTCCAACGCCATCTTCACCGCCATCGATGTCTCCATGATGAGGAGGGAGTAATTCTCCCCCGAGGCTGAGGGCTCTACCGTAGCTATGTGGTTCATCTCTCTCTTTGTGATCTAGTTACTCTGGTGATGTTATTAAAGTACTCTATTCCTCCTTCATGATGTAATGGTGACAATGTGTGCATCATGTAGTACTTGGCGTAGGTTATGATTGTAATCTCTTGTAGATTATGGAGTTAATTATTACTATGATAGTATTGATGTGATCTATTCCTCCTTTCATAGTCTGTCGGTGACAGTGTGCATGCTATGTTAGTATTTGGTATAATTGCAATGATCTATTATGCACTCTAAGGTTATTTAAATATGAACATCGAATGTTGTGGAGCTTGTTAACTCCGGCATTGAGGTGCTCTTGTAGCCCTACACAATGAATGGTGTTCATCATCCAACAAAAGAGTGTAGAGTGGTTTTATTATGTGATTGATGGCGTGTAACTCACACGTTCGTTGGGAACCCCAAGAGGAAGGTATGATGCGCACAGCAGCAAGTTTTCCCTCAGAAAGAAACCAAGGTTTATCGAACCAGGAGGAGCCAAGAAGCACATTGAAGGTTGATGGCGGCGGGATGTAGTGCGGCGCAACACCAGGGATTCCGGCGCCAACGTGGAACCTGCACAACACAACCAAAGTACTTTGCCCCAACGAAACAGTGAGGTTGTCAATCTCACCGGCTTGTTGTAACAAAGGATTAACCGTATTGTGTGGAAGATGATTGTTTGCATAAAACAGTAGAAACGATGTTACGATGATTGTATTTCAGTAAAGAGAATTGGACCGGGGTCCACAGTTCACTAGAGGTGTCTCTCCCATAAGACAAACAGCATGTTGGGTGAACAAATTACAGTTGGGCAATTGACAAATAAAGAGGGCATGACCATGCACATACATATCATGATGAGTATAGTGAGATTTAATTGGGCATTACGACAAAGTACATAGACCGCCATCCAACTGCATCTATGCCTAAAAAGTCCACCTTCAGGTTATCATCCGAACCCCCTCCAGTATTAAGTTGCAAAGCAACAGACAATTGCATTAAGTATGGTGCGTAATGTAATCAACAACTACATCCTTAGACATAGCATCAATGTTTTATCCCTAGTGGCAACAGCACAACACAACCTTAGAACTTTCTGTCACTTTGTCCCGGTGTCAATGCAGGCATGAACCCACTATCGAGCATAAGTACTCCCTCTTGGAGTTACAAGCATCTACTTGGCCAGAGCATCTACTAGTAACGGAAAGCATGCAAGATCATAAACAACACGTAGATATAACTTTGATAATCAACATAACAAGTATTCTCTATTCATCGGATCCCAACAAACGCAACATATAGAATTACGGATAGATGATCTTGATCATGTTAGGCAGCTCACAAGATCCGACAATGATAGCACAATGGGGAGAAGACAACCATCTAGCTACTGCTATGGACCCATAGTCCAGGGGTAGACTACTCACACATCACACCGGAGGCGACCATGGCGGCGTAGAGTCCTCCGGGAGATGATTCCCCTCTCCGGCAGGGTGCCGGAGGCGATCTCTGGATCCCCGAGATGGGATCGGCGTTGGCGGCGTCTCTGGAAGGTTTTCCGTATCGTGGCTCTCGGTACTGGGGGTTTCGTCACGGAGGCTTTAAGTAGGCGGAAGGGTAGGTCAAGAGGCGGCGCGAGGGGCCCAGACCATAGGGCCGCGCGGCCAGGGCAGGGGCCGCGCCGCCCTATGCTCTGGCTGCCTCGTGGCCCCTCTTCGTTTCATCTTCGGACTTCTGGAAGCTTCGTGGAAAAATAGGCCCCTGGGCGTTGATTTCGTCCAATTCCGAGAATATTTCCTTACTAGGATTTCTGAAACCAAAAACAGCAGAAAAACAGAATCGGCACTTCGGCATCTTGTTAATAGGTTAGTTCCAGAAAATGCACGAATATGACATAAAGTGTGCATAAAACATGTAGATAACATCAATAATGTGGCATGGAACATAAGAAATTATCGATACGTTGGAGACGTATCAGCATCCCCAAGCTTAGTTCTGCTCGTCCCGAGCAGGTAAAACGATAACACGAGATAATTTACGGAGTGACATGCCATCATAATCTTGATCATACTATTTGTAAAGCATATGTAGTGAATGCAGCGATCAAAACAATGTATATGACATGAGTAAACAAGTGAATCATAAAGCAAAGACTTTTCATGAATAGCACTTCAAGACAAGCATCAATTAAGTCTTGCATAAGAGTTAACTCATAAAGCAATAATTCAAAGTAAAAGCATTGAAGCAACACAAAAGAAGATTAAGTTTCAGCGGTTGCTTCCAACTTGTAACATGTATATCTCATGGATATTGTCAACATAGAGTAATATAATAAGTGCAATAAGCAAGTATGTAGGAATCAATGCACAGTTCACACAAGTGTTTGCTTCTTGAGGTGGAGAGAAATAGGTGAACTGACTCAACATTGAAAGTAAAAGAATGGTCCTCCATAGAGGAAAAGCATCGATTGCTATATTTGTGCTAGAGCTTTGATTTTGAAAACATGAAACAATTTTGTCAACGGTAGTAATAAAGCATATGCATCATGTAAATTATATCTTATAAGTTGCAAGCCTCATGCATAGTGTACTAATAGTGCCCGCACCTTGTCCTAATTAGCTTGGACTACCGGATCATCACAATGCACTGTTTTAACCAAGTGTCACAAAGGGGTACCTCTATGCCGCCTGTACAAAGGTCTAAGGAGAAAGCTCGCATTGGATTTCTCGCTATTGATTATTCTTCAACTTAGACATCCATACCGGGACAACATAGACAACAGATAATGGACTCCTCTTTTATGCATAAGCATGTAACAACAATTAATAATTTTCTCATTTGAGATTGAGGATATATGTCCAAAACTGAAACTTCCACCATGGATCATGGCTTTAGTTAGCGGCCCAATGTTCTTCTCTAACATTATGCATGCTTAACTATAAGGTGGTAGATCTCTCTTACTTCAGACAAGACGGACATGCATAGCAACTCACATGAAATTCAACAATGAGTAGTTGATGGCGTCCCCAGTGAACATGGTTATCGCACAACAAGCAACTTAATAAGAGATAAAGTGCATAATTACATATTCAATACCACAATAGTTTTTAAGCTATTTGTCCCATGAGCTATATATTGCAAAGGTGGATGATGGAATTTTAAAGGTAGCACTCAAGCAATTTACTTTGGAATGGCGGAAAATACCATGTAGTAGGTAGGTATGGTGGACACAAATGGCATAGTGGTTGGCTCAAGTATTTTGGATGCATGAGAAGTATTCCCTCTCGATACAAGGTTTAGGCTAGCAAGGCTTATTTGAAACAAACACAAGGATGAACCGGTGCAGCAAAACTCACATAAAAGACATATTGAAAACATTATAAGACTCTACGCCGTCTTCCTTGTTGTTCAAACTCAATACTAGAAATTATCTAGACCTTAGAGAAATAAAATATGCAAACCAAATTATAGCATGCTCTATGTATTCCTTCATTAATGGGTGCAAAGCATATGATGCAAGAGCTTAATCATGAGCACAACAATTGCCAAGTATCACATTACCCAAGACATTAATTGCAATTACTACATGTATCATTTTCCAATTCCAACCATATAACAATTTAACGAAGGAGAAACTTCGCCATGAATACTATGAGTAGAAACCAAGGACATACTTGTCCATATGCTACAGCAGAGCGTGTCTCTCTCCCATAAAGTGAATGCTAGGATCCATTTTATTCAAACAAAACAAAAAACAAAAACAAACCGACGCTCCAAGCAAAGCACATAAGATGTGATGGAATAAAAATATAGTTTCAGGGGAGGAACCTGATAATGTTGTCGATGAAGAAGGGGATGCCTTGGGCATCCCCAAGCTTAGACGCTTAAGTCTTCTTAATATATGCAGGGGTGAACCACCGGGGCATCCCCAAGCTTAGAGCTTTCACTCTCCTTGATCATGTTGCATCATACTCCTCTCTTGATCCTTGAAAACTTCCTCCACACCAAACTCGAAACAACTCATTAGAGGGTTAGTGCACAATAAAAATTAACATATTCAGAGGTGACACAATCATTCTTAACACTTCTGGACATTGCATAATGCTACTGGACATTAGTGGATCAAAGAAATTCATCCAACATAGCAAAAGAGGCAATGCGAAATAAAAGGCAGAATCTGTCAAAACAGAACAGTTCGTATTGACGAATTTTAAAATGGCACCAGACTTGCTCAAATGAAAATTCTCAAATTGAATGAAAGTTGCGTACATATATGAGGATCATGCACGTAAATTGGCTTAATTTTCTGAGCTACCTACAGGGAGGTGGACCCAGATTCGTGACAGCAAAGAAATCTGGAACTGCGCAGTAATCCAAATCTAGTACTTACTTTTCTATCAAAGACTTTACTTGGCACAACAAAACACTAAACTAAGATAAGGAGAGGTTGCTAAAGTAGTAAACAACTTCCAAGACACAAAATAAAAACAAAGTACTGTAGGTAAAAACATGGGTTGTCTCCTATAAGCGCTTTTCTTTAACGCCTTTCAGCTAGCCGCAGAAAGTGTGTATCAAGTATTATCGAGAGACGAAGTGTCAACATCATAATTTGTTCTCATAATAGAATCAAAAGGTAACTTCATTCTCTTTCTAGGGAAGTGTTCCATACCTTTCTTGAGAGGAAATTGATATTTTATATTCCCTTCCTTCATATCAATAATAGCACCAACAGTTCGAAGAAAAGGTCTTCCCAATATAATGGGACAAGATGCATTGCATTCAATATCCAAGACAATAAAATCAACGGGGACAAGGTTATTGTTAACGGTAATACGAACATTATCAACTTTACCCAAAGGTTTCTTTGTAGAATGATCAGCAAGATTAACATCCAAATAACAATTTTTCAACGGTGGCAAGTCAAGCATATCATAGATTTTCTTAGGCATAACAGAAATACTTGCACCAAGATCACATAAAGCATTACAATCAAAATCTTTAACCTTCATCTTAATGATGGGCTCCCAACCATCCTCTAGCTTTTTAGGAATAGAGGCTTCGCGCTCTAGTTTCTCTTCTCTAGCTTTTATGAGAGCATTTGTAATATGATGCGTGAAAGCCAAATTTATAGCACTATCATTAGGACTTTTAGCAAGTTTTTGCAAGAACTTTATAACTTCAGAGATGTGGCAATCATCAAAATTCAAACCATTATAATCTAAAGCAATGGGATCATCATCCCCAATGTTGGAAAAAATTTCAGCAGCTTTATCACGAGCGATTTCAGTTTTAGCAGTTTCAGGCAGTTTCTCGCGCTTTGCATTAGAAGTGGAAACATTGCTAACACCAATTCTTTTATTATTATTAGTAGGAGGTGCAGCAACATGTGTAGCATTAGCATTACAAGTGGTGGTAATAGTCCAAACTTTAGCTATATTCTTCTCTTTAGCTAGTTTTTCATTTTCTTCTCTATCCCACCTAGCACGCAGTTCAGCCATTAATCTTATATTCTCATTAATTCTAACTTGGATGGCATTTGCTGTAGTAACAATCTTATTATGATGATTCTCATTAGGCAAAACTTTTGATTTCAAAAGATCAACATCAGCAGCAAGACTATCGACTTTAGAAGCAAGTATATCAATTTTCCCAAGCTTTTCTTCAACAGATTTGTTAAAAGCAGTTTGTGTACTAATAAATTCTTTAAGCATGGCTTCAAGTCCAGGGGGTGTGTTCCTATTATTATTGTAAGAATTCCCATAAGAATTACCATAGCCGTTGTCATTATTATAAGGATATGGCCTATAGTTGTTACTAGAATTGTTCCGGTAAGCATTGTTGTTGAAATTACTATTTTTAATGAAGTTTACATCAACATGTTCTTCTTGAGCAACCAATGAAGCTAATGGAACATTATTAGGATCAATATTAGTCCTATCATTCACAAGCATAGACATAATAGCATCAATCTTATCACTCAAGGAAGAGGTTTCTTCGACAGAATTTACCTTCTTACCTTGTGGAGCTCTTTCCGTGTGCCATTCAGAGTAGTTGATCATCATATTATCAAGAAGCTTTGTTGCTTCACCAAGAGTGATGGACATAAAGGTACCTCCAGCAGCTGAATCCAATAAATTCCGTGAAGAAAAATTTAGTCCTGCATAGAAGGTTTGGATGATCATCCAAGTAGTCAGTCCATGGGTTGGGCAATTTTTAACCAAAGATTTCATTCTTTCCCAAGCTTGAGCAACATGTTCAGTATCTAATTGTTTAAAATTCATTATGCTACTCCTCAAAGATATAATTTTAGCAGGGGGATAATATCTACCAATAAAAGCATCCTTGCATTTAGTCCATGAATCAATACTATTCTTAGGCAGAGATAGCAACCAATCTTTAGCTCTTCCTCTTAATGAGAAAGGGAACAATTTTAGTTTAATAATATCACCATCTACATCTTTATATTTTTGCATTTCACATAGTTCAACAAAATTATTAAGATGGGCAGCAGCATCATCAGAACTAACACCAGAAAATTGCTCTCGCATAACAAGATTCAATAAAGCAGGTTTAATTTCAAAGAATTCTGCTGTAGTAGCAGGTGGAGCAATAGGTGTGCATAAGAAATCATTATTATTTGTGGTTGTGAAGTCACACAACTTAGTATTTTCAGGGTTGGCCATTTTAGCAACAGTAAATAAAGCAAACTAGATAAAGTAAATGCAAGTAAACTAATTTTTGTGTTTTTGATATAGCAAACAAGATAGCAAATAAAGTAAAACTAGCAACTAATTTTTTTGTATTTTGATTTAGTGCAGCAAACAAAGTAGTAAATAAAACTAAGCAAGACAAAAACAAAGTAAAGAGATTGAGAAGTGGAGACTCCCTTGCAGCGTGTCTTGATCTCCCGGCAACGGCGCGGAAAAAGAGCTTGATGGCGTGTAACTCACACGTTCGTTGGGAACCCCAAGAGGAAGGTATGATGCGCACAGCAGCAAGTTTTCCCTCGAGAAAGAAACCAAGGTTTATCGAACCAGGAGGAGCCAAGAAGCACGTTGAAGGTTGATGGCAGCGGGATGTAGTGCGGCGCAACACCAGGGATTCGGCGCCAACGTGGAACCTGCACAACACAACCAAAGTACTTTGCCCCAACGAAACAGTGAGGTTGTCAATCTCACCGGCTTGCTGTAACAAAGGATTAACCGTATTGTGTGGAAGATGATTGTTTGCAGAAAAACAGTAGAACAAGATTAAGAGATTGTATTTCAAGAAAGAGAATTGGACCGGGGTCCACAGTTCACTAGAGGTGTCTCTCCCATAAGACAAACGGCATGTTGGGTGAACAAATTACAGTTGGGCAATTGACAAATAAAGAGGGCATGACCATGCACATACATATCATGATGAGTATAGTGAGATTTAATTGGGCATTACGACAAAGTACATAGACCGCCATCCAACTGCATCTATGCCTAAAAAGTCCACCTTCAGGTTATCATCCGAACCCCCTCCGGTATTAAGTTGCAAAGCAACAGACAATTGCATTAAGTATGGTGCGTAATGTAATCAACAACTACATCCTTAGACATAGCATCAATGTTTTATCCCTAGTGGCAACAGCACAACACAACCTTAGAACTTTCTCATCTGTCCCAGGTGTCAATGCGAGGCATGAACCCACTATCGAGCATAAGTACTCCCTCTTGGAGTTACAAGCATCTACTTGGCCAGAGCATCTACTAGTAACGGAAAGCATGCAAGATCATAAACAACACGTAGATATAACTTTGATAATCAACATAACAAGTATTCTCTATTCATCGGATCCCAACAAACGCAACATATAGAATTACAGATAGATGATCTTGATCATGTTAGGCAGCTCACAAGATCCAACAATGATAGCACAATGGGGAGAAGACAACCATCTAGCTACTGCTATGGACCCATAGTCCAGGGGTAGACTACTCACACATCACACCGGAGGCGACCATGGCGGCGTAGAGTCCTCCGGGAGATGATTCCCCTCTCCGGCAGGGTGCCGGAGGCGATCTCCTGGATCCCCCGAGATGGGATCGGCGTTGGCGGCGTCTCTGGAAGGTTTTCCGTATCGTGGCTCTCGATGATCGGGGGTTTCGTCACGGAGGCTTTAAGTAGGCGGAAGGGTAGGTCAAGAGGCGGCGCGAGGGGCCCAGACCATAGGGCCGCGCGGCCAGGGCAGGGGCCGCGCCGCCCTATGCTCTGGCTGCCTCGTGGCCCCTCTTCGTTTCATCTTCGGACTTCTGGAAGCTTCGTGGAAAAATAGGCCCCTGGGCGTTGATTTCGTCCAATTCCGAGAATATTTCCTTACTAGGATTTCTGAAACCAAAAACAGCAGAAAACAGCAACTGGCACTTCGGCATCTTGTTAATAGGTTAGTTCCAGAAAATGCACGAATATGACATAAAGTGTGCATAAAACATGTAGATAACATCAATAATGTGGCATGGAACATAAGAAATTATCGATACGTTGGAGACGTATCAGTGATCAATGTTGAGAGTGTCCACTAGTGAAAGTATGATCCCTAGGCCTTGTTTCCAAGCACTGAAACTCCGTTTATTTACTGTTCTGTTGCATGTTTACTCGCTGCCATATTTTATTCAGATTGCTATTACCACTCATATACATCCATATTACTTGTATTTCACTATCTCTTCGCCGAACTAGTGCACCTATACATCTGACAAGTGTATTAGGTGTGTTGGGGACACAAGAGACTTCTTGTATCGTGATTGCAGGGTTGCTTGAGAGGGATATCTTTGACCTCTTCCTCCCTGAGTTCGATAAACCTTGGGTGATCCACTTAAGGGAAACTTGCTGCTGTTCTACAAACCTCTGCTCTTGGAGGCCCAACACTGTCTACAAGAATAGAAGCACCCGTAGACATCAAGCACTTTTCTGGCGCCGTTGCCGGGGAGGTAAGGTAAAAGGCACTCACACTCTGGTCCCAGGTAACTAAGTACTTTTCTGTTTCCATTGTGCGAGTGTTCGAAGATATTTCCTTTAGATCCTGCGATTGCATCTTTTTGTTTCTTGTTTTACACTAGTAAGGCATAATGGAAAACATCTGTGAGCTTTTTAATCTTTTTCCTGAGTTAGAATTGTTTGATGCAAAAATTAAAAAACCTATGGAACCTTATTTGCATGCTAGTAGCAATGTTATTAGTATGAATGCAATTACTCCTAATGCTATGGAGAAGTCTAAGCTTGGGGAAGCTAGTTTTTGTGATATTTTTAGCTTCCCATCTTTAGGGGAGAAAATTTGCTCTGATAATACTTTATCTCCCACATGCGATAACTCTAATGATGCTTGTGATATTTTAAATCCACCTACTGAAAGTATTCCATATAAAATACCTATGAAAATTATTGAACGTGTTATGGATAACCGCTATGAAGGGGGTGGGACTGTCCATCCTGGAGATCATTTACTGTTTTTGCATGAATTATGCGGGCTATTCAAGTGTGCAGGTATCTCTATGGATGAAGTGAAGAAGAAATTATTCTCTATGTCGTTGTCTGGTAAAGCGGCGCATTGGTACAAACTGCTGAAGGATGGGCATTCTCTTGATTGGAAGGATATTGTGCCTCTATTTTACTCTAAATTCTATCCTCCAAGTGAAATTCACGAAGACCAAAACCGCAGATATAATTTCTGGCCTCATGATGGAGAGAGTATTGCTCAATCATGGGAGAGATTGAAGTCTTTAATGCTCAAATGCCCCAATCATGAGCTTCCTGGTAATATCATCATTGATAATTTCTATGCAAGACTTTCTTTTCAAGATAAAACCTTGCTGGATACTGCTTGTTCTGGATCATTCACGTGCAATAAAGAAGAGTTTAAATGGGACCTTCTTAATCGGATTCAGGAGAACGCTGAAGATTGGGAGAACGACAAAGGTAAAGAGTCAGGTATAAATTATGATTATGAATGCATTGAAACTTTTATGGATACTGATAAAATTCGAAATATGAGTGCTACTTATGGTCTTGACTCTCAAGTTGTTGCAAATCTTTATAAAGCTTTTGCCTCTCATTTTGAATTGCCGAGGAAGAATTTTGATAAGTATCATGAACCTTTCAAAGATACTTGCATGGAAAATGAAATTGTTGTTAATGATTGCAATAAACATACTCAAACTTCTGAGAATGCTATTTCCTATAAGCATGTTAATTTTTGTGGAATACATAGACCTTGTGGAATTAATCAAATCGAAGATGAATATTGTATCCATCATAGGAATGAAAAAACTAGAAAGTGGTCTAGGGCTCTAGATGATCTTGGTAAAAAAGTTTGTGCCCTCTATCCTTTTATTTGTGAACTTTGCCATAAAGCGGGTCATTTTAATTTTCAATGCTCCTCCAATGATAATTCGAACCCCATGAGTGCTGCAAATTTGTATTGTGATGATGAAATTACTCCTAATCAGCATGATGAACTTACTTTATTTTTGTGGTGTGAAGAGTTATCAAGGAAAATTTCTTTGTTAGATATTAACGATCTAGATATTGATGATGTCCTGCATGGGTGTCTTTCTTATTGCATTGATAATTGCCATACAAATACTTACATACAAAATATTTTAGAAGATGACACTTTGCCAAAATATGATAGGACCGCTGTGTGCTTTGAACTTATTAATGAAAAGGAGGAATCCTCCCAAGTTTCTTCTATTGTTTCTGGAAATAAAACAGGTTATGAGGAGAAGCCTCTCATCAAGCCTCTCCCCCCTAAAGAAAGGAACGAGGAGAATGAGAAGAAGAAGAAGAAGAAGAAGGGAACGAAGAAGAAGAAGAAGAAGAAGAAGAAGAAGGGGAATAAAAAGAAAGAGGTAACAGCATATCCCCACGTGTATGAGATAACGATAGGTAACCGTAAGTATGTTGCTCCTGATGATTATTATGATAATGAATCTGAATACAATGATCTTCCTATGCCCTTTACCTACATTAGTGATCATGATTTGAAAGAGCACACTACTTTTGATATTGCAAATCTCTGGGAAACTAATTCTGAAAATGATAATGTTAATAGCCATAGTATCAGTACTATCCATGCTTCCTCCCATAATGATACAGAAAGCTCTAAGCTTGGGGATGAGGTGTTTGAAAATCCTTTTGCTACTGATCATTATATGTTTGATACATCTCCTTCTAGTAACAATGATGGTATGGTCACAGATGAACATACTGTGAAAGATAACTATTCTATTTCTTATGATGAC
This sequence comes from Lolium perenne, assembly GCF_019359855.2. Lineage (NCBI taxonomy): Eukaryota > Viridiplantae > Streptophyta > Magnoliopsida > Poales > Poaceae > Lolium > Lolium perenne. The sequence continues at coordinate 47,625,497 of NC_067245.2, forward strand.
ACTGTGCCTCCAATCTTTGATGATTATTATAAAGAATGCTATGATATAGGTTATAACTATCCCTATGAAACTTGTCATAGATATGATTGGATTGCCAAAAACAATTCCCTTAGTATGCAACTTGTTTACCATGTTCAAATTCTTGATAATGATCCTGCTCCAATTACTATTAATGAGAAGAGTTTTTCTTATGCCAAAAATAATGATATTTTTATGCATATGAACCATGATAAGAATGTTTTAAGTGATGGATATATTGTGGATTTCATCAATGATGCTACTGAAAGTTATTATGAGAGAGGGAAACATGGTTATATGCATCTTAATAATATTAAGTTTCCCCTCTTTATGTTGAGAATTTTGAAGTTGCGCTTGTATTGCCTTCTTATGCTTGTCACTTTGTTCTTCATGAATTTATTTGTGTACAAGATTCCTTTTCATAGGAAGTGGGTTAGACTTCAATTTGTTTTGAACTTGCTTTTTGATGCTCTCTTTTGCTTCAACTCTCATCCTTGTGCGAGCATCGTTAAAATTGCTGAGCCCATCTTAATGGCTATAAAGAAAGAACTTCTTGGGAGATAACCCATGTGTTTATTTTGATACTATTTTGTTGTGTCTTGGAAGTTGTTACTACTGTAGCAACCTCTCCTTATCTTATTTTATTGCATTGTTGCGCCAAGTAAAGTCTTTGATAGCAAGGTTCATACTAGATTTGGATTATTGCGCAGAAACAGATTTCTGTCTGTCACGAATTTGGGCAGGGTTCTCTGTAGGTAACTCAGAAAAATCTGCCAATTTACGTGCGTGATCCTCAGATATGTACGCAACTTTCATTCAATTTGAGAATTTTCACCTGAGCAAGTCCAGTGCCTCTCAAAAATTCGTCTTTACGGACTGTTCTGTTTTGACAGATTCTGCCTTCTATTTCGCATTGCCTCTTTTGCTGTGTTGGATGGATTTCCTTGTTCCATTGACTTCCAGTAGCTTTGGGCAATGTCCAGAAGTGTTAAGAATGATTGTGTCACCTCTGAACATGTGAATTTTTGATCATGCACTAACCCTCTAATGAGTTTGTTTTAAGTTTGGTGTGGAGGAAGTTTTCAAGGGTCAAGAGAGGAGGATGATATACTATGATCAAGAAGAGTGAAAAGTCTAAGCTTGGGGATGCCCCCGTGGTTCATCCCTGCATATTTCAAGAAGACTCAAGCATCTAAGCTTGGGGATGCCCAAGGCATCCCCTTCTTCATCAACAATTTATCAGGTTTCTTCTCTTGAAACTATATTTTTATTCGGTCACATCTTATGTGCTTTACTTGGAGCGTCTGTTTGTTTTTATTTTCGTTTTGTTATTTTCCTTCTCTGAATAAATTCATGCTTGTGTGGGAGAGAGACACGCTCCGCTTGTTCATATGAACACTGGTGTTCTTAGTTCTATCTTTAATGGTCATGGCGGAGTTGAAAACCGTTTCGTTAATTGCTATTTGGTTGGAAACAGAAAATGCTTCATGTGGTAATTGGTATAATGTCTTGAATAATTTGATACTTGGCAATTGTTGTGCTCATATGGATCATGTTTAAGCTCTTGCATCATGTACTTTGTACCCATTAATGAAGAACTACATAGAGCTTGTTAAAATTTGGTTTGCATGATTGTTCTCTAGAGTCAAGATATTTTCTGGTTAAGGTGTTTGAACAACAAGGAGACGATGTAAAGTCTTATAATGCTTACAATATGTTCATATGTGAGTCTTGCTGCACCATTTTATACTTGAGTTTGCTTCAAACAACCTTGCTAGCCTAGCCTTGTATTGAGAGGGATTCTTCTCGTGCATCCAAATCCTTGAGCCAAAAACTATGCCATTTGTGTCCACCATACCTACCTACCACATGGTATTTCGCTGCCATTCCAAAGTACATTACTTGAGTGCTACCTTTAAAATTCTATTCTTTGCCTTTACAATACATAGCTCATGGGAAAATAGACTTAAAAACTATTGTGGTGAAGAATATGTACTTATGTATCTTATTTCTTAATAAGTTGCTTGTTGAGTGGTAACCATGTTTCTGGGGACGCCATCAACTTTTACCTTTGTTGAATATCATGTGAGTTGCTATGCATGTTCGTCTTGTCTGAAGTAAGGGCGATTTTCATGATCAAATGGTTTGAGTATGCATATTGTTAGAGAAGAACATTGGGCCGCTAACTAAAGCCATGAATCATGGTGGAAGTTTCAGTTTGGACACAAATCCTCACTCTCTTATGAGAATATTATCTATTGTTGAATGCTTAAGCATTAAAAGAGGAGTCCATTATCTGTTGTCTATGTTGTCCCGGTATGGATGTCTAAGTTGAGAATAATCAAAAGCGAGAAATCCAATGCGAACTTTCTCCTTAGACCTTTGTACAGGTGGCATAGAGGTACCCCTTTGTGACACTTGGTTGAAACATATGTTATGCAATGATAATCCATGTTAATCCAAGCTAATTAGGACAAGGTGCGGGCACTATTATTATTCTATGCATGAGGCTTGCAACTTATAGGATGTCTTATACATAACACATATGATTTATTACTACCGTTGACAAAATTGCTTCTATGTTTTCAAAATAAAAGCTCTAGCACAAAAATAGTAATCCATGCTTCCCTCCGCAAAGGGCCTATCTTCTACTTTATTGTTGAGTCAGTTCACCCATTTCTTTCTATCTTAGAAGCAAACACTTGTGTCAACTGTGTGCATTGATTTCTTACATGTTTACCTATTGCACTTGTTATATTGCTTTATGTTGACAACTATCCATGAGATATACATGTTACAAGTTGAAAGCAATTGCTGAAACTTAATCATCCTTTGTGTTGCTTCAATGTCTTTACTTTGAATTTATTGCTTTATGAGTTAACTCTTATGCAAGACTTATTGATGCTTGTCTTGAAAGTACTATTCATGAAAAGTCTTTGTTATATGGTTCAGTTGTTTACTCATTGTCTTTACTATTGCTTTGAATCACTTCATTCATCTCATATGCTTTACAATAGTATTGATCAAGATCATGTTGGTAGCATGTCACTTAAGAAATTATCCTTGTTATCGTTTACCTACTCGAGGGCGAGTAGGAACTAAGCTTGGGGATGCTTGATACGTCTCCAACGTATCTATAATTTCTTATGTTCCATGCTAATTTTATGACAATACCTACATGTTTTGTTCACACTTTATATCGTTTTGATGCGTTTTCCGGAACTAACCTATTGACGAGGTGCCGAAGGGCCAGTTGCTGTTTTCTGTTGTTTTTGGTTCCAGAAAGGCTGTTCGGGCAATATTCTCGGAATTCGACGAAACGAAGACCCAACATCTTATTTTTCCCGGAACCTTCCAGAAAGTCAGAGTGGGACCAGAGGGGAGCCCTGGGGGCCCCACACGTGGTGGAGGCGCGGCCCAAGGGGGGCGCGCCCCCCTAGTGTGAGGAGGCCCCGTGGCCCCTCCGACTCTGACTCTTCGCCTATTTAAGCCGTCCTGACCTAAAACATCGACACGGATTGACGAAACTCCAGAAAGACTCCAGGGACGCCGCCGCCATCGCGAAACTCCAATTCGGGGGACAGAAGTCTCTGTTTCGGCACCCTGCCAGGACGGGGAAGTGCCCCCAGAAGGCATCTCCAATGCCATCTCCACCGCCATCTTCACCGCCATCGCTGTCTCCATGATGAGGAGGGAGTAATTCTCCCCCGAGGCTGAGGGCTCTACCGTAGCTATGTGGTTCATCTCTCTCTTTGTGATCTAGTTACTCTGGTGATGTTATTAAAGTACTCTATTCCTCCTTCATGATGTAATGGTGACAGTGTGTGCATCATGTAGTACTTGGCGCAGGTTATGATTGTAATCTCTTGTAGATTATGGAGTTAACTATTACTATGATAGTATTGATGTGATCTATTCCTCCTTTCATAGTCTGTTGGTGACAGTGTGCATGCTATGTTAGTACTTGGTATAATTGCAATGATCTATTATGCACTCTAAGGTTATTTAAATATGAACATCGAATGTTGTGGAGCTTGTTAACTCCGGCATTGAGGTGCTCTTGTAGCCCTACACAATGAATGGTGTTCATCATCCAACAAAAGAGTGTAGAGTGGTTTTATTATGTGATCAATGTTGAGAGTGTCCACTAGTGAAAGTACGATCCCTAGGCCTTGTTTCCAAGCACTGAAACTCCGTTTATTTACTGTTCTGTTGCATGTTTACTCGCTGCCATATTTTATTCAGATTGCTATTACCACTCATATACATCCATATTACTTGTATTTCACTATCTCTTCGCCGAACTAGTGCACCTATACATCTGACAAGTGTATTAGGTGTGTTGGGGACACAAGAGACTTCTTGTATCGTGATTGCAGGGTTGCTTGAGAGGGATATCTTTGACCTCTTCCTCCCTAAGTTCGATAAACCTAGGGTGATCCACTTAAGGGAAACTTGCTGCTGTTCTACAAACCTCTGCTCTTGGAGGCCCACCACTGTCTACAAGAATAGAAGCACCCGTAGACATCAAGCACTTTTCTGGCGCCGTTGCCGGGGAGGTAAGGTAAAAGGCACTCACACTCTGGTCCCAGGTAACTAAGTACTTTTCTGTTGCCATTGTGTGAGTGTTCGAAGATATTTCATTTAGATCCTGCAATTGCATCTTTTTGTTTCTTGTTTTACACCAGTAAGGCATAATGGAAAACATCTGTGAGCTTTTTAATCTTTTTCCTGAGTTAGAATTGTTTGATGCGAAAATTAAAAAACCTATGGAACCTTATTTGCATGCTAGTAGCAATGTTATTAGTATGAATGCAATTACTCCTAATGCTATGGAGAAGTCTAAGCTTGGGGAAGCTAGTTTTTGTGATAGTTTTAGCTTCCCATCTTTAGGGGAGAAAATTTGCTCTGATAATACTTTATCTCCCACATGCGATAACTCTAATGATGCTTGTGACATTTTAAATCCACCTACTGAAAGTATTCCATATAAAATACCTATGAAAATTATTGAACGTGTTATGGATAACCGCTATGAAGGGGATGGAACTGTCCATCCTGGAGATCATTTACTGTTTTTGCATGAATTATGCGGGCTATTCAAGTGTGCAGGTATCTCTATGGATGAAGTGAAGAAGAAATTATTCTCTATGTCGTTGTCCGGTAAAGCGGCGCATTGGTACAAACTGCTGAAGGATGGGCATTCTCTTGATTGGAAGGATATTGTGCCTCTATTTTACTCTAAATTCTATCCTCCAAGTGAAATTCACGAAGACCGAAACCGCATATATAATTTCTGGCCTCATGATGGAGAGAGTATTGCTCAAGCATGGGAGAGATTGAAGTCTTTAATGCTCAAATGCCCCAATCATGAGCTTCCTGGTAATATCATCATTGATAATTTCTATGCAAGACTTTCTTTTCAAGATAAAACCTTGCTGGATACTGCTTGTTCTGGATCATTCACGCGCAATAAAGAAGAGTTTAAATGGGACCTTCTTAATCGGATTCAGGAGAACGCTGAAGATTGGGAGAACGACAAAGGTAAAGAGTCAGGTATAAATTATGATTATGAATGCATTGAAACTTTTATGGATACTGATAAAATTCGAAATATGAGTGCTACTTATGGTCTTGACTCTCAAGTTGTTGCAAATCTTTATAAAGCTTTTGCCTCTCATTTTGAATTGCCGAGGAAGAATTTTGATAAGTATCATGAACCTTTCAAAGATACTTGCATGGAAAATGAAATTGTTGTTAATGATTGCAATAAACATACTCAAACTTCTGAGAATGCTATTTCCTATAAGCATGTTAATTTTTGTGGAATACATAGACCTTGTGGAATTAATCAAATCAAAGATGAATATTATATCCAACACTGTCTACAAGAATAGAAGCACCCGTAGACATCAGCGTCTCTGGAACTGTTCTGGTATTTTGGCTCTCGGTATTAGGGTTTTCGGGGACGAAGGAATAAATAGGCGAAGGGGCAGCGTCGGGGGAGCCAGGGGCTGCCTCCCCACGTCATGGCGCGGCTATGCCCCCCCTCCGCGCGGCCATATGGGGAGGGCCCCCTGCTGGCCTTTCTCGACTCCTCTTCGGTCTTCTGGAACACTCCGTGGAAAATAGGGCCGTGGGCTTTTGTTTCGTCCAATTCCGAGAATATTTGTAAAATAACTTTTCTGAAATCAAAAACAGCAGAAAACAGGAACTGGCACTTTGGCATCTTGTTAATAGGTTAGTCCCAGAAAATGCATAAAACCATTATAAAGTGTGAATAAAACATGTAGGTATTGTCATAAAACTAGCATGGAACATAAGAAATTATAGATACGTTGGAGACGTATCAAGCATCCCCAAGCTTAGTTCCTACTCGCCCTCGAGTAGGTAAACGATAAAAAGAATAATTTCTGAAGTGACATGCTACCAACATAATCTTGATCAATACTATTGTAAAGCATATGAGATGAATGAAGTGACTCAAAGCAATGGTCTATAGTTTGCTAACAAAAAGATAATGACTAAACAACTGAATCATATAGCAAAAACTTTTCATGAATAGTACTTTCAAGACAAGCATCAAAAAGTCTTGCATAAGAGTTAACTCATAAAGCAATAGATTCTTAATAAAAGGTTTTGAAGCAACACAAAGGAAGATTTAAGTTTCAGCAATTGCTTTCAACTTTCAACATGCATATCTCATGGATAATTGTCATCACAAAGTAATATAATAAGTGCAATAAGCAAGCATGTAAGAATCAATGCACACAGTTGACACAAGTGTTTGCTTCTAAGATAGAAAGAAGTAGGTAAACTGACTCAACATAAAGTAAAAGAAAGGCCCTTCGCAGAGGGAAGCAGGGATTAAATCATGTGCTAGAGCTATTTAAGTTTTGAAATCATAAAGAGAGCATAAAAATAAAGTTTTGAGAGGTGTTTGTTATTGTCAACGAATGGTAGTGGGCACTCTTGCTTTCACAAGCCATGGCTAACCGAATCCTCGGGTGCCTTCCAACATTTCACATACCATGGAGGAGTGTCTATTTCAAAATTAAGTTGCTTACTGATAAATCAGGGCAAAACATGTGAAGAGAATTATTAATGAAAGTTAATTAATTGGGGCTGGGCACCCCGTTGCCAGCTCTTTTTGCAAAATTATTGGATAAGCGGATGTATATGCCACTAGTCCATTGGTGAAAGTCTGCCCAACAAGATTGAAAGATAAAACACCACATACTTCCTCATGAGCTATAAAACATTGACACAAATAAGGAGTAATAAAGTTTTGAATTGTTTAAAGTGAGCACATGAAGTATTTACTTGGAATGGCAGAAAAATACCACATAGTAGATAGTTATGGTGGACACAAATGGCATAGGTTTTGGCTCAAGGTTTTGGATGCACGAGAAGCATTCCCTCTCAGTACAAGGCTTTGGCTAGCAAGGTTGTTTGAAGCAAACACAAGTATAAACCAGTACAGCAAAACTTACATAAGAACATATTGCAAGCATTATAAGACTCTACACTGTCTTCCTTGTTGCTCAAACACTTTTACCAGAAAATATCTAGACCTTAGAGAGACCAATCATGCAAACCAAATTTCAACAAGCTCTACGGTAGTTCTCCACTAATAGGTTTAAACTACATGATGCAAGAGCTTAAACATGATCTACTTGAGAGCTCAAAACAATTTCCAAGTATCAAATTATTCAAGAAAATATACCAATTACCACATGAAGCATTTTCTGTTTTCAACCAAATAACAATAAGTGTTGCGGCTTTCAGCTTTCGCCATGAACATGAAAAATAAAACGAAGAACACAAGTGTTCAAATGAAAAAGCAGAGCGTGTCTCTCTCCCACACAAGCATGTTAGGATCCGATTTATTAAGAAAACTTAAAATAACAAACGAAAATAAAAGCACACGGACGCTCCAAGTAAAGCACATAAGATGTGACGGAATTAAAATATAGTTTCACTAGAGGTGACCTGATAAGTTTGATGAAGAAGGGTATGCCTTGGGCATCCCCAAGCTTAGACGCTTGAGTCTTCTTGAAATATGCAGGTATGAACCACGGGGGCATCCCCAAGCTTATACTTTTCACTCTTCTTGATCATATTATATCATCCTCCTCTCTTGATCCTTGAAAACTTCCTTCACACCAAACTCAAAGCAATCTCATTAGAGGGTTAGTGCATAATCAAAAATTCACATGTTCAGCAAGGACACAATCATTCCAAACACTTCTAGACATTACCCAAGGCTACTGAAATTTAATGGAGCAAAGAAATCCACTGAAACACAGTAAAAGAGGCAATGCGAAATAAAAGGCAGAATCTGTCAAAAACAGAACAGTCCGTAAAGACGAATTTTTTCGAGACACTTAACATGCTCAGATGGAAAAGCTCTAGTTGAATGAAAGTTGCTTACATATTTGAGGATTACTCATGAATTTTTCAGAATTTTTATATTTTTCTACAGAGAGAAAAGCTCAAATTTGTGACAGCTAAAAATCTGTTTCTGCGCAGAAATCCAAATCTAGTATCAACTTTCTATCAAAGACTTTACTTGGCACAACAATGCAATAAAATAAAGATACAAAGGTATTGCTACAGTAGTAACAAGCACATTGACTCAAATATAAAACAAAAATTGTAGAAATAAAATAATGGGTTGTCTCCCATAAGCGCTTTTCTTTAACGCCTTTCAGCTAGGCGCAGAAAGTGAAAATCAAGTAACATCAAGAGAAGAAGCTATTGGATTCAGCTGCTAGAGGTACTTTTATGTCCATCACTTTGGGTGCTGCAACGAATCTTCTTGATGATATGATGATCAACTACTCTGAATGGCACACTGAAAGGACTCCTCAAGGTAAGAAGGTAAATTTTGTTGAAGAAACCTCTTCCTTGAGTGATAAGATTGATGTTATTATGTCTATGCTTGTTAATGGTAAATCTCATGTTGATCCTAATAATGTTCCTTTAGCTTCATTGGTTGCTCAAGAAGAGCATGTTGACGTGAACTTCATTAAAAATAATAATTTCAACAACAATGCTTATAGGAATAATTTTGGTAACAGCAACTATAGGCCATATCCTTCTAATAATGGTAATTCTTATGGTAATTCTTATGGTAATTCTTACAAGAATAGTAGGAGAGTAACCTCTGATCTTGAAGTCATGATTAAAGAATTTATTAGTACACAAACTGCTTTTAACAAATCTGTTGAGGAAAAGTTTGGTAAAATTGATGTTCTTGCTTCTAAGGTTGATAGTCTTGCTCTTGATGTTGATCTTTTGAAACTGAAAGTTATGCCTAATGAAGTTAAAGATACTAAGTCTTTTTCTACAGCAAATGCTATCCAAGTTCGAATTAATGACAATATTAGAATGATGACTGAATTGCATGCTAGGTGGGAAAGAGAAGAAAAACTTGCTAAAGAGAATAATATAGCTAGAGTTTGGACTATTACCACCACTAGTAATGTTGATGCTTCACATGTTGCTAAACCTCCTACTATCAATGGTAAAATAATTGGTGTTGGCAATGTTTCTACTTCTACTACAAAGCATGCAAAATTGCCTGAAACCGCTGAAACTGTTTGTGATAAAAGTGCTGAAATTTTTCAAAGTGTTGGGGACAATGGTCCCATTGCTTTAGATCATGATGGTTTTGATTTTGATAATTGTCATATCTCTGAAGTTATTAAGTTCTTGCAAAAACTTGCTAGAAGTCCTAATGGTAGTGCTATAAACTTGGCCTTTACAAAACATATTACAAATGCTCTCATTAAAGCTAGAGAAGAGAGATTAAAACTTGAAGCTTCTATCCCTGGGAAGTTGGAAGATGGTTGGGAGCCCATCATTAAAATGAAGGTTAATGATTTTTATTGTAATGCTTTATGTGATCTTGGTGCAAGTATTTCTGTTATGCCTAAGAAACTTTATGATATGCTTGACTTGCCACCTGTGGAATGTTGTTATTTGGATGTTAATCTTGCTGACAAGTCTATAAAGAAACCTCTGGGGAGAATTAACAATGTTCACATTATGGTTAACAATAACCTTGTCCCCGTTGATTTTGTTGTTTTGGATATTGAATGCAATGCATCTTGTCCTATTGTTTTGGGAAGACCCTTTGTTCGAACCGTTGGTGCTATTATTGATATGAAAGAAGGAAATATTAAATATCAATTCCCTCTTAAGAAAGGTATGGAACACTTCCCTAGAAAGAGAATGAAGATGCCTTTTGATTCTATTGTTAGAACAGATTATGATGTTGATGCTTCTTCTCTTGATGTTACTTGATTTACACTTTCTGCGCCTACCTGAAAGGCGTTAAAGAAAAGCGCTTATGGGAGACAACCCATTATTTTATTTCTGTAATTTTTGTTTTATATTTGAGTCAAGGTGCTTGTTACTACTGTAGCAATACCTTTGTATCTTTATTTTATTGCATTGTTGTGCCAAGTAAAGTCTTTGATAGAAAAGTTGATACTAGATTTGGATTTCTGCACAGAAACAGATTTTTAGCTGTCACGAATTTGAGTTGATCTCTCTGTAGGAAACTTGTAAAATGTTGAAACAATTCATGCGTAATCCTCAGATATGTACGCAACTTTCATTCAACTGGAGCTTTTCCATCTGAGCATCTTAAGTGCCTCGAAAAAAATCATCTTTACGGACTATTCTGTTTTGACAGATTCTGCCTTTTATTTCGCATTGCCTCTTTTACTGTGTTGAGTGGATTTCTTTGCTCCATTAAATTTCAGTAGCCTTGGTTAATGTCCAGAAGTGTTGGGAATGATTGTGTCCTTGCTGAACATGTGAATTTTTGATTATGCACTAACCCTCTAATGAGAATGCTTTGAGTTTGGTGTGAAGGAAGTTTTCAAGGATCAAGAGAGGAGGATGATATGATATGATCAAGAAGAGTGAAAAGTCTAAGCTTGGGGATGCCCCTGTTGTTCATCCCTGCATATTTCAAAAAGACTCAAGCTTCTAAGCTTGGGGATGCCCAAGGCATCCCCTTCTTCATCGACAACTTATCAGGTCACCTCTAGTGAAACTATATTTTAATTCCGTCACATCTTATGTGCTTTACTTGGAGCGCCTGTGTGCTTTTATTTTCGTTTTGTTATTTTCATTCTCTGAATAAAATCGGATCCTAAACATCCTTGTGTGGGAGAGAGACACGCTCCGCTTTTTCATTTGAACACTTGTGTTCTTAGTCTTAATTCATGTTCATGGCGGAAGCTGAAAGCCGCAACACTTATTGTTATTTTTTTTGGAAACAGAAAATGCTTCATGTGGTAATTGGTATATTGTCTTGAATAATTTGATACTTGGCAATTGTTTTGATCTCTCAAGTAGATCATGTTTAAGCTGTTGCATCATGTAGTTTAAATCTATTTGTGGAGAACTACCGTAGAGCTTGTTGAAATTTGGTTTGCATGATTGGTCTCTCTAAGGTCTAGATATTTTCTGGTAAAAGTGTTTGAACAACAAGGAAGACAGTGTAGAGTCTTATAATGCTTGCAATATGTTCTTATGTAAGTTTTGCTGTACCGGTTTATACTTGTGTTTGCTTCAAACAACTTTGCTAGCCAAAACCTTGTACTGAGAGGGAATGCTTCTCGTGCATCCAAAACCTTGAGCCAAAACCTATGCCATTTGTGTCCACCATAACTACCTACTATGTGGTATTTTTCTGCCATGCCAAGTAAATTGCTTGTGTGCTACCTTTAAAACCATTCAAAAATTCATTCCTTGTTTTTGCAATACATAGCTCATGGTAAAGTAGCCTAAAAAACTATTGTGGTAAGGAATATGTCGCTTATGTATCTTAGTTCTTATAAGTTGCTTGTTGAGTGGTAACCATGTTATCTGGGGACGCCATCAACCTGTTACACCTTTGTTGAATATCATGTGAGTTGCTATGCATGTTCGTCTTGTCTGAAGTAAGGGAGATTTTTCATGAGTTAAATGGTTTGAGTATGCATATAGTTAGAGAAGAACATTGGGCCACCAACCAAAGCCATGTATCATGGTGGAAGTTTCAGCTTGGACATTAATCCTCAAATCTCTTATGAGAATATTATCTGTTGTTGAATGCTTAAAGCATAAAAGAGGAGTCCATTATTTGTTTTCTATGTTGTCCCGGTATGGATGTCCTCAAGTTGAGATCTATCAAAATCGAGAAATCAAATGCGATTTATCTCCTTGGACCTTTGTACATGTGGCATAGAGGTACCCCTTTGTGACACTTGGTTGAAACATATGTAATGCGATGATAATCCATGGAAATCCGAGCTAATTAGGACAAGGTGCGGGCACTATTAGTATTCGATGCATGAGGCTTGCAACTTATAGGAGGTTTTATACATAACACATATGAATTATTACAACCGTTGACACAATTGTTTCCATGTTTTCAAAATAAAAAGCTCTAGCACATGAGTAATCCCTGCTTCCCTCTGTGAAGGGCCTTTCTTTTACTTTATGTTGAGTCAGTTTGCCTACTTCTTTCTATCTTAGAAGCAAACACTTGTGTCAACTGTGTGCACTGATTCTTACATGCTTACTTATTACACTTATTATATTACTTTGTGTTGACAATTATCCATGAGATATACATGTTGAAAGTTGAAAGCAATTGCTGAAACTTAAATCTTCCTTTGTGTTGCTTCAAAGCCTCTTATTAAGAATTTATTGCTTTATGAGTTAACTCTTGTGCAAGACTTTTTGATGCTTGTCTTGAAAGTACTATTCATGAAAAGTTTTTGCTATATGATTCAGTTACTTAGTCATTATCTTTTTGTTAGCAAACTATAGACCATTGCTTTGGGTCACTTCATTCATCTCATATGCTTTACAAATAGTGTTGATCAAAATTATGTTGGTAGCATGTCACTTCAGAAATTATTCTTTTTATCGTTTACCTACTCGAGGGCGAGTAGGAACTAAGCTTGGGGATGTTGATACGTCTCCAACGTATCTATAATTTCTTATGTTCCACGCTTGTTTTATGACAATACCTACATGTTTTATTCACACTTTATATCATTTTTATGCATTTTCCGGGACTAACCTATTAACAAGATGCCGCAGTGCCAGTTCCTGTTTTCTGCTGTTTTTGATTTCAGAAAAGTTAGTTTACGGATATTCTCAGAATTGGACGAAACAAAAGCCCACGGCCTTCTTTTCCACGGAAGGTTCCAGAAGTCCGAAGGAGAGACGAAGAGGAGCCACAAGGCGGCCACACCATAGGGGGGCGCGGCCCCACCCCTGGCCGCGCCGCCATATGGGGTGGGCCCCTCGAGCGTCCCCCGACTCTGCCCCTTTGCCTATATAATCCTCCCGACGCGAAAACCCTATCACCGAGAGCCAGAATACCAGAACAGTTCCAGAGACGCCGCCGCCGTCAACCCTAACTCGGGGGTTCAGGAGATCGCCTTCGGCACCCTGCCGGAGAGGAGAATCATCACCGGAGGGCTCTACATCACCATGCCCGCCTCCGGACTGATGCGTGAGTAGTTCATCCTTGGACTATGGGTCCATAGCAGTAGCTAGATGGTTGTCTTCTCCTCTTGTGCTATCATGTTTAGATCTTGTGAGTTGCCTATCATGATCAAGATCATCTATTTGTAATGCTACATGTTGTGTTTGTTCGGATCCGATGAATATGGAATACTATGTCAAGTTGATTATTGATCTATCATATATGTGTTGTTGATATGCGTAAAGCACACGCCCGTTGGGAACCCCAAGTGGAAGGTGTGATGCGTGTAGCAGCAAGTTTCCCTCAGTAAGAAACCAAGGTTTATCAAACCAGGATGAGTCAAGGATCACGTGAAGGTCGTTGGTGACGGAGTGTAGTGCGGCGCAACACCAGGGATTTCGGCGCCAACGTGGAACCTGCACAACACAATCAAAGTACTTTGCCCCAACGTAACAGTGAGGTTGTCAATCTCACCGCCTTGCTGTAAACAAAGGATTAACCGTATAGTGTGGAAGATGATGTTTGTTTGCAAAGAACAGTAAAGAACAATTGTAGTAGATTGTATTTCAGATGTAAAGAATGGACCGGGGTCCACAGTTCACTAGTGGTGTCTCTCCCATAAGATAAATAGCATGTTGGGTGAACAAATTACAGTTGGGCAATTGACAAATAGAGAGGGCATAACAATGCACATACATGTCACGATGAATACTATGAGATTTAATCAGGGCATTACGATAAAGTACATAGACCGCTATCCAGCATGCATCTATGCCTAAAAAGTCCACTTTCAGGTTATCATCCGAACCCCTTCCGGTATTAAGTTGCAAACAACAGACAATTGCATTAAGTATGGTGCGTAATGTAATCAACACAAATATCCTTAGACAAAGCATCGATGTTTTATCCCTAGTGGCAACAGCACACCCACAACCTTAGAACTTTCTCACACGTCCTGCATTCAATGGAGGCATGAACCCACTATCGAGCATAAATACTCCCTCTTGGAGTTACAAGTATCAACTTGGCCAGAGCCTCTACTAGCAACAGAGAGCATGCAAGAACATAAACAACATATATGATAGATTGATAATCAACTTGACATAGTATTCAATATTCATCGGATCCCACCAAACACAACATGTAGAATTACAAATAGATGATCTTGATCATGATAGGCAGCTCACAAGATCTAACATGATAGCACAATGAGGAGAAGACAACCATCTAGCTACTGCTATGGACCCATAGTCCAGGGGTGAACTACTCACACATCGATCCGGAGGCGATCATGGCGATGAAGAGACCTCCGGGAGATGATTCCCCTCTCCGGCAGGGTGCCGGAGGCGATCTCCTGAATCCCCCGAGATGGGATTGGCGGTGGCTGCGTCTCTGGAAGGTTTTCCGTATCGTGGCTCTCGGTACTGGGGGTTTCGCGACGAAGGCTTTAAGTAGGCGGAAGGGTAGGTTTAGGGGCGACGCGAGGGCCCCACACGCCAGGGCGGCGCGGGCCCCCCTTAGGCCGCGCGGCCCTAGTGTGGCGGCGCCTCGTCGCCCCACTTCGTTATCCTTTCGGTCTTCTGGAAGCTTCGTGGAAAAATAAGACCCTGTGCGTTGATTTCGTCCAATTCCGAGAATATTTCCTTTGTAGGATTTCTGAAACCAAAAACAGCAGAAAACAACAACTGGCTCTTCGGCATCTCGTCAATAGGTTAGTGCCGGAAAATGCATAATAATGACATATAATGTGTATAAAACATGTGAGTATCATCATAAAAGTAGCATGGAACATAAGAAATTATAGATACGTTTGAGACGTATCAAGCATCCCCAAGCTTAGTTCCTACTCGCCCTCGAGTAGGTAAACGATAACAAGGATAATTTCTGAAGTGACATGCTATCATAATCTTGATCAATACTATTGTAAAGCACATGAGATGAATGCAGCGATTCGAAGCAATGGTGAAGACAATGAGTAAACAATTGAATCATATAGCAAAGACTTTTCATGAATAATACTTTCAAGACAAGCATCAATAAGACTTGCATAACAGTTAACTCATAAGCAATAAGTTCTTAGTAGAAAGCTTTGAAACAACACAAAGGAAGATATAAGTTTCAGCAGTTGCTTTCAACTTCAGCATGTATATCTCATGGATAATTGTCAACATAAAGCAATATAACAAGTGCAATAGGTAAACATGTAAGAATCAATGCACACAGTTGACACAAGTGTTTGCTTCTAAGATAGAAAGAAGTAGGTAAACTGACTCAACATAAAGTAAAAGAATGGCCCTTCGCAGAGGGATGCATGGATTACTATTTTTGTGCTAGAGCTTTTCATTTTGAAAACATAGAAACAATTTTGTCAACGGTAGTAATAAATCATATGTGTTATGTATAAGACATCCTATAAGTTGCAAGCCTCATGCATAGAATACTAATAGTGCCCGCACCTTGTCCTAATTAGCTTGGATTAACACGGATTATAATTGCATAACATATGTTTCAACCAAGTGTCACAAAGGGGTACCTCTATGCCGCCTGTACAGAGGTCTAAGGAGAAAGTTCGCATTGGATTTCTCGCTTTTGATTATTCTCAACTTAGACATCCATACCGGGACAACATAGACAACAGATAATGGACTCCTCTTTTAATGCATAAGCATTTAACAACAGATAATATTCTCATAAGAGATTGAGGATTAATTGTCCAAACTGAAACTTCCACCATGATTCATGGTTTTAGTTAGCGGCCCAATGTTCTTCTCTAACAATATGCATACTCAAACCATTTGATCATGAAAATCGCCCTTACTTCAGACAAGACGAACATGCATAGCAACTCACATGATATTCAACAAAGGTAAAAGTTGATGGCGTCCCCAGAAACATGGTTACCGCTCAACAAGCAACTTATTAAGAAATAAGATACATAAGTACATATTCTTCACCACAATAGTTTTTAAGGCTATTTTCCCATGAGCTATGTATTGTAAAGGCAAAGAATATAAGTTTAAAGGTAGCACTCAAGTAATGTACTTTGGAATGGCAGAGAAATACCATGTGGTAGGTAGGTATGGTGGACACAAATGGCATAGTTTTTGGCTCAAGGATTTGGATGCACGAGAAGAATCCCTCTCAATACAAGGCTAGGCTAGCAAGGTTGTTTGAAGCAAACTCAAGTATAAAATGGTGCAGCAAGACTCACATATGAACATATTGTAAGCATTATAAGACTTTACATCGTCTCCTTGTTGTTCAAACACCTTAACCAGAAAATATCTAGACTTAGAGAGACCAATCATGCAAACCAAATTTTAACAAGCTCTATGTAGTTCTTCATTAATAGGTGCAAAGTACATGATGCAAGAGCTTAAACATGATCTATATGAGCACAACAATTGCCAAGTATCAAATTATTCAAGACATTATACCATTTACCACATGAAGCATTTTCCATTTCCAACCATATATCAATGAACGAAGTAGTTCAACCTTCGCAATGAACATCAAGAATAAAGCTAAGAACACATGTGTTCATATGCAACAGCGGAGCGTGTCTCTCTCCCACACAAAGAATGCTAGGATCCGATTTTATTCAAACAAAACAAAAATAAAAACAAAAAGACGCTCCAAGTAAAGTACATAAGATGTGACTGAATAAAAATATAGTTTCACTAGAGGTGACCTGATAAGTTGTCGATGAAGAAGGGGATGCCTTGGGCATCCCCAAGCTTAGACGCTTGAGTCTTCTTGAAATATGCAGGGATGAACCACGGGGGCATCCCCAAGCTTAGACTTTTCACTCTTCTTGATCATATTGTATCATCCTCCTCTCTTGACCCTTGAAAACTTCCTCCACACCAAACTCGAAACAAACTCATTAGAGGGTTAGTGCATAATTGAAAATTAATATATTCAGAGGTGACATAATCATTCTTAACACTTCTGGACATTGCACAAAGCTACTGAAAGTTAATGAAACAAAGAAATCCATCAAACATAGCAAATCAGGCAATGCGAAATAAAAGGCAGAATCTGTCAAAACAGAACAGTCCGTAAAGACGAATTTTTCAGGGGCACTTAACTTGCTCAGATGAAAATGTTCAAATTGAATTAAAGTTGCGTACATATCTGGGGATCACGCACGTAAATTGGCAGATTTTTCTGAGTTACCTACAGAGAATTCTACTCAAATGCGTGACAGCAAGAAATCTGTTTCTGCGCAGTAATCCAAATCTAGTATTGACTTTACTATCAAAGACTTTACTTGGCACAACAATGCAATAAAATAAATATAAGGAGAGGTTGCTACAGTATTAACAACTTCCAAGACTCAAATATAAAACAAAGTGCAGAAATAAAATGATGGGCTGTCTCCCATAAGCGCTTTTCTTTAACGCCTTTCAGCTAGGCGCAGAAAGTGTGAATCAAGAATTATCAAGAGATGAAGCATCGACAGAGGAGTTTGGAGTTTTCTCAACTATGCATTGTATTTTATCTATGTAAGTTTCAGAGGCTCCTTTTTCATTACTCTTAGGCTTGCTATTCTCATCAAACAAATTTTCAGGAACAAGCCAACCATAGTTATTTTCTAGAGCTTCATGCATTCCTAGGAGCTTGCAAGGTATTGATGTCTTAATCTCCCCTCCATCATTAACATTATTAGTGTACTTTATTCTATCAATGTCCATCTTTTCAAGGGTACTAGCAAAGTTGGTGTAAGAGCCAAGCATCTTATATTTAATAAAGACTTTTCTAGCCTCTCTTGCTACACCACCAAATTCTTTAAGAAGGGTTTCTAAGAAAAAATCTTTCTTTTCTCCTTCCTCCATATCAGAGAGTGTAAGAAACATATGCTGAATTATAGGATTGAGATTAACAAATTTAGTTTCCAACATGTGTACTAAAGAAGCAGCAGCAATTTCATAAGTAGGAGCAAGTTCTACCAAGTGTCTATCTTCAAAATCTTCAGCTGTACTAACATGAGTGAAAAAATCTTCTATATTATCTCTTCCAATTATAGACCCTCGTCCTACCGGTATGTCTTTTTGAGTGTACTTAGGAGGAAACATGATGAAATAAACAAAAGGTAAATAAAGTAAATGCAAGTAACTAATTTTTTTGTGTTTTTAATATAGAGAACGCAACAAGACAGTAAATAAAGTAAATCTAGCAACTAATTTTTTTTGTGTTTTTGATATAAGAGCAAACAAAGCAGTAAATAAAGTAAAGTAAAGCAAGACAAAAACAAAGTAAAGAGATTGGATGTGGGAGACTCCCCTTGCAGCGTGTCTTGATCTCCCCGGCAACGGCGCCAGAAATTTAGCTTAATACGCGTAAAGCACACGCCCGTTGGGAACCCCAAGTGGAAGGTGTGATGCATGTAGCAGCAAGTTTCCCTCAGTAAGAAACCAAGGTTTATCGAACCAGTAGGAGTCAAGGATCACGTGAAGGTCGTTGGTGACGGAGTGTAGTGCGGCGCAACACCAGGGATTCCGGCGCCAACGTGGAACCTGCACAACACAATCAAAGTACTTTGCCCCAACGTAACAGTGAGGTTGTCAATCTCACCGGCTTGCTGTAAACAAAGGATTAACCGTATAGTGTGGAAGATGATGTTTGTTTGCGAAGAACAGTAAAGAACAATTGCAGTAGATTGTATTTCAGATGTAAAGAATGGACCGGGGTCCACAGTTCACTAGTGGTGTCTCTCCCATAAGATAAATAGCATGTTGGGTGAACAAATTACAGTTGGGCAATTGACAAATAGAGAGGGCATAACAATGCACATACATGTCACGATGAATACTATGAGATTTAATCAGGGCATTACGATAAAGTACATAGACCGCTATCCAGCATGCATCTATGCCTAAAAAGTCCACTTTCAGGTTATCATCCGAACCCCTTCCGGTATTAAGTTGCAAACAACAGACAATTGCATTAAGTATGGTGCGTAATGTAATCAACGCAAATATCCTTAGATAAAGCATTGATGTTTTATCCCTAGTGGCAACAACACATCCACAACCTTAGAACGTTTTGTCACTGTCCCAGATTCAATGGAGGCATGAACCCACTATCGAGCATAAATACTCCCTCTTGGAGTTACAAGTATCAACTTGGCCAGAGCCTCTACTAGCAACGGAGAGCATGCAAGAACATAAACAACATATATGATAGATTGATAATCAACTTGACATAGTATTCAATATTCATCGGATCCCAACAAACACAACATGTAGCATAACAAATAGATGATCTTGATCATGATAGGCAGCTCACAAGATCTAACGTGATAGCACAATGAGGAGAAGACAACCATCTAGCTACTGCTATGGACCCATAGTCCAGGGGTGAAATACTCACACATCGATCCGTAGGCGATCATGGCGATGAAGAGACCTCCGGGAGATGATTCCCCTCTCCGGCAGGGTGCCGGAGGCGATCTCCTGAATCCCCCGAGATGGGATTGGCGGCGGCTGCGTCTCTGGAAGGTTTTCCGTATCGTGGCTCTCGGTACTGGGGGTTTCACGACGAAGCCTTTAAGTAGGCGGAAGGGTAGGTTTAGGGGCGACGCGAGGGCCCCACACGCCAGGGCGGCGCGGGCCCCCCTTAGGCCGCGTGGCCCTAGTGTGGCGGCGCCTCGTCGCCCCACTTCGTTATCCTTTCGGTCTTCTGGAAGCTTCGTGGAAAAATAAGACCCTGGGCGTTGATTTCGTCCAATTCCGAGAATATTTCCTTTGTAGGATTTCTGAAACCAAAAAAACAGAAAACAGCAACTGGCTCTTCAGCATCTCGTCAATAGGTTAGTGCCGGAAAATGCATAATCATGACATATAATGTGTATAAAACATGTGAGTATCATCATAAAAGTAGCATGGAACATAAGAAATTATAGATACGTTTGAGACGTATCAGTTGTTTATGATCTTGCATGCTCTCCGTTGCTAGTAGAGGCTCTGGCCAAGTTGATACTTGTAACTCCAAGAGGGAGTATTTATGCTCAATAGTGGGTTCATGTCTCCATTGAATCTGGGGGAGTGACAGCAACCCCTAAGGTTGTGGATGTGCTGTTGCCACTAGGAATAAAACATCAATGCTTTGTCTAAGGATATTTGTATTGTTTACATTACGCATAGTACTTAATGCAATTGTCTGTTGTTTGCAACTTAATACTGGAAGGGGTGCGGATGCTAACACGAAGGTGGACTTTTTAGGCATAGATGCATGATGGATGGCGGTCTGTGTTATTTGTCGTAATGCCCTAAGTAAATCTCATAGTAGTCATCATGATATGTATGTGCATTGTCATGCCCTCTCTATTTGTCAATTGCCCAACTGTAATTTGTTCACCCAACATGCTATTTATCTTATTGGAGAGACACCACTAGTGAACTGTGGACCCCGGTCCATTCTTTTACATCTGAAATACAATCTACTGCAATCATTGTTCTCTTTTGTTTACTGCAAGCAAACATCATTCTCCACACCATACGTTTAATCCTTTGTTTTCAGCAAGCCGGTGAGACTGACAACCTCACTGTTAAGTTGGGGCAAAGTAGTTTGATTGTGTTGTGCAGGTTCCACGTTGGCGCCGGAATCCCTGATGTTGCGCCGCACTACACTCCGTAACCAACAACCTTCACGTGGCCTTCATCTCCTACTTGTTCGATAACCTTGGTTTCTTTCTGAGGGAAAACTCGCTGCTGTACGCATCATACCTTCCTCTTGGGGTTCCCAACGGACGTGTGCTTTACCGTCACAAGCACTAGCAACGGAGAGCATGCAAGGTCATAAACAACACATATATGATAGATCAATAATCAACTTGACATAGTATTCCATATTCATCGGATCCCAACAAACACAACATGTAGCATTACAAATAGATGATCTTGATCATGATAGGCAGCTCACAAGATCTAAACATGATAGCACAATAGGAGAAGACAACCATCTAGCTACTGCTATGGACCCGTAGTCCAAGGATGAACTACTCACGCATCAGTCCGGAGGCGGGCATGGTGATGTAGAGCCCTCCGGTGATGATTCCCCTCTCCGGCATGGTGCCGGAGGAGATCTTCTGAACCCCCCGAGTTAGGGTTGACGGCGGCGGCGTCTCTGGAACTGTTCTGCTATTTTGGCTCTCGGTACTAGGGTTTTCGGGGACGAAGGAATAAATAGGCAAAGGGGCAGCGTCGGGGGAGCCAGGGGCTCCCTCCCCACGTCACGGCGCGGCTGTGGGCCCCCCCGGGCCGCCATATGGGGAGGGCCCCCTGCTGGCCTTCCTTGACTCCTCTTCGGTCTTCTGGAACACTCCATGGAAAATTGGGCCGTGGGCTTTTGTTTCGTCCAATTCCGAGAATATTTGTAAAACAACTTTTCTGAAATCAAAAACAGCAGAAAACAGGAACTGACACTGTGGCATCTTGTTAATAGGTTAGTCCCAGAAAATGCATAAAAACATTATAAAGTGTGAATAAAACATGTAGGTATTATCATAAAACTAGCATGGAACATAAGAAATTATAGATACGTTGGAGACGTATCAAGCTCTACTCGTGCATCCAACTCCCAAAAACCAAAATGCCAATCGTGTCCACCATATCTACCTATATGTGGTATTTTATCGTCATTCCAAAGTAAATTGCTTGTGCGCTACCTTTAAAACCTTTCAAAAATTTATTCCTTGTTTTTGCAATATATAGCTCATGGGAAAGTAGCCTAAAAACTATTGTGGTAAGGAATATGTCACTTGTGTATCTTAGTTCTTATAAGTTGCTTGTTGAGCGGTAACCATGTTATCTGGGGACGCCATCAACCTGTCACACCTTTGTTGAATATCATGTGAGTTGCTATGCATGTTCGTCTTGTCTGAAGTAAGGGAGATTTGCCATGAGTTGAAATGGTTCGAGTATGCATATTGTTAGAGAAGAACATTGGGCCGCCAACCAAAGCCATGTATCATGGTGGAAGTTTCAGCTTGGACACTCAAATCCTCAAAATCTCTTATGAGAATATTATTATTGTTGAATGCTTTAAGCACTAAAAAGAGGAGTCCATTATCTGTTTTCTATGTTGTCCTGGTATGGATGTCCTTAAGTTGAGATCTATCAAAATCGAGAAATCAAATGATCTCCTTGGACCTTTGTACATGTGGCATAGAGGTACCCCTTTGTGACACTTGGTTGAAACATATGTAATGCGATGATAATCCATGGAAATCCGAGCTAATTAGGACAAGGTGCGGGCACTTTTAGTATTCGATGCATGAGGCTTGCAACTTATAGGAAGTTTTATACATAACCCATATGAATTATTACTACCGTTGACACAATTGTTTTCATGCTTTCAAAATAAAAAGCTCTAGCACATGATTAATCCCTGCTTCCCCCTGCGAATGGCCTTTCTTTTACTTTTATGTTGAGTCTTCATCTTCTAAGTTCATGCACCATTAGGAGAGCATAGTTGTCATTCTTAGTTTTATGTGCATGGCCCCAAAATTATTATTGATTGAATCATGAATGTGTTATTACTTGTTCTTAAATTATTTGTATTTAGTCATCCTTTGAACTTTTAAGGTGTATGTCACTTTAAAAATTATTTGTTTGTTATCACTTACCTACTCGAGGACGAGCAGTAGTTAAGCTTGGGGATGTTGATACGTTGCAAACGTATCTATAATTTTTGATGCTCCATGCTTGTTTTACACCAATTCCTCTATGTTTTATGTGCACTTTGCATCGTTTTATGACATTTATTGGACTAACCTATTAACAAGTGCCACAGTGCCAGTTTCTATTTATTATGTCTGTTTATTGCAGAAAATGTCCAAAACTGAAAGTGCTCAGAAAATTCTGGAAAAATCACAGAAATTCTAATATACCAGAAGACTTCGGGAGCCAGAAGGGGAGACGGAGATGTGCCACGGGGCAGCCATACCAGGCCCAGGCGCGGGCCCAGGCCAGGTCGCGCCTGGGGGTGGTATGGGCACCCCGTGCACCCCCTCACGTCGCATCTTCACCTATAAGATCCCAATGACCTAAAAACTCCAAAACATATCACCCTCCGTCCACGAAAAGTTCCGTAGCCGCCGTCATCGCCGAAACTAAGTTTTGGGGGGCATAAGTCTCTGTTCCGGCACCCTGCCGGGACGGGGAAGTGCCCCCGGAGCCATCGCCATCGACTCCACCACCTCCACTTCGACTCCATGATGGATTGTGAGTAGTTCCCGCAGGGACTATGGGTTCTTGGCTGTAGCTAGATGGCACTCTCTCCCATGTGCTTCAATACAATGATCTCATGAGCTGCCTTACATGATTGAGATCCATATGATGAATCGGTGTTGTGTTTGTTGGGATCCGATGGATTGATCATTATGTTCAGTATATCTTATAAGTTTGTGAAGTATTTGTTGCTGTAATATTGTTATGTTTAATGCTTGTCACTAGTGCACGAGTGGCATGATCTTAGATCTAGGCTCTATAATTGTTGCTTAGATTGTATCTACAAATTGTATGCACATGTCTTTGTCCGAAACCCGACGCCCCAAAGTGATCTCGAATTGGGATAACCGGGGGGGATGGCTTTGATATGAGGATCACATGTTTTCACCAAGTATTGATGCTTTGCTCCGGTGCTCTATTAAAAGGAGTACCTTAATTACCAGTAGTTTTCCTTGAGTCCCCGCTGCAACCGGGCTGGTAGGACAAAAGATGTTATGCAAGTTTCTCATTGCGAGCACGTATGACTATATATGGAAAACATGCCTACGATATTAATAGACTGGATATTTTGTCTTAATGCTAAATTCAATTCTGTCAATTGCCCAGCTGTAATTTTTTCACCCAACACTTGTTATCTGGAGAGTTACCACTAGTGTAGATCGTCGGGAACCCCGGTCCTTTATTTTATCATCATTGCTTTTCAATCAACTGCGCTGGGATATTTTCCAGTGCCATCTTCTCTGTGTTACTGCTACTGGTGTGTTACTATTGCTCTCATATTACTGCCGCATCACATTTCCCTGTCAACACGCCATCAAAGTAGTACCAACTATTTTCTGGCGCCACATCATATTACGACTGCTTTCACATCACCCTGTTGGTAGTGCTTTTCCAGGTCCAGCTGAATTGACAACTCCACTGTGAAGGCTTATAAGTATTCTTTGGCTTCCCTGGTGTCGAATCAACAAATTTGGATTTTATTTCCCTCGAAGATTGTTACGATCCCCTATACTTGTGGGTCATCAATGGGTAGCCTCCGAGCCAAGTCAGGCTTGTACTTCGGGCCAGGCTTGGGCCTGATATTTGAGCCAGAACATCGGATCAAGCTGAGCTCGGGCTTTCAATTTGCGCGTTTTAGCCTGATCAGTCTGGTTGGGCTGTGCTTTTTTCTCATTCAGGTTAGGTTTATGCTGGAATTACAGGCTCTGCAGTCGGGTCAAGCCATACTCGGGCCTAACGTTTTACCACCGAGTTTTTTTTAGCCCGGCCTGAAACCCGGCTTGGTCCGAACTTTGCCCAGGTGTAGGTCCACAGTTCTCTAAGAGCATCTCTAGTCGCGTCCTCCAAAGCATCCCCCAAACGCCGCCCCCAATCAGAAATTCAAATTGTTGCATTCAAAAGAGATCGTTCCCGCCGAATCGTCGCGTTGAGAGTAGTGGCGATCAAATATAGCATATGAATAAAAATGTTTGCGAGGATTGTTTTCAAATTAAAATACAACAAACAATAAAACAAGTAAACAAATATAATAAATAGGGCTAGATGCTAGATCAAGGTGCCACAGTATTTCCTTTGATCCTCCACAAATGCTCAACGAGATCAGCTTGAAGTTGATCATGAACATTGCTGTCACGGATCTCTGCGTGCATGGCGAGGAAATCAGCAAAATCTACAGGCAACTCATGATCAACCTCCGCAAGAGGGCCCTCACACTCATAGGGACCAACATGTGTGATACGTCCAAAACGTATCTACTTTCCCGAACACTTTTGCTATTGTTTTGCCTCTAATTTGTGTATTTTGGATGCAACTAACACGAACTAACGCTGTTTTCAGCAGAACTGCTCTGGTGTCTCGTTTTTGTGCAGAAATCCAACTTTCAGGAAAATCCTCGGAATTTATGCGAAAGGTCCTATTTTCCCAGAATACTGACGGAGCCAGAAGGGCAAGCCAGGTGGGGGCCCGAGGGCCCCACACGCTAGGCCGGCGCGGCCCAGGAGGGGGGCGCGCGGCCCTAGTGTGTGGCGGCCTCGGCTGGCCCCCGACGCCCTCCTTCGGACTACTTATTGCCTTCGACCTAAAAACGCACGGAGAGAAGTCGAAGTCGCCAGAAACCATCCAGTACGCCGCCACCATCGCGAAACTCCGTCTCGGGACCAGAAACTCCGTTCTGGCACCTCGCCGGGACGGGGAATTGGAGGAGATCATCACCATCATCACCACCGACGCCTCTCCATCGACCAGCCATGTTTCCCCCATCCATGTGTGAGTAATTCCCCCGCTGTAGGCTGAAGGGGATGGTAGGGATTGGATGAGATTGGTCATGTAATAGTCATAAGATTGTTAGGGCATAGTGCCTAGTATCCGTAGATGTTACTTTTATGATATTGTTGCAACTTGTTATGCTTAATGCTTGTCACTAGGGCCCGAGTGTCATGATCTCAGATCTGAACATGTTATTGATTCATGAAGATATTCGTTGTTTATGATCTTACCTGCAAGTTGTACACACATGTCGCTGTCCGGAACCAATGGCCCCGAAGTGACAGAAATCGGGACAACCGGAGGGGATGGTAGTGATGTGAGGATCACATGTGTTCACGGAGTGTTAATGCTTTGCTCCGGTACTCTATTAAAAGGAGTACCTTAATATCCAGTAGTTTCCCTAGAGGCCCGGCTGCCACCGGCTGGTAGGATAAAAGATGTTGTGCAAGTTTCTCATTGCGAGCACGTACGACTATATATCGAACACATGCCTATTGATTGATTAGTATTTGGATACCATTTTATTATTATCTGCAAATGCCCCTGCTTTGATTGTTACATGAGTTTCTCTCATCCATGCAACGCCCGTTCATCCATCCCTGTGCCTATAGTATTTTAATCCTGTTGTTCACTATAATCACTACTGCTGTCTTTGTTACTCTGCTGCTGTTATTTCACTACTGCTACTGCTATAAAACTGTTACTACTGATAAACCCTTGCGAGCAAGTCTGTTTCCAGGTGCAGCTGAACTGACAACTCCGCTGTTAAGGCTTTCAAGTATTCTTTGTCTCCCCTTGTGTCGAATCAATAAATTGGGTTTTACTTCCCGCGAAGACTGTTGCGATCCCCTATACTTGTGGGTCATCAAGACTATTTTCTGGCGCCGTTGCCGGGGAGCATAGCTTTATTTGGAAGTTCACTTGGATTGATATTGTTCGCTGCAAATTCTCCATCATGGGTAAACCTCGCGATACTAAGGTCGCCATATTACCATCCACTACAAGAAAAGGTACAACTCTGAGTACCTCTGCTGCTCTTGATTCACCATCTGTGATAAGTAAACTTGTTTCACCACCGCAAGCTTCAAATGCTGGTACTTCTGCTGAATCTGAAAACTCCTCTTATAATTTTGATGATGCTTCTGCTGTGCTTGATAATGATGGTTCGTTAGGATCTTTTTTAGATGCTACAATTGCTAGGTCTAGACAAATTGAAAATACTGAAACTCCTAATGAAAATGCTGCTACACCTGTTAATTCACCTGAGTCTGTTGAATACTCTAGTGATGATCTTGATGAAGATTATGTGGAACTTGATGATGATTTTATTGAAAAATGCTATTCTACTACTGATGCAAGAAACATTAAAAAGTTGCTTGCGAGAACATACGTTAGATATAAACCGTCTCTGATCCTAAATTTGCCACATCTCCTATAAACATTAAGGATAAAGATTATGATTTTTCTCTTGATCTATCTCATATAGCTATTGTTGAGAAAACACCCTTTTGTGGTACTGAAAAAGAAAGTCTTTGTTGAACACATGATTGAGTTATCTACTCTGAGTAGCTTGTTTTCTGATGATGTTAAGAAGCGTACTTACTTTGTTGCTAAAATCTTTCCATTCTCATTAAAGGATGACGCTAAAACTTGGTATAATAGTTTGCCACCTGATTCTATTAATAGTCCAAAAGAATTGCTTGATGTTTTCTTCCGGAAATACTTTCCTGCTAGTGCTCAACATATTGCTTTGCAGAGAATTTATAATTTTGACCAGGAAGATGGAGAGAAATTGCCTGAGGCTTGGGCGAGATTTTGCTCTCTTATTAGAGCTCGGCCTGAACATGATTTGGAAAAGCATGATTTACTTGATATATTTTATAGTGGACTAACCATTGAGTCTAGGGCATACCTGGATAGTTGTGCTGGTTGTGTTTTCAGGAAAAGAACTCCAGACGACGCTGAAGAATTATTGGCTAAAATAGGCCGGAATCATGATGATTGGTCTACACCTGAACCAACCCCGACACCGATATTGAAGAAGAGGGGTATGATTAAATTAAATGATGAAGATATGAGGGAAGCCAAGAAGTCTCTTAAAGAGAAGGGTATTAAACCTGAAGACGTGAAGAATTTACCTCCTATAGAAGATTTATCTAAGATAACTCCCCCTTCATCCATGATTGAGGTACACTCTCTTCAACGCTTTACTAGAGAAGATATTCCGTATTCAAAACCTCCTGATCAATGCTTAGATGAGTTTGATAATTATATTGTTAAGCAAAATAATTTCAATATGAGAGTAGATAATCATTTAATGGAAAATTCTCGAGCTATTAGTGAATTGCATGATATTGTGGAGAGAACCTCCAATGATGTTAAGATGCTTGTTAAACATTTTCATATGGTTCAAACTCAAATTGATCAACTCACTAAAGTGCAAAATGACTTGTTGGAAAATAATTCTAAAGAAAAACATGCTTATGAAGTAACAACTAGAGGTGGTGTTTCTACCCAGGATCCTCTATATCCTGAGGGGCATCCCAAAAGAGTTGAACAAGATTCTCAACGAACTAAAACTAGTGCTCCATCTAAGAAAAAGAAAAAGAAACATAAGAATGTTGTAGAATCCTCTGAACCTGTTAATGATCCTAATAGTATTTCTATTTCTGATGCTGAAACTGAAAGTGGTAATGAACATGATAAAGATAATGATAAGAATGATGCTTCTGATAAAGAAGAGGTTAAAGAAGAACCTGAAAAGCATGTTAAAAATAAAAAGTACACTAAAGAAGATTTTATCGCTGAGAAACATGGTGATGAAAGAGAACCTTGGGTTCAAAAGCAAATGCCTTTTCCTGCTAAGAAATTAAAATCAAAGGAAGAAGAACATTATAATAAATTTTGTGATTGGATGAAACCTTTATTCTTGCAAATCCCTTTGACTGATGCTATTAAATTGCCTCCTTATTCAAAGTATATGAAAGATATTGTGTCTAACAAAAGGAAAATTCCTAATGAGGAGATTTCCACTATGCTTGCTAATTACTCTTTTAACGGTAAGGTTCCAAAGAAACTTGGCAACCCAGGTATACCGACTATTCCTTGTTCTATTAAGAATAATTATGTTAGAACTGCTCTATGTGATTTGGGAGCGGGTGTTAGTGTTATGCCTTTCTCTCTTTATAAGAGACTTTATTTAGATAAGTTGATACCGACTGATATATCTTTGCAAATGGCTGATAAATCTACTGCCATTCCGTTTGGTATAAGTGAGGATGTTCCTGTTCAAGTTACTAATAACTGCTTGATATTAACTGATTTTGTTGTGTTGGAAATGCCTGAAGATGATAATATGTCTATTATTCTTGGGAGACCTTTTCTTAACACCGCAGGGGCTGTTATTGATTGCAATAAAGGAAAAGTTACTTTCAATGTCGATGATAAGGAGCATACCGTTTATTTTCATAAGAGGATTGAGAAAGCATGTGGAGTTAATACAATTTCTAATGTGAGAACTATCAAAGTGGGAACTATTGATTGTCCTATATATGAGCCTAAAGAAGAATATCAAACTCTTGTGATTGGATCCATATCAATACAATTCAAGGTAACATGATTGATTTGAGGTTTAATTCTTCTTATGTTATGTAAAATTTATTTGGTGGCAAGACTTGATCACCCTTGTTAACAAATTCATTTTATATGCATAGAAGAGCTAAACAACATCTCTTTCTTCCTCCACTTGATCTACTTGCTGTAGCACTTTTGTTTTGCAAAGTTCTTTAGTTAATTAGAGATTTCAAAATCTTTTTCTGCCCAGTAATAATAAATTTAACACCCAGAAATGTGCATTTTTCAAAGTTTTCAAAAATTCACAAAAATTATACCAGTAGTCCTATTTTTCGACGAGACACCTGGGAACACCTGGGGATGACCAGTGGGGCACCCCAGGGTGGCACCCAACAGGCCGGCGCGGCCAGCAAGGGGGGCGCGCCACCCTGTTGTGTGGGCCCCTCCTTGCCCCACTTCATCATCTCTTCCTCCCACTCTCTTCTATCTCCTGAAAAAACTCGCACCAGGTTCCTCTCACTCGCGTTTTTGCTCAAGAGCTCCAGATTTCTCGATCTCTTTGCTCAGCCCAGATTTCTGTCTGAAATTTGGCACATTTGCTCTCTGGTATGTGACTCCTCCGATTATCCAAATAGAATTTTGTTTAGTGGAGTATATCTTGAATATTTTGCTGCTGTAGGTAACATGTTTAGTGAGCTTGCATGCTTGTTCTAAGTGGTAGAAACTAGTTTTGATGCATGATTAGTACTCTAGCAAGTTCCTATGGTAGTTTCCCTCAATTATATGTCACCAAATCAAATTTTATATTGTTTGTTGAAAATTTCAGAGAATGGAGTGGAATAGTCATCAACTAAATCAACAAGAATTGGAGGTGCAACAGGTTATGAGAGTTCACCGCGAAGAAGGAGTATATCCCGCTTACTACCCGTGCGTGGATTTTATGAGGAGTGCAGGAATCTTGCAAGATGTTCAAAGTCTAATCTCTCGTGCAGGGTTGGATGATTTTGTTGTTGGTGAACCATGCCAATATGCAAAATTGACTATGTCTGTAGTGCAGGATTTTGAATTCAATTGGTCGCGATCTAACCCCATGGTTCGGTACAAAATTTATAATAAAACTGTCAACTTGCCATTCAACGATTTTTGTGCAGCAATTAGAGTGCCGCAATGGGGATCATGCGAGAAGATAAGGGGATCGCCGCAAGAGTTCTTGGACCTCTTCAAGATGATTTGTCATGGAAGAAGATTCTCAGAGGATGGCGGTAAAATCAGTAGCATTCAACTCCCAGCTATTCGCTACTTTTCTCATTTCATCACCAAGTGCGTTCTAGCTAGAAAGAATGGAAGTAAATTATCTATCCAGGATTTAGCTTTTCTAGCTGCTGCATTATAAGGTAATAAGACCTATAATTTGGGTGCTTTGATAGCTTCTAGACTAGCCACTAACCGTGAGAAGGGCGGAATTTGTGGAGGTCTCATCGCCTCTCGTTTATTAGCTATGCATGGTGTAGAACCTCACCATCTGGATATTCAACTTCCCATAGAGAAACTTGACATAGTCTCCATGATTAAACATGAATTTGTTTCTGATTCGTCTAACTTGAGTAACCTGTTTTACAAGATAACATTTTATAAGAAAACTTGAGGACAACTAAGAAAACTGAAAAACTAGTAGGATTGCCTACACCTGTTCTGTTTAACCTTGATTTCAGGAAGAATTGGTCAGTCACAGAAGGTGAACTGAATGCATACTTGAAGGGAGATGGACATCGTGCAATAGACAACACGGAGGAGGCCGAGGAACACCTCGATTCATCATCCGATGCAGCAAGTTCTTCGCATCAACATTACGGTCATACGGAGCCTCCACGTTATTCTTCTGCACAAGGACCTTATTATGATCACGCCATGTGCGATTCGCCGGCGTGGAACCCTGACCCTCGCTGGGGTTGATCTCCACTTAGGCAAAAGCCTAAGCTTGGGGGGAGGTATACCGGCATCACTCATTGTTTGCATATTATGGTTGCTGGATACTTGTTTAGCTTCTTTGAGTGGTTTTCTAATGAGAGGAAGATGATATTTGGGGAAGTGCTGCCTGAAAACAGATTCTGGGCTGTTACTAAAAAAATTCGTGCGCACAGCCAGAACGTTATTTTGAGTTGCAAATTTTTGTGCATGTTCCCCAGGTTGTTATCTAACTTTCATTAGTTGAACACTTTTCGAACTGAGCAATGGAATATTTTTGTAAAAATCGATTTCTGTACTGCTGTTAGGTTTTGGCAGATTTCTGCCATCCTGCTTTTCTGTGTTTCTTCTAGTTTTCATTCTCTTGTTTTTGCTTTGTTTCTTTCCTAAAACACAAAAGGACCAAAAATATTTCTGTTGTTTCTCTTTACCATTTGTTATTTTGGTTTCTTGCTTTCATCTTGCTTTATTTGCTATCGTTGGTTTGCTATAAGAAAATCCAAAAAGATTTTGCTTTGTTTGCTTGTTTCCTTTTGTTCTTGTTCCCAATTCGAAAACACCAAAAATATTTGTTGTTCTTCTTTGGTTTTGAAAAGTTCATTATGGAGTTCAGTGGTCTTCGGTGGTTGGAGCTTGGTTTTCATTCCATATTATTCAAGCTACACAAGTGAAAATGCAATAATGACGATCTACGACAATCCGACTGTGGTGAGAGGCTGGTATGAACTCTATTTGTTTTCATTTTTGTACATATACTCATCCATGTGAGCATGCTTAGTTGGTTCATGTGAGGTATATGTCAATTAAGAAAGTCTACTAGTTCATGGTCTCTCATGTTTAGCTCCAATTTATTAATATAAGTAGCATATCATAAATATTTGCTTGCATTGCTTTATTCATAGATAGATATGACATTGTGGTATCCTCCTCTGAATAATCCACTTGAATCAACTTGGCACATGCTCACGCATGCATATGACTGAACAAAAGTCAATTAAGCCTCGATGATTTACTTCACCTCAGAGTTCTTGTATCACTTTTATGCCTCTGTTAATTTATTTTGCCGCAAGCATGATTATGACAGTTACTGCTCTCTTGATTGTCGCTTCCCAGTCTATTGCTAGCCTTCACTTGTACTGAGCGGGAACACTGCTTGTGCTTCCAAACCCCCGAAAACCAAGTTATTCCAGAGTGTCCACTATAAATACCTATGCATGGCATTTCAAACCATTCCAAGTAAATTCTCATGTGCTACCTTTAAAACCTTCAAAAAGCTTCTCAATTTGTGTTAATGTTTTATAGCTCATGAGGAAGTATGTGGTGTTTATCTTTCGATCTTGTCATTTACTCCGGACGGACTTTCACCAATGGACTAGTGGCACATCCGCTTATCCAATAATTTTTCAAAAAGCTGGCAACGGGGTTCCCAGCCCCAATTAATTAACTTTCATAAATTTACAAATAGACACTCCTCCATGGTATGTGATTGTTGGTCGGCACCCGAGGATTCGGTTAGCCATGGCTTGAGAAAGCAAAGGTGGGGAGGAGTGTCATCTAAATAAAACTAAAACAAAAAGGCACTCCTTCATGGTATGAGATTGTTGGCAGGCACCCGATGATTCGGTTAGCCATGGTTTGTGAAAGCAAGGTTGGAAGGAGTGCCACCCAAAAATAAAATTTCATGGGAGCCGCTCTTGGAAGTCCGGTTGATGAGGTAGTTAGAATACCCATTACCATTCGTTGACAACAACAAACACCTCTCAAAACCATTTTACTTCTGTCTTTATAAAAATGAAAAGCTCTAGCACATGTTAATCCCTGCTTCCCTCTTCGAAGGGCCAATCTTTTACTTTTATGCTGAGTCACCATCCTTTCTTTGAGCACTTTCTTGAGAGCACAACTGTCATTCTTAGTATAATATGCTTGTCTCAAAATATGATTAATTTGTGGTATAACTTTGATGCTTTTATCTTTGATAATCTCCACTTCTAGTCTTTCCATGAACTTCAAAGGTGCCCGGGCATTTATGTTTTGTTGTACAAATACGGGCAGGCGAGATACCACTTTATCATATCCTTTTATGAACATTGCAATCCTGCTAATAGACATGATTCATGATGCTTATTATTAATTTGTTGGTACCTTTTCCATGATTGATATAACTATTAGATGATTTTATTTGCATGTATCTTATTGTGAATTGTTTAAGTACTTGCCATATCATGAGAATATCTACATCATACGAGCAAATGTGTTCGTGAAAGTTCTTTTATCGCACTCAGTTGTTAACTGAATTGCTTGAGGACAAGCAATAAGCTAAACTTGGGGGGAGTTGATACGTCCAAAACGTATCTACTTTCCCGAACACTTTTGCTATTGTTTTGCCTCTAATTTGTGTATTTTGGATGCAACTAACACGAACTAACGCTGTTTTCAGCAGAACTGCTCTGGTGTCTCGTTTTTGTGCAGAAATCCAACTTTTAGGAAAATCCTCGGAATTTATGCGAAAGGTCCTATTTTCCCAGAATACTGACGGAGCCAGAAGGGCAAGCCAGGTGGGGGCCCGAGGGCCCCACACGCTAGGCCGGCGTGGCCCAGGAGGGGGGCGCGCGGCCCTAGTGTGTGGCGGCCTCGGCTGGCCCCCGACGCCCTCCTTCAGACTACTTATTGCCTTCGACCTAAAAACGCACGGAGAGAAGTCGAAGTCGCCAGATACCATCCAGTACGCCGCCACCATCGCGAAACTCCGTCTCGGGACCAGAAACTCCGTTCTGGCACCTCGCCGGGACGGGGAATTGGAGGAGATCATCACCATCATCACCACCGACGCCTCTCCATCGACCAACCATGTTTCCCCCATCCATGTGTGAGTAATTTCCCCGCTGTAGGCTGAATGGGATGGTAGGGATTGGATGAGATTGGTCATGTAATAGTCATAAGATTGTTAGGGCATAGTGCCTAGTATCCGTAGATGTTACTTTTATGATATTGTTGCAACTTGTTATGCTTAATGCTTGTCACTAGGGCCCGAGTGCCATGATCTCAGATCTAAACATGTTATTGATTCATGAAGATATTCGTTGTTTATGATCTTACCTGCAAGTTGTACACACATGTCGCTGTCCGGAACCAATGGCCCCGAAGTGACAGAAATCGGGACAACCGGAGGGGATGGTAGTGATGTGAGGAT
The DNA here is from genome assembly GCF_019359855.2 of Lolium perenne. Lineage (NCBI taxonomy): Eukaryota > Viridiplantae > Streptophyta > Magnoliopsida > Poales > Poaceae > Lolium > Lolium perenne. The sequence goes on from NC_067245.2 coordinate 47,660,247, forward strand.
CACATGTGTTCACGGAGTGTTAATGCTTTGCTCCGGTACTCTATTAAAAGGAGTACCTTAATATCCAGTAGTTTCCCTAGAGGCCCGGCTGCCACCGGCTGGTAGGACAAAAGATGTTGTGCAAGTTTCTCATTGCGAGCACGTACGACTATATATGGAACACATGCCTATTGATTGATTAGTACTTGGATACCGTTTTATTATTATCTGCAAATGCCCCTGCTTTGATTGTTACATGAGTTTCTCTCATCCATGCAACGCCCGTTCATCCATCCCTGTGCCTACAGTATTTTAATCCTGATGTTCACTATAATCACTACTGCTGTCTTTGTTACTCTGCTGCTGTTATTTCACTACTGCTACTGCTATAAAACTGTTACTACTGATAAACTCTTGCGAGCAAGTCTGTTTCCAGGTGCAGCTGAACTGACAACTCCGCTGTTAAGGCTTTCAAGTATTCTTTGTCTCCCCTTGTGTCGAATCAATAAATTGGGTTTTACTTCCCACGAAGACTGTTGCGATCCCCTATACTTGTGAGTCATCAATGTGTCCTGGCATGATTCTTGCGGTCATCCTCGATGATCATGTTGTGCATGATCACACAAGCCTGCATCACCTCCCACATTTGGTCGTGAGACCAGCTTAGAGCAGGGTACCGGACAATGGCAAATTGTGCTTGAAGCACACCAAATGCCCGCTCGACATCCTTCCTGCAAGCCTCCTGTCGCGTAGCAAAGTGGGAATTCTTTAGACCTGATGGATTCGAGATTGTTTTGACAAAAGTGGTCCATTTTGGATATATACCATCGGCTAGATAATAGCCTTTGGTATATTCGTGGCCATTGATCTCATAGTTGCATGGTGGAGCATGCCCTTCCACTAGTCAGCTGAACACCGGAGACTGCTGCAACACGTTGATGTCATTGTGTGATCCCGCCATGCCAAAAAAAGAATGCCAAATCCACAGGTCATAATCTGCCGCAGCTTCAAGCACCACACTGCAATATCCATGACGCCCTTTGTATATACCTTGCCAAGCAAACGGGTAGTTCTTCCATGCCCAGTCATGCAATCGATGCTTCCAAGCATTCCAGGAAATCCTCTGGCAGCATTTTGTGCCATGATCCTTGCAGTCTCTTCCTCAGTTGGCCCTCTCAAGTAGTATTTCCCAAACTTTCTCACCACAGCTCGGCAAAACTTGTACATGCACTCAATGGCAGTAGACTCACTCATGCGAAGGTAGTCATCCTGTGTATCGGCAGGTGCGTCGTATGCAAGCATCCTCATGGTGGTGGTGCACTTCTGAATCGACGAGAACCTGACAACGCCTACAGCGTCGAGCTTGAGCTTGAAGTAGGGGTCGAACTCTCGAACGCCGTGGAGGATATTCATGAACAGCCCCTTGCTCATCCTGTACCGGCGCCGAAATTTGTCGGCATGTGTTGCATCGTCGGTGAAGTAGTCGTTGTGCAGCATGGCATGCCTCTCCATCCTCTGCCGGGGCTTGGACTTCCTTCTCCCCGGCCTTGATCCTCCGCGGCGCGGCCTCTTCCTCTTCTCCGCCTCGGCGTCAAGCATGTCCTGGAGGGACGCGATGATCAGCAAATGCTCCCAGAGGTCGTCATCGAAGGCCTGCTCGTCCTCCAGCAGCAGGGCAACCATCTCATCGTCGCTATCCATGTCTAAAAGCAAAATCAATGGTTAAAATTGCGTCGAGACAGACGACGCAACGAACAGCGGCCAATCGCGCCTACCTGGCAAGTCGTCGAGCACCTTGTGTGCACGGAGGTGGGGCGGATTTGAGGACACGTTCTGGGACGCGATGGCCAAGCGGCGGCGGCAGAACGACCGGCGGAGCGCCAGCCGCGGCGATGGCGCCGACTCTCAGAAGAGATCAGACGCTCAAACGGCCGGCAAATCCAGCAGTGGCGGAGGGGTGGGAGACGCGGGAAGGAAGGAGCGACGAGAAAAAAAGGCGCGAATCAACGGTTTATGCAACATGTCGCCGATATGTGGGAGGCCGCGTCGCTTCGCCTCGCTTTTCGTTGTGTCCGGCGTGCCCGGAGCATCCTCTGTGGGACGGGGATGGCCTCGGGGCGCCAAACACCGTATCGAGGCGCGCCGGACAAAATTGGGCTTTGGAGGACGCAGCTGGAACCATTTTTTGGTCCGGCGCGCTCAAATTGCTTTGGGGGACGCTTTGGGGGACGCGACTGGTGACAAGGGATTAACTTATCAATGCCTACGGATTGTAGACTAGGGTTTCGTTGGATGTAGAGGGCAAGTAGATCTCGAAGGTTTCAGACGAAAAGTGCTCGACAATGTAAAAACTAGGGTTGTGTTGACAGTAGATTCGATCCTTTCTTTGTCCCTCGACTCCCCCTTATATAGGAGGTGGAGCCGAGGGATTCTCGATACACAAGTTTACAGAGTTCGGGAGGGTTTCTAACCCATCCCGCAAGATTACAAACATCATCTCCTAAAACAACTCTAGCTCTCCTTAATAACAACTTGGGCTTCCGAATCTTCTTATCCTTCGAGTTGTGGGCCTTCATTAAACCCCGGGTACCACTTTCATAAGCTTCTGGTGTTTTTGCTGAGGGAGGAAATTTTTCGGACAAGCTTTTCTAAGTCCTTGACCGATAAATCCACCGACAGGCGATCCACATCCTTATCGCCAGTATACCTCTAGAGAGGATTCTTGCGAGCCTGCAGAGGCTGCACTCTGATTCTAAGGAAATAGGCTGTGATTTGAATACCCGATAGTTCTTGGCCGCGGGTGTTTTGCAGCTCGCGGATGCGGGTCATCAGTGCTATTTCCCTTCTGCAGATGTCCTGACTGCCTCTTCCCATCATTATCAAGGTAAAAATGCATCTGACATGGTCCGTTCATCATTTCCTCGGGAGACACATATGGTCTCTGAAACCTTGGTCCACTATTTTGCCTATTATCACGGTAGTCACTTCTGTTGTCGCCTTGTTGCCCGTTACCTCTTTGGTAATTACCTTGATTGCTTCCTCCAGGGTTTCCTCGGAACCCAGCCGATATGTGGCCAGGAGCATAATTGTTGTAGAACTGGCGAGAAAATCGCCTTCTATTTTGAAAATTTCGACTGCGGTCCTCCTCTGGCGACCTGTGTCGCTTGTTATGTATAGCATCTTCTCCATCTGCCCACTTGTTTGCTATTTCCATCAATGCTGATATTGTTTTTGGGTTAGTTCTTCCTAGGTCCTCGACAAAATCTCCTCGCCGAATTCCTGCCACGAACGCGTCTATTGCCCTTTCGTCAGATATATCTTCTGCCGAGTTTTTGATGATGTTCCACCTCTGTATATATTTTCTCATGGATTCGTCGTGTTTCTGTCTACACGCCCTCAAATCTTCCAATGATGCTGGTTTCTTGCAGGTGGACCGAATTTTTTTTACGAAGATGTCTTCGAAACTATCCCAGTTGTCGATAGAACCTGGGGGAAGTTTCTTTATCCAAGATCGTGCGGCTCCACTCAGATGTACCTGGATGCTTTGCATAGCTGTTGCCCTGGTTCCTCCTATCAACTTCACCATCTCGAGGTAGTCAACGAGCCAATCTTCAGGATCCTGTAATCCGTCGAATTTCTTGAAGTTTTCGGGTAGCTTGAACCCTGATGGGACTCGAGTTTTGCGGACTCGTCTCGTAAAGCACGGGAGCCCGCACAGATCTTCATCTGCAACTTCTGGTGAATGCCGATGTTCTCTTCTTTCTTGTCGCGCTCTGTCTACCCTTGCTTGAGCCGTTGTATCTCTTGCCCCACTTGTTCTCGGTGGATCTTGCACTACTGCAGTGGGTCGTGGACTATTTTGCCTTGCGGTTCCTTCGGTAGGTGTAGCTGTGAATGCTGTTCCCATGACTCCAACTCCTGCCATTGCCATGTTGAATAACGCTTCTCTCGGATCCCCAGGGGGTGGTCTGGACGCGAGGATATAAGCTTGCGTTGCCATGTACCCAGCTTCTGGTGTTTTAGGGATGATATTTCCCCTGGTGTCGATCGTCATGAAAGACATGTCGAGGTTTTGAACCAGATGATCCCTCTCTGCTTCAGGTATATTTTGCAGTCGAGATCTTGCTCTCCTTCGAGCCTCTCTGTGACTATCTCCCAAAGTTCCTGATTGTCGGCTTAGTTCTGCTCTTCGCCTACTTGACGCGGAAGCTGCTTCCTTTCTCCTGTTCAAGGAAGCTGTTTGTTTTTCCAGTTCCCTACTCACACGAGCAAGTCTATATTGATAAGCTTGTAATTCTTCTGCTGTAGCAGTTGTTGTCATTGGTTCTGAACCGTCCATGGCTCTTGCGGCTCTATCCCATGCTGCTTGCGGGAGTTGGACTCTTTCACGAGGTGAAGACCCGACATATTTAGTGCCTAGGCCTCTTCTGAGATCAGCGGGATCGACGTATGGGTTTCCCAAATCGTCGAAAGCCTCTGACGTCTCTGGTGTTGCTCGGCTTGCCTCCTCGATTGCATAGACTTGATGATATTTTGGGTGTTGATTTTTGTCAGGATTGGTGACACCATCATAGAGATTGGTGAAGACCTTTCCGATGGCAGCAGATTTGTCGATGAAGTTGAGGCTGTCGATGCTGTCGGAGTCGCTGCTTATAAAGGAGTCCGCAGACGACCCGAAGGATGTGTCGCTAAAGATCTTGGCGAGCTTTTCGCCCGCCTTGGTGTTGATGAAGCGTGGCGACGAAAGTTCTTCATCACTCGATGAAAAGTCAGAATCGATCGCTGAAAATTCCGGTGAGATCGGAACTTCGAGACGATAAGATCCTTCCTTGTTGACGCTAAATCGAAATTCTCCGAACGTCATGACGATGGGCTCCTCCAGATACGCACATGCATCCAAACGGGAGGGCGGGTGAGGAATAAAATCGACTAGATCAGTTTTTTCCCGTTTACCTCGATCCATCGCATTGCTTGCTACCGACGAAGTCGACGATTCTGGACGTGCCATCGAGATCAGCTCCTTGCAACCTCTAAATCCCACAGACGGCGCCAATTGACAAGGGATTAACTTATCAATGCCTACGGATTGTAGACTAGGGTTTCGTTGGATGTAGAGGGCAAGTAGATCTCGAAGGTTTCAGCCGAAAAGTTCTCGACAATGTAAAAACTAGGGTTGTGTTGACAGTAGATTCGATCCTTTCTTTGTCCCTCGACTCCCCCTTATATAGGAGGTGGAGCCGAGGGATTCTCGATACACAAGTTTACAGAGTCCGGGAGGGTTTCTAACCCATCCCGCAAGATTACAAACATCATCTCCTAAAACAACTCTAGCTCTCCTTAATAACAACTTGGGCTTCCGAATCTTCTTATCCTTCGAGTTGTGGGCCTTCATTAAACCCCGGGTACCACTTTAGGCAGGCCCATTGGGTGTGCCTATGTCAACTGGAGATGCTCTAATGCCCCTCGGCGGCAACGTCGCGATTCAATGGCAGTGGTTGCACTACTTGTACTACCCGCGACTAGAGATGCATTACTCCAGGAGAGGGGAGGGGGCGGTGATGTGGGCGACCCGTGAAGAAAACCCTAGGCGACGCGTGAGAAGTGGAGATTACCTCGGTGGCGTCGGTGCCCCGTGAGATTCGATTGATTGCCTAATTTTATGGCGCTACCGAGGGAAGGGAAAGAAAAGCCGAGGCTAACGAGTACAAACACGTAAAAGCAATCACACGACGCGGGTCACGCTGAGTAAAATTGAACGGTCCGGATGAATCAAATCTCCTTCACCAAACGCGTTGTACGACCTACGACCAAATCCGATATAATAGTATAGATAGATAGATAGATAGATAGATAGATAGATAGATAGATAGATAGATAGATAGATTGGGTGGGAGAGAATTGGAGAGGATCAGGCCGGATGGATGGAGTGTTTCCATCAAAGACACGTGTGAAAGAACATGTCCATTACCCCATGTGTGGTTTTGGTAATTGATGACAATCCCTATGGACTAACGGTTGCATTGAGAATCAATCTTAGGTCAAGTCCATAGCTATGTGTTGGACTCAAGGTTGTAAGATGGAGAAGACGGAGTACAATGATGAAGACGGTGTTGAAGATGAAGAGAGAAGACGGTGTTGAAGATGGATGAAGACGGTGGCGTGCGTATATGTTGGAGGAAGAAGGTGGCATGGACAATGATGAAGAGGGTGAAGACGGAGCTTGCCGACTCGAGAGGAACGCGCGAAGACAAGGTTTGTGCTCGATAGGTTAGCGGGTCGCATCATCGGAGAGAGCTCAAACCTTGCATGCATTGCATCGTGTTCTTGGTTCTTCTTGGTTCTTATGCATGAAACGGATTTCGGTTGCATCGCATGTTGCATGTGCGAGGGTGATGATTTTCCCGATATACCGTATTGAGAGGTTACACCTCTATGACCATGAGAAAATCATCACTCACTCTTTTACATGATTTCATCATGTGAGGTGGTAGCTCTTGTCGCCCTCTTTCCAACGAAATTGGTTTCACGTCATTCCGATCTTCCTAGCTCAAGATATTGCGTTTTCCGTATGCATCTATTTGAAAAAGAAAAGGAAACAGCATATGGGCCGGGCGGTACTACCGCGGGCGGTACCGGCCTAAATACCGCTCGCGCGGTTTTGGCTTACTGGACCCTGACCGGTACCAGGCCGGTACCGGCCCGGTACTACCGTAACTCATTTACGGTACCTGGCCGGTAGTACCGGCCCAGCTTGCCTCAGCCCGCCTTGGGCCGCGCCGCACCACGCCAGTCCACTGCCGCCGCTCGCTGGCCCACCACCGCGCCCGCCCGCGCCCGGCTCGCCCCGCGCTCGAGTCCCGCGCATGCGTTGACCCGCCTCGATGGTGTGGTACCTTCCCGCCTGCGCCGTACGGCATGAGATCTCCCGCGTGGGAGATACTCGCACGCCAGGCTGGCCCCGCATGCTGCCGCTGCGCGCTGCTGCTTGCTCCCCTGGCCCACCTGCTGCTGCGCTGCCTGCTGCTCTCCGCCCTGCACACGCGCTGGACCCACACTGCCGCGCCGCACGCCGCACTGCATTGCTCCCTCTCTCTCTCCAATTTGCAGTTTGATGCACTGATTTGAACACAAGCGGTAGTACCGCTCCGCAGAGCGGTACTACCGGTTTTGGGCCGTTTTCAGATCTGGATTTTTGGGGAAAAGCGGTAGTACCGCTTTGACAAGCGGTAGTACCAGTTTGCGCGAATCTGACCGTTTTTCCAGCCCCCAACAGCTATATTTTGGAGCCCCTATTTATATCTCTCTTCCACCTCCGGCCCAAACACTTCTTCCCCTCCATTCTCTCTTCTCCATTGTTGACCTTGAGTTGTTTGATCCTCCTCTTGACCCCCCCACTATTTGTTGCATATTTTTGGGGGAAAGGAGAGAGGAGATCTAGATCTAGAGCTTCACCAATTGAATCCCTCTCCAAGTGAGGGGATCTTGCTAGATCTAGATCTTGGAGTTTCTTGGTGTTTCTCCACTCTTTGTTCTTCCTCCCTTATTCCCCCAATAGCTTGTGTAGCTTTGTTGGAATTTGGGAGAGAAGAACTTGGGCATCTTAGTGGTGTTCTTAGCCATTGCATTAGGTGCATCGGTTTGGGTTCTCTCCGGGGTTTCGAACTCGTAGAGGGCATGTTCCCTTAGTGGTGTTCTTGCCTTAGTGGCCATCTTGCCTTAGTGGCCATCTTGCCTTTAGTGGCCATATTGCCTCTTGTGGCACATTAGCATCTTGGTGGCTTGGTGGTGTGTTATAGCCTCTTGTGGCCTACTTGAGAGCCTCCGTGTTGTGGAGTTGCCTCAAGCCGATACTTGGCGTTTGTCCAAACTTGTACGGGTTCGGTGACCACCCTCAAGTGTCCCTTAGTGGATCGAGGCTTTCTCCTTTGGTGGAAAGGCTCGAGGAGAATACGGTGGCCCTAGTTGGCTTCTTGGAGTGCCTCGTGCCTCCACACCGCTCCAACGGAGACGTAGCACCCTTGGGTGTGAACTTCGGGATACATCATCGTCTCCTCGTGCACCGGTTACTTCTCAACCCGAGCTCCTTTACCTATGCGCTTTACATTGTGATATCTATCATGCTTGATGCTATACCTATCTTGTTATCACCTTGTTGTTCATCATGCTAGCATAGGTTGTTGGAGCACTTAGGCAAACCCCTAGTTGATAGGCCTTGAGCTAAACTAGTAAACACATGTGTAGTTTTATTCCGCCTAGTTTAGCTCTCAAGTAGAAGTTTTTATACACCGCCTATTCACCCCCTCTAGGCGACGTCCTAGTACATTCAATTGGTATCAGAGCTAGGGCTCTCTTATCTTGTTGGGCTTCACCGCCTAGAGAGTATGACGTCGACTAGAGGATTGGTGCACATTTCCGCTTTTACATTTGATGGCACTAATTATGATGCTTGGAAATTCTACATGCTTGATTGTTTTCGGGGCATGCACCCACATATGGAGCAAATTCTTGATATGGGTTTTTCTCCTCCCAAGGATCCACAAAATCCATCTTATGAGGAGAAGAAAAACTCTTATCTAGATGCTCAAGCTACTAAAGTGCTTTGCCATGTTGTGAGTCATGTAGTGATTTCCTCCATCGCGCCTTTCCGGAGTGCTCATGAGTTTTGGACAAAGCTTCGAGATACATATGGTGGGCCCAAGACCATTGAGGATGATCGCACTCCTTCCACTTCACCAATGTGTGATAAGACACAAGGTAATGATATGGTGAGTGGTGATGAACATTGCATTGTTGATGGTGAGCCTTCTCTTGATGATTCTTCATCCCTATCCCATTGCAATGTTTCATCTTTGGACTTGAACACTTATAGCACTATAAATGTTTTACATGCTAGTGTTGATAGTCCTTGCATGTCTTCATTTCATGTTGATATGCTTGCCTTGTCTTGTTGCCATAATAAAAATACTTTGCTTTCCTCTAGTATTTGTGTGCCTAACAATGTAGAGGAAACCGAAGATACCATGGGCCAAGACAAGATCTTGGATGGAGCTTCAATTTATTCATCCTCTTCATCACCTCATGGTTCCCACACTTGCCTTATGGCTAAGGCTTCTAAGGTATCTCCTTCCTTGGAACCCTATCTATCTTGTGATGATGAGGATGATGATATGGAAGAACTTAATGTTGCTTCCTTAAACATGATGGGTGAGTTAGTATTCCATGCTCTCCATGATAAGAAATTTGCTTGCTCTAACTTCAAGAAAATCTTGGATTTTGCCATTGAGAGCACAAAACTCATTGAGAAAATGGAAGGGCATGAGCGCGAGTATGCAAACGAGATTGCAACTCTTAGTGAAGCTCTTAAAGAACAACAAACCACCAATGAAACTCTTGAGGAGAACTTTGCTCTAAAGATACTTATGGTAAAGGAATCTCGTGATAGAGCTTTAGAGGTGGCACATGATTTTCGAACTAAAAATGGTGAGCTAGTAATTGCTCACGCTAAACTCCTTGAGGATTTTGAGCTTCTCAAAAATGGCTCTAGGGCTATTGAGAGTGAGCTCATCAAACTAACCGAGTCACATGAGCAATTTAAGGCTCTCAACCTAATAGAGCTTCCTAAGTTGCCTTCTTCTTGTGGTATAATTGATAATGCTTGTGCTACTAACTCTACCTCTTGCGAAGCTTCCATCTTGAAGGAGAATGTTGAGCTAAGGGCTCAACTTGCTTTGCTAACAAGCAATTATGAGAAATTGGAAGAAAGTCATGGAAAGCTTTCTAGCTCCCATGATGATCTTCTAGTCTCTCATGATTTGCTAAAGTTAGCTCATGAGGCTATCATGTCAAAGGTAAAATTTTGTGAGCCTCATGTGAGTACTAGCACTACCTCTCAAAATGTTATTTTGCCATGTGCTAGTGCTTTTAGTTCACCTACTCATGCTATTGATTTATCTTATGGTGAACTACCTTCTATGCCTTGTTGCTCTACAATTTCATGTGCTAGTGCTAGTAATTCACCCACCCATGCTATTGCTATATCTTGTGGTGAATTACATACCTTGCCTTGTTGCTCTAACAATGAAGCTTCCACTTCCTCTAGTACTTGTGTTATTACTAACCATGTAGGGGAAATCAAAGAGCTCGAGGCCCAAGTCTCTTCTTTGAAGAAGGACTTGGTAAAGGGTCATGAAGGGAAGCGATTCCCCAATGACAAGAGTGGACTTGGTTTCAACTCCAACGACAAGAACAAGTCCACCACGCACAAGCGGAAGAAGGGCCATGGACATGTGAAGGACCCCGCCAAGATTGTGTGCTTCAAGTGCAAGATTGAAGGGCATCATGTTAGATCGTGCCCCTTGAAGAAGAAGCCACATGGCGAGAAGAAACAAGGGAAGCGGCCTCAAGATGGAGCTCATGGTCTTCCTCAAGGTCAAGCTCAAGGTCTACCTCGACTTGAAGAAAGGCCGCTACCCAAGAAGGATCAAGCCAAGGCCCCCGTTGTGGAGAAATCAAGTGAGAAGAAGGAGAAGAGAAGAACATGCTACATATGCCGAGAGAAGGGCCACATCTCCTCCTTTTGCACTAGTGGTAACTCATCCAACCCTATCTTGATCGGTGGTGATTATTCTCTTTGCAAGGATAAGGTTGGAAATGTGTTTGCCAAATATATGGGCACTCAATGTGGTTTCTCAAAAAGAACCATTTGGGTTGCCAAGCCTATTGTGACTAACTTCTTAGGACCCAACTTGGTTGGGGACCAACAAGCCAAAATTTGATCAATAGGTACATGTGGAGGGCATGGAGGCTTGACTAGCTCATGAAGACTTAGGGGATCTTCATCATTCTCACTTCCTCAAGTCAAGTTGTTTTCCTTTCATCCTTTACCCATGCACCTCCTTGCGGTAACGAGTCCTCAACTCCTTTACATTGAAAGTTACTCGCTCCCCTTTCACATGTGTTGGTTTTGTACCTTGCATGTGGTTGTGTATGTTGTGCTTCCTACTTGCTTATCTTGCTTCCATGCTTATATATGTTGGGTGGCACATCATGTACAATTGTTGTTTGTTGAGCCTATTGCTTCTTATTGATATCTTAGTTGTTGGCTCATGTGAGAAATTAATGGACTATCCCATTTTGGGGGAGTGATATGCTTTGTGCATTTCACAATCCTAAAATGTGCGACATGATGAGTTAAAATTCTATAATGCCCATTAATTATCTCACTTGGTTCTTATTTGCCTCTTGCATGAAAAATGTCTTTATCACATTATGGGGGAGTATTGTGCTTTGTGCATTACAAGCCTAGAAAATGTGAACATTTGAGGTTGTGTCACATAGAATTGATATTATAGATTATCTTGCTCCTATGTGACATGTTTGCTCAAACAAAACCCACTTTACCATATGATTTCTTTGTTGTGAAGATAGTCTTGGACATACTCACAAACTACCATATGGATATTTCCTAAATACCTCTTGTCCTTGGACAATTGGTAATAAATTGTGTGGTATTGTTCCGGATCATCCTCACACTTGGCTCATGTGCTCATTTGCTTTATCTATTGCCAAGAATTTGTCCTTGTGGGTTAGACTCCCATTTGTCTTCTTTGCTTCTTATATATCTTATCTTTTCACTTGAACCTTGTGAGTGTCTTGATAAACCATGGTAGAGCAATGATCCCGCATTTGTGCATTTTGTATTCAAATGCAAAATTCTAAATAGTGCACTAATTTTGGGGGAGCTCTCCTATGTTTGCTAGAACACTCTCTTGTTTCAAGAATTTGACTTGGAAGACAAACCTTTTCTTTTCGGTACTTTGTGCCATCATGAAAAGCGTTGAGGGTTTGGTTTATTTGGAACCTTGCTTTCTTTGGGAGTTGGCTATCTCATTACTTGATATTTGGTCTTACTTTCCTATAATGAGATAAGTCCTTGAGCATGCTTGTTTTGGATATCTTGCTCTATTTCTCTTGTACCTATCTTGTGTGTGCATGTTTCTTTGTGGATAAATGTCTTTATGATGTTGTCCACTTAGAGAAACTTATATACATGAGAGATGGTACACATCTTTTGATATCCCTCTTTGTTGGAGTCCATTCTTTCCATTCTTATTTATCTCTTGATGACTCCACAAAGAATTTGATTTGAGTGTTCATTTTATCCTATTTGCATCTTCAAGCACTCATATTTGATTTCGGCACAAGCTTTGTTTCACTTGCTTCTTATTAAGCTTGTGTTTCTTTTTGGTTCATTGATTGCTTGCTTCATTTGTCGAAGCTTTCTCACGTTCACATCCTCTTGCAATCTTTGATCCTCAATATAGTTGGATTCCCTTCCGGTATTCGTCATTGAATACGTGCATTTGATTTCACTCACATTATGAGAAATGCACACCTCACGGAGGAAGTCTAACTATATTGGCCTTCCGAACCTTTCGTCCATTTTGGCAATCGATGCCAATGGGGGAGAAGTTTGGAGGGTTTAAGGGAATTGCTTTTGTTGGTTCTTAAGCATTTGCCTTTCATGCTTTGCATGGTTGAATATTTAGAGGATACTCCGCTAGGCGTAATTGCTGGTATATGCAATGAAATTCAAGTTCATTCACACATGCATATATTATGGGGGAGTTTGTTCTAAATGTTCAACTTGGGTTGTTCGCTAAATTCTATATTTAAACCCTCTCAAAGAGATTGTCATCAATTACCAAAATGGGGGAGATTGAAAAAACATGTCCATTACCCCATGTGTGGTTTTGGTAATTGATGACAATCCCTATGGACTAACGGTTGCATTGAGAATCAATCTTAGGTCAAGTCCATAGCTATGTGTTGGACTCAAGGTTGTAAGATGGAGAAGACGGAGTACAATGATGAAGACAGTGTTGAAGATGAAGAGAGAAGACGGCGTTGAAGATGGATGAAGACGGTGGCGTGCGTATATGTTGGAGGAAGACGGTGGCATGGACAATGATGAAGAGGGTGAAGACGGAGCTTGCCGACTCGAGAGGAACGCGCGAAGACAAGGTTTGTGCTCGATAGGTTAGCGGGTCGCATCATCGGAGAGAGCTCAAACCTTGCATGCATTGCATCGTGTTCTTAGTTCTTCTTGGTTCTTATGCATGAAACGGATTTCGGTTGCATCGCATGTTGCATGTGCGAGGGTGATGATTTTCCCGATATACCGTATTGAGAGGTTACACCTCTATGACCATGAGAAAATCATCACTCACTCTTTTGCATGATTTCATCATGTGAGGAGGTAGCTCTTGTCGCCCTCTTTCCAACGAAATTGGTTTCACGTCATTCCGATCTTCCTAGCTCAAGATATTGCGTTTTCCGTATGCATCTATTTGAAAAAGAAAAGGAAACAGCATATGGGCCGGGCGGTACTACCGCGGGCGGTACCGGCCTAAATACCGCTCGCGCGGTTTTGGCTTACTGGACCCTGACCGGTACCAGGCCGGTACCGGCCCGGTACTACCGTAACTCATTAACGGTACCAGGCCGGTACCGTGGCCGGTAGTCTCGGCCCGACTTGCCTCGCCCGCCTTCGCGCCGCACCACGCCGAGTCCACCACCGCCGCCGCTCGGCCCACCACCGCGCTTCGCCCGCGCCCGGCTTGCCGCGCTCGAGTCCCGCGCATGCGTTGACCCGCCTCGATGGCGTGGTACCTTCCCGCTGCGCGCCGTACGGCATGAGATCTCCCGCGTGGGAGATACTCGCACGGGGGGCCCCGCATCTTTGCTGCCGCGCCGCCTTCTTTGCTGCTCCCTGGCCCACCCTTTTCGCTGCATTTTCTGCTTCTCCGCCTCAGCACACCTTGTTGGACCCACACTGCCGCGCCGCACGCCGCACTGCATTGCTCCCTCTCTCTCTCCAATTTGCAGTTTGATGCACTGATTTGAACACAAGCGGTAGTACCGCTCCGCAGAGCGGTACTACCGGTTTTGGGCCGTTTTTCAGATCTGGATTTTTGGGGAAAAGCGGTAGTACCGCTTTGACAAGCGGTAGTACCGGTTTGCGCGAATCTGACCGTTTTTCCAGCCCCCAACAGCTATATTTTGGAGCCCCTATTTATACCTCTCTTCCACCTCCGGCCCAAACACTTCTTCCCCTCCATTCTCTCTCCTCCATTGTTGACCTTGAGTTGTTTGATCCTCCTCTTGATCCCCCCACTATTTGTTGCATATTTTTGGGGGAAAGGAGAGAGGAGATCTAGATCTAGAGCTTCACCAATTGAATCCCTCTCCAAGTGAGGGGATCTTTGCTAGATCTAGATCTTGGAGTTTCTTGGTGTTTCTCCACTCTTTGTTCTTCCTCCCTTATTCCCCCAATAGCTTGTGTAGCTTTGTTGGAATTTGGGAGAGAAGAACTTGGGCATCTTAGTGGTGTTCTTAGCCATTGCATTAGGTGCATCGGTTTGGGTTCTCTCCGGGGTTTCGATCTCGTAGAGGGCATGTTCCCTTAGTGGTGTTCTTGCCTTAGTGGCCATCTTGCCTTAGTGGCCATCTTGCCTTTAGTGGCCATATTGCCTCTTGTGGCACATTAGCATCTTGGTGGCTTGGTGGTGTGTTATAGCCTCTTGTGGCCTACTTGAGAGCCTCTGTGTTGTGGAGTTGCCTCAAGCCGATACTTGGCGTTTGTCCAAGCTTGTACGGGTTCGGTGACCACCCTCAAGTGTCCCTTAGTGGATCGAGGCTTTCCTTTGGTGGAAAGGCTCGAGGAGAATACGGTGGCCCTAGTTGGCTTCTTGTAGTGCCTCGCGCCTCCACACCGCTCCAACGGAGACGTAGCATCATTGGGTGTGAACTTCGGGATACATCGTCGTCTCCTCGTGCACCGGTTACTTCTCAACCCGAGCTCTTTTACCTATGCGCTTTACATTGTGATATCTATCATGCTTGATGCTATACCTATCTTGTTATCACCTTGTTGTTCATCATGCTAGTATATGTTGTTGGAGCACTTAGACAAACCCCTAGTTGATAGGCCTTGAGCTAAACTAGTAAACACATGTGTAGTTTTATTCCGCCTAGTTTAGCTCTCAAGTAGAAGTTTTTATACACCGCCTATTCACCCCCTCCCTCTAGGCGACGTCCTAGTACATTCAACGTGGATAATACTCCTACTCAGCAATACCCGGTGATCCCCTCGTGTCGAACAAGGGCTTGGTTCCACGTACAACTGGGCATGGGCAGCCATCGAGCCGGGTGGGCTTGCACTTCGGGCCAGGTTTGGGCATGATATTTGAGCCAGAACATCAGGCCATGCTAAGCTCGGGATTTCAGTTTTGCGCGTTTTAGCCTGGTCAAGCGAGGCTTCTCTGGCTGAGATGGGCTTTTTGCTCATTTGGGCCAGGTTTGGGCTGGAATTACAGACCCAACAGTCGGGCCAAGCCAGGCTCGGATCTGACTTTTTACCACCGAGTTTTTTAGCCCGGCCTGAAGCCCGGTTTGGCTCGAACTTTGCCCAGGTGTAGTTCCACAGTTCTCCAACGCCCCTCGGCGGCAACGCCCATCGCAGCCTCTCCCCGGAACACGTGTCCAGACCTAATATTCCCACCCAACAGCGCTACTACCTATCTTCTGGTCCCCCTTCCCTCCCTCCCTCCGTCGTTCTACTCCACAGTAGTGGAGCGGCGACGAACTGGCAATCCACCCGGACTTGGATTGATTCGGTGATCTGGAACCCTAACTTTTTGTGTAGGTCTCAGACAATTGTTCATCCCCTAACTTTTTCGTGCCCAGATCTTTCGTTCTGCCACGGATACCCCTAACCCTGCATAATTCTTGATTTCAGAGGAGGAGGAGGGGGGCGGGGAATTTCTTGGTTTGGGCGGCAAGATGAGGCTTCTGCGGGTTGCCACGTGCAACCTGAACCAGTGGGCGATGGACTTCGACACCAACCTCCGGAACGTCAAGGAGTCCATTGTGCGGGCCAAGGCCGCCGGCGCCGTAGTCCGCATCGGCCCCGAGCTCGAGCTCACCGGGTACGGATGCGAGGACCATTTCCTCGAGCAGGACACCACCGCGCACGCGTGAGTCTTCTCCGTGACCTACTAATGTTTCTTGAACCAATGAGTTACGGAAATACAGGTAGTGCTGACTGCTGTGGCTGTGCGAAGATGATGTTAATTACTTCCTACTATTCGTGTCGTTTGGGTACTGCAGTGTCAGGTAAGGGGAATTGACTATTTCTGATGATTTAATACTTCGGTAGAACAGGTTATGGCGTCCAGTCATTGTAATGAAATCAACTAAATGAACACCTGTTATATGCTTTCGAGCAAAAGCATCTAACAACTGGAGTGTCAGATCGATGTGAGACATCACTTGGCTTTTTCTGGGAACAGAGATTTTTTTATTGTGTAGTACGTCTTAGTTCTTTACCTCTTTGATTTGTTTTTCTGCACAGTAAGATCTATCTATTTTCCACTGTGCATGATCTGAATCACAAAATTTAGTTAGGGAAGTTATGGTTCTCTACTACTAGTTAACTTACTTTATGTATGGAGATCGCATGAAATTGTAATTGTAAGTGGGTGGACTTATTTTCAGCCTGTCACTGCTGTTCAGTAGCTTCTGTAAGGTATTTATGTTCCTCCGATAAATAACAATTTCAGTTATCTGTTCTAGCTTTATTTATGTCTTTCATCTTCAACATATGCGTATGAAGCTTGATTTATATGATAACCCTTTGAGTGCCCCATTGAACAACAGTTGGTAGTTCCAAAGCGTAATAAATATTTTTCTCTCATACTGATATTCTGTCTTGAGGTTTCACATTCTGATGAACGAAGATAATATTCACTGCTAATTTATTTCATTCTGCAGATGGGACTGCCTGAAGGACATTTTGTTGGGTGACTATACAGATAACATCTTGTGCAGCATAGGGATGCCTATTATTTTCAACAGTGTACGGTACAACTGCCAGGTTTTCTGCTTAAATCGCAACATTATTATGATTCGTCCGAAGATGTCCCTTGCAAATGATGGAAACTACCGTGAATTCCGATGGTTTTCTGCTTGGTCGTATAAAGATAAACTTGTTGACTATCAACTTCCTGTTGATGTCTCAGAGGCTATTTCCCAGGAGACTGTGCCTTTTGGTTATGGTTATATTCAGTTTCTTGATGTGTAAGTACTAATGCTTAATTTAGTTTTTTATGATCACAAACTTGTGATTTCAGCCTGATTCTGTCTTGGCAACCTTACCAAATAGAGCACAAATTATTGTTTTAGAGGGTTTACGCGGCATTGTCATCTTTTGCTAACATTGTCTGAACAATTTATTGTTAAAGGACATATTTTATTATCTTACTGTTCTGCCAAATCACAAATCAATATGCCCTAGCTGCTAAGTGCTATAAACTAAAATGTATGGCACATTGAGAAAGAGAAATTCTTATACAAGAAAGTGAGTGCTCAGCTCTCCATTTCTTTACTAAAAAAAAGACTTGTACTTTCCTGTGGTTATTCCAATTCTCAGTTCCTATGTAAGCAGTACTTTGTATGCCTTATGATGGCCTGTGCTGATGTCATGCCCCTCCTCCCCTCAACCCCCAACCCCCAACACACATACACACCACAATATAGCTTACCCATTTGATCGTCTCTGTATGGAGAGGATTATTTTTTTAGCAAATATCCTCATGTTGCATTTCCCTACCTCTTTACACTATTGAAATGCAGCTTTAGTTCTCAACACTTGGCTAGACTCATTATCTTCTGTAAATGTGCTAAAATTTATTTATGACCTTTAGCACATATGCTCAAGATTGCTCTCTGCTAATATGGTTTAGATTATTATGCACCATTAATTAGTAATATTATGTGATTGATAATCCTGCATTTCTTGATGAAACTGAACTGCTTAATTACTGTGTTATCACCCGATTCTATTATAGTTTTGATTTTAGTTATCATGTTTCAGATCTTTGGCTGCTGAAACTTGCGAAGAGCTCTTTACTGTAAATGCCCCTCGGATTGACCTAGCATTTAGTGGTGTTGAGGTTTTCATGAATGCTAGTGGAAGCCATCATCAGTTAAGGAAGCTCAATCTTCGGATTGATTCCATAAGAAATGCAACCCGTTTATGTGGTGGTGTATACATGTATGCTAATCAACAGGGTTGTGATGGTGGCCGCCTTTATTATGGTATGTCAAAATCTATATGATGTTTTTCTTAGCATCTTATGTCTTCAAAAAATTTAAACTCCATACGTGGAATTGGGACTTCCTTTGAAGGAAGTGTGTGTGTTATTTGAATTTCTCAAATGTTCCACGTGGTAACAGTGATGATATTCTTAAAGACTGAACTTTGGGTGATATTTTAGTATTTTATTGAACTGACACCATCAGCATTCAATGTGATCTCCCCCTTTTTTTGCATGAGATGCAGTTATGATATATAGTGATTTTGGTTCTATTGTGTCAGAATGCCATGTATCTTTGACCCATCTATCTTCAGTCCAGTAATAGCTTTCTTTTTCAATATTATACAAAAGGCTTGAGCATGATTTATCAATAGAAGGCCGGTCAACATAGTACGCAGCTAGAGATTATCCCAATAAGTTATGTAATCATCCATAGCATACTCATCCAGCAGTAGTTATGTGGTACATTGATTTTATGCATTCATTAATTATTTTCATCAAAGTTGTGTGATTTTATTTATGTGTTCCAAATTATTCTGAACGTTCTTACTAGATGGCTGCTGCTGCATTGCGGTGAATGGGGATGTGGTCGCCCAGGGATCACAGTTCTCATTGAAGGATGTTGAAGTGTTGGATGCTCTGATAGATCTGGATGCTGTAAGTTATAGCTTGTTTGGTTCTTAGCTCCGGTCTTGTAATGCTGATAGTGTGCAACACCCTTGCCAAGTTCGTTCAGTGCCCACTCCACCTGTGGGGCAGGCCCATTTGTACATAGTACTGTTCTTATATTTTCGTCCTCGCTTTGTGTAAAAGGGTTAACCGGGAGGTGCTACATTTGGAAACAAGGGTATATATGCTGGTTCAACTTTATCTAAACTCTCCACATGGTACTAATCCAACCAGAAAACTAAACTTAAGCCACATGGGCCTCACACTAACGGGCCTGGGGTAAAGTACTTCTCTCAACAAAGCTATGCATATTATTTCCAAGTTTCCAATCTAAATGTCTAAAACAATATCAGTAGCCAACGTTTTCAAAGTTTGACTTATGACATGTCCAAAGTGCCACCTTTTCATATACCGGAGGGAGTAACAATTATTGCATAACTATGGGTATGGTATTTTGTCCAGTGACTACTGACATCTCCACTCTACGGTTAGTCTTGTTTTGTTTGAGGGGTTTTATATAATTCTTATTGTGTGTAGGGTTCCCCAAGGTCATAAGTTTTGGTTCTGCTCTTTGGATTTTAAATTACTAATTCTAGAGATGATAATTTATCTTTAATGTAATTATATTTACTGTACTCTGTATATAACAGAGCATCTTTTGCACACGCAGGTATCGAGTTATCGAGCATGTGTTTCTAGTTTCAGGGAGCAAGCAAGTCATGTAACTAAAATACCTTGTGTTAATGTACAATATAAGCTTTGCCAAACATTTCATAATGGAATGATTCCAACTGATCCGATTGAGGTTAGTTTCTGTTTCTAGATTTATATATTTCTGGTATGCTTCTCTATGGAATATTTTATGGCCGGAGATGCATATAATCCTATCTTTGAAAAAGATCTAAGCAGTCTCCGAATGGCCAGGTATTAGGACTTGGCAATATTAGACATCCAAGGTTCATAGTGCAAGTGTAAGAGATTCGGACTAGACGGCTAGTGGATCTTTAGTTACTTATTTATTAAGCTACCTTTTTAATTTGACAGTTGTGTCCAACGAGTAACTCCTGAACTTGATAAAGATATGGGTCAACAGGCAACATCTGTGCCCAAACTTTTCTTTCCACGACTTAATTCTTGGCCATGGTTTGGATTTGTTGTTGTCAACTTAGGCAGTCTTGAAAATTGCTTTCTGCAAAATTGATAACTATTGCTGTCACCTGACAGTTGATACTGTCTGAGTCATAATCAGGTCATAATGCTTTTCCTGCGAGAATATAACATGAAATATCATATTGCATGTACTGAAATACTCATTTGGCTGATATTTTCACCCTTTATATCGTTGGAGGGAGCTACATAGTATACTGTGCAAAGGTGAAGTTCGACTAACCTTTTTCTTTTACCTCTGAAGATTATGTATCACTGTCCTGAAGAGGAGATTGCATTCGGACCTAGTTGCTGGCTATGGGACTATCTTCGCAGAAGTCGAGCGTCGGGATTTTTGCTTCCACTTTCGGGTGGTGCGGATAGTTCATCTGTTGCAGCCATTGTTGGCTGCATGTGCCAGCTTGTCATAAAAGGTCAACTTAAATAGTCTTTCATCTTCCGCCTTTATTAGCACCATCTTTTATGAAATACCTTTTGGAATGTAGTTTGCAGGAAAGTAGTCAAATAGTCTGTCTGCACATCGGAATGCAAAGCATATGTGCTCCTCAGAAAAGGAGCAAGATCAACTAAATGTCTTTTAATATGTTGACTGTTACATTTTTTTGCCATGCATAGGCCACTGATAACAAGCGTACTGTAAAGATGCTGAATCAGTAGTCTGATATGTAGGGTTGCCTACACTATCTTTCTCTTGAGACGAAAAGGTTAGAGGATCCATTTCCATCTTCAGCTGGTATATGCTAAAATCCAATTGTCAGATTCGGCGACTGAGGATTCGGACAAGTTCATCCAGATAACTGTTGGATTCATAAACGTAAACAGAATGCCAGATGTGTCAGGATACATCATTTCACAATGTCTCTTCTGATTCTTATTTGATCACACTACCAAAATTTAATGAGATCAACGAATGGTGAAATAACATCCATGAAGGTGTCCACATATAGTAAAAATTACGGTCAACATCATGCCAGTAGTATGCAATGTGCAGCTCCTTCTATCAAGCACATAAGCTGCGTCAAACATCACAAGGCAAACAAATGATCTTTTGAATTGGATCCTGTTGATGGTGTAATTCATATAGGTTCTCTTAAAAAATCATATATGTTAAAAAAGGAGATGAAGTCTTGTTTGTTGGAACAAGTTGAGAAATCTGCTTAGTCCTAGTACTTAGGACCAAATCTGGGACTAGTTGGAAGTAAAGTTGTTAGGTTTACCTTGGTAATTCATGCAAGTCGACTGGGCTGCTTGATAGATTGGAATGCTTACTTCGGGGTATGATAATTCTCTTAGGAATAAGGTCTTATATCTGTTAGATATATTTTCTGATTTTTCTATATCTTCTTTTTGATAACCTGCATATCTTACTTGCACATTAGTGGTGAAAGTTATGACCTTGGGACAAAGATTTGGTTTACGGTGAATGGGTAATGTGCCTAACAACTTGGGTCCATGGCTCCATGCAGACGGCCTAATTCCCTTTTGTGTCTGCAACTGCCAGCTGTCAGAGGCGTGGAACTCATACCTTAGCCCATCAGAGATAATTATAGTAGATAATTTTAGTTTGTAAGGATATTTATTAAGTTAGGGGATAGGTTCCTTTAATTAGGAAAACAGAGATATGGTTTGTTAGGAAAAAAGAGACACCATGAGTATTCAATAAATGAGAATAAACTAGTAAATATCTAATCCCCGTCCCCAACCTTCTCTCTCTCTCATCCCCGGTACCGTGGCCAGTCAAGCTTCGCTCCTCGGAGCTGTACCCCCAACCGCGTCACATTCATCTGTCCTAGGACTTTTACCAATCCTAGCACGTGACACCAGCACAGATCCTCTTTAGATATTCTTAGATGTAGTGTTTTCTATTTCTTTCCAGGTTGATCTGCCTCTTTAATGTAGTCACTTCCACAACTGCATCTTTTATTACCAGAGGCTTTTCAGTTATGGTCAACTTGTTTTTCTTTCATGAAACATTTTTTTCGAGAGCACACACAAAGCGTGCCATATCTTTATAGAAGAAGAAGAAGTGTTAATGTACAAGATCCGGGCGATTTGATGTGAACATCAGAGTTCAGAACTCTCACTGTACCCCCCCCCCCCCACACACACACACACTCCGACTAAGGCCTACTCTCGCGCTCCCTCCTCTCCTCGCACTCCCAAAGCTGGGATTCTTCTCCGACCTTGTCGACTATTTGATCCGTGTTGATTTGTCTCTGAACATTGCCGAGGACTCGCGCATTCCTCTGTTTCCAGAGTGTCCAGGCAGTGAGTATGATCAAGGTGTCTAGATGTCTTCTGTCAGACTTTCTCACTCTTTTTCTTGCTTCAGTCCACCATCTTTCCACCTTCGTATTCTGCTGTGGCTCTTGTATCTGCAGCTTCATACTTCTCAAGCATCTGAACCATACTTGTCTCGCATAGGTGCATTGGGTTAGGATATCATCGATGTTATCCTCGTCTTGCAGACATGTGAAGCAAGGATCAGACAGCTCTTGTAAGCCATGCCTGGCTCTACGATCCGAGGCCAGAGTTTGTACTTTATTGCTAGCCAACAGAAAATTTTACTGTACATTTCATCGGCACAGTCGATTTCCAAATCGGCTTACTCACGGTCCATCTAGTGTTTCCGTGGCACAACATGGCATAAGTTCCTTTCGCTGAATATTCCCCAGGTTCAGTTCCCTTGCAGGAGATGCAATCCGGCACATGTTCATCTCTGACAACCCTGTCAATCTCCTCAAAAGTTTAATGCACTGGACACAGCTTTCGACAGTCATATCTCCTGTGATGTCCTTTATCCAGTTGTTCTCTGTCAGCGTATCTGCTGCAAGTCTAGAATTCTTGCGTCTTGTTTCAACCAGGGCTGTCACAGCTGGGGCTATCTCTTCCAGTGTACACTCATGAATCCATCGGTCGCGCCAGAATAATTTTTTTCTGCAATCTCCAATTGTGAACAGAGCAAGGCTCTGAAACACCTCCCTCGCCTCCGGATCATTCAGAGCCGGCAGCCCTTGCAAGAGTAGCTGGATCAGTGTGTCGCATCCAGAGCCAACAAACTCAAAGCACCAAGCCTTGAAGACGTAGATCCTTCACTCCTAAACCTCCATAGCATTGAGGCTTACATATGCTGTCCCAGGCCACAAAGCATTGCCGTCCACTAATCTCTTCTTTCCCCGCCCAGAAAAAGGCGCACAGCTACTTAGTAATTTCCTCAAGTAGTCACGCTGGAGCTTCCGCTACGAATAGCTGATAGACCGCCCTCGCAGAGATGACTGACTTGATCAGGATCAATCTCCCTTCTTATTTTCGTGAAACTTATTTTCGTAATATTTGGTTTCATTATGATAGTTCAGAAGTAGTAACTATAAAGTGCAAATACCTTAATAGCTACAAAATCACAACCATAAGGAAGTGTTTTTTAATGCGAATCTGGCAGTACTAATTTTGCGTCATAAAACCTACATATTGTTATGCCTTATACTCCTGAATGGAGGGAATACCCATTTCTGACACTAATTTATTATTTATAATATGCATGGCATGCAGATATAGAGAAAGGAGACGAGCAAGTTAAGGTAGATGCTATGCGGATTGGTCAGTATAAAGATGGGGAGTTCCCCACAGACAGCCGAGAACTTGCAAAACGTTTATTCTACACCGTTTACATGGGAACAGAAAACAGGTGAGATTTGATTTAAGGAATCAATTTTTCTTATGTACCCTTTTCTAGAGTAGCGCTCTTCCCATTTGACAGGCACCAGAATATTCTTTTACGCAAGAGATTGAATCTGTAATGATGATATGAACTAAGCAATTTCATTTTCTCTTAAAACCTGTTCAGGTTATACTGTTTGTGTTGGATCATATGGAACTCAAACTAGCATTTCCGACATGTATTGCACAATCTATACCTAATAATAAAAACAAAAGAGCTTCTCCCGGTCCGTCATTTTTGTTTCTAGTTTTGCCCTCCCACCAAATACATATTTACCAGAACTGCCACCACCAAGTAAAAATAACGTTTCGTTTTAGACAGTCCCGCAATCCACTGGGGAACGTTTCCTCCGTCTGTCGTCTACCCCAATTCAGTCCCAACCGCACCGCTCGTGGCTGCACGCCACCTACCGTGCGCCAACTGGTCGGCGAAGAAGCGATGCTAATGATGACATGCTCATGTGGCGGGAGGGAATGTTCAGATCCATGGGGTAGCTGATATTTGGGGAGCTGTTCGTGGGAATGTTCAGATCGATGCCCTTGCGCCTGTCTTGATGTTGGAGCTAGGTGGGTGCAACGCCCTCTTGTACTCTTGGCTGCAGCCGACGCTGCATGCGCCCGCGCTGTCTGGGCGTTCTGCACGCTCAACATGGAGTTGGCGAGTCGGCACTGCCGTCTGTGGCCGCTTGGCGTCCGTGTGCGTCCTTACTTCTCTTGGTCGAGGTGGAGGCTGCCGTTGCTCACGCCAGATACTTGGTCAGGTCCTCCATCTATGATGTTGTGCTGCTGAATCCACGACAATAGTTCGCGAGTCCTGGAAGCATCTCACTCCAGGCCTCCAATTCATGGTCAGTGATTTCGTACCTCTGTCCCTCAAACAACGGTGAGATGAGCTTCCTGGAAGCTAAGTATACCTGGGAGGATCTATTCAACGGGCCCGCCAATAGTACCTGAACTGAGAGGCCAGCCTGTCTATTAGCTCCGTACAATGTCTTCAATAGTGCAAATTTGCATTTGCTGCCTTGATACTATATCAGTACAGCGTACTAAACTATTTGCATTTGCATTTGATGGATGCATAGTAAATGTTGTCCCATTGCAAAGCATTGGTGCCTGCCATGCATGCTGTTAATAGGAAATAAATTGTTGCTAATTGAACCCTACCTCATACATGTGTGCACAAAACTCATAAGGATTAATTCAGAGGTACCATTAAAACATTAAAACATGGGCTACGCATCACTGAACTGCTAACAGCTTATGTGGATTAAAAGCATGCACACATGATGGAGCAAGTCTCACAATCCAATTCACATGCATAACATTATTGTACAAACTGTTTGCATAACTGAAATTGAAATACAAAATGTACCGCATTTGGGGACATCCGATAAAATTGGACCGATATAGAAATCTCTACGGCTCTACGCTAATGTAGCACTGTAGCAACACACGGGCTGTGTGGTAGTATTGTTCTCTAATGAAGTTGGCGTCGGTCGATTGTTAGGGAGTGATCTCATGGAACTAAAACCAGAACAATATATTATATTTACTACTGAATCTAGCTACCAGAGTTCAGAATTCGGAACTTCACAAGGCATTGGACCTGTTCCATACATGCTTCTGATCGTTTGTTCTTTAATTTATACCTTTTGATTTGGTTTTCTTCATCAAAGGATATGTAGTATGATTTTCATATACTTTGCTTGTTCATATAGTATACTTGTTGTTTTGTCTTGTTCACTGTGTATTTTCTCTACAGTTCTGAAGATACTAGATCACGTGCCAAAAGGCTAGCTGAAGAGATTGGTTCGTTCCACTTTGATGTACCTATTGACAGTGTAGTGTCTGCATTTCTTTCTTTGTTTGAAAGATTTACTGGGAAGCGACCACTTTACAAGGTAGTTTTGTACTATGACACTCTAATCTACTAAACAAATAGCTTGAATGCATTTGGGGTACATACATTCTTTATTTGTGAGGACTGGGAGCATATTTTTCAACTTCACATTTATCCTCATTTCATTACATTTTCTTGGCTAACAAAGAATATTAAACTGAAGGTTTTGTCTTGTATCTTTGATGGTGGGAATTCAAATTCTTTAACTGGTTTGAGGTTTCTGAAATGCAAATTATCCCAAACTTAAGTACTCATCAAGTCTGAAATATATGGGCAATACTTTGTAAATAAAAACTGAAATAAGCCAAGAAGTTCTATTCTTTCTCTTTTCGTGCAAGTCAGTTAGACCACTGCTTATGTTTTACTGTATAGTAAAGTGGAAAAATCATATTTATCACATGCCATGCAATTAAGAAATTTGATTTTTTGTTTGGGTAACCAAATCTTGTAATTCTGACCAGCCTGCATTTCATTCCGTGACAAGCTGGAAGCAGTTGACGTACATCTGATGATCTCATTTTTTTTAAAAAAATAATCCAGGTTGACGGGGGATCACATACTGAGAATCTGGGATTACAAAATATTCAAGCCCGAATCAGAATGGTGCTGGCCTTTATGATGGCTTCTCTTATGCCATGGGTTCATAACAAATCTGGGTTCTATCTTGTTCTGGGGAGCTCAAATGTTGACGAAGGATTGCGTGGTTACTTGACGAAGGTAAGTTCAACACATGTTGGTTTCCTTTTTAGATAGTTCTGGCCCATGTTGGAATATACGTGAGTCTAAGCAGCTTAGAGACCAAAGGGAACCAAGTATAATTTCTTTCATCAATCCTTCCTCTCAAATCAGTATTTGTTGAACTCTTGTTTAATAATATGTGGTAACGAGTAGCGGCAATAAGTATTTCTTCCGTTTCTAAGTATGACTGCAGTTCAGCCGATATAAATCCCATTGGAAGTGTAAGTAAACAAGATCTTAGGGCTTTCCTACGATGGGCAGCAGTACATCTTCAGTATTCTTCCTTGGCTGAGGTTGAAGCTGCACCTCCTACTGCAGAGCTTGAGCCAATCCGCACAGATTATAGCCAGGTAACTAAATGTCGTGAAAATTCGATGTCTTGTTTACAGTTTGAACTCAGCAGAAGTTGTACAACTAGGCTGTTTTTACTTTGATGACGGGGACTGTGTGTTCCCAGTATTTCCTAACC
Source organism: Lolium perenne (assembly GCF_019359855.2). NCBI lineage: Eukaryota > Viridiplantae > Streptophyta > Magnoliopsida > Poales > Poaceae > Lolium > Lolium perenne. The sequence continues at coordinate 47,687,044 of NC_067245.2, forward strand.
CTGCTCCTTCTTTTTCCTGTAAATGGTACTTCGAAGGCATCATAGCTCACATGTATGTACATTATGTGCCTGCATTATTCTCCTGCTCTGTGTCACAGTTTGTAGCGAAACAACTTTCAGCTCTATTGTGATGTTGCCAACTCAAAATACCACATTAGTATATTATTCATTCAAGTTTCAGTTATTTTTGCTTAAAATTAACTTAGCTAGCTATCAACAAGAATATACCAACTATTTATCTGTACTCAAGTATTCTCTTTTGATTTTATATCTGTTGTAGTTGGATGAAGTAGACATGGGGATGACGTATGAGGAGTTATCAATATACGGGAGATTAAGGAAAATATTCCGATGCGGTCCTGTTTCAATGTTTCAGGTTAGTCTCCAATTGACTTTACTTTTGGGTGGTGTTTCTTAACTTCAAATTCAAATTCAAATTACTTTTGCAGCATACTAGAAATCTGTATGATGTTGACCTGTAGCTATATTTAACAGAAGGAAGTTTTCATTTCAGAAAGATAACAATTTTATAGTTCCATTGATTATCTTTGCTTCGTTAAGCAGTTCCATCTTTGGGGTTTCCTTTTTTGTAGGTTTTTTCATTGATTGCACTCTAGTTTTTCTTTCAATAAAGTAAGTAATTCTTTGAGGGGATGGGTATAAATAGTTCAACGTTTTGCTCCCCTGCATATTTTTCACCACTCTCTTCTCGCTTGTGGGGTTTGTAGTGGGTAGTATTTGTGAAGTTCAAAACTAACACTTTCACCAAACTTATCTTGATACTTGAATAATCGAGCTTACCAGGGTGGGAGCATCTGATATCATCTTTATATGGCGGTCTTTTTTTTAAAGCCTTTTTCACGACTTTTATGGGTTGTATTTTGGACTTGGGGGTACCAAGAGAGCACCCCAAGAGTGTGAGCACCGAAAGCTCTATGCTCTATATTCTGTGGGTACACTTTGGTTTTCCCAGCCCAGGTAAACAGCTGATGTGATGTTAGCTGGTTGATGAGTTGCATATTTCAGTTGTGTTTAGTATTGTTTATATTTTTGTCTTACTATTGTAACGTTTTTGCTGAAAAGTTGGATATGATACAGGAACTAACAAATTGATATTTAAATGATTTCAATTTAATTTATTATCATCAATTCAAATATGCTAATATATATTGCTACAGAATCTCTGCCACAGGTGGTATGGGAGACTATCCCCATCAGAAGTGGCTGACAAAGTGAAGCACTTCTATAAATATTATGCCATAAACCGGCATAAGATGACTGTCTTGACACCATCATATCATGCTGAGGTACTCGTTTCAGTTTGTAAGCTATCGACATTGGTGTTCCTTTCTTGTAACCCTGTGTAGTTTTACTCTTTATTCATAAGTTAAGCTCTAGGAAATGTACTTACAAATGCCAAACTATGCATATTTTCCTTTTTAAACCCTGTTTAGTTTGTATGTATGAATGCTTGGGGAGAATAAGAGAACTATACAGTAGTTGATATGAAACTAGGATGGCCTTTTTTAACATAAAACTGACGTAAAGAGCCAAAGACCTGCCTTGTGCTGCTGTAACAATAGACTATTTTTGCAGAGCTATTCACCGGAGGATAACAGGTTTGATCTTCGGCAATTTCTGTACAACACAGCATGGCCATACCAGTTTCGGAAGATCGATCAACTTGTGCAAGATATCGACAAAGATGGTAAATGGGAAGATTCTACAGATATGCAATTAAGAGAACGCAGAGCTGTTAGATCAGCCCAGGGAAGTGGAATGGGAGTTGTGGCCGCGGGATCTGCCAATCCCAGCGCCGGGTTGTAACCAAATAAACATATGAAGTGGGCTACTCAATGACCGTGGGTTGTTGCCTCCAGAAGCGTGCCCTGCCGGTCTTCCACAATATCTCATTAGTTTCCACATCAGCAATAGTTTACACATTCTTCGATGACCTCGCGGTGTAAAGCATCCAGTTGGAACAATATGGTTGGCGCCAAGCAGATCTACCTCACACGAGATAAAAGCAATCCAAACATCAATAGGTGTATGCTAAACCATTTCTAAAGAGCTCCCCATCACATTGAACTTAAATAAGTTGAAATAGCATGGAGCCTCCATGTGTGATTTTGATATTTGATGGCAATCTCTATGAACTAATGTGCGTTGAGTTATACTTGAGGTGAATCTTTATGTTCATTTGTTGATGATGAACATGTGAAGACATTCGTGAGTGAGTCTTCTCCATCTTGAGGCAAACATAATCATGATTTTTCTAGCAAGTGAAATTTGCGCAAGAAAAATGTATGATATCGATATGGTTTCTCTTTCACTAGTCTGATGGCGTTAACTGGAAGACATGGTTATATGATCGATAGCCGTCAATGTTCCGAAAAGTGTATTTGGCACATGAGCACCAGTGCTCCTGATTTATAAAAATCATATTTTTTGGATTTGAAAAAATATGAAATTAAATACCCACATACATATAAACATTCTGAAGGTACGGTAGAAATTTTGAAGAAAAATATGTTATATTTTAAGCTATACAAAAAAGACAAATTTCTGACAAATATATACCTCTATACGTAGCCACAAATTTGTTTTTTTTTCCTGTAGCTCAAAATACAATGCAATTTCTACCAAAATTTTACATGAATATTCAGAATATGTGTATGTATTCATGGAATAAATGTGATGATTTTTTGAAATGCAGAAATTCAGTTTTTAAATATTTTAAAAACTGAGAGCACTGGTGCTCATGTGCACCAAATTTGCTTCCTCAATGTTCCTACATAAATGAATAAATATTCATTTGTATCTATATAATATGTAAACCTCCACATATAAATAAATGTTCTTGAGGCATAAAATGTATTTCTATCTACATATTGTACAAATGTCCATATGATTTTTAAAAATTGCACGTCCGAAAGAGGGAAAAATTCATACAAACAAACAAAAAGCAGAAAAACACATTTATTGTATGTAGAAAGTCTGGGAACAAAAGAACAAAAGTAATTGGAAAATTGACACAGAAAATTAGGAAAACGACTAGAAAAAAAAAACAGAAGAGAAACAAACTGGTAAAAAAACCCAAAAGGAAACCGGAAAACGAAAAAGCCCGAAAAAAAACCACCTCTAAAACGTACAACACGAAACCAACGGGTAAATGGGCCTGGCCCATACGTGCGCAGAGGTACGCGAAGTACGTTTCGCCTGACTCGCCGAGAAGCCAACTAACAAATAGTTTCACTTCAAAAAAAAAAAAAAAAAACAATTCGCTGCACTGCACTGCTCTCTATCCCTCTCTCTTTCTCTGGACACGGCGGCGACGAGCAGCAGCACACGGCGGCCATCTGCAGGCGCGAACTAGCCGGCGAGCGGCGGCACTACAGGGTCGGAGAGCGGCGGACGTGGTCAGGTATCCGCCTCTCCCATCCCTAAATTTCTCAACTTCTCACTTTTACTACTGTTCTTAAACCTAAATTCTGAAATATTCACCTAAACATCGACCGTTGCCGTTCGGTTCTGAATGTCTGCAACAAATCCGAATCCTTCTTCGCGAGGATACATATGCGCGCATTTTAGGTTCGATTATTCTAACAAAATCTTCACCCAACATTTCGGGGGCTGACCTAACCCCAACGCGAGGCAATGGGGTTAAAGTCTTAAAGGTGTGGCCAGATCAGGAAATTTCTTGCACTAGATGGCCCAAAAGACCACCTTGAAATTTATGGCGTTTGGCTATACAGCCAAGCTGATATGGGTGCTTCTCTCAGAAATGCTTCGGTTTACTAGTTAATATCTGATCCTGGAGATTCGTGCAGTAATCTCACAAATTAGCCGGTGTTTACAGCATTTTTTATATTGTAATGGACCTGGTTATTGCATAGACTGGTGTTCCTTTTCTTTCATGAACCTTTTTTTTAAAACGGAGGAGAAAGCTTTGCCTCAATCTATCAATTAGGAAGGAGTTTGACAAGAAAGTAAAAAAACATCATTACAAAAAAGCCTACTCTCCTGGTATCGTTTCCCCCAAACTCTTTGCACCTGCAATTACCCACAAGCGGGCTTCAATCTTAATCTTATCTAAGACCACATAAGGTGGTTCATGCTTATTATGGAAGACTTGGCATTAGGCTCGTTCGAAATCTCCCCAAAGGTTAGCGAGGTAAGGGAAGCCAAAGCCTTTTGATCTGGAATAGAGGCATCTGACATCATGCTCCACCATTTTTTGATTGAGTGATCCATCCATTGGCGGGGATGAAGAAAGTGAAGACCCAACCACTCTTTCATGAGGCCCCGTAGCCAGATGGTGTATCTACAATTCATGAGGAGATGAGTGACCGACTATGTGGTTTACTTGCATAGTGGACATAATCCGCAATTAGGCCATCTTCTTTTTTCCCAATGGTCCGCCGTAAATTCTATTTTGAGTTGCTAGCCAAGCCTTCCATATCATTCTATTCATGTTGGAGGAGATAGTTCCCAAGAATTGCACCTCATATGCCGATGCTCCCAATTATTCTCCATTTGCCGTAAGCTTCCAGCTTATGTCATCGTCAATGCTCTCTCAAGTTATACATGCCTAGGTGAACCCCAAAGCTCCACGAATTGTGCGAGATGGTCTAGGGTAAAATTTTCTCCCAACTCGACATTTCCAATCCATGTGCCGTCGTGCAAAGCTTGGGCAACCGTCCACTTTTTCCTTTTGGATATTGCAAAGATGAGTGGCATGATTTCTGTTGGCTCTCCCATTTAGGTATGGCGCATGCCAAAATGGGGTCTTTTTCCCATTGCTCACCGTGATAGTAGTAGCGGCTGATGTCCATGTCCTCCTTGTGCAAGGATTTCCTGACCCCACCCAAATCTTATCGGGGTTCTTCAATTCAAGCCATGGCAAACAAAGGTGAAGTGCTGTGGCAAATTTGTTCAAATGAAGGATCCTGAGACCTCCAAGATTTTGTAGGCGGAAAACCACTTCCCAACTTACTTTACGTTTGGTACCGGTGGTTGAGTCCTTAGCCGACCAAAGAAAGGCACACTCCAATTTCTTGATGTAGTTTAAGGTGGGAACCGAAAGAAGCGTCAAGTAGTATATTGCTTGCGAAGAGATGACCGATTTTATGAGGGAGGAAAGGCAAGCGGTGGTAATGTATATTTGCCATTCCATGTTGGTAGCTTGCCTGTGCACTTGTCTTCGAGGTGTTGGAAATCAAACCCTCCTAAGCCGTCAAACCGAAAGTGGGAGCCGAAGATATCTCATAGGGAATCCCTTGATCATGTTAGAATCTGCTATTTTTATGCTCTTCTCACAAAATGTTGCGCAAACTTTCAGGTAGACATTCAGCTGAGAATAATTAGGTCATGTTCAGTATGTTTACAGCCATTGTAGATACATTTTGGTCATATATTAGGATATATCCCACTGTTAAAATTAGCATCAATAATGGCGGGAATCTAGTTAATAATAGTTGGAGCCTTTGGATGCTGATAAATTTCTGACATTTTTCCACATCTATGGGATTGCTGCAAGAGAGATGTCCTCTCTGGTGTGGAGTTGCGAGTAGGCAGATGAATTAGCAGGAACAAACTTTTTTATACATGGTGCAGGCTGCATAGGGTCTGAAACTGGTACATCGGTGCATGCCAAGAGGTGCTTGATTGCTTGGCTTTGCTGTAGTGCCACCCTTTTCAATGAGAACAGAATGTGGGAATTATTTCAATGTCTGTTTTGAGATTTATGCCAAGTTTTCATATAAAAATGCTGCAGCACAACTCTTCTAATACATTTATGTATGTGGACCAAAGTTCCTTTTTCTACAGTTGATTTTTACAAAGAAAGAATATTTAATGTAGAACATTAGAAGAAAAAAAACCTGTAAAATTGAGCTTTTAGTGTAGATGCATAATATGCTGCTGTAGCATGGTGTTAATATAAAAGCAGAAACACCATGGCCACTCAATCATTTGTAGGAAGTAGTAACACTAAGGCTGACATTTTTTACTCTTTACTATTTTATTTGTAAATTCCAATTTTTACACCCTAGTTTGATATTTCTGATGCTAATTACCCCATTTAGCAAGTTTTCATCCTAATTACCCCATTTAGCAAAAGTTGGGCCAATTTTTACCCCTGGTTAAATTTTATGAGCATTTCAACAAGTGGATCCCTGCCATCACGTACATGTGGTGTGCCACGTTATGGTTTTTCTCTCGACTTTTTTGTGCAGGAACCGGTGTGATCACAAACCGAACCGATTTTTGTTTTTCGCTCAGCTGGATTGGCCTGGTCATTCGTACCTTTTGCTGGCATGCAGAAAGAAAACTGTATGTCTCACGACCTGTTACCAAGCTGTTGCCAACATTGCCAAGAACTCCCAGGCCAAAACCTTTTGCCGGAATGGAGAAAACCGATCACGGCGGATACACTGGAAACAACAATCCGGTCTCAGGATCTGTACTTCTAATCAATATGCTACTACATATCCAAATAAATCTAACCAACTGGGAAGGAAACACATGGGGGAAACAGAGCATTAAATCATACAAGAGAAGGGAGAGGTTTTCCTAAGGGCTGTCGCCTCTGGCTGTGACAATTGCCATGGTCACCGTTAGGAGAAAACCCACTAGGAGCAACCCCCCACTAGGAGCTCTAACGGGCGAGATGGGAGATTGGAACAAAAACCTTTAGGAGAAAACCCACTAGGAGCAAACCACGAGAACGAAAACAGTCTATGTGGTACGCCTGTCTAAACTCACAGTTTTTCTTTACAGGGGGTAAAAATTGGCACAACTTTTGCTAAATGGGGTAATTTGGATGAGAACTTACTAAATGGGGGTAAGCAAGGTCAGAAAGATCAAACTAGGGGGTAAAAACTGGAATTTACTCCTATTTTGTTTGTTGCTTCTATTTTTATTTTATGTTTTTTTATAGACTTAAAATTTGCAATTGTATGACCTCTGTAACAGAATAAATACATTTTCTGCTGTTCTGCTCTGTAATTCCGTGAAGGATTGATGCACCTCTTAAAGCCAGGCTGATATGTTTTATAAATTTGACTTTTAGCAGGTAGTCACCATGGTTTTCCTTCAGGCCGAGATGTCTTGGAATGTTCTGATCCCTGCTGACCAGCTGAGCCCCGAGGGTCTGTTGCTCCGCAAGTCCATCATCGTGCGTCTTCTGGAGGACATAACAAACAGGAAAGCCTCCAAGGACCATGGCTACTACATCGCTGTCAATGAGCTGAAGGCGATATCTGAAGGGAAAGTTCGTGAGCTGACCGGAGATGTTCTTTTCCCGGTCACATTTACCTGCATCACCGAGAAGCCCATGAAGGGTGAGATCTTAGTCGGCTCTGTGGAGAAGATCCTGAAGCACGGTGTGTTCCTCAAATCTGGACCTATGGAGAACATCTTTCTGTCAGAGAAGACGATGAGTGAGTACAAGTACCTTGGCGGCGAGAGTCCGATGTTCAGGAAGGACCACTCGAAGCTTGAAAAGGATACCATCGTGCGCTTCAAGGTCATGGGCTTCCGGTGGATGGAAGCAGATCGCCAGTTCCAGCTCCTCGCAACGCTGGCTGGTGATTTCCTCGGGCCGCTGTGAAGCGGATGCTTCCACAGGCTTAGCATGCCCCCTGCTGTATATTTTGTTATCCAGGCCGATGGATGGATGTGTCTGTAGGATGTGTCTGTAGTGCGTTAAGTTTGACTTGCAGAGTGAACTTCGCTGTTGTAATGACTGATGGAACATGGTTGGTGTAACCTGTTGCTGCTGACGCAAGCTCTAGCTGTGATGCCAATGGCATTTGGCGAATCAGCGTAATGTGAACCATGACGAACCTGCATTTTAAATTCTACTTGCCTGCATGTGTTGTTGACATTCTACAATTGCTTGCATGCTTCCTATGACATTCTGCATATCAGAATTGCCGAACATGCCTAATTGATCTTGGTTGAAGCCAAACTTGTGCTTTATCATGTACCGTTGAAAAAAATAGTCAGACAAGAAATATACTAGTACTGCCATCTGTTGGAAGGCGTCAGTGGGGTGATTTTTTGTTTCAATCTTGAAGTTACTAGCATCTGCAATGGACATCTGAATGGCTAGCCTAGGCAAAAGGCTGTCCAGAAAAATAGCAGATCCATTTATTCAGACTGTATAAACATCACTCATGCAGCAAACAACAGGACGGTACCGCGAGGCTAAACACAAGCACACAATTGTAGATGATCTATGCGCAAACATCAAATCACAGTTGAGGTTCCATCATCTAAATAGTCGTGCATAGTGACGCTAACACATTCCTCTGATTACAAGTCAAGCCACCGCACTCCTGATTAATACTAGCTGTTACTGTCATTGGCCATGACACACAACAAGCAAGTCATATTCTAACTCTCCAGTCTCCAGTGTAAGCTGCCGCCGTCTAGGAGGATGCTGTACACGGATGGACGTCAAGGACGGCAAGTCCAATCTAATCTCCTCTGGGCAGCCTGGAACCTGGCAGGTGATCCCAAGTTTTGGCAAGACACTGCTATGCAAAGATGATACAAAATGGACTTGGAAGCAAGTAAAAATAGTGTTCTCTTATTTCCATTTTACGGCATTAACTGCCGTTACACATTTCGGTAGATGAAAGAAGAATCAGCATCGACATGACATTCCTACCGTCAGTAGCCAATCGGTGGTTTTCTGCAAAACAAAAAGCATGGTGCTGCGGCTTGTATAAGCCTGTAAACGGTGGACCATGGTATTCTACACTTTCTGGGCTCGCTCTTACAAAACGACATTTATGTACCAACGGCAGGCCCGCGAATTCTCGCCTGGGTCGCACCCAACTTCTTCACGGACGTATTTTCATTTTTGTTTGATAAAGGGATTATATTAATACCGCCACGATAGCAATTAAATTCAGTCTTTGGACCAACAAAATGTCAAAAAAACATTAAATATGCACACAACCAAGAATAAAAAAAAAAGATAATTACAAAACAAAGACCCGGTTCCGGTGCATAACAACAACGCTCCAACCACCACCAAATACAACACCCGAACCAGTAAAGAGGTTCTCCAAAACCTACGTCTCTAAGAAAGAAATAATGCACACGTTATCGTCATCCGATCAAAGATGTTGAGTTTTCACTTTATAGAAAGATCAAGTTTTCCTAAAACAATACCTTCAACAAAGTCATTGCTATAAACGTGTTTTCATGGCAGTATTAGGTAGCAAATGCCCCTAAAATAAAAAACTTTGCCCTGACACTTCTCTACCATGACGACCGAGAAGGCTTGTAGCAGCCGGCACCTGCATCCCTAACAAAAACGAAAAAGCAGCCACCTCAATCCGTTATCCTCATTCTCTTTAGGCCATCAATCCACTTTGAAAACCTCAATGCCATAAACGCGCCTACTGTTACATGGAACGGAAGCCAACGTAGAAGTAGCCCTCAATCGGTTGCCGGCTTGCTTGGTGAACCGGAGAATCTAGCAATAGCTCCCAGGAATGAATCATGGCCCACGTCCCAATCCCCAGGTCGTCGTCAGGCATTGACAATTCTGCCGACCAGATTCATATATAGATTTTTGGTAGGTCAGGAGAAAACGAAATTCTCAAATAAATATGCAGAGAAACTACATAGGAAGAAAAATGTCACATTTCTATAGTCGAGGGAGAAAGAGATGTTCTTGTGCATACTCAACAAGAGAAATTGAGCATATGACTTATGTGGGTCCCGGAGGTCACGCGCAATCAGCACTGATTGCATCGATATGGTTACTTACTTCTAATCTGAGATCGCATCATGAACAGAGTTGACCTCGTTATCATAGCTGGCCCTTCCCAATGGCCGCGACACCATAATTCCATGTCATCATCTACAGTCAGTCCTATTTATCCTCGTCACGCACAGTGACTACTGACAACGACGATCACCGAAACTATCGCCAAACTTGTGCCAAACTCATCATATATGGATACAGATCGAGATATTGGGGCGATAACTTTTCGGGCTGCCCAGCCAGCAAACACCATCATCTACTACTTCTAGCTCGGCTAGCCGGAGACTTCTCTCTCTCTTGCCCTTATCAGTTTATCACACTGCCTAGATATAATTGAAATCTACGTAGGAGTATGTTAGGTAGGTAGCCAATTGCTTCGAGGTGGGCGTGCGCGTTCAGGAAGGCTTTCTTTCCGTGCGTCTCTCTCAGTCCTCAATGCTCCTCCTCGCTCCATGATTAGTTCTTGCTTCTTAGCAGAGTGGGGCAACGTCACCGGGACTTCCATCGCAGCCGCAGCTATTTAGCCTCGGGCATACTGCTGCACTTTGCTGCTCGGAGTCGGCCGGGAATCATGGTGATGGGGAGACCGGCGGCCGGGCGCCGTCTTCTGGCGATCCTGCTCGCTCTGCATCTCCTCGTCGCCTTCTCCCATGCGGCCCGCTTCACGAGTAATTGAGCAATTCGTCCCTCTATTCCACCAAAGATTTCAGCAAACTGTTTGTGTTCTTTGTCATCAATATGCTCTGAACCTTATCGAAAAAATATGCTCTGAAGATTTGATTGTTCATGTGCTAATTCATATGTCCCTGGGTATGTGCAGGGGGCTACAGAATGATAGCGGTGCACGCTCCAGCGTTTCATGGTGATAGTAATTCGGCAAAGGTACTTGCTTAGTCTACTTGATGCTTGAGAGTTGAGATTCGAGCACAGCTAACAATTTGAGATGTAGCCCTGTCTAGTTCTCCTGTCGTTACCCTGCCTGCTTTGAATCATTTTTTTTGGCCTTTTTACCTTGACCTGATGTCATCTCGCGAGTCACAAGAGGACGATAAGTCTCAGAATAAGAAGTCAAAACAAGCCATGTCATTGTGCAACTAGGTCTGCATTTTTTAAGTACTCCGGTGACAGTTATCTTGGTGGTGAGGTCTTGTGGTTTTATCTCTGTGCAAAGAAAAGGCTTAATACTCATTTGTTTGTATATGCTCGTAGTAACCAGTTCATCATAATGTCTCCGTTTCGAATTTCTCTACATATTAGGTTTGGTTGGAGTCAAACTCTGCAATATTTAATCAAGTATACAGAATAATGTCTACAATACCAACTGCTTGCTGTTATTAATATAAAAATATATTTCTTCAGTACTGTATACTCCCTCCACTAAAAAATAATTTAAGTTTCAGATTTGTTCGATTTTATGAAAAATATGCTAACATTTACAAAATAAAATCTATATAGTTTGGAAATATATTTTGTGATAAATCTAACGAAACTAAATTGGTGTGTTTAGATGTTGATGATTTTTTCTATAAACAAACTTAAAATAGCTTGACTTAGGACAATCATAGAAACTTAAAATAGCGGGCTGTTTGACTTAGAACAATCATATATAAAAATTCAAATAATTTGGACTATGTAAATAAATTCTAAATACTTAGTCATACACTAGAAGTTTGACTTCGACCGAACCTACTATGTGGACCAATTTAAAACCGAGGCCTAGAACATAGCTATTCTTAAAGAGTAAACCATGTTCAGACAAGTGTGTCTAGGTGCCTGTTCAAACAAGTGTGTCTACCCGACTTCAGGAAGCCCTATATAGTATCATTGTGATTCTCCTTCACTAATCTTACTGATCGTATTAAAATTGTTGCAGGACAAAGGGAGCAGCAACGATGCGATTGTAGAGGAGATGCTCAGAAGGATGGCTCTGCATACATCCGACTACCCTGGTCCTGGCCCAAACGATCGTCACACTCCACCCAAGCCACCTGGGCCATGATGCGACGTCAGGTCAAGACCATTACCTCCCTCTGGCGTCATATATATGTATAGATCTATTAACTCATCCATGATTACTAGAACCCAACAAAATGGTGACATTCAAGTGTAAATCCGCATACACATGGAGGTTTTCTGTAAGATTCTGTACTAAGCCATTTTTATTAAGAGAACTGCACTGATTCTTAAGGTCTTGTAAGGGAGAATTGCAGAAGCTACCTCTTCTTTGGAGGTTCCTGTAAGATTGTGTACTATGTCATAATTATTAAGATACATGCACTGATTTTGCCCGGTCTCCAGGATGATTTGCAGAAGCTACCTCTTTTTCCAAGCTTCTCGAGATAAGAAAAGCTAATGCGTGAAGGTTGCCACGACTGTTAATAGATATAAAACTCATCTTATCCTAAGTCAAAATTTTAAAACTTTGATAAACTTTATTAAAAAAAGTAGCAACATATATAACATCAAATGGACATAACATGAAACTGGATTTCAAGATGATCCTAGCTAGTGATACTGAATTGGTGCCATAAATATTGTCACTTTTTCTATAAAAACAAACTTTAACATTTGACTTAAGACAAGAGCTAGAAATACACTTATTTGAGAATGAAGGTAGTATACAAGTAGCGGAAGAAGAAAGAAAGGTATGAGGACATATGAAAACACGAGAGTCGTGGATGTGAATACCCTATTTTTTTGGTTCATAGTTGAAGAAAAAGCACTAAAGTAGGATCTTACTTTTAAACGAAAATTCATGGATATCTCTTTGGCTTCCTTTTTAAAAAATATGCATGAAGTATGAACCCCACATTTTAAGTGGCATAATAAATCCCAACTATATATTTTCATGTGGATTGGCTTTCTTATTACGATTATTGTGTATTTTGTTCTTGTGAACCAAACAATGTAGTTTAAGAATCCGAGCTTTCAAAAAAAATCCCCTGGTTTGCGCATGCATTTTTTTAATCTTATTTATACTACTATTTATATTTCTACATTTTCATAATCCTAGGAAACAATAAGACCCTAAGAGGGAAGTCGGCGGTGGGGATAATAGAGGTCGAGCTAGGGATGAGTGCGATATTCGTGCCCTAAAGGCCTTGTTGGTTCAAATGAGCTCCATAAATTTTTTGGAGGATTTCTTTCTTAGACAAAAAATCTATAGAGCTGGTTTTAGTATATGAGATTTACATAGCTTGTTTGCTTTGTGTGATTTTATTTTGAGAACTAAAGGCTGGATTTAGTTGAACACCAACATCCATGTTACAAGGTTCCTTACCGATCCTTGGGGTATACCCATCCAAGTTTCGGAAAACCAAAACTGATCCCGGGTGCATATGCACCCGGTTTGTATAAAACATATTTTGAAAACGTAAAAAAAATAGGATTTTTTTAAGCATGTAGAGGGATATGTTCTATGTGTGCACGTAAATTTTCACATAAAACCGACAATTTTTATACTCTGTGTAAAAAAACAAACAATGCCTTGAGAAATGGACTATTTTAGCACCAAAAATTTATCTTTTTTGCACAGGGCAGAAAACATATCGGTGTTTGCTGAAACAACTTTATGAGCATTTAACATGTCAAGGTATGCACGAGACATTTTTATTTATATTTTTTAACATTTATAAATATATTTGATATGCATTTTAAATAAAGAGTGCATATACACCTGGGTGCAGAAACACCCTATCCAGTTTTGCTAACTTTATATATTTCCGCATCCTTCTTTCGCAAATAGATGCGCAGCTCCATGATAGGATCGTCCCATGTGAGTGACCGAGAAGCCTTCGAACTTGCCCAAAACTTGCCCAAAAGGGACTTGATATCTTCAACCATGGGAGTGGGACCTTGAGCTGATCGATCCAACTCTCTGCTATACAGCTTTGTTACTACTCCTGCACGATTTGTTTTCGGGACAATCTTTGTAGAACCCACCTCCTTGGCCTAGAGAACTGCTCGATGACACGCAGGCCCGGTCCTAAGGTTTTGAGGGCCCGGGGCGAAAGCAGAATTCTGGGCCCTTAAAAAACATTATAATAATATGTTTCACGTATATACTCATTACCAGTAAATACTTAAAGTGTATTTAAACATATTATTTATATAAAATAATTTAGAGATATTAACTTAAATTATCGATAAATATCTATGTTTTTTTTATTGTCGTGCATAACTTTCAGATGAAACAACTATTTAAGACTATTGCGAGATGAATGTTAGTGAGATGAAGAAACTTTTGAAGGGAGACAAGTAGATGGCGTACACAATTGATGAGTTGTTGTTTTTAGTTATTCTAGGAAGTGAAAAAATGAAATTAGCAACCTTATCCTTCTTCGTCTAGGTTGTTTAAAATAAGCATAAAGTATATATACATAGGGAATTTTACCATTAATTAAACACTTATATTGCATACAGATGCAACATTGATAAACTACACATTTTATATTAACTATTTCTAACCATGGCTTTGCAGTTGCACTTTGCCAACTATGCGAGAAAATCAGCGCACAAATAAATAAGAAAAGGATGCAGGCTTTTTTAGCAGGAAAATGAGCTTCTACTAGCGTTGAATTTCTTGTTTTGTAGCCATGTGTGTTGAATAACCGGATCCGTATTCCCGGCCAGGTACAGCCCATGGGCCCTACCCGACTTAGTGCCTTCGTACATAGCTGAGTTAAGAGAAGACGTTGACCATGGAAAGACGGCCCAAGCTAATCAAAGGGATAAAAAAGCCCGTTTTTACCATAAAACGCTTCGTGCCTGCCTTCCTTGTCCGTATACGGGATAAACAGTCAGGAGTTCCGGAGGTGCTCTAATGGCGGATCGACGGGCGCTTAGTCGCTCAGATGGGTTCTTCCTCTGCCGCTGCTAGTTGGAAGTTGGCCCCCCTGGATTCAGGGGCCTGGGGCGGCCGCCCCTCCCCCCCCCCTAGGGCCGGCCCTGATGACACGCCGGTAGTTCAGCTCTCTCAAGATCACACTTACGTAGGATAAAAACTGGCTAGCTCCCGCAATAGGTGCCCTGCCCCCATGGTGATCACGAATAATCACGACCCTGCCTTTGTGGTTATCAATCGTGGCAAAAGGCCCACCCGAATTTACTTTGTGACATCCAAGTCACTGGTGGAAAAAGGGGCTTTGGTCGCGGTTGGCAACTGCCATTAGTCGCGGTGGCGCAACCGCGACCAAAGTAGCGCGACTAAAGGCCCCCCCTTTACGAACCGCGACTAAAGGCCCGTCCACGTGGGCCGCAGGCGAGCGCCAGGGCGGAGGACCTTTAGTCGCGGTTCTTCTGGCCAACCGCGATTAAAGGCCTCCGCAGGGTTTAGGGTTTAGCCCCCCTCCCCCTAAATCTGGTTTCTTTTTAATTTGTATTATTTTATTTCTTTTGGGTTTTAATTTTGAAGGAGTTTCACATATTCTACGGTACTACATACATGCATATGAATGTACAATTTCAAACAAATTTGAAATTAGAACCAAAAAGAATTCAAGAGGAATATACAATATATATTCAATATCGGATGACCATATACAATATATATTCAATATCGGATGACCATATACAATTTTGAACAAGTTAGTTA
This sequence comes from Lolium perenne, assembly GCF_019359855.2. Classification (NCBI taxonomy): domain Eukaryota; kingdom Viridiplantae; phylum Streptophyta; class Magnoliopsida; order Poales; family Poaceae; genus Lolium; species Lolium perenne. The sequence continues at coordinate 47,702,424 of NC_067245.2, forward strand.
CAAATTCTGGTGCATATAAAGTTCTACGTCATCGTAATAGTGTTCTCCTCTAGGATCGATGACTTCCCTCGCCAACCATCCGGCTAGTTCCTCTTGAAGTGGTCGGAAGCGAGCTTCTGGACTAAGCGTCTTCCGGAGGTTATTCCTCATGATGCTGTTCTCACACTTCTGGTCCCGCTCATTGCAGTATCTCCGGATCCTCTCACAAACATAGTATCCACATAGATTGGTCCCCGGTGGCTGAATATCCCCAGTCGTCCGCCTGTTGCCATTTTAAAATGTAGCTCTTTTTTGAATTCACCGACCTTGGTATCTACGAACCGTCTCCAAACCCTACGAGGCAAAGAAAATTAAATAAACAAGAGAGTTATTAATTAGTTACTTGATATTAGGAAATGATGAACGAAATAGGCCGATCGATATAGAGCGCAAATGAATGAAAATAATTACTTTTGCATCATTTTTCTCATGTCGGCCCAAAGCGCCGGATCCATATTCGAGAGTCGTGGACGAGGCGAGGAGGTCTGAACTTTAATTACCATAAGAATCCGGTGGAACCTGCGGACACGATACATGCACGATCATGCATAACTCATCGATTAGCCACATACCATGCATGGAGTAAATAAAAGAGAATGTGCTCAAGGCAGAAACACTCACCCAAAATGGTAAGGAAATAGAATATCACTTTTACATTCTTTGTTTTCTAATAAACCGCCATGAGTCATCCTCCACGTCGGCGGGGTGGTGTTCTAACACATATGAATTAACGATTTGTGGGTCAATGAACCCAACATCATGGATGTTCCTTATTCGCATTTCCCGCTTCTTCATTACGCATAATAGCGTACACAACAAGATAGTTAGGACAATATATATATATATATATATATATATATATATATATATATATATATATATATATATATATATATATATATATAGTGCAGGCAATGAACGAGATGGGATAGAAATTAATAAATCACTTACGTAACGTAGCAGCGATGATAGATTTGTCGAGGTCGCGCATGATTGAGCAATTGGAACAATTCACTCGGATGAATTTGTACCCGGTAATGTTTGAAGTGATGCTCATATCTAACTTCCGCATAGATATAGTCTTTGGCGTTTTTATGTTTTATGTAACCCTTGTACCAATTTAGCAGACCTTTCATTTGTCGAGGTAGATCCTCTTCCTGCGCAGGCTCGACGAGAGGGCCATTCTTCACATATGTAAATACTACGTCCTTCATTGGCGCCTCATCAAGGCCTAGCAGTGCACGAAGAGTGATACCTAAGTCGGCCGCTTGTTCTGCGGCACTCGTTACGGTCAATCCATGTCTTCTGCAGGCTGCTATGATATCGGGGGCATCCGGATCGGCGGCTTGCACTATGAGCGGGGCGATCGATTGTTTACTTTGTTCCCCGAGCTGGGCAACTTCTTTCCCCCTTTCTAATTTTTTCTCGGCCTCCTCCTCCAAGGCTTTCTTCTCCGCCAACTCTTGGTTCCTCTTGAACGCGAGTGCTTGCCTACGAAGTTCACGTAAATAGTCGTCAGGCAGATTCTTCGCGGCTTGGGACGGTGTGTTCAAAAATGACTTAGCCCACTTCTTTTGATCATCAGAAAATACTGGCTTGGGCTCGGGCTCTCTTTTCTTCTTGCAGGCCGCCTTCCATTTCTCTAAATCAGCAGCCGCGTGTGCGTCGACTTCCTCGGCACTACGTTCCCAAGGCCTTGTGGGGAGAGGCTTCAGTGATGGCTCTGGTATCTTTGTGGTTCTAGGTACATAAGGGTCCGGGTTAATAACCCAGGACTGCTTCTGCTTCTTCGCCGGAGGTGGATTGGGGGGCGGTGTCTGCTGATCACCCGCCGGACGAGGACTAGGGGGCGGCGTCTGCTTACCCGCCGGAGGTGAATTGGGGGGCGGCGTCGGCTGACGTGAAGGAGGTGTAGGTGAAGCACCACCACCACCGCCGCCGCCGCCACCGCCACCGTCACCGCCACCGCCACCACCACCACCACCGTACGGGGGTGGACTTGTTGGCGCCTCGCCTGGAAACTTGATAAATTTCTTCTGCCATAGAATGAACTGGCGCTTGACATCTCCAAGTCTTTTCACCCCTTCAGGTGTAGCAATGTCAATGTCCAGGTCCTCAAACCCTTGGACTATCTCCTCCACCGTGACACGAGCATAGCCATCTTGAATGGGGTTGTTGTGGTGGAGTGCTCCAGGTGGCAAAGCACTGCCGATGGCTACCTTCATGGACATGTTCCCGATAGGATAATACAGAAGACATGCTTTCATCTCCTTTATATCGTCCACGGGGTAGCGAGGAGGCTCCGGTGCAGTAATTTCGACCACCAGAGGCTCCGGTGCAGTAATTTCTATCGTCGGTGCACCAGCCGGTGAGGCCTCCGTGGAAGCCACGCTGCTTCTTCTCCGCTGCTGGCTTCCGAGATCCATTGGATGATCTTCATGCTGCGCCCGAGCTGCATCTCTTTCGGCGACTAGTACACTCACGGTTTTCTTCATCACATCCATTTCCGTTACCAACTTCGCCACAACATCTGCATCCCGATCCATCTTTCTCTTACGGCACGTAACCATACGGGTCATCGTTACGGGGAATCCTACTTTCCACGGAATGGGCCCCATGCCTCGTACACGTCCTCCGTGTTCGGGATTCCCGAGGGCTTTGTCGGGCGCCGTTCTCTCTCGTTGAACTTGATCCTCCCTCTTGAGCTTCCCTCATTGCCTCAATAAGCTTTTGGGTGGGTGTAATTATTTTGCCCTGATAAACACACTCCCCTGTCTCCGGGTTCAGCGATCCCCCATGCCCGTACCACCAGCTTTTGGCCCTTGGGTCCCATCCCTCCGTACTGGACGGATTCCTCGCGCCCTCGGCTCGTTCTCCATCTTCTCCCACTTAGGCTGCCAAAAGCGATACCCTCCTGGCCCCATGATATGATTGTACTCCTTCTTGGCCGCATTCTCCTTATTTTTTTTCGATATTTCAAGGAACTGCTCCGATTTCTTTTGCTTCACAAATTCTGGCCAATCATGTTGCAGTTTCTCATATTGTCCTGTGAAATCCGGAGTCTTGCCCGGCTTGACAAAGTCATGGGCTAGATTTTGCTTGTATTTCCGGAATGTGTTGGCCATCCTAGAAAGAGCGAACTGTTTGACTAGCTTGCACCTCTCCTTGTTTTCCTGAATCTTGTTACCCGCCTCATCGTATCTGCGGTATTCCGGAGGTAGAACGAAATGTTCCATAAGCTTCTTGAAGCAATCTTTTTTTGTTCTCTTATCGACAAAAGTGAAACCAAGACGTGCCTTCTTTGGCTCATTCCACTCCTGGACGGTGATCGAGACGTTGTCTCTAACAACGGCTCCGCATTGGCTGACAAACTTGGTGGCGTTCTTGCTGGGCTCCAGCGGCCTGCCGGTTTGTTCATCGACAACATCGATGGTGCATATTTCGTTTGGTTTCATCGTCTTGGTTGCGCCACGCTTTGACGACGTACTCGATTTTTTCGACGATCCGGCCGAGGGCTAAAATAAGAAAGAGAGTCGCGCGCGTTAGTACACACACATTTATTCAAATCAGTTAGTTTGTATCACCAGACGCTCAATATGTATATATATATACCTCGGCGCCGGAGGTGGTTGCTACTTCCAATTGAAGATCATCGTTTATCGACGTTTCTTCGGCATCATCTTGCTGACGGCGCCCTTCATCTTCACCCTCAAGGTTCAGATAAGAAGAGATATCATCTTCTTCTTCTCCGGTCGGCACATATGGAATATCGCCTTTTATGATGCCGAACATATGGTCTTCAGCGTCCGGATCATAGTTGTCCAGAATCGGGTCAGCTCTATCGTCCGCCATATGTCAGTCCTGAAAACATGTAGTAAAAACAAATTAATTGTGTATATGGCAGCATTATCACATCTCTTCTACATATAAAGAGAGAGGGCGACGAGCGGGAGGCGAGAGGGGGGACGCAGTGACCGCGTGACCGAGAGACCGGTGGCGGTGGCGAAAGGGCGGTGGCGGTGACGCGTATTAGATGTGTATATGCGGACGATCGACCTCGCCTCGCAGTGACCGCGTGACCGAGAGACCGGTGGCGGGGGCGAAAGGCGGTGGCGGTGGAGGTGGCGGTGCCGATCCTCTCTCTCGTAAAAAAACAAAAAAAAACCCGCGCGTATACGGAGGGCGGCGAGGGCCTCGCCGCCCCCTCCATATACACGCGGGTCGTGGCGAAACGCCGGCGAAAGGGGGGCGGCAGCGGTGGCGACGGTCGTTCTTTTATAACAAAGTTGTTTCATTTTTAATTAAAAAAACTTATTTACAAATTAGTTCTTCACATAATTTAATTAAGTTACATTTTTAATTAACAAAAGTTAGTTACAAATTAGTTCTTCACATAATTTAATTAAGTTACATTTTTAATTAACAAAAGTTAGTTACAAATTAGTTCTTCACATAATAATTTAATTAAGTTACATTTTTAATTAACAAAAGTTAGTTACAAACTAAAAAAACAAAAAAAACAAAAAAAAAATCGGCCAGGCGCGCGCGCCCTGGCCTCTCTCCTCTCCCTCTCTGCTTCTCTCGATCTCTCCGACAGCAGCGCACGGCGGGACGGCGGCGGCGACGGATGCAAAAGCGCGGCGGCGAGCGAAGGCGGCGCGGCGCGCGTGTGGCGACGGCGGTTACGAGAGGACGACGGCGCGGCGTCTCGAGACGAGGGCGGCGCGCGACGCGCGGCGCGGTTCTTACGGGAAGACGACGGCGACGGCGGCGCGGCGGCGCTCTCGGGCAGGCCAACCGCGACTAAAGGCCTTTTTCAAAATTATTTCATTTTCTAAATGTGAAATACAAATAATAAAACTAATTCAATTCAATTCATAATGTTTCAAATACATATAATATATCAAAAAATTCATAAAAATAAAACTAATTCAATTCAAAATTTTAAAAATACAAATAATACATCAATAAATTCAGAAAAATAAAACTAATTCAATTCAAAATTTTAAAAATACAAATAATATATCAAAAAATTCAGAAAAATAAAACTAATTCATTTCAAAATCTGAAAAATACATATAATATATCAATAAATTCAGTAAATTAAAACTAATTCATTTAAAAATCTTAAAAATACAAATATTATATCTAAAAAAATCAGAAAATTAAAACTAATTCATTTCTAAATGTTAAAAATACAAATAATATATGAAAAAATTCAGGAAAATAAAACTAATTCATTTAAAAATCTTAAAAATACAAATAATATATCAAAAAAATCAAAAAAATAAAACTAATTCAATTCAAATTCTTAAAAATACAAATAATATATCAAAAAAATCAGAAAAATAATATATCAAAAAATTCTTTCTTCCCGCCACTTTCTTCCCGCCAATTTTTTCCCGCCACTTTCTTCCCGCCAATTTCTTCCCGCCACTTTCTTCCCGCCAATTTCTTCCCGCCACTTTCTCCCCGCCAATTTCTTCCCGCCACTTTCTTCCCGCCAATTTCTTCCCGCCACTTTCTCCCCGCCTCTTTCTTCCCGCCTCCTGTCTTCCCGCTCCCATTTTTCCCGCCATTTGTCATTACATATAGGTAGCCCGGCTTGGCCAGCATTATCACATCTCTACAATCTCTCATCACTCATGGCTTCCACCGCACCCACTCTAACCTACCAGCAGGTGGAGGAGCTTTGCGCCTCGAACTACCCTTGCCCTCCGGGCTACCGCGTCCCTGCCGGCTGGAGCCTAAGCGCCGGCGGCGTGCCGGTCCCTCCCGTCCCTCGAGTGCTGCGCGTCGGGCGGCCATCACGAACCACTACTACCTCGACCTCACGCCGGAGCAGCGGATGAATCCCCGGCGGCATCCCGATAACTCGACATACTTGGGACGCCTTCTTCATCAATCGGCGTGAGAGGGCGCTCGCCGGGTATGAGGAGGACGGTCTGCCTCTGGAAACTTCCACGAGGCCGGCCGTCGGCTATGGTGGTACGGCCGGACTGCGAGCGTCATGGACTACATCACGGCCGGCGATATCCCCGCTGCGCTACCCTCGATTCGAGCCACGAGCCGCGGCAGCAGCGACAACCGACGACAGCAGCGACGACGACGCCGGTAACTTAGAAGGCGACGACTACCAGTACAACGGCGGCGGCTATGAAGACTACGAGTATGCATATTATACGCCTAGGCAGGAGTATGACTAAATCACTCCAAATTTCATGTATGCAGGAGTATGACTTAGTCACTCCAAATTTCTGTATGCGGGAGTATGACTTAGTCACTCCAAATTTCATGTATGCGGAGTATGACTTAGTCACTCCAAATTTCATGTATGCGGGAGTATGGTGAGTCACTCCAAATTTCATGTATCATCGGTGCTATCTCGAGTCAATTGAATCATTCGAAAATGGACAACAAACACATCACGGGTAATATAATTCACATGATTCATTCAACAAAGTTTGGTACAATAAATTATTACACATCATTTCTTCCCTTGTGTCCCTGCTTGCTTACGATTGTGCCGTATCCATGGAGCATCCTCATCATTTAACTTAATGCTTGGGTCGGTGTTCACTTTGAAGGGCGGAATTTCAGCAAACATATTATAATCTTCTGACATGTCTGTCTTGTCCTCCACTCCCACGATATTTCTTTTCCCTGAAAGAACAATGTGGCGCTTTGGATCATCGCATGATGTACTGATTGTTTTCTTATCTTTCCGTTTCCTCGGTTTGCTACTCATGTCCTTCACATAGAAAACCTGAGCGACATCTTTCGCTAGGACGAATGGTTCGTCAAGGTAACCAAGATTGTTGAAATCCACCATTGTCATTCCGTATTGCTGGTCCACCTTTACCCCACCTCCTGTTAGCTTGAACCATTTGCACCGGAACAAAGGGACCCTAAAGGAGGGTCCATAGTCAAGTTCCCATATCTCCTCTATGTAACCATAATATGTGACCTTTTGCCCATTCTCGGTTGCTGCATCAAAGCGGACACCACTGTTTTGGTTGGTGCTCTTTTTATCTTGGGCGATCGTGTAAAATGTATTCCCATTTATCTCGTACCCTTGGAAACTCGTTATAGTCGAAGATGGTGTCTTGGCCAACATGTACAGCTGATCTACAACCTTATTGTCACTCATTAAATGTTTTCTCAACCAACTGCCGAAAGTCTCCATGTGGGCCTTCCTAATCCAGGATTCAGGCTTCCCAGGGTTGTCCGAGCGTAAAATATTCTCGTGTTTCTCAAAGTACGGAGCCACCAAGCTGGAATTGGTCGGAAGCGTGTGGTGTGCTTCGGTCGAGAGAATGGCCGTCCATACATATCATTGATTTCCTTCCGATCGTGCCTTTTCCACTTAGTCTCCCCTCGTGCCGCGATTGAGGAAGACCAATCGGCTTAAGGTCGGGAACAAAGTCAACACAAAACTCAATTACCTCCTCATTTCCATAGCCCTTGGCGATGCTTCCTTACGGCCTAGCACGGTTACGAACATATTTCTTTAATACTCCCATGAACCTCTCGAAGGGGAACATATTGTGTAGAAATACGGGACCGAGAATGGAAATCTCATCGACTAGGTGAACCAGGAGGTGCGTCATAATATTGAAGAAGGATGGCGGGAACACCAACTCGAAAGCGACAAGACATTGAATCACATCGTTACGTAACCGTGGTAGAACTTCTGGATTGATTACCTTACGAGAGATTGCATTGAGGAATGCACATAGCTTCACAATGGCTACTCGAACATTTTCCGGCTAGAGCCTCAAAGCAATCGGAAGCAATTGCGTCATAATCACGTGGCGATCGTGAGACTTCAGGTTTTGGAACTTTTTCTCCGCCATGTTGATTATTCCCTTTATATTGGACGAGAATCTGACGGGACCTTCATACGCTCGGGCATTCAAAAAAGATGACCTTCTCTTCTTTGGTCGGGCGTAGCTGGCACGACCTTGAAACCGTTCCGGATGCCGGTCATCGGGGTCTTTCAAACTTTGCTGGTCTGCCGTGCTTCCTTTGTATCATTTGACTTCCCATACACGCCCAAGAAGCTTAGGATGTTCACGCAAATATTCTTCGTAACGTGCATCACGTCGATTGCAGAGCGGACTTCTAGGACTTTCCAATATTCTAGCTCCCGAGAATATAGATTTCTTCTTCCACATGGCTACGTGCCCGTCGGCTCCCTTCGGAACTGATTGTCCGCCGGGGACCCTTTCCAAAGATGACTTTCAAATCCTTGACCATATCAAATACCTCGGCACCGGTGTGTTCCGCAGGCTTCGGCCGGTGATCGCCTTGCCGTTGTAATGCTTGCCTTTCTTTCTTCTTGGATGACCTTTCGGAAGAAATCGACGATGCCCAAGGTACACGTTCTTCTTACAATTTGGCAAATGTACACTTTCGGTCTCATGTAAGCGGTGCGTGCATGCATTGTATCCCTTATTTGACAGTCCCGAAAGGTTACTAAGAGCAGGCCAATCGTTGATGGTTACGAAAAGCAACGCTCGTAGGTCAAATTCCTCTTCTTTGTGCTCATCCCACACACGGACACCAGGTCTGCCCCACAGCTGTAAAAGTTCATCAACTAATGGCCTTAGGTACACATCGATGTCGTTGCCGGGTTGCTTCGGACCTTGGATGAGCACGGCATCATAATGAACTTCCGCTTCATGCACAACCAAGGAGGAAGGTTGTAGATGCATAGAGTCACGGGCAGGTACTATGGCTGGAGCTCGCTCGCCAAAAGGATTCATGCCATCCGTACTTAGACCAAATCTTATGTTCCTTGCGTCAGCTGCAAAATCTTTGAACTCTCTGTCGATCTTTCTCCATTGCGTTCCATCTGCGGGGTGTCTCAACTCCCCGTCCTACTTATGGTCCTCTTTGTGCCATCGCAACAACTTGGCATGCTCTTTGTTCCTGAACAGACGTTTCAACCGTGGTATTATAGGAGCATACCACATCACCTTGGCGGGAACCCTCTTCCTGGGTTTCGGCCCTCAACATCGTCACCGGGGTCATCGCCTCTACGATTTTATAACGCAATGCGGTGCATACCGGGCATTCATTCAAATTCTCGTATTCACCGCGGTAGAGGATGCGATCGTTGATGCATGCATGTATCTTGAGAACCTCTAAACCTAGAGGGCAGACAACCTTCTTTGCTTCGTACGTAGTGGCGGGCAACTCGTTATTCTTTGGAAACATATTCTTCAACATTTTCAGCAAGTTTTCAAATGCCGAGTCAGCTACACCTGCCTGTGCCTTCCATCTCAGCAAATCCAGTGTGCAGCCCAGCTTTTTCAGACCATCATCGCATCCGGGGTACAGCGCCTTCCTGTGATCCTCTAACATGCGATCCAAATTCTCCCTCTCTTTTACAGTTTCGCAGCGTCTCCGTGCATCAGCAATGGTCCGACCAAGATCATCAACGGGATCATCACGTGCCTCTTCTTCACCTTCCCCTTCACCTTCCCCTTCACCTTGACATCCTCCATGAAAGTATCACCGAAATGAGCAAGATAGCTTTCATCGATGAAATCATCCCCTTCTTCATCTTCTTCCATTATAACCCCTCTTTCTCCATGCTTGGTCCAACAATTATAGCTTGGCATGAAACCGTGCCGAAGCAGGTGCATGTGAACATCTCTTGAGGAAGAGTAACCCTTCGATTCTTACGGTTAACACATGAATGAGATAACAAAACCCCCTGCTTGTTCGCATTAGCCACTACGAGGAAATCTTTCAAACCCGCACTGAACTCGCCGGAGAGTCGGTTACCGTACATCCATTGTCGATTCATCTGCATTATTATAATATAAAATATATAATTAACCATCATGCATTTGTTAAACTAACTAGCTACAAACAATATAAATTAAACAATGAACTACACACACATGCACATTTTATCAACGACACATCAAAGGTTCAAGTTGCTAACCGCGATCGAGGAGGAAAAAATAAATGAGAAAGCTCAAGTGTGGCTCCAACACTTCATATCATGTTTGTTTCATGCTCTTGGGGCATTTCATCAAACACCTTATGCGCATAAGAGGAACCAAAAGCAAACCTAACACCCACTTGTGAAGCTTGTGAAGAGAATGGCACCAAATGGCTAAGTGTTGGCTGCTGGATGGGTATATATAGGGGAGGGGCTTTAGTCCCGGTTGGCCTGGCCAACCGCGACTAAAGGCCTTCGGGCACCTTTAGTCGCGGTTGGCCTGGCCAACCCCGACTAAAGACCCCCACGTGCACCGGCTGGCCACCGAGCGCCCTGGGCCCAGGCCTTTGGTCGCGGTTCGCCTCCCGAACCGCGACTAAAGGTACCATTAGTCGCGGTTCCTGCAGCTTCGCGACTTATGGGGCTCACCCGAAGCCTGTTTTTCTACCAGTGAGTGCTCCACAACTCGAGCCTCTCGCACCGTAGCTTCAGTCAGGATCACCACTCGTCAACCATAGCCAAGGTCCAACGAGATCGCATTATCATTCCTGGCTAGCCATATACTGACCCATAATGATGTGCCCACTCCTTTTATTCTAGTTGTCCAAACGGTTCCAACAACTAGTTTTGTAGCTCGCTTGGAGATCCATTGCGAGTGAATCGCGATTTTGAATCGGATAGGAACTTCTATGGTAGAATTGTAAATTATAGGATTTTAACTTTTTAAATCGTAAAATATTATACTCTATTTAACAAAATCGTTAAATCGTTCCATTCAATTTAGATCTCAAAATCGTAGAATGTCATAGTAGAATCATGATTCTGACAACTATAATTGTCACCCAGCGGCGCCTCCAGCCCTAGTGTTGTGATGCCTCGAAGGTTTTCCCAGGCTTGTACCGAGTGGGGACATGACCAAAATCGATGAGTGAAGGTCTCCTCCATATTGCAAGCAATGCATTTAGTGTCATATTTGATTATGCGCCTCTTCAGCTCCTCTTCGACCGCCTATCAATTTTTTTGTTGCCAACCTCCAACAATGAACCTTCGCCTTGGCCTGTAAATTAGCTGACCAAAGAGCCAACCAGCCCTAGTGCTCAATGCACGTAAGGGACGAGTTCGCTACACCCGCAACCACACATTTAAGATGTAGTTTGAGGTGATATGCCAATCTAACACTAAACAAATGTTTTTTTGGGTGTAATTCCGTGATATGTAATCATAAGTTCCAGCACGACCTATCGGGATCTTCAGTATATCCTCGACATCTGACTCAATAAACATCTCATTCATCTTATCAATATCCCATCGTCCTCCATCCAGATGGAGAAGTTCAATCATTTTCTCCACCTCCTTATCCGGCTGATGACCCATTGGCTTCTTGAGAGAATGTCTTTAGATCCAATTGTGTTGCCACTGATTAATTTTGGTCCATCGCCCACACGCCAAATCATTCGCTCTTTCAGAAGGTCCCTTCCATGCATGATGCTTTTCCAAGTGTAGGGCACCCGCTTCCTACATCATGCATTCATAAAATCCTTTTTTTCTGAAATATCAAGCATTAAGGACCTGGCACATAGGGATTCTGGGGTAGTAGCTAGACGCCATGCCTGCTTATCTAATAATGCTTGGTTGAAATCATTGTAGTTTTGAAATCCGATGCCCCCACTCCGCTTTGATGCACATATGCGCTCACAGCTTAACTAGTGGACCATTCTCTTCGATTTGTGTCACCCCACCAAAAATCTCATGAGAACGATTTCAATTCGCTGCAGTGTCCCTTAGTTAGCTGAAAACACCCCACCATGTATGTAGGAACAGCCTATAGAACCAACTTCACCAATATTTCTTTTCTAGTCTTTGATAAACCCTACCCCTTTAAACATGAGACTTTACCCCTAGAACGACCAAAGAGATGCTTGAAAGCTCCGTTTTTAGAGCGGCCGACCACAATTCTTGAGCTGTGTACGTGCCGCCTTGGATGTGCCTTTACCAAAGTAGATCGAATGTTTTTGCAAATTGACACGCTAGCCCAAACAAGCTTCATATCTCTAGAGGCTTCCTTTTAACATTTCAAAGTTCCTAGTGCTAGCTTCCAAGAAAACTACACTCTCATCCCGTTATCCGCAAATAACATGTGTGTCACCGTTGGTCTACCACGCCCAAAACTCACCCCTTCCACCTCTCTCTCCAACTGTGCTTGACAAAGAAGTGCTGAAAAAACACTCAATATGGAAAAAAAAATGAATATAAATGGGGACAAGGGATCCCCTGCCGAAGGCCTGGCGATGGTGAGAAAGACGAAGAGGGACACCCATTCATCTTAAAATCTAACTGTGCTGACACACCGGATGATCATCAACACCACAGTATGAGAGAAGCTCATTTTTAACATCATTTGTTCCAAGAATGTCCATTTGACACGATCGTACGCTTTCATCATGTCGACTTTTACTGCACAAAGTGGCTGCTTTCTTTTCCTTGTTTTGATCGCATGAACACATTCCTATGCCGTGAAGACATCGTCCATAATCAATCTAACCAAGGCAAAAGCGCTATGCTCCTCCGATATTAGGATTAGAAGAATTTGCTTTAGTGAGTTCGCCACAACCTTTGAATCAATTTTACATAAAACATTACCACAAAGTGATTGGGCGGAACTCGCTGAACAATTCCGGCGCATTGATTTTTGGGATCAGAACCCGAGCATTTTTTTCTCACAAGAAAGTCTCTCGCAGCTTGACAAACTAGCGGCTTCAGTGTCATTGGTAGAAAAGGGACGACGGCCTCTCCAGCCCATGTGACTTTGTTGGTAATCTCTTTGTCCGTAAACCCTGCCATTAGAGCTACGTTCATGTCGCCAGTGAACAACTCATCGATCAAGTCAAGTACCTGATCGCCACCATTTGAGCCAGGAGTAGAGGTTTGTACGATTTGAAACCATACGGACTATTTGCCGATGATGTCGAAGATTTGTTAAAATTCTAACGTATCAATTCACTAAGGAGTCTCTAGATACATGTAAACTTAGATAAACTTTTGAAGTCCTTTTATGAATAGAGGTAGTATGATTTATCGCATGCCATTACGAAGATATTTTCCGTTCTACCGCGCTAGGATAAATTTATTTTGTTTATATGACAACTACTCGGAAGGATCTGTGTTTTACCTGCAACTCAATATACGGCATATGTTACAAAGAAATCATGTGTTTTACACACAATTCTGCTAGTGATAGAACTTATTCTACACATAATCCTTCAAAAGAATACCTCCGAGGAGTAGTATTATACACATAATTTTTCAAAACAAATCCTGTGTTTTACCTGCAACTCAATATACGGCATATATTACAAAAAAATGTATTATTCTTCAGTTTCTATAGCATTCAAGATTTAGCATGGCATGAATCAAAGAGTATTCAGGTTTGCGGACCTAAACAAGAAGAAAGAACCCAAAAATGCTGTATACTGCAAGAGTTGAGGTATATTCGGGTGGGTTCAAATTTAACTGCCCACCAGTCTCTCCAGCCGCCGCCGCCCCGTCCGCCCTCCCCCCTCTCTCCCTCCTCGTCGCCCCTCGAGGTGCTGCCGGCCAAAGGCCGCGGCGCCGGTGAAGGGGGCGGCGGGGATTTGGCCCTCGGCTGCGGTCCCCGGCGCCAAGCACAGCCGCATGGAGGAAGGTGGCCAGGCTGGGCTTGCCGGGGCTGAGGCCGCTGCCCGGCGACGCTCTCCACCCCCGACGCGTCTCCCCCTTGGTCGGCGACTCCGGCAGCCGCTCCTCCGTCCGTGGCGGCGGGTGGCTCTCGGGATACGGCGGCTCGGTGGCGGCGGGCTTCGGTCTTTGGAGGGGCTGCTGGTGGTGGCCTCGGCGGGGGCCCTGGACGCCGGAGCGGCGGCTCCGGATGGTGGCAGCGGTGCCGTCTTCTTCGCGGCGAGCGGTGGCCCGTGGCCCTGGCCGTGTGGGAGGCAGGGTGGCGGTGAGATCTAGTCCGGGGTGTCATGGCGGCCGGTGAAAACCGAGCCTCGACCTCGGTCTTGGCGGATGATGGCGGCGTCGGGCGACGTCGTTACATTGTCGAAGGCGTCATCTTTGCCCGTCTTGGCACTACACTCGGCGGGTTCGGGATGCGCGGCTGCCGGTGAAAACCGTGCTCCGACCTCGGTTGGCGGACGATGGCGACGTGTCACGCCGCTACCTTCTTGAAGGCATCGTCGTCGCAGTCTGCGGTCTCTCACTCGTCTTTGCTCGGGGGAAACCCTAGGTCCGGGTCTCCCGGATCGGACGATGGCGGCGCGCTCTGCATCGTTCTACCTCTTGGGGCATCGTTTTTGGAGCAGCTGCTGGATGTTGGCGGATGTTGGTGGAGTGGATGGTGGAGCCGTCTGGCGTCATGGTGGCATCGACGGCAGGTCTTGCAAGGTTAATGCGATTATTTCTCTTGAAGATGGAGTCGAGGAAGACGGCGGAAGCAAATCCTGTGGCGTGGGCGTTGGCGTGCGCTGAGAGTCTGCTTGACTGGATGTGCTTCTCACCTGCTATTGGGCGGTTTGGGAAGGCATTTAGTTTGGATGATGTGAGTTGGTGTATTGTCACCCTATACATCCCACTGTCACCCTATACATCCCACTGTAGGTATAGTTAGGTTGCTTCGAGAGTGATCTTTTGTATTGTTTCTTGTAAGGCTTCATGAATAATCTAATAAAAAGCCGTGTGCATCCTTTGGATGCAGAAGCTGGGGCGATTTTTCCCCCTTTTCGAAAAAAAAAAAGTATCTCCAGCCAAGAGCCAAGTGACACTTGCCTGAACCTCCAGCTTTGCTACAGGCCTACAGCACAGCAGCTGTGTCTTGATCTCCGTAGCAACCTCATGCTCAGAAGACAGCGCGTGGATGGCTGCCACTACCTTGTGGGTGATACATACGTAGCACCAGCAGGCAGCGCCAATCACACCAAGACGCTGGCATTCAGCTCTGATGGAGCAGTTGCACCTTGATCTTCAGCTAAACGGTGCTGATACAGTGATACTATTTTTGTAGGACCGCGACGGTTGCCACCTTCTCGCTGATACCTACTCAGCACCAGCAAGCAGCACCAATCAAGCCGAAGATGCAGGGGCCGTTCATCCCTGAAGCAACCGTAGCACCGGCACAATCTGGTTGAATGCATGTAGAAACAACAACAAACTTGATGACACGGTATTATGCGCATTGCACAATTGGAGTTTGGAAGTAAAATTTCAGTGCAACAGGACATGGAATCTGGAGGATTCTCTGAATTAAAAAGAAAACGCGTTCCATTGACATTAGTACATCATCTTCAACATCTAAAAAGAATATTCACAATTAGCCCCAATTTCCTTCTTCTCCTCTCGGTATGTACAAACGAAGATGACGAAGAAACAAGCAAAGCAGCCGCCGCCGGATGAACCAATCGAACCCAATTCGAAGCCTACGCCTACTTCCTAATCTACGTCTTCGACTCTGATGTTCCACGGCTCCTCCACCTCCATCGGCTCCTCCTCCTCCTGCTGCTGCGGTGCTCCCATCACCAGGAAGCTCAGCAGCACGGCGCCCCTGTGCCCCTGCCCCTCGCCACCGCCGTCACCATTCTGCTGCTGCTGCTCCTCCGCCGCCGCGGGATCCGGCTTGGGGAGCTCGCTGCGGCAGACGGGGCAGCTGCCGTGCACGCCGAGCCACCTGTCGAGGCACTCCCCGTGCCCGTGGAAGCGGTGCCCGCACGGCATCTCCTTGCCGGCGTCGAACGCGTCCAGGCAGATCGCGCAGTCGCCCTCCTGCTCCGCCCTGACCTCCCTCAGCGCGGCGATGGCCGCCTTGGACGCCGGCGGGACCCCGCCGCCGACCCCGCCGGAGAAGAGGTCGCCGGTGCCGTCGCCGCCGACGAGGACGTGCTGCACCAGCATCACCCCGCGCGCCCCCGGCATTGCCCCCGCCCCCGCCCCCGCCGCCATCCCCATGAGCAGCCGCAGGATGCCGGCCGCCCTGGCCTCCGCGCGGCGTGCGTCGTTCGCCGGATCCATGGGCGCGGAGCGGAGCAGGAGCTGATCGAGCGCCGAGAGAGCGAGGAGAGGAGCCGAGTTTTGCTTGTTTTTCCTGTTCGATATTTGGCGGATTTGGGAGGGGAGCGTATATAAGAGGCGCGGGGCCAGCGGCGCGGTGAAGGTTCTGGAAGATTCTAGGCTGGCTCGCCGAGTCTCTGACCTGTGGGCCCTAATTTCTCGAGGTTGGAGGGGACGTCACCGCCTGGGTGGAGGAGTTGGGAGAATTCGGTTACGATGGGACGGCGCGTGGTGGGTCCAGGTCAGTGTGGTGGTTCCGGAATCTTCCAGATATTTCGTCGGCGCGAGCTATGGGGCACTGACCGGTGGGGCCAGCTGAAGTCCACAGTGTTCTGCATGTGACTGGAAGGTTGTAGAAGAAGGGAGCGCGCGTACGGGTAGAACACGGATTTGGTCATCGTCTTTGGGTTAGATTTGGATGCTGAAAT
The DNA here is from genome assembly GCF_019359855.2 of Lolium perenne. NCBI lineage: Eukaryota > Viridiplantae > Streptophyta > Magnoliopsida > Poales > Poaceae > Lolium > Lolium perenne. The sequence goes on from NC_067245.2 coordinate 47,718,927, forward strand.
GAAAGTGTGAACAGGTGCCCGTGCTGTGAGTTTGGCCTAATATAAGTGAGAGAGAAGGGAGGAGCAAATTGGGTTCATGGTGTGGGCCGAGTCATACTACAAAAAGTGAGCCCAAATGATCTTTCCTACTCTCTCGCTTGTAAGGTCCAAAGGACAAAGTGTTTTCACCACTCTATACTGCGAGACACGCCTCTACCACGATATGCTAAAAAAAAGAGGTGCTCGACATATTATTCCCCATGGGCAACCGCCGCCTCCAGTTCATCCTCCTTCATAGATCAGTTCCCTCTTCTTCGGTTGGCTTCGCCGGTGTCGAGGAGTGGGGAACCCAATCTATGCGTGGAGTTTTTAATAGAACTATTGTTTTTATTAGATTATATTAGGATTTTGGTAGCCGTCTTTTTGTTGGTTTCCCCTCAATAGAGATGGCATCGTCTGCAATAAGTGATTTTCGGTCTTTCCTTCGGCGATGAGATCTTTTTCCCGGCGTCGATGGTGGTGTTGAACAATTACAATTTTTTAGGTATGGGCTTTCAGATCTTGCTTCGCCAGATCGATTTTAAATCGCTGGTCGTTGTTGCCGCGAGGAGGATTATCTTCGCAGTTTTTGTCCCGACTGCTACGTCCTCGACAATGGTGATTCGTACTCTCGGCTCTCCATCGACAACGACAAAGCTAGTCGGTTGTTATTCCTGACATACTGGAGTTGGTACTCTTGCTGATGTTGAATGACTGCTTTAATGGTTGCGTGCGTGCACACAGCCTTGGCATTGCGGCTCAATTTTTTTTTGGGAGAACTCTCGTCGGTATTTATAGGTCTATGGTTCGTTATCTATCTTTAGCTTCCTTCAGAAGAGTACAAGATTATATTCTGGAAGAAGAAATTTTTTGAAGACCTCAAAGATTTGTTACTATCTTTTAGACTTCATTTTGTAACCGTTGGAGTCAGTTAATGTATCTCTACTATGTACTATTTGTTACTATGAATATATGTGGTATTGATTGTCAAAAAAAGGAAGAGGTGGTCTAGCACGAGCGCGGAGCACAAACCTTAGAAAACCTGAAAAGAAAGGGGGGAAGAAACAAGGGCTCAGTTATTCTAGAGAGAGATGAAGAAGATGGCTGATGTCAATATTCCATCTTTCCATCCGAATTCGTGGTCGGCGGACTTGATCGATGATTCGACCAGCTGTGAAAATAATAGATGTCTAATTCTCGGTGGTTGGCACGCGATATGGCAAGAGCGGAATGCTCAGAGACATGGCAAAAGAGAGAGGTCAATGACAACGTCGGTACGTTGGGCAATGGAGATAATAATTAACTTGGCTCGAGCTGGGAAGAAAAAAAGGGGCGAAACATAAAGTACAAGCTCAAACTCAATACAGAAGCAAGTTTCAATGAGGATACCATGCCTGAGAGCACGGGGGTGGTTGTCGGAGATCATCGGGGAGTTATGATATGTAGCAAGTGTTCTGGTATGAGCATGCATCTAGCGCCATGGTGATGGAAGCGTTGACAATCGAAGATGGTGCAAGATTGGTAGTCGAGAGGGGCTATATTGATGTTATTATCCATTCTAATTCCAAGGCAGTTGTCTAACTCTACGTGGATGATGGACACGATAGATCGGTGTTAAAATCCATATGCCAGGAGATTAGGGAAATTGGAGAGCTTTGTCTTGTTTTAGTATTTCTTGTGTCTAGGTGAGATGCTAACCAAGTTGTACATCTTTGCGCTGAACAAGCTAGTTCGATTAGGAGGAGATGCCTTTGGATAAATTACCCCAGATGAGAGTGATTGTTATCATGTCGAGTAGTTAGTAAAACTAGCAAATAAAGGCGCGGCGGCACGCCGCGCCCGTGTAGCTACATTTTTTTTAATTGCTAGTTTATTTGATTATTTACAGAGTGCCAGGTTAAAAGTGTGGTGTACTAAAAAGGGAACGGGGGCATTTTTTGCAATTCAACGGGCTATATGGTTGTCTGATTTGGTGGGCTGCACTACAATACATGGACCATATGTGACGAATCGATACTGATTGCTTCGTCTCATCCTCTAAAACACGATTGCCTCGTCTCATTTTTTTTTGCTAGCTTCTTTCTATATTTTTAGTATAGTATATATGTCTGACTGACGGGACTCAGGCGATAAGAAGAAAAGAAAAGAAATAATGTCCGGTTGCTAACGCCTATCGATGAGTAGAACCATTCGAGATTTGTGAGTAAGTGTCCGATAGAGAAGAGAAGCGAGAGTTTTACTCCGTCACCGTCCCCACCGATACGGCCTAGCTGCAGGCCAAGATCCAACAGCTCGGCGTCGCTAAGTTCATTAGCGAGCTTATAGAGGGAGGACCACCGGTCGCTAGTACGAAGCAGCGGCAGGAAGCAGCGGAAGAGCAGCAGAGTGGGAAGAATCGGTGGTAGCAGCCATCGGCAGATGGAGAGCAGCACAAGGCGAATTGGGGGGAAAATGATTGAAGTGACCGGTCTGAGTAACGCATGCAGATCCATCAGCTGGCTGGTTTGTTATTATTTCTTGACTACTTTATACTGAAAACAGGTATCTGTTACACTACAACGCTAGAAGCATCAAAATCTGAAAAGTGAACAACTTGACTGTATCATACTATTTCGCTGTGAACAATTAAACTATTGTGTCTCCCTGCATATTAATTGGTACCATCAAGTTAAAGGAAACAAAGGAGAAAAAGTTTCAGGAGAAAAGTGACAGCAGTCTCCTGAATTTTATTCTCAAAATGAATAATTGACGGATTCTTGTGCTGGACCGTACATATAAACTAACTAAATCTAGAAAAGCAAGGCAAAAGCCAAATCTATATAGTATAAAAGATAGCCCATTACCAAAGGACCCAAGCAGAACAGGAAGAGATGATATGGAAACAAATATTGATTATGTTACAACCATATAAATAGTCACTAATTACAGCAGAGGGGCCGCTGAACATGGAATACACCAACTGCTAATTTTGTACTCGAAAGTGCAGTAGTTCTTGTGGGTAGCTTAAACACTGAATGTAACAGTCATCTACAGATAGTTGAAGTTTGGTACCTGACTACTTGAGAAATATCCTGGTCCTGCAATCAGTTGTACCGATATATCTGTGTTGAAAATCCCAGTTTTGCCTATCACCCTAACACACTACTTCATTATGAAACTGACATAGAAGAACTAATAATTCAGTAATCAATGTCATCTTACTGAGCCAAGCTGATATGATAAAACCAAACGTTGCAATTAAAACAACTTCATAGCATTTATGCAGACAGAATACATGATCACAAAAGGTCCCAGTACAAACTTACTGGCTGCACTTGTATTCAATGGGCAGGAAACTTGATGGCGTCAGTAAAGAGTTAATTCTGTAAAGAGAACAGTGAAAATAGCGTTAATGAACTGATTGTGCAAAATACATATACTAATAGTCTAACAGTATGCGCCCGACGTTTGCATTTTAAACTACGCCGAGGACATGGAGGCGTGGTAGGATTCATAGGATAAACAACATGAAAAACAAATCCAAAACAATGATGTTAGGTAGTGGTTTGCAGAACATCCAACCTTTACTGCTCCAGGAAAAACAATACAAAGCATCATCCACTTCAAAAATCAGAATCTAAATCTACTTGTAAATGGCAATGTGATGCAAAACTGCCAATGGGGAAAACAATGTCATTCCATCATCTAGATGTTACAACTGGAAACAAACTGCAAAGTTGCGAAGCTAGCTCTATTCAGAAGTGGATGACAAAGCAACTTCCCATTACATAGTGCAATAGATAAGCAAAGAAAACATACTACGCAAACAAATGGTCTAGTACAGTGAATGAACAATTTGTGCATCCTGTGAGATGATGTGGACGTCCGCAAAGGACTTGTGCCAGTGGTGTTAGCACGCTGCGGCGGCGATATGATTATTCGGTGGATGCAATTCCTAGTAGGGTCAGTAGAACTCTGTTGGAACTGCACATTCCTTTGATTCATGTCTACCATCCATTTGATTCAACTGAACACTGCACAGCCATAACAATGAATTGTTCCAACCACGTACTGCTTCGACCATAACTCATCTGAGAAAAATTGCATGACCATAAACTCAAGTGATTATGAGAAATGGCAGTAGATATGGCCATGAAGTACTTTGTTCTGGCTAAAAGAGGAAGGAACGATCCAGTGGATCTGTTGACTTTTAATTGCAGCAAAAGAGAAAGTATATTGCTTATTTGCAGGTGTATGGATTTAGATGATGAGGTGGTGTAGTTGGCAGTACACTTTTTAATGCCTTGTGAGAGCAGGTGTAGTATCAATGTCTAATAGGCTAAGTAATTATTCTAAAAAAAATTCATGGTCATTATGATCTATCTTGATAGTTAGCAGAGATGTGATATAGATGTCCTAGAGTGACCAAATTGTAGAATCATCCAGGTACTGCTTTTGATTTATGTTTGCTGCAAATCGCTGCCCTATTAGATATAAGACATGCAGGGAAGGCACACAAATGGAAGTATTAATCTAATCAAAATCAATCAGATCACCAACACAAAATCGAATAATATAGAGCTAGAATTTTTAGCATGTTTCATCAATATCACATCGAACTACATGGATTTCCGTAACCACCAATAGCAGTGCATCAAGACCCATGGATTCACCAAACAGAAACTGACTGAAAGAGGATATTCATCTGAGGAAGGAAATATCACCCAGGAATGAATCTAAGTCAGAGGCAGTGCATGTTTTGTGAGCATAAAATAAGTGGAATACATCCATGCTTAGAAAACTGCTGTAAACTAATAATAAAGCATTAAAAGGGCAAAAATTATAATTACCTCAGGACATAATTGTATTTTTCTATCCACGACCCCTCATTGGCCAAGACATATGAATCAGTGTCCACATTCTTGTGTGCTTCACTCTTATATACATGCAAGTAGAGCAAGATACCATGTATGAATATTACTATATTATATTACACATCTATTTGTAGACTTACAATGTTGAAGAACATTTTCTAACATGCCATAAAGCAACAATGGCAGCAACCAAGAGGCAAGAAAATATACATGCATATAATTTTAGTAAGAAAACATTGATCAATGTATATAGTTCAAGATCGTAAAAGTACTACAGAGATAAGGATATTGATACACTAAAAATCAAGTGGTTTAGGATTTTATATCTAGTCACAAAAAAGAATGTTCAAACGTCTAGAATCATAAAAATGTGATACAAATATGGACAATATTCCCACCAAGATTCAAGAAGGCCTATCAAGTCTTGAAATCAAAGTTATCATAACCAAAACCCCGGTCATAAATTATGTGCTTGTGTAGAGCAATATTCATGAATTACCTACCAAAAAATAGAACCAGACTTTGGAATGCAACATGAAAACTAATAATGTAAGTAATTAAAATATTACTCTGGATAGACTAAAAACTGAGAAAATAAACAAGTACTCAAAATTAAACCGAATGTCATATTTAGCTTTTGTAGCATTTCCCTTTTAGCTCTTGATGAAGGTCGTCGCAAGATATTTTACATTATTTGACCGACATAAGCATGAATAACACATGAGAACTATGCAAGTTGGCGAAGTTTCATGGTTCAAGCCTAGTTTCTAAATAAGCAAATAGTATCCACCATCACATCTCACTTATTTGTTTCTATGTTCGAGATGGGAGGGGAAGACAGCGCGGCAAAAGGATATGGAAACAGACTAAGAAGTTGCAATCTCCGTTCCACAGCGAGGTATACAATTTTGGAAGTGAAATATATAAATAATATAATCCATGTAGAAGCTAACCTGAAGTAATTGAGTTTCTATTAGTGTCAAATGCAGTACTTTGATTCAACGGTGATGTGCACAACACCTTCATCAAGGACCAATCATCAGAGAAAATAGGAGCTATATTGCACATAGAAATCCAAGTTCATTGCCATCCTATAAAATTTGTCAACTGTAAAAATAGCCCTGTAACTTCCAAGGAGAACTATCGTATGAAGATCCCAGCAACTCCAGAATACTTCATGTCAATATATTAATTGAAACTGAAAAAACATAGCCTCTTAATAGACTGTACCACATCAGTCACTTTCTTTAACAAATATAAATGCATTGCCGCTCTGAAAAAACATAGCCTCTTAATAGACGGTACCACATTAGTCACTTTCTTTATTCAGAGTTCTCTGTAACTATCAAATTTCCGTCGGCACCGGGAAAACTTGAACGTTTTTATTCTATAGTACACTCCTAAATGTGAATCACATTAAACAAAAGGTTCAGTGATCTGAATTTTGAATTAGGATTTTTTTTTCCTGAAGAAATAGCAAGTATGCATCATAGAATGCTATCAGTAGCCTCTTAAAAAAGGATGTTATCAGCAGTTGAACCGATAAATTCTTTGAATCTATTGCATGCACCTAAGCGTTAATCATACAGGAAAAATATTGTAGTGATTTTAACTTGTAACCCAAACCTTTCCTTGTAAAGAATCAAGAAATAACAAAATAAATAGAAGAAGGTAGCTACAGGTCAACGAAGAGAGGGCAAGAGTGAAAATCAATCCATAATGCATACAAAGCAACTCGAAAAATTGCCTGGAAAAAGTATTACTAAAGTGTGGGTTGTCTACTGCCATTCGCTTCAGATACAATGAGCAGCACGATTTAATGAAATACTTTGAAAATACGTTTACTGACAGATCTCTATAACCATCAAACCGTCAGAAGCACCAGAACACATGAATTCTTGAATTCAATGGCATGCTCCTAAATACTCATTGTAGTAAGAAAACACTCCGGCATTCTGAATTTAGTTTAATTGTGTAGAAACAGGAAATCTGCATCGTAGAATGCTATCACATTTCAGCACCAGACATACATGAATTGTTTGAATCTATCACACGCTTATTAAGCCAACGCTGTAGTATTCTATTTTTTAACACCAAATTTTACCGTCAGGAAACAGAAAGTATAATCATTGCTTGCCATTACATGTAAAATTGGGAAAAAACAGCACCTCTTTTTACGGCATCGCGATGCTTGTCCATGAGCTTCCGCATCGGACAGTTGATAGAAGCCTTCTCAGGAGAAACAAAAGAAGTAACAGCCAAACACAGAAACACAAAAGGAAGCGCGCATTAGAAAAACGAATTTAGAAAAATCCATGAAAACAAACATGCATTTAGTATGATAGATTTTTCTGTATTCATATAAATAATCTGAAGTCTATATGCAAGAATGTTGTGCTAACCTTACAAAAAAAATACTTCCTATATACTGATCATATTTTCTCGCTAGTCTTGGGCATCTCGCCTTAGCATGGAATTGAGCACTTGGTTGGACGGGTGTTGGATTTTTTTTCACAGTTAGTGCCTTTTGGCATTTTGTAATAATGTTGCAAGATTTTTTTTTTCCTATGATGTTAGGAGAGTGGAACAGATATTTGATTGTATTTGTTTGGGAGGAGAATTAGCCGCTCGTACCAGGACGGCATAATGTGCACACAGAATACATATTGTCATGTATGAAGCTGAATCACAATGAGCTTGGGAACAAGGGAGAGATTATATCGCTTGCTACATTTGTATTCCTGTGGAACAATTGATTAAATTGGGCTGGCTTCATATTTGTTTTCACATATGAGTAAGCAAATAAAATACTGGATAGTAGTGTGTGTGTCGAGGGAGGTACCTTCATACCTTGCAATCAACAATGATAGAATCCAGTTCATACTTCATATAATCCCTCCGTGCCGAAAAGGATGTCGCATATTTGTCTAAATTTTGATGTATTTCCTTTTCGGGATAATTCTCCACTGATGGCCTTGATGCAACACATATCTCGGCTGACTGACTGCAGTTGTGCCTTTAACCTACATACACGCAAATATTTATTATGGGGATAGAGATTCAGATGAAGTTGTCACTACGGAGACCCAGATGCAAATCAAAACAACCAGAGACGGCTAGAGCTGATCCTATTACAGATCGAAATAGAGCAGGGGTAACATGATTTGACAAACAAAAAGAAAAGAAAGAGAGAGCGGAGGGACAAAGTAACAAATCAATTAGAAGCAAACCTGGTCTATTGAGCTAGTGATCCTTGGCAGTTATGACGGGGCATTGGCTCGCTTCCGACGGCAGCCTGCCTCCTGCCGCTTCAGCCTATGTCGACGCCGAGCTGACAACCTGTGGAGGTGGCTCGAAGGGCGAGGCACACGGTGGCCGTCCGCCACACCGCTGCTCCTAGCGACGCCGACTCCCCCAACAGGGCCGCACAAGGATGACCGACTCCCAGCGACATGGGCACCTCCCGCCCCTGGCACAGCTCCTCCCGGTAGGGCCTCATGATGTATCTGCCCGTGGCTATGGCTGCCAACGACCGGCTAGGCGGAGCCCTCGGACGCGCAGGCGTACAGCCTCGCGGCATGAGTCACGAGGAGGAGCAGCTGGAGGAGCGCCGTCGTCGGAGCAGCCGGCGACCAAGCCCAGGGCGGGGCTAGGGTTTCCCGGGCGAGCGAGTAGGGGCGCCGCCGAGCACCACAGTGGTGGGGAAACGGGAGAGGAGGAGGAGTCGGAGGCATGGTGCGACGGCGCTGGCTGTGGCCAGAGAAGGGAGCAGGGCACCATCCCTGGAGCAAGGATGCCGCCGGCGGCAATGGAAAAAAGAGGACAAATGAGAGAGAAGAGATAGAGAGGTGGGGGGCAAATTGGCTGATCTGGTGGGAAATCAAAGCAGCCTTAAGCGGCGTGGGCAGTGGGCACTTTGACCATCCACATGAATGCTACAGCCACGCGAGGATGGAAAGAAAGAATTTGCTTCTGTGTTTTTCAGCTTCCCTAAAAATCTTAGAGAGCACCAAAAGTGCACACAGAAATTTCTTGTGGAAATCAAACTATCTAAACTCATACGTATCAGCCCATCATTAATCCCAAAAAAAAATCAAAATTAGGAGAAAAAAGGAAGCTGTTAAGGTTTAGTATAGTAGTTATTCTCTTTGATTCACAAAAGATGACCTCTAGCACTAGGCATACTGTTAGGGTAAAAAGTCATACTCTGATGTTACTTTATTTTAAATGAACATCGTATGTCTGCTATTTTTTTTTTTATCTCAACGTCATCAATAGTCTTGACTTTCACAATTTAATTTATGTCTCTCACATGCAAAAAATGATTTTTTATTAGAGTCTATATATCGAAAACAATCACACGTGGTTTGATGATGGTAAATCTACATTCAAACCATTTTTTATTATTTGTTATATCACCATTACTTTTATGATTGCCCTACTTTTTTTATATGACCAGCGTATCTAAGCAATCATACATGCTTTAGTATGTTGCATACAGTTTTCATTACCACAAATGGCACGACCAGCCTTAGTCATCTTCAGTCGCTTTCATTGCTTGTGTCGAAGCACAAATATACTCTGGTCATGTATAAAAAGGTATATGCAGTTGAAAACATATAGGGGAACCCACCGCCAACTCCCTTGATGAAAAGTAAGATAAGAGACATGATTTACCCATATCATATAGGCTCGTGATGTGGGTAACAAACCTACCTCGTGCTTGCCAATGGATTTTCTTATAATATGTAATGATTGCATACATATGTGTGGCTAAAACTAAACCCTAGAAGGACTGGAGCTTCGGTGGGTTTTATGGCTAAAACTAAACCCTAGAACGACTAGAGATTCAGTGGATTTTGTAGCTTTTATTGTTGACTGCAGTGAATCAACATAGCATTTTTTTGTCACAAATGTATTGTGTTCCGTGTGACCTTTGGGTTTTTAGATATGCATGTGTCTTATCTTGTCTCCATATAAAGATCAGACCAAACTATTTCAAGGTCCTATCGTACAAAATAAAGATATCCCATAGTTGTTTTCTATCTAGACTTCACGTTATTCCATCCTTATTTTTGCATGAGTCCTTACATTGTATGATAAGGACCACAATATCTAAAATATTCTCTCGGGCACGAATCCACCTTCATATCTTCATGGGTATACCATATTTATACAGATACTGCTATAATCATCGATACTATCATCATCGATTTTCTCCGAGTGTAGGTATATCAAAACCATCCATCTTTAATCATCCCATGCCGTGTCACTCGACACGAGGCCTCTTCATCTAATCAACATAACTACCGAAGCTACGTCAACGTAGTTACAAAGCCGTCAATTTCATCTTCATCCCCTATAATCAGATATCCGACGAACACTAATCCTCCTCGCGGTCTCGCCGTCCCTCGATGGGACGGCGTCTCTTTCTTCACACAGCTTAGAGACTGACAAGTGGACCCCATGTCATACAAAATCAAAGATTCTCAATCCCTATGGACGGCTAGGATGAATCCACCGGCTATTCTATTCCAAACACCGCCAAGGCACATACCATTCCCGCATCCAACCCAAATCTGACGCCTCTGCCCTCTCCCTCTCCCTCGCTCCCCCTTGCCTTTTTGCAGCTCTGCTTGCTCGCGCCGTACTGCAGTCGAGATCGAGGGGGCGGCGGCGGTCGACTCGGGTGGCGGCGGGGCGGGAATCGGGTTTCAGGGGGCTCGGATCCATGGGATCCCTCGGCTTCGAGGCTGCCCTAGCCGTGTGCCCGGCCGCCGCCCAGGCCTACTCCAAGTACTGCGGTGAGCGAGCTCCCCCGCTTTCGAATTCCCTTCGCAGTTTCGTCGCTGGGTTAGGGCTCCAATCGCAGTTTCGGAGGTTTCAGGGTTAGAGTAGATCGTATCGTATCCGTGCCCACTTGGCGGTTTAGGCGTCAGAGAGAATATTACGAATTTTAGTTGTTTTCGGTGACGGAGTCATCTTCTTTGCATTTGTGCGAACTTCAAGAAATTTCATGATTGCGAGGAGTAAATAATTCACCGCTGGGGCTCATTCTCAGGCCAATCATCTGGTTTGTTGTAATTGCTTCAATAGACGTTGCTGGCTTTTCGCTTGCAGGGTTATTATTTTCTTAAGCGTGTTCAAGACAAAATGCTCGTGGCTAAAATCACAATTCAAGGAACTTTCAGATTATTCTTGTATGTGTATTTCCGTAACAACTGAAAAGCACAATCTCGTCTTAGAATTAAGCTAGCGAATCTCCATACATTATATGTCCCAACATGATACTGTATTTTCCTGGGAAACATTGTTGCTTGCTGTTTATACACTATCTCAGTCTACTAATTGTTTTGTTTATTGCATTGCTAGGTATTGTATCAGGCTGCGAGAATGCAAACACCAGGGAAGGGTTGGTTGAGCTTTCACGGACTATTGATAATATGGAAGGAATGAGGTAAAAGCTATTTTGGTTATGCTGTTGTAATATTTGATGTTTGTTTACTGCAGAAATGATGCGTGTTGATCTATTTTTAATCACGGGGTAGGTCAAACTAGGGCATTGTCTTTTTACGCCACTCTGAAAATTATGTTTCTAAAGCTTCTTGGCTTCTTTTCCCACATTCATTGAGTTGAAATACTGCCGAGGGCCGATTCTACTAAGATTGGGTGATATATGTTATAAAATCATAGGTAGTTCCTTCCTACCTGTCTGTTTTTACTGTAAATTTAGAGTTCGAGCTTGCATTCATGTGTTAATATGAGCTTGGAATTACTATATTCCATCGCGCTTTCTTTTCATGGCAAGGAGAATCTTACACCTCCATAAACTATCCAGGACAAACACACTCACATATCTCCATTGCATGAGAAAAGCCCGCTCACTTTTTACTTACTTTTATGTTTGACTCTTTTTTCTTCATTATATTCTTCTTACCTATTGGCTGATTACATACTCTACTATTCATCCAGGGATGGAATATTTGGTGATATTCAAAAGCTCATGTCAGTCCTTGAGTTAGTAAGACGCGTGCTTCCCAAGCAAATTATGCATCCCCAATCCTCAAATGCTTTCCAATATACTATGCTGATCTATAACCCTCTCTTTTAGGATGATGCGCGCCAATTCAGTAACTTCTACGATTTTGTCTTCTTCATTTCTCGTGAAAATGGCCAAAAGAATATTAGTAAGCCCCTTATCCTTGAGCATGTCCATGCATGCTGCTGTATCATTTTTGTAATACTAACTGGGAATGTCACTTTTCCTGATTTAGCTGTTCAGAAGGCTGTTGCCGCATGGAGGATAGTCCTTATTGGGAGGTTTCGATTGCTGGACCGGTGGTGTAACTTTGTTGAGGTACCAAAAGTTACTGGCTAACAACTATATGAATTCATTTATAATGTTTTTAAAAAAAGAATTCGCTTATTATTGTTACTTCCGTAGTACTGGCAGTGCTTTCATTCATTACCCATTTTCAGTCGGAACAGTAAAAGCATGGGTTATTTTTTTAATTTTTTATTCCCTGGAAAATAGTAATTCGTTAGGCATCTTATTAGATAAACAAACAAGTTCTTTTGTAAGAATATGTTTGATCATGAAGAGATGTCCATTTGACTTTAGTCTGGTGAGCAACTTCATTATTAAGTTCATTGAAGCAGTGTTTGGTCTGCAGTTCATGGTTTGGTACATGATGAGTAAATCGATCTATTAACATCTTGACATCTCGTTTAACATGGCAAATGCATGGTTTTGTTAACAGTTGTACTAGTAATGCTCAATAGTTTCTTTCGTCCAAAAAACTCTACTTGTATTTAACAATGTGAAGATAATCCATAACCATTTTGCTGAAGCTGTTATCTCCCGGTTTCCATTGAGTGTTACTATGAACTTTACTATATGCTCTGATTTTTGGGCTCTTCATTTTGACATGACGCTGGATGTTTGCCTTTGGGTATAGCTCAATGGGTCTATCTTTTGTAAATTCCTTAAATCATCAAGGCACACCACCTTTACCTTTTGTGTTCCCATTTTTATTTATAAACTGATAGTAGACATTATCATGTATATTTTATTAAGCTTTAACTGTATTTTCTCCTTTCTTAGAAGTACCAACGTCACAACATATCTGAGGATGCCTGGCAGCAGCTGCTAGCTTTCAGCAGGTGTGTAAACGAGGACCTGGAAGGTTATGATCCAAAAGGTACAATCTCGTTTCTTCCATACTGCTTGTTTTGGATTTCCATTCCTGTATACACCTTCCTTCATAGATTTAGCTTGGTAACAATCTGATCACTGTGTTTGTGTAAACTTTCCTTAGGTGCTTGGCCTGTAATAATTGATGATTTTGTGGAGTATATGCACAGGTTTGTCTTTATTGTCCTCCTTAATATATGCTTTTGGAACACTTGTAATCTTATATACTTGTTTATTAGTTTTATTCCACGTCTAAACCTAAATCATGATCAATCATTTGTCTGCTTTGAACTTTAGTGGAGTGTGAGTATATCTGTCTAAAGCACAAGTAGCTTAGCGGATTCTGGCTTTCTCTGATTGATCTATCGTTGCTGCTTACTCTTGCTCATTAATGTTTAAGACCGGTCACTAATTACGTTTGTCAGACTAAATCACACAGAATTCTCTTCCTGAAATGTTTCTTAAAAACATATACTATACGTTTTAGTTCGACAACTCTTCCCTACAAAAAGCTAACGATGACTCAGTAGTACGTAAATTAGTTTTTTGCATAAAGGCTCCACAATTTCTTCCAACTGTTTGGTGCAGGACTCCTAGGAATAATCCAAAATATTTGATCTTTAGTATAAGCTGGAATGGGAGTTTGTGTCGCACTTTAAGGAACTTTTTTAGTATTTAGGATCGAGTGCTGCTTGCCTAGGATAACGAGTAGCTATGTATCGTACTAACGAATAAAAATAATTTTTCTCAGTGCCACAAGTAGGTTATCTTATAATGGGGCCAGTTAAACATTTTAAGGTTTGACAATTGATATAGAAATAATTATCAACATCGACAGCATCATGAAATTTACTTCAATAATGTGTTAATTATTTTTATTTAAAGCAACATGTAGGCAGCTCTAAGAAGATCCTGAGCAAGATCACTGGTTACTAACACTGACCCTGTATAGATAAATCTGCATAAAACAAATAAGATGTTTACAAACTTAATTAGTAGGCCTTCTCATGTAAGAGAAAAAAGAATCAACAGACAATGCAGATTCACCAATGAGCCATGGGCAAGGAGCAAGTAAGAAAGCTCGGTGATTTACTGATCTCATCATGAGTTCGAACACATCCCACCTGATATTTGGAATTTCTATGTCTCTTGCATCCTTTTCCTGGTTATTAGGCAAATAGTGAGGTTCATGTAAGCATAAATTGTTCAACTAGGAAGCAAGATCCACAAATACACCAATGGTTGAATTGACTTGTATTGTAGCGAGGGATAGTTAATCTTGCCTGACTGGTTGACACTTCAAATTGTTTTCAGAAGCCACGATGTTGATTTATACCTACCAGGTTAAAAGCGGATAAAAATGATGTTTACATTGTCCTCCATGTACATATGCATATCAATTCCAGACAAGCAAGAATATATGTATGCTATGCTAATAAGTATATCCTACATAATAATAGCTTCGGAAAATCTACTGCCTGTATGTTGGTTTGTTCTTGTGTTCCGCAAAACTATGTTATTCTAAGATGCTACCTGTACTGTTTCTCATGGGTTTCCTTGTAAATGTAGAATTTATCGCCCTGGTGACTGCTCCAGTGCAATGGCATCACAATGCAGTATTTCCAATACATTCAGAGGTACTGTTCTGAAGAATTACTCTTTCCATTTTTTATTTAGTCAGTTATGTTGTTAATTTGTTATGTAGAATGTCGTGTAACAGGACTAAATCTATTACCTGGATCAAAGAGGAAATGCCCTACTCAGTTTAACTCCAGTGAAGATAATGTAGAGCTTTCAGATGTTCCTAGACACTCTCTCCATCTTACACCATTGAAGCGTCTGAAGGAAAGTTCCGTCTCCACTAAAAGTGGTGTTTCGGAGTGCAATGCAGGTACCCCTTTCCTTAACAGTTCATCAGATTGTCGCGAGGATACAAATTTACACAACTCAAGAGGCTGGCTTCAGAATTCACCTTGTATAGTTGAGGATAGTTTGGCAAAAGGGTTTGAAGGTTGCATTTCAATGAAGTGCTCATTCTGCTAGATCAGGAATGCATGGTGGAATCATTTATGACAGCTCTTAAACTATATATTTCTACTTGCGTCAACACCATCCTGTACTTAGTCAATTTTCAGTGGTGATATTATTTTGTACCCAAACACTGATGTTATACATAACTGTGTTCTCCTGCTGTTATTGAAGATGTCTGTTTGTTTGTTGGTCTGTTTGCTATGTACTTGGTATAGAGTTTTGCACAATTCTTCTCCCAGTATACTACCGTAACCCCATTTCATCCAGATGTTATTGGCAGGTGCTATAACGAATTGGGGAATTCAGATGACCGCAAAGGAATAGGATAATTTTTTATTTTTGAAACGGAGGTAAAAGCTTTGCCTCAATTTATTAATTAAGAAGAAAATGTCTAGTTAATTAATGGAAAACTGGACGAAGATCGTTACAACATCATAAACCATAGACGGACTAAACCCAAAAGTCTGCAACTCCTTGATCGCCTAGGCACATCAACCAACTCTCCCAACCCGTTGTGGCTGCAAACTCTCGACACAAAGATCGTCACACACAAAGAAAACCCACTTTTCTTGGTTTTGCTCTTCAGATCATCGATCAAGGAGTTGCTGATGCATTCCTTGTGGTGCCACTTTTGTTATTTTTTTTGCTCTTGAGATACTCCTTTACCTTTTTGGTTTTGTCATCCGTATCTTTCCCTGACATGAGACATACAATATCTTTGCTAGATCCAGGAATAGCTGTCTCTAAACTGCCGAGAAGGTCTCAAAGCTCTTTTGCAAAGAGAGCCTTAAAGTCAACAAAAGCAAGCGACGAGATGGCTCCATGGAAGCTACAACTGAAGGCCCGAGTGGGACAACTTCCACATGCACCATCGATAGAGGAGGAGACGACTCCCCACACAAATCCTGCAGCTCGGGCATAATCAACATCACCGGAGCAATAACCTCACTCTTCATGGGGCTACGGCAATGGACATGGAATGGCACGGGGATAATTCCTAACTTTAACCTAACAGCATCACACAATAGTCTCACGTCTCTTCTTTTACTTGCCCCAAGACGATGATATCAGCACCACCAAGGTGTTACTGTCAATTCTGGATGCACTTTTTCCATTCCCCCCATTCCACAATTATTTTATTGCACTGACGTCTTATTGCGCTGTTCCTGGAGGCCCAGCTTACTGTAATAGTAAAAATTGGTAGCAGGCACAGTTTGACCCAGCAAAAGCTTCATCTTTTTTCCCAGTTTAGCAGTCCACAAAAAAAAAATCAACACATTATATTTCCTGTTGAGTACATGCCAAATGGTGTTGCATTACATACCCTACTGTCCCCATCACATTGTACGAGAAAACATCACCCGCAGATCAGAGTATGATATGGAAACTGTTGTTAGTGCACAGATCAAACTTCTGTATCTAAAGGCTATCATCTGAAATATTTGAAGTGTTTATACTCATAAACAAAACATATAACAACAATTCATACAGTCTAGCTGTTGTCATTGACACCATGTGCAAGTGCCAGTGAAGTTTAGCCCTAGGAATACAAATGCTAATCCTTGGAGATAGAGATTAAAATAGTAGCTAGTCTTCCCAGGGAATACAAGGTTGTATGATGCACAGAAGAAAAGAAACGCTGCAAATAGCATCTCACGAAAGTTCACCCTGCAAGAAAAGATGATGTCATTTACAGTCTAGCATACAGTATATGTTGATTGTGCATAACCTTGACTAAGGGTTTTACCTGTCTCTTATTCTTTTCCTGGTTTTCTGGAGCAAGGGAACATCAGTGTCTTCAAAATTGTTTCCTACCTTCTTTGTCACGGCCCACTCGTTAAACTCCGATAATTCAAATAGACCAGCCAGTGCAGCTCTCAGGCGATGCATGGTCATCACATTCTCGAACAAAATCCAAAATGGCAATATGTGTATATTTCTGCAGAGAGGATTTTAAGGGCATTGAAAAAATTACTATGTGGAGAAGCAGAGATGAGAAATCTAATTGGAACTCAGAGCAGTCATTGAGAAACTTACTTGGGATGTCTTATCGCTGTGACCACTAAAAGTACCATGGGAATATAGGCGATGCCCCAGACTGGTATGAATAGTTCTGGTACCATGACTGATATTGGAAGTATGATATTGTAGAGAATACATGTGACCGTAGGGGCCACAACTCTCCGCACCAAAAAGAAACTATAGAGCATATGGAACTTCTTGACGACAGATACATCCTAATGAAACAACAATGGGATAAATTTTAGTTTCCTTTGAACATTTTCTAAAGATTTGCTAATGAGGGAGAAGAGAACCCTACTTTAGCAGCCAAAATATCTTTTGCTACTTGTCGGAATAAATGTGCACCACCACAGGACCACCGGAATTGCTGTCGGCAGTAGTCCTTGTAAGTGGATGGCAATTCACTCTTAACCTGCATTATGTTTTGCATAGTTAAATGATTACACCAAGCTATTATACTTTCAACAATATTATTGTTGGATAAATAATACTCACTCTGATATCCCCGACATATATAAATTTCCAACCCTTTAGGGTTGCTCGAACTGCCAAGTCCATATCTTCAACTGTAGTGCGGTCCTTCCAACCCCCTGCCTCCTTGATGGCTGCTGCACGCCATACTCCAGCAGTTCCTAGGATTACAATAAACACTCCGTTAGACGGTCATTTATTTCTAATCTAATCTATGTTCTGGAATTCCTTTATTTTTACTTTGTGGCCTTACACAATGCGTAAGCCGTAAAGGTTTGTACCATTGAAACTGAAGAAGGAAAAGGTTGCTGATCCCGCTTCTTGCTCGACTTTGAAGTGGTAATCGAAGAACATCTTTTGTACCCTTGTCAACAGGCTTGCTGTGTCATTCACTGCAAAATTCTGTCAATTAAGAATCGATCAATTCAATCAGAGTAAATAAAGCACTATCATTTTTGTCAAGTGGTACATCAGCAGTATTTTCCATGCCAAATTATCTTGGAACTTTTTCTGTACCTTGTTCCTGGCACCCCATGAACGGTAAGACAGGATCAGCTGAACATGTTTTTAGATGTTCATGAAAATACAAAGATAAGTTTTCTTATGTGACCAGAAAAGTTTTTTTTTTATATCCCAAGTTCCCTGTGTTAGTTCTGGAAACAGTGCTTCCGTAAATTTCCTGACGTTTAGAAAGCATTCCTATGTGGTGAACTGGTGATGTGCTGAAATATATGAAGCCTATGTGATAAGTGCAATTGTGCAAACATGTAAGGCCTTTTTTTTTGTAGTTTAGTTTTCATTAGCAATGAAAACTGTCTTGATATAGAGATGGAAAAACTGATGGTCTAGAGCTAATAGGAAATGAGTACATACCGAAGGTCCACCGAGCTTGAACAAGAGCAACTTTTGGATTGTGTACAAAGAAGGGGACTGTCCTGAGAAGAAAGTCTTGTTCAGGCTGGAAATCAGCATCAAATATAGCAACGTATTCACACTGCTTGGCGTAGTCATATTCCATTCCTTTCTTCAGGGCTCCTGCTTTAAACCCCTTGCGGCCGCTTCTCGTGGTATACTTAATATTCATACCCTTGCTCGCCCAGTCTTCGCATTCAAGCTCCACCAAATTCTGCAGAACGTAAATAATCCAATGAGCATGGATGCTTCATATTGCATGTTAACATCCATCATGTAAAATGGCTGATGCCCTAATGTAGTAGCATATCTTAGCATGACACTCTTTTCATTGACACTGTGAAGTCTGACCACTCACAGGGGCTAGAAACTGGCAAGACCTAGAAGTCAGTGTGAAAAAGGGAAATGATCAACTGTTCCAATCACTTGGTAACATCTGAAGCCTGAATGTCTATTATCAATTGAAACACCTACCAGAGGTAAGGTTTAGTTTTGTTGATGTGTCAGCACAACTGGATTAGTGCCATTTTGGAAACTGTCTTCTATACAAAATAATTTGTTTTGAGAAAACTGTTGGTTAATCGATCAGATGAGGTCTACCATCTTAAGATAGTGCACCAACAGACATTTGATTGGGAGGCCACCCCTGCTTATCTTAAGAGTTCTTGTTCTTGCCAACTAGTACTCCTGCGGTCCTGCCCCATCCCACTAAGCCAACTCATCCACCGAATGGATTGAATACTGGCATAACTGATCTAGACTGTCCACTAGAATTTAATTTTCAATTTACTACTAGTTCTTACTGAAGAGAGGTGAGTACGGTTATTGAGTTGTGAAGCAAATTTCTAAGATCGGAGTATATAACTCCTTGTTTATTTTTGCAGAAATCTTAATTTCAAGTTTTTAAAGAAATGCAAAAAAAAATGAACAGAGATAATTGAGTAGTCAATTTCCTTGTAAATTCTGGTAAGAGAATATGATCATTTGCAAGACACGTGGAAAACACAAAACGAGTTATTGTGCAAAGACTACACAAGAAGTTAGGTGACTTGTGTAGAAAGTCGTGTGATATTTTGCATAGGTCGCAAATGGTAATATTATTTTTAGTAGTACTTACAGGGGTAAGTTTCTATCCAATATCAGCATGCAATCATTCCTTTTCATATTTTTCAAATAGAAAAAACGACTTCGTTTCCTATTGACTCGTTTATGGTTTGATACTTTGCATACAAAAAAAAAAACTGAAACGAGCAGAATAATTTATTTTGGTAATGAACCTTCCTGGGACAATCCAAAATATGAAGTAATGATTTTGGACAGCTGGGGAAGAATCCCTCCCTGGAGAGGAATATGCTCACCAATTATTGAACCATCTTCTCAGATCCACCACCATCCATGGGTCTGACTGAATGCACATTGTACAAGTGGGCAACGAGCCAGATCCCAGAGAGCGTTCATTGGCAAATGGCCAGGGGCTTATTGGTCTAGGAAAAATATCGGGACCGGGTAAATGAGTTCATGTGAATAGATGGTTAAATCAGTTTCAAGGGCTAAGCTTAGTTGAACCAATATTGCTGATGTATTGACAGTGTCAAATGACAACCCATGGTTTCTGGTGTGGTTAGATTCAGCATTGCTGCATTGGCTGCACTTTGTGTGGTGACTGGTGGCACAAATTGAAACTGTTTCCACAGGGAGAATACCCCTACATTCTTCACTTCCATTTTCGTGGAGACTCATTGCTATAATGGCCGACAGAGATCCCCAGCACACAGACAGCAGGGGCCCACTTGCTGCGCGTACCCATGTGATTGAAAGGTCAGGTTGGGAATCCAGATTTGCAACGAATAATTCGAAGATAGTAGTGCTATATGCTCTTGAACTTGTTCTCTGAATGTTCGATGACGACTTGCGAAGTTCTGATAGTGAAAGTAAACCTAGTGACAAAAATGCAACGTCTAGTTCCCTCAATGCCAAAGGTTGAAGTAGCTTTCACCAAAATAATCTCGTAGAAGTCCTTGATTGACCTTGCTCAATTTTAAAAAACTGAAAAAAATATGAAATTCTCTACAACCCAACTCACCACTCACAATAAGCAGCATGCTCCTATATATAGTCGTATGACAGATTGACATGTAGTCCAACGTCAAAACTTTTGACATCTTGCTGTAGAATATAACACATACGAGGTCTAAATCTGTGTGTTCCTTTCTTAACAGGTCATATATGTCTGGGTCTGACTAATTAGAGATGGAATCTAGAAGTAGGTGAGTGTTTAGGTACTCCACTTCTTCTAAAATGATTAAAAGAGGCAACTTGCAACTTCCAACAAAGGTGGTATGGAGGCAACTCTGCTCAAAATATAGAGTTGAGAAGATGTCTACCTTGATATACGGATCGGTGGAATCATCCAGCACTTGGACAATTATCCTATCCTTTGGCCACTCGAGCTCACATGCCGCCCCTATCGACAGCTTGTACACCTACAAACACAGCTCAATCCCAAGAAATAAATTAAGCAGTGCACAGAGGAATATACAGTATTAATCTCGCAAGACAACAAGAACAATAACAGTAACAAATGAAAGCAACAAACGAGAGAAGATCTTGCTTTGGTGTTCTTTACAGAGATTAATGAGTAAATTATGATCGTCTCTCACCTCCAGCTCATTGTACATGGGTATCTGCACCAGGACCATGGGGTAGTGGGCGTCGGCCCCCTTCTCCTCGTCGTCGCCGGCGATGGGCTCCCACTTGAACCGCCACTCGGGCCGCCAGCCAATGACCTTGACGCCGAGGCTGACCAAGCTGTTGTACACGGCCTCCACCGCCAGCATCACCGACATGACCATGCACACCCACACGGCCACCTGCAGCACCGGCGCGATCACGCCGCCCCGCACGCGCACCCACAGCTCGTACACATCCGCCAGCGACACGCCGCCGGCTGACTCCGACGAGGAGCCATCGAAGACGCCGATGAACCACGAAATGGTATCCTGGAAGTCCAGCCGCCCGCCCACTGCGACAGAGGAGAAAGGGAGATTAATGATGCCGCAAGAAACGTCAGATCACGTGCGCCGCCGCGCGTTACGGAGAGAGCAATGTTGTACCGGTGAGTGGGCGGCTGAAATCGACGGCGCCGGTGGAGACGGCGGTCGCGAGGGCCGCGGCGGCGGCGAGGACGAAGAGGAGGGCGCCGCCGATTTCTCCAGCCTCCATGGGTGACGGAAGGGGAATGCGGCCTATGTGGGAGGAGAGACAGAGTACAGGCCAACGGGTGCTGGATTTTCCCAAGTCCGCACCTATCTTTGTTGTACTTTTCTCCTTCCTCTTTTGCTACGTGCCACCGGTGTACTTGCTTTATATACGTGCAAGTGGGCACACTTTGCTATCCACTCCCAACTATTAAAACACAAAGATGCCATTTATATTTAGGAATAACATTAAGAAATATAAGAACAATTCATCGTGAGTTCACGACTAATACCCCCCTTCAAATCAACTTAAAATGTGTTCACCTCAAATTCTCAAATGGTTCGATTCAGTTGCTAAGGAAAAAATACGCGCTCGACAGTGTAACAACTCTCTATCGGTAGATGCCCCGGAGGGAAAAAATGGTGGATGTTGTAATAACAGTTTGATACTCTGTGATTTGATTTCAATGAAATCGGGAGTGAAATCTTTTTAGTCCAAAAAAGGCAACTCGCTGGATCTTGTAATATGCTAGAGCTAGCGTCTCAACCAAGGCTGTGGTAACATTATTTCCTAATCGATAAACCCATTTTTTTGTCAACAAATTATTTTCATGACCGATTCATTTTTTCTCTCTTTCCCATGTGCTATAATTGAAATCATCCTTGCTATCTTTGCTAGTAAATCATTTGATGTACGTAGAGTGTTAGTCCTTGTGTGTAAGGGAAAGAATAATGATACACTAATGATCAACCCTATATTCGTTGCATGGAACATATCTACGCTATATTATATATGTTTTCTTAAAAGACCTTATAATAAAAAGTTTTGGTAGAAACTGATAGTATTACGAAATAGTTTGGCAAGGTTACAGGCTTACAATTCTTCTAGCCAACCATATTGGAATTTCTCAGCAAAATGAAACATAAGACCTTGTTAGTCTTAAAGTGTCATTTGCTCTTATTAAATCAATATCTCTTGAGATATCTTATTTTCTCAGGTAAACAAAGAAAGACATATCTTATGTTCTCTAAAAAAAAATGTGTACACTAAACAAATTAGAATTATGGACACAATACATGAAATTTACTAAGATGTCCCTGCTAGCTACGATTCCGTTGTTGAGATTAAGCGGCAGACTAGTATGCAATCATGGAAAAAAAATTGATCTGCAGATGAGATAAATAAAGATGCC
Organism: Lolium perenne; assembly: GCF_019359855.2. Lineage (NCBI taxonomy): Eukaryota > Viridiplantae > Streptophyta > Magnoliopsida > Poales > Poaceae > Lolium > Lolium perenne. Next base: position 47,741,818 of record NC_067245.2, read on the forward strand.
CTTTGTTAATTTTTATTCAGAGAGAAAGCCCATAGTTGTTTTTAAGTAGAACTTCATCCAATGATGCAAGCGGGATCCACTTAGATGTTCAAAATTCTTGCCTAAAATTGGACTTACAGACTTGGAATTGACCTAGAAGTCGGATATAAGTAGATCACTCTTGCATCCTAATATTATTGGTGGCCCCCAACTTTTTCACACATGATTTATACTTGAGGAGGAAGAGCTTATTATTCTATTCTTTCTGTCAGGGTGCACGTTTCATGGGTACCTAGCGATTTATATTTTGACGTAGCTGCATCGTCCGTCATGTACCACTAGCCGCCGGCTTTATTTTACGTCCACCGCGCGGTGAGACAGGCAAGATCTGATGCGTAGATTGGCCATCATGGTAACGAGACGGACGGCAGCATCTTCCGTCATCTGGTCACAGACACAGAGTCAGCTTTATTGCAGATCCGAGGGTGGTGGCTCACAGACCAGCAATGTTTAGCTAAAAGTTGTAAATTTAGCTAAAAGTTTAAGCTTGCTATATTTAGTAAAATTAAAGGAAGAAAATACAAACATATACAATATAAAATAAATATATTGTACATCAGGGTGAATTTAATAATATTGATTTGGTGTCGGAACTCTAAAGATTTTAATCTATAACGTTGGTCAAACTTAAATGATGTCCATTTTCAACTAAAATTATATGGCTTATCTACCGAAACAGAGAGTGTATATAATGCATATGCAAAACATGCTGGAAAAGAAATCCTTTTCAGCTTCCTACTCATCATTTGGATTGGGTGCATCAGCAGATTCCCACATAACAGCTGATGATCGTTGCGGAAGTCCTTGCTGTCAAGGGGCTCCATAGCTCAAATGCATAGGTCCACCTCATCTATGCATGACTCCATTTTTTTTTTGCGAGTCAAAGAGTGGCACTGGTGATCTGGAGAAGCAGGACACGTGGACCCTTCGCCTAGGACGGTATGATGACTCATACGAGAGGACATGGGTAGGCGCATTTTTGTAATCCTTTTGCATTCATGAATCACTCGCCACGTCAATGATTGAGGCCCATGATGAATTCGCGAGAAAAAGGAGGCGTGTTTTTCTCTACGGGAAATCACATGCTTCCATGTACTTCTGCTGAAACAACACCTGTCATGTATCGACAAGCTCATCTCGGCTCCGCCCATGGCTTCAGTTTCCAAATGGTTCATCTCGTGGTTGGAACACCTACCCTCTCTCGTGCCTACCCGTAACTGTCTCGACTCTCGAGCGGGCAGCTGTCTTTAGTTTTTATGTTGGTATGAGCTGTTTTTAGCTAGTGTACTTGTTCTTGGCTACTCACGAAATAAATATACTAAATCCAGCTCTTTTGTGGGCTTTATTAATCTATGGGTAAATTCCACTTCCTACTCCATTTGTACAACTGAAACAGCTTTTACATCACTTAATAATCTAACACATTTACCGACACGGATTTGGTGGATATGACTTATGACTGTAGGCGCACCCATTTCAAAAAAAATCAAAAAAATGCCATTCAAAAGTCTCAAAAAAATTTGAAATAATTTTTTGCGCGTATATACTATCTCGATACTTACTCGTGCTAATTCTTAACTGAAAATGTGATCATATGTGGCCTACAAGAAAAAGAGAAAATTGAAATTTGTATTTCTTTGAACAATACAAATCCAATCATTATAGTGTCATTCATATTTTATCATTTTTACGTAGGTCACATACAATCGTATTCTTCCGGACTAAGTATCAAGATAATATATACATGCAAAAACATCATTTCATTTTTTTGAAACTTTTAATGGCATTTTTTTAAAGTTTAGAATAACCGGGTGCGCGTGACCCCATGTTTGACTAGCTATTTCCGGCATATTTACCTCTTAGTTGTGACAATTATAGGCTTTACTTCGTACTATTATAATTAAGAAGCCAGATCTACATTTGGAGTTTCCGCGAACATTCTCCATACTGCAGAACTCTTCCGGCTTCTCCCCAAAAATATTTCGATTTTCCCGAACTATTCCCATGACATTCTCCCATACACATATATTTACTCTCATAACAACATTCTCCCATACACATATAATTTAATCCCGTGACTCAGCAGGGTCGGTAATGCGCAAACATGAACTTGAAATTCTTCGGATTAATTACTAACAGCGGGAGCTGGACATCCATTATACTAGAGTCAATAATTTAGTTTACGTGAGTTCTGGAACACCAATATAATAACAGTGTCTCTAATGCTACCCTCGTGGAATAGATTTCTCCCCGAATCTGATACAATCAGGTTAGTATGAATCTTGCATACTTTCACATGTTCTTAGTCGAAGAGTCTTGAATGAAGTGAAACCATGTTTTTAGGCGTTTGGATCTAAGGTGAGACCTGGTTCCCTTGTTTGGCCACTGCACCACTATTTACAATAGAGCTCTAGTGGATCCGAGCGCAGAACCAAGTTCGATGAGGAGAGCAGTCCAAGAATAATCAACTTTTTGCCAATTGATTCCCTAGGAAAATCCTTGTTTGGAATTGTAGGGCTTTTAAATCCAATGGTCCTCCTTAGGAGCTTCTTAATCCAATGGCCCTCCTTCGGAGTTTCTGAACCTGCGAGGTTCTACACCTCCATTATATATCCGCTACGGTGTTTTGCTCGGAACCTTTTGAACTCATTGCACTACCATTAAGTGCGAAAAATCGCTTGGATCAGTAATGAACTTAGGATCGATGTCATAACCTCCAACACTATAAATATTTCCTTAGTCCTTGACCGCTTTGCCCAAGGATGAAGAAGATACACACACAATGGAGATGGGAACACACAAAGTTCTTGGCACCGCACACAACTTGTGCCTTTTCTCTTGTTCTCTCTTCATAAATCAAACTGATTACATATGCTTTTAAATGGAAACCTGCACACACACGGTCAAGCCACACACACCAGCTTGATCCGACTTCTACTCCACACTAGCTGCACACACGCATGTTTAGCACTTGTGCCAACTAACTAGTAGACCATTAACACTAAGCTGCCCACACGTAGTACAATCATTTGTACTTGATATATCCAATGACAAAAGCATATAGAACTACAACCATTTGTACTTGATAGATCCAATTGCAAAAGCATGTTGAACTACATTCATCTGTACTTAATCATCAGTGGCCACTCATTCTTTCTAAGTACTATGCCATGTGACATTGGAAACCAGCCTTTCTTGTCATCTTCCATTTTAAACTTCTTTAAAACCTTGTCAATGTAGCTCTTGCTAAGTTATATCAGACATTTTGATATATCCCTATTTTCTTCCAAGTCCCCTTTTCCGCTCAGTTTCCTCCTCAGTTTTCCTCTTCTTCCCCATGGTTTTGCCACCGCTCCATCCCCGTTGAAAATTCCCGCTTTGCAGGCTTATTCGGTGGTGTGAACCGGCGGCGGGGCGACGCCATGCTACAATGATGCGAGTTGTATCTCCTACCTCTTGCTCTCTGCTACAGAAGACCGCGCCGCTGGATCCCTTCCACTCCCTCTCCTTCCGTGAGCTGCTGCAGCAGACACATGTTTTTGATTACCTGCCGTCAGTGACGCCCATAGTGTTTAGCGATCTTGTGCCCTCCATTGCCCCTGTTTTATCTTTTAATCAGCCCGGGTGTTTGAATCTCTCTTCAGGTTGGCTTCAACAATGCCCCCCATCACCGAGTATTTCTACAGCGCCAAGATCACCATATGGTAGGACGAGGCCCTCGCAAGACAACTGTTCCCAGAGGGTTGCCGGAGCATGTAGTTACTTCAATTTTTGGCGCCCCATGTTGCTGTGAGGATAGGGTCCGTTGCTGCCAGGGAACAACGGCTATGCTATTAGCGTGGAGCCACAATGCTACCATGGCACTATCTGTTGCCGTTGAGTTCCTACATCGCGACCACCATGGTCGACGGTGGTGCTATTGTGAACCGTAGGCGGCAATCTACCAACCATGATCCGCGTTGCTAACACAGAAAAGCGTGGGTGTTACCAATGAATGACTCGGGTGCTACCATCACTCAATGACAGTGCTGCATGAGCAAACAACAGTGTTGCAAGGGCCTTGCCGGAGACCTCACCGAAAAAAATGTTGCATCGATGCTACAATAGCGTAATATTTTTGCTACGAGGTGTCCGGCAAGGTCTCGGTGGACTTTTTTTTTGTCCAGGGGTTCTTTTTCTTTTGTTTATCTAGAACCCATTTTTTTTTTGCTTCAATGAACAAATGTACGGGGGATTTTCTTGAAAGAAGCATTTGCGAGATTTGGGAGGGATTTAAACATGATAAAATAGCACCTTTTTTACTGAAAAAAACGTCTATTATTTTCTCCGAAAAAGCAATTGAAGGATTAGGAGGTTGCATGTACACTTGTCATGCTCTAAAAGTGGGGGATCAGGGGAAGATATTCCTTGGGGACTCCATTATCAAAAAGAGTATAATTTACAAGAAACTATCGGCCAAACTGCAATGAATGTGTTTTCCTAATTGTTCTGAATTTAAGCCAGGTGGAGAGGGAGGTGGAGGATGGGGGCGATGGTGGTCCTTGCGCTTGTGTATGGACTTGGCTGCTCGGGTTCACTCCGGTTTGCTTCAGTGACTATCTCACGGGTGGCAGTATCCAAACATGTGCTCTCGTCCCAGCGACAGGGAGGCGGGAGCCTAGGCATGATGGCGCATGGGAGGTTGGACCGGACCGCCCATATCCTACTTCTTCACCAGCGGGCGTCTTTGGGAGACCGTCGGCTGAATCTTGGTGGGTGCCCACAAGGCGCCCTGATGCTGGGGTGGCAGCCCTGGACGGCGGTTCTGTTTTCTCCCTGAACTAGGAAGTGACTTTGCGGAAGGCAGACTTAGGCCCTGATGCATACTTCTGTTCGTTGCCTCACATCGTCAAGCGCGTGGGTTTAGTGTATTGCGTACGGGTTAGCAGTAGTGGCCCGGCTGGTCTTTCTGGGCCTTGTGCGACTTGTGACTCATTGCTGAGCCAAATCCTTGTCCTGGAAGTTAGCCATGACCACTGATACCCATGGGTGCCACATCCTTCTTGAAGGCATCATCCTGGCGGTGTTCTTGTTCCGTTGTCCCGGATTCTCCATGAGAAACCCTATACCCCACGCGTTATCGAGCGAGGTGACGCTCTTGCGTCATTTTTTTCTTGGGGCCTCACTTCGGATGTTGTACCAGGTTCCTTTTCTTATTCCATATTCGGGTGGTGGTTGGTGGCGATGAGCAGCTGCAGGGTAGTCTCGGATACGACCGCTGACAACTAGCTATGATTCTCGGCTTGGCAAACTACGGGTGAAAACCCTGCATCGACCTCAGTTGTTGCCGACCATGACAACGCTCCTGGTCGTCGCTCCTCTCCTTGTAGGCATTGTTGTGGGGCCCTTCATCAACCGTGTGTCGGTGCTTGCTCTATTCGTCTGGCCGACTCTTGTCCGGTTTTTAGTCATCAGTTGTGTGGTGCGTGACCGTGGGGCATGCGTGGATGCCAGAGTGATGGCTCTAGTTTTCGCCTCTGCCTTGTTGGTTGTTGTGTTGAGGTGTTTATTGTTGGATTTGATCGTTCGGGCGACTTGGTAGTCGACTCGTGTGGGGACGTGGCCTTGGGGCTAATGGGGATGTCGGGGCAGTAACTCTAGGTGTTCGCCTTAGTTGTGTTGCGTTGAGGTGTTTCCGTGTTGGCTTTGGTCACTAGGGTGACTGATATTGTGCAAAGCACACAGCTAGGAACCTCCAAGAGGAAGGTATGATGAACACAGTAGCAAATTTTTCCTCAGTAAAAAACCAAGGTTTAATCGACCAGTGGGAGAAAGAAATCACTTCTGAAGGTGTTGCTAGCTGACTTTGGCAACGCACACTACCGGTGTCAGCAACAACGTGGAACCTGCACACAACACAATCAAAATATTTTGCCCCAACTTACAGTGAGGTTGTCAATCTCACCTGTTTTGCTGAAACAAAGGATTAGACGTATAGTGTGGAAGAGATGTTTGTTTTGCAGTGAAAAAAAGAACAATACTTTGCAGTAGATGGTTTTATCAGTGTAAAATAAAGGACCGGGGTCCACAGTTCACTAGAGGTGTCTCTCCATAAAGATAAATAACATGCTGGGTGAACAAATTATAGCTGGGCAATTGACAAAATAAAGACCATGATTACTATGAGATTCATTTGAGCATTACAACAAGATTCATATACCATAATCCAACTGCGTCTATGACTAATAATCCATGTTTTGGTTAGCATCTGCACCTCTTTAAGTATTAAGTTGCAAGCAACAGATTATTGCATTAAGTAAAGTGTGTAAAGTAAACAATAGAATTATCCTTGGATAAAGCATTGTTGTTTTCTCCCTAGTAGCAACAACACATCTACAACTTAGAAGTTATTGTCACTCTCCTAGATTACTAAGGTATGAACCCACTATCGAGCATGAATACTCCCTCTTGGAGTCACAATCACATACTTGGTCAGAGCATCTACTAGCAACGGAGAGCATGCAAGATCAAAAATAACATATGACAAGTATATAATCAATCTCAACCATAGTATTCAATATTCATCGGATTTCAGTAAACACAACATGTAACATTACATAAAGATGATCTTGATCATGATAGGCAGCTCACAAGATCTAAACATGAAGCATAAAGTGGAGAAGACAACCATCTAGCTACTGCTATGGACCCGTAGTCTAGAGATGAACTACTCAGGCATCACTTCGGAGGCGGGCATCGCGATGTAGACGCCTCCGGTGATGATCTCTGAGAAGAGCTTCAAAACTCTCCCGAACTAGGGTTGACGATGGCGGCGGCGACGGAACATTTCATGGATGGAGGCTTGGGTATTTAGGTTTTTCCCGACCAGATGAATTTATAGGCGGAAGGGCGAGGTCGGTGGGCGCCTGCGGGGTCCACACCATACCTAGGCGCGGCCAGAGGGTGGGCCACGCCTAGGGGTGTGATACGTCCCCGACGTATCCATAATTTCTGTCGTTCCATGCTTGTTTTATGACAATACTTACATGTTTTGCTTGCACTTTATGATGATTTCATGCATTTTCCGGAACTAACCTATTAACAAGATGCCACAGTGCCAGTTCCTGTTTTCTGCTGTTTTTGGTTCCAGAAAGGCTGTTCGGGTAATATTCTCGGAATTGGATGAAATCAACGCCAAACCTCCTATTTTTCCCGGAAGCATCCAGAACACCGAAGAAGAGTCGGAGAGGGGCCAGAGGGCCACCACACCCTAAGGCGGCGCGGCCAAGCCTGGGCCCGCGCCGGCCTAGGGTGAGGCCACCCTGTCGACCCCCCTGCGCCGCCTCTTCGCCTATAAAATCCCTTTCGACCTAAAAACGCAGGACGAATCGACGAAACTCCAGAAAGACTCCAGGGGCGCCGCCGCCATCGCGAAACTCCAATTCGGGGGACAGAAGTCTCTGTTCCGGCACCCTGCCGGGACGGGGAAGTGCCCCCGGAAGCCATCTCCATCAACGCCACCGCCTCCACCATGCTCCGTGAGTAGTTCCCCCATGGACTACGGGTTCTAGCAGTAGCTATGTCGGTATACTCTCCCCCATGTACTTCAATACAATGGTCTCATGAGTTGCCTTACATGATTGAGATTCATCTGATGTAATCGGTGTTGTGTTTGTTGGGATCCGATGGATGATACATTATGATTAGTCTATCTATAAAGTTTGTGAAGTTATTGTTGCTGCAATCTTGTTATGCTTAATGCTTGTCACTAGGGCCCGAGTGGCATGATCTTAGATTTAAACTCTATATTATTGTTTAGATTGTATCTACAAGTTGTATGCACATGTCGCTGTCCGGAACCAAAGGCCCCGAAGTGACAAGAATCGGGACAACCGGAGGGGATGGCGGTGATGTGAGGGACACATGTTTTCACGGAGTGTTAATGCTTTGCTCCGGTGCTCTATTAAAAGGAGTACCTTAATATCCAGTAGATTCCCTTGAGGCTCGGCTGCCACCGGCTGGTAGGACAAAAGATGTTGTGCAAGTTTCTCATTACGAGCACGTACGACTATATACGGAAAACATGCCTACATAATTAATAAGCCTGATGTTCTATCTTAATGCTTTGATTCCTATCAATTGCCCAACTGTAATTTGTTCACCCAACACTTGTCACTTATTGGAGAGTTACCACTAGTGTAGATCGCTGGGAACCCCGGTCCATCTTTCATCATAATATACTTGTTCTACATGTCATTGGAAGTAGTATCAACTATCTTCTGGTGCCATTGCTCTCATATTGCTATTCTTTCTTTGTATTCTTGTTACTCGCTCTCATATTACTGCTACTTTCACATCACCCCTGTTGCTAGTGCTTTTCCAGGTGCAGCTGAATTGACAACTCAGTTGTTAAGGCTTATAAGTATTCTTTACCTCCCCTTGTGTCAAATCAATAAATTTGGGTTTTACTTCCCTCAAAGACTATCGCGATCCCCTATACTTGTGGGTTATCAAGACTGTTTTCTGGCGCCGTTGCCGGGGAGGCATAGCTCTACTCATAAGTTCACCTGGGGAGTACACTCTACCTCTCTCTCTGTTTTTATTTTTGTCTTGTTTTATTTGTCTCATATACCCAAAAATCCATAAAAATTTGAAAAACCGAAAAATTAAAAACTGCTGTTATGGGAGAACCTACAACCTACTTGGAGCTTATAGAATGCTATAATAATTATAGAGAATCAAGAACTGGTAAAATAATGAGTGCTATGATAGAAAAATTGAATACAATGGCTAGAATCTTGCTTAGACGCCATGATATAAACTGTTGCTCTCAACATGATAAGCATTTTAAATTTCAATGTGGCTCTAGTGAGGAATTTTTAATTAAGAGCTATAATCGGAATTGCTATATTCATTATGGGTTCGAAGAGGTAGAACAATTTGTCTTATTTATGGGAGCCTCCGAAATAGAATCCTTCATGGTTGAGAATTATGAAACTTGTGCTATTTGTAAGGACCTTAAAGATTATGTCTCTACTATCCTTAATTCTTGCATAGAATGCTACAGTAGGAATCCTTATATCCTTGATTATAAAGAGAGACACATTAATGCACAAGAATGCACTCACAATTTGCAGGAACCGGTGGAAGAAGAAATTGATGAACCTGAAAGCTCATTGGATGAAAAAGAAGAGGAGAGTGACGAACAAAAGGAGGAAGAATGGATTAGCTACCCATGCCAACCTTCTAATGAGAGTAACTCTTTATCTCTTACACTATTTGATTGTCCTCCATGCTTACCGAAAGAGGTTGAATGTTATGTTCCTGTGGATTCTCTTGAAATATTCCCTATGAGTAAAACTTGTGAGAATAATTATGCTACTGTTATTTATGATAATCCATGCTACTTTGATAAATCTTATGATAATGCTTTGTTTGAGCCTGATGTCGAAATGCATGGTACAAAAGAATTTTGCTTGGCAAATGTTTATGATAAAGCTCTAGATGATGGTCCTATGTTACTTGATAATATTAATTGTGCTACTAATGAAAATGGGATTGGAGAGTTCTTGACTTATTCTATGAGTCCCATATCTCTTGAGATTGATCAACTACCTTGTTATATTATTAATAAAAGTAAGTTTGAAAGTTTTAATTCCACTATTCTTGAACTTGATGAAAATTATGTGTTTGGAAATCATGAAAAGTATGCTGCATGTGATAGTTATAGTGCTGAGTTTGTTCATGAAGCTACTGAAAATTATTATGAGAGAGGAAAATATGGTTGTAGAAATTTTCATGGTACTAATACACCTCTCTATATGCTGAAATTGTTGAAGTTACACTTGTTCTATCTTCTTATGCTTGTCACTTTGTTCTTCATGAATTTATTTGTGTACAAGATTTCTTTTCATAGGAAGCATGTTAGACTTAAATGTGTTTTGAATTTGCTTTTTGATGCTCTCTTTTGCTTCAAATACTATTTCTTGCGAGTGCATCATTAAAACTGCTGAGCCCATCTTAACGGCTATAAAGAAAGCAACTTCTTGGGAGATAACCCATGTATTATTTTGCTACAGTACTTTGTTTTATATTTGTGTCTTGGAAGTTGTTTACTACTGTAGCAACCGCTCCTTATCTTAGTTTTGTGTTTTGTTGTGCCAAGTGAAGCCTCTAATCGAAGGTTGATACTAGATTTGGATTTCTGCGCAGAAACAGATTTCTATCTGTCACGAATCTGGGCTGTTTTCTCTGTAGAAAAATCACAAAAATATGCCAATTTACGTGCGTGTTCCTCAGATATGTACGCAACTTTCATTAGTTTTGAGTTTTCTGATTTGAGCAACGTAAGTATTTATTTAAAATTCGTCTTTACTGGCTGTTCTGTTTTGGCAGATTCTGTCTCTATTTTTTACATTGTCTCTTGTGGACTTTAAGCGAGGTTTTCTAGACGTAGAGGGCTGTAGCTAATGTTTTATTGAGTTCTTGCAATATGCCACTACAGGACCAAGGTGGATTCAAATTTTTTGAGTACTAACCCCTTTAATGAAGTTTATGAGAAGTTTGGTGTGAAGGAAGTTTTCAAGGGTCAAGAGAGGAGGATGATATATGATCAAGAAGAGTGAAAAGTCTAAGCTTGGGGATGCCCCCGTGGTTCATCCCTGCATATTTCAAGAAGACTCAAGCGTCTAAGCTTGGGGATGCCCAAGGCATCCCCTTCTTCATCAACTTATCAGGTTCCTCCCCTGAAACTATATTTTTATTCGGTCACATCTTATGTGCTTTACTTGGAGCGTCTGTGTGTTTATTTTTGTTTTTGTTTGAATAAATTCGGATCCTAGCAATCCTTGTTTGGGAGAGAGACACGCTCCGCTTTTTCATATGAACACTTGTGTTCTTCGTTTTATTTTTAATGTTCAATGATAAAAGTTGGAAACTACAATACTTATTATTATTTGGTTGGAAGAAGAAAATGCCTCATATGTCTTGGATAATTTGACACTTGGCAATTGTTTTGAGCTCTCAAATAGATTAAGTTTTTTCATGTAGTTTAAACCTATTAGTGGAGAACTACTGTAGAGCTTGTTGAAATTGGTTTGCATAATTGATCTCTCTTAAGGTCTAGATATTTTCTGGTAAAGTGTTTGAGCAACAAGGAAGACAGTGTAGAGTATTATAATGCTTGCAATATGTTCTTATGTAAGTTTTGCTGTACCGTTTCATACTTGTGTTTGCTTCAAATAGCCTTGCTAGCCTAAACCTTGTACTGAGAGGGAATGCTTCTCGTGCATCCAAATCCTTGAGCCAAAAACTATGCCATTCGTGTCCACCATACCTACCTACTATGTGGTATTTCCTGCCATTTCAAAGTAAATTGCTTGAGTGCTACCTTTAAACAATTCAAAATGCTTCTCAATTTGTGTTAATGTTTTATAGCTCATGAGGAAGTATGTGGTGTTTATCTTTCAATCTTGTTGGGCAACTTTCATCAATGGGCTAGTGGGTTCATCCGCTTATCCAATAATTTTGCAAAAAGAGCTGGCAATGGGATTCCCAGTCCCAAATTAATTAACAAAAATAGACACTCCTCCATGGTATGTGATTGTTGGACGGCACCCGAAGGATTCGGTTAGCCATGGCTTGTGTAAGCAAAGGTTGGGAGGAGTGTCATCATAATAAAACTATAATAAAAAGGCACTCCTTCATGGTATGAGATTGTTGGCAGGCACCCGAGGATTCGGTTAGCCATGGTTTGTGAAAGAAAGGTTGGAAGGAGTGCCACCCAAAAATAAAATAAAATGGGAGCCGCTCTTTGAAGGTTTGTCTGGCGAGGGGGTTAGAGTGCCCACTACCATTCGTTGACAACAACAAACACCTCTCAAAACTTTAATTTTTATGCTCTCTATATGTTTTTAAAACCAAAGCTCTAGCACAAACATAGCAATCAATGCTTCCCTCTGCGAAGGGCCATTCTTTTACTTTTATGTTGAGTCAGTTTACCTACTTCCTTCCATCTTAGAAGCAAACACTTGTGTTAACTGTGCATTGATTCTTACATACTTGCATATTTGCATTCATCATATTACTTTGTGTTGACAATTATCCATGAGATATGCATGTTGAAAGTTGAAAGCAATCGCTGAAACTTATATCTTCCTTTGTGTTGCTTCGATGCTTTTACTTTGAATTTATTGCTTTATGAGTTAACTCTTGTGCGAGATTTTTGATGCTTGTCTTGAAAGTACTCTCCATGAAAAGTTTTGCTACATGTTATCTATTTGTTAGCAACTATAGATCATTGCCTTGAGTCACTTCATTCATTTCATATGCTTTGTAATAGTATGATCAAGGTTATGTAAGTAGCATGTCACTACAGAAATTATTCTTTTTATCGTTTACCTGCTCGGGACGAGCAGGAACTAAGCTTGGGGATGCTGATACGTCCCCGACGTATCCATAATTTCTGTCGTTCCATGCTTGTTTTATGACAATACTTACATGTTTTGCTTGCACTTTATGATGATTTCATGCATTTTCCGGAACTAACCTATTAACAAGATGCCACAGTGCCAGTTCCTGTTTTCTGCTGTTTTTGGTTCCAGAAAGGCTGTTCGGGCAATATTCTCGGAATTGGACGAAATCAACGCCAAACCTCCTATTTTTCCCGGAAGCATCCAGAACACCGAAGAAGAGTCGGAGAGGGGCCAGAGGGCCACCACACCCTAAGGCGGCGCGGCCAAGCCTGGGCCCGCACCGGCCTAGGGTGAGGCCACCCTGTCGACCCCCCTGCGCCGCCTCTTCGCCTATAAAATCCCTTTCGACCTAAAAACGCAGGACGAATCGACGAAACTCCAGAAAGACTCCAGGGGCGCCGCCGCCATCGCGAAACTCCAATTCGGGGGACAGAAGTCTCTGTTCCGGCACCCTGCCGGGACGGGGAAGTGCCCCCGGAAGCCATCTCCATCAACGCCACCGCCTCCACCATGCTCCGTGAGTAGTTCCCCCATGGACTACGGGTTCTAGCAGTAGCTATGTCGGTATACTCTCCCCCATGTACTTCAATACAATGGTCTCATGAGCTGCCTTACATGATTGAGATTCATCTGATGTAATCGGTGTTGTGTTTGTTGGGATCCGATGGATGATACATTATGATTAGTCTATCTATAAAGTTTGTGAAGTTATTGTTGCTGCAATCTTGTTATGCTTAATGCTTGTCACTAGGGCCCGAGTGGCATGATCTTAGATTTAAGCTCTATATTATTGTTTAGATTGTATCTACAAGTTGTATGCACATGTCGTTGTCCGGAACCAAAGGCCCCGAGGTGACAAGAATCGGGACAACCGGAGGGGATGGCGGTGATGTGAGGGACACATGTTTTCACGGAGTGTTAATGCTTTGCTCCGGTGCTCTATTAAAAGGAGTACCTTAATATCCAGTAGATTCCCTTGAGGCCCGGCTGCCACCGGCTGGTAGGACAAAAGATGTTGTGCAAGTTTCTCATTACGAGCACGTACGACTATATACGGAAAACATGCCTACATAATTAATAAGCCTGATGTTCTATCTTAATGCTTTGATTCCTATCAATTGCCCAACTGTAATTTGTTCACCCAACACTTGTCACTTATTGGAGAGTTACCACTAGTGTAGATCGCTGGGAACCCCGGTCCATCTTTCATCATAATATACTTGTTCTACATGTCATTGGAAGTAGTATCAACTATCTTCTGGTGCCATTGCTCTCATATTGCTATTACTGCTGATGTGTTACTGTTACTACTGCTCTCATATTACTGCTACTTTCACATCACCCCTGTTGCTAGTGCTTTTCCAGGTGCAGCTGAATTGACAACTCAGTTGTTAAGGCTTATAAGTATTCTTTACCTCCCCTTGTGTTGAATCAATAAATTTGGGTTTTACTTCCCTCGAAGACTATCGCGATCCCCTATACTTGTGGGTTATCAGGGTGGTGTGGCCACCTCCTGGCTCATCTCCATCTATCCTCTGGACTCCATCTTTGTTACAGTAAAATAGGAACTTCGGCTTTTGTTTCGTCCAATTCCGAGAATATTTCCTGTACAACTTTTCTGAAATACAAAACAGCAGAAAACAGGAACTGACACTGTGGCATCTTGTCAATAGGTTAGTTCCAGAAAATGCATAAAAGCACTGTTCAAAAAATTGTCCGGTTCAACGATTAATCGCCCGATTAATCCCTATTCAGTGGTCACCGATTAGCCGATAAACTCATTTATCATCCGATTAACTCATTTATCACCCGATTAGTTAGCTGATTTGCCTATTAATCGCTAATCGTCAGCCGACCGAGTTGACCCCGATAAGCGATTTCCTCAACATTGCATAAAAGTACCACAAAGTGTTAATATAACATATAGAAATTGGTGTAAAACAAGCATGGAGTATCAAAAATTATAGATACGTTTGCAACGTATCAGTGACTTGGTTGTCGACTTGTCTGGGGACATGGCCTCGAGACTGTTTTTCTTATAAAACTATCCACCTCTTTTCTACTCCCTTCGTTTCAAAATGTAAGGCGTCTAAAGACTGATCAAAAGTCAAACTTTACTAACTTTGATCAAATATTTTAAAAAATATATTTACATCTACAATATCGAATGGACATATTAAGAAAATATATTTTATGGTGAATATATTCATGTTGATTCAGTACTGTAAATGTTTATATTTATGTATAAACTTGGTCAAACTTAAAAAAACGTTGACTTTTGACTAGTCCTTAGACGCCTTACATTTTGGGACGGAGGGAGTACTTCACTAATCGAAGAAATTTGGACCATGTATGCTCAGACGCTTGTTTTTGCTCTCAGTGTCCCAAACTTGTTTTCATCAACAAAATTGAAAAATACTAAAAATAATGAGAAAAATATGTTTCCAATTCATACAACTCTTGGGGGTCCAAAGATACTCGCTATTGCAACTTAATAAATGGGCAGTGCTAGCCCTCGGTTGCCTGATCCGGGGTCCAAAAATCGGTTGCTCTTCCCGTCGTTGGATATGTTCTACAATTAGTCCCTCTTCTCTCACGTTGCTTTCCTACGTCAGAGACACCGCTTTCCCTCTGCATCATGCACGTCGCTTTTAGCCAAAGTAGAGCCCACCACATGGGCTATTGTTGTGTGTTTTTAACGAAAGTAATCCAACAAAAAAAGATATTTACAACAATACAACGATGATTTCAGCAAAAAGCAATAGTTTCAACACTAATAATATATGTGTCAAAAATATCTTCACAACAAATCACAAATATATTTACAACAATAAATTAACAACAAAACCACATTTTTATTTGGCTGTTCACAATAATAATCGGCAACAATTTTAATAGAAAAAAAAATTTCAACACAAAAACAAAATTCCAATGCCAAAGAATATCTTTACAACAAATTAGAAACATATTTAAAACAATAATTAATAGTGAGAACAACAAATTTGTGTTTACAAATCTAGCCATCAGCAAATTTTAACCATAAAACAACTATTCTCATGCCAAAAATATTTACAACAAATCAACAATATATTTACAATCAATTAACAAATACAAGAAAATATTTACCGTACCAGCGCCCCACACCTCCTTGCCATCTGGACCAGTACTTCCCGACCGGCGACAACACGACATCGGCAACCCGCTCGTCGGGAAAGGGGGACTCACCGGGGGAGGAGCTGCAGTGGTGCGCCCGCCGGGAGGAGCAGGGGCGCTCGTCGGGGAGGAGCTGGGGCGGAGCGCTCGAGGAGCTGCGCGGCGCATCGTTGATCTGTCGGTGGTAGTTGGAGAAATAGATGAGGGAGGGAAGTTTGATTGACCAGCGGTGGGACCCATCCACGTGCGGGTCGCGTCTCCACAAGAAGGGAACGAACAATTTTCTTCGAGCGATCGGTGGGTTGATGGGAAGCGTTTTCCTTAATAAATAGGACATGTGAGATCACCTTCAACAAATATATCGGTTTCACTGCTTCCGTATCCTTTGTTTTGGTAATGTGGATAACCCACAGTGTAGATAAAATGGATACCCACGGATTACCTTCAATGAGGAGGGTTTTTCCAAGGATCCTTGGACAGATAGGGAGGATAGACAAGACAAGAGGTATGCAACCTGCAAAATATTGTCACCGACGCTCACTGACAAATACTTAGGGCTCCCCTCCCTGGTAGGAGTGGATATGAGCGACTGCTTCCAACACTTAATTGCGAGAGTTTGCACTTGGATTAATGGCGGGAAAGAGGAAGGACTAATTGGCTCCGTCATGGAGACCGAAATACAAGCTTCTTTCATCATTTTGCAATCGAGAAAAAGAAGAACATAATAAAATTTCTAAATGACTCAAACGGCAACATGGTCGTGTGTGTAGAGAATGTATGTAGGTGACCTAAAATATAAAGCATGCAACCTACACAAAAATGTCAAATTATACTGTTGGCCGTATAGTATTCACTGTATAATATAGTCGCATTTTCTCCTTTTTTTTTGTAGATAAACTATTTTCGATTTTTTTTTGAAAATTTGCGGGAGTAAGTATCAAGGTGACATGTCTGGGCTGATTTTTTTTGAAACATTTAAATAGCATTTGTTGAATTTTTGAAATCGCGCCTACACCCAGATTCTCCATATTTTGGATGAAAGCTCTTCCTTGAAAAGCCGGATAGTTTGGAAAATGAAAGAGTTCCTCATCTTATTCAAATTCTGTTTCAGTGACAAAATGCAGTCCAGATGATTAGGTATTGCCAACAAGATTTTGCGTTTGAACAACTTTTTTAAACTGAAGGTTCGACGAGTCCGATTTTGAATTAACAAAGCCATCACGGCCAGGAATACAACAAGAACACCCATAACAGAAAAAAGAAAGCGAAAAACTGGGGTTGCCAGCTAGCGGTACAAGCACATGTGCTAAGCTAGAGCCTAAACAAAGATAAAAACAAAGGAGCCGAAGGCCTAGCTAAACACCGGCAGCTCGGCTGGAGACTTCACGCACCGAGCCGCCGCTCCGAGGAACTGCACCAAACTGAAGAAGTACACTGGGCCGCCTAGCAGAAGACCACCGACGCCAAGGGAGCTAGCTAACTGCACAAGAGAGCAGGTGAGACTCCAGAGTTCAAAGGAGGAAACCTTCACGACAACGCCTCCAGGAAGGGACACGGCGCTCACAAGCGTCATCGCTGTCGGCACAGAGGGGCCGTGCAATGCTTTCGCATGGGCTTCAACACCCACCCCACGAAAAGCCTCTGTCTTTGCAACTGACATCAGGACATCACCTAGCTATTGAAAACCACCAGTGTCCCCTGCGCCGACCTCAACTCCTACAACCACCCTAGGCACGAAAGTGGTCGCGCAAACCTGGAGCACACCATCTATGTGAAGCCGGTCGCATCAAGACGTAGTGCATCGACGAGAAGGGGATCCGAGGAGTATCTCGGAGAGCTCCCGAGTCAACAGGGCAGCAGACACTGCCCAAGGGAGGCAACCAGCAGCAGGATGTGTGTCGTGGCCACGCCTCCAAGGAGGTAAATGGCATCCGTAGACGTCGTCGTCGCTGGCAGTGGCCTAAGCCTTGCGGTGCTTTCGCGGACACACTCGAAACCACTGGTGTCTCTGCAGGCCACACCCCGTAATACCAACCCAGATGGGCAGAACCAAGACGAACCGCCCCCACGATTGTCAAAGTGGCTGGAGGGATCAAAACATCAATGGCAGCAGCGAGTCCTCACCATGCCATAGCCGCATCATCCTACCAACCACGGGTCCCAAGCTCTCCCGAGCCGGAGCAAACCCGTTTGAACATCTTCGAAGCTTCAAATCCTCTCCCGCTCTAATTTTGTCACTGCAGCGCCCGTTCTCTTTCTTGTCTCCGTCCCGAGCGCCGCCCGGCAACCCAGCCCCCTGGTGGACACCCTCCGGCACCTCGCTGCTGCCTCCAGCCAACCATATAAGCCACAGCACCCTGCCGTCTACTTGCTCCCTCGCCGGTCGGCCTCTTCTACCGCCCCCCTGGGTTCTACGCCGGAGAGCCATGGTCGCTGCCGCCACTGTTGACACGGGAGGACAAGCGCGTACCCACGGCGGCAGGAGGCCCGGCGGTCGCAGGAGTGCCATTTTTTTTGGCTGGGTGTCGAACGGCAAGGCGCATCCGGTGTCCTCCGTGTTGGTGACACGGCTTGTACGTCGCGGTCTCTGCCAGACAGCCCGCCTGGTGCTCGACCAAATGCTGCAACAGGGCAACGCGTTTCTGCTGTCTTTGACCTTAAACAGCGGCGACATTACGACGTCGTGAGCAGGCCGCGCGGTGTACATCTTGACTGAGGACCTGAGGTGCTGAGCCACTCAGGAGAGCAGCAATTCGGTTATTTCGTTTGCTGGTTAATTCGTTTGTTCATACAATTCCAGCGTGGCATCGTTATTTTGCAATCCTTCTTTGATCCTCTTATACACTTATCAGATTTTCGTCTTCGGTCGGTGCCTGCGGGAGCATGTGTTCGATTGGGTCGCCCACTATTGATGTTAACGAACTAGCTGGAAGGTCTTCTTTGTTACAATTTTGGGGTCAGGGAATTATTGGTTGCTCTAGATGTGATGACATGACAGGTTCTGACATCCATCAACAACCTCCATGGCTTCACCACGAGCAACCAGCAGCATCAGGTACTTTCCTGTTGATATATTTCTTCTCCCTACATGTGTGTTGTCAACCTTGCCAGCTCTGGAAAATCAAATGCTTTTAATGTGTTTGTCATACTACAATAATGCATATTTATAGAAAGTACATTGGTGTTTCGATCATATTGAGAAGAAATATTGATTTTTGTAAGAAAAAATGTGTATGCTGGCACATGCAAACTTTGGGGGAAACATAGGCTACACAATCGGGAGGACACGCGCGTACCCCGGCGGCAGGAGGCCTGGCGGTCGGAGGAGTGCCATTTTTTGGCTGGGTGTCGAACGGCAAGGCACATCCGGTGTCCTCCGTATTGGTGACACGGCTTGTCGCAGTCTCTGCCAGACAGCCCGCCTGGTGCTCGACCAAATGCTGCAACAGGGCGACGCCTTTCCGTTGTTCCTTGACCTTAGCAGCGGTAGCAGGACGACGCTCGTGAGCAGGCCGCATGGTGTATAATCTTGACCGAGGTGCCGAGCCAATCAGCACAGCCGCAATTAGGTTATTTCTTATGCTGGTTAATTCTTTTGTTCATACAATTCCAGCATGAGATTGCTTTTCATTTTGCAATCCTCCTTTGATCCTCTTAATACTTATCAAATTTTCGTGTTCGGTCGTTCGATTGCGTGTTGCATCGCCAACTACCCATAAAGGCCCGTGTCTCATCCAGTCATCTTTGTGCTGAACATTAACGAACAAGCTGGAAGGTCTTCTTTTGTGACATTCTTTTTAGCTCAGTGAATTCTCGATTGTTCTAGATGTGATGACATGACGGGCTCCAACACATGCATCGGCAACCTCCACCATGAGCAACCAGCAGCAGCATCAGATAACCTTTCTATTGATGTATTTCTTCTTCCCTACATGTGTGTTGTCAACTTGCGAGCTCTTGAACATCAAATGCTTTTAATGTGTTTGTGGCAATATAAGAATGCATAATTAAAGTACATTTGTGTTTCAGTCATGTTGATAAGAAAAAATGATTTTAGTAAGCAAAACTGTATGCATACAAGATGCTAGAAATCCAGAGGAATGAATGATGGACGAATTGGAGAGGGAACATGAAGGCAAAGGGAAATGAAACATAGAAACATGGTGGTGGACTAAAACACGATTTGCTCAATTAATCTATACTTCATTTGTAGTCCATAGCAACGATGTTTTTTTCACGTGGTGGCAGACTAAAACATAGAAACATGGTGGCGGACTGAAGCTTCTAGATTAAGGAGAGTTCACATCTTACATGTTTTTTTCACGTTTCAGAAATTCTTCCTTGTGATTTTTTGTTATGGTTGACACATGCAAACTTTAGGGGAAAATAGGCTACGCAAAAATGTGAGCACTTGCTATTATAGTATTATATCAGCTTTTAACAATTTGGTTTTCCACGTTCATGTCCATTTGTTGCTTGAGAGAAGAGCCATGACCTGTGATATCTTGGTTGCGCTGCTTCATGCTTGATCCAGGTCTCTAACTATTTGTTCGGGTATTGCTCATAAGTAATAACTAACTCGATGCAGATTAGAGGAGGCCTTTCATTGCAAAAGAATACTAGAGGAGGCCTGCACATGTTCGTAACGAGAGGTGTTGGTGGTGCAAGTAGTGGATACTGGGAGGTAGTTGATTGAGCATACAACAGTTTTATTAAGGGTAATACTCCCTCCATCCTATGAAATTTGTCTCAACTTTATCAAAATTTAGCGTCTAGATCCACCTAAATTTTGACAAAGTTGAGACAAGTTTCATTGGACGGAGGGAGTACAATCAACAACTATTTATCTTACAGTAGTTTCCTAAGTTGAGAAATTCAAAAACTTGTAGTAAGCCTCAGTTACATGGGTTCTGCAGATCTGCTGTAAGATCTGAACATTGTTTTTACATATAGGGACAGTTCACTACCCTGTTAAATCAGGTCGTAACATATGTGCTCAATCCAATTGCATGCTTGCTCCCATCTGTTATTCATCCTCATTTTTAGATATGGAGTATCATTCAACACGGTTGGATTCAAAATGCTGGTATCCTGCCAAACGATACCCAATGATTGAAATGGCAAGATAGAGCAGGTATGATAGTTGCAATGGAACTATTGGCTTTCAGCAACCTTGGAAGTAGAAAACAAAGGGCAGTAACATCTTCTGAACCTAATTGGGAGGTTTAGGAGCATACCTTAAGAAAATTTTGGATTGTAGAGCAAACCTATCATTATGCAACAATTTAATTTTTTGAAATATGTTTTGTACGGTAGTTGTTAGAGCATTGCACTCTTGGAGTCTAAAAGAACAATTTAATTTACTTGGGAACGATGCCGCACCATCAGTACTAATTGACTTGGGAAGTTATAAAAGGAACATGATTCACTTTGTTTTCCCCTCACACAAGAATTTGCTATCTGAATTCTCACTGAGATGGGGGGTGAGGTTCGCATTTTTTGCTTGTTTGACTGTTTTTGCACGGATTAGTTAATGCTTCCGTTTCTAGATGCATGCAAATAGACCCAATATTTTTTCTTTTGGAAGGAACCGGTCTTTTTATTCATACAATGCTTACTTACAAACTGATCACCCAAAGACCTCTTTGAAAAAGTTAGAAAAAATCATGTGTCTGTTTGAAATACAGGGTCAAATATAAGATGGAACATGTACAAATAAGAACTTATAAATCTCCTGATTATTTTGAATGCTTAGTATATGTCAATTAAGACGTGATTACTAGTACTGGCACAGGTTAAGGTGGCTTGGTCATTTTATTTTATTTTCTGTAGAGATAAAATTCGTTTATGTCACTTACAATTTTGCGTGCGGATGTAAAAAATGATTGACCAATCTGTTAGTTCATCGGTGGTCGACTGTTAGTATACCTAAATGACATATGTGCCCGACTGCCCGTGGGACCACATTACAGTCTGCATGCGATGCCGTGGATTGGTTGTTTACATATCAAAGTAGTAGTACTGAGTGATTAGCTAAATTGTTTGAATTTTTTCAAGATATAGACCAAATCAGAACGGAGAGAGTATTCTTTTAAGATATTTAAAAACTGGACCCAGAAAGTAAGTCTGTCTATATTTTGCATGCCAGCATTGCACCATGTAAACTGTTCCCGTTGGATCGCAGTGCTCACGTGATGGTTGGCTGCATATGCAGACTAAACTAAAGCACCTTTTTGGTTTCTATTTATACGGTAGTGCGCACCTGGGAGACTGGTATTGGCTAGGAGACTAAGTGTTACTGCTAATCATAGTTTAAAATAGCCGGTATAGCGGGCTTTTCGCATGGTGCGGCTAACTGCATTAGCCCGCTAAAAGGTGTTAAAGTTCTTAAATAGCCGGCTATAGCCGGGCAATTGTTGTTTTGGGAGGCCGCGGCTATATCTTGTAAACATTGCTGCTAATTAAGCTGCAGGGGAGTGATGAGTGAGGAGCGAGGACAGAGGATGCTAGTACTATTAGTAGTACTCCATCCGATCCAAAATAAGTGTCGGAACGTTGTATAAAAGTTGTATTAACTTAGTACTAAATCTCCATCACTTACTATGGGAGGGAGTACTATTTATATATCCAATGGTGAGAAACCGAGACCTTTACTGGCTTTGCTGCTGAAGTGAACAGGCTGGCCGGACATCGGTGTTAGTAAACAATGACCTCGATTGCTTTAATGAAAGGTCTCTGTACGTAATTAAACTTGGGAGAGCTACTCTTATTTGAAGCTATGATTATTTAATCCAGTGGCCTGAGAATGCATTTGCCTAGAGACTGGATTCCTCCTCTCCTTGCAGCTACCAACTTTAGCCTGGGTAGCTCCATTTCTGGATCTGGCAATGCCGGTCCTGCCTCAACCTTCACTCAGGTGAGATATCCTCTTCTTCAATACTCGAGGATTGATTGGTAATCTGTATGCTAATTACTCATGCTGGACCTGACACTTCAGGGGAAGAATAGAACGTCAACAGAACCTAATTGATGATGCCGACTGGGTGGAGGTGAGATATATCAACAGCTATGCCGCGTTTATGGGATACTTGTCCATGGCCGTCAAGGGGCTAGGTTTACTGGTGTTCACGTGGATCACCGTCGTCCTCCTCGGCGGCTACGTCTCAGAGCTCGAGACGAAGGATTTTTGGTGCCTCACAGTGATTACGCTCCTACAGACAAAGTAACCTTCCCATCTTCGTTACTGCTTACTTTACTGAGTGCAAGCTCTAGGGAGTCCTTTCAAAATTACAAGTTTAAAAATATTCTAAAAAATAATGTGGTTGTAGTAAATGATGTATTCCACAGGCGTGCAAATTATCAATGCAAGATTTTTTGTATTTTGTGGTACACAAAAATGACAAAAGTGTGAATCTGAGTATAGTGAATAGTGCACATTTCAAGCTATATAATTTGTCAGATTTTAGTCATTTTTGTGATGCCTAGGATACACAGAATTTATCACTGAGATTTTGCACGCTTGTCGTACATTTTTGACTACATCCCGAAATTTTTTAGAATTTTTTGAAACTCATAAATATGATTTTCGAGTTTTTGCAAATAAAGGGCTCCACGTAGCTCGGTCTCCCTTTTCTGTTTCCATTACTTTACTGGTTACTTGCTCTTGTTTCCTATGAATTGATCGTAGTTCCTTCATTGCCATTTAAATTATTGTGTGTTTCAACTTTATGGTTTTGAAGGAAAGGTTGTCTTTTACTATTAATGAAGACTGAAAAGTAGAGTAAATATCACTACAAAATGAAATTGTCAAGACTATCACAAAACTACATTGTTAAGCACCATTTTACCTGCACAAATGTATACTCTATGTCATTGGCGAGTATGATAAAAATGGTACTTTGAAATGTATTATCAAAAGTATAGTTGTTGTGGGAGTATTTGATAGAAGTTTTTGATACTTACTCATTAATATTAAATAAATTTGAGCTTTAGAATATCAATGTCATTGACCGAGGAATGTCTGGTTTATTATAAAGCTTATGAAGGGATTTCAGAAGTAGGCAACTTTTCGAAATTTTAAAACATAACTATTTTCATTACAAAAATGATCAAATATGATACGATAATGGAATTTTTTTGCCTGGCCAGGGTTATGACATGACTAGGGTTGGTCTAGCCGTGCGTAGAATTCCTGCTAGTGAGTATTCAGTCTCCATCTTGAAGTGGTACCGCGCTGATTGGTTTGACACTGCTAGCACAGGAATTGGCGCCAGAGGTGTTGATAGACTCTTAGCGTTTGCAGTTAAACTGTTGGTACTACTGAGCAGTGAGCATGTTTTTTGACTTACATTTTCTCTGCATGTAAACAGTACTGTTTTACTTAACTGGGATGTGCATGTAACAGGGTATTCAATGGCTTCGTGAGAGAAAAGTTATCTGATATCGGGTATTGGTACTCAGCATTGTTCAGCCTTGCAGTCAACATTGCTAAGCCTTGCCTTCCAAAAAACGGTGTTGTTTCCAATCCCAAATATGGCCATGAGTCGTCCCTGAAACGATTTATAGTAGCTTTAGCGGTGGTCGTGCAAGTGATGGTGGCCACCATTATACTGTGCCCTCTAATAGCTCTCTATATGTCCGGACTGTACATCACCACCGGGATCGCAGTGTGGCGTCTATCAGAGCGCGACTTCGGGGGCAAGGGTGGAGAGGTGAACCTGAAACTGGGACTGGAAGTCCTCTACTCTCTGACTCTCTGGCTCTGCTGCAGTTTGCTACAGGACCAGCTGCTACCAAACGGGAATAAGGCTAGAGAAAATAGTAGGCCAGGAGTACGGGTTCAGAGGCCTGGCACTTCACTCAGTCAAACGCTACTTGCTCGATATCAGGGCGGGGTGCTTCAAGGACCCATCATCCGCCAAAGGAAAGAACCTGCTGACATACGCTGTGGAGCTAATGGGGTCTCAGTCACCTCAGAGCTACCTGTCTGGGCTAAGGATTCTTGACACACTGATTGGGCCCGGGAGGAGGGCGAAAGACACGGCATCGGTGGCTTCGAACAAGAGCATGATGCTGAGGCGGCGCACGTGAAAGTGCATGGAGCCCCCATGTGTGGTTTTGGTAATTAATGATAATCCCTATGGACTAATGTTTACATTGAGTTATATTTGTAGGAGTTGTCCATAGACAATTCTTGAACCATATGTTGGCTTCAAGGTTGCAATAAGAAGAATTTGATGAAGGATATCAAGTGTCAAGTATGTCTTGAAGATGAAGATGGAGTGAGCCCTGAAGTTACTTCAAGACATCAACATGATGAAGAATGAAGAAATGAAGTGCAAGTTCAAGATGAGCCATCTCTAAGAGATCATTTGCTTGAATCTTGCCATCCATATGGTGACCATGGATATGTGAAGATGTGCCGAAGAAGAAGCTCTCCCATGGTGGATTATGGGGGAGCAATCCCACAAGACTTCATCAAGCAAGCACAATCAAGAAAGGCGTTTCATCTTGTTGTGATCAAGATCGTCTTCATCGAGCTCAAGAGGAACGCGCAAGGTTAAGGTTTGCTCTTGATAGAGTTTCTTTCTCACCGGTCTCATAGTGTAGTTGGAGACCGGTTTATAGTTTAGTTGCCGTACTATCAAGAGGGCTCTCGAGTGAGTAACTCAATCGTATCGTTCGGAGAGCTCAAACCTTTGCATCCTTGCATCATCTTTCTTGGTTGTATTTTTGGATCTTATCCATGTGATGTTTTGGAGCTTGTGCTTATTCTCATGACAAGGTCTAGTTCATCGAAAACGGATTTTGCATAGATCTCTTGTTGCGTTTTCGAGTTTGGTGATTTTCTCGGTTTCTCATGTTGAGGTGTTGCACCTCTAAAATTAATAGAAAATCACCCCCAACTAGTTTCCATATTTTCACTTTTTGTTGGGTAGCTCTTGTCGTCCTCTTTCCAACAAAATTGGTTTCGTCTTGATCCGAGTTTCCAAACTCTAGATATTGTCTTTTGAAGTTTATCTTCTATTTGATTTAAAGGAAAAAGAAAAAGAGGAGGCAGCCGGCACTACCGCCCTTGATGGGCCGGCAGTACCGCTCGGCCCACTCCGGCACTGCCGCCCCCGCGCCAGCACTTTGCCGGGCCACGCGGATCGGCACCTCGGCGCTGCCCCCGGCAGCCTTTGCCGGGCCGGCCCGGCTCGAGCCCGAGGCTCCGCCGCTTCTTGGCCGCCTACCGCGCGCCGCTCGCCGAGGGCCCGATCGCGCGCTTGTTGCTCCGCTCGCTCCCCCGCCGCCCGCGCTGCTTCGCTCGCTCGCCCCGCGCTGCCTCGCTCGCCCGGCGAGGCCGCTCGTTCCTTTCCTGCCCGGCGGCTGCTGCCGGCCATAACGGGCCGGCACTGCCGGCCTCTCTCTGGACGAGCCCAACGGGCAGATTTCCTGCAGCCCCTTTAAATAGTCTTCTTCCTCCTCTCGTTTTTCTGTTGCTTCACATACTTTTTGCTCTCCTCCATTGCTAGTATTTGAGATCTCCCTCTACCTCAAATCCCTCCAATGATTCTTGAACCTTTTTGAGGGAAAAGGAAGAGGAGATCTAGATCTACAATTCTACCAATCAAATCCATCTCTTTGTGAGTGGAACTCTCTAGATCTTGATCTTGGTGTTCTTGGTGAATCCCTTTGTTCTTCCTCTCTTATTCCCCCAATAGCATTTGTAGCTTTGTTGGAATTTGAGAGAGAAGGACTTGAGCATCTTTGTGGTGTTCTTGCCATTGCATTTGGTGCATCGGTTTGAGTTCTCCACGATGATTCGTGGAGGTGAAAGCAAGAAGGTTGTTACTCTTGGGTTCTTGGAACCCTAGACGGATTCTAGACCTTTGTGGTGATTTGTTGGGAGCCTCCAATTAAGTTGTGGATGTGTGCCCCAACCTTTGTGTAAGGCCCGGTTTCCGCCTCGAAGGAAATCCCTTAGTGGAACCGTGACCTAGGCCTTTGTGGCGAGGGTCACCGGAGATTTAGGTGAGGCGCCTTCGTGGCGCTCGGTGTGTGGTGTGAGTACCGCATCTTGGGGTGAGGCCTTTGTGGCGTTGGTGTGCATCGAGCAACCACACCTCAAGGTGAGCCTCTTGTGGCGTTCGGGAGCACTAAGCCACCGCACCTCTCCACCGGAGATTAGCACTCGCAAGAGTGTGAGCTACGGGATAAATCATCGTCTCCCGCGTGCCTCGGTTATCTCTATACCCGAGCTCTTTACTTATGCACTTTACCTTGTGATAGCCATCGTGCTTGAAGTTATATATCTTGCTATCACATAGTTGCTTGTATTGCTTAGCATAAGTTTATATATCTTGCTATCACATAGTTGCTTGTATTGTTTAGAATAAGTTGTTGGTACACATAGGTGAACCATAGTATATAGGCTTTGGGCTTGAAAAAGTAAACGCTAGTTTTATTCCGCATTTGTTAAGCCCATCTCGTAAAAGTTTTAAACCGCCTATTCACCCCCCCTCTAGGCGACATCTGCGTCCTTTCAGCACGATAATCAAGCAGATGATTGGGTCTGCATCCTGTAGCCACGTACTACATAAACTTCTGCAGACACTGGATTCAAAGAGCCAGTACGATGGAGAGATGAGGGAGCGCGCCGCGAGGATAGTGGCACACCTCGCCAGCGACATCCACGTGGAGCAGTTCCCGCGAGGTCTTCAGTGTATATCCTCCATGCTCGAGACCCGTTCCCAATATGATGGCAACAATGACGGCGGCAAATCTAGGGTCACCGACTACAAAGAGCTGATGCTGCAGGGGCTATGTATCCTTGGGAACCTTTCCGCTGACCGTGCTTACTGCGACGCCATATGGAATACTAAAGGCCTGTCTCCATGATCATGGCGCCCATAAGCTCTGACCTACTCCACTGCATCAATCATGATGAATGGACGTCCGCCATAGTGGCCGCATCACTGCAAGTCATGTGCCAGATCGTGACTGCTGCTGGAAACACTGCTGAGGCATTACGTCGTGAAATCTCGGGAAACTGTACAGCGATGCGCACCATGCAAATAATCCTAGATTGTGAGGATTGTGGTGAAGAGCTGTGTGTACTAGCCATCAAGATCCTCACACAGCTAGACATGGAGAACAGAGAAAGTTTCATCTGCAAACTGCTAGCCATCTTCACTGCTAATAAGGACAGCCACATCAGAGGATTGGCAGGTGAAAAGCTTGCCACACTGTCTGTCGAAAGCGAACACAATGCCAAGATCATCTTAAATAAAAATGATGATTTTGTTAGACGACTTACTGAAGTGCTCTTACAAGACGAAAGCAATGAATGCAGAATAACCGCCGCGTGGATTCTGGAGAGCCTATGTATTCGTCATTACACGGATGAGGATGATGAATGTGTCAAAAGACTCAAAGAAATCATGATTGACGTGATGCCAAAGGTAATGTGTGCCAAATTAGTAAAATGCTCTTCCGTTTCATTTCGATCAACCTCCTCTCCTATACAATATGGGGTGAGCTGACCCTGTCTTGAATTGTTTGTCAAGCTTATTAAACTTACTATGCATGTCAGGTACTCAGGGAGGTACTTCACTATGGTCCGAATACAAAAGAAGCAGCAGAAGACACGGGCTTGTCCACTCAAGCCAGTTGTGAGTCTTGTGACTTAGAAAAAGGGCAGCGTGGTGATGATTCACAAGATAGTATCCGGAACTATTACACTTCTGCCGAGCCAGGCGATGTGCACTGCAACGATGGTCAATTGCAGGCAGAACTGTTATCCTTCAGTGTGATGGTTTTTGATAAACTGATCGATGCAGATCCGAACTTGCCTCAAAAAGTTGTTGCAATTGCCCCTCAAGACAGTGTATTCAGTCTGGCAAGGAAACTCAAGGAGATGGTTGAAAGGTACAGACTTTCGGCTCATCCGCCGGTTGACTGCTTGAGAATGCTTAAGCTTACCACTAAGATAGTCATTGCAATAATGAAAAGCATAGATTGGCACTGGGACGAAGACATGGAGAGCTTGAAGATCTCACTGTCCAAAGCTTTAGAGAAAATGTCGGATTTTGACGGACTCATGATTATCTCAAGTGCTGGCCGCGATCATGGTGTTGTCGAAAAAAGGAGCGATGTGACTCTAGGTTCCCTCATAAAGGAAGCGTTTGTACTTCTAGACAAGATCAAGTCCCGAAAATTAGAGATTGTGCCGGTTATAGCTCTGTCAAGGGAAACCTGACAAATTGAGTAGGCTCTGTCACTGCAATGTATGCTATAACGGCGGCATGCAAATCTTTGAGTGATTGTTGGTTAGGGAGCTCTTTTATGTATGGACAACAATTTTTCATCATGTTTTATGCTGCTTGAGACATTTGCTTCTTTGATCATTTTTGCTTTATTGAATGCTATTATTTTATTCTTGCCTTGATTCTCATATTTTTTGTTTCAAGCTTGGATGCAGCATAATTTTATAGTAGACAATGCTTGTGTTTGTTCTGCAAGTGAGTTGGGGTGCTGTGGTAACCAAACCAAAATTTTAGTGTCTACTAGCACAAGGCCGTGTGTTGCAGAAAAATTTGCTCAATTTTGTTCAAAGTTGCTCTAATCATCCGTCCTTAACTGTTGTAGGAGATATCTGATAGAGGATGAAGCCACTATGGAACTTTTTTTTTGCATGAAGTCACAATATAGATTGGTGTACGATTCCAATGATTGTTTTTGCATATGTTTTCTGTGTTTTGTCGTTGATTACTTTTTCTATTCCCTAAAACTTCCCCTCACATGCAGTGGCGGACTTAGGATATTACTAAAGGGAATGCCACAGCAAAAAAATTATGTGTACTTCGATAAAATCTGTTTACCAATTCAATAAATAATTGTAAAATTTTAATTAACATGCAACCGAAATATATTTATGTCATAAACCGTCGGTGGTGGCATAAATACGAACATACGATCAAGTTTTTTTTTATATTTCCAAAAAAAGGCAATACCGGTCTACCGAGAAAAAAAACCTGCATACATTTCACATTTTTTTCAATTACTATGAGAAATGAGCGACATGAGCGACATTGGTAGTACCGAGGATAACAAGTAGCGGCTGCTGTATTTGGGAGCCTGGTCGGTGTAGAAGGGCATATCATGCTTAGAGGGGTGAATGTTGAAAATAAGCATGATTATTGCAAATGTATGAGTAGAATAACAAATATGGTTCATAATCCTACTAGGTTTGGTGCTATTAGCATTCATACATATGTGTGTACAAATCAACCAATCTATATGAGCCTTTGGCTATTAGCAAGCGTTAAGTGCTCCAGGACGCGCTTCATGACCTGATCGATTCAGTCGATCTTGTAGAGTAGTAGCTAGATCGTATCAAGGTAGTTTTTTTTTTTTTCAAACGGGCTACCCCTTTCCATTGCTGCACATAACGGAAATACAAAGTCTTTGTAACATACAAACCACAAATAACCATGATATCATTTTTAACAAATTCCAAACAGTGCGAATAGAATTCTATTGGGATACTATCAGTTCCAGGAGATTTTTTCTCCGTTGCAAATAAGGCATATTTCACCTCATGTTCAGAAAAAGGTTTTATCATATCACTATTATCTTCCTCATTAAGCTTTTCATTAGGACTCCATAAGTTTTGGTCAATACGGAAAAAATTGCCATGGGCAGGACCAAAAAGATCTTTATAATACTTCAGTAGCATGATTGACCGAGTTGTAAGTCCCTTCCACAATGATACCATTATTATCCAAGGAGAGTCCTCCCATTAGCAATTATATGAAAGTAAGCAGTATTTTGATCCTCTTCTAACAACCATTTCCATGGGCCTTTTGATGGCAATAACTTTCCTCCTCCTCATAAAGTTTAAACAATTCTTCCTGCATCTTAACTCTGTAAGACATTTCATCTGTAGTTAACTTCCCATTCTCCTCTGGAAATTCCAGCACCAAAAGCTCCTTCTTGAGCTCTAACTTCCTCTTTTTATTACTACCAAAGTACCAAAAGTATTTGCACCCCAACCTTTACCATACTTATTAATCCTCACTATCTTGATATTAAGAATATCAATACTATTAACAGGTTTCTCCTAGATTTTAGATTAGTATATTTGAGATTACTTTAAAACTGTATAAATTTCAAAAAATAATAAATACAAAAATGTTTCACAATTTCTGTAGCTATCCAACGGTATATCATTTTCTCAATTCCGATTAGCTATTGAAAAACCGTAGTGAAAAACAGTAGATATAAGTACTATAGCGGGAAATTCAAGAGTTTAAGGAAGTACATGGGAAGTTCATCTGCATTTATGAAAGAAGTTCATAATCGGTTGTAGATTACTGCACTACAACCGGTTATAGAATAGCTCGGCTATATATATCTATATATAAGTACTAGCAGGAGCAAATTAAAGTCTGACTTTGATGACAATTCGCACGCCGCATTATTGGACTGGTCACGGGGAAATGACAACGCAGCCAAGAGCCAAGCCTGTCAGTTACACAGCTCGCCATCGTCTCTCTAAGATAGATTCATCGTCCGTGTCTGCATAATAAAATCTTCCAAAGGATATTTTGTGTCCTCATACTGCAATGTGGCCTCTCTTATCTAATTACCTATCCAGCTCACCTCCGACCCTATATGGTAGGTTCATGGACTAGAATTGGTCCATGCCAGCCACGGATTTCAGTCGACGCACAACAACAAAAACGAAGGTTGAATTGGGAGGCAGTTGTGGGCCACAAACTAGCTAGTACTGAGCCCCTTGCAACCTCGCATGCTTACAAACACACAGCACACTATAAGATGGGATGCACATGCACCACCCAGACAACAACACTTGCGAGTCACTTGCATTGCAGGAAAGGTTTCTTATTGAATCCATCTATAGCATAGCACTGCTGAATCCATGGCGAAATGCTTGATGCTGCTGCTCTCCTTCGCGTTCCTCTTGTCGGCGGCCGGCACGGCGACGGCGACGCCATGCCACCGCGATGACCTCCGCGCGCTGCGGGGCTTCGCTGAGAACCTGGGCGGCGGCGGCGCACTCAGCCTCCGCGCCGCGTGGTCAGGCGCCTCATGCTGCGATTGGGAAGGCGTTGGCTGCGACGGTGCCAGCGGCCGTGTCACGGCTTTGTGGCTCCCCAGGAGCGGCCTCACGGGGCCAATCCCGTCATGGATTTGTCAGCTTCACCACCTACGCTACTTGGATCTTTCAGGTAATGCATTGGTTGGCGAGGTACCCAAGAATCTGCAGGTACAGCTCAAAGGCATCACCAACATGCCATTGCATGTGATGCGTAACAGAAGATCACTCGACGAGCAGCCCAATACAATTTCTGGGAGCAACAATACTGTCAGATCCGGGAGCAAAAATGTTCTTGCTGGGAATGACAACACCGTCATATCTGGGGACAACAATAGTGTGTCTGGGAGCAACAACACTGTCGTAAGTGGGAATGACAATACCGTAACCGGCAGCAACCATGTCGTATCAGGGACAAACCATATCGTTACAGACAACAACAACAACGTATCCGGGAACGATAATAATGTATCCGGGAGCTTTCATACCGTATCCGGGGGGCACAATACTGTCTCCGGGAGCAACAATACCGTATCTGGGAGCAACCATGTTGTATCTGGAAGCAACAAAGTCGTGACAGACGCTTAATGATCTGTCAGCGCATGATTGTTTCCACCTTAACTGAGCTCACGTTCTTGTCCAAGTTCACTGTACCTCACAGTCAGTTGGTGCGTTCAATCGCGTTATGTAACTTCATGGATATACCATACTTTCCCTACTATATATAAAATTTCCCTTTACATACATGATGACCTGAATATAAACTGTGTTTTGCGGATCATGTAGACCAAGCATGTTTGGTTATGTACAAATTTGCATCCTTGATGTCTACATGCGGTAATTATTTCATGTGTTCTATTATCTGTGACTTGGAAGGTGTGGCGCTGCGGCACGCCGCGCTCGTTAAGCCGCTAATACGACATCGATGTTTGCAAGAGAATGATTCTAGGTTATCTCAGGCAGATCAACCAACTCGTAAACATATAAGTTAAGAGTTTGCTTGTCCACTTCAAAAGCAATCTATCTCTTAATTACCTGAATGATCTGAAGTAAACTGTATCATTGAGCAAGCTAGCCCAATCAGCTGTAACATCCATTCAGCAAATCAAGCGACATAAACTCACAAACGACGGTGGATGATCACACACCATTTTTTTCGATAAAAGGAATATATTAACTGCAACAACGCAATACCCTAATGGCAGTACAGATACACATAGCTAAAAAAGAGAAAAAGAAAACTAAGAAATAACATCCCAACCCTAGCAACAACAATATTTCCACCGCCATGAAAACATCTGAAATTAAGACACTCCAAAAGCGAGTACACCAGCGCCGTCGTCACCTGATCAAAGATCTTAGGTTTTCACTCTGAAGGTAGTCCCCGCTCTCAAAGCACTGCCTTCAACAAGGTCATTGCTAGGCACAACCAGTTAATACCAGACCTTGTATTTTCACCCTGAAAGGTAAGACTTTGAACTTCACATGTGTTGCCGCCCCTACTTTCATACCACTATTGTGAAGACCAGAACACCAAGCAAGCCCCTCAACAACACATAGACTTGAACCTCCCTTAGCTAGTCCTCCAATCCAGCCTTCATGATATTTTCTTCTTCTAACTTCACCATGGACCAAAATGTCACTTGATATCAACACAGAACAGAGCTCCGGGCCGCTCCTTCCAGACTAAAACGGTCGGAATAAAAGCATGGGTACGCCGCAGCCCCACAACCAGCCCTCCACCGCCGGCCGCCAACACCACGGAGAAGGCAAGGAGGAGAGAACCTATGGTTTGACCCTATCGAGCCCGCCCCAACCCGCACATCTGCTGCCGGAGGCGCCCACCACCGCTCGCAGGGCCGCGAAATACTCCCGGAGAACCGCGCACAAGACAGCGCATCACCATGTCCCACCCCGCTCCACCGCCAAGGACACGAGGGAGCCGCGAGAAACGCCCGTCCGCTATCGCCGATCGCCTGGGCTTTGGCCGACAGCTTCCTCCGGCGGTGGTGCGGGGGAGGAGAGGCCCCGACGGCGCTAGGGTTACGGGAGGAGGGTCGCCCCCGGGTCACCTTGGCGAGAGCGATGGGGGGTCCAGCTTTAAAACTAGGGAGAATTTTAGTTCCCAGCCTCTGCACTGATGACCGTAGATTGCACACCATTGGGGAACCCCAAGAGGAAGGTATGATGATCACAACAACAAGTTTTCCCTCAGTAAGAAACCAAGGTTTAATCGAACAGTAGGAGAAAAGCATGACTCCTAAAGGTGCTGCTAGCCGACTATTAGCAGGGCGCACTACCGGGTCAGCAACAACGTGAAACCTGCACACAACACAACCAAAATACTTTTCCCCAGCGTTACAGTGAGGTTGTCAATCTCACCGGTGAATGATCGTAGGCGCGACTAGAGGGGGGCGTGAATAGGCGCTAACCATTTTTATGTCTTTTTCTGTTTTATATGCGATGCGGAAGTAAAGGTGAAAGCTTTAGTGACTACGGTGAACCTAGGATTATGCTATGCAATGCAACAAGTAAAGGAACCACAAAGGAGTAAGAGAGAGGAGCGGGACAACTGGGGAACAAAGAGGAGACGCGATATGTTTCCTGCAATTTCTCCCAGAAGAGGGAGTACGTCTGTGTTGAGGAGGTGCGGACCACAAAGGTCCAAAGGCCACACAAGCCTCACCTTCTTCCTCGATAAACCCCCACGAAGGAGCTTTCTCTTCTCCGCTAAGTAGTCGGTCGAGGCGGCGGTTCCTTCACAAGGTTGGGGCGAGCTCCACAACGACGGAGCCTCCCAACACCCTATGGGGCTAGCACAACTCCAAGCTAGCCTCCATAGGATCATGTCTCCAAGGAGTCCCACAAAGGAACCCTAACATCAAGATCCACTAAGGACTAGGTGGTATTGGTGAAATCTCTCTTGGTAGAACAATAGATCGGGGTGTCCTCCACCAACCCTCAAAGTTTGGGCATGATTGATTGGATGGAGAGGGAGATCCTCAAGAAATTGAGCTCAAAAAAATGGATGAGAGAGAAATAGAAGACTTAGATCGAGCTGGGGAAGAAGGCCCCCTTTTATAGGGGCCCTCAAATCCAACCGTTAGGTGCATTTCCCGCACAACCGGTACTACTGCTCTGAGTTTCGAATCGGCCTGTAGAAGTGCCACGTGGGGCACAAGTGGTACAACCGCTTCCGGCACCGCTTAGGTACCGTAAGGGTCACCAGGGCTTACTAGACACCTCATGGTACCACAGCGGTACCAGGGCGGCAGTGCCGTATTGGCAGATACGGTACCTATGCGGTACCAAGTCGGAAGTACCGCTTGGGAGCGGTACTACCGCTTGAGGTACCGTAAAGTTACCGCAATACCTTATGCAGACCTTTCCACATGTCAATGTCAGAGCGATGTCAGTACCAGTACCAGTGGTGATAGCGGTACTACCGCTACTGGTACCGGTACTACCGGTCAAGATGGAACTGCTTTTCCCTCTTTTCCTCTCCTACCACGTCGCCTCGCGACACACACACACAAAACCAGAAAACCTATCAACAAATATTGAGTCTTCCACTCCTGAGATGATCAGCGAGGCCACCGTGCACCTGAAATCTTTCCAAAACAAACTATTCACACGGTGAAATACATTCGAGTGTTGTCAACAAACACACAAAACACTTATGGATATATTTTGCTCTTTTAATCTCCCCCTTTTTGGTGTTTGATGACAACACAAGAATTTGCGATATAGCACAAGATATTATGATAAGATCCAAGATTTGTAAAATATAGAAGGAGCTCCCCCTAGATGTGTGCATAGTTTGAATATGCATTTGAATACAAATGCACAACATCCTAGGTACATAACTCCCCCTAGATTTTAAAACCAAGCACATATGCAACAAGGATATATGACATAGATCATAGCATATGCACAACTAGAGGCAAAACATTATGATACAAGGAGTTTGAATACATGAGTCATACCTTTGCCTTGAGAACACCCAAACTCCAACAAATATGACTCCAACTAGATGGTGTAGCCATGATAGATAATACCGAAAACCACATATGCTACTAATAAGAGGTCTTATTACAAACCAGGGTGGGAGACCCACAAATAGAGTAGCAAGTAGAAGCACACAAATACGAATAGAGTTTTTGGTAACTAGGGGTAAAGCGATGACAAGGCCGAAAAGACCAAAAAGATGCACCAAGCCCTTGGCAGGGTAGACCTTTAGTCCCGGTTGGTAATACGAACCGGGACTAAAGGCTTTTGCCCCATAGGACACCCTTTAGTCCCGTATTGTATTACCAACCAGGACTAAAGTGTCCAAATGAACCGGGACTAAAGGGTTTTCATGATGAACCGGGACCAATGCCCCCCATTGGTCCCGGTTTGGTTCAAAACGGGGACATTTGCTCCCAGGGGCTTGGGACGAAAGGCCTCTCCTCCACTAGTGGTTATTGGCGGCGGGAAACTAGTGGAGGGAGATACATGGCTATAAGTAGTGGTGTGAGCGAGAAACAACGGCGGAAAGGAATTAGCAAAGGAGAAAATGGAAGGAAAAAAAATTCTTCGCCGTGTGCCAGCAGAAAACACACGGCAAAGAAGGTCATTTGCCGTGCATTTTGTCAGAGGAAACGGCAAAGGAAACGCGAGAAATTCCTCCCACCCGCGAAACTTTAGTCTGGAAGAAATGGCGCCCGCGAAAAAGTGGCGGCGAAGTGGTGTGCCGCTGTAACAACTTCGTCAAATATGGGGAGAAACAACACGTGGCGCAGCTCTTTGCCGTGTTTGTGCTTTGTCGTGTGTTTTTCTAGGATTTTTCCGTGTCTCCTTCTTTACCGTGTGTTTTCATGTATTTTGTCGTGTCTGCAATCTTTACCGTGAGCTTAACTGTGCGAAAGACGGCAAAGGATGCCTTTCCTGTGTTCCACGCTTCTTGGCGCACGGCAAAAGTTTGGCCGCACGGGAATGGAATATTTTTCGGTAGTGGGATATGGCACTTGCCGAGTTTGCAAGAATTAACATGAGCGGATCCCTCTGTGCCGGGTTCTCATTTCATATCGTTACATACCTGAGCATTTCGAGAATTCAATGGTATAAGTAAGTATAACAAACTAGACTTTTTATACATTGTATCCATTTTCTAGCATATTATCTTTACTATTATATTGGAGTTGGGGATGGTGTGTCACTTTGACATCAAACATCGGAAGAATCACAACCATTCAACCGTCTCAGCTAAACATTTGATTCACATACACCATCCGATGCATTTCCGTACCCCTTAAGGTGGAAAGCTCAAGCTATCTTATATTTCGAATCGACCGTTTCTAAACTTGGAAAGCTATGATAGGTAAAGAAAGTAATATTTCCTTCTCCTCATAAAATATTGCGGTTGATCAAGCCAATTATTTCCTTGTTTTGCCTAACAAATATCATGTCAATCAAACTAAATATTTCCGTAGAGCGGCTCACAAAAACTCGGATCATCCATCTAATTTGTTCGTTCGTTACTATGTTCATACGCGGGTAGAAGTCGACGCACGGCTCAAGGCCTCTGGTGCGCTCCGCTCGGCTATGCGTCGACGCCGCCAAGACCTTCCGCGCCAGCGCGCGCCGGCCGGCCTTCTCCCCTGCCTACCTCCACCGCGGCTGGACCTCGCCAAGGTCGAGCCCTACGACGACGTCTTGCTCCGCTTAGTCAGCTATCCGGACGAGATAGACGTGCCCTTCCGATCCCACCAGAGTAAAAAGGGCGTGGGCAGACCCAACGCTATGGAGTACGGGATCACACGGTTCGACCTCGTCGCCGGCAACAACCCGGATCTGGCCCCGGTCGCTGCATGCATTGCCAGCTTCATCGGGTTCCACGAGTTCGCCAACTTCACCGTGGAGGATGTGGGCATGGCCAAGAAAGGGCTCTCAATTCCGTGGTGCCCGTCAACAACTTGTAGGCCGTTCTGCTGCCGCTCAACCAGCACGTGCATGGCACCAACTTGGCAGTTGACTACGGGCTCACACGATTCGACCACTTACGGGCTCTGTGTGCAGCGCATCGTGCATTGGTGCTCACCAGTAACATCTAGATCATGACGCACATGGAGATGCGAGCTCAGATGGCTTCGAGTTCATGGCGCCACCGGTGAAGAAGTACTAGGTACTGACATGTGCGGCACCTCGTAGATGATGTACTGATATGCACTCAGAAGAGCATAATAACAAATCAAATAATGCCAGAAGTGTGTTGGTCGACACTCGATAGGGATGGCCATGCTATATATTGCTATGCATGTTCATCAAAATATTTTCAACCTTTGCACTTGAGTTCTCCACATGTATTTACGGATGGTGCAGAAATGTATCAAGTCTTAGTTGGGATCAAGACGTGTGAGCTAGAGGATAGTGATTGATATGATTCTACATTTCTATTCAAGCCATATCCTCAGTCGGCATGGTATGAGCGTGTCATTTTGGCACAGAGTTTTATGAAAGTCGTTTTTCAAAACTTTGAAAAAATCATTTTAATTCAAATTATTTTTGAAACAAATGTACTCAATGATTTCTTCGTGTATGCAATTTTTTAAAATGAAAAACCTTGTATTCAATCCTCTTCAAAAATGCTAAAAATACAGATATGTGAGCATGAACCATGCCACTTTCGAATATTTTTAATTTGTCCAATTTGTGCTTTTTGTTAAGCCTAAAATACAAGATATTTCACATAAAAATTTGCACGCGCATAGTTGATAGTGGCGAATCCATAAATTTCTAGAATCCAGTCCATCAAGCTTAAGATGCTAAATTTATGTAAAAGATCACAGTAGAAAATAGTAATAAAACACAGGCTTTGCGCTGTTGGCCAGCCTGGATGGCCGCCCGGGCTTGAGGGACACTAGGTCCGCCACCGATAGTTGACTACATCTAGATTTTTTTTTTAGTTTTTTAAGCTTTGAAATTAAGTTTTAATTTATTTAAAGGGCTACAGGCAGCCCGAGCTGACCGCCGGGCTTGAGGGACACTAGGTCCGGCGCTGATAGTTGACTACATCCAGGTATAAGTTTTGCATTTTCATAAAAAATTGAAATTAAGTTTTCAGTTTTATTTAAAGAAATGCTCAAGGGAGCAGAACTCTAAGGTTATTTGCACAAGTTCAGGTTCAAGAGGTAGTATTAAATATGGTTGTTGGATATGATAGAAATGCCACTAATTCTTTTGTCCTTTTGGCTACGTAAGAAACAAAACTATTTTGAAGTGGAAGTAACCAAACTTACAATGGCGTACGATTGGATTTTTTTGTGTAAATATGATGAAATTTGGTATTAACTGAATTATGATATTCGTGATCTTCAACAAGTGTCATATTCTCACTCGTACTGTTGAATGAACAAATTAATTATCTTCTGACTGCATAGGATAATACAATTGATTGAATTTCCGCAGTTGTTTATGCCTCACTATCTACATTAGGGTGATGCACTACACCGAACTACTTGGAAATTCAACTGTCATGATCGGGGGAGCCCAACAAAACAACAAAAGGTAGCAGCGGAAAAGGAAAGGTAAAGTAGCGACGGAGAGATATGAGAAGGTAGGACGAAGATAAACATTGCGTTCTTTAAATGGATAGGATACATGCAAGAGGGAGTGCGCAAACCAGGGTAGAGGGGTGTTGCCGATGGTCTAAAAGCGGCAACCATATCAAATGGAAAAACATGTCCATAACTTTCTTTGATAGTTTTAATTTAATTGATCCGTGGCAACGCATGGGCATCCAACTAGTCATTTATATAATGTGTGTTTTGGGTGTGCACACTGTAGGATAACGTTGCATAGAAAACAAAAATTTTCCTACCGCGAACACGCAATCCAAGCCAAGATGCAATCTAGAAGACGGTAGCAACGAGGGGTTTATCGAGTCTCACCCTTGAAGAGATTCCAAAGCCTACAAGAGGAGGCTCTTGTTGCTGCGGTAGACGTTCACTTGCCGCTTGCAAAAGCGCGTAGAAGATCTTGATCACGATCGGTTCCGGCGCCACGAACGGGCAGCACCTCCGTACTCGGTCACACGTTCGGTTGTTGATGAAGACGACGTCCACCTCCCCGTTCCAGCGGGCAGCGGAAGTAGTAGCTCCTCTTGAATCCGACAGCACGACGGCGTGGTGTCGGTGGTGGTGGAGAAATCCGGCGGAGCTTCGCTTAAGCGTGCGGGATGTGGTGGAGGAGAGAGACCGCTAGGGTTTGGGGAGAGAGGGGGAGGCTAGGGCGCCGGCCAAGGGCAGCCCTAGGTGGTGCGGCCAAGAGTGGGCAGCCCCCTCCCTCTCCTCCTCATTATATAGGTGGAAATCCCCAAGTGTTGGTATCCAAGTCTTCGAATAAGACCCCAACAATGAAACCTCCCATATGTAGGGAAACCTACCCAAGGTGGGAATCCCACTTGGGGTGGGATTCCCCCCTTCCATGAGGGGGGTTGGCCGGCCACCCTAGGGGAGTCCACCTTGGACTCCTCCCCTTTAGGGTTGGCTGGCCATGCAAGGTGGAGTCCCTCTGGGACTCTACTTTCCATGGTGATTTCTTTCGGACTTTTCTAGAACCTTCTAGAACCTGCCATAAATGCACCGGATCATTTCCAAATCTGGAATATGACTTCCTATATATGAATCTTATTCTCCGGACCATTCCGGAACTCCTCGTGATGTCCGGGATCTCATCCGGGACTCCGAACAAATATTCGAACTCCATTCCATATTCAAGTTCTACCTTTTCAACATCCAACTTTAAGTGTGTCACCCTACGGTTCGTGAACTATGCGGACATGGTTGAGTACTCACTCCGACCAATAACCAATAGCGGGATCTGGAGATCCATAATGGCTCCCACATATTCAACGATGACTTTAGTGATCGAATGAACCATTCACATACAATACCAATTCCCTTTGTCACGCGATATTTTACTTGTCCGAGGTTTGATCTTCGGTATCACTCTATACCTTGTTCAACCTCGTCTCCTGACAAGTACTCTTTACTCGTACCGTGGTATGTGGTCTCTTATGAACTCATTCATATGCTTGCAAGACATTAGACGACATTCCACCGAGAGGGCCCAGAGTATATCTATCCGTCATCGGGATGGACAAATCCCACTATTGATCCATATGCCTCAACTCATACTTTCCGGATACTTAATCCCACCTTTATAACCACCCATTTACGCAGTGGCGTTTGGTGTAATCAAAGTACCTTTCCGGTATAAGTGATTTACATGATCTCATGGTCATAAGGACTAGGTAACTATGTATCGAAAGCTTATAGCAAATAACTTAATGACGAGATCTTATGCTACGCTTAATTGGGTGTATCCATTACATCATTCATATAATGATATAACCTTGTTATTAATAACATCCAATGTTCATGATTATGAAACTAACCATCCATTAATCAACAAGCTAGTTTAAGAGGCATACTAGGGACTTCTTATTGTCTACATATCACACATGTACTAATGTTTCGGTTAATACAATTATAGCATGATATATAAACATTTATCATAAACATAAAGATATAAATAATAACCACTTTATTATTGCCTCTAGGGCATATCTCCTTCAGTCTCCCACTTGCACTAGAGTCAATAATCTAGTTTACATTTGTAAAGATATTACACCTTGGCCTTCCGGTGTTTTATCATGTATTGATCACTGGAGAGGTTTTTAGTCAACGGATCTGACACACTCAGAAACGTATGTATTTTGTAATTCATTTGCGTCTCAACGCATCACTCATTTCCAAATGAGTCGGCATTAAATATGTTTGATCTTCTGGTGGAACCTTAATTCTGCTGTCTGAAATATGTCACTAATATTGTCACACACAATATAGCTTCAAAATTCTGACTCTGTCGGAACTACACCAAGTTCTCAAAGAACCTCTTGACTTTAACATCCTTTGTCATTTGTCAAAACAATGACATATTCTGCCTTCTTTTGTAGAATCTGTCACAATATTTAGAACTATTCTAAATCTAGCATAGACAACTTCTAGCTCATTGTGCTACCTTTTAAAACAACACTTAGTCTAATTTGAGATTGAAATTTTATTTTCATATGTGACAAAACAAATATCGGTGCAACATCTTACAGCGATTTGTTTATCATTTCTCCATACAAAACTATATATATATTCTTGGTTCTTCTTAAGTACTTCAAGAATATTCTTACTGTTTTTCAATGATCATCTCATGAATCATTCTGGTATATGCTCATAATATTTTAGAGCACAAGATATCTGATTGTGTACATATTATTCGTGATCTAAAATCACTCATGTGTTTTTACTCATTGAGTGTCAGATACACTCAAGTCTTGTTAAAACTTCACATGACAAGAACATCTTCTTAATATTTCTATATTGAACTATTTCAATATCCATTCTATGTACTTTGACTTAAACTTATTTTGTGTTTCAATCTATCTTCATCGATCTTAACACTAAATTTGTTTCAGTCCATATCCTTTCATTGAAATTTAATTCTCAATGAAACCTTTTTAATCAAGTATATAATTACATCATTTATAACCAACTATATGTCATCTACATAAAGTATTATAAATATGTCTCAGCGCTCCCACTTAATTTCTTGCAAATGCAAACCTCTTCATCGTCTCTGATGAAATCAAAAACTCTTTGACTATTTCATCTTGGTGAAGATTCCAACTCCGTGATACTCACTTCATACAATTGAAGTTCGTATACCTATCTAGTATTCTACGGACTAGCAAAACAATTGGTTGTATCTTGTATACATACTTCTGTTAAGTAGTGTATTTTGCCATCCTACTAGCATATCTCATAAAAGAAATATGTAGTGATTACTAGAATAATCCACATAGACTATAAGCATTGCTACGGAAGATCTAATCTTATCGTAGTCAACTCTTTGAACTTTGTTGTAAACAATTTTTCAACAAGTCGAGCTTTCTTCAAGGATATTTCATCCAAGTCTATAGATCCATTTACTTTCAAAAAATATTCATCTATTATGGATTTCATGGCGCATGGCCATTTCAACGGAGTCAGGGCTCATCATAACTTCTTTGTTTGTAGTTGGTTTATCATTGTTCAAAATCAATCCTTTGTCCACAAATCATTTATTTGATCACAAAGTAAACCATACCTACAAGGTTCAATATGTACTTCGATCTCCATGGCTAAAACACTTTGTAGTCATGGGAGCCATAATCGTCGTGGCCGCTTCCGAAACCAATTCCGATGCTGCGCTACTCTGATCATTATGCTCAGGTTCATAAACCTTATCTAATTATATTGTCCTCCCACTCAAATACTTCACTAGAAATAATTTCTTGGAAATAAGAAACATTGACAAACACTTTTGTTTTTGTCTCGTGGGAAGAATTCCCAATTAAATCTCTGGGATAACCAACAAAGACATTCATCCGATTTTGGTTGAAAACTCTTAGACCAAAATTTAAAGAAAGGACTATTAAGGTTTATACCCATGCCATAACTCGTATGGTGTCATTTCAATGGATCATGATGATGCTCTATTCAGTGTAAAAGCGGTAGTCACTAAAGCATAATCCACAAAAATATAATGGCGTCATAATATTTTATCTCATCATTAATCCAACAAGGTTTGGATACATATCTCGGATACTATATCATCATTATGATACTCCAAGAAATGTGAGTTGTAGAACAATTTCATAACTCTCTTAGATGTTCGCTAAAACTCGTAATTCAAATATTTCCACCATGATCCAATCATAGATATTTGATTTTTCTATTACGATGATTTCCACTTCATGCTGAAATTTATTTGAATCCTATTCAAATGTTTCAAACTTTTCCTTATTGAATATATCCACATATATACTCAATTCA
The DNA here is from genome assembly GCF_019359855.2 of Lolium perenne. NCBI lineage: Eukaryota > Viridiplantae > Streptophyta > Magnoliopsida > Poales > Poaceae > Lolium > Lolium perenne. The sequence continues at coordinate 47,785,479 of NC_067245.2, forward strand.
TTGTTCGAAAGTTTTCATGAAGTAGAAGAATCTTCCGCACACAACTATGCCCAGTGAACCACATATATCATTATGTATGTTTTCACTCAGTTAGTTGCACGTTCAACTCTTCGGCCTATGAACGGTATTTCAGTCATTACCTTTTAGAAAAGATTTTGCAAGTGCCAAACGATTCAACAAATCGAATGACTCCAAAAAATCCATTTGCATGGAGTTCCTTCATGCGATCCTTTCTAACATGACCTAAATTGCGGTTCCACAAATAAGTGGAATTCAAATCATTTGCCTTATGGCATTTTTAGCGTCAGTGTTATGTATGTGTGTTTCACCATTAAGATTTATAATAACTTATCCATTTTACATGGAGTAATGTCATAATTTAAACAACTCATTGTTTTCATTTGACCAGAGCAAAATAACAATTATTAAGTTCTTTATTATAAATTCTAAGGGCTAGATAGAATGCTAACGACGAACATAATAACACTTTATTTTGTTCCAGGCGTGCATTCTTATCATATTCCTTGTCAGTTACTTAGGCCATTGTATTCTTGTATTGCGTTGTTTTGTATGACACTTCATACCAACCAATATAGTACTAATACCTAATAATTTCATTGTGTGACTTAACTAGGAATACAACCATAACATGTATATCATTTATATACACCTGAGCTAGACTTTCTAGTCTTTTCTTTCTTTCTGCCAAAATATCTTTTGCAGTTTCTCTTTTAGCTTTCCTCATCATTCAGAAAAACACTTCAATATCAATAACTTCTAGGTTTGTTGGTCAAATACCAATAACCTTGAGGTTCTTACTTTGAAGTTGATCATCATATGACAAGTGTTCTAGATTTCACTTATTAGTAACTATGATGAACAATTTCACTCATAATTTTATCCATCAATTCATGACAACCTTTTTGAGACCATGTCTGTACATGGTAGGCTCATAAAGTTTAACCTTAGTATTCGCATGTGTAAATCTGGCTTGCATCCGTTGTAAGCACACGTAGAATCTATAACACCCGATCATCACGTAATGCTTCGAAACGACGAGTCTTAGCAACGGTGCATACTAAGGATGATAACTTCATGGATATGCGAATATCATTAGTGCCCCAATAGTTGGAGGATTGTGACGCCTTGCGTCTTCAACCTTCGTACATTCCCATAAAACTTATGAGTTCATGTAGTCTCACCAAATTATATTCTATCATCTTGCAATAAGGTCTTAGATATCACATATATCTCATATCTTGATTATTTCTGAAAACTAAATTTTCAGCTCCTTACTTTTCAAACAAATTTGAACTTCAAGTTTTACGGAGACAAGATAATTTTAGGTACTAATTGAAACCATAACTCTTTGAATCAACAATGTGAGGTTTACTAAAAGTTTGCAATAGGACTTAATTAATTCTTGATTCTTTAACAATACGGTACCAAACCGTAAAGTTTCTTGTCAGATTTTAACAGTATTTCTATCTCAATTACAAGACTAGCGCATAGTAGTAAACGGATGCCAATACTACGAAATTAATTCAAAATACTACTCAAACTATGTTTATGATAATTAGTTCATGTTTTAATCTAATTACTAATGAACTCCCACTTAATACAACATCCCTCATAGTTGTTAAGTGGTACACGATCCAAATCCACTACACCAAAAACCGATCATCACGTGAGATGATGTAGCTTCAATGGTGAACATCAACATGTTGATCATATCATCCATATGACTCGTGTTCAACCTTTCGGTTTCCGTTGTCCCGAGGCCATGTCTGTACATGCTAGGCTCGTCAAGCAAACCCAAGTATTCCGCGTGTGCAACATGGCTTACACCCGTTGTATGTGAATCGTTGAATCTATCACATCCGATCATCACGAGATGCTTTGAAGCGATTTAACTGTTACAACGGTGCATACGAGGGGAGAACACTTTATTATCTTGATATTAATGTGAGGGATCATCTTATAATGCTACCGTCGCGTTCTAAGCAAAATAAGATGCATAAAAGGATTAACATCACATGAAGTTCATATGTGATATGATATGGCCCTTTTGTCTTTGCGCCTTTGATCTTCATCTCCAAAGCACGGACATGATCTCCATCATCTTCGGGCATGATCTCCATCATCGTCAGCGTAGCGTCAAGGTCCATGGCGCCATCTTCATGGTTGTTCACCTCATGTAGCAACTATTACAACTACTTTGAAATACTACTCAACATGAAAATTAAAGACAACCATAAGGCTCCTGCCGGTTGCCACAATACAATAATGATCATCTCATACATATTCATCATCATATCATGGCCATATCACATCACCAAACCCTGCAAAAACAAGTTAGACGTTTCTAATTTGGTTTGCATATTTTACGTGGTTTAGGGTTTTCGAGAGAGATCTAATCTACCTACGAACATGAACCACAATGGTGATACTAATGTTTTCAATAGAAGAGTAAGTTGAATCTTCACTATAGTAGGAGAGACAGACACCCGCAAAGCCTCTTATGCAATACAAGTTGCATGTCGAACGAGGAACAAGTCTCATGAACGCGGTCATGTAAAGTTAGTCAGGGCCGCTTCATCCCACTATGCCACAAAGATGCAAAGTACTCAAACTAAAGATAACAAGAGCATCAACGCCCACAAAACCATTGTGTTCTACTCGTGCAACCATCTATGCATAGACACGGCTCTGATACCACTGTAGGATAACGTTGCATAGAAAACAAAAAATTTCCTACCGCGAACACGCAATCCAAGCCAAGATGCAATCTAGAAGACGGTAGCAACGAGGGGTTTATCGAGTCTCACCCTTGAAGAGATTCCAAAGCCTACAAGAGGAGGCTCTTGTTGCTGCGGTAGACGTTCACTTGCCACTTGCAAAAGCGCGTAGAAGATCTTGATCACGATCGGTTCCGGCGCCACGAACGGGCAGCACCTCCGTACTCGGTCACACGTTCGGTTGTTGATGAAGACGACGTCCACCTCCCCGTTCCAGCGGGCAGCGGAAGTAGTAGCTCCTCTTGAATCCGACGGCACGACGGCGTGGTGTCGGTGGTGGTGGAGAAATCCGGCGGAGCTTCGCTTAAGCGTGCGGGATGTGGTGGAGGAGAGAGACCGCTAGGGTTTGGGGAGAGAGGGGGAGGCTAGGGCGCCGGCCAAGGGCAGCCCTAGGTGGTGCGGCCAAGAGTGGGCAGCCCCCTCCCTCTCCTCCTCATTATATAGGTGGAAATCCCCAAGTGTTGGTATCCAAGTCTTCGAATAAGACCCCAACAATGAAACCTCCCATATGTAGGGAAACCTACCCAAGGTGGGAATCCCACTTGGGGTGGGATTCCCCCCTTCCATGAGGGGGGTTGGCCGGCCACCCTAGGGGAGTCCACCTTGGACTCCTCCCCTTTAGGGTTGGCTGGCCATGCAAGGTGGAGTCCCTCCGGGACTCTACTTTCCATGGTGATTTCTTTCGGACTTTTCTAGAACCTTCTAGAACCTGCCATAAATGCACCGGATCATTTCCAAATCTGGAATACGACTTCCTATATATGAATCTTATTTTCCGGACCATTCCGGAACTCCTCGTGATGTCCGGGATCTCATCCGGGACTCCGAACAAATATTCGAACTCCATTCCATATTCAAGTTCTACCTTTTCAACATCCAACTTTAAGTGTGTCACCCTACGGTTCGTGAACTATGCGGACATGGTTGAGTACTCACTCCGACCAATAACCAATAGCGGGATCTGGAGATCCATAATGGCTCCCACATATTCAACGATGACTTTAGTGATCGAATGAACCATTCACATACAATACCAATTCCCTTTATCACGCGATATTTTACTTGTCCGAGGTTTGATCTTCGGTATCACTCTATACCTTGTTCAACCTCGTCTCCTGACAAGTACTCTTTACTCGTACCGTGGTATGTGGTCTCTTATGAACTCATTCATATGCTTGCAAGACATTAGACGACATTCCACCGAGAGGGCCCAGAGTATATCTATCCGTCATCGGGATGGACAAATCCCTCTATTGATCCATATGCCTCAACTCATACTTTCCGGATACTTAATCCCACCTTTATAACCACTCATTTACGCAGTAGCGTTTGGTGTAATCAAAGTACCTTTCCGGTATAAGTGATTTACATGATCTCATGGTCATAAGGACTAGGTAACTATGTATCGAAAGGTTATAGCAAATAACTTAATGACGAGATCTTATGCTACGCTTAATTGGGTGTATCCATTACATCATTCATATAATGATATAACCTTGTTATTAATAACATCCAATGTTCATGATTATGAAACTAATCATCCATTAATCAACAAGCTAGTTTAAGAGGCATACTAGGGACTTCTTGTTGTCTACATATCACACATGTACTAATGTTTCGGTTAATACAATTATAGCATGATATATAAACATTTATCATAAACATAAAGATATAAATAATAACCACTTTATTATTGCCTCTAGGGCATATCTCCTTCACACACTATCCCATGCAACCGTACAAGATATAATGTGTCATTCCGCATAAATGGATGGACATATAAGGACATCTCCAACGGGGCGACGCAAATGGACGCTGAGCGACCGTTTTCGTCCGCGGTGACCGGAAATGCGTATGGGTCCTGCTCCAGCGGGGCGACGCAAACTGACCGGGCCGTCCGTGATGACGCAAACCTAGCCCAAATATGCGCCAGGTTTGCGTCTCCGCGAACGCAACAAGTGACCGCCGAAACTTACGTAGGACCTGCGCGTCAGTAGGAGGGAGACCGATAAAATTCCCGCCACTTGTCATTCCCGCGCTAAAAATCAAAGTAGACCGGCGCGAACAGTCCAGAAGCGATGTACGTCCTCGCCGCCGCAGCCACCACCATGGATTCCGAGGGAACCCTCGCACCCGCCGCCGCTCCACACTCCCCCATAGCCACGATCATAGCCCCAATGGAGGCCGCAGCTCCGGCGGAAGCAAAGCGTGCCTCCACCGGCGGCCGGGAAGCTAAGCCGAAGGCGGCAAAGAAGGTGTTGTCCAAGGAGGAGAAGGGCGCCAAGGCCGCAAAGCGTCGCGACCGGCGCCAAGAATTTGAAGGACAGAAAATGCAGCGGCCGCCGCCGTGGAGGCCACCCAGCGGGCGTGGCAGATGCACATGAAAGCCGGCGCGGCGCAACTAGGCCTCCGTCAGACCTATGCGGAGGCCATGCTCTTCATCAAGCAAGAGAGGATCGTCGGCGTCGCTCCCCCGGCCTCGTTGGTAAGCTCGGTAAGTTCCCATCCACGTCCTGGGACGCCCGCTGCCTCGCAGGTCCACGCGGTGTCGCGGTTCGCCTCCGGCGTGGGCCGGTTCCCGACCTCAACCGGACGCCGAGAAATGGTGACTCGTGCCCGGGCGCGACACACAAGAAGCGTCAGGTGCCGGAGCAGATCATGCCGGAGCCCCACAACCTGTGAGGAAATGGCACCATCTGCCCCGATGATGGACGACCCGGTACATAAGTTGTCTCACTGTGTGCGAGTGCCATGTGTCATGCGTTTGATATCCGATGATTTGTAGGCCTATTGGACGGGACGACCTGAGAGCGTACGATGAAGCTATCAAGAATGGGACATCAACGGTTATCATCGACGGCGAAGACGATGATCCTAGGCACGAAGTCCTTCCACCTCGTCTCTGGGGTCATAAGGCTACCAAAGCCGATCTAACCCGGGAGGCAGCTGCCCTTGCGTTCACCCTGAGCTTGGAGAAGTTGATGGCCGAGAATCTAGCCGTCATGGCCAAAAGGGACGAGAAGAACCGTCTGGAAAAAGAGGACGCAGTTTCCATCTACCTCAACCTCACCAAAGAGGTCATTGAGGTCCAAAGGATGGACGTCGAGGCCAAAAAGGCAGACCCCGAGGCCAAATTGTGTGACGCTGACGCCATGAGGATGGACGCCGAGACCAAGACCCGTGTAGATGACACAAGGATCATGTTGGCCGACTTGACCAGCATGGATGACGACACCAGGGCCTGGTTTACGAAGAAGCGAGCCAAATCCGTGCGTGAGACGCCTGATCTACGACACCAATGTCTACCACCATGGCCTCCTTTGGACTTCATATGCTGTTCTGGCCATGTTGTGACCCTTTTGGACTCTATTTTGCGTCATACCATATGCAAAGTGTGATGAACTTATTTTAGACCTTAGCTTGAGCTAATTTGAGGCTATCATTTCGTGCAAATTTGAGCTAATTTGAGGCTACAACCTCTTTTCTGAATTTTCTGAACCTAAAATGGCCCGCGGCGGAAATGTATCGGCCTGCTGGAGCCACCCGATGCAAACGGACGCATGACCATTTTCGCGTTCGCGAACCGACGCAAACAGACGTACACGAATATTTTAACTGTCCAAATTGCATCGGCCCGCTGGAGATGCCCTAATGTTGATGTACAACTCTTTTGGTAGGCGCCCGGCCGGTGAAACCGGCTGGTTACACGGAACCATCTCCTAGGAGCCGAAGAGCTACGCTTGTTCATGGAAGAAGTGCTAAAATGTTTATTTCCATGTTCCAACATGGGAGTAACTTAGCTAGTAACATCACACATCTCAATGCATTTTGGTGACGTGGCATGCCATGCCAATAAATAAAGAAAGAGATTGGGGTGGTAACTAGCTATGTTACCATAACATCACACACCTCAATGCAAGATGAGTCTACAACATTCTAATGTCACAATGCATGTCACTATATATAAATTACTATCCACTATGAAGTTAGTAACTTAGGCTAGTAACATGACATATGTTACTAGTCTAAGTTACTCCCCACAATGACCAGGCTTAATGATGGTGCAACTTTGCGATGAGGCTTGCTTCGGTGTCGCCCCCCTCACCAAAACTTGAAGGGTAAGTTTTCCCCTCTGCCTTCTTTTTTTACCCCGCAAAATTCATATCAAATCCTATATACCCTGGTATATATATAATATGCGTACTCAATGTTCCTACCAGCTAATGTGGCCGACGAAATATTTTACCCATGGACGTTTCGATCTTCAACGTACACCGTTGTTTGCGTGTCTAACTACTGAACAATATAGACTTAAAACGAACCGGACGGGCTACTCTAGGACTTGTACTTATATCTTTGTATTCACTTTTAATTATTCTAATTATTACGCCCTGGTTACGAAGAGATAAGAAGAGATCTTCGCCATTTATGTGTTTCAGTTCACCACAGTTTGAAGGAGGGGGACACCGATGCAAAAGTGCTTTGCGATAGGAATATATATAAGCGAGACGCACAGCCCGAAAAATGAAGGCTTCGATCAGAACGCGGGGAACTGCACAGTGTCGGTGCACTTCCGTCCCTGCACCGTCCCCGGGCAGTCGACGGGGCGCGTGCCGGTGCGGTCGACGCACTGGTACACCTCGTACAGCTGCATCTCGCCGGAGACGCCCTTGTTGCACCCGATGCTGGGCTTCGACCCCGTCGCCACCGTGATAGCTTCCAGGATGCTGCTCACGCCGTACGTCGCCTCGTCCGACGGCACCACGCCGGCGTCGAGGAGGATCTGCGTGAGGTTGAACCGGGCCTTGTACTCGAGCGCCGCCGCGAAGTAGGCGTGCTGGTCCATGTTGGAGCAGGTGCCGTGCTTCTCCCACTCGTGACTCCAGAACCCCGTGCTGTCGTTGCTCTTGCACGACAGCGTCGCCCAGTTCCGGTCCATTCCGTTCTTCAGGTCGCTGACCAGCAACGGGTCGAAAGTGTCGGCGGCGTTGCAGAACTCAGGCCAGCACTCCGTCTTGTTCTTCCCGACGGCGGGGCGGCACGCGGCGTAGTTGGGCCAGAGGCCGTGGATGCCGAAGTCCGCCGCTGGCTTCACGTTGCCCGGGAAGCAGCACCCACCCTTCGTGTCGCAGAACGACCCAGGCCACTGCATTCAGAAAGAGCGGATCAGCATCTGATTCATTATGTTCAAACAGACAACCTGACGAGCGAGGCAATGGTGGAGAAATGATAATGTTACATACCTGCTGAACATGGTAGAAGAAATCAAAATCGGTAGCTGCCGAAGGGGAGGAGGCGAGAAGGAGAGGAAGAAGGACGAGCACGACGATGGAACAGTTATGGACTCCCATGTTTGCCCTAATGCCGCTCTGTGTCTCTGGTGGTTTGTGAATGGCAGTACGGACTTGGTACTGCATTTATAGGAGCAGCGTGAGCATTATCTCGCTATATATAACGATCGTGCACACCATGGAAAATCGCGTACAGATATGTATTCCAGATATTGTAAGATCAATTCGGAATGGTGTTCATACGGCTTCACCTAATTATGGTCGAACGCGGGATCAGCACAAATGCTGCAGCGCAGGTAGATGCAACGATGACACGAGAATCACGAGGACCGTTGTCTAAAACTGCCCCGGTTTACTCAAAAGAAATTATAAGCCAAAGTTGAGAGTTGATTAACAGAGCCGAATACTACATATATGATCATTGGTCCCTTCATAGTTTGGCTGCAATATATTCTACGGACTAAAGAGACACGAGCCTCACGAGGCAACATATATATAGTTTGGAAAGAAAGCTGGAAGCCTGGAACAGATAAGTATGAAACAGTGGATGTGGTTGCTGGATCAGTTGCTATGGTTTACTAATTAATCAGACAAACGGACTTGAATTGCACTAAACAGTGGGGCGGTTTCGAACTGCAAGTTCTTGACAGAATTACATACAGGTTTTTTGTTTCTTCAACGCAGCGATCCAATGCAGACACCCATATTGCAGCATGTTCTTTTTTTTTTGTCCGCTTCGAGCTAAAGCTGGCCTAAATCTAGGTTAGCTTTGCGTCACCACAGACAGTGCACGCGTCCGTTGTTTGTTATGTACCATACATGGCAGCCTCTCCCCCGCGCCCTCTCTCTCCTATGTCTCTCCTTTGTTCCCACTTCCCAGCAACCACCTCTGGGGCTCCCCATGCGTGCCTCTCTTCGACCGATGCCCCGCGCTTTCAACCCATGTTGGCAGCTTTCTTACTTCCGAGTAGATATTACGTACTCCGTTGTGCGGAACCCCACCGCATCGTTTACATCGTCTACCTGCACGTCCGCAAGGTCCATGGGCAGACTCACCACCACGTGTTGCAGCGGCCAATCGCTAGCTGTTGTTGGAACACCCAAGCTCCGCTCAGGCCCCGTGGGCGGCTGATGCCCTCCCACGTCAGGATGTCAGCGAACTATCGAGACAAAGGAACATGCAGCATGCGGACTTGGCCCATGGCAACACAATCGTGAACGGAGTGGAGGTCGATCTTCGATGTGTTTAGTAGGCTGATGCTAGACCGGGTTCATGGACATGTAGGCACTGCTAACATTGTCGCTAGACACAATTGTAGTAGGAGGGGATGGTCGATGAAGCTCGTTAAGTAGTTTCCGAATCCAACTAGCCTCAGCTAAGGCGTTGGCCACGACATGGTACTCAGCCTCGGCGCTGAAGAGGGATACCGTGTGTTCCAGCTTGGACGATCAAGAGGAGGTTATCACCGAGGTTGACACATAAGCCTGACGTAGACCGACTAGTAAAGAGGTCATAGATAGTCGGGTCCCCAAAGCCATGTAAACTCTAGCCTTACTGCCAAGGCTGAGCTTATAGTTAGTCGGAAGAATTCCAAGACGGTGTTCTCCGAACACAGCAGCATGCCAACCCACATCAGGTAGCTAGCCAAGTCGCATGGATCAAGGGGCTAGGAGGCCCCACATCGTAGAAGTAAGCGCCCATAGCGTTAGGCGTGATGCACGACTGGCCAATGGGACCAAACAACCCAATGTACGAGCACCTCCCTAGCCAGCGGAAAAATAACAAAGTAGTGGCCGTATGAAGACATCTAACAAGCCGCCGTCCACCCTTGTTGTAGATGGCCCATCAACCCGTCTATAGACGCAGGGCCGGCTCTAAGATTTGAGAGGCCCCGGGGCGAAGATCATCAATGGGCCCAACAGACCTTGAAAAAATATGCATGAATTCATAACAAACAAATATCTAGTTTTTTTTTCTCTGTTCAAAAGCACTTATCAGACTACAATCCACAAGCATGTAAAAAAGAGAGAAATACCATGATTTTTCTTTTGAGATCAGAGAAATACCATGCTAACAAACGTCCAAGCGACAAGTTTCCGGTAATGATGTTAAATGAGACCATTCTGCACTCTTTTATTTGCGCAAAGTGATTAGTCAGCAAGAAAAGGAGAGATAAGACCTACTCGTTGCAGCAGATTAGCAAAACTCAAATCCTCCAATACCGGCTATATGAATGACTGGTTATATTCTCCACGGATCGACTGAGTGAACTACAAACAATGATAGCTAGTGAATCAAAGCGCTGAAATTCTGCAAGTGTTGCAGAGAAAGACAAATCAGTCACCCGATTGACCACGAAAAATTAGAGCTGATCAGATGTACTTATTTTTACAGAGTAGATTTTTTGATCCGAAACTAACCGTCGTATGTTAATCCGTCTCCCCATTTTCTTGTCTGGCCGTAGCAGCGGCTGCTCCCGTGCTTCTCCGACTCTGCGTGTGTGATGCCGTGATCAGATCTAGGCAAGGCGAGGGCTTCAGGGCCCGTGCTTGATTTGATATAGAGAGAACGGAGCGTCATGTGCTGATCGAGAGAAAACGAGCCGTCATCAGGACCTCTCCTGCGTGCTTCAATCGACCGTATCTGGTCTGAGCCTTGCCTGGTTGTTCGTAAACCCTAAATAGATGGGCCTTTTTCTACCGTTTCTTATATACGTATACAACCAGATATGGGCCCCTTGTTTCGCCGGGCCCCAGGCCGTCGCACTTCTTGCCCTGGGCCAGAGCCGGCCCTGTATAGACGGTTACATTCATAATTCATATGCACATATTACACCTTCGGTAGCAGGTAGGACCATTCTCACATCCAGAAGGTAGCCATACCGATAACCTATAAAAAAAATGGGCAGTTCTGATCTTGTAAAAAGACCATATCATTTCCACGGTTCCATGAAGCCCATACTAAAACACACACACACCTATATGTACGAGCTTTAATTTGCTTACCAACTCCATTCTGCCTATTTCCGAACATATTGGTAATATTGATGGGTGGAGGAATGTCCTTGAAACAGGCTCTCGCCCTGCTATATTAATATGGCAACCACACTAATACATGAATTCGAAACAAATAAAATGTTGGGGCAACAACACAAACATGCCCAAAACAGAACAAAATGAAAGCTATGGTGAAGTGACAAAACAGCGATGGCCTGAAAATCGCCCCACTCCAAGCACCTCGAAGCACCATGTACCAAGCAACCGCTACAAGGAGGGAAGCACCGTCGACATGACACTGCTGCTCGGACCAGAAGGTCCTAGGGTTTCCGCCAACATGCAGAGTACAATACGCATGTTATTCCCACAACACCTTCTAGGAAGGGATGGTGCCACTCGAAGGCAACACCGCGCCAGGGTCAGACGAGATGACATGGATTTCTCCCGACCCCTTCCACAAAAAACCCTGGCGCAATCGAGTGCCACCACCCATCTCCACCGTCCACAAACATGCACCACCACGATCATGCTTTCAAGAGGCCATCAAGATGGAATCATGCGACCTCCTTGGAACAAGAAACAACTGCCCCGCAGCAATGCGGGAGGGACCCACCTCCACTGCCGAGAGGCGGTCATCGACCAAAAAGAGTAGTGGGGGCACACCAGGCCCCGTTGCAGGCAACGGGGGGGAGGAGATCGAGGGTCTTGGCAACGGCCGGTGGCTGGGAGCCTGGTCACCCTCGAGGGCAGGTAAGGTGTGGGCGAGGGTTTTTTCCGATGGGGTTAGGGTCCTCGGCTTCGACGGGCTCGAAACAAGATGAGCAAAGGGACATGAAAAAAACTGAAATCGCGGTTTAAGTTTGCTTGGGGTCACGTGAGTGTAGAGGAATTTGCTTGAGGCCACGTGGATGGATTTGCTTCAGGCCATCTCACCGTTCAGATATCTTAACCTTGAGTTGATAAATCACCACCGTTAATTTTCTGATGATGTTTTGGTCGATGCATGTCGTTGCCTAATCGACGGTGCCTCGGAGGAGGGATCCTCACGAGGGGGAGAAGAAGTAGGGGCCATAGGGCGGAGTGCACACGGGACGGTGGTACGCGATTTACCCAGCTTCGGAACACCTGCACGAAGACAGGGCCTACTGCTGCTTGTCTGGAATTATCTGGGCGCTTTCGCGATGTTACAATGAGTTGTGGTTGTGCCTCTAGGGCTCCCAGGATCCGGCTTATAAAGGCGCATGGATCTAGGGTTTACATGGAGAGTCCTACCCGGATACAGGTTGCCTAACTAAGGTACAATGTCTTGCCGTGCACGTTAAGGATCCGCCTTCCCATCTATGTCGTACCGGATCCGGGTTCCTTAATGGGCCTTCATGGATCCGGGTTCCTCCTCAAGGTCGGTCGGATCCGGCTCCCTTTTCCTGGGCCGGACTTCATCCATCAAGATCAACAGCAACTGGGCCGCCCGATGGGCCACATGCCACATCACCATCTGTGGGCCACCCGGGCTTGCCGGATCAAGGCACTGTCGATGGTACACCCATGAAGTATACCCACAACAGTAGCCCCCAGAGTTCTCCGAATTTCGCCTGCTGTTTCCGCCTTGCTAGCCCATCATGGTCTCCGGCAATGTTGGTAACGCGGAGAAATTTGAAGAACTCCAACTTCTTATTTTCTTCCTTCCCAACCTTTAGTCGGAAAATATCCCCATCCTGCGGGACTTCATCCATCGACGATAAGACACGTTTCCGGGTTACTTCCCTGCTTGCGAACGAGAACTGCTTATCTTCGCGCGATTACCCGGAATCTTAAAAGACTCAAACGGTTCCGCCAATTCTGGCGCCATTTTCGCGCGATTTGCGCGGTAACTTATCCTTAGCCATTTTTACCGTTTAGGGTTTGGACACGTGTCACGCATCCAACGGCGCGACGCTTGCGTTCCTACCACAGGATGCGGAGCACGAATCTCCTCCCCCCGGCCTATAAATATCCACCGTCTACCCTAATTCCCATTCACCCCCCTTTCTCACCTTTCTGCGAAGCGCCGCCCGCGAGCTCCTCCTCCGCCGTGCCGGAACCCGCCGGAAAACTCGCCGGAGCTTCGCCGGAGCGATTTCACCACCGTGGTGTTCATCGTGTTCTTAACTCCGGCGAGCCACCGTACGAAAACCTCGTCGCCGGCGACTCCGACCACCGCGGAATCCATTACGGTAAGTTCTCCGAGCTTCGACCTTTCACCGCAGCTGGTAGGGATGATCTTTAGGACGAAGACGTGGATCCGACTAAGTCTTGATTTTCCGCGATCTCCTTGTCTTCAGATGTCTTCTGCGACTCCGCCTCCGAGCTCCGATCCGATCATGGCAACACCTCTCGCCTCCGCCCCGCCTCCCTTCGTCCCAGTCCAACTGGATCCCTCTAAGGAATCCGGTAAGGACGCCGAGGGTACCTCCACTAACCCGGAGAAAGCCTCCGGGGCGGAGCAAGCAGAACAGAAAGCGGAAGAAATCGCCGCTAAGAAATCCAAAGCTCGGCAGCGAGACGTAGAGGCCAAGGGGAAATGGTGGCCCTGTACCACCACGGAGTTGGAACTGAAGAACCTGGAGGCGGAAGGCTTCTTGCAACCTGGAAACTGGCGAACGGTTCCGAACTCTCTAGCTCCAGCCCCACAAGACAACGAGACGGTGCTGACTAAGGCACTAGTAGAGCGAGGCTTCTCGTTTCCGCCTTCGGACTTCTTCTCGGAGATCCTGAAGGTGTATGGGCTCCAGCCCCACAACATCTCTCCGAATAGCGTGCTTGCGATCAGCAATCACGTCACCCTCTGCGAGGGCCATCTCCGGGTACCTCCCGAGCTCTCCCTTTTCCAGTATTACTTTTCCGTCAAGAAGGAGAAGATCCGCCAGTCCTCCGAGCTAGCGACATGCGGATCCATTACCTTTATGATCCACCCTGGCCGCGTCTACCCACATACCGACCGCCACGAATCCGCGCGGTACTGGTCAGGGGGATTCTTCTATCTGAAGGACGTCTCCGACCCGGCGAGCGAAAGGAAATTGCCGCCATTCAAGAACTGCCCCGCCAGCGAGACTCCGGCATGGACGCAGTGCCCCCATCTCTCCGAGTCGCCCCAGCTGACCCGCGCAGTTAGGCGGATCTGCAAGCTCACGGAGGAGGGGCTGACAGGGAAGGATCTTACCTTGTCCTGGTTCACCAAGCGGATCCAGCCGCTCCAACACAGGGACCGCCTGATGTTCCACTATACAGGGCGCGACGACTCAATGCGCGCCACGAAAGATAATCTTTCCGCCGACGCCATCGACAAGAGGATCCGGCTCCTCATCAAGATTCCGCGTGAACTCCATGTTCAAGTGTGTAACAAAGACATCAACATCAACGGTTCCGGAGCCGTGGTATATCATCTTGACTTGTCCATTGCTTCTTTTGCATTCAAATTTTTGTCTAAGTGTTGGTTCTGTGCCTTAGCTCGAAGCCCTCGAGGAAGGTCAACTCGGAACCCTCGTCCGGGTCCCTTCTACAGGCAACACGGATCCTGAGGCCGCTTCGGAGGTGGAAACTCACGACGCTCTGCGCCCTTCCAAGAGGAAGAGGGCCGCTCCCTCCAGCCCTGCTGCAAAACGCGCCCGCGAAGTGCTCAGCACTGCGGCTACTCGGAAAGCAGAGGCGAAGAAGAAGCGCATCAAGCTTATTGATACCAGCAACAGAGGCCAGCCCGACATCCAGCAATTCTTCAAGCCTTCCGGGTAAGCGCTTGGTTCCCGGAATCCAAAATCTTATGTTTTCATGAGCAAACCCTTACGTAGTTGCTAAGCTTTTTTCCTTTTACTGAAGTTCCGGAAGCCAGCCCCCCAAGGCTCCAAGAGCCCTGAAGAAGAAGGTCAAGCCGTCTCCGGCTTCTATCCCTGTTACGCCGGAGGTGGAAGTTCCGCCCAAGGCCTCATCTGCCAGCAAGCCGGATCCCAAGGATGTCATCAACATCGATGACCTTCCCGAAGACCCCGCTGGCGACTCCAGCAAGGGCGCCTCCTCGTCTGCACCTCCGCCTGATCAACCGAGCGCCACTTTTGCCGAGCCTACGGCGGAGGAGTATGAGCAGAAGGTGCAGCTCATTCATGCCTCCAGCACGCTCCAAGCTAACCCTCAGCCTGCTCCATCTCTGCAAAAGGTTTCCCTTGCACAGCGCCACGCGGAGGTTTCCGCCATGATGGACAAGGTGTGGGGGACGGCAAACGTGGAGACGCAGGAGCTCACCGACCTGGAAAACGACCTCAAGGTCTTCTTTGCTAAGCACAAGGACGTGCGCCAGGTAACACTAGCCCCCAAGCATTGGATCAGACATTTTTTCCGTGTAACATGTGTTAGCCGATGCTTTCTTCAATGTGTACCTTTAGGCGGAAATTTAAAATTTTATACCTCCAAGACTCTGAATTCCTCGCCAGCCCCCAAGATTTTAAATATCCGACTAACTCTTCTCTGCATCTCAGACCACGCGGAAATTGCACGAGGATCTGCGCATTCACGTGCTGGAGCAGATAACGGAGATTCAGGGGCTGCGCCAGAATGCGGAGAATGGCCAGAAAACTATCCAGCACCTGGAGACCCGCCTTCGGGGTACGAAATCCAAGTTTTGATCTGTATGCTGATGATACGTATCCGACGTATCGATAACTTCTTATGTTCCATGCCACATTATTGATGATATCTACATGTTTTATGCATACTTTATGTCATATTTATGCATTTTCTGGAACTAACCTATTAACGAGATGCCGAAGAGCCACGATACGGAAAACCTTCCAGAGACGCCGCCGCCGCCAATCCCATCTCGGGGGATTCAGGAGATCGCCTCCGGCACCCTGCCGGAGAGGGGATTCATCTCCCGGAGGACTCTACGCCGCCATGGTCGCCTCCAGAGTGATGAGTGAGTAGTCTACCCCTGGACTATGGGTCCATAGCAGTAGCTAGATGGTTGTCTTCTCCTCATTGTGCTTAATTGTCGGGTCTTGTGAGCTGCCGAACATGATCAAGATCATCTATCTTTAATGCTATATGTTGTGTTTGTTGGGATCCGATGAATAGAGAATACCATGTTATGTTGATTATCAATTTATATCTATGTGTTGTTTATGATCTTGCATGCTCTCCGTTACTAGTAGATGCTCTGGCCAAGTTGATGCTTGTAACTCCAAGAGGGAGTATTTATGCTCGATAGTGGGTTCATGTCTCCGTGAATCTGGGGGAGTGACAAGAACCCCTAAGGTTATGGATGTGCTGTTGCCACTAGGGATAAAACATTGATGCTATGTCCGAGGATGTAGTTATTGATTACATTACGCGCAATACTTAATGCAATTGTCTGTTGTTAGCAACTAAATACTGGAAGGGGTTCGGATGATAACCTGAAGGTGGACTTTTTAGGCATAGATGCATGCTGGATAGCGGTCTATGTACTTTGTCGTAATGCCCAATTAAATCTCACTATACTCATCATAATATGTATGTGCATGGTCATGCCCTCTCTATTTGTCAATTGCCCAACTGTAATTTGTTCACCCAACATGCTATTTATCTTATGGGAGAGACACCTCTAGTGAACTGTGGACCCCGGTCCAATTCTCTATACTGAAATACAATCTACTGCAATACTTGTTCTATTGTTCTCTGCAAACAATCATCATCCACACTATACATCTAATCCTTTGTTACAGAAAGCCGGTGAGATTGACAACCTCACTGTTTCGTTGGGGCAAAGTACTTGGTTTGTGTTGTGCAGGTTCCACGTTGGCGCCGGAATCCCTGGTGTTGCGCCGCACTACATCTCGCGGCCATCAACCTTCAACGTGCTTCTTGACTCCTACTGGTTCGATAAACCTTGGTTTCTAACTGAGGGAAACTTACTGCTGTACGCATCACACCTTCCACTTGGGGTTCCCAACGGTCGCGTGCTGTACGCGTGTCAAGCTAAATTTATGGCGCCGTTGCCG
The DNA here is from genome assembly GCF_019359855.2 of Lolium perenne. Taxonomy (NCBI): domain Eukaryota; kingdom Viridiplantae; phylum Streptophyta; class Magnoliopsida; order Poales; family Poaceae; genus Lolium; species Lolium perenne. Next base: position 47,802,570 of record NC_067245.2, read on the forward strand.
GGGAGATCAAGACACGCTGCAAGGGGAGTCTCCACATCCCAATCTCTTTACTTTGTTTTTGTCTTGCTTTACTTTATTTACTACTTTGTTTGCTGCACTAAATCAAAATACAAAAAAATTAGTTGCTAGTTTTACTTTATTTGCTATCTTGTTTGCTATATCAAAAACACAAAAAAATTAGTTACTTGCATTTACTTTATCTAGTTTGCTTTATTTACTATTGCTAAAATGGGTACTCCTGAAAATACTAAGTTGTGTGATTTCACAACCACAAATAATAATGATTTCTTATGCACACCTATTGCTCAACCTGCTGTTACAGCAGAATTCTTTGAAATTAAACCTGCTTTACTAAATCTTGTTATGCGAGAGCAATTTTCTGGTGTTAGTTCTGATGATGCTGCTGCCCATCTCAATAATTTTGTTGAACTTTGTGAAATGCAAAAGTATAAAGATGTAGATGGTGACATTATAAAATTAAAATTATTCCCTTTCTCATTAAGAGGAAGAGCTAAAGATTGGTTGCTATCTCTGCCTAAGAATAGTATTGATTCATGGACTAAATGCAAGGATGCTTTTATTGGTAGATATTATCCCCCTGCTAAAATTATATCTTTGAGGAGTAGCATAATGAATTTTAAACAATTGGATAATGAGCATGTTGCACAAGCATGGGAAAGAATGAAATCTTTGGTTAAAAATTGCCCAACCCATGGACTGACTACTTGGATGATCATCCAAACCTTTTATGCAGGACTGAATTTTTCTTCGCGGAACCTATTAGATTCAGCTGCTGGAGGTACCTTTATGTCCATCACTCTTGGTGAAGCAACAAAGCTTCTTGATAATATGATGATCAATTACTCTGAATGGCACACGGAAAGAGCTCCACAAGGTAAGAAGGTAAATTCTGTCGAAGAAACCTCTTCCTTGAGTGATAAGATTGATGCTATTATGTCTATGCTTGTGAATGATAGGACTAATGTTGATCCTAATAATGTTCCGTTAGCTTCATTGGTTGCTCAAGAAGAACATGTTGATGTAAACTACATTAAAAATAATAATTTCAACAACAATGCTTACCGGAACAATTCTAGTAACAACTATATGCCATATCCTTATAATAATGGCAACGACTATGGTAATTCTTATGGGAATTCTTACAACAATAATAGGAACACACCCCCTGGACTTGAAGCTATGCTTAAAGAATTTATTAGTACACAAACTGCTTTTAACAAATCTGTTGAAGAGAAGCTTGGGAAAATTGATATACTTGCTTCTAAAGTCGATAGTCTTGCTGCTGATGTTGATCTTTTGAAATCGAAAGTTATGTCTAATGAAAATCATAATAATAAGATTGTTACTACAGCAAATGCCATCCAAGTTAGAATTAATGAGAATATAAGATTGATGGCTGAATTGCGTGCTAGGTGGGAAAGAGAAGAAAATAAAAAAGAAGATAATATAGTTAAAGTCTGGACTATTAGCACCACTAGTAATGCTAATGCTACACAAGTTGCTGCACCTCCTACTAATAATGGTAAAATAATTGGTGTTAGCAATGTTTCCACTTCTAATGCAAAGCGCGAGAAACTGCCTGAAACTGCTAAAACTGCTGAAACTGTCTGCGATAAAACTGCTGAAATTTTTTCCAACATTGGGGATGATGATCCCATTGCTTTAGATTATAATGGTTTGAATTTTGATGATTGTCATATCTCTGAAGTTATAAAGTTCTTACAAAAACTTGCTAAGTATCCTAATGCTAGTGCTATAAATTTGGCTTTCACGAAACATATTACAAATGCTCTCATAAAAGCTAGAGAAGAGAAATTAGAACGCGAAGCTTCTATTCCTAGGAAGCTAGAGGATGGTTGGGAGCCCATCATTAAGATGAAGGTCAATGACTTTGATTGTAATGCTTTATGTGATCTTGGTGCAAGTATTTATGTTATGGCTAAGAAAATCTATAATATGCTTGACTTGCCACCGCTGAAAAATTGTTATTTGGATGTTAATCTTGCTGATCATTCTACAAAGAAACCTTTGGGGAAAGTTGATAATGTTCGCATTACCGTTAACAATAACCTTGTCCCCGTTGATTTTGTTGTCTTGGATATTGAATGCAATGCATCTTGTCCCATCATATTGGGAAGACCTTTTCTTCGAACTGTTGGTGCTATCATTGATATGAAGGAAGGTAATATTAAATATCAATTTCCTCTCAAGAAAGGTATGGAACACTTTCCTAGAAAGAGAATGAAGTTACCTTTTGATTCTATTATTAGAACAAATTATGATGTTGACACTTCGTCTCTTGATAATACTTGATATACACTTTCTGCGCCTAGCTGAAAGGCGTTAAAGAAAAGCGCTTATGGGAGACAACCCCTGTTTTTACTACAGTACCTTTGTTCTTATTTTGAGTCTTGGAAGTTGTTTACTACTGTAGAAACCTCTTCTTATCTTAGTTTAGTGTTTTGTTGTGCCAAGTAAAGTCGTTGATAGTAAGGTTCACACTAGATTTGGATTACTGCGCAGAAACAGATTTCTTTGCTGTCACGAATCTGGGCAAAATTCTCTGTAGGTAACTCAGAAAATTATGCCAATTTACGTGAGTGATCCACAGATATGTATGCAACTTTCATTAAATTTGAGCATTTTCATTTGAGCAAGTCTGGTGCCTCAATAAAATTCGTCTTTACGAACTGTTCTGTTTTGATAGATTCTGCCTTTTATTTCGCATTGCCTGTTTTGATATGTTCGATGGATTTTTCGATTCCATTGACTTTCAGTAGCTTTGTGCAATGTCCAGAAGTGTTAAGAATGATTATGTCACCTCTGAACATGTATATTTTGATTGTGCACTAACTCTCTAATGAGTTGTTTTGAGTTTGGTGTGGAGGAAGTTTTCAAGGATCAAGAGAGGGAGATGATACAACATGATCAAGGAGAGTGAAAGCTCTAAGCTTGGGGATGCCCCGGTGGTTCACCCCTGCATATATCAAGAAGACTCAAGCGTCTAAGCTTGGGGATGCCCAAGGCATCCCCTTCTTCATCGACAACATTATCAGGTTCCTCCCCTGAAACTATATTTTTATTCCATCACATCTTATGTGCTTTGCTTGGAGCGTCGGTTTGTTTTTGTTTTTGTTTTGTTTGAATAAAATGGATCCTAGCATTCATTGTGTGGGAGAGAGACACGCTCCGCTGTAGCATATGGACAAATATGTCCTTAGGCTTTACTCATAGTATTCATGGCGAAGTTTCTTCTTCGTTAAATTGTTATATGGTTGGAATTGGAAAATGATACATGTAGTAATTGCTATAATGTCTTGGATAATGTGATACTTGGCAATTGTTGTGCTCATGTTTAAGCTCTTGCATCATATGCTTTGCACCTATTAATGAAGAAATATATAGAGCATGCTAAAATTTGGTTTGCATATTTGGTCTCTCTAAAAGTCTAGATAATTTCTAGTATTGAGTTTGAACAACAAGGAAGACGGTGTAGAGTCTTATAATGTTTACAATATGTCTTTTATGTGAGTTTTGCTGCACCGCTTCATCCTTGTGTTTGTTTCAAATAACCTTGCTAGCCTAAACCTTGTATCGATAGGGAATACTTCTCATGCATCCAAAATACTTGAGCCAACCATTATGCCATTTGTGTCCACCATACCTACCTACTACATGGTATTTCTCCGCCATTCCAAAGTAAATTGCTTGAGTGCTACCTTTAAAATTTCTAATCCTCTACCTTTACAATATATAGCCCATGGGACAAATAGCTTAAAAACTATTGTGGTATTGAATATGTACTTATGCACTTTATCTCTTATTAAGTTGCTTGTTGTGCGATAACCATGTTCCTGGGGACGCCATCAACTACTCTTTGTTGAATATCATGTGAGTTGCTATGCATGTCCGTCTTGTCTGAAGTAAGGGCGATTTACCACCTAATGGTTAGAGCATGCATATTGTTAGAGAAGAACATTGGGCCGCTAACTAAAGCCATGATCCATGGTGGAAGTTTCAGTTTTGGACATATATCCTCAATCTCATATGAGAAAATTAATTGTTGCTACATGCTTATGCATAAAAGAGGAGTCCATTATCTGTTGTCTATGTTGTCCCGGTATGGATGTCTAAGTTGAGAATAATCAATAGCGAGAAATCCAATGCGAGCTTTCTCCTTAGACCTTTGTACGGGCGGCATAGAGGTACCCCTTTGTGACACTTGGTTAAAACATGTGCATTGCGATAATCCCGGTAATCCAAGCTAATTAGGACAAGGTGCGGGCACTATTAGTATACTATGCATGAGGCTTGCAACTTGTAAGATATAATTTACATGACACATATGCTTTATTACTACCGTTGACAAAATTGTTTCTTGTTTTCAAAATCAAAGCTCTAGCACAAATATAGCAATCGATGCTTTCCTCTTTGAAGGACCATTCTTTTACTTTTATGTTGAGTCAGTTCACCTATTTCTCTCCACCTCAAGAAGCAAACACTTGTGTGAACTGTGCATTGATTCCTACATACTTGCATATTGCACTTGTTATATTACTTTACATTGACAATTATCCATGAGATATACATGTTATAAGTTGAAAGCAACCGCTGAAACTTAATCTTCCTTTGTGTTGCTTCAATGCCTCTACTTTGAATTATTGCTTTATGAGTTAACTCTTATGCAAGACTTATTGATGCTTGTCTTGAAGTACTATTCATGAAAAGTCTTTGCTATATGATTCAGTTGTTTACTCATGTCATTTACATTGTTTTGATCGCTGCATTCATTACATATGCTTACAATAGTATGATCAAGGTTATGATGGCATGTCACTCCAGAAATTATCTTTGTTATCGTTTACCTGCTCGGGACGACCAGAAACTAAGCTTGGGGATGCTGATACGTCTCCGACGTATCGATAATTTCTTATGTTCCATGCCACATTATTGATGATATCTACATGTTTTATGCATACTTTATGTCATATTTATGCATTTTCTGGAACTAACCTATTAACGAGATGCCGAAGAGCCACGATACGGAAAACCTTCCAGAGACGCCACCGCCGCCAATCCCATCTCGGGGGATTCAGGAGATCGCCTCCGGCACCCTGCCGGAGAGGGGATTCATCTCCCGGAGGACTCTACGCCGCCATGGTTGCCTCCGGAGTGATGAGTGAGTAGTCTACCCCTGGACTATGGGTCCATAGCAGTAGCTAGATGGTTGTCTTCTCCTCATTGTGCTTAATTGTCGGGTCTTGTGAGCTACCGAACATGATCAAGATCATCTATCTGTAATGCTATATGTTGTGTTTGTTGGGATCCGATGAATAGAGAATACCATGTTATGTTGATTATCAATTTATATCTATGTGTTGTTTATGATCTTGCATGCTCTCCGTTACTAGTAGATGCTCTGGCCAAGTTGATGCTTGTAACTCCAAGAGGGAGTATTTATGCTCGATAGTGGGTTCATGTCTCCGTGAATCTGGGGGAGTGACATGAACCCCTAAGGTTATGGATGTGCTGTTGCCACTAGGGATAAAACATTGATGCTATGTCCGAGGATGTAGTTATTGATTACATTACGCGCAATACTTAATGCAATTGTCTGTTGTTAGCAACTTAATACTGGAAGGGGTTCGGATGATAACCTGAAGGTGGGCTTTTTAGGCATAGATGCATGCTGGATAGCGGTCTATGTACTTTGTCGTAATGCCCAATTAAATCTCACAATACTCATCATAATATGTATGTGCATGGTCATGCCCTCTCTATTTGTCAATTGCCCAACTGTAATTTGTTCACCCAACATGCTATTTATCTTATGGGAGAGACACCTCTAGTGAACTGTGGACCCCGGTCCAATTCTCTATACTGAAATACAATCTACTGCAATACTTGTTCTACTGTTCTCTGCAAACAATCATCATCCACACTATACATCTAATCCTTTGTTACAGCAAGCCGGTGAGATTGACAACCTCACTGTTTCGTTGGGGCAAAGTACTTGGTTTGTGTTGTGCAGGTTCCACGTTGGCGCCGGAATCCCTGGTGTTGCGCCGCACTACATCTCGCCGCCATCAACCTTCAACGTGCTTCTTGACTCCTACTGGTTCGATAAACCTTGGTTTCTAACTGAGGGAAACTTACTGCTGTACGCATCACACCTTCCACTTGGGGTTCCCAACGGTCGCGTGATGTACGCGTGTCAGCTGATATAACTGTTCATGATGCATAATATGTGCAACTTTCCGCCTGGAGAAGAAACTGCCAAGCACTCCTCATTTGATGATCTGTCCGCCAAGGTCAAGGTGCTCGAGGCGGAGAACGAATCCCTCAAGACCTTTATCAAGGAATCCTCCGACAAGGAGAATGAGGCGAGGAAGGAGCTCTCCGAGAAGCATGCTCGTGACTTGGCGGAACTGAATGACAAACTGAAAAAGAGCCAACAACGGGTAACCTCCTTAGTGGCCAAGAACAAAGTTCAAGAAGCGGAGGCGGAGGCCATTGACAAGCTTATCTTCCGTAAGCGTTTTTCCCTTGTTGTTGTTCCGACTACATCATATGCTGTGCTGTCCGCGAGGGAACTGAACCCCATTTTTCCACAGCGAGCCTTGGCTTCGAGTGGACCAAAGAGTCAACCCTCAAGCGGACGGAGGCATATGACGAAGCGCGGGGTTCCATCGACGCGCTATTCCCAGCCTGTCGCGGAATCGCCAAGACCCTGTCCTTGAAGAGGGCCAAAACCACATTTATTGACACAATGACCAAGCTGATGGAGCAAGTGCCGGAGTTCATCAAGGATTGGCAAGATTCTTCCGCTCGCGGAGTCGCCTCCCTGGTCTTAGCCACCTGCAAGGCTCACTTTCATGCGCTCAACTTCGCGGATGTTGCGCGTGGTACTCTAGAGGGTGCCGACATGGGCGCCATCCTCTCGGAAACCAAAGGGTTTGAGCAGCTATTTGTCAGGCGAGTTAATCACTCGTTCTGGTATCACAAGTATGCTCTACCCAAGGGCTTTTCCGACGCGGAGGAGGAGGAAGGCGAGCCAGAGTACTATGCGGAGGGTTTCGGGTCAAGCATCGAGCTTTCCAGAGAAGGCTCCGACGACGACTCCGAAGCTGGCTCCAGCGACAGCGATGGCGATGGCTCCGCCTACCAAGAATCTGAAGAGGAGGACTCCGAGTAGAGTTCCTGCAAAACAATGAAACTGTTGCATCATTTTGGCCCCGGAGTGGGTTTGTAATATAACTTAAATTCTTAAGTAGCTAGGGACGAAACAACTATGCATGGGCGGAAACACTTATCCTGCTATCCTTCAAGATTATTTGCATGTTTCGTTTGTGTCGAAAAGCAAGTGCTGATTTCGTTGTTTTCCGGCTTGCTCGCTTGACCTTCCGCGAGCCGGAAGACCTTAGCCGGAAACACTCGCCAGCGGCGACGAAGCCCAATGGCAATCCGTCAATAACCGCGGAAACAAGCCCCCAAGCATAGGTGCCGGAAATCGCTACTAGGAATCCACGAGTTCGCAACAGAAAACAGCTCGATCAGAAAACTTAAGCTTACGTCCTAAAGGATGATTTTTTGAAAATCACAACTTTTATACACGCCTAGGCGGTAGTCGAAAAACATACACGATCTAAAAATGAACAAGTAAAGGAGGTAAAAGACTCGGAGAGTGAACCACAAGCTTTATTTCATTGATCATGTATAACTATTACAGAGTATGTAACTCGGAAAATTATGCTAAGTGTAGAAAGGACGTAGCTGTGCAATGTTCCAAGGGCGATCTGTCTCGTCGTAGATGTCATCCGGATCCTCACGCTTGCGTTTCCGGTACCAATTAGCAGGTCTGTCCTTCAGCTCCCGGAAATCAACAAGGTAGTATGACCCGTTATGAAGCACTTTGCTAACAACAAAGGGTCCTTCCCACGGAGATTGCAGCTTATGGTCTTTCACCTGCCGAAGGCGGAGGACCAGGTCTCCTGCCATGAAAGAGCGATTCCGAACTCGACGACTATGATAGCATCGGAGCTTCTGCTGGTAAATGGCGGAGCGCTGGTCAGCTAAATTCCGAGCCTCTTCGATCAGGTCCACAGATAGTTGTCTGGCCTCGTCAGCTGTTTCTTCATCATAGGCGGAAACTCGAGGTGAATCGTGGATGATGTCGGAGGGGAGCACGGCTTCGGATCCGTATACCAGGAAGAAGGGGGTAAATCCTGTTAACCTGTTAGGGGTAGTTCGTAAACTCCACAAAACAGCTTCCAAGTCGTCAGCCCAAGCTCCAGCTGCTCGTCGCAGCGGTTCTTCAAGGCGTGGCTTAATTCCTGATAATATGAGGCCGTTAGCCCTTTCAACTTGACCATTGGATTGTGGGTGAGCCACAGATGCAAGGTCCAGTCAAATCCCTACTGTCTCGCAATAATCCTTCATTTCTCCCTGTGCGAAGTTTGTGCCATTATCTGTGATTATGCTATGTGGGATGCCAAATCTCATCACGAGGCTGCAGACAAATTTTAGTGCCGTAGCACCGTCGGCTTTTCTCACTGGCTTTGCCTCGATCCACTTACTGAACTTGTCAACAGCGACCAAGAGGTATTCAAAACCGCCAGGAGATGATCTTTTTAACTTACCAACCATATCGAGCCCCCAGACCGCAAACGGCCAGGTGATAGGTATGGTCTTCAGCTCTTGGGCTGGAGCGTTTGGTTGAGTAGCGTAGTACTGACAACCTCGGCAGGTCTTGACTATTTTGTCAGCATCTTCTTTAGCTGTGAGCCAGTAGAAACCTAGCCGAAAAGCTTTTGCAACGAGTGACCTGGGAGCGGCATGATGCCCGCAATCCCCTGCATGGATCTCTTTGAGGATTTCAATGCCATCTTGATTGGAGACGCATTTGAGGAATACCCCTGTTGCACTTCGTTTGTAGAGCTATCCATCAAAAATTGTGTAGGATCTTGCTCGTCTGATGATCTGTCGTGCGAGGACCTCATCCTCTGGCAACTTCTGATCAATGAGGTAGTCCAGGAAAGGCTGTGTCCAAGCCGGAATGACAGCCATCACTTCCCTGGCCGGAGACACTGCCACCTCTGGGTTTTCCGGGTTAGCGCCCTTCACCGAGGGTATCCGTAGATGCTCTAGGAAAATACCAGGCGGAATTGGCTTCCTGCCGGATCCGAGCTTGGATAGCATATCTGCCGCTGCGTTATCGTCTCGCCTGACGTACTTGACTTCGTATCCGAGGAAATTTTTGGCGATCTCGTCAACTTCGTCTCTGTAAGCCGCCATGACGGAGTTTCTGGCGTTCCAGGTTCCGGCTACTTGCTGTGCCACCAGGTCTTAATCTCCGCAACATATGATGTGCTTGATCCCTATCTCCTTGGCAATACGCAATCCGTGTAGTAGAGCCTCGTATTCCGCCATGTTGTTTGTAGCTTCGAAGTGGATCTGCAGAACGTACTGCAGTTCTTCTCCGGTAGGGGACTTCAGGGTGACTCCGGCTCCTGAGCCTTGGTGCTGCTTGGATCCATCGAAGTGCATAACCCATGTCTATGGTTTCGGCTCCAAATTCATATCCGGAGCTTCTGTCCAATCTGCGACGAAATCTGCCAAGACCTGGGATTTGACCGCGGTCCTGGCTTTATAGTTGATGTCGAAGGCGGATAATTCAATGCCCCATTTTGTTGTGCGTCCTGTTGCGTCAGCGTTGTTGAGAATCGTTGCCAGCGGAGCTTGGCTCACAACTGTTACTGGATGCTCCTGGAAGTAGTGTCTTAGCTTCCTGCTACCTAGGAATACTCCATAGGCTAGCTTCTGAAAGTGAGGGTAGCGTTGTTTGGACTCCGTAAGGACTTTGCTAATATAGTAGACTGGCCTTTGGACTCCATACTCATGACCTTCTTCCTGTCGCTCCACGACGATGACGAGGCTGATGACTCTGTTGGTACCTGCCAGGTAAAGGAGCATAGGCTCTGACTCTCCTGGAGCTGCTAAAATAGGTGGGGAGGTAAGTATTTCCTTCAACCCTTGAAGTGCTGCATCTGCTGCCTCATCCCAGACAAATTTGTCTGTTTTCTTCAATAGCTTGTACAGGGGTAGTGCCTTCTCGCCAAGACGGCTAACAAACCTGCTGATTGCTTCGACACAACCAGTTAGTCGTTGCACATCTTTGAGACAAGTTGGCCTTTTGATGCACAGGATTGCCTTGATTTTCTCCGGGTTAACTTCAATGCCCCTATTAGAGACAATGAAGCCAAGGAGTTTTCCAGCTGGTACGCCAAAGACGCACTTTAGCGGATTCAACATCATCTTGTACCGACGGAGATTCTCAAAGGTTTCTGTAAGGTCGCTGATCAAGTCGGATCCTTTCCGGGTCATGACCGCGATGTCGTCGACATAGGCGTGTACGTTCCGGCCAATCTGGTCCTTCAAGCACCGCTGCATCGTACGTTGGTAGGTGGCACCTGCGTTTTTCAAGCCAAAAGGCATAGTAACGTAGCAGTAAGTGCCAAATGGGGTGATGAATGAGGTCGCATTTTGGTCGGACTCCTTCATCCGGATCTGGTGATACCCGGAATACGCATCAAGAAAACACAGAAGTTCCGCCCCTGCCATCGAATCAATGACTTGGTCAATGCGCGGCAGGGGAAACGGATCTTTCGGGCAATGTTTGTTCAAGCCAGAGTAATCGATGCACATTCTTAGTATTTCAGAATTTTTTGGGTACAAGGACGGGATTTGCGATCCAATCAGTATGGATAACTTCTATTACAAAATCTGCCTCTAGTAACTTTGCTAACTCCATTCCTATGGCGCGGCGCTTCTTGTCTCCAAAGCGTCGCATAGCTTGCTTTACCGGTTTAGCCCCCGGGTTTATGTTGAGGTAGTGCTCGGTGAGTTCCCTTGGTACTCCGGACATGTCAGAAGGCTGCCACGCGAAGATATCCATGTTAGCGCGGAGGAACTCGACGAGCGCGTCTTCCTATTTGGGGTCCATGTTGGCTCCGACTGAGACCTGCTTGGAATCGTCGCCTTCCTTGAAGTTGACTTTCTTGGTCTCTATCGCGGCCTTGAAGGAGTTTTTGTGCTCGGAGATCTGCTTCTTGGTGGTCTGCATTTCAGTCGGATCCACCGCGGCTCTGTAGCCTTTCAGCTCCTCTCCAGATTTCACAGACTCTGCGAAGGCGGCTTCGCCCAACTCGCACTCATGAGCCTTTTTGTAGTCTCCGGATATGGTAATCATACCATTAGGACCCGGAATCTTGAGCTTGTTGTAGATGTAGCACGCCCTTGCGTGAAACTTGTGGTAGGTGGGCCTGCCGAAGATGACGTGGTAGGAGCTCTTGAAGGGCAGAACTTCAAACGTGATCTTTTCTTCACGGAAATTGTGAACATCGCCGAAGGCCACGGGAAGTGTGATGCTGCCGAGGGAATTTGCCTTTTTACCCGGAACTACACCATGAAACTCAGTGTTGCTGTGTTTGAGCTGTTCCTTGGTAAGGTTCATCCGCTCTAGAGTCTCCATGTACATGATGTTCAAGCTGGCTCCACCATCCATGAGGCACTTGGAGAAGTCATACCCGTCTATGCGGGGACTTACAACCAAGGCGTAGCACTCTTTTGGCACAATGGTAGGGTGATCCTCCCTGTCAAATGTGCACGGGACTTCCGACCACCTGACATACTGCGGCACAGCCGAAACTGTGGCGTTCAGGATTCAGATAGCTGACTTGGTAGCGTGGACTGTTGGGGTTCCGAGGAAGGTGTGGTACGCGCCCACACTCTTTTTCTCGAATGGGTTGGATTTACCTGCGGATCCTGCCTTGGGATCCGGCGAGTTATCATCCTCGTCCATCGCCTCGGAACTTTCCTCCTCTTTGTCCTTGTTCTTGCCCTTGCCTCCTTTGCCGCGTGGGCGGTGCTTCCGGGCTCGCTTGTATCCTGCTTCCGGGTCGTTCTTCAAATCATTGACCCACTTGCAGTTGCGGTTGGTGTGAGTGGACTTCCCCGTAGCCGGATCCAGGTGGGCCAGGCAGGGCATGTCTCTGTATTCCTCGTAGGTTTGCGGGGCGCGGGATCCGGCGGCTGTGACCTCAGTGCCATGCTGCTGGCCCCTGCCGGCTCCGCCTCCACGGCCGCGTCCTCTTCCGCCTCCTGGACCTCCGCGTTGGAACGCCATGGCGACCATCTCGGATCCGCCACTCTTCTGGTCATCAGGGTTTTTGCGCTTGTGGCCGCTGCTGTTGCCGTTATCACGGTTCTTCTTTTGTTGGTGTAGGGGGATTGCTGTAGCTGCGAGATCTCCGCCTCCGTCATCATCGGCGGCAGTATGATCACTGGCAATGGAAATCATGTCATCCAAAGTCAGTTTATTTGCGTTAGCCAAGCAAGTGAGCTTGTGCCTCAGCAACCCTCCTCTCTGTAGTCCACCAATAAAGGCGTACATAGCGGTGGTGTGGTCGACATTTTCGCACTCGTTCCTGCATGCCAACCATCGTGTGAGGAAGTGTCTTGAGGATTCTCCCTTCTTCTGAATACATGCTTGTAAGTCGCTTGCTGTGACGGGTCTTTTGTAGGTGCCCCTGAAGTGTTTCTCGAAGGCGGTCTTCAGGTCAAACCAGCAAAAGATGGAGTTCTTCTCGAGGTCGCTGAGCCAGATCCGGGCTGGACCTACAAGGTACAGCTGAAGCATGCGGCAGGCGATATTAGGGGATCCTCCGGCAAAGGTTACTGCATTGTAGTAATCCTCTATCCAGGTATCCGGCCTTTCGGTGCCATCATAATGTTTCAGATTTCCGGGTAGCTTGAGGTTCATCCTTGGCTTTGGTTCCTCTCGAATTATCCTGCCGAAGCACTTCGAACCGATGTAGTCAGTTATGTACTCGTTGAGGCGTTCCCGCGCGTCACGCGAGCCGTGGCGAGGAGATTGTGAGTGAGAGCGGGATCTCCGGCCGCCGCCTCCGCCTCCACCCCCGCCGCCACCGCTAGGTGGTGGTGAGGGAGACCTACGAGGGGGCCGGTCCAACTTTTTGCTTCCGCCATCAGATTCTCCTCGCCCCTCCCGATGCTGGCTCCGGCTTCTGTGGCTGCCTTCACCTTGGCGCTGGCTGCCATGGCCGTTCCGGCTCCGGCGAGGCTCCGGGTCGCGGTCTTCGTTCCGACTCCTCCTAGGCTCGGGCTCACGATCATTGTTCTGGCTCCGGCGGGGTTCCGGCGTGCGCTCCCTGTTCCTGTTTCTTGAGGGCAGCACGTTGTCGCGGATGACGATTCCGCCAGGCCCATGGGGCCTGGTGTTTCCGGCTGGACTACGGCGGCGAGGGAGATGCGGGTATCCGTTAGGCGGAGGAGAGGGGTTACGGTACTTGTCCCTTCCAGAGTACATTGCATCCTTTCCCTTCCACGGATCTGACGGAGGTGTCCTTGATGGTACGGGGATTGGATTTGGGTGTTCTCTGGCTTTCCTTCTGCGTTCTGAGGATCCGGTTCGCGATTCGTCATCTCGATGGCGATTATCGTAGGCATCCTTCTGCGCAGTGGAGACGCAATGCTCTGGGTTATATTCCAGTTTGCGCGAAGTATCTGCCTTGCTCTGCTGCCTCATTGCTGAAGCAATGAGCGTACGGACGTAGTCGATGTCGATCTCCTCGTCCTTTTTCTTCAAGATCTCCGCAGCCTTCTTCATATTGTCCTTTGGAGTGGCGTATGGCTGCTGCTCAGTCGGAGTTGCGAAGGTGATCTTACGGGGAGCTATCAACTCTCGCCGGACTCTTTCGACCTCTTGATGAGCTTCAACGATCTTGTCCTCCCAGTGCTTCCGGAGTTCCTTGACCTTTGCCAGTCCTTCGTCCACCTCCTGCTCGCGCAGGATGAAGTCTTCCACAAAAACTGCGGCGTGCTTCCTTTCATCGAGCATTGCAGCTGCGGTGTCTGCGAACTTCTTGGCTGTGGCCAGCATCTCCAGTCTCTTAGCTTCTAGCGCTTCTACGTCTTCGGGAGTGATGGGTTTGTTAAGAATATCCGAGCGATAGATTGCATCCATGCCTGCTTGTGCAACCATCTCGTCAGGCGACAGGAGGTCCTCGGAGGAAGAATCCTTACGAGGGCGTTCCCGCGACATTGGAGATCCTTGACGGGATGGCTGGGGGTCGGATTGGGTGTTTGCATCTTCTGATCCAGGTTGTCCCAGTGCCGCCAAAGTCGCAAGTACCTGCTTAGGCTGGGCGGATTCAACTTCAGGCTGATCACCGTATCCGTATTCCCCTAGCTTGCGGTTGAACTCTTCAGTGTCCATGGAGGGGGTATCCCCGGAAATTGGGCTTAGGTTCCCCAAAATCGACTCTTCGGCCGGAGTTCCGCTTTCTCCGACAGGCTCGACCTGATCCGGAGCAGCGTTGTTTTCCGGTGCCTCGACCTGCTCGGGACCAGCTCCGACTTCTTGAGGGGCGGTTCCGGCGGTATGGGCCAAGAAGTGTATGAAGTGGCACCTCTGCTTTTCTAACACCTGGGAGACCCAAGCGGATCTGCATTGGTCTTCCACCGTTGTTTCCTGCTCAGGGGCGGATTGGGTGGGCTTTGAAATTTCCAGATCCAAGGCGGAATCTTCCTTGGGAAGCTCCTGCATCTCAGATCGGATCTTCGCGACTGCGTCCAGCTCAGCGGCGGTCGCGTCTGCGTTACTTACCAGTGGGTTTCCGTCGGAATCGACGGTTTCCCCGATGAAGATGTGTATGCCGCCAACTGGGACGATGGAGAGCTTGACGGGGTTTGTCTTAGCCGGAATCCAACACTCATCCGGAGGGACGAACGGCAGATTTCCGGCGTAAAGGATGCGCCCCACAGCAATGGTGTCGTCGTAGCTTCCCATGGCGGAACCCTCCCGGTTCCGGCCTCCAGACGCCGCAGGCCCGACGGTGGGCGCCAACTGTCGTTGCCTAATCGAAGGTGCCTCGGAGGAGGGATCCTCACGAGGGGGAGAAGAAGTAGGGGCCATAGGGCGGAGTGCACACGGGACGGTGGTACGCGATTTACCCAGCTTCGGAACACCTGCACGAAGACAGGGCCTACTGCTGCTTGTCTGGAATTATCTGGGCGCTTTCGCGATGTTACAATGAGTTGTGGTTGTGCCTCTAGGGCTCCCAGGATCCGGCTTATAAAGGCGCACGGATCTAGGGTTTACATGGAGAGTCCTACCCGGATACAGGTTGCCTAACTACGGTACAATGTCTTGCCGTGCACGTTAAGGATCCGCCTTCCCATCTATGTCGTACCGGATCCGGGTTCCTTAATGGGCCTTCATGGATCCGGGTTCCTCCTCAAGATCGGTCAGATCCGGCTCCCTTTGCCTGGGCCGGACTTCATCCATCAAGATCAACAGCAACTGGGCCGCCCGATGGGCCACATGCCACATCACCATCTGTGGCCCCATCCGGGCTTGCCGGATCAAAGCACTGTCGATGGTACACCCATGAAGTATACCCACAACAATGCAAGTATTTTTCGATATTTGTTACACTCCAACACCGGAGGTGTTTGGTTTGAACGATCGAGGTTGAGGAATGCATGCAGGTGGAAACCTCAAGGATGAAGGCACAGGGAACACGATAGATAAAGCGTATGTTTCTAGGACTCCTGAACTACTGTATTGCAGATAAGCTAACCAACACGTGCAGGACGAAGACTCGCGCCTATGTGCTTTGCTTATCATCGCCATCAAGAAAAGATCATGTTGGACTAATACTATAAAACGCTATGTAATCAAGATTGCTATGTATATATCTCAATATTTTTAGTAGGCAACATTGCACACCAATACGATCGCTCGAACGAAAACAAAATTTGGCAGGAAGTCATGGCGTCGATTCCCTCATGGTCTGACCTCCCGCTCGATGTTCTAGGCCTGGTCGTCGCCCGCCTCCCGTACCCTGCCGACCGCGCGCGCTCCCGCGCTGTCTGCCGGTCGTGGCACTCCGCCGTCCGCCGCCATGGCCACCAGCTCCCCTGGATTTTCTGCTTGAACGGCAAGGTCAGCACTCTCTCCGACGGCCGCTCGCATCGCATGCCTTCCGTCCCCGACGGCACGATCTGCGTCAGCTCCTCGGACGACTGGCTCCTCCTCGGCTTGTTCCACATCAGAAAGAAGGTCTATTGCATCGACAGCTATCTCTTGCACAATGGATTCTCCAACACGTCCATCCCGCTCCCTGAGCTTGACTTCCTCGTCCGCCAGGATAAAAGAATCCGCATGTTCCGCATACGGTCTACTGCGGATGACTTGGTCATTGCCGCAATTACCACAAGCCTGACACACCCGCTCGTCGTAATCAGACTAGGGAAGGGTGTTTGGTTGCCGGAGCCGCGAGCAGAACCATACATCTATATCATTGACATTGCATTCCTTGGCGATACACTTTACGGCATCACCCTAGCCGAGGACCTTGTCCCTCTCTACCTCAAATCGGATGCTGATGGCAGGCCCATGGTTACCATGGGTAGGCGTGTCATCAAGCAACCATCAGATTACCATGGTTACGTCCTGTGGACTGGATCTGATGATGATGACGACAAGCACGAGCAGGCGGCTAGTTCTTACCACGAGTATGATGTGACTGAACTGAAGGAGGCTGCTGGTGTTGATGAGAATGATGATGTTGTTGAACAGGAGGAGGAGGCTATAGGTGTTAACGATGACGATGTTGTGCAGGAGGTAGAGGCTACTGGAGTTTGCTATGACGACGATGTTGTTGAACAGGAGGAGGGTGCTCGAGTTGACAACCACGATGATGATACTAAACAAAAGGAGGAGGCTTCTAGTGTTGGGGACGATGATGATGTTGATGAACAAGAGGGGGAGGCTATTGGTGTTTACGATGACGATGATGATGTTGTGCAGGAGGAGGAAGCTATTAGAATTGATGATCCAATAGAGGAGGAGGTTTCTCGTGTTGATATTGAACATGTGGAGGAGGCTGCTGGTATTAGGGACGATGATGATGATGAACATGAAGAGGAGGTTGATGTTCTCGATGACGATGATGCTCAACAAGAGGGGGTTGTGGCACTATCTGATGATGATGATGATGATGATGATGATGATGATGAGATGCCAGCAGTGGCAAGTGATTTTAATTGTTTTAATCGTTCGCATGAAAGTATATCCGATGATGAAATCACTTATTGGCACCTCATCGAGTCAAGTGGAAAGCTTCTCATGGTGAGGAGACATATGCACATCATCCATAGATGTTTTCGAAGCCGACATGGACATGCACGCATGGGTACCTATGGTTAATGGGCTTGGCGGTGGCCGAGCACTCTTCATGGGACTCGACTTTTGCAAGTTTGTTTCTGCACCTCTTGGAGTAGTGGAGGAGGACGCCATCTATTTGATCCAGTCAGGTGAGGTATTCAATATGAAGACTCAAACATGTAGCCTGCAACGGTTTTGTGAGCCTACTCATTGGGGACAATGTGGAAACTTGCTCTTCCCACCCGAGTTGGTGCTTTGATAATGGAGTACCATTCCATAAGAAAATAATAGATTTGGAAGAAAATACATTGCAATCTACTTTTCCTTACACCCATTTAGCTATAAGGCATATATTTTTCCGTTACTGTTGGTCACAATAAATTGGCTCAGTTCTTTATTTACTGGGAAAATGGGCTCTATTACTATTATGTTGAGTAATATCTTGTCAATGTGGTAGCATAATCTGGTTTTGTATTTTCATATTTTTTTTGTTAACTTTTTTTTGTGTGCAGCAGCTTCAGAAACGAGGCTAATCTTTTTGATCTTTGTGAGCCATGCATGGTGGAGTCTGTGCCTAGTATGGTTTATATCGATCTGCATTCTTAGGAAGGAACTATATGGAAAATACATTGATGTTCATAGGTAGACATCTATCATGCGGCTCACTGTATAAGATGTAAATGACTGTATTTGGTGAGGGGGTTTAGATGTTTCTGCCGGGCGTACAATAGTATGCCACGTGTGGCAGGGTAAGGCCAATTAAATTATGTACCAGTTGTTTGGTCCAAAGCTATTTATCCAACTGAACTAAACGCGCATACACAATGCTCCTTCCATATCGGTTTATAAGGGCATCTCCAACGGAGCGACGTACACGGACGCCGAGCGAGTATTTGCGTCCGCCGTGACCGAAAATGCGTCTATGCCCTCCTCCAGCGGGGCGACGCAAAGTGACCGGACTGTCCGCGGCGACGCAAACCTGGCCCAAATATGCGTCAGGTTTGCGTCTCCGCGGACGCTCCGCGGTCGCGCCGAGCGTCCTCCTTTTCCTACCCGATCCCGCAAGTCAGGGACAGTAAAATCGACCGCTTCGATTTGCTTCTTTTTCCCCATCTTTGCTGCCCTAGTGCGATGCCACCACCCCAACCCCACCCGCTGCCGTCCCGCCGCAGCGCCGCAGTACTCGCCGCCCGGCTCGGTTCTCACCGCGTGGAAGAGCAGGATCGTACTCGGGGTTGGCTCCGGCGCGTACCTGCCGGCTGTTTTGGCGCAAAACGTTGCTGGTTGTGCCGCCCTTCCGAGCCGCCCACAACATGTTCGGTCAATTGCGCCGGTAGCTTTCTTCTCCTGTTTTCGGCGCTATTGTGTGCGGCCATTGTGCGCCGCCCTTCCACGCCGCCCACAGGCTCATGCAAGGCAAAGCTCCCCGGGTGAGCTATGAGGTTAATGGAAATGAATATGACAAGCCATATTATCTTGCTGATGACATCTACCCTGACTGGGCTACAGTGGTGAAGACTGTCTGTAATCCAAACTCCGAGAAGACGAGGAGGTTTGCCAAGATGCAAGAGGCTTGCAGGAAATATGTGGATCGCGGATTTGGTGTGCTCCAAGCTCGGTGGGCAATTGTCCGTCACCCGGCAAGAACATGGTCGCTGAAGACCATGCATGAGGTGATGACATGCTGCGTGATCATGCACAACATGATCGTTGAGAACGAGCGTCATGATGGCCGCAATGATAATCACTGGGAATTCCAAGGTGAGCTGGTTGCGTCACCCCCTGGGGCTTTATCTTGGGAGAATTATCTGCATATGAATGTAGAAGTCACTGACGAGAACGTGTGCAAACGGCTGCAGGCGGATCTGATTGAGCATCAGTGGGAATTGGCTAGCCATGAAGACCATGCCTAGAGGAATACCATCTTATTTTCATGTAGACTTTTAAAAATTTGGATGTAACTATGACTTCGTTAAAACTCTTTGTTTTGTTGTTTTCAAACTTCATAATTCATGCCGACGCGGAAATGTGTCGAGCCGCTGGAGGCACCCCCAGGCGTAAACGGACGCACGGACAAAAATTGTCTTTCTCGCGTCCGCTACGCGACGCAAACGGACGCTCGCGGACACCAATTTGCATCGCGCCGCTGGAGATGCCCTAATTACCCCACCTGTTAATATTAGGGAGTAGCTTCTCCGCCCCACACCGTGACCCCATTTATCATTGGCCGCACCGGTCACATAGTTAGAATAAAGTGTCCCACTTGTCAACGTGAACGGTCGAATGCTTTAAGTGTGCGAGAGATGGGTGGTTCAACGAGTCTCTTGGTGGCCCCACTCGTCAGCATGCAATGGCCAAGTGACGACCCCATCCTACGCGGCCCCACCCACTAGCTTAGAACGGAAGCATGTAATGGCCAAGGCCTTTGACCTGGCGGCAACCCTCCGTCCTACCGTTGAAATGCACATCTCCACTATATTAAATGGCTAGAGGTGGTGAGATGGTTGGTACGTCCTCCTACTTCTAGAAAAATCCACTCCTCTGAAAAAAAAACAGTCGTAAATGTTAAAACGCGGAGTGGAAAAAGTGGAAACCAACCAACAAATGAACGACCCACTACTCCACTACTCCACGACTCTGCGCGTCTGCTTCTTCTTGTTCTCGCCAACCAGCGCCGCGAGCGCACGTGTACTGTCTTCCTCCACCGCCCCGCTTCCTTCTCCCCTATGGCAGCGGCCGCGCACGATGGCGGGTCACGCCGTCGTCATGCCGCAAGCCGCCTGCGTACCCGCAACCGCTGATGCCATCCTTCATATGCTGCTCCCGATCCATGTCGTACGGTGCTACTCATCGCCAACCGCCATCGCGGGAAGGACCGTGGTCGCTCAGTCGCAGCCGTGGGGAGGAGTCCCCTCGTCGCTCAAGGTGGGCTCTCTTCTTGCTCCTCTCCGTCCTAGCCGGCGCCGTTGGCCACAGGAAGACTCTCCCCCTCTCATCTTTGGTTATTTTGTGCTATGAGGTGCTTGATGAAATTACGGTATGATACTTGCGTCCATGGATAACTCCTTCACCAGTCATGACTGTCGGCCTCCATTCCGATGCTCGGCTGCAGTGCCGGCGCACACGTCGTCCGTCGAACAACCTTACAACCGGGTTACCAACCTGACGCCAATGTACATGTTGAACCCCTCTGTGTTTCTCACTCCGACAATGACGATGGTGAGTACTAGACGACGGACACACACAAGTCCCGGCTGCTCCACTCCAACAAGCTGAAGCTCGGATCATTTCAGTAAGCAAGCACGCTGCATTTTCCTTTTCTGTTTCACCTCGCATTTGGATTTAATGTTGAGACTGCCTGCAGCTCTTATGCTTTGTAGCATGAAAGATGAGATGATCTTGATTTACCTGAACAGGTCAGCGGCAATGGTGGTGAGGAAGTGTCCTTGCTCGGAGCTCCGAGGTGGTGCTTCGCGTTGGGCGTCTCCAGAGAGAAGTGTGCGATGTCTTCTTGGATGGTAAATTGATGGCCTGTTCTGTCACACATTATGCAGACAATGATTGCTCAGTTCTGTTAGTGAAGTAGTGGAGAGGCAATGTTGTTGCCGTTTTCCTCAAAAGATGAAGCAGTCACCGGACACGCCGCCTCGCCGTCCATCGTTCCATCCACCAGCAATAATGGAGGGTGTGCACATGAAGTCTTCCTTCTCGCCTCTTCCTTCTGCCGCATCTTTGGGTGCATAAGGTTACTATGCTCCTCCACTCATCGATATCTTCTCCGTGCTGCTGCCACTTGCTCTGTGGCTTTGATTGATCGATCCATGTATGAATTTGATAGCCGCGGGGGTGGACAACGAGACAAAACAACGAGATGGTGGTTCTGGAGGAGTCGTGGAGATGGTGGCGAGGTACACAACGGACCAGCATCCGCAAACTGGTGCTCGCACAAGCTACCTCGGCTTGTCCAGGAGGTATAGAAATTTGAACTGGTAAGACCTTGTTTGGTTCAACATTCAATCACTAAATCGGTTTGGATGTCTCACCAAGACATCAAGGAGAAGTCCAAGATTCAACATGGAAAATCATTACTACATATTCTGAATTCCTTGAGTAGTCTTGGTTCAACAGCTTGATGTGCTTTATACATATGGAGCATCGTTGAATATCGTCACTACATATTTATACCGATTAATTTGTAGGAGCAGTCTATGATTCAACATGAAAATCTTAGGAAGTCATTCTTTAACTGAATATGTACAAACATTAGTTTCCAACCCAGCGAAGTCTGCTTATATCTATTGTTGATACTACTAAACAGGAGGTCGGCAGCATTCTGTTTGTTCTTCATATTACCTTCTACCATTGCATAGTGAGATACACGCTTGTCAGTTTGAATGTTCCCCATATGCAAAACTTATTTGCACTAGATTCGTTTGGACCAGTTATTTCTGAAAACTTGAAGCAACCCCATAATCTCTAAATTAAGGGCAGGTCAGAAATGTAGAACAACCAATGTTTCTTTTTGAAGGCATCACCCTTGCTTTGTTCTTTGTTGCTTCTCACTATGATGCCATTTTTTTCCTTGAACATGATTTATCCGGTTTTACCTATGTACCTATGGGCAGTATGATGGAAAATTCAATGAAGATTAGATGTTTTGAAACGCAACTGTTAATTACTTTATACTACCTCACCAGCCACACTACATCACAGTGGGATATCACAACAATGTTGTACACAGATAAAACTTCAAGAAATAAAGATGTATTTTGCGGAGACGAAAAATTGTAATGTTGTACACATATACAAGATTCTTCACACTTTATATATAGCTTGACCCTTGTGTAATTTGCAGTTTACTGACTGTCAGTATTTTATACATATATAATCTGATTCTGAGAGAATACTCAGATTTCTTGATCCATGTTACTATGTTAGTAGTAGATATAATTGTTGTTACAGGATACAGGCAATTTCTGAAATCATTCTTACCTTAGCCTGATAATCTGAATGGTGTGTAGATTAATAAAATGGAAACCTTGAATCTCCACATGATTCTGTAAAAGGCTGATCTTATCACGTTAATCATTACAAACAAGATTTGAGTTTCTTCTGAAACCATAAATCTCTGAGAGATGTACTAAATCGGCACCTTCAGGTTCATACTTCACTTATTATACTACAAGTTATCCATTCATATAGTGCTGAATTATATTTTTTCCTTTGTTCCTAATACTTGATGATAAAAACTTGAATGGGATTGGAAGTTCTGTTTGTTAAGCTTCATGCACTAGCCACTTGAACCAAAAGTCCGAACTGATGGAAAGGGCTAGGCAATCCACATATACACTTCACAACACCCCCACTCACGTGTGACGGGAGAAGAGAAAGTCAACACGTGAAAGAAGAAGATCACACCGAAACAGCGGTGGAAAGAGGGGGCAACAGCAATTTTTAGGCTTAATTGCGAAAACCATGTGAAAGCTAGGATTTGAACTTGAGACCTGGAGCTCTGATACCATGTTAAGCTTCATGCACTAGCCACTTGAACCAAAAGTCCGAACTGATGGAAAGGGCTAGGCAATCCACATATACACTTCACAACACTGTTTAGCTCATAGCTCATGAAATAAAGTTCTGCTTAGGTCACTGTTCTGAATGAACATGCACCAGTTGCTTGACATAGAGTCAGTTGTGCCACATTTTCAGAT
This sequence comes from Lolium perenne, assembly GCF_019359855.2. Taxonomy (NCBI): domain Eukaryota; kingdom Viridiplantae; phylum Streptophyta; class Magnoliopsida; order Poales; family Poaceae; genus Lolium; species Lolium perenne. The sequence goes on from NC_067245.2 coordinate 47,825,553, forward strand.
TTCGAACATAAGACTGTAACAAGGAGAAATCAGGACAAGCATCAACAAAAAAATCCTCAATTGCTCATTATTTGGTTACCTATTCAAGGTACATGCTTCTGGGATTTTGTCTTCCGTTTTGCTTGTGGGATGCACTGATGTATGAAGTGATGTCAGTTTTCTGAAAGTTCCATTTAGAAAGTTTTCTGATGAATGTTATTCTTAACCTATCTCCAGTTCTGAAAGTTCCATTAGAAAGTTTTATGCTGAAAGTCAGACTACAAATAGTGTGCTCTCATATTTGTGCTTAGACTATTGCTTTCTAGCTCTCATATTCTGAGCCAAATTGCTTTCCTTCCTTTCCTATGCATTATTGCCATGGATTTGTCAAGAAGAACTCAATAAAATAAAATAAAGGTTTAGTGAAAATGGATAATTTTTGTGCAGTTTGTTTTACCCTCTTCGTCCGCACATGTAACTATATGCTCTGAATAACTTTTGACATGTTTAAAAGCCATAGAAGTAGGTTACTAGAAACTATATATGGTTGGTATCCCCCGAGATAAATTTTTTTTGAGAACCCCCGGGAGTTCCCCGTGTCATTCCATTAAGCATCAGAGAAGAAATAGATTTACAAGAGAGCAATGGCTTAAGTGCCATAGAAACCACAGGTGGCTGATGGCGCGAGAAGCGATCGCAATACACCGCACAGAAACGGGATAACCAAGTGCTATCCTCTCCCCTGCCCACGTCTATCCTCCCCGATGCTGTGGCCAACAGCCAAGGCCGTCGTAGCGAGAGCATTGAACACACACACATTCCTCTCCAACCAAATGGAGCGGATGACTAGCAGCACCAAGGAGTTGAACGCCTTGCTCATGCATCGAGGGGCAGCGATAGCGGCGTCAGGCCACCAAACATGCAACGACAATGCGGGGTAGGCATAGGTAGTTTCCAACCAAGGTGATGGAACGCACAAGTCCAGTCAGCCACGGCATACGGGCATTGCAGAACGAGGTGGTCATAGGTTTCGGCCGCCGCATTACAGGGTGGGCAGGTGCCATGGTTAGGGAGCCCGCGCTGCTACATCCTATCGGCAGTCCAACACCTTTGTCGGAGAGCAAGCCATCCATGAAAGCGAAACTTCGCTGGCGCGAAGGAATGCCACAGCTAGGCTGCGCGGGGAGGGCGATCTGTCCCCCGAGATATTTGTAAGTTTCTATTCCTCATCTACCACAATGCTATGTAATCCTGCCTAAATGATGGTGTATTTTATTTGTTATTATGATTCTTTTACAAGTAAACATGTCATATTTGCATATACCTGACCAAGGATTAAGCCCAACATGTCAGATGTATTGCACACGATCTAGAGGAACTTATGTGAGCAACAAAGTTAGCAGCTACACTCTCTCCCTTCTCGGGGTAAGTCAAGATGGCTATGCACACTTTTTTGCATTAAAAAATGCATTGTTACTGAAAGTTGATAGTTGTATGCATGAATCTTAAAGTACTCTCTGCACCAGCAAATGATGATAGCATTAGTCGTGTTCGGACATTTACCAAGACTATTGTGTACCAATATGTACTCACATCGTAGGTATATTATGTAGAGTGAAAGAATATACCGTTTGTAAGTTGTACCTATGTTGGATGAGAATACGTAGAAAACAATTATGTTTTCTTTGTTATCGACATAACACATCACATGTATGAACCCAGTTTATGTTACATGACTTAAGGGTAGACATTTGCGACGAATAAAATAAACTCCAGACTAAACATTATGATTTTAGCCCATCAGTTCAATTAGGGTTGTCATCTTGTTATTTTTACCTAAGTGCACTGGCCAATTGTAGCGGCGGGGGAGAATCAGGAGGGAGAAGAGGCGGTACCATAGTTTTTTTTTGGTCAAGAATGGGTTTATAAGTGAATCACACCCACCTCCAGAGGTATGGTATCAATATGAAACCTACCAGATTTAGAATTCTCTAATTGTTTTTATTTGGACGTGTGTGATTTGCTACATCTCATGTTTGGTGGACGCATCAGGGTTCAAGAGATCCTATTGTGGGTCGGAGCTTTGAGCTGACGGCGGGATCTCTATAGTGCAGAGAAACTGTGAGCTAAAGATCAGTCGTGGTTCGACCAATTCTTAGAGTGGAAAACGTATGTTCAGGCACACCCTCTTTGCTAGATTATAAATAGGCATGGAAATTATGCTTGGATAAATTTATCTAAAGTTGTAAATCAAACAGAACCTTATACTCATTTTTTTATGCTGTCCACATTTCTCGAAGGTCTTGTATATATACGATATGGCATCATTGAGTTTGTGACGCATGATGTACCACACCCTCCAGTCAATTTGATAAATTAAAACTTAAATTTTTATTAATGTTTGTATTTTTGCTACCTGATTTTGGAGGTTTCTTATGAGTTGACTTACGACTCTCTATGCTTAAAACCAAAGAAAATGAGAGAAAAATAAAACCTCCTTTAGCGCTTCTGAATATTGAAACAATATTTCAAAAAATTGCTAGATATTTCAGAATTCCGATGTGGGAGTGGAAATCGCCATAATTACTATTGTTGAAAGTAGGGTGATGATTATTGAAATACCTCTGAAGTCATCGGCTATGTGAACAAGTATAGCGATATGCAATACTTGGAGAAAACACCAGTGCGCAATGAGGAGTGGCACATTGATGGAGTATGGTGACTATGAGGTACAATCTCAGGGTTGTTAAAGTGGGGCCACTACGAAGCACAATGGTTGCACAATTGTTGCGCAATGGTGAAAGAGGTGAAGTCGAGGATCTTGTGAGAAAAAAATGTGCCAATAGATAAAACAGCATGATTTGTAGTTTGAGTAATGCAAATTTCATGCTTTTTTCCTTGTCTAGATGGTGTTATCGTTGAAATGTTAGAATATCCATGTGTATTGTGTTTATAAGTGTATAATTTTTTAGAACCCGGAGCAAGGCACGGGCATTCAACTAGTGTTAAGGTAGTGGAGCTTATTTTCTTGCGATGGATCACTTTCCCATGCAAGGAGAAGGAGTCCCCAATATAGCATCATTTACCCGTGCCTTTTCATTTGGGTCTTGTGGGCCACCAATTGGTACTGCCCCGCCCCATTGCGGGCTATTCTGGGGTAGGAATCAACCGAGCGGCACACAAATCCTATTTACCATTCTAGGCTTATTATAGGGGGTGCTGTCTGAAAGAGTTTCTTGGTGGGCCAAACTATTTATAGTTAAGCTCTTTATTTTGTTTTCTATCATTTGTGTTTTCTTTCTTTTTCCTTTTTATTTTCTGTTTCAAAAATATTTGGATTAAAAAATCTTGATATAAAAAATGTACAAATTTAGGAAGTGTTCCGATTTTTAAAATGTTTAACTTTAAAAAAAGGAATTTTGAAAAAATTGCAGTAAATGTTTTGCATTTTGAAAGATTTAGATTTAAAAACTTTCAGATTAAAAAACAAATTCAAAATGAAGAAAGAAAATATATAAAGCAAAAAAAAACCTACCTTTTATTGGGCCGCATGCATCGTCCCAGATGGCACCTAATGACTCATGTCGATTGTGTGGAGTACAGGATTCATGGCGGCACGTACTTCTGGAGTGTAATATGTCAAGAAACGTTTGGGCCTTGCTACCAGAAGTTATGGTTGAGGAAGTTGTCAACATACAGGAGCCTGATAGCTCGAGGGTGGTTGGCATCGGCTATTGAGGCGTTATCGCATGAAGAGTTTACTCTGACGGCGGTGAGCTTATGTGCGATCTGGTATGCGAGACGGAAGGCGGTGTACGAGGAGGTGTTTCAAAGCCCCTTGTCCACGCTCAGTTTTATCAATTGGTTTTGTGCGGACCTGTAGACGCAGAAGACGTTTGACAAGCCAGAGAAGGGAGCAGTGTCGGCTGCTCTGAGGTGGCTTCCCCCACCATCGGGTATCACAAAAGTGAATGTCGACGCAGCTCTGTCGAAGAATAGCATGTGAGCGGCCATGGCTGCTATTGCGAGGGAGGAGGCGAGAGCTTTCCTGGGAGCATCAACCATGGTGATGGAATGTGTTGATGACCCAGAGGTTCTGGAGGCTATGGCATGTAGGGAAGGTATGTCGTTGGCTGCCGTTTTGTACCGGCGGCATGTCAAACTAGCAAGGGACTGCGCTAATGCGATCAAGAGCATCAACGCCAACGATGTTCTCTCATCGTATGGCCAGGTGGTCAGAGAGATCAGAACAACTCGGGAGGAGTTTGAGTTTTTTGAATTTGCTCATGAGGGTAGAAGATCTAATGGAGATGCACATGATCTAGCGAGATGATCTCTGTACTCCCATGTCGGGAGGCACATTTGGCTTCACGCCCCACCTGATGATGTTTGTAATAACATTTTGATTGAATAAAGCAATAAAGGGGTGGTCTTCTAAAAAAAGGGGCACCCTCTTTCACGCTCAAGGTGAAGGGGGTCGCGCGTTGGCGTCGAGGCTTTCTCTAGTTGGCCGACCCAATTCCGCGTTAGCGTGTTGCCATGGTCGAGTTTCGGTTGGTACTTATTCAACTGTTTTGGTCGTATAAGTACGGAATAGCCAGATGAGCTCGGACTCAAAATTTAAAAAGTTCAAATGTGAGAAAAGTAACAATAAAAAACTCAGTTTCAATAATTGGTCAAATCTAAAAAAATGTTCAAATCCGAAAATAAAAAGTTCATATTTGAAAATTGTTCAAATTAAAAATATTCAAAATTTAAAAACATTCAGATTTATAAATGTTGGAAATTCAAAAAATCAAATCCAAAAAGTGTTCCAAAGACAAAACAAGTTCATAGTTCAAAAAGTTCATATTCGAAAATTTAAAAATTTAAAAAACGTTCAGATTTAGAAAAAAGTATAAAAAGTAGAAGTGAAGAAAGTTTGATTTTAAAAAAAGTTAGATTTGAAAAATATTCAAATTTTAAAATGTTGAATTTATAAATGTTCAAAAATTGAAAAAGATAACAAAAAACAAAATTGGGGAAAATACCCAAAGAGCAAAAACAATTTTCTCTTATCCTCAGTTGTTCCTGTCTTTAGATAAATATTCAACAATACTGACCGAAGAAACAAGAACCTTGCAAAACCAACCGGAAAATATAACAGAAAACGAAAATAGAAAGAAAAACCAAGGACCAGATAAACCCGACCAAAAACCAGAAAACCCAAGGGAAACCCAACCATAAGTTCTTTGAAGTTTCCCTAAACCGAAAAGCCGGAGCACCTTGGATGTACCTGGGGGCCGGTCCATTTAGAAGTTATACAGGTCGAAGGGTAGGCGTGTGGGCGATAACATTCGCCGGAAGCGTCAAATAGGTTCCGCCGGCCACAAGCAGAACTAAATTGGCGAAGTTAGTGTTTGTTGGGCTGCTCTGTTTTTTCTCTCAGGGCATCTCGATGGTGGCGATGCAAACGGACGCTGAGAGACCGTTTGCGTCCGCCGTGATCGAAAATGCGTCTGGATCCTCCTCCAGCGGGGCGACATAAAGTGACCTGGCCGTTTGCAGCGACGCAAACCTGGCCTGCGTCGCCACGGTCGCGCCGAGTATCCGCCGAAAATGACGTAGGACCCGCGCGTCAGTGGTAGGGAGGCCAATAACATTCCCGCCGGTTGCCATTCCCGGCGCGAAAAATCAAAATAGACCGGCGCGAGCAGTGATGGACGTTCTCGCCATCGCAGCCACCACCATGGATGCCGAGGTAACCCTCACACCCGCCGCCGACCCACACTCCCCCGTAGCCACGACCATAGCCAGCATGGAGGCTGCAGCTCCGACGTAAGCAAAGGGGGCTGATGACCCACAAGTATAGGGGGCGTATCGTAGTATCTTCGATAAATAAGAATGTCGAACCCAACGAGGAGCAGAAGGTGTTGACAAGCAGTTTCGATGAAGGATTCACTGTAAATGCTCACAGACAAGTATTCAGGGGGTTTTGATGTAGCAGTTGAATAAAGTACGAGTAAGTAAAGTGCGAGAGTAATAATTGCAGCGAGTGGCCCAATCCTTTTTAGCACAAAGGACAAGCCGGGTTGTTTACTTATAATGACCAAACGTTCTCGAGGACACACGGGATTTTAGTCTAGTGCTTTCGCTACATATGGCTAATTAATCTTCATTGTTTTGATAAGTGTTGTGTGGGTGAACCTATGCTAATGTACCGCCCTTCCTAGGACTAACACATACTTGTGATTATACCCCTTGCAAGCATCTGCAACTACAAGAAAGTAATTAAGAATAAATCTAACCACAGCCTTAAACTCTGAGATCCTGCTATCCCTCCTGCATCGATATACCAACGGGAATTTAGGTTTCTGTCACTCCGGCAACCCCGCAATTGGCAAACGAGTACAAGATGCATTTCCCTAGGCCCATAAAGGTGAAGTGTCATGTAGTCGACGTTCACATGACACCACTAGAAGAATAACACCACAACTTAAATATCATAACATTGAATATTACTCAACCATAGTTCACTACTAACATTTAGACTTCACCCATGTCCTCAAGAACTAAACGAACTACTCACGAGACATCATATGGAACATGATCAGAGGTGATATGATGATGAATAACAATCTGAACATAAACCTTGGTTCAACGGTTTCACTCAATAGCATCCACAACAAGTAGAAATCAATACCGGGAGAGTTTCCCCTATCAAACAATCAAGATCAAACCCAAATTGCTACGGCGGTGACGATGTCCAGCGGTGGAGATGGCGGTGATGATGGTGGAGATGATGATGATGGTGATGGAGATGATATCCAGCTCGATGATGGTGACGATGGCGTCGATTTCCCCCTCCCGGAGGGAATTTCCCCGGCGGATCTCAGCCGCCGGAGAGCTCTTTTCTCTCTGGTCTTCTCCGCCCCGCAGAGGCGGCTGTAACTCTTCGTGAGGTACCCCTGTGGCTTAGGTCTTCGGGACGAAGGATTTCGCGAAGAAAAGGAGGCGAAAGGGGCTGTGGGGCCCCCTCACCACCAGGTGGCGCGGCCAGGCCATGGGCCGCGCCGGCCTGTGGTCTGGCCCCACCTTGGGCCCTCTCGGCTCCCCCTTCTGGCTTCCTTCGTCATCTGGAAAAATAGGATTTTTGGTATAATTTCCTTCCACAGTTGATCTTCCGAAATATTGTGTTCTGACGGTGCTTTTTTCAGCAGAATCCTGGTTCCGGTGCTCGATCCTCCAATAATGATGAAACATGCAAAATAGATGAAATAACATAAGTATTGTGTCCAAACATGAAATATATCAATGAATAACAGCAAATTATGATACAAAATAGTGATGCAAATTGGACGTATCAACTCCCCCAAGCTTAGACTTCGCTTGTCCCCAACCGAAACTGAACTCGGTAAACAGGACCACATGTTTATGGAGTGAAGAGTCGATAAATAAAATACGGACAAGAAGCATCATATTCATTCACACAAGACATTCTAGTAAACAACTTCCTCATATAACTCAACTTGAAACAAGTATAAGGTAATCACAAATAAAAGTGCATAAGAAATCATAGTTGGTGATGGCAAACTTCGTTCTTGGTCAGAGAACAATTAACAGGTTATACTTATCTATCGAGCAATGCTCTCATGTTAAAGTTTATAAGGCACAACTTGCATACTCAATCATAATAGTCTCCTCATAATCATTGATAACTTGCAAAGCTATATTCATTCAGATAAAACTTGTACTAAACAAGGAAAAATAAAGACATGATGAAGCAAATCACAATATAATGGTTTGATCACAACAACTCAAATGCTTGCTTGAGATGGAGGGAAATAGGTTTACTGACTCAACATAAAGTAAAAGACAGGCCCTTCGCAGAGGGAAGCAGTGATTAAATCATGTGCTAGAGCTTTTTCAGTTTTGAAATCATATAGAGATAATAAAAGTAACATTTTGAGAGGTGTTTGTTGTTGTCAACGACTGGTAGCGGGTACTCTAACCCCCTTGCCAGACAAACCTTCAAAGAGCGGCTCCCATTTTATTTTTATTTTGTGTGGCACTCCTTCCAACCTTTCTTTCACAAACCATGGCTAACCGAATCCTCGGGTGCCTGCCAACAATCTCATACCATGAAGGAGTGCCTTTTTATTTTAGTTTTATTATGATGACACTCCCCCCAACCTTTGCTTACACAAGCCATGGCTAACCGAATCCTTCGGGTGCCGTCCATCAATCACATACCATGGAGGAGTGTCTATTTAGTTTAATTAATTTGGGACTGGGAATCCCATTGCCAGCTCTTTTTGCAAAATTATTGGATAAGCGGATGAAGCCACTAGTCCATTGGTGAAAGTTGCCCAACAAGATTGAAAGATAAAACACCACATAGTTCCTCATGAGCTATAAAACATTGACACAAATAAGAGATAATAAGTTTTGAATTGTTTAAAGGTAGCACACGAAGTAATTACTTGGAATGGCAGAAAATACCATGTAGTAGGTAGGTATGGTGGACACAAATGGCATAGGTTTGGGTTAAGCTTTGGATGCACGAGAAGTATTCCCTCTCAGTACAGGTCTTTGGCTAGCAAGGTTAATTAGCAAGCATAAGAGTTGAAGGAAACAAACAAATATACATGTGATAGAAACAATCATGCATCTTCCTTGTAAGCACAAACAATTTTAACTTCAGAATAATAAGCTATGAGCTAACAAGAAAGAAAGACAATGAAACAACTACATGTATTTCTCTTTTCTACTTAAACCTCAAAGTGTTGTTGATATTGACCAATGCTAAGTTTGCCAAAACCAAATAGATTTATTTAATGCTCCCAAAGTGATACCAATACTAACAACAAGGTAAATCATATAATAGAGATTGCAAACTAATATAAGATGTGCAATATGTAAATGATAAGACTTCTCATTAATATTCCATAACGATGACTCACACCAAGAGATACATAGATAACCATCTAAAGGAGAGATACTTCCAAACTGCAACCCATCTTATATGATAACTTCCCTACTCATGATATGACACTACTTGACAATAAAAAGTAAAAGGTAGTGATGATGTGATACCGCGGCACTCCCCCAAGCTTGGAACAAACCAAGGGGATGCCAATACCGATGATGAATTACTCCTTCGGCGATGGTGGTGATGAATTCCTGACGAGCTTCTCAACAAGCTCCTGAAGCTCATCAATCTTGTACGTGAGGTTGCGAATCATCTCCGAATTGTGCTCGACGCGGTTAAGAAGTATGTCCGACGGTGAGTCCCAACTCTTGGAGTTATTTCCCCACTCTTCACCCTCAGGCTTCGTCCTTCCTGCAGTGTTAGAACGATCTATATCCCAATTGCTAGGCAATGCTGCCCTGGGAGTCCTTTCAATTTGATTATTGAAAATTAGATTGCGGAAGGGATGGTGAGTGCCTGATAAAGATGTCTTCAGAGCTAGGTAATGACGTGGAACCCCTCCTCCGGTGCGAATTCTTACACTCTTGTTTGCACTGAAGGGGTTGTCCACCACCTTGACGCTTGCGACGGTAGCACGCTGGTGTGCACGCGAGTCTTCCTCCACATCTTCTTCATCTTCTTCCTTGACGCCCTTGTTCTCCTCTTTCCACTCAAGATCTTGATTATCTTCATCCGGAAGCTCCTTGCCCTTGTTCTTGGAGACCATGGTGCTTCTAGACCGAAAACAGATCCTGGCAGAAACAGCTCGAAACAAAAACACGTCGAGAAAACGATATACGGACCTCCAGGGTTCCGGGGGATTATATAGCAAAAATTTTCACGACAAAAGGAAAGTACCAGGTCGAACCAGAGTCGGAAAGGGGCGACGAGGCGGCCAGCTCATAGGGCGGCGCGGCCTAGCTGGGGCCCGCGCCGGCCTATGGTGGCACGCCCTCGTGCGTCTTTTCCACTCCGTTTCGATCTCGTAATTTTTCATATTTTCCAAAAACAGCAAAAATATTGTTCGGAAAGTAAATTGCGAACTTTTCATTACCAGTACTGTTACCTATTCAAAGTCGGGTTCTGGCGGACTGTCAATTTGTCCTTTGATGAAAGCCTCCGGTGTTTCCACTCGAATAATATCAACATCAATATTATAAGAATCACCTGAGATATAATGCTTGAGTCTTTGTCCATTCACCACTTGCGTAGCATTGCCTTGGAGAGAGCTAATTTTAATTGCTCCTGAACGATACACCTCCTCAACAACATATGGTCCTTCCCATTTCGAGAGTAATTTCCCTGCAAAGAATCTGAGACGAGACCGATACAATAGGACTTTATCCCCAATATTAAATTCTCTTTTGATAATCCTTCTATCATGCCATTTTTTAACTTTCTCTTTAAAGAGTTTAGCATTTTCATAAGCTTCACTTCTCCATTCATCTAGAGAACTCAATTGCAACAACCTCTTATTACCGGCAAGTTTAGGATCTTTATTTAATTCTCTAACAGCCCAATAAGCTTTGTGTTCTAGTTCTAAAGGTAAATGACAAGCTTTCCCATAAACCATTTTATAAGGTGACATTCCCATGGGATTTTTATAAGCAGTTCTATAAGCCCATAGTGCATCCTTCAATTTACTAGCCCAATTCTTTCTAGTTTTATTAACAGTCTTTTGCAAGATAGATTTAATCTCTCTATTTGATAATTCTACTTGCCCACTAGTTTGAGGATGATAAGAGGAAGCAATTCTATGATTAATACCATATCTAGCAAGAGTTTTTCTAAAACCACCATGAATAAAATGAGAACCTCCATCAGTTATAATATATCTAGGAACTCCAAATCTAGGAAAAATAATATCTAGAAGCATTCTTAAAGAGGTCTCACCATCAACACTTTTTGTAGGTATTGCTTCCACCCATTTAGTAACATAATCAACAGCAACAAGTATATGAGTGTTACCTTCTGAAGAGGGAAAAGGTCCCATGAAGTCAAATCCCCAACAATCAAACGGTTCAATAACAAGAGTATAATTCATCGGCATTTCATTGCGTCTGGAGATATTACCAACTCTTTGACATTCATCACAAGATAAAATAAACTTCCTTGCATCTTTGAAGAGGGTCGGCCAATAAAAACCTGATTGCAGAACCTTTTGCGCGGTTCTTTCTCCGGCGTGATGTCCTCCATAAGCACTACCATGACATTTACTCAATATCTCTTGTTGTTCATATTCGGGAACACATCTTCGCAGAATACCATCCACTCCTTCTTTATATAGGTGTGGGTCATCCCAGAAATAATGCCTCAAATCATAAAAGAATTTCCTCCTTTGCTGAGCTGAAAAGGTTGGAGGCAAGTACTTGGAAACAATAAAGTTAGCATAATCAGCATACCAAGGACTGTCTCGCGAACTCACCTTTATTGCAGCCAATTGTTCATTTGGAAAACTATCATTAACAGGAACAGGATCATAAGCAATATTTTCCAATCTAGACAAATTATCAGCAACATGATTATCAGCACCTTTCCTATCTACAATATGTAAATCAAATTCTTGCAACAGAAGTACCCATCTAATAAGCCTTGGCTTAGCATCTTTCTTTTGCGTAAGGTATCTGATTGCAGCATGATCAGTATGTATAGTAACTTTTGAATCAACAATATAAGATCTAAACTTATCACAAGCAAAGACTACAGCTAACAATTCCTTTTCAGTAGTAGCATAATTTCTTTGAGCAGCATCAAGAGTTTTACTAGCATAATGAATAACATTCAATTTTTTATTTACCCGATGTCCAAGAACAGCGCCTACAGCAAAATCACTAGCATCACACATAATTTCAAATGGTAAGTTCCAATCAGGAGGTTCAACTATAGGAGCAGTTGTTAAGGCTTTCTTTAGAGTTTCAAAAGCTTCCTTACAATCATCATCAAAAACAAAAGGTACATCTTTTTGAAGAAGATTAGTAAGAGGCTTTGAAATCTTGGAGAAATCTTTAATAAACCTCCTATAAAACCCAGCATGACCAAGAACACTACGAATACCTTTAACATCCCTAGGATAGGGCATCTTCTCAATTGCTTCAACTTTAGCTCTATCAACTTCAATGCCTCTCTCGGAAATTTTATGTCTCCTTCCTTCATTAACCATAAAGTGGCATTTCTCCCAATTAAGAACAAGGTTAGTTTCTTCACATCTCTGCAAAACTTTATCAAGGTTCCGCAAGCAATTATCAAAAGAATTCCCATAGACATAAAAATCATCCATGAATACCTCTACAATACTCTCGCAAAAACCATGAAAAATAGCAGACATGCATCTTTGAAAAGTAGCAGGAGCATTACATAAACCAAAAGGCATACGTCTATAAGCATAACTTCCATAGGGACAAGTGAAAGTAGTTTTCTCTTGATCCTTAGTTTTAACAGCAATTTGTGAAAATCCAGAATAACCATCAAGAAAACAAAAATGAGTATTTTTAGATAACCTTTCTAACATTTGATCAATAAAAGGCAAAGGGTAATGATCTTTTTTAGTAACCTTATTAACTTTTCGATAATCAATGCACATTCTATACCCTACAACTACTCTTTAAGGTATGAGCTCATCATTATCATTAGGCACAACAGTCATTCCTCCTTTCTTAGGAACACAATGCACAGGACTAACCCATCTACTATCAGCAATAGGATATATAATACCAGCTTCAAGAAGTCGTAATACCTCATTTCTTACCACATCCTTCATTTTAGGAATTAGACGACGCTGAGGTTCAACAACAGGCTTCGCATCATCTTCCATATTAATGGCGTGCTGGCAAATAGAGGGAGAAATCCCCTTCAAGTCATCAAGAGTGTAACCAATAACACCCCGGTGTTTCTTTAATATTTCCAATAGCCTTTCTTCTTCAAACTCTATAAGCTTAGAACTAATAATAACAGGATATATTTTCTTATCATCAATATGAGCATATTTAAGATTATCAGGCAAAGGTTTTAAATCAAAGACATGATCTTCCTTTGGTGGCGGTGTTGTACCCAGATCTTCCACCGGTAAATCGTGCTTAAGAATAGGTTGACGAAGAAAAATTTCCTCAAGCTCATCTCTTTCTTTCCTAAAAACATCACTCTCGCTATTCTCCAAATGTTGTTGCAAAGGATTATTAGGAACAAGAACAATAGATGCACACTGTTCCATTTTAAAATCATTATTAGGCAAATCAGCTTTATAAGGAGTTTTGGTAAATTTAGATAAGTTAAACTCATAAGATTCACCATCAAATTTAGTCAAAATTTTCTCTTTCTTGCAATCTATAATAGCTCCACAAGTATTTAGAAAAGGTCTACCAAAAATGATAGGACAATAATCACTAGAGCAGAACCAAGTACCAAAAAGTCAGCAGGATATTTAATCTTACCACATAGAACTTCCACATCTCGAACAATACCAATTGGAGAAATAGTTTCTCTATTAGCCAGCTGAATAACCACATCAATATCTTCAAGTTCACAAGAACCAATTTCGTGCATAATCTCCGTGTAAAGCTCATAAGGAATAGCACTAATACTTGCACTAATATCACATAAACCATAATAGCAATGATCACCAATTCTAACAGATAGCATAGGAACACTAGCTTGCTTGGGTTTATTAGGATGTGAAACAATATTAGAAGCATCTTCACAGAAAATAATATGACCTTCCTCCAAATTTTCAGTCACAAGATCTTTAACTATTGCAACAGCAGGTTCAACTTTTATTTGTTCTTCAGGTTTTATAGGTTTCTTTTCACTTTTATGAACCGCACTATTTATAACAGAGTACTCCTTCATTTTAGCAGGGAAATGAGTTTTTTCAATATAAGCTTCAGGAATAACATGATCAACAGTTTCAACTACAACGCATTTATTAATAGATGAATCAATTTTATCTTTATACGGTTCATGATACTTATCAAAATTCTTCTTAGGAAATTCATAATGAGAGGCAAAAGCTTTATAAAGATTTGCAGCAACTTGAGAATCAAGACCATAAGTAGCACTCATATTACGAAATTTATCAGTATCCATAAAAGCTTCAATGCATTTGTAATCATAATTTATACCTGATTCTCTATCTTTGTCGATCTCCCATCCTTCAGTATTTTCCTGGATCCGATTAAGAAGGTCCCTTTTAAACTCTTCCCTGTTGCGTGTAAATGATCCAGAACAAGAAGTATCCAGCAAGGTCTTGTCTTCAAAAGAAAGTCTTGCACAGAAATTATCAATAATAACATTACCAGGAAGCTCATGAATGGGGCATTTGAGCATTAGAGACTTCAATCTCCCCCAAGCTTGGGCAATACTCTCTCCATCATGAGGCCAAAAATTATATATGCGATTCCGATCCTTGTAAATTTCACTTGGAGGATAGAACTTAGAATAAAACTGGGGCACAATATCATTCCATTCAAGAGAATCCCCATTATCCAGTAATTTATACCAATGCGCCGCTTTACCAGACAGCGATATAGAGAATAGTTTCTTCCTCACTTCATCCATAGCAATACCTGCACACTTGAATAAACCGCATAATTCATGTAAGAACATTAAATGATCTCCAGGGTGGACAGTTCCATCCCCTGTATAACGGTTACCCACTACGCGTTCAATAATTTTCATAGGTATTTTGTATGGTATCTCTTCTTTACCTGGCGCCTCATCCACTACCTTTGCAGCAGTAGCGGATTTCCCAAATAAACATTCAAGAGGAGATCTCTCCATAATGAATTATGGCAGCAGGCAGAAATAAAATCAGCACAAACAGTAGATATTTCCCTTACCAATTCCACTTACCAATAGCGCTTCACTCCCCGGCAACGGCGCCAGAAAATAGTCTTGATGACCCACAAGTATAGGGGGTGTATCGTAGTATCTTCGATAAATAAGAGTGTCGAACCCAACGAGGAGCAGAAGGTATTGACAAGCAGTTTCGATGAAGGATTCACTGTAAATGCTCACAGACAAGTATTCAGGGGGTTTTGATGTAGCAGTTGAATAAAGTACGAGTAAGTAAAGTGCGAGAGTAATAATTGCAGCGAGTGGCCCAATCCTTTTTAGCACAAAGGACAAGCCGGGTTGTTTACTTATAATGACCAAACGTTCTCGAGGACACACGGGATTTTAGTCTAGTGCTTTCGCTACATATGGCTAATTAATCTTCATTGTTTTGATAAGTGTTGTGTGGGTGAACCTATGCTAATGTACCGCCCTTCCTAGGACTAACACATACTTGTGCTTATACCCCTTGCAAGCATCCGCAACTACAAGAAAGTAATTAAGAATAAATCTAACCACAGCCTTAAACTCTGAGATCCTGCTATCCCTCCTGCATCGATATACCAACGGGGATTTAGGTTTCTGTCACTCCGGCAACCCCGCAATTGGCAAACGAGTACAAGATGCATTCCCCTAGGCCCATAAAGGTGAAGTGTCATGTAGTCGACGTTCACATGACACCACTAGAAGAATAACACCACAACTTAAATATCATAACATTGAATATTACTCAACCATAGTTCACTACTAACATTTAGACTTCACCCATGTCCTCAAGAACTAAACGAACTACTCACGAGACATCATATGGAACATGATCAGAGGTGATATGATGATGAATAACAATCTGAACATAAACCTTGGTTCAACGGTTTCACTCAATAGCATCCACAACAAGTAGAAATCAATACCGGGAGAGTTTCCCCTATCAAACAATCAAGATCAAACCCAAATTGCTACGGCGATGATGATGTCCAGCGGTGGAGACGGCGGTGATGATGGTGGAGATGATGATGATGGTGATGGAGATGATGTCCAGCTCGATGATGGTGACGATGGCGTCGATTTCCCCCTCCCGGAGGGAATTTCCCCGGCGGATCTCAGCCACCGGAGAGCTCTTTTCTCTCTGGTCTTCTCCGCCCCGCAGAGGCGGCTGTAACTCTTCGTGAGGTACCCCTGTGGCTTAGGTCTTCGGGACGAAGGATTTCGCGAAGAAAAGGAGGCGAAAGGGGCTGTGGGGCCCCCTCACCACCAGGTGGCGCGGCCAGGCCATGGGCCGCGCCGGCCTGTGGTCTGGCCCCACCTTGGGCCCTCTCGGCTCCCCCTTCTGGCTTCCTTCGTCATCTGGAAAAATAGGATTTTTGGTATAATTTCCTTCCACAGTTGATCTTCCGAAATATTGCGTTCTGACGGTGCTTTTTTCAGCAGAATCCTGGTTCCGGTGCTCGATCCTCCAATAATGATGAAACATGCAAAATAGATGAAATAACATAAGTATTGTGTCCAAACATGAAATATATCAATGAATAACAGCAAATTATGATACAAAATAGTGATGCAAATTGGACGTATCAGGGGCCGCCACTGGCGGCCGGGATGCAAAGCCGAAGGCGGCAAAGAAGGTGCTGTCCATGGAGGAGAGATGCGTCGAGGCCGCGAAGCATCACGGCCGGCGCAAGAGCCTGAAGGAGAGGAATGCAGCGGATGCCGGCCGGCAGACGTGGCAAATGCAGGTGAAAGCCGGCATCGCGCAAGTAGGCCTCCATCCGAGCTTGGCGGACGCCTACATGCTCATCAAGCGAGAGGGGATTGCCGACGTCGCTCCTCCTGCCTCGTCGGTGATCTCGGTAAGTTCCCCGTTGCGTCCTGGAACTCCCGCTCCCATGCAGGGCCACCCGTCGTCGCGGTTCGCCTCCGACGTGGTGCCGGTGCAGTTTAACGGGGCACCGGTTCCTGACCTCAACCGGACGCCTAGAAGCGGTGACTCGTGTCCGGATGCCACACACAATACGCGCCAGCTACCGGAGGAGAGAATGTTGGAACCCCGCATCATGTTTGACGAAATGGCAGCGACTGCCCCGACGATGGACGATCCGGTATATGAGCTCTCTCAATGTGTGCGACTGCCCTGTATCATGTGTCTGACGTCCGGTCATTCGTAGGCCTATTAGAGGGATCGGAATGAGAAAGACATACAAGCCATGATCTTTGGCGGCGGCTTCATTGGCGACGACGGGGCCGGGACAGACCCACAAGATGAGTGGGCACCGACGCAAGATGCGGAGGACATCGATCGCGCACGGCTGTTCGCCACCTAGCCCATGCAGCCAACACCCATGTGCGTCGATGAATTTGAGGACGCGCCAACACCGCCTGTCCTCACCACGGACAATGCTACGAAGAAGAAGGGGGAGAGCCATAGGACACAAGGATTCATTGACGACGTGGACAAGTGTTTGTGCGACGCGTGGCTGGCAACAAGCCATGACTGCATCAATGGCGTCCAACAAAAGAGCAAGGTGTACTGGGCCAAGGTCATGCAGGAGTACAACGAGAAGAAGATGCACCCGTCCTACCACAACCCAAGCCCTCGCACGGAAGAGTCCCTCAGAAAAAGATGGAACTACATCAAACAAGAGACAAGCAAGTTCTGCTCCGCCGTCGAACATTGCATCAACAACCCCGTTAGCGGTGCTGGCGTAACCATGATCATTCTATTCTATGTACATCATTAGCGGCTTTGACATGATTGCAGGTATCACAGGCCATAGAGAGGTTCAAGGCAGTGCATAAGAAGGGCTACCATATGGTCCATTGCTGGGACAAGATTACTGGGACAAGCTCAAGGACGCGCAAAAGTGGAGGACAAGCTTTGCGACCTACGATGAAGCTGTGAAGAATGGGACAGCGGTCAATCTCGACGGCGAAGACGACGATCATGGCCATCAAGCCCTTTCACCTCGTCCCCGCGGCCATAAGGCTACCAAGCCGATCTAGCCCGGGAGGCACAGACCATTGCGTTCACCCAGAGACTGGAGAAGATGATGGCCGACAATCTAGCCGCCTTAGCTGCTTGGGACGAGAAGATGCGTCAGGAAAAAGAGGCAGCAACTGCCATCTTCCTCAACCTCACGAAAGAGGTCATTGAGATCCAAAGGATGAACGTCGAGGCCAAAAAGGCTCCTTTTGGACTTTTTATGCTATTCATGCCTTGTTGTGCCCCTTTTCGATTCCACTTTGTGCCCTACCATGTGCAAAGTGTGATAAACTTATTTCAGACCTCAATTAAAGGCTGTAATTTCGTGCAAATTTGAGGCGCAAATTTCTCAATTTTCTGAAAATAAACTCGGTTGCGCCGAAAATGCGTCGGCCCGCTGAAGCCACCCCAGACGCAAACGGAGACACGACCATTTTCGTGTCCGGCAGGCAACACAAACGGATGTCCGCGGATAAAAATGCGTCGGCTCCTGGAGATGGCCTCAGAGTAAGCAATTTGTTGCAGAGGTTCTTTTGATCTTACCCTCGAGGAGATACTAGTACGGAGTAGTAATAATTTTACTACTCGCACTGTTAACACTGGTATATACATATGGACCTTTGGATCCCACGAAAATGGACGACTCTTATTCACCTACGATACCATACCCGAATCTGTAAAATATCACAATGGTACATCCATCTGATAATCCAGCCGGCGACGGTAGGAGGCTCAACAAGAATTGGTCAATTTAATCAGAAGGCCGGCAGCTGGACCCTGTCTTTGCAGTTGCCCGTCATCGGCAGCGGGCAGTCGATGAGCTTCTTCCCGGCGCGGTCGACGCACTGGTACACCTGGAACAGCTGCGTCTCGCCGGCGGCGCCCTTGTTGCACTCCAGGTTCGCCGTGAACCCGGTCCCCTCCTTGATGGCGTCCCTGATGCTGCTGAGGAAGTATGTCTTCTCGTCCGACGGCGCGATCCCGGCGCCGGCGAGGATGGCGGTGAGGTTGTGCTGCGCCTTGAAGCCCAGCGCCGCGGAGAAATAGCCGTGCTGGTCCAGGCCGGAGCAGGTGCCGTGCTTCTTCCACTCGTAGCTCCAGAACTCGAAGCTCTTGCCGCTCTTGCACGCCAGCGTCGGCCAGTTGGCGTCCAGCCCCTTGAGCAGGTCCGTGATCGCCGCGATCTTGAGGGGCTCGCCGTTGTTGCAGAACTCCGGCCAGCACTTCTTCTTCCGCTTGGTCACCATCTCCAGGGCGCCGGCGCCGACCTCGCCCCGTGTCTTGCACTTGGCATAGTTGGGCCACATCCCATGGATGCCGAAGTCCGTCGCCGGCTTCCCGGTGTCCGGGAAGCAGCACCCCTTCTTCGTGTCACAGAAGGATCCAGGCCACTACAAACCAAACAAGTATCATCAGATTCATCTCCTTTTCTGGAAGCGATCTTGCAAACTTTAGATTAAACTCCACACAAGATGCGATCTTCTGGCTCTAACTTGATGAAGGGATTTTTACTCACTTGCTGAACGAGGTAGAAGAAATCGCACTCCTCCGCCGAGGAGACGGCGACGAGACAGAGCAGCAGCAGAACCGCCGAGAGCGCAACGATCTTCATCTTCTTCGCTTACTTTGGTGATGAATTGTTGTTGCAGCTAGCGTGCAGCTACTTATAACATGATCGATTCTCTCGAGAACAACAAGAACACGCGACGTGGATATACAATCGTACGGTGTTAAGGTACTAATGGGGATCGGAGGAATACGCATCCGGTCTAATTAACGGGGAATATTCCATGCATTTGCCGGGCTTAATTTCGTGGGAACGACGTGCACGCAACAAAAGGTACACAGATTTGTTCGACCGTCGTCTACGCGGAGAGAAAAACAAGATGCAACTGGAGTCCGGCCAGAGAGGAGAAAACAAGTTTATTAGATAAGAGATGCCGATCTTCATCCAATCGGTTAGGACCCTGGCGTGTCGTCTTGTCTCTCAGATTGGCAAGAAAAAAAATCATCAGAAATTTCATCATAGTACTCGTTGCTAGATCGATCCCTTCTCTGTGCGAATAATGCCGTATGAATAAGAAATCGACAACGTGAGTAAGGAGGATGAAAAAGTAGCAGGAAGTGGTTGCCTCGTCGGCCAAGATCAATTATTGGCACCCACTTGTTTTTTCGTCACGAACATGACAAGAAGAATGCGCGTGTCACTACCCGAACGGCGCCGACGGCTAAAAGACGGGGTCATCGGCATATGGGCTGGGCCGGTCAGGCCAGCCCGCCAAAAGGGCTATCGGCATAGCAACGCTCTCGGCGT
Organism: Lolium perenne; assembly: GCF_019359855.2. Taxonomy (NCBI): domain Eukaryota; kingdom Viridiplantae; phylum Streptophyta; class Magnoliopsida; order Poales; family Poaceae; genus Lolium; species Lolium perenne. Next base: position 47,845,599 of record NC_067245.2, read on the forward strand.
AGGAAACGCTATGCCGACGGCTACCCTCGGCGCATCGCGGGCCGTCGGTGTAGCCTTGTGCGTACGGCCCAACAAAGTTAAGCAGTGATGGCGCTGCCACGGAGTCACAGGTACGCCGACGGATACCCTCAGCATAGCCTCCTCCCCTTTTTTATTTACGACGACGACCAACCTCGGCATAGCCTTGAACTTTTTTTCCCTCCACACACCTCCCTCCGTGGATCGCCTTTTTAGGTTTCACTGAATGGCACAAAATAATAAAAAAACTCAAAACATAAAATCCTTCGAGATGTCCATGTGTTATGTCATCTAGTTGCAAGAGAATTTAACAAAAATGAATTTTGACCTTTTTTTCAAAATTGTGTTATGTATCGCTAAAACGGCTTTTCTAGTTGCATACGACGTGTGAACAATGTATAATATATCAAATTGATCGTGGGAAAAAAGTTACATCCGAATTCACATGGTTTCCATTTTTTAGATCCTCAAAATTCCAAATGAAAATATGAAAACATGAAGATTTTAGTTTTTGCCAGAAATTTAGGATTTTTTTATATTTTTTAAAATAAATAAATTAATAATTGCATCCTGCATAGAGATTGTTATCACTTAACCATTGATGTTTTTTAAATAATTGTTAAAAATTCAAAATAATAAAGAGTTGTGATATCACGGTCTAAGAGTTAATAGGATTGATATGGTAGTATTATCGGCAATTTTTCAATTCTTTCATGGAAGCTCAACAGGAAAGAAGGAAGATGTTAAGCGTGCTAGGGTTGAAATAATGTGAGGATGAGTGAATAAATTGGGAAGTTTCACCATGAGTGTAATTTAACCTAACATTAAGTGTAGTTAGAGTTAAAATGATTTATGTGAGAGACTAAAAAAATTTGAGAATCAAAATTTTGAATATTTTTTTAAGTTAACGGATGGCGTGGCCTGCGCCGAGGGTCTAGACACCGACGGCCACCGTCGACATATATGGGCTACGCCGAGGGACGAGTCTACGCCGACGGCCCACGTGGCTCTACCGAAGAGGACCTTCGCCGAGGAGCTACACCGATGGCTGCCCTAGGCGTAGCCTACGCCGACGACCCAACGTGGCTACGCCGAGAGTTTCTGGCCGTCGGTGCCTTGCGTCATTCCTGTAGTGTCTTTTGCACTAAGAAAGAAGCAAATGTTTTTCTTAACTCAACTGGTAAAAGGTGCAGATTGGCCGGTTTGATCGCCCTCACTTCCTGGCTGTCTGATGCGTTACATACCGCGACCTATCACAAGCTTGATTTTGACGTGGCCAAAAGCCTGGCCACACCAGACACGTGGCAAGGAGAGCGTCGCTTCCCTCTCTATCATGCTCCCCTCAATTCATTTTGATTTCATTTATCGGCGAGGAAACAAGAGAGGCGATCAACTCGAGCAGTGTGTTGTGCGCTAGGCATGGATCTCGTCGGTGTTGAGGAGTTGTGTGTGTGGGTGCTGAGATCACCGGCGGAGATTGAATGGCTTGATGATGAGATCGGTTTTTTCTGTCTCAAGAATGTGTAATGCGAGACCGGTTATATTCCTTATGTAGATCCCTGGTAATACTACCTATGTTTCAGTGGATAAGGTTTTTTTGAAATAGAACTATGTGAAGTTTGACATGCTTATAGAATAAATTATTAGCATGCACACTACAATCACTACAAAGTCAATATCGTTAGACATCATGAAATATATTTTCATATGAAAACTATCTAATGTTTTGGTTGTTAATAGGTTTTTCTAAAAGTGTCACAATTTCCTTAGCTTTACTTTTTGAAAAGGATATACGTCTTATTCATTTGAACGGATGGGGTATTTGTTTAAACATATGCGTACTTTTACAACACTGCCTCCACTCTCTTCCAAAAGTTGCTAGTGCGCATGTGGTTTAGCAACAAGGGTTGCAAAGAAAATACTACGCCAACTCGCGAGAGCATTGCAAATGTGTGTCACCATCTCTACATGTAGCCGCCACAGGAACAAACTCTGTCCCGGAAATGGTGGAACTGAATCGGTTCCCTCATGGTGATCACCTTGCCTTCACTCTTGAAGATGAGTTTCACGAATGAGTGGAACTCAACACTAATCCTAAGGTTCTTCATGATCCTTACGAACTTCCGCTTCTCTTGAGCTCATTGTTCCAAATGCAACAGAAAATTCCTCATTGTGATACTTTAGCGGATCCTCCTTTAGCTCACTCTCAAGATCCCACATCACCAGAACTAGGCAGAACCCTAGTGGTAGGGTTACAGTGGTACATCCCCCCTAACTAGGGTTCGAATCCTGTCAGGATCAAATTTATGGTATCTCACCCGAGTGGCTTCTTCTATAAAAATATGCTACTATGGCTAGTCCTAGCTGGTCCCATTTTTAAAATCCCACAGCACATCCTATGGTGTTGTGATATTTTAGAAGATCTTCTCCTCACTCTCACGCCTTGTTTAATTCTCTCATATTTCTACCTCGGAGGTCTGGTAACGAGAGGGGATTTGATGTTCACCCAATCTCATATTCTAATCTGATCCTCTCAAATATCGTTTCCAAAAAAATGCACTAATATGATGTAGATTTTTTTAATCTAGGAAAAAATATGAGAATTTGTGGGGATATCTCACGCTTATCCCATAGAAACCCAGACAATTAAACAAACTATTAGGAATTTTTCGGGATTCCAAATACCCCGCCCCCCTTTAATTAGCATATATAATTTGACATCAATAGGGGTGCACCTTGGTCTAGGCTCAAGTTTAAGGATCTCTCTTGTTGCATATGATGCAAGGTTGATGTTTTTGTGCATCCCCGCGCCCCAAGAAGAGTCCTCCATATGACTGAGTTTGGTTCAAATTGTATCTCACCGATGAATTAATGTACATGTAGCCATGTAGGTTTCCTACTTTAATTGAGTTAATTAGGGTCTTTAGTTTAAGTTGCTTTACACTTTTATCATAAGTTTCTTTGTTTGATCTTATTGAGTTTATTAATAGTTTTATCTTAGTTCTTTCACACTTTAGCCTAACTAAGTTAATTTTGTCACTTTATCTTAAGTTGCATTCCACTTTATCATAAATCCCTTATCCCACATAAATCCCTTTTTAGTAAGTTAATTAGGCAATTTAGCTTAAGTTTCTTGCCTCTTCATCTAGGGGTGGGGGCTGGGATTCGTCCAACTATGTACACTAGCGGCCGTGATATGGCTCGACGGCGTGACTACGTGCGGATGGTGGTGGCGCGACTATAGCTGGTCCAGATATGGGCCTAGATGGACCTAGTCAGGCTGCTCCTTCAAGCACGTCGTGCTGGCTCACCTCCGTGGCACACGAACGCCTCCATTCGTGCATTCAGCCTGCATCACGAGGATACTAGGGCAGTGGCCTTATACATGGCAGCAACGATTGGTGAAGGCATCATCATTGCAATCGTTGTCTACTCACTCGGGCTACTCCAAGAGAAATCCTAGAACCAGGTCTCCCGGACTGAATGATGGAATCCCTATCAGTGTCGCTCTCCCTCCCGGGGCATAGTTTTTGTCGAGCCCGTGGAGACTGGGGATCCCACAACATCCCCAGCATGATCGCAGACCTTGTCGGGCCACTCGTCCATTCCTACCTTTTTCGTGGGAAGGAGGAAGCAGAACCTGGGCGCACATGGCACGCCCTGCACGATGGACGTTGGCGCCTACAGCATGAACGAAGCTAGGCCTTATGACGTTATTCGGCTGAAGTCATGCTGATTAGTCATTCTACACGGACGACAACACATCGGCAGAAGATCCTTCTAGTTATAAGACAGCACGCGTGTTAGAACGTTTGGTGAGCGGATGCTGACAGCTCAGACCATCCCCTCTGCCTATAAAAGGAGGGCAATACCCCTGGCAAAGGGTTGGATTACAGTGATATCATGCGTCTATGGAAAGATACTTCTCACTGCAGCTCTTCCGGTCCTCTAATGACCTTATCGGGCTCTCCCCGACAAGCCATATCGTCATCGTCATCCTTCAAGAACTACATCAACAAGATCAGACAAGCATGACATAGGATCGCTAGAGTTTGCTAGTGTCCTAAATCTGGGTAAATCGGAGGTGTGTTTAACGGATAGTTTAAAATAGCCGGCTATAGCCTGCTATAGCCTTTCCCGCATGGTGCGGCTAACTCCATTAGCCCGCTAAAAGGTGTCATAGTCCTTAAATAGCCGGCTATAGCCAGACTATAGCCGGGTGACACGCGTACAGCACGCGACCGTTGGGAACCCCAAGTGGAAGGTGTGATGCGTACAGCAGTAAGTTTCCCTCAGTAAGAAACCAAGGTTTATCGAACCAGTAGGAGTCAAGAAGCACGTTGAAGGTTGATGGCGGCGAAGTGTAGTGCGGCGCAACACCAGGGATTCCGGCGCCAACGTGGAACCTGCACAACACAACCAAATTACTTTGCCCCAACGTGACAGTGAGGTTGTCAATCTCACTGGCTTGCTGTAACAAAGGATTAGATGTATAGTGTGGATGATGATTGTTTGCAGAAAACAGTAGAACGAGTATTGCAGTAGATTGTATTCGATGTAAAAGAATGGACCGGGGTCCACAGTTCACTAGAGGCGTCTCTCCGATAAGAATAAGCATGTTGGGTGAACAAATTACAGTTGGGCAATTGACAAATAAAGAGGGCATGACCATGCACATACATGTTATGATGAGTATTGTGAGATTTAATTGGGCATTACGACAAAGTACATAGACCGCTATCCAGCATGCATGTATGCCTAAAAAGTCCACCTTCAGCTTATCATCCGAACCCCTTCCAGTATTAAGTTGCAAACAACAGACAATTGCATTAAGTATGGTGCGTAATGTAATCAACAGCTACATCCTTAGACATAGCATCGATGTTTTATCCCTAGTGGCAACAACACACCCACAACCTTAGAACTTTCTGTCACTGTCCCAGATTTAATGGAGGCATGAACCCACTATCGAGCATAAATACTCCCTCTTGGAGTTACAAGCAAAAACTTGGCCAGAGCCTCTACTAGTAACGGAGAGCATTGTCGTCGTGGTGAACGAGCAGATGCCATGGGATGGCTTGAGTTGGGGCCGAATGGACGCTAGAGGATTCGGGAGAGGGTTTGTGATTAGATGGGATGAACTTCCGGATGCTTTCCCAAGAACACAGCCAAAGGCAGGGATACAAGAAGAAACACACAAGGAAGAACTCTGCTCTAGATCATATCTTCATTGATCTCAACATGGTACAGGCTTTCGGTTACAAGGTTCCTCTAAGGATCGATCCTCTAATCTCTCCAATATCTCGAATACAGGGGTGCCCCCTCTCCTTATATAGGGGAGAGGGTGGCTTACAGAACAAGAAACCCTAATGGCATCTTTGACTGGACAAACTACTTTACAAAGTAACTTTAATCATAGATGACGCCGGGGTCTTCTTTAATCAGGGAAGCTGACGTCCTCCGGCTTCTTTCAGCGTCATCCCTCTCTTTGGCGCCAGGGCTTCGATTAAAGCAACTTTGCTTAGCTCATCCTTGTCCTCTAGCTCTGAAGAGAATCTTTGACCAGTCTTGCCGACATGCTCTTCTTGCTGTTCGCCCGGTGTCTTTTTCATCCGGATCCGGTATACCCCTCTGGGGATACCGGCCTGGCTTAACTTAGCAAAACATTTATCTTTGCACTCCGGTATAAACATTAAACCGGTATCTTGATGGCTCAAACCATCCGGTTTGGCATGCCTTTGGCATACCGGGGGTCATCCCCCCAACATTAGTCCCCGAAGCTGGTATAGCCTGGTGGGTTCTATCCAACAGACCATGCCAGGTTCTCTTGTCTTAGGATACCGGTTTAATCTTTCCGGCGCTTAGCTTGGATCCGGCATCTTTGCCCGGACTCATGTTTTCTCTCTTTGCAAGGCATTCTCCGGTATCTTATCCTCCGGTATCTCGGTCATTAAACATCTCCTCGGCGAAGTCGAGAATTTCTCGGGTCCCGCACCTGTCAGTGACATGCGCACTGTAACTGACGCGCCAGTGTCAGGGGTCACTTCCCTTCGACTTTTGCGCCCGCAATAACTGCTGCACAGCTGATCCTGGCCGCCGTTCCGGATCCGTGTGTGCCTCCCTGTGGCTTTCTGTTTCTTCGCGTGTATCCCTACGCCACGTGGTGGCCCGCGGAGCGAACCGTCGCGGGCCGCGGAGTGAACCGTCACGGTACGGCAGTTTTCGGCCCACTTCTCCCTCTTCCTTTATAAGGAGGAACCGTCCCCTCTTCTTCCTTTCTTCGCATTCCCCACTTCCTCGCGCACAGAGTTCTTCATCCTCTGCGCCTCCGTTGCTCTCCGTTCGTCGCTCGAGCTCCGCCGCCCGGCGAATCTCCGCTGCTACTCCGCCGGACGTCGCCGAACTTCGCCGCGCGGAGAATCCTCGCGGTGCTCCTCTCGCGACCGCGGCATTAGTGCTTCCTCAAGCTCCTCTCCACCTCTCCGTCGCCGGACTTCCTCGGCAACCGCTAGTTCGCCGCTCCACCGGCGAACTTCCTCCTCAACAACTCCGCTACCTCAGGTTAGGTTCAATCTGCATTTGCCCCCTATTTGCTTGCTTTCTAGATCTTGGGCCGGTAGTATATTTACTTCCTCTTTTCTTTTGCTTTTTCTCTTACTCGTAGATCCTCGCGCAGGGGTAGACTGTGGGGATTGTGTTTTTTCGGGTCTCATCCCATGTCTAGCCAAGAGTCTTCCTCTGCATCTTCTTCTACATCTTCCTCTAGTAGCCGGCATAGCAAGTCCTCTGACGGACTGTCTTCCGATCTTGTCCGGATGGACATTGATGCCGGCAACGACCAAGGGGCCGGCAGCTCTAGCCAAACCTCCGCCGTAGATCTTTCCAGTGTCACTCGCGGAACCTGGAGAGGCTCCGATGTCTCCCAGTACGAGATAGACTGGCTTTACCGGTCCAGGAGGATACCGGAAGGAGTATCCTACCGGCTTCCAGGCGACGAGATCGAACCGGTGCCCCGGCCCGGTGAGTTCGTTGTCTTTCTCGCTCACTTTGAGCGCGGCTTCGGCCTTCCCGCTTCCGAGTTTTTCCGTAGTTTCCTCGATTTTTACCAACTCCAACCTCACCATCTTCCCGGCAATGCCGTTTTCTATCTTTCCTGCTACGCCACCTTCATGGAGGCTTATATCGGCATCCGTCCCACTCGTGAGACGTTTGCCCGTTTCTTTGCTCTGCGGATTAATTCCGTTCAGGGCAAGGAAATTCCTAAACCCAAACCCCCCGTGCAATGCGGGTCTTGCATCATCGGCTCCCTCCAAGGGAGCCCCTTCTTCAAGTTTTCCGGTCTCGAGTCATGCCGGCTATGGCAAGGGACCTTCTTCTATGTGAAGAACGACGGCGCCGCAGATCTCATCAATCTGCCACCTTTTAATCCGGCGCCGTCCAGAAAGATCAACTGGAGCTACTACCCGGGGACAGATCATGTCGAAACGAACCGGGTGATACGCTTCATGGAGCATCTGATGAAGGAGACTAACATCTGCTCCGACGATATCATCCGCACCTTCATCTCGCGCCGGGTGCTTCCTCTTAAGCGCCGGGCTCACAAGATGAGTGAGATGTACGGTCCCGGTGATCCTACGAAGATCACCGGCCTTCCTCTCAGCAAGGAGGATATAGTCCTCAAGGCAAAGCAGATCTGCAAGACTGCCATGCCGGACGACTGGGAATGGGGCCTCCGACCTCTCAGTTCCACTAACCCTCCGACCCAAGAAGTAAGAGATTGCGCAACTCGGGTCGGTTTACCGGTAACTTTTATGCTGTTGTTAACCTTCTTATCATTTGTTTCAGGCCAAGGACCGCTTCCCTCGCATCGACTCGGATCGGCGAGGCCCTTGCCGGAAGCGCGCTCTGGACGCGGTAGACCCGGACCCCTACATTCATTGGCAGGACCTGAAGATGGGCCGGACGAAAACTTCGCGCCTTGGTAAATCCCCACCTGAGGCATCCGGTTCCTCCGACGATCTAACTTTGCTTGAGGTAGTTCCCCTTTTGATCTCTCATACTTTTTGTTATTGTTCCTCTGTAGATATTCCCTCAGCTAGCTCCAACCCGCAGATCCACGAGCACGCGCCCCCTGCAGGCCGAGGCCGGTCCCCGAGTTTGTGGAGAAGCTCGTGGCCCAGGGCCAGAAGAACAAGGTTCCGACATCTGACGCCGGTTCAAGCCAGGCCCCTCCTTCCAAGCGCTTCCGGACGGAGGCCTTTGCGGGGAAGGTTGCAGGCGTGAGGCGCTACAAGGGCAAGAAGATGCCGACCTCCTCTGGGTAAGTTCCCGTTTCTCTGCTTGTTTTGTTTTTACCAAGTTCTTTTCCCGATTGTTTTGTTCCAACTCTTTCCTTTTTCTCTCGTTCAGCCCTGCGCTCAAGCTTGGCCCAAGGCCTGAGGGCTCTGAGGGTACCGCGAGGACCTCAACCCCTCCTCCTCACTCAAGCCCGGCACCATCTGGCGCCGGCAACGCTTCTGCCTCCCCGCTGGGAGGCACTTCAAGTGCGGGGCGCGCGGCCCCTACACCTCCAGATCACCGCGCGGAGGAGGAACTTATCTCCCCTCCTGAGAACCAGGACACCGGCGCCAGCAACATCGGCGCCGAAGAAGAAGCTGCCGGGCGGGCGGAACCTTTGGTTCCTCCCGTCCCAAAAAGAAAGAAGAAGAAGACCAAGGCGTCTTCCCCCTCCAGAGTCGTGCCGGAAACTTCCGCGCCGGCAAGCTCCAACCCGGGTGACGCGCCTGACGCTCCCCCTTCTCCCAAGACCACGCCAACGCCACCGCCGGAAGCTCCTCGCACCGAGCCAGCCGGTGCCACGCCAACGCCGCCGCCGCCCAAAACCTTGAAGATCGTCAAGGGGAAGGCGACGGCCTCCAGCACTTCCTCCGGCGGCCAGCAGCCCTTGGTGCTGCACGCCGCCCGCGCCGCTATCCCTGCCGGCGAGAAGGCCACCGGCCTGCTTGGCCGGATTACGGAGTTCAAGCGCGAAGGGCGGGAGCTGGGGCACTTGCTGCCCTACGCCGAGAAGTGGAACGCCGCGGACGTGTCCGAGGCGACCCGCGGCCTGGGCAGGGACCGGCTACCGGCGCCTGACCCTGCTGGTCCTCGGTGCTCTGAAGAACACTTCATGCGGCTGCGTCGGGCCGTCAAGGAGCTGGACAGCTCATGGTTCGATGCCACGAACAACATGATGGTAAGTCCCACCAAACCTTTTCTCTTTTTCAACTCACACCGGTTTCTCTTCTTCCGGATCTTTTCTACCTTCTCTTCAACTTTTAAATTTATGTCGGTTTCTCTTTTTTGCTGAATCTTGTCTATCTTCCCAGTCCCCGAGTTTCGTGTTGAGAGCGTAGCTCTTAGCGCGAAACTTAGGTAGAAACGCGCGAAACCGGCATAGCCAGTCCCCGAGTTTCGGGTTAAGATCTTTGCTCTTAGCGCGAAACTTAACTAGAAACGCGCGAAACCGGCATAGCCAGTCCCCGAGTTTCGGGTTAAGATCTTTGCTCTTAGCGCGAAACTTAACTAGAAACGCGTGAAACCGGCATAGCCAGTCCCCGAGTTTCGGGTTAAGATCTTTGCTCTTAGCGCGAAACTTAACTAGAAACGCGCGAAACCGGCATAGCCAGTCCCCGAGTTTCGGGTTAAGATCTTTGCTCTTAGCGCGAAACTTAACTAGAAACGCGCGAAACCGGCATAGCCAGTCCCCGAGTTTCGGGTTAAGATCTTTGCTCTTAGCGCGAAACTTTAGCTAACATCTTTTTCTTGAATAGACCACGGCTGACGCTCGGAAGATCCTCTTTGAGGAGCTTCTTTTGGAGCATCGGGATCTCGCTGAGGCACACAGCAAGTGCCAAGGTAACCTTCTGTGCCTCCGGCATCTTCTTACCGGAAAGCTTTCTTTCTCTTAGTACTTATGATTTTCTGCTTTAACAGCTATCCCGGAAGCTTCTATTGAGGCCCTCAGGACTCAGCTTGCCGCCGCCCAAGGTACTGCTTCTTCTTTTCCGGTTGATTTGCTTTCTCTTCATTTTATCAGTACAACTTTGCTAACATTTTCTTTCCGGGCTCCAGAGGAAAAGGACCAGCTCATCCGGCAGCACCAGGAGGATCTGAGCGCCCAGAGGGCCATCTCCAAGGAGCTTAAGGATCAGCTCATCCAGCTCGGGCTTGACCATAACAAGGCGCTGAAGGCCGCCCAGACCGCCGCCGAGGCTAAGCTGGACGAGGCGCTGGAGGACGCCAGCAACTCCACTGTGGTGTTACAGGCTGAGCTGGAGGAGGCCGCCAAGGCACGGAAAGCAGCCGAGGACAAGGCCGCGCGGCTGGAGGCGGAGCAGAAGGAATATGACCTTCTGGTCACGCAGACTGACACACTTGCCCTCCGTAAGTTTCTTCCTTTTTCCTTTTCCGGTTTCTGCTTATAAGCTTATGTCTTCCGGTAGCATTTGCTTAGCTTCTTTTCTTTGTCTTGTAGGGCTCTTTCCGGACTCCCAGGCGTATGCCTTGAAGAAGGTTGGAGAACGCCGGGTTGCCCAGGCATATGAGAATCTGGATGCGCCCTGGGACCCCTATGACCACTTGGTCGCGCTGAACGCGCGGGTTTCCCACATGCGTTGTGTGGACCGGAACCTCTCTGACATTCCTGAGGTGGCCACCCAGCTCTTCAAAGTTCTCTGGCCTGGAGAGGAGGTGCCAGACACCTTCTCTCTCATCAGCGACCGCCTGAAGGGTGCCGGCCGAAGGATCCGGGAGTGGCAGTGCTCAGCTGCCCGCGCCGGAGCAGACTCAGCGCTTCGCGTTGCCTGCTCCTGGTACCCGGAGCTGGACCTGGACGCCCTCATCGGCGTGCGCGAACAAGCTGAAACCGACCTAGACCCGGTCCTCACCGCGAAGCAGCAGGATCGAGCGTACCACATCGCGGAGTACGCTGAGATGCGCACCTTCACCCCCCCTCCTCCAGACGTCAAGGACTATCTGAGTGACGAGGAGGAAGGTGAAGACGATGAGGAGGCCGGAGCTGATGATGCGCCTCTGGACGGTCCCGATGCTGACGACGCTCCTCCTGAAGCCCCTGTTGCCTAAGTATTTCTTGCTATCTGATTGCCTGTGATATGCTTGTTTGCCCTGCCTGACTTTGAAACATTGCTGGTTAAATTCTACCCCGGTGTGCCGGGGTCTATGATGTAAGATAAAACTTAATCTCTCTTTTGGTTGTGCTACAACAGTTTATGCCGGTATGTTATACCGGTAGTTAATTAACTTATGTTTGCCTTAGCATATTTGCTTATTGTTTTGCTTTTATCCTGCACTGCAAAGATTCCGGAATTGTTTCCGCATCCAATTCGATGCACACTTGGCTCTTTCACTTTGGATCTGCCTGCCTTCTCTGGGCGTTCTTTGGCGTATGAGCACAAAGTTCTTTTACCAAGCAAGCACTTTCTTGAACTTAGAAATAACTCAAAAATTTTGCAAAAAACCGGCTTAACCGGGGTTAGTTAAACTTTTCCGGATTGTTCGTTCCCACTCTCTCTTTTCGCAGTTCACGTGCTTACTTGCTACCGGTTTATCTTGCTTGCCATGAAGCCGGATTGCGGACAGCAGCAGAGTCGAAGACTCTGGTAGGTTTAGCACGCTACTAAACCGGAAAGAAAAAATGTTCACTAAGCAACCGGTGAACTGAAAAAATAAACATATTGCATGCAACTTATGTAGAGGTAGTCTCCTAGATTCATTCGAGGTTCCGACATCTTTTATTCATAGCATATAAGGTACAAAAAGGAACTTCTTACACCACAACTTCAAGAGTAGAAGGGACGCAACAGGGCTACGTTCCATGGACGCTTGCTTTCCTCTCCGGACCTGTCCGCCTTTCCTTTTTTCCATTCCTGTGCATCGATCAAGTAATAGGCATCATTGTGGAGAGCTTTGCTCACAATGAAGGGTCCTTCCCATGGTGGTGAAAGCTTATGCCGGCCTTCAGTGCGCTGCACTAGGCGTAGCACCAAATCTCCTTCCCGGAATACTCTCGGGTTAACCTTCCGGCTATGATAGCGTCTGAGGTTTTTCTGGTAAATGGCTGTTCTTGCCAATGCCAATTCTCTTGCTTCTTCTAGCAAGTCAACATCATTTTCTCTGGCCTCTTTTACCTCTTGCTCGGTATAGAGCTGCACTCTTGGTGAGTCATGGAGAATGTCGGTTGGTATGACCGCTTCTGCTCCGTAAACCATAAAGAATGGAGTGTATCCGGTGGACCGGTTTGGAGTTGTTCTTATGCTCCACAGCACTGATGGTAGCTCGTCGAGCCAGCACCCTGGTGACTTTTCCACCGCTTCGATGAGTCTTGGTTTGATACGGGAAAGTACCAACACGTTTGTTCTTTCCACCTGGCCATTACCTTGTGGGTGTGCTACCGAACACAAATCCAACCGGATGTTGTTATCCTCACAAAATCTTTTGAACTCACCTTGAGCAAAATTGGTTCCATTGTCTGTGATGATGCTATGCGGGTAGCCATACCGCAAGATAACATCGTTTAAGAACTTCACCGCTGTGCGCCCATCACACTTTGCGATAGGTTTCACTTCTAGCCACTTGGTGAACCTGTCTACCATGACCAAGATGTGGGTCATACTGCTCCTTGCAGTTTTGAATGGGCCAACCATATCAAGGCACCAAACAGCAAATGGCCATGTGAGCGGTATGGTTTTTAAACCGGATGCTGGGGTATGATTTTGCTTGGCGTACCTCTGGCACCCATTGCATTTTCTTACCAAATCCTCAGCATTTTCCAAAGCAGTGGGCCAATAAAACCCATGCCGGAACACTTTTTCTACCAGCGCCCTTGATGAAGCGTGGTGCCCGCATTCTCCTTGGTGAATTTCCTCAAGCATTTCCTTTCCCTCTTCCGGTTCCACACATCTTTGAAGGACACCGGTAACACTTCTTTTGTACACCTCGCCATTGATGATGGTGTATGCTTTGGACCTCCTCTAGATCCTTCTGGATTCATTTTCATCATCCGGCAAGGTGCCGTTGATCAGGAATTCCTTAATAGGTTTAACCCATGATGGTGCCTCTCGAACCAGAAACACCGGTAGATCTATCTCCATGTTATCCACCAGCATTGTTTCTTCCGGTATGACCGCGACAATCCCTGAGCTTACCGGAACAGTCCCCGAGTTTGCCAGAGCAGTCCCCGAGTTTGCCGGAATAGTCCCCGGGTTCCCTTCATCAATATCCATGGGCACTACATGTGATTCCGGTACAAAAATTGATTTCGATTCCGGGCTTGGTTTGATCGACGGTACTCTTAAGTGTGCCAAGGCTATTCCGGGAGGAATTTCCTGCCTAGATGAGCCCAGCTTGGACAAAGTATCCGCGGCCTCATTTTCCGCTCGTGGCACATGGTGAAACTCACAGCCCTCAAAGAGGCCGGCAATCTTTTGCACGTGAAACCGGTACGAAGCCATGTTAGCATCTTTTGCGTCCCCATCTCCGGAGCATTGTTGCACCACAAGATCTGAATCTCCATAGCAAATGATCCGGTGCGCACCGATTTCTTTTGCGACCTTTAGTCCATGGATCAAAGCCTCGTATTCAGCGACATTGTTTGATGCCCTGAAATGTACTTGCAGAACATACCTGAGATGATCTCCCTTAGGTGAGGTAAGCACCACACCGGCACCTAGACCCTCTTTTAGCTTGGATCCGTCAAAGTGCATCTTCCAGTATTCTATCTTTTGATCCGGCGGCTTGTATTGCATTTCCGCCCAATCAACAAGGAAATCAGCCAAAGCTTGCGATTTTATGGCATCTCTTCTTTCATACACTGGTACGTATGGTGATATCTGGATTGCCCACTTTGCAATCCTACCGCTAGCATCTTTGTTGCACATGATATCGGAAATGGGTGCCTCGCTCACCACTTTCATGGGGTGTTCCTCAAAGTAATGCTTAAGCTTGGTGGCGGCCATGAACACGCCATAAGTCATTTTCTGGAAGTGAGGGTAGTTTTGTTTTGAGAGGGAGAGCACCTCGCTCAGGTAGTATACCGGCCTCTGGACGGTTTTTCCTTCCTCTTCTCTTTCAACCACAACTACCACGCTCACAACCCGGTTTGTTGCTGCTATGTATAATAGCATAGGCTCTCTTTCTAGAGGTAAAGCCAGTATAGGCGCTGTGGCCAGCATTGTTTTTAGCTCTTTAAACGTTGCGTCTGCCTGTGGGGTCCAGACGAACGTATCGGATTTTTTCATGAGAGCATAGAGCGGCAGAGCTTTTTCTCCTAACCTGCTTATGAACCGGCTTAGCGATGCCAAGCTTCCGGTAAACTTTTGCACATCTTTGAGATCGCGCGGTATAGTCATTCTTTCGATTGCCCGGATTTTTACCGGATTAACCTCAATGCCCCGACTTGATACGAGAAAGCCAAGCAGCTTGCCGGCAGGGACACCGAAGGTACATTTTGCCGGATTGAGTTTCATCCGGAATCTTCTCAAGTTATCAAACGTTTGCCGGAGGTCATCGATTAAGGTTTCTTTTACCTTGGTTTTTACCACGACATCGTCCACATAGACTTGTACATTTTTTCCGATTTGATCAAACAAGCATTTTTGCATACAACGCTGGTACGTTGCACCAGCGTTGCGCAAACCAAAAGGCATAGTGACATAGCAATAAGCCCCGTGCGGGGTAATGAACGCAGTTTTTATTTGATCTTCCTTTTTCAGGGGAATTTGGTGGAAACCGGAATAAGCATCCAGAAAAGACAATAGTTCACAACCAGCAGTGGAATCAATCACCTGATCGATCCGGGGTAAAGGGAAAGGGTCTTTCGGGCAAGCCTTGTTCAGGTTGGTGTAGTCGATGCACATGCGCCACACCTTTGGAGCTTTTGCTTCTAGGTTCTCCTCTTTCTTCTTTTCGACCAGCACCGGATTGGCTAGCCACTCAGTGTGCAATACTTCAACGATGAAACCGGCAACCAGTAACTTTGTCACCTCTTCTCCAATGATCTTTCTCCTGTCTTCGGCAAACCGACGCAGCGGCTGCCTTACCGGCTTTGCATCTTTCCGGACATTTAAAGAGTGCTCAGCCAGCTCCCTCGGAACACCTACCAAGTCATCAGTAGACCAGGCAAAGATATTCCGATTCTCACGGAGGAAGCTGACGAGCGCGCTTTCCTATGCCTCACTCATGCCGGCACCGATACGAACGGTGCGCTCAGGGTAAGCCGGGTTCAGCACAATGTCCTTTGTTTCTTTTGTCGGCATGAATGCCGGTGTGCCCATGTTTGCACTCATTGCCGCTAAGCTCAGCTGTGAGGACTGAGCCAGCGCAACCGCAGTTTGCATCCTCCTCTTTTCCTCTATGATCACCAGCCATTCTGCCAGGTTTGATCCGGCGGAAGCTGTTTCCAGTGAGACTTTGTAGTTTCCTACCATAGTTAAGGGTCCACGAGATGCCGGCATCTTCATCTTGAGATATGTCGTGTGAGTTGAGGCCATGAAAGCAGCCAATGCTGGCCTCCCCAGCAACGCATGGTAAGGACTATCTAAGTCCACCACCTCAAACTCAAGGTTTTCCACCCGGCAATTGTCACGTCCTCCAAACGACACATCCACCCGGACTTTTCCAACCGGTGCGCAGGACAGGCCCGGAACGATTCCGTGGAAAGTCGTGCGGGTTGGCTGAAGCATGTTTTCTCTTATGCCCAGCATGTTCATGGTGTGCCGGTACATGATGTTTATGCTGCTGCCATTGTCTATCAGCACCTTGCTGAACTTGACTCGAGCGTTTGGCCCTTGCATGATTGGGTCCAAGACAAGAGCATAGCCACCCGGGTTAGGCATTATCTTGGGGTGATCCTTGAACGACCATGAGATCTCTTGATCAGACCACAGCATGTATTTTGGCACTGCCGGCATCACCGCGTTCACTTCCATTGAACGGCGATGTAAGCTCTGTCTGTCGGTTGGCTCAGTGACGAACACAACGCATCACATATCTGGGTCATGGTAAACATTCCGGCCCAAAGGTGCCGGTGGAGGCGGTTGGCCATTGCCTTCTCCCACCTGGTTGACTTGCTGGTACTGCTGCCGGTTTGGCTGAGGCTGTACCGGTAAAGCGTTTGCTCCGGTAAGCGGTGGTGGTGGTGGTAGCTGTTGCTGTCGTAGCATATCTTGTGGTGGTGGTTGCGTATCTTTTACTGCTCCCTTGAGCATCAAGTACTTGGTCCAGGAACAATCCTTCGTCAGATGATTTGACGGGTGTGCCGGATTCGGTGTGTGCCACCGGCAAGGTTGATCCATGGCCGCTTCCATGGTGTACTTCACGGGTTCCTGCCAGTTCTTGTTCTGGCCCCAGGGTTTCTTCTCGACCCACTGTTTCTTAGGGACCCGCCCATGACTGCGATCCGGTTCTCTGCCTCTGACTGCCGCTGGCCTCAGAGTTCTCTTGTACAGCAGCAACTTGTTGCGGACCGTACCTTCGATCCGGGAAATCCTCCCTTCTTTTGTTGTTCCGGTTATCCCGGTGTTGCTCTTGGCGCTGCTGAGGCGGGTTTGACTGTTCCGGCTCAGGTTGTACTGCCGATTGCGTTGGGTCTCCCAACGCATAGCTATCCGCCACGCATATCATTTCCGCCAACGTTGTCGGCATGTTCCGCTGCCGCTTTTGCCACAACGGTGAACCTCTTCTGCACCCACTGCTAAACCAAGCAATGGCTTGCGCCTCTATCACCCCTTCACAGGAGTTCCTTGTGGTGTTCCACCGGGCCAGATAATCCCGGTCTGTTTCATTTGGGCACTGCACGCACAAGGCGAGCTGCCGCGGCCTGTTTGGCCTCCGGTATGTGCTGCTGAAGTTACTCACAAAAGCCTCCTCAAAGTCCAACCAGCCGTTTATGCTTCCTGCCGGCAAGTTTTTCAACCAGATTCTTGCCGGTCCCACCAAGAATGATGGTATGATTCTCACGGCCCAACGCCGGTTTCCTCCTCCAGCTACGGTTCCTCCGCCGCCAGCGACATATACCGCGGTCACGTAATCCGCGAGCCAGTCTTCCGGCTTAGTGGTGCCATCATATGTTTTTGTGTCGCGGGGCAGGTGGAAGTTGCGAGCCGGTGGTCCTTCTTTCATGATCCTTGGACCAAAATACTTTGGGCCTAGAGGTCCTTCTGCCTCGATCATTTCTGACAAGTATACTCTATCCAGACGGTGCCTCGCATCCCGTTCTGGCAGGTATCTTTCTCCCAGGCGTTCTCCCAATGGGTTCCGGTATGCTGCCGGTCTTGTTGAATCAACCTCGTCTTCAAGTTCCGGTACCGCGGCCCTTGCCTGCCGGTACCTTGGAGGATCTATTTCCGCCTCATCATACGCTGCCCTTGCAGCTCGATAATTTTGCCCGGTTTCGTGTCTACCGGCATAATTGTTTCCGGCATAGCCTCCTTTGGCATAGCCTCTGTCTGCCCCTTGGCTTTTTCTACCGGCATCGTATTGCCCGGCTTGTTGTTTTCCGGCAAGAACCGGATCGTACACTGTCATCTGCTACGCATTCATCTCTTTTTCTCTTCGTCTGTCCGGATGGGGGGACGAAGCCTGCCCATGGGACTTGCTACCGGCATTCTTTGTTGAACGCGTGGACTTTGAAGCCACAGCCTTGTTCAGCTTAGCAAGCTGCTCAGCGTTCTGCTGCTCGATAGTTTCAAGCAGCTCCCGGACACGCTCTTGTTGTTTTGCCAGAGCGTCCCCGGAAAGCGATTCACACAGCTCTACAGCAGCTCTAGCGGCTTTTATGGTTTTATCCGGGCTACTGTACTTAGGTTTCTCTACAATGCTCACAGATGCAGAGGTACTTTTGCCGGCAAGAATTTCCTTACGCAGATCCTGATCTAGATTGCGAGCCTTAAGCCGGTTCTCTGGTATCCTAACAGCATGAGCGCTAACAGAAGCAAAGCCATGGGCAGCGTTATACTCACGTATGGTTAGGTTCAGCTCGCGCTGCGCCTTGACGATGTCCTTGCCGCTCTCGAGCACCCTCTGGCGCTGCGCCTCCAGCTCCGCCTGAGCCGCTGCCGGGTCGATGTTCTGCGCGATGGGGGTGGCGAGGACATTCATCGCCGCTTGGAGAGGTGTCTCCGGTGGCGCGGACGATGCTCCCGTAGCGCCTGCGTCGCGCTCCAGCGGTGGCTTGGCCGCACGGGATGAAGCCGCACGCCCAGCACCTTCTTCCACAGCTTCTTTGCCGGTGCCGACCACGCCTGCCATCATCACCTCCACGCTGCCAGGAGCGCGGCCAGCATGTAGCCATCTTGGCGGATCCGGCGCCACCAGCACCGGTGAGGGGCGCTGGCGCACAGGGACAGTGCCGAAGTAGATGCGGTGGTCGCCGAACTCGATGATGCGGCCGTTCTTGGGGAAGATGCCACCGTTGGCGAAGCAGCCCGCGTTGTCGTTGATGAAGTCCATGGCGTAGATGCGCTGCACCAGCGCGGACACCGTACGCTGGCCGGCGACGTCGAGGATGCCCGCCCGAATGTGAACTCCAGCAAGCGCCACTTCATGCCCCACGGTGGGCGCCAACTGTCGTCGTGGTGAACGAGCAGATGCCATGGGATGGCTTGAGTTGGGGCCGAATGGACGCTAGAGGATTCGGGGGAGGGTTTGTGATTAGATGGGATGAACTTCCGGATGCTTTCTTCAAGAACACAGCCAAAGGCAGGGATACAAGAAGAAACACACAAGGAAGAACTCTGCTCTAGATCATATCTTCATTGATCTCAACATGGTACAGGCTTCCGGTTACAAGGTTCCTCTAAGGATCGATCCTCTAACCTCTCCAATCTCTCGAATACAGGGGTGCCCCCTCTCCTTATATAGGGGAGAGGGTGGCTTACAGAACAAGAAACCCTAATGGCATCTTTGACTGGACAAACTACTTTACAAAGTAACTTTAATCATAGATGACGTCGGGGTCTTCTTTAATCAGGGAAGCTGACGTCCTCCGGCTTCTTTCAGCGTCATCCCTCTCTTTGGCGCCAGGGCTTCGATTAAAGCCACTTTGCTTAGCTCATCCTTGTCCTCTAGCTCTGAAGAGAATCTTTGACCAGTCTTGCCGACATGCTCTTCTTGCTGTTCGCCCGGTGTCTTTTTCATCCGGATCCTGTATACCCCTCAGGGGATACCGGCCTGGCTTAACTTAGCCAAACATTTATCTTTGCGCTCCGGTATAAACATTAAACCGGTATCTTGATGGCCCAAACCATCCGGTTTGGCATGACTTTGGCATACCGGGGGTCATCCCCCCAACAAGCATGCAAGATCATAAACAACACATAGGTAATAGATTGATAATCAACATAACATAGCATTCTCTATTCATCGGATCCCAACAAACACAATATGTAGCATTACAGATAGATGATCTTGATCATGTTAGGCAGCTCACAAGATCCAACAATGAAGCACAATTAGGAGAAGACGACCATCCAGCTACTGCTATGGACCCATAGTCCAGGGGTGAACTACTCACTCATCACTCCGGAGGCGACCATGGCGGTGAAGAGTCCTCCGGGAGATGATTCCCCTCTCCGGCAGGGTGCCGGAGGCGATCTCCTGAATCCCCCGAGATGGGATTGGCGGCGGCGGTGTCTCTGGAAGGTTTTCCGTATCGTGGCTCTCGGTACTGGAGTTATTATCGACGAAGGCTTAAGTAGGCGGAGGAGGTAGGTCAAGGGGCGACGCGAGGGGCCCACACAGCAGGGCCGCGCGGCCAGGGGGTGGGCCGCGCCGCCCTGGCGTGTCGCCGCCTCGTCGCCCCGCCGTTTCTCCCGGTGTTCTGGAAGCTTCGTGGAAAAATAAGATCCTGGGCGTTGATTTCGTCCAATTCCGAGAATATTTCCTTACTAGGATTTCTGAAACCAAAAACAGCAGAAAACAGCAACTGGCTCTTCGGCATCTCGTTAATAGGTTAGTGCCGTAAAATGCATAAATATGACATAAAATATGTATAAAACATGTAGGTATCATCAATAAAGTGGCATGGAACATAAGAAATTATCGATACGTTGGAGACGTATCAGCATCCCCAAGCTTGGTTCCTGCTCGTCCCGAGTAGGTAAACGATAACAAAGATAATTTCTGAAGTGACATGCCATCATAATCTTGATCATACTATTGTAAGCACATGTAATGAATGCAGCGATCAAAGCAATGGTAAATGTAATGAGTAAACAAATGAATCATATAGCAAAGACTTTTCATGAATAGTACTTTCAAGACAAGCATCAATAAGTCTTGCATAAGAGTTAACTCATAAAGCAATAAATTCAAAGTAAAGGCATTGAAGCAACACAAAGGAAGATTAAGTTTCAGCGGTTGCTTTCAACTTATAACATGTATATTTCATGGATATTGTCAATGTAAAGTAATATAACAAGTGCAATATGCAAGTATGTAGGAATCAATGCACAGTTCACACAAGTGTTTGCTTCTTGAGATGGAGAGAAATAGGTGAACTGACTCAACATAAAAGTAAAAGAAAGGCCCTTCGCAGAGGGAAGCATTGATTGCTATATTTGTGCTAGAGCTTTGGTTTTGAAAACAAGAAACAATTTTGTCAACGGTAGTAATAAAGCATATGCATCATGTAAATTATATCCTACAAGTTGCAAGTCTCATGCATAGTATACTAATAGTGCCCGCACCTTGTCCTAATTAGCTCGGATTACCTGGATTATCATCGCAATACATATGTTTTAACCAAGTGTCACAAAGGGGTACCTCTATGCTGCCTGTACAAAGGTCTAAGGAGAAAGCTCGCATTGGATTTCTCGCTTTTGATTATTCTCAACTTAGACATCCATACCGGGACAACATAGACAACAGATAATGGACTCCTCTTTAATGCTTAAGCATTTAGCAACAATTAATATTCTCATATGAGATTGAGGATATTTGTCCAAAACTTAAACTTCCACCATGAATCATGACTTTAGTTAGTGGCCCAATGTTCTTCTCTAACAGTATGCATGCTCTAACCATTCAACTAGTGGTAAATCTCCCTTACTTCAGACAAGACGGACATGCATAGCAACTCACATGATATTCAACAAAGAGTAGTTGATGGCGTCCCCAGGAACATGGTTATCGCACAACAAGCAACTTAATAAGAGATAAAGTGCATAAGTACATATTCAATACCACAATAGTTTTTAGGCTATTTGTCCCATGAGCTATATATTGTAAAGATGAAGAATAGAAACTTTAAAGGTAGCACTCAAGCAATTTACTTTGGAATGGCGGAGAAATACCATGTAGTAGGTAGGTATGGTGGACACAAATGGCATAGTGGTTGGCTCAAGGATTTTGGATGCATGAGAAGTATTCCCTCTCGATACAAGGTTTAGGCTAGCAAAGTTATTTGAAACAAACACAAGGATGAACCGGAGCAGCAAAACTCACATAAAAGACATATTGTAAACATTATAAGACTCTACACCGTCTTCCTTGTTGTTCGACCCTTACTAGAAATTATCTAGATCTTAGAGAGACCAATTATGCAAACCAAATTTTAGCAAGCTCTATGTATTTCTTCATTAATAGGTGCAAAGTATATGATGCAAGAGCTTAAACATGAGCACAACAATTGCCAAGTATCACATTATCCAAGACATTTTACCAATTACTACATGTAGCATTTCCCGTTTCCAACCATATAACAATTTAACAAAGAAGATTCAACCTTCGCCATGAATACTATGAGTAAAGCCTAAGGACATATTTGTCAATATGCAACAGCGGAGCGTGTCTCTCTCCCACACAAAGAATGCTAGGATCCATTTTATTCAAACAAAACAAAAACAAAAACAAACCGACGCTCCAAGCAAAGTACATAAGATGTGATGGAATAAAAATATAGTTTCACTAGAGGAACCTGATAATGTTGTCGATGAAGAAGGGGATGCCTTGGGCATCCCCAAGCTTAGACGCTTGAGTCTTCTTGAAATATGCAGGGGTGAACCACCGGGGCATCCCCAAGCTTAGAGCTTTCACTCTCCTTGATCATATTGTATCATCTCCCTCTCTTGATCCTTGAAAACTTCCTCCACACCAAACTCAAAACAACTCATTATAGGGTTAGTGCATAATCAAAATTCACATGTTCAGAGGTGACATAATCATTCTTAACACTTCTGGACATTGCACAAAGCTACTCAAAGTTAATGGAATAGAAAAATCCATCAAGCATAGCAAAACAGGCAATGCGAAATAAGAGGCAGAATCTGTCAAAACAGAACAGTTCGTAAAGATGAATTTCTAAGAGACACCAGACTTGCTCAAATGAAAATGCTCAAATTGAATGAAAGTTGCGTACATATCTGAGGATCACTCACGTAAATTTGCATAATTTTCTGAGTTACCTACAGAGAATTAGGCCTAAATTCGTGACAACAAAGAAATCTGTTTCTGCGCAGTAATCCAAATCTAGTATGAACCTTACTATCAAAGACTTTACTTGGCACAACAATGCAACAAAACTAAGATAAGGAGAGGTTGCTACAGTAGTAACAACTTCCAAGACTCAAATATAAAATAAAGGTGCAGTAGTAAAATCATGGGTTGTCTCCCATAAGCGCTTTTCTTTAACGCCTTTCAGCTAGGCGCAGAAAGTGTATATCAAATGTTATCAAGAGATGATGCATCAACATTACCTTGGGCTTTACGCCTACCCTTCTTATTCTTTTTCTTACTCTTTGATTTAGGGAATACATGTCTACCCCCCGGTGCAGAGGTGAATTTTAGGGTGCCTTCTCCCACATTTATGACTGCTCCCAATAGTTTCAGCAGGGATCTTCCGAGTGTGATTTGTCCTGTTCCTACACATTCAATAACAAGATAATCAGTGGATACTGTTCTTCCAAGAATGGTTGTATGCACACCCGCGGCTATTCCCTTAGAAATTATAACATAGTTATCAATAAGAGTTATTCCTTCTCCCCCTTCAACGAGTCCCCAAAGTGTCAAAGATTCATAAATACTCTTAGGCATCAGGCAAAATTCAGACATAATATCACAATTGGCATGAAAAGTTTGACCACCGATAACAACTTTAATAGTAGGGTCCCATATTGAAGGTTCAGAGTTCACTAAAACTTGATCAAGACGGTTACGAACATAGCTATAATTTTCTTTCAAGCAAGATGCACTTGTCTCAAGAGTGTTTAATCAATTATAAATGCTAATAAGAGCTGAATCAAAGTTATTAGCTAAATCATGTGATGCAACCAATTTCTTTATGGCATTAAAAGCTTGATCCCCATTGCAATGAAGGAAATCTCCTCCCACTACAGCATCCAAGGCATATCTATAGCGAATCATAAGCCCAAAATAAAAGTTACTAAGGAGCAAACTTAGAGTCATTTGAGGTTTAGCTTTACGATAAGAATCAAAAATTCTGGACCAAGCATCTTTAAAACTCTCCTCATCCCCTTGTTTAAAAGTGAAGACTAATTCCTCAGGTGAAGAAGTAACAGGTGCAGAGCTAGACATGGTAACAAAAGTAAAATGCAAGTAACTAAATTTTTTTGTGTTTTTAATATGGAGAATGCAAACAAAACAGTAAATAAAGTAAAGCTAGCAACTATTTTTTTTGTCTTTTTATATAATGCAGCAAACAAAGTAGTAAATAAAAGTAAAGCAAGACAAAAACAAAGTAAAGAGATTGAAAGTGGAGACTCCCCTTGCAGCGTGTCTTGATCTCCCCGGCAACGGCGCCGGAAATTTAGCTTGACACGCGTACAGCACGCGACCATTGGGAACCCCAAGTGGAAGGTGTGATGCGTACAGCAGTAAGTTTCCCTCAGTAAGAAACCAAGGTTTATCGAACCAGTAGGAGTCAAGAAGCACGTTGAAGGTTGATGGCGGCGAAGTGTAGTGCGGCGCAACACCAGGGATTCCGGCGCCAACATGGAACCTGCACAACACAACCAAATTACTTTGCCCTAACGTGACAGTGAGGTTGTCAATCTCACCGGCTTGCTGTAACAAAGGATTAGATGTATAGTGTGGATGATGATTGTTTGCAGAAAACAGTAGAACGAGTATTGCAGTAGATTGTATTCGATGTAAAAGAATGGACCGGGGTCCACAGTTCACTAGAGGCGTCTCTCTGATAAGAATAAGCATGTTGGGTGAACAAATTACAGTTGGGCAATTGACAAATAAAGAGGGCATGACCATGCACATACATGTTATGATGAGTATTGTGAGATTTAATTGGGCATTACGACAAAGTACATAGACCGCTATCCAGCATGCATCTATGCCTAAAAAGTCCACCTTCAGGTTATCATCCGAACCCCTTCCAGTATTAAGTTGCAAAACAACAGACAATTGCATTAAGTATGGTGCGTAATGTAATCAACAAATACATCCTTAGACATAGCATCGATGTTTTATCCCTAGTGGCAACAGCACATCCACAACCTTAGAACTTTCTGTCACCGTCCCAGATTTAATGGAGGCATGAACCCACTATCGAGCATAAATACTCCCTCTTGGAGTTACAAGCAAAAACTTGGCCAGAGCTTCTACTAGTAACGGAGAGCATGCAAGATCATAAACAACACATAGGTAATAGATTGATAATCAACATAACATAGCATTCTCTATTCATCGGATCCCAACAAACACAACATGTAGCATTACAGATAGATGATCTTGATCATGTTAGGCAGCTCACAAGATCCAACAATGAAGCACAATTAGGAGAAGACGACCATCTAGCTACTGCTATGGACCCATAGTACAGGGGTGAACTACTCACTCATCACTCCGGAGGCGACCATGGCGGTGAAGAGTCCTCCGGGAGATGATTCCCCTCTCCGGCAGGGTGCCGGAGGCGATCTCCTGAATCCCCCGAGATGGGATTGGCGACGGCGGCGTCTCTGGAAGGTTTTCCGTATCGTGGCTCTCGGTACTGGAGTTATTATCGACGAAGGCTTAAGTAGGCGGAGGAGGTAGGTCAAGGGCGACGCGAGGGGCCCACACAGCAGGGCCGCGCGGCCAGGGGGTGGGCCGCGCCGCCCTGGCGTGTCGCCGCCTCGTCGCCCCACTTCGTTTCTCCCCCGGTGTTCTGGAAGCTTCGTGGAAAAATAAGATCCTGGGCGTTGATTTCGTCAAATTCCGAGAATATTTCCTTACTAGGATTTTTGAAACCAAAAACAACAGAAAACAGCAACTGGCTCTTCGGCATCTCTTTAATAGGTTAGTACCGGAAAATGCATAAATATGACATAAAGTATGTATAAAACATGTAGGTATCATCAATAAAGTGGCATGGAACATAAGAAATTATCGATACGTTGGAGACGTATCACCGGGCTATAGCTGTTTTGGGAGACCGCGGCTATATCATGTAGCTGGCTATTTTAAACATTGGTTTGATGTGATGTGTGAGATTGTTCGGACTGCCTCACCGCCCCACTACGAACCTAAAAGGGGTAGTCTTAGCCTCGGTGTCCGCGAACGCACTTGCGATAGTTTTCAAACAACATATGGATGGAGGTGGCCAGGAGGTTGAACGGTGTTGCATCTACCACATCAACAACCGCCGGTCTCGATGGTGTGGTGCAGTAGGGTCCTAATGACATACTTGACATGATGGATTCGTGCAGGGCATGGGAGATGCTTGACGATGTGATATTTCTTTCAACATTATCCGTGGAGGGGTAATCAGGTGGCGCATGAATTATCAATGTTTGTTTATAGATCTCAGGAGATTCGTGTTTGGAAGTGCGACCCTCAGAGTATTTATTTAGGGTAAGCAGCAGGACTCTACAACAATATTTTATTAATCACATAGCACTTACATCATCAATTAGGGATAAAATAAAAGTTGGTGGCAAACAAAGCACTTGGTTCAGTATCACACTCCTTAGCTAACAAATGAGCGGCATAATTTGCACAACTAGAGCGATAAGTAAAATCTAATTTTGTGAATGGCGTGGCCTGAATACAAATATCTTCAACAATTGGTGCCGCTGCCATCACCGTGAAACCTCCATCGTTCAATATCTCGATCATCTCCAGCCTATCCGATTGAATCATCATCTTATTCGCTCCCACTTGATTTGCTAATTAAACGCCACGTCCGGTTGCAACGCTTCTATAGTAGTTGCATCAAGAGGAAAATCAGTAGGTTCATTCGGAGCTGCAAGAAAAATCCCTTTACCATTGCGGATCACAACACCCATTGATCCTCTTCTGGTTTATTGATTAAAAGTTGTGTCAACATTCACTGGCACAAAACCCTCTCAAGCTTTCATCCAAGTGATTTCCCTCATATTCTTTCTTGGGCATTCTGCACAATTAAAATTAGTGACTAATGTTTGAATGTTTAAAACCAGCGGGTTTACCGGTTGCACCATCTCCCCATGACCTTTTGTCGCCTAATGCACCAAATATACCATACAGTAGTGATGATGACCCCCTTACATCAGCATAAATTTTATCTTGGGGTTTTATGAACTTGCGCATCATCAAGTAGTCGAGTACAGCACTACGTCATCAACTATATTCCATAGGCCCATTTTCTTCCAAATTTGGCTCCAACACATAAAAATAAAGTGTGTCTAATATCTTCGCATGATTTATAGCAAAGTGGACAAGAACTATTAACCTTGATGTGTATGTTCGTCAAAACTGCCGAGCATTGTGACTTACTTGCACGCCTAGTCTCCTACCCTGCTGCCATGCATGCATGGGAGAAGCCTTAGAGCAAGTACAATAAGTCCTAGTCAGTTGGCTATAAGGATTAAAATAGTATATTATTGTTTAGTTGGAGGAGAGAGAAGGAGAGTGGGCTCTTATGCAAGAGCCAGCGCTAGCACGTGCTTCTAGGCACTTTGTGAGAGTGAAAAGTGGGTCATCCATTGATAAAGTACTATATTTTTGTAGCACATTATTGTATGTATTGACTCTAAGTTGGCTATAGATGACAAGGCACTTGCATATGTTTACAAAAAATGCAAAGTGGTCAAGGAACAACTAATTTGCTACATATTTAATTACAACAAATTTAACCAAACTAATTTACGAAAGTCACAAATGATTACAACAAAAATCCAATATGTTTGGGAACAATGCATAGTGACCGAGCAAAAATTAATTTCCTACATCTTTAATCACAACAAAATTCACCAAACTATTCTTACAAAAGTCACAAACGATTACAATAAAATTTTCATATTTTTGGGAACAATACAAAGTGGTGAAGCAACAACTAATTTTCTATAGATTTAATTACAACAAAAATCACGAAACTATCTTCAGAAAAGTCATAGACCTTTACAACAAAAATCCATATGTTTAAGATTATAATGCGAAGTGGTCAAGCTATAACTAATTTACTACATATTAAATTATAACAAAAATATTTAGCTAGCTAGGCATTCAACTAGACCATACCTCTGCAGGCACATGGTAGAGGAAGCATGCAGGAGAACAGCGCTGCAGCTCTGTGCACGCAAGCACATAAGAGTATCCTGCAATAGCTAGCTGCAGCCAGTGGCACCTAGGTGACAGCTCATGAATTGCGGGGCCAACACTACGCAAGTGGCATGCGGAAGTGGCAGATGAGCGGAATCTGCGCGTGGCTTTGGATCGACCGATAACTCCTCCTCGGATCGGTCGGCCGAATAGAAGCATTTCCTAAATTTTTAACTTCTGTTGGTAACTTTTCCATAGCTCCACCCATATTGGATTCTGATTTGCATTACCTGACCCTACCGAGTTTATTTTATTTTATGTTGTAGTTCAAGATGTAACTCTCCTTTCTGGTAATAAATAAAACGCCATCTGGCTTTCCTTCAAAAAAATGGACACGTTTTTGGCTAAATTATGAGCCAAACAATGGGCCGGAAGTCGTCAATATCATCTTCACCTTCCTTTTTTATATAAGCCCACCTGGTTCGAACCACACACTCTCTGTAACCACCGTGACTGGTTGTACAAGAGCAGCCATCGCAGCATCAACTGATGCCACACTGAGAATTAGAGAAAGAATGTGTATTGGAGAAGCAGGATTATTAGTACATCGTTGGATTCAGTGATTCGCGTTCGCACTTCATATAGCATTGTGAAGTACTCCATTACTTGTATTGGTGGAGGAAGTTAGTAAGATAAATGTAAGTTAGTTAGCACGTATATAGACGCTACAGCTCAGGTTGAACATCACCTGCCTTACTTTTTTGACTGTACCCAGTCCGTCAGAGGTCTCCCTGTGACGATATGAGGCCAAAGCCTGTAGCGAAATTTGGGAAGGTGAGATAAAGTAGAGACTCTATATATATAACTTTCGTGTGCCAGCATTAGCATCAAGTCAAGATGGCCGAGTTGGTCTAAGGCGCCAGTTTCAGGTACTGGTCCGAAAGGGCGTGGGTTCAAATCCCACTCTTGACAAGCAATTTTTTTTTCATTTTTCCACATCTCAACTTTCTCGCTAGCTCAACTTGGCTTCGTCCAAGCAAGAAAACATTATGTAAACGATTCCGATTTCTTCAGTTCCCTTCCTCAATTGAGGCAAAACAACGTGCCCGGTGCACTAGTGTAAGCAACGCACCAATGCCACCAGGGAGCACGCAAGCCAACTAACTTCTATCTTCGGCACACAGCTGAGCACTGCCGAATGTCTCTGAATTTTCATGACGCAGAGCAAACGATTCCGATTTCTTGACGCAACCAAGATAAAGTTTCTGGATTTTCTTGACGGAAGGCAAACGATTCCGAGTGTTTCAGTTTCCTTTCTCAATGAAGGCGAACAACGTGCCGGCGCACTGCCGAGATCGTCTCTGAAGTTTCCGCCAGAAATCTGGCTTCTTCCAAGCACAAGTTTCAGTCTGGCTCCGGAGAGGATCTGTGCATCACTGCATCCTCGAGCTGAATCATCCAGATGGCTCGGACCTCTGCAACCGTCGCCATCAGAATTCGTCCAAGCCTCTTAGATTGCCATCTCCTGTCACTCTCCGCACCGAGAGAATCGGCATGGACGCAAGGACAGATGTCAACAGAGAGATCTGAGCACCAAATACTCGTCGCTTTCGGAGTAATTGGGCCTGTTTTGCTTCATTGATCTTAGCAAAATAGTTTGTCTCCTGAACCTGTCATCTTGGTAACTATTGGCCAGCTGCCACATTTTTCTTCGGCCGCTTCCTATCACAAAAATCCAAAACCTGCCGATATCCCTACTGGGTGTTGCGGTCTATTCCCATATAGTTGGCGGAGTCCCTTTCAAATGGGACTG
The DNA here is from genome assembly GCF_019359855.2 of Lolium perenne. NCBI lineage: Eukaryota > Viridiplantae > Streptophyta > Magnoliopsida > Poales > Poaceae > Lolium > Lolium perenne. The sequence continues at coordinate 47,874,958 of NC_067245.2, forward strand.
ACCTCTTGAATATGGGTTGAATAAGTTGGTGCTTTGTTGGAAGGTGGTTCATTCGTTATCGCAAGTTCACCTCATCTCATTCCAGCCTGAAGTTTGGCTTCACGAATAACAGTTTAACAGAGCACCTGTCAATGGATTTGACACAACCCCCTTTTTTTCTCTTGCATCATTGATTCCATATTATTGACACTCTGGGACTACTCTTTGTTTGGCCTCCTTAAGTAATGCTACTGCTACTTGTCTTGCTCAGTTCCGTGGCATCAACAAAAGAGATACTCTGACGAATTGCACGATTGTTTTTTATGGAGTGCTAGAGTAGCAGCACTTGACTGTATCAATCACTCTTCCAATCTGTCATTAGCTGTGCCTACATTCCTGAGACTAATTCCAACCCTGCATGATAGCTTGATACTCTGTCTTGTATTGCTCAGTTTGTTGGCATCAATGAAAGAGATATTCTGACAAATTTCACACTTGTTTTCTGATGGGGTGGCTAGAGAGCAGCACTTGACTGTATTTGTCACTCCTGTCAATCTGTCATTAGTTGTGCCTACATTTCCGGAGACTGATTCCAGACCGGCATGATAGCTTGATCACATACTAGGAGAAGTGCTTGAGTTGCCTTCGTTTGGCCCTATTACCAGAAACCTTCTAGAAATGGTGGACCCTTATTAACACAGACTCATTAAGGGATACACAATAGAGATACACTATCGATCAGAGATTCATAAATGAAGTTTGACATTTTAAAGATGACTTTGAGTTCGGGGCTAGTTCAACATCATCATTGAGAATAGTAGTACTACCTACTTGATGATCTACAATGTACTTCTGTAGCACAGTTTCAGATCAGCATACAAAGAAAAGGCAGGATCGTGTTTAAAAGGTAAATACAGAATGATGCATGTCACACAAAACTTGAATTAAGCTGCCAGTTTACTACCGCCATCTGAAACAAACACGGTTCGTTTCAACTATATGTACAAATGCATGCATGCACGAAGTCAAGTTGATACAGAAAAACGTGGGTAGCCAGCACAAAGGCATTCATATGACCCTTCTCTTTCTCTTTGGAAGGAATTATATGACCTCCTAATTAACAGCTCCAAAGAGAAAGGTGATAACTGATAACTGATCTGTCAAGCGTGGGTTCTGTCAAGTCGGTTGGGCCTGAAATGTCACGAGCCCATAACTCACCACATCAATAGGCTTGTCGGGCGTGTGCATTCTCATCTTGACCTCTTCTCTGCTCCCTGATCATTCAAGGCTCTGGCCTACCAAGTGTGGAATTTTTTGGCGCAATTCATGTGGGCTCAGGTGCGCTGTTCTGTTCTCTTTTTTTTTTCTTTTAGGTACAGTCCATGTGAGCCCCTGAATTATTTTATGCTTTTGCTCTGTCTGCCAACCCTAACATAGAAATCTATTTAGAATGAACCATGAAGTGGCAGAAATAATCTAAACACATCACATGGTTTCTTATGTTCACATCCAGTATTATTTTTTATGATATTAACACCAAGTGGTTGAATTAAAATTGAAAAATAAACTACTTGTTAGAGATATATTATGTGTTATGGTAGTTTAGGATTTTCAATCCACCTATTACCTTATATTTAGGAGAGCTATCTTAACTTGACTTTTGTACAACTATATACTCGTCCACGAGGCTCAATAATACATCCAATATATTCCGCCAATCTCTCTCTCTCTCTATTGTTCTACATGGTATCAGCCGCAAGATCCTAGACCTCGCCGCCGCACGCTCTTTCGCCCGCGCCACCATCGGGGAGGTCGATGTCCATGATCTCCGCCGGTGGCCGCGCGGCCCGTAGCACGGCCACCGGCGGAGATCATGGACATCGGCGGATGTGTGTCCCTTTATTCTTCTAGTAATCCTGCAAAAAAAGTTGTGTGTCCCCAACTCCATCGTGTGGTTGTCAAGCACAAGGCTTCATGTAAGTAAAAGTAAAGTAAAGTAGAAACCAGAGTAAAAAACTAAATAAATAAAGTAAACTAAGTGAAAGCAGTAAAGGTTTGTTTGTTTTTGGGTTTTGAAATAAGAAAGATAAATATTTTTTTGTATTTTCGGATTAAAATATTACTGCAATAAAAAGTAAGATAAATGCAATGGAAAGATGTTTCTTATAATTAAAATTGGACTGGACTTCATGAGTTTACTTTACTATTCTCTCTTTAAAGTTGTAGTAGACAATAACAATTCATCAATGAGAGAAAAGAAAAACAACTTCAACATGTGTAAGATACGTATTCATATGGGCATCACGTCCTAACATATACATGATGCAACACATCTCTCTTATACTCCACAAGATAGAAAAAATTTAAAGCAATTTTGTACTTAACAGAGTATATCCATAAGTACTTTGACATGATGTTTGAATATAAAATATGGTACCTTGAACAACAAGATCAATACTTTACGTGACGAATATAGCACATGCATTCATTTTATCTCCAGTGACATATCAAAAAAAAGGCAAAGCCATAATAGATCACGAATTTGTTCTCACTATTCAATTATTAAAATCATGCTATTCCATCTAATACACACATCATCCCACGCATGTTCTTGCATACAAGTTGGATTAGAACCAATACTTAAGAAAGGGGTACATAATATGCATCTATCAATACATCTTACAGAAAGTATAGTCAAATATCATAGCTTCATGCCATATAATAAAGATCCACCACATAAGTATTACATATATGACCATAATCATATTGAGCAGCTCCTATAGCACTAAGAACTATGAAGAACATGAGAGAAATAGATCAAGCTACTGCCACAAATCCGTAGACCAGAGGTGGACTACTCCCCCTTGATCATGGTGATGATGAGGAAGATGTTGGAGAAGGGGGAGATCCCTCCGACAGCGGCTCTCGCGGAGTTTCCCCCTCCAATCTTCTCTGTTGCAGCATCCATTTTCGTGTTTCTGTGTTTCTTCGGCGCTCTCCTCCACAGAACTCTTGGGGGTCATATATATAGTGAGTTTTAGGTCAAAATACGTCGGTTCGCGAAAGAATCAAGTGATTTGGATGATCGACGGCCAAAAGAGCATGGGTGTCGCGTCCTCCTTGCCTGGGCGTGCCACCTACCCTCTTTTGGGCCTCAGGCCGTCTGGGTGTGCTTCAATGGCCCATGTTACTTCTTTCGATGAAAAAATGACTCTCCAGAAATCCTATCTCAATTTGACTCCGTATAGATATCTCAAAGTGAAAAATACACAAAACATGAAATTTATGTTATGCAGAGTTATAAACCAAATAAAGCGGATCATTGATAAATCAATGTAAAACATGGTATTATCAGCATATATGTAGTAAATATGTGGGAATTCATGCTAATAAAGGAAAAAGTTCATGTATGCATTTTACATGCATCATGCGCCGCCCCTTCTGGCCACAATGCCACCGCCTTGGTCCTTGCTCCGGCTTCCAACGTGCCTTCCTCGGCGTGTACGTTGCCGACGCCCTCAAGCCACTGCACCGAATCGCGCCCTGCAGCTACGTGGCCCCTCGGTTCTTAGCATCGCTGCACGCAGTCCATCACGCTGTTCCCCATGCTCCAGCATCCCAGGCTACCACCACGTCGCCCCCACGGTGCAGGTCACCACCGTCCGCGCATGGTCTTCGTCAAGTCGTCGTTCTCCCTCACCAACTTCGTGTACCGCCGCCGTGCTTCTACATCATCAACGCCTTTACCCCGACAACGCCTCCTCCTTGGAAACGCCTCCACTCCACCAACGACACAACCCCGCACACTACATCGGCGCCTCTCTAGGTGTCCGGCATGAACACTCCTGGTCGACGTTGGTTTCACCGCCATCTACATATTTGTCTGTCACGAATTCGTCGCGAGCGTCGTCGCCTTCGTCCCCGATGCGTCCCCGGGCCTAGTAAGCTCGGATCATTGCCTCGTCTTCATGGGCATCGACAATGTCTTCTTCGGCATCGACTCTTCTACGACTGTTTCGACCGCGCCACTAACAAGTTCTTCTTTGCGTACGTGATTCTAGCAAAACCGTTGTATGCCTTCGTCCCCGACGTGTGCCTGGTTCTAGCACAACTATGGTTGCACCTCGTCCTCGACGGTTTTGACAAGATCGTCTTCGGCATCGACACCCTCCTCGACGATTGCTTCGATGACGTCCCCGTCTTCATCACCAGCGCATCCTAGCTCCCACAACTCCATGGCGCTTCCTCACGCCCGCGGCTTCCTCTGTGGCAACCACGACACCAGCATCCCCGACCACGACGTCAACCACAACATCTCCTCGCACAGTTACCTCAACCTCGGTACCGCCCCGCGCTCTCGACTCCCTCGACATCGGCACAAGGGCTAGGACTTCGCTTGAGGCTCACCAGCTTCCTCTTCCATCCAAGCTACCGCGTCGCGACACCATCCACGACGCTCCCGCTGTGGCTGTGGGGGATGTCAGCCCATTGGTTCTACTTCAGGTTCTCTCCAGTCTGACGGTCTCGTCTCCTACTTTATCTGTAGAAGAGCTATCTTAGCTCGTAAGTCTTGTACCACTATATATACTCGTCATGAGACTCAATAATACATCAAACATATTCTACCAATCTCTCTCACTCTATTATTCTACACTACTCGTATAACTATAAGTGGGATTTTGGTGGATCCCACTTAACACTCACTTCCTTCCAAGTATAACACATGGCAGATCGCAAACGTGTTAGAAGCATAGTGTACCATTGTGATTGCCTAGCTTCGACGTGTCGTGGCCACGGCATTGACATGTTAGTGCAGACGCCGCGTTCAGATTGTGCGAGCACGACATGGATACGTCTGGACAGTAGAGCGGAAAGAGATACATGTCTTGTACTACTACTACTCTTGTACACGGCAGAAGCTGTCCAGAATCGTCGATGAATCATAATCCTAACACACTGTGTGTGTTTTTTAGGAAATGCCAACACGCTTAGTTGACTTAAAGGATTTATTATTGTTGCTGTGGCCATGCTCATTTGGAATGGGCCGGAAACAGTGACTGCTATGTGGACGCATGAAGATGTCGATCGTTGGCGAGGCAAAGCCGGCCCAACCCAATCATGGGAGCCAACGCAGACCACACAGCTGGAGTCGGGATTTTTCTGATGGCTCATGGTCATGGAGTCATGGGACTGAGGGTCTTGCTCCGCGGCCCCACGCGCTGATCTGAGAGCGGCAATGGATGAAGTTGATGAGCCGCCATGAGATGAGACACGGACATGGCCGATCACGGCCATGGCACGAGCCGATGGACGGCGACGTCCCTAGTCCGGCGGGTGCAGTGTACTCACCGACTGGCCGTGTGCGAGCCCATGCTCAGAGTCGGCGTCTAGAGAGAGCCTCGGCCGGCGATGATTCCGCACGTCTGATGGCCAGATTGGAGGAGCTGCATGGGTACTGTGTGAGTCACCGGCGGTAATTTGCCGGCAGCCATGAGCCCATGACTGGCTGGCGCTGTGCTTCTCAAGGACATGCATGCACAAGGGTCCCCGGAGATATAGCGACCTGACGAGGAACAGCACGCGTCATGTATGGTCTCATCATGGCTCCGGCCATCTTGCTCTTCCTCATCTTGTTATTGGCCATTGCCAATGTCTCCATCCTTCACTCGTTAGATCAGTCACGTACGACTGCCTTTATTTCGACCGGACTATGTATAGGGTACATGACTGGATCCGCTGCACCCGGCATGGAGCAATGCCTCCATTCCATTTTAGAAGAAAACACACACATGTCTTGGTGGTGCCGAAACAATGGTGGTGCCTTCAGAGTAAATATGGTCCATCTACATGACCAAAATGTTCGACACGTCTGCGACCACATTTTCAACCTAAATTTAGGTTGGCCGCACTGCCACGACGCATATCACATGGTTGCAGGCGCTTGTCCTCTCCTAGCCCGCATGTAAGTGGCACAAAAAAAAAGACATTTTTTTGTTGCATTTCGAGGTGTTTTACAACAAAGATAATCTACAAAGCTAACTACTCCTCGCCTTCATTTGCCTCACTGACGCAGCAGGGACCGGCCTCGCCGTTGTTCATCGTCTTGAAGCACCCGCCAGTGCCTCTTCACCCAGGTTTTGGTGACACCCGCCGCAATGGCACAGTGACGGACATGGCCCTGGCATGTTCGTGGGGTGACTAAACGGATCAAAACGAGCATTTTTCGTGAGAAATGAGATGGCCCGATGGAGATGCCTAACATTTTCTTGACTCGCCACTTGGCTGATTTTTTTATTTTTTTTTGCCTAGAAGATCCATCTCTCAAATTTATTTAAACTTCTAATTTAAAAGTTCAAATAAATTTTGGAGACAAATTTTTGAGAGAAGATCGGAAGATAGCTTCCGACTGAAGCCCTTCTAGAAGCGAAAAAAGAAATGGGCTTATTGCAAACGCCGTAGATTGCTCGCGAGAGCGCCTTAGGATCAATATGGACACGCACGCTGACTTGTTTAGACCAATTTATCCTCAACTCCACATCGACTTGTCACCTCCAAATTAATCCGGCGACCGGCGATTAAACCAAATCAAGGAGGTCTTTGGACTAACCACTCATCACTAACCGCCGTTGTACTGCTAATTAACTCCGAGGAGACCTGTGACGCCCCAAAGTCAATGCCTGTAGCCATCAGCTGCTAGTAACTGACGACCTTACCTCAATTCTAATTCGATTGCGACGACGCTGATGTGCAATCTAACGGCCTGAGCTTAATTAGCAGCAGCTTAATTAGTCAAACCTCGCTAGCTAGCTGGGGCACTGTGGTAGGACAAAGTAGCTTCGCCATGGACTCCTTCCTGAAACTGAAAGAGGCATGTCGTGTCACCCCGTGGAAGTCAATTTAAGACTGACAAACACGAGTCAGCAGGCGCAGTGCGTGTGTGTCGATCATCCGGCAGTGTGAAACCTAGCGGCCTGTTTTCAGTGTTTCCGGCTAGGTTTATGAATGTGCCGTGCGAAATTGTGGGTTCTGCAAACATCCTATCGATCCTGGAGCAAATTAGCTGATCCATGATTACACACGGCCGGTATGGTAGAGCGTACGCAAAGGTACAGCTGAGCTGGAAAAGCGAGTGAGGCATGGCGGGGGTGTTTTCACTTCCATGATCTATCTCGTGAATAATAGCAACACGAACAGTTTGAGCTATCTCCATCTAGGCATCTACCCGACGCAAACAGAAGATGAAAAGTAATCGTTTATGTTTGTGCGGTTAAAAAATAGGTCCCAGCGGTCCGACGTAAACTAACTGGATTGTTCGTTCAGATGCAAACGTGGCTCAAATTTGGGTCGTGAATGCGTTGACACTGCGTGTGACCGCTCTCCTCTACCTCGGACCCACCTGGCAGCGACCTCGTTCGCTTCGTCTTATGCGCGGTGCGACAGTACTGGCGGGGCGACGTCGCTTCCGCATCTTGCCAAGTAAAATTAACGGCCACGCGGTAATGCAGGTTCCTCATGTCTAGCCATGGGTGCCATCCTTAATGTGTGCCACCGCCCCCTCCACTGGATCTAGCGTATAAATTGGGGCGCTGGCGCATCCATCCCGTCACACAATCCTAGCTACCTCCCAAAGCATGACAGGTACATCGAATTCATCGTCCACATCACTGGGGACCCTTTCGGCAGAAAGAAACTCCCGGATAATTTTTGCGGAATTTCTCGCCGGTCGGGAGTCAGCCGCCATGAACCCGCAGGAAGTCAGTTGCGGCTTTTGCCAGTGACCATTCAAGGTCCTGTTCGACAGACAAGGCAAGATGTAAGTCGACAATGGCTTCGATCGACAAGTTATCCAGCGTCCACGGTCTGGAGGTCGGATGCCTGCTGCACATCCTCTACGAAGGCGACGGCGTCATATGCGTCAGGGTGTTCGAGGACTCATCCTGCCTCAGGCACTACACGACGATGTCTACGACGGACACCTGTAGGTTCTATGGTATTCTTTATTTGCAGCGAAAATGACGAGTACCATTTGAAGCCACTAATGTAGATTTTTGGATGTTCTTCCATCGCAGTCAAGAAAGCGAGAACGCACAGAACCCTAGTTTGGTGTTCTTTCTTCACACCAAAGAAGGCGAGAGCCAACACAACGCAATAGCTTGGTTTACTCATTTTGCATTATTTCAAAGTATGTCCCAAAATCTATGTAAATATTTGTACCTATGAATAAAAAAATGTTTGCAAACTAAATGTGCCAGGCCGCTGAGACTACCCGACGCAAACAATCAATTGTAGGCGAACACTTTTAGTGTCTGTCCGCTGCAGATAGGCTGACCAAGTCTTGCTCGGAGCGGAGGCAGCAGCTGAGCTGGAGAGGAGCTCCCTGCCGGCGTCCGATCGAAAGACAGGTCGTCGTCTCGACAGCGTATGTTCTTCAAGTGACTTGAACAGCTTAACGAGCACGATCACAGTACAAACGCGTTTGATCTGTCAGGTAGTCATATCCTTGAGGCAAGTTGAGACCACTCTGCCATTATCTGACGAAACTGTTCTACCCTGTAGTTGTACCAGTGCGATCACAGGAGCTCGTGCAGAAATTTTTTTTTTTCGAAACGGAGGCAAAAGCTTTGCCTCATCTATTAATTAAGCAGAAGGTGCCCGATTTTTAGGAGAAAATCGGGCAAAAACCTACAAAGACAGGGCCAAGCCCACACCCACCCACACGACGCCACGAAGGCACACCGAGCCACCCTGGCTACCCACATAAGCTACACAAACGCGAAGCTCGAGTTGGCCTATGCCAAACAGATGGCTCCCCAAGAAAAGGCCGGTAGCTCCGATTCTGACGATGAGCCGCGGAGAGGAGATGCACAAGACCTGCGCCGAAAAGGATCTTCACCATCGAACCGCCCCTCGAAGGTCATCGTACACCACCCAAAAGCAGCTTCAACTTCACAGCAAGAGGAGGCCAACCTGAAGACATTCAGACACGCCGGGACGGAGCCGACTAACACGGTCTTGCAACAACCAAACCATGCTCAACGCCATTGTCGTTGCCGCCCAAGCCCACCGTCGAGAGTAACCTTATCGCCCAAGCGACCCAAGGTCAAGCACCCTCGAAGATGACGAACATTCGGAGCCGCCGCTCCGACATACCGCTGCTCCGTCGCGCCCTGCGCGTCCACCAAGACCACCATCTTCCGGGGCCGCCGCCCCGACGTACCACTGCTCGCTCTCGAGCTGCGACGCCGCACGAACCGTCCACCCGCAACCCAAGCTGCACGAGCTCGTGCAGAAATGAAGTATGCCCACGGACTCGCATCAATGCTCTCCTATGCAGATGCAGGAGAGGATAGATGTATGTACCGTCGTCGTCGCCGGTTTCGCGGAACGTCGCCGCCGACCGGCCGGCCGGGTTTAATCGGCAGGCAGCCATGGTACTGCGTCCTAGGCGTCGTCTCTGTCTAGGCCACATCAATTCCCTGGACGGGGACTGGACTGGACATGAGAGCACATGCGTGTACGTATACCTCGGTTTGACCCAGTCTGCTTCTGCGAGAGCAGAGCTAGCTTGGCATGCCGATATGGCGCTGCCATTGAGCAGCATTCAGACGACATGGAGAGGACTCCGTGACCTACCAGCCTGATCGAACCGCAGCGGCAGATCTAGTGCTCTGGTGCTACGTACCGGTTCCCCTTTTTCTTTCTGCCATGTGCGACGAGTAAATAGCCACGAGCAAAGAAAATCTATAGCAGCGCCCGATCACATGAGCCTACTGGATTCCAGATGCAGCATTTCAGGAATTGTCACGGGGAGATTTCAACAACGTACCCCCTAGTTTTTGGGTATACTACTGTAGCATTGCAAGCTTGCAGCAACATATACCAAACAGAACATTAGTTGGACTTTGTGAGAAATGGAAACCAAACGATTGCTAAAATGGTTACCCGAGGTGGTTCTGTCACCAGCTCGAAGGAAACCTAACTTCAGGCTTTACACATTGTATGCGTGCTAAGTGGCGCAAACTGCAAATGGAGGCCGAGCTCGACGGAGCTCTTTATTTTAAACTAGTAAACCGCACGTGCTTTGCACGGTCGACAATACGCACGACATACAAACAATGAGCATATACCTCTTCGTGGACATTGATTTGAGCCTTCATTCGACGGTATGTGTAAGTTTTGTCCATTTTTTCCTACTTCCAAAAAAAATAATTAAACTAATATCAATTTCAATGGTGCTTGAAACGACCTAGAAAGAGTTGTAAAATGTTTGTGTCACATGTTAATAATTAATATTTTAACATCTCATGGAATATTGCATGACACGGAAAATATTTTTACCAGCCAGGAAAATATTTTCATAATACAATGACATAGTTAATGTAGCCATAGGCAAGAATCTACGACACGCGAATTTGTTTTCCATCACAATAACATAATACAAGGACCTAATATTCTCATCCGTGGTGATAGTCTAATCTGTAAAGAGAGTTGTCAATGCACAATTTATTTGAAATTTCCATGCTTGGGTGCAATTTTATGATTCAATATATGTACTACATATATTCATGTGGAAACATACGTACAATTCACGTCTTGTCTTAGAAGGCTTGTGATAAAACTTTGTTATATACAAAAATTAACCTTGGATAATTTCGATCTTGTCATAATTTCTTTTATATTTCATAAAAAAACCACTAATTTTATTCGTCACAGTTTTACATTTTTGTGCTCAATTAATCATACTAAAAATAAATATAAAAAGTAGATGGTAGATACTATATATTTCTGATATATTGTATTTATAGAATAGCGTATACTATAGCCAAAAATCTAATTTTGATCTACGGTGCATATGCTCCTACTATTGGAAAAATATTTTAAAATGTCAAAAACTCCTAAAGAAAAATTCCGCGTGTACCAAAAATCGATATTCTATATGCGCACGTCAAGTTTCGCGAAAAATAGACATTTTTTATGTCTTGTGTGAAAATTATAAGAATATGTCCTTTTGAAGAGCACTTTTAAGAACCAAAATTTCTGTTTTACACATGACACAAAAAGTATCGATTTTTTATGAAAAAAAATTGCAAGCCCGTAGAACATTAAGATGTACGTCTATTATTTTTTATCAAATTATTTTAATATTTTAATATATGTTCAAAAGTTATTTTAAAAACCAGGAGCATATGTGTGTGAGCCAAAACGGGCCGCGGCCAATATATAATAGTCTCTTGTTCTCTCCCTCTTTCTATGAGGGGATTTGTAGTTGATGTGCCAAGAATAATTTATTGGGTAAATCCGTTTAAAATGTCAATATCAGGAAGGATATTTGTGCTAAGTGTTGAGTTGGTGAAATCTTCACATTTAGTGGTAGCAGTTAGTTTATTCCTGGCCGTGAAGCGACAAAGAAATTAGAGGACGCATGTCACATGGATGGGGCCCTCAACCTGGGAACCCACTGACAGATGCCTTGCAAATTGATGACAGATGCTGAAGCTTTTTTGGCTGGCGCGGGACTTCACCCGAAGTTTCCAGCACTTCACCAGAGTCACGAGCGCGGGAACTCAGGTGGCGAATCCCAGCAATGGTGGCCGTTAGATCAAACTTGTTTCGCTCTGATGAACGGCACATGGAAGCTCCAATATGCAAATCGACGGCTCGGATTACTTCAAATGTTGATTGGCCGGAAGCTTGTGGAACTAAGTGGTACAAAATCAAATTCAAAAACTCGTGTTATATAGTGGTATAGAAAATCGGACATAATACTATACGCTTTGTATGATACAACATCGATTACCTACATAATTATACGTGACTCGCAATCCTTTTACCAGGTTACTTCCTTAACCTAAAGAGCACAACCATGCATTTCTATATCTGATCACTCGAGTGGCCTGCAATTACCCCTCTCTCTCTCTGTATACAAAGGGATGAATTCCACCTCAATTCACCAAACCTCATACATACAAACAAGAACGTAACTTTTATGAACGCCCACCTCTAAGTAGGGTTTTTTTTTTGAAATGGGGTGCTACGCACCTCGCCTCATCGAAACTTGATGCATGCAACCATTTATTGCATTATTCATAAGTTTAATTTACAGCTCATGGGTCACACAGGTTGTACATAAAGATCAACCAGCGGAATGAAAATGAAAGTGCACTTAAGAATCATGTAGTCTTCTAGAAAGCCGTTGGACACCCTAGTTGTAGATACCTCAAGCAACCATCTCCAGACGGCTGCATCCAGAATTCATAGACGCTCCATACGCCTCCGGGAGAAGGTAAGACCACTGTCGAGTCCAGTGGGTAGCCATACGGATAACCCGTACAAAGTGAGAAGTTCCAAAATTATTAAAAACCATATCATTTCTAAAGTTTCAATTGGCCCAAACTAAAGCACTACGCCTAGACTAATTCGAGCTTAGTGTGTTTCTCAACACCATTTAATCAATTTCCGAACATACTCGTAACATTAGCAGGTGGATGAATATCAAATGTAAAATATACTACACTCCAAACTAGACGAACAAAGGGACAAGTGAAAAAATAAATGATTAATAGACTCCTCTGGGTCACCAAAGGCACACATTTCGAAACCACTCCAATTACGGTTTGCGAAGTTATCTTTGTGAGTATTACTTTCTGATTAAGAACCACATAAAGATCTTTATCTTTAATGGTACTTTTAATTTTCATATATATTTTCTCAAGAAATTGTGTGTCCATTCATCATATCACCGTAAATAAACTTAACCGTGACCAGGACAGAGGTTGTGAGGGTCCACACAAATTTATCATCTTCATTCGATAAGTTGACTCACATAGGCCTATGGACTAGATGCAGCCAAGTCTCTCATTTTTTGGTGAGAGTTCTTCTAAATTCAATATTTAGAGAAGCTTCCCAAAGTACATCATCAACTAAAACATTATTCCGTCGCATGATATTACAAAGAGACAGATATTGTCTTGGAAGCGGCAAATTGCGTAACCAAGTATCTTTCTAGAAGCGAGCCGTTTGCCCGTTCCCTATTTGAAAATATCCTCTTCTAATGAAATCTTTCTTAACTCTCATTAGTCCTTTGCAGAATTGAGAGTTAGTTGGTTTAGCGGTCACTTATGACTATATTTTATGATGAAGGTAATTATTTAGCAACAACTCTTGCCACACACCGCCTCTTCATTTAACAATTTGAATAGCCATTTGTTAAGCAAAAAAATGTTTGTTATATCAAGTACTTCAACCCCAAGACCACTTTGGTCTTTTGGTCAACAATTGATGTTCCATCTCGTTAATCTATATTTTCTTTCGTGCTCATCATATTGCCAAAAGAAATGGGACAGGTAATAGTCTCGCTTTCCTTACCCCTTTCGGTACTTTTAGAAAAGAAAGCATGAACATTGGTAAGCTCATTAGAATGGAATTAATAAGAAAAATCAGATCTCTATATAAGAGCATTTCTCTATCTCTTTTGCTTGTCCAAAACAGAAGATGTCACTATTGTGAAAATTAATTTTAAGGTCTGATAGCTGCTCATACATACATAGAATCAATTTCATGTTCACAACCATCTTCAAATCGTTTTCCATGAAGCTCACCTCACGTTATTAGAGAGAACCAAAAGCACTATTTGATGCCTTAGGTTGGGTCATTCCAACCCTATGTCTCAAGTCATGTGTTTACATTATTATTTCAACATCTCCTATGTACTTCCTTATAGTTTAAAATTACTTTGTGTTCTGTGTTTGGCTAAACTCAATCTTTTAAAATTTAAAATCTACAATATAAACATCTACAATTTAAAATTTGTTGTAGTAGAATCTCCATATATTATAATTTTATATTATATGTATATGGTATTAAGAATATTAATATTTTTTCTAATATTATAGGTTAACCTTTGTAATTTTTTATTTTGACTAAACCTAAAACATGAAATAAATAACTAAACAAAGGGAGTACATGGCTTCTAAATCATAGCCGTCAACCAGTATATGTTGTCGAGTATAGAGTTTCACATACAATTCAGATAGACTTGTCGACCAACACAGAGATAATATTCTTCAGAAAAACATTCAATAAATCATGAGAATGATGAAATACGATCATCTCTATGAGATCGAAGGAGTTTTCTCTGTTATCTATTTTTAGTTAAACCAGCCATTCTATGAACCGGTGATCGATTGAGTACACAAATCGCGTGTAGTGCAAACTTTTAATGGTAATGTGGCATGTCATCTTATCGCAACACAATTTCAAGTTGTCATGTGATAAGGGAATCTTAATGGTCTGGCCCATGTGTTGGTCCATTTGGGTCGGTAGGTACACCCAGCTATAGGGTACATTGCACCTATGTGTTGTTTTGGTAATTAGTAACAACCCCTATAGACTAATGTATTTATTGAGTTTTTAGAAGGAATATTCCATATGTAATGATTGTAGTCCATATGTTAGATTTGAGTGTGGATGCTATGAATAAAAAGATATATCGTGAGTATTGGCATCAAGGTCATCGATTTGAAGAGAATAATATGATATGATCAAAAATAAGAAATGAAGATGAAATTATTGTGTGAAACTCAATTTCACCATGCTATAGCTTATGTCTTAAGCAATGGAGATGATAAACATATTATGATAAGAGTATTAGGAGATACAATGTTTGACCAAGACTAAGAGTGAAGATTAAATTCAAGTTGGCTGATACGTCTCAAACGTATCTATAATTTCTTATGTTCCATGCTACTTTTATGACAATATTCACATGTTTTATACACACTTTACATCATTATTATGCATTTTCCGGCACTAACCTATTGACAAGATGCCGAAGCGCTAGTTCCTGTTTTCTGCTGTTTTTGGTTTCAGAAATCCTACAAAGGAAATATTCTCGGAATTGGACGAAATCAACGCCCAGGGTCTTATTTTTCCACGGAGCTTCCAAAAGACCGAAGAGCATACGAAGTGGGGCCACAAAGGCCAAACCACAGGGCGGCGCGGCCTGGATGGTCAGCCCTCCGACTCTGCCCTTCCGCCTACTTAAACTCTCTGTCGCGAAAACCCTATTACCGAGAGACACGATACGGAAAAAGTTCTAGAGACGCCGCCGCCGCCAATCCCATCTCGGGGGATTCAGGAGATCGCCTCCGGCACCCTGCCGGAGAGGGGAATCATCTCCCGGAGGACTCTACATCACCATGATCGCCTCCGGACTGATGTGTGAGTAGTTCATCCTTGGACTATGGGTCCATAGCAGTAGCTAGGTGGTTGTCTTCTCCTCATGTGCTATCATGTTTAGATCTTGTGAGCTGCCTATCATGATCAAGATCATCTATTTGTAATGCTACATGTTGTGTTTGTTGGGACCGATGAATATGGAATACTATGTCAAGTTGATTATTGATCTATCATATATGTGTTGTTTATGATCTTGCATGCTCTCCGTTGCTAGTAGAGGCTCTGGCCAAGTTGATACTTGTGACTCCAAGAGGGAGTATTTATGCTCGATAGTGGGTTCATGCCTCCATTGAATGCGGGACGATGTGAGAAAGTTCTAAGGTTGTGGATGTGCTGTTGCCACTAGGAATAAAACATCGATGCTTTGTCTAAGGATATTTGTGTTGATTACATTACGCACCATACTTAATGCAATTGTCTGTTGTTTGCAACTTAATACTGGAAGGGGTGCGGATGCTAACCCGAAGGTGGACTTTTTAGGCATAGATGCATGCTGGATAGCGGTCTATGTAATTTGTCGTAATGCCCTAAGTAAATCTCATATTAGTCATCATGATATGTATGTGCATTGTTATGCCCTCTTTATTTCTCAATTGCCCAACTGTAATTTGTTCACCCAACATGCTATTTCTTATTGGAGAGACACCACTAGTGAACTGTGGATCCCGGTCCATTCTTTTACATCTGAATACAATCTACTGCAATCATTGTTCTCTGCTGCTCATTGCAAACAAACATCATCTTCCACACCATACATTTAATCATTTGTTTACAGCAAGCCGGTGAGATTGACAACCTCACTATTACGTTGGGGCAAAGTATTTTGATTGTGTTGTGCAAGTTCCACGTTGGCGCCGGAATCACTGGTGTTGCGCCGCACTACACTCCTTCGCCAACAACCTTCACGTGGCCCTTGACTCCTACTGGTTTGATAAACCTTGGTTTCTTACTGAGGGAAACTTGCTGCTGTACGCATCACACCTTCCACTTGGGGTTTCCAACGGGTGACGTGGGCATTACCCTTCGGGTAACCGACATTACCCTATCCCGTATTAACTAGTTGGAGGCCCATGAAGGCACTTGGAGGCAAGATGGGCCACCTGGATGGCGCACCAGAAGATTCCTTGGTGGGCAAGACAAAGAAACAGCCGAACAAGGAAGGATTAGATTTAAAACTACTGTAAACCTAGTCGTACTCGGTTAGACCTCTTGAGACCTGGCCCCTTATATAAAGGCCAGGAGAGGGGCTCCCGAGGGACACACAATCAATCTTAGCAATCTTAGCCACCAAAAAGTCTAGAGCTAGGTCGCCGCATCACTTAGCCTCTCGACGAGATCTCAGCCGAACTATTCGGCACCTCATTGTAACCCAATATCTTCATAATCAAGAACAGGCAGGCAGGACGTAAGGGTTTTACCTCATCGAGGGCCCCGAACCTGGGTAAATCGCTCTTCCCGCTTGTCTGTGAACCGATGTCTCGTGTCAGCTTGCAGGATTCCGTCAACCCTAAGCCCCAATCGGAGGGCATTGCCGAGGAATACCCTCGACAACGGGCGTGTGCTTCACGCGTTATCAAGCTCTTTTTCTGGCGCCGTTGCCGGGGAGATCAAGACAAGCTGCAAGGGGAGTCTCCCACATCCAATCTCTTTACTTTGTTTTTGTCTTGCTTTACTTTATTTTATTTACTGCTTTGTTTGTTCTCTATATCAAAAATACCAAAAAAATTAGTTACTTGCTTTACTTTGTTTACCGTCTTGTTTGCGTTCTCTATATTAAAAACACAAAAAAATTAGTTACTCGCATTTACTTTATTTAGTTTGCTTTATTTACTATTGCTAAAATGGGTACTCCTGAGAACACTAAGTTGTGTGACTTCACAAGCACAAATAATAATGATTTCCTATGCACACCTATTGCTCCACCTGCTACTACAGCAGAATTTTATGAAATTAAACCTGCTTTACTGAATCTTGTTATGAGAGAGCAATTTTCTGGGGTTAGTTCTGATGATGCTGCTGCCCATCTTAATAATTTTGTTGAACTTTGTGAAATGCAAAAGTATAAGGATGTAGATGGTGACATTATAAAATTTAAATTGTTTCCTTTCTCCTTAAGAGGAAGAGCTAAAGATTGGTTGCTATCTTTGCCTAAGAATAGTATTGATTCATGGACTAAATGTAAGGATGCTTTCATTGGTAGATATTATCCTCCTGCTAAATTTATATCTTTGAGAAGTAGCATAATGAACTTTAAGCAATTGGATAATGAGCATGTTTCCCAAGCATGGGAAAGAATGAAATCTTTGGTAAAGAATTGCCCTACCCATGGACTGACTACTTGGATGATCATCCAAACCTTTTATGCAGGACTGAATTTTTCTTCGCGGAACCTATTGGATTCAGCTGCTGGAGGTACTTTTATGTCCATCACCTTAGGCGCCGCAAGAAAGCTTCTTGATGATATGATGATAAACTACTCTGAATGGCACACTTAAAGGACTCCACAAGGTAAGAAGGTAAATTCTGCTGAAGAAACCTCCTCCTTGAGTGATAAGATTGATGTTATTATGTCTATGCTTGTTAATGGTAGATCTAATGTTGATCCTAATAATTTTCCTTTAGCTTCATTGGTTGCTCAAGAAGATCATGTTGATGTGAACTTCATTAAAAATAATAATTTCAACAACAATGCTTATAGGAATAATTTTGGTAACAACTATAGGCCATATCCTTCTAATAATGATAATGGTTAAGGTAATTCTTATGGTAATTCTTACAACAATAATAGGAGTGTACCCTCTGGTCTTGAAGCCATGCTTAAAGAATTTATTAGTACACAAACTGCTTTTAATAAATCTGTTGAAGAAAAGCTTGGTAAAATTGATGTTCTTGCTTCTAAGGTTGATAGTCTTGCTGCTGATGTTGATCTTTTAAAATTGAAAATTATGCCTAATGAAACTAAAGATATTAAGTCATTTGCTACAGCAAACGCTATGCAAGTTCGAATTAATGAAAATATTAGATTGATGGCTGAATTGCATGCTAGGTGGGAAAGAGAAGAAAAACTTGCTAAAGAGAATAATGTAGCTAAAGTTTGGACTATTACCACCACTAGTAATGTTGATGCTTCACATGTTTCTAAACCTCTTACTATCAATGGTAAAATAATTGGTGTTATCAATGTTTCTACTCCTAATGCAAAGCGTGCAAAACTGCCTGAAACTGCTAAAACTGCTGAAACTACTTGTGATAAAACTGCTGAAATTTTTCAAAATATTGGGGACAATGATTCCATTGCTTTAGATCATAATGGTTTAGATTTTGATGATTGTCATATCTCTGAAGTTATTAAGTTCTTACAAAAACTTGCTAGAAGTCCTAATGCTAGTGCTATAAATTTGGCTTTTACAAAACATATTACAAATGCTCTCATAAAAGCTAGAAAGAGAAACTAAAACTTGAAACTTCTATTCCTAGGAAGTTACAAGATGGTTGAGAGCCCATCATTAAGATGAAGGTCAATGATTTTGATTGTAATGCTTTATGTGATCTTGGTGCAAGTATTTCTGTTATGCCTAAGAAACTCTATGATATGCTTGACTTGCCACCATTGAAAAATTGTTATTTGGATGTTAATCTTGCTGATAATTCTACAAAGAAACCTTTGGGGAGGATTGCTAATGTTCACATTACGGTTAACAATAACCTTGTCCCCGTTGATTTTGTTGTCTTGGATATTGAATGCAATGCATCTTGTCCCATTATTTTGGGAAGACCTTTTCTTCGAAGTTGATACTACTGTAGCAACCTCTCCTTATCTTTATTTTATTGCATTTTTGTGCCAAGTAAAGTCTTTGATAGTAAGGTTGATACTAGATTTGGATTACTGCGCAGAAACAGATTTCTTGCTGTCACGAATTTGAGTAGGTCTCTCTGTAGGTAACTCAGAAAAATCTGCCAATTTTCATGCGTGATCCTCAGATATGTACGAACTTTCATTCAATTTGAGCTTTTTCATCTGAGCATGTGAAGTGCCTCTAAAAAATTCGTCTTTACGGACTGTTCTGTTTTGACAGATTCTGCTTTTATTTCGCATTGCCTCTTTTGCTATGTTGAATGGATTTCTTTGTTCCATTAACTTTCAGTAGCTTTGGGCAATGTCCAGAAGTGTTAAGAATGATTGTGTCACCTCTGAATATGTGAATTTTTGATTATGCACTAACCCTCTAATGAGTTTGTTTTGTGTTTGGTGTCGAGGAAGTTTTCAAGGGTCAAGAGAGGAGGATGATACAATATGATCAAGAAGAGTGAAAAGTCTAAGCTTGGGGATGCCCCCGTGGTTCATCCCTGCATATTTCAAGAAGACTCAAGAATCTAAGCTTAGGGATGCCCAAGGCATCCCCTTCTTCATCGACAACTTATCAGGTCACCTCTACTGAAACTATATTTTTATTCTGTCACATCTTATGTGCTTTACTTGGAGCGTCTGTATGTTTTTATTTTTATTTTTGTTTGAATAAAATCGGATCCTAGCATTCTTTGTTTGGAAGAGAGACACGCTCCGCTGTTGCATATGAACACTGGTGTTCTTAGCTTTACTTTTAATGTTCATGGCGAAGGTTGAAACTGCTTCGTTCATCGTTATATGGTTGGAAACAGAAAATGCTTCATGTGGTAATTGGTATAATGTCTTGAATAATTTGATACTTGGCAATTGTTGTGCTCAAATAGATCATGTTTAAGCTCTTGCATCATGTACTTTGCACCTATTAATGAAGAACTACCATAGCCCTCCGACTCTGCCCTTCCGCCTACTTAAACTCTCCGTCGCGAAAACCCTATTACCGAGAGCCACGATACGGAAAAAGTTCCAGAGATGCCGCCGCCGCCAATCCCATCTCGGGGGATTCAGGAGATCGCCTCCGGCATCCTGCGGGAGAGGGGAATCATCTCCCGGAGGACTCTACATCACCATGATTGCCTCCGGACTGATGTGTGAGTAGTTCATCCTTGGACTATGGGTCCATAGCAGTAGCTAGGTGGTTGTCTTCTCCTCATGTGCTATCATGTTTAGATCTTGTGAGCTGCCTATCATGATCAAGATCATCTATTTGTAATGCTACATGTTGTGTTTGTTGGGATCCGATGAATATGGAATACTATGTCAAGTTGATTATTGATCTATCATATATGTGTTGTTTATGATCTTGCATGCTCTCCGTTGCTAGTAGAGGCTCTGGCCAAGTTGATACTTGTGACTCCAAGAGGGAGTATTTATGCTCGATAGTGGGCTCATGCCTCCATTGAATCTGGGACAGTGATAGAAAGTTCTAAGGTTGTGGATGTGCTGTTGCCACTAGGGATAAAACATCGATGCTTTGTCTAAGGATATTTGTGTTGATTACATTACGCACCATACTTAATGCAATTGTCTGTTGTTTGCAACTTAATACTGGAAGGGATGCGGATGCTAACCCGAAGGTGGACTTTTTAGGCATAGATGCATGCAGGATAGCGGTCTATGTAATTTGTCGTAATGCCCTAAGTAAATCTCATATTAGTCATCATGATATGTATGTGCATTGTTATGCCCTCTTTATTTGTCAATTGCCCAACTGTAATTTGTTCACCCAACATGATATTTCTTATTGGAGAGACACCACTAGTGAACTGTGGACCCCGGTCCATTCTTTTACATCTGAATACAATCTACTGCAATCATTGTTCTCTGCTGCTCATTGCAAACAAACATCATCTTCCACACCATACATTTAATGATTTGTTTACAGCAAGCCGGTGAGATTGACAACCTCACTGTTACGTTGGGGCAAAGTATTTTGATTGTGTTGTGCAGGTTCCATGTTGGCGCCGGAATCACTGGTGTTGCGCCGCACTACACTCCTCCGCCAACAACCTTCACGTGGCCCTTGACTCCTACTGGTTCGATAAACCTTGGTTTCTTACTGAGGGAAACTTGCTGTTGTACGCATCACACCTTCCACTTGGGGTTCCCAACGGGCGTGTGCTCTACGCGTCATCATTGGCCAATACATGAATCATAAAGAATGTATCACATGAGATTATGTCATCTTTCGGTATGTAAGCTTTGTAAATTTTGCTTTATGAACTAACCCATCATATATGTGTCTTTGTGTTGTCTATGTGGGTTATATTTCATGCCATTAGTCAAAAGTAAGATCTCATATAGCCCATGAGAGTATGAAGTCAAATGGTGATTGTCATCAAGGTTGAGAATGGCAAGTTCAAAATGATCAAATCGAGAGTATCATGTTGAAGCTTTCCATTAATTTAGTGATAATTGACACGCGTACAACACGCGACCGTTGGGAACCCCAAGTGGAAGGTGTGATGCGTATAGCAGTAAGTTTCCCTCAGTTAGAAACCAAGGTTTATCGAACCAGTAGGAGTCAAGAAGCACGTTGAAGGTTGATGGCGGCGAGATGTAGTGCGGCGCAACACCAGGGATTCCGGCGCCAACGTGGAACCTGCACAACACAAACCAAGTACTTTGCCCCAACGAAACAGTGAGGTTGTCAATCTCACCGGCTTGCTGTAACAAAGGATTAGATGTATAGTGTGGATGATGATTGTTTGCAGAAAATAGTAGAACAATTGCAGTCGATTGTATTTCAGATGTAAAGAATGGACCGGGGTCCACAGTTCACTAGTGGTGTCTCTCCCATAAGATAAATAGCATGTTGGGTGAACAAATTACAGTTGGGCAATTGACAAATAGAGAGGGCATGACCATGCACATACATGATATGATGAGTATTGTGAGATTTAATTGGGCATTACGACAAAGTATTAGACCGCTATCCAGCATGCATCTATGCCTAAAAAGTCCACCTTCAGGTTATCATCCGAACCCCTTCCAGTATTAAGTTGAAAACAACAGACAATTGCATTAAGTATGGTGCGTAATGTAATCAATAACTACATCCTCGGACATAGCATCAATGTTATATCCCTAGTGGCAACAGCACATCCATAATCTTAGAGGTTTCTCTCACTCCCCCAGATTCACGGAGACATGAACCCACTATCGAGCATAAATACTCCCTCTTGGAGTTACTAGCATCAACTTGGCCAGAGCCTCTACTAATAACGGAGAGCATGCAAGATCATAAACAACACATAGGTATAAATTGATAATCAACATAACATAGTATTCTCTATTCATCGGATCCCAACAAACGCAACATATAGTATTATAGATAGATGATCTTGATCATGTTAGGCAGCTCACAAGATCCGACAATGAAGCATAATGAGGAGAAGACAACCATCTAGCTACTGCTATGGACCCATAGTCCAGGGGTGAACTACTCACTCATCACTCTGGAGGCGACCATGGCGGTGTAGAGTCCTCCGGGAGATGAATCCCCTCTCCGGCAGGGTGCCGGAGGCGATCTCCTGAATCCCCCGAGATGGGATTGGCGGCGGCGGCGTCTCTGGAAGGTTTTCCGTATCGTGGCTCTCGGTACTGGGGGTTTCGCGACGAAGGCTATTTGTAGGCGGAAGGGCAGGTCAAGGGGGCACACGAGGGGCCCAGTAGACAGGTCAGCGCGGCCAAGACCTGGGCCGCGCCGCCCTACCTTCTGGCCGCCTCGTGGCCCCACTTCGTTGACTCTTCGGTCTTCTGGAAGCTTCGTGTGAAAATAGGCCCCTGGGCGTTGATTTCGTCCAACTCCGAGAATATTTCCTTACTAGGATTTCTGAAACCAAAAACAGCAGAAAACAGCAACTGGCTCTTCGGCATCTCGTTAATAGGTTAGTTCCAGAAAATGCATAAATATGATGTAAAGTATGCATAAAACATGTAGATATCATCAATAATGTGGCATGGAACATAAGAAATTATCGATACGTCGGAGACGTATCAATAATGCATATGTGAAGATGTGCCTTAATGAATATATCCCATTGTGGTGTATAGGGAACAAACTATGAGTCTTCACAAAGAAACAATGATAAAGTGTAGCATTCCATCTAAAATGAAGCATGAAGTTTCATCCCCAATTAAGGTCAAGTGTGACGCGCAAGGAAAATGTATGGCATTGCTAAGTTTTCCTTTAACCGGTTTCAAGGTGATTGTTAGGAGACCGGGTTATATGATAGATAGCCACACTATCAATATGGGCTTTCGATTGAGTAACTTGATCATGTTGTCTTAGGGACCTCAGTCATTTGCATACTTTTCATCCACTTATTATTGTTGCTTCTTGGTGTTTTTCCGTGTGAGGCTCTCAAGCTTTTCAATAAGCTCAAGTTCATCAAAAATAGAATTCAAATGCATCTTCTATTGTGTTTTTTGAAAGTGCATGGAGCCCCATGTGTGGTTTTGGTAATTAATGACAATCCCTATGGACTAATGTTTGCATTGAGTTATATTTGTAGGAGTTGTCCATAGGCAATTCTTGAACCATTTGTTGGCTTCAAGGTTGAAATAAGAAGAATTTGATGAAGGATATCAAGTGTCAAGTACGTCTTGAAGATGAAGATGAAGTGAGCCCTCAAGTTACTTCAAGACATCAACATGATGACGAATGAAGAATGAAGTGCAAGTTCAAGATGAGCCAACTCGAAGAGTTCATAAGCTTGAAGCTTGCCATGGAGAAATGAAGTGCAAGTTCAAGATGAGCCATCTCGAAGAGATCCTTTGCTTGAGTCTTGCCATCCATATGGTGATCATGGATATGTGAAGATGCGCCGAAGAAGAAGCTCTCCCATGGTGGATTATGGGGGAGCAATCCACATGGTGGTCATGGTTATGTGAAGATGCACCGAAGAAGAAGCTCTTCCATGGTGGATTATGGGGGAGCAATCCACAAGACTTTGTCAAGCAAGCACAAGCAAAAAAGGCGTTCCATCTTGTTGAGGTCAAGATCGTCGTCATCGATCTCAAGTGGAATGCGCAAGTATAAGGTTTGCTCTTGATAGGGTTTCTTTCTCACCGGTCTCATAGTGTAGTTGGAGACCGGTTTATAGTTTAGTTGCCGTACTATCAAGAGGGCTCTCGAGTGAGTAACTCGATCGTATCGTTCGGAGAGAGCTCAAACCTTTGCATCCTTGCATCATCTTTCTTGGTTGTTATTTGTACCTTATCCATGTGATGTTTTAGAGCTTGTGCTTATTCTCATGACAAGCTCTAGTTCATCGAAAACGGATTTTGCATAGATCACTTGTTGCGTTTTCGAGTTTGGTTCATCATCTTTCTTGGTTTTATTTGGATCTTATCCATGTTATGTTTTAGAGCTTGTGCTTATTCTCATGACAAGCTCTAGTTCATCGAAAATGGTTTTTGCATGGGCAACTTGTTGCATTTTCAAGATTGGAGGTTTTACCGGTATGTCTTTTTTAGATAGGTCAAACCTTTCATCATTTGTTTCTATCCTCCCTTGTTGGACTATGATGGTTTTCTGCATGATCTTGTAGAGCTTGTTCCTAGCTTTAAAACAAGCCCAAGATCATCAAAATCGGAGTCCGGATGATAAAGTTATGCCCGTTTCAGTTTGATGTTTCTACCAGTTTTCAGGGGGGCGGATATTCTGGCCCAAGTTTGGGGCGGATAATCCAGAAAAATCCGTTTTTTGGGAAAATCCGGCCAAATATCTGGCCAAATGTCCGGCCCCCATCCAGGGGCATGTTTTCTCATGTTTGATACGTCTCCGACGTATCGATAATTTCTTATGTTCCATGCCACATTATTGATGTTATCTACATGTTTTATGCACACTTTATGTCATATTCGTGCATTTTCTGGAACTAACCTATTAACAAGATGCCGAAGTGCCAGTTCCTGTTTTCTGCTGTTTTTGGTTTCAGAAATCCAAGTAACGAAATATTCTCGGAATCGGATGAAATCAACGCCCAAGTTCCTATTTTCACCGGAAGCATCCAGAACACCCGGGAAGGACCAGAGGGGGGGCACTGGGCCCCCAGACCATAGGCCGGCGTGGCCCAGGCCCTGGCCGCGCCGCCCTATGGTGTCGTTGCCCCTTCGACCCTCCTGCGCCGCCTCTTCGCCTATTTAAAGCCTCCGTCGCGAAAACCCTGAGACGTTCGACGAAACCCACAGAAACCTTCCAGAGCCGCCGCCATCGCGACGCCAAGATCTGGGGGACAGGAGTCTCTGTTCCGGCATATTGCCGGAACGGGGAAGTGCCCCCGGAAGGCTTCTCCATCGACACCGCTGCCATCTCCACCGCCATCTTCATCACCGCTGCTGCTCCCATGAGGAGGGAGTAGTTCTCCATCGAGGCTCGGGGCTGTACCGGTAGCTATGTGGTTCATCTCTCTCCTATGTACTTCATTACAATAATCTCATGAGCTGCTTTACATGATTGAGATTCATATGATGATGCTTGTAATCTAGATGTCGTTATGCTAGTCAAGTGAGTTTTACTTATGTGATCTTCGGAGACTCCTTGTCCCACGTGTGTAAAGGTGACAGTGTGAGCACCGTGTGGGTCTTTTAGGCTATATTTCACAGAATACTTATTCACTGTTGAATGGCATAGGGAGGTGCTTATTTATATCTCTTTATGATTGCAATGTATTTGTATCACAATTTATCTATGTGCTACTCTAGCAATGTTATTAAAGTAGTTCTATTCCTCCTGCACGATGTAATGGTGACAGTGTGTGCATCCGTGTTAGTACTTGGTTTATGCTATGATCATGATCTCTTGTAGATTATGAAGTTAACTATTGCTATGATAGTATTGATGTGATCTATTCCTCCTACATATGCATGAAGGTGACAGTGTGCATGCTATGTTAGTACTTGGTTTAGTCTTTTGATCTATCTTACACTATAAGGTTACTAAAATATGAACATTAATTGTGGAGCTTGTTAACTCCGGCATTGAGGGTTCGTGTAATCCTACGCAATGTGTTCATCATCCAACAAGAGTGTAGAGTATGCATTTATACGTTGCATTATGTGATCAATGTTGAGAGTGTCCACTAGTGAAAGTCTGATCCCTAGGCCTTGTTCCTAAATATCGCTATCGCTGCTTGTTTCTTGTTTCTTTGCGTTACTACTGCTGCAATACTACCACCATCAACTACACGCCCGACAAGCTATTTTTAAAGCGCCGTTGCTCTTGCTCATATATATTCATACCACCTGTATTTCACTATCTCTTCGCCGAACTAGTGCACCTATTAGGTGTGTTGGGGACACAAGAGACTTCTTGCTTTGTGGTTGCAGGGTTGCATGAGAGGGATATCTTTGACCTCTTCCTCCCTGAGTTCGATAAACCTTGGGTGATCCACTTAAGGGAAAACTTGCTGCTGTTCTACAAACCTCTGCTCTTGGAGGCCCAACACTGTCTACAGGAAAAGGAGGGGGAAGTAGACATCAAGCTATTTTCTGGCGCCGTTGCCGGGGAGGAAAGGTAAAAGGTACTCACACTCCGGACCTCAGCTACCAAGCTATTTCCCGGCGCTGTAAGTACTCGAAGCTATTTCCTTTAGATCCTGCAATTGCATCTTTTTGTTTCTTGTTTACACTAGTTTGGCATAATGGACAAGAATGATCTTCTTATTCTATTTCCTGATTTAAAACATGGATTGTTTGATGCGAAAATTAAAAAACCTATGGAATCTTATTTGCATGCTGGTAGTAATATTAGTATGAATGCTTTGAACACCATTGTTGATAATGATATAGAAAGTTCTAAGCTTGGGGAAGCTGGTTTTCATGATCTTTTTAGTCCCCCAAGCATTGAGGAGAAAATTTTCTTTGATGATACTTTACCTCCTATTTATGATGATTATAATGATAGTGGTCTTTTGGTTCCACCTACTATGGAGAGTGAATTTGATTATGATTACAATATGCCTCCTATATTTGATGATAGCTACTTTGTTGAATTTGCTCCCACTACAACTACTAATAAAATTGATTGTGCTTATGTGGAGAGTAATAATTTTATGCATGAGACTCATGATAAGAATGCTTTATGTGATAGTTATATTGTTGAGTTTGCTCATGATGCTACTGAAAGTTATTATGAGAGAGGAAAATATGGTTGTAGAAATTTTCATGTAACTAAAACACCTCTCTATGTGCTAATTTTTTTGAAGCTATACTTGTTTTATCTTCCTATGCTTGTTACTTTGCTATTCATGAACTTGTTTACTTACAAGATTCCTATGCATAGGAAGCATGTTAGACTTAAATGTGTTTTGAATTTGCCTCTTGATGCTCTCTTTTGCTTCAAATACTATTTCTTGCGAGTGCATCATTAGAACTGCTGAGCCCATCTTAATGGCTATAAAGAAAAGAACTTCTTGGGAAATAACCCATGTGTTATTTTACTACAGTACTTTGTTTTATATTTGTGTCTTGGAAGTTGTTTACTACTGTAGCAACCTCTCCTTATCTTAGTTTTGTGTTTTGTTGTGCCAAGTGAAGCCTCTAATCGAAGGTTGATACTAGATTTGGATTTCTGCGCAGAAACAGATTTCTATCTGTCACGAATCTGGGCTGTTTTCTCTGTAGAAAAATCAGAAAAATATGCCAATTTACGTGCGCGTTCCTCAGATATGTACGCAACTTTCATTAGTTTTGAGTTTTCTGATCTGAGCAACGGAAGTACTTATTAAAAGTTCGTCTTTACGGACTGTTCTGTTTTGACAGATTCTGCCTTTTATTTCGCATTGCTTCTTTCGCTGTGTTGGGTGGATTTCTTTGTTCCATTACCTTCCAGTAGCTTTGAGCAATGTCCAGAAGTGTTAAGAATGATTGTGTCACCTCTGAACATGTGAGTTTTTGATTATGTACTAACCCCTCTAATGAAGTTTATAAGAAGTTTGGTGTGAAGGAAGTTTTCAAGGGTCAAGAGAGGAGGATGATATACTATGATCAAGAAGAGTGAAAGCTCTAAGCTTGGGGATGCCCCGGTGGTTCACCCCTGCATATATCAAGAAGACTCAAGCGTCTAAGCTTGGGGATGCCTTGGGCATCCCCTTCTTCATCGACAAATTATCAGGTTCCTTCTCTTGAAACTATATTTTTATTCGGTCACATCTTATGTGCTTTTCTTGGAGCGTCGGTTTGCTTTTGTTTTTGTTTTTGTTTGAATAAATGCTTTTGTGGGAGAGAGACACGCTCCGCTGGTTCATATGAACACATGTGTTCTTAGCTTTTAGTATTCATGGCGAAGTTTCTTCTTCGTTAAATTGTTATATGGTTGGAATTGGAAAATGATACATGTAGTAATTGCTATAAATGTCTTGGGTAATGTGATACTTGGCAATTGTTGTGCTCATGTTTAAGCTCTTGCATCATATACTTTGCACCCATTAGTGAAGAATACATAGAGCTTGCTATAATTTGGTTTGCATAATTGGTCTCTCTAAGGTCTAGATAATTTCTAGTAAGGTGTTTGAACAACAAGGAAGACGATGTATAGTCTTATAATGATTGCAATATGTCTTTTATGTGAGTTTTGCTGCACCGGTTCATCCTTGTGTTTGTTTCAAATAAGCCTTGCTAGCCTAAACCTTGTATCGAGAGGGAATACTTCTCATGCATCCAAAATACTTGAGCCAACCACTATGCCATTTGTGTCCACCATACCTACCTACTACATGGTATTTTCCGCCATTCCAAAGTAAATTGCTTGAGTGCTACCTTTAAAATTCCATCATTTACCTTTGCAATATATAGCTCATGGGACAAATAGCTTAAAAACTATTGTGGTATTGAATATGTACTTATGCACTTTATCTCTTATTAAGTTGCTTGTTGTGCGATAACCATGTTCACTGGGGACGCCATCAACTACTCTTTGTTGAATATCATGTGAGTTGCTATGCATGTTCGTCTTGTCTGAAGTAAGAGCGATCTACCACCTTATGGTTAAGCATGCATATTGTTAGAGAAGAACATTGGGCCGCTAACTAAAGCCATGATCCATGGTGGAAGTTTCAGTTTTGGACATACATCCTCAATCTCATATGAGAAAATTATTAATTGTTGTTACATGCTTATGCATAAAAGAGGAGTCCATTATCTGTTGTCTATGTTGTCCCGGTATTGATGTCTAAGTTGAGAATAATCAATAGCGAGAAATCCAATGCGAGCTTTCTCCTTAGACCTTTGTACAGGCGGCATAGAGGTACCCCTTTGTGACACTTGGTTAAAACATGTGCATTGCGATGATCCGGTAGTCCAAGCTAATTAGGACAAGGTGCGGGCACTATTAGTATACTATGCATGAGGCTTGCAACTTGTAAGATATAATTTACATGATACATATGCTTTATTACTACCGTTGACAAAATTGTTTCATGTTTTCAAAGTCAAAGCTCTAGCACAAATATAGCAATCGATGCTTTTCCTCTATGGAGGACCATTCTTTTACTTTCATTGTTGAGTCAGTTCACCTATTTCTCTCCACCTCAAGAAGCAAACACTTGTGTGAACTGTGCATTGATTCCTACATACTTGCTTATTGCACTTATTATATTACTCTATGTTGACAATATCCATGAGATATACATGTTATGAGTTGAAAGCAACCGCTGAAACTTAATCTTCCTTTGTGTTGCTTCAATGCCTTTACTATGAATTATTGCTTTATGAGTTAATTCTTATGCAAGACTTATTGATGCTTGTCTTGAAGTACTATTCATGAAAAGTCTTTGCTATATGATTCACTTGTTTACTCATGTCATATACATTGTTTTGATCGCTGCATTCACTACATATGCTTTACAAATAGTATGATCAAGGTTATGATGGCATGTCACTCCAGAAATTATCTTTGTTATCGTTTTACCTGCTCGGGACGAGCAGAACTAAGCTTGGGGATGCTGATATGTCTCCGACGTATCGATAATTTCTTATGTTCCATGCCACATTATTGATGTTATCTACATGTTTTATGCACACTTTATGTCATATTCGTGCATTTTCTGGAACTAACCTATTAACAAGATGCCGAAGTGCCAGTTCCTGTTTTCTGCTGTTTTTGGTTTCAGAAATCCTAGTAACGAAATATTCTCGGAATCGGACGAAATCAACGCCCAGGTTCCTATTTTCACCGGAAGCATCCAGAACACCCGGGAAGGACCAGAGGGGGGGCACTGGGCCCCCAGACCATAGGCCGGCGCGGCCCAGGCCCTGGCCGCGCCACCCTATGGTGTCGTCGCCCCTTCGACCCTCCTGCGCTGCCTCTTCGCCTATTTAAAGCCTCCGTCGCGAAAACCCTGAGACGTTCGACGAAACCCACAGAAACCTTCCAGAGCCGCCGCCATCGCGACGCCAAGATCTGGGGGACAGGAGTCTCTGTTCCGGCACGCTGCCGGAACGGGGAAGTGCCCCCGGAAGGCTTCTCCATCGACACCGCTGCCATCTCCACCGCCATCTTCATCACCGCTGCTGCTCCCATGAGGAGGGAGTAGTTCTCCATCGAGGCTCGGGGCTGTACCGGTAGCTATGTGGTTCATCTCTCTCCTATGTACTTCAATACAATAATCTCATGAGCTGCTTTACATGATTGAGATTCATATGATGATGCTTGTAATCTAGATGTCGTTATGCTAGTCAAGTGAGTTTTACTTATGTGATCTCCGGAGACTCCTTGTCCCACGTGTGTAAAGGTGACAGTGTGTGCACCGTGTGGGTCTTTTAGGCTATATTTCACAGAATACTTATTCACTGTTGAATGGCATAGTGAGGTGCTTATTTATATCTCTTTATGATTGCAATGTATTTGTATCACAATTTAACTATGTGCTACTCTAGCAATGTTATTAAAGTAGTTCTATTCCTCCTGCACGATGTAATGGTGACAGTGTGTGCATCCGTGTTAGTACTTGGTTTATGCTATGATCATGATCTCTTGTAGATTATGAAGTTAACTATTGCTATGATAGTATTGATGTGATCTATTCCTCCTACATATGCATGAAGGTGACAGTGTGCATGCTATGTTAGTACTTGGTTTAGTCTTTTGATCTATCTTACACTATAAGGTTACTAAAATATGAACATTAATTGTGGAGCTTGTTAACTCCGGCATTGAGGGTTCGTGTAATCCTACGCAATGTGTTCATCATCCAACAAGAGTGTAGAGTATGCATTTATCTGTTCTGTTATGTGATCAATGTTGAGAGTATCCACTAGTGAAAGTCTGATCCCTAGGCCTTATTTCTAAATACTGCTATCGCTGCTTGTTTACTGTTTTACTGCGTTACTACTGCTGCAATACTACCACCATCAACTACACGCCAGCAAGCTATTTTCTGGCGCCGTTGCTACTGCTCATATATATTCATACCACCTGTATTTCACTATCTCTTCGCCGAACTAGTGCACCTATTAGGTGTGTTGGGGACACAAGAGACTTCTTGCTTTGTGGTTGCAGGGTTGCATGAGAGGGATATCTTTGACCTCTTCCTCCCTGAGTTCGATAAACCTTGGGTGATCCACTTAAGGGAAAACTTGCTGCTGTTCTACAAACCTCTGCTCTTGGAGGCCCAACACTGTCTACAGGAAAAGGAGGGGGAAGTAGACATCAATGTTCTTAGCCGATTTTCGGGCCCCGGATATTTTGCAAATATCTGGCCCGGAAAATCTGGCCTGAGCTGACCCAAACGGTCATATTTCGATGGGAGGGGGTATTTAAGACCCCCTTCTTCCTCCTTGGGCAGCTACCTCTTCCCCTTTGTGCTCTCCAGCATTGTTGACCTTGAGAGCTTCCCTTTCCCTCTACTCCTCCTATGCTTCTTGAATCTTTTTGAGGGAAAAGGAAGAGGAGATCTAGATCTACATTCCTACCAATCAAATCCTTCTCTTTGTGAGGGGAATCCACTAGATCTAGTTCTTGGAGAAATTTGGTGTTCCTCCTCTTATTTTTTCTTCCTCTCTTATTCCCCCAATAGCTTTTGTAGCTTTGTTGGAATTTGAGAGAGAAGGACTTGAGCATCTTTGTGGTGTTCTTGCCAATGCATTTGGTGCATCGGTTTGAGTTCTCCACGGTGATTCGTGGTGGTGAAAACAAGAAGGTTGTTACTCTTGGGTTCTTGGAACCCTAGACGGATTCTAGGCCTTTGTGGCGATTTGTTGGGAGCCTCCAATTAAGTTGTGGATGTGTGCCCCAATCTTTGTGTAAGGCCCGGTTTCCGCCTCGAAGGAAATCCCTTAGTGGAACCGTGACCTAGGACTTTGTGGTGAGGGTCACCGGAGATTTAGGTGAGGCGCCTTCGTGGCGATCGGTGTGTGGTGTGAGTACCTCATCTTGGGGTGAGGCCTTTGTGGCGTTGGTGTGCATCGAACAACCACACCTCAAGGTGAGCATCTTGTGGTGTTCGGGAGCACTAAGCAACCGCACCTCTCCACCGGAGATTAGCACTCGCAAGAGTGTGAACTCCGGGATAAATCATCGTCTCCCGCGTGCCTCGGTTATCTCTATACCCGAGCTCTTTACTTATGCACTTTACCTTGTGATAGCCATCGTGCTTGAAGTTATATATATCTTGCTATCACATACTTGCTTGTATTGCTTAGCATAAGTTGTTGGTGCACATAGGTGAACCATTGCTTAGAATAAGTTGTTGGTGCACATAGGTGAACAATAGTTTATAGGCTTTGGGCTTGACAAAGTAAACGCTAGTTTTATTCCGCATTTGTTAAGCCCATCTCGTAAAAGTTTTAAATCGCCTATTCACCCCCCCTTGATACGTCTCCGACGTATCTATAATTTCTTGTGTTCCATGCCACATTATTGATGATATCTACATGTTTTATGCACACTTTATGTCATATTCGTGCATTTTCTGGAACTAACCTATTAACAAGATGCCGAAGAGCCGATTCTTTGTTTTCTGCTGTTTTTTGGTTTCAGAAATCCTAGTAAGGAAATATTCTCGGAATTGGACGAAATCAACGCCCAGGGTCCTATTTTGCCACGAAGCTTCCAGAAGACCGAAGAGGAGACGAAGTGGGGCCACGAGGTGGCCAGACTACAGGGCGGCGCGGCCCAAGCCCTGGCCGCGCCGGCCTGTAGTGTGGGCCCCTCGTGCCGCCTCTTGACCTGCCCTTCCGCCTACTTAAAGCCTCCGTCGCGAAACCCCCAGTACCGAGAGCCACGATACGGAAAACCTTCCCGGAGACGCCGCCGCCGCCAATCCCATCTCGGGGGATTCGGGAGATCGCCTCTGGCACCCTGCCGGAGAGGGGATTCATCTCCCGGAGGACTCTACGCCGCCATGGTCGCCTCCGGAGTGATGTGTGAGTAGTCTACCCCTGGACTATGGGTCCATAGCAGTAGCTAGATGGTTGTCTTCTCCCCATTGTGCTTAATTGTCGGGTCTTGTGAGCTGCCGAACATGATCAAGATCATCTATCTGTAATTCTATATGTTGCGTTTGTTGGGATCCGATGAATAGAGAATACTTGTTATGTTGATTATCAAAGTTATGTCTATGTGTTGTTTATGATCTTGCATGCTCTCCGTTACTAGTAGATGCTCTGGCCAAGTAGATGCTTGTAACTCCAAGAGGGAGTATTTATGCTCGATAGTGGGTTCATGTCTCCGTGAATCTGGGAAAGTGACAGAAATCTCTAAGATTATGGATGTCTTTGTTGCCACTAGGGATAAAACATTGGTGCTATGTTCGAGGACGTAGTTCTCGATTACATTACGCGCAATACTTAATGCAATTTTCTGTTGTTAGCAACTTAATGCGGAGGGTTCGGATGATAACTTTGAAGGTGGACTTTTTAGGCATAGATGCATGCTGGATAGCGGTCTATGTACTTTGTCGTAATGCCCAATTAAATCTCACAATACTCATCATAATATGTATGTGCATGGTCATGCCCTCTTTATTTGTCAATTGCCCAACTGTAATTTGTTCACCCAACATGCTGTTTATCTTATGGGAGAGACACCTCTAGTGAACTGTGGACCCCGGTCCAATTCTCTATACTGAAATACAATCTACTGCAATACAGTTTTACTGTTTTCTGCAAACAATCATCATCCACACTATACATCTAATCCTTTGTTACAGCAAGCCGGTGAGATTGACAACCTCGCTGTTTCGTTGGGGCAAAGTACTTTGGTTGTGTTGTGCAGGTTCCACGTTGGCGCCGGAATCCCTGGTGTTGCGCCGCACTACATCTTGCCGCCATCAACCTTCAACGTGCTTCTTGGCTCCTACTGGTTCGATAAACCTTGATTTCATACTGAGGGAAAACTTGCCGCTGTACGCATCACACCTTCCTCTTGGGGTTCCCAACGGACGCGTGTTGTACGCGTATCAAGCTCTTTTTCTGGCGCCGTTGCCGGGGAGATCAAGACACGCTGCAAGGGGAGTCTCCACATCCCAATCTCTTTACTTTGTTTTTGTCTTGCTTAGTTTTATTTTCTACTTTGTTTGCTGCACTAAATCAAAATACAAAAAAAATTAGTTGCTAGTTTTACTTTATTTGCTATCTTGTTTGCTATATCAAAAACACAAAAAAATTAGTTACTTGCATTTACTTTATCTAGTTTGCTTTATTTACTACTGCTAAAATGGCCACTCCTGAAAATACTAAGTTGTGTGACTTCACAACCACAAATAATAATGATTTCTTATGCACACCTATTGCTCCACCTGCTACTACATCAGAATTCTTTGAAATTAAACCTGCTTTACTGAATCTTGTTATGCGAGAGCAATTTTCTGGTGTTAGTTCTGATGATGCTGCTGCCCATCTCAATAATTTTGTTGAACTATGTGAAATGCAAAAGTATAAAGATGTAGATGGTGACATTATAAAATTAAAATTGTCCCCTTTCTCATTAAGAGGAAGAGCTAAAGATTGGTTGCTATCTCTGCCTAAGAATTGTATTGATTCCTGGACTAAATGCAAGGATGCTTTTATTGGTAGATATTATCCCCCTGCTAAAATTATATCTTTGAGAAGTAGCATAATGAATTTTAAACAATTAGATACTGAACATGTTGCACAAGCATGGGAAAGAATGAAATCTCTGGTTAAAAATTGTCCAACCTATGGACTGACTACTTGGATGATCATCCAAACCTTTTATGCAGGACTGAATTTTTCTTCGCGGAACCTATTGGATTCAGCTGCTGGAGGTACCTTTATGTCCATCACTCTTGGTGAAGCAACAAAGCTTCTTGATAATATGATGATGAATTACTCTGAATGGCACACGGAAAGAGCTCCACAAGGTAAGAAGGTAAATTTTGTCGAAGAAACCTCTTCCTTGAGTGATAAGATTGATGCTATTATGTCTATGCTTGTGAATGGTAGGACTAATGTTGATCCTAATAATGTTCCGTTAGCTTCATTGGTTGCCCAAGAAGAACATGTTGATGTAAACTTCATTAAAATAATAATTTCAACAACAATGCTTACCGGAACAATTCTAGTAATAACTATAGGCCATATCCTTATAATAATGGTAATGGTTATGCTAATTCTTATGGGAATTCTTACAATAATAATAGGAACACACCCCCTGGACTTGAAGTCATGCTTAAAGAATTTATTAGTACACAAACTGCTTTTAACAAATCTGTTGAAGAAAAGCTTGGGAAAATTGATATACTTGCTTCTAAGGTTGATAGTCTTGCCTCTGATGTTGATCTTTTCAAATCGAAAGTTATGCCTAGTAGGGATATTGAAAATAAAATTGTTACTACAGCAAATGCCATCCAAGTTAGAATTAATGAGAATATAAGATTAATGGTTGAACTGCGTGCTAGGTGGGATAGAGAAGAAAATGAAAAACTAGCTAAAGAGAAGAATGTAGCTAAAGTTTGGACTATTACCACGACTAGTAATGCTAATGCTACACATGTTGCTGCACCTCCTACTATTAATAATAAAAGAATTGGTGTTAGCAATGTTTCCACTTCTAATGCAAAGCGCGAGAAACTGCCTGAAATTGCTAAAGCTACAAACTGCTTGTGATAAAACTGCTGAAATTTTTTCCAACATTGGGGATGATGATCCCATTGATTTAGATTATAATGGTTTGAATTTTGATGATTGCCACATCTCTGAAGTTATAAAGTTCTTGCAAAAACTTGCTAAAAGTCCTAATGCTAGTGCTATAAATTTGGCTTTCACGCAACATATTACAAATGCTCTCATAAAAGCTAGAGAAGAGAAACTAGAGCGCGAAGCCTCTATTCCTAGAAAGCTAGAGGATGGTTGGGAGCCCATCATTAAGATGAAGGTTAAAGATTTTGATTGTAATGCTTTATGTGATCTTGGTGCAAGTATTTCTGTTATGCCTAAGAAAATTTATAATATGCTTGACTTGCCACCGCTGAAAAATTGTTATTTGGATGTTAATCTTGCTGATCATTCTACAAAGAAACCTTTGGGGAAAGTTGATAATGTTCGCATTACTGTTAACAATAACCTTGTCCCCGTTGATTTTGTTGTCTTGGATATTGAATGCAATGCATCTTGTCCCATCATATTGGGAAGACCTTTTCTTCGAACTGTTGGTGCTATCATTGATATGAAGGAAGGTAATATAAAATATCAATTTCCTCTCAAGAAAGGTATGGAACACTTCCCTAGAAAGAGAATGAAGTTACCTTTTTATTCTATTATTAGAACAAATTATGATGTTGACACTTCGTCTCTTGATAATACTTGATACACACTTTCTGCGCCTAGCTGAAAGGCGTTAAAGAAAAGCGCTTATGGGAGATAACCCATGTTTTTACTACAGTATATTTGTTTTTATTTTGTGTCTTGGAAGTTGTTTACTACTGTAGAAACCTCTCCTTATCTTAGTTTAGTGTTTTGTTGTGCCAAGTAAAGTCGTTGATAGTAAAGTTCATACTAGATTTGGATTACTGTGCAGAAACAGATTTCTTTGCTGTCACGAATCTGGGCTGTTTTCTCTGTAGGTAACTCAGAAAATTATGCCAATTTACGTGAGTGATCCTCAGATATGTACGCAACTTTCATTCAATTTGAGCATTTTCATTTGAGCAAGTCTGGTGCCTCGATAAAATTCGTCAATACGAACTGTTCTGTTTTGACAGATTCTGCCTTTTATTTCGCATTGCCTCTTTTGCTATGTTGGATGAATTTCTTTGATCCATTAATGTCCAGTAGCTTTATGCAATGTCCAGAAGTGTTAAGAATGATTGTGTCACCTCTGAACATGTTAATTTTTATTGTCCACTAACCCTCTAATGAGTTGTTCTAAGTTTGGTGTGGAGGAAGTTTTCAAGGACCAAGAGAGGAGTATGATGCAATATGATCAAGGAGAGTGAAAGCTCTAAGCTTGGGGATGCCCCGGTGGTTAACCCCTGCATATTCTAAGAAGACTCAAGCGTCTAAGCTTGGGGATGCCCAAGGCATCCCCTTCTTCATCGACAACATTATCAGGTTCCTCCCCTGAAAC
The DNA here is from genome assembly GCF_019359855.2 of Lolium perenne. NCBI lineage: Eukaryota > Viridiplantae > Streptophyta > Magnoliopsida > Poales > Poaceae > Lolium > Lolium perenne. Next base: position 47,912,610 of record NC_067245.2, read on the forward strand.
TATATTTTTATTCCATCACATCTTATGTGCTTTTCTTGGAGCGTCGGTTTGTTTTTGTTTTTGTTTTGTTTGAATAAAATGGATCCTAGCATTCATTGTATGGGAGAGAGACACGCTCCGCTGTAGCATATGGACAAGTATGTCCTTAGGCTTTACTCATAATATTCATGGCGAAGTTTCTTCTTCGTTAAATTGTTATATGGTTGGAATTGGAAAATGATACATGTAGTAAATTGCTAAAATGTCTTGGATAATGTGATACTTGGCAATTGTTTTGCTCATGTTTAAGCTCTTGCATCATATGCTTTGCACCCATTAATGAAAAAATACATAGAGCATGCTAAAATTTGGTTTGCATATTTGGTCTCTCTAAGGTCTAGATAATTTCTAGTATTGAGTTTGAACAACAAGGAAGACGGTGTAGAGTCTTATAATGTTTACAATATGTCTTTTATGTGAGTTTTGCTGCACCGGTTCATCCTTGTGTTTGTTTCAAAATAACCTTGCTAGCCTAAACCTTGTATCGAGAGGGAATACTTCTCATGCATCCAAAATCCTTGAGCCAACCACTATGCCATTTGTGTCCACCACACCTACCTACTACATGGTATTTCTCCGCCATTCCAAAGTAAATTGCTTGAGTGCTACCTTTAAAATTCCATCATTCACCTTTGCAATATATAGCTCATGGGACAAATAGCTTAAAAACTATTGTGGTATTGAATATGTACTTATGCACTTTATCTCTTATTAAGTTGCTTGTTGTGCGATAACCATGTTCACTGGGGACGCCATCAACTATTCTTTGTTGAATATCATGTGAGTTGCTATGCATGTTCGTCTTGTCTGAAGTAAGAGAGATCTACCACCTTATGGTTAAGCATGCATATTGTTAGAGAAGAACATTGGGCCGCTAACTAAAGCCATGATTCATGGTGGAAGTTTCAGTTTTGGACATATATCCTCAATCTCATATGAGAAAATTATTAATTGTTGTTACATGCTTATGCATAAAAGAGGAGTCCATTATCTGTTGTCTATGTTGTCCCGGTATGGATGTCTAAGTTGAGAATAATCAATAGCGAGAAATCCAATGCGAGCTTTCTCCTTAGACCTTTGTACAGGCGGCATAGAGGTACCCCTTTGTGACACTTGGTTAAAACATGTGCATTGCGATGATCCGGTAGTCCAAGCTAATTAGGACAAGGTGCGGGCATTATTAGTATACTATGCATGAGGCTTGCAACTTGTAAGATATAATTTACATGATACATATGCTTTATTACTACCGTTGACAAAATTGTTTCATGTTTTCAAAATCAAAGCTCTAGCACAAATATAGCAATCGATGCTTTTCCTCTATGGAGGACCATTCTTTTACTTTTATTGTTGAGTCAGTTCACCTATTTCTCTCCACCTCAAGAAGCAAACACTTGTGTGAACTGTGTATTGATTCCTACATACTTGCATATTGCACTTATTATATTACTCTATGTTGACAATATCCATGAGATATACATGTTACAAGTTGAAAGCAACCGCTGAAACTTAATCTTCCTTTGTGTTGCTTCAATACTTTTACTTTGAATTATTGCTTTATGAGTTAACTCTTATGCAAGACTTATTGATGCTTGTCTTGAAGTACTATTCATGAAAAGTCTTTGCTATATGATTCACTTGTTTACTCATGTCATATACATTGTTTTGATCGCTGCATTCACTACATATGCTTTACAAATAGTATGATCAAGGTTATGATGGCATGTCACTCCGAAATTATCTTTGTTATCGTTTTACCTGCTCGGGACGAGCAGAACTAAGCTTGGGGATGCTGATACATCTCCGACGTATCGATAATTTCTTGTGTTCCATGCCACATTATTGATGATATCTACATGTTTTATGCACACTTTATGTCATATTCGTGCATTTTCTGGAACTAACCTATTAACAAGATGCCGAAGAGCCGATTCTTGTTTTCTGCTGTTTTTGGTTTCGTAAATCCTAGTAAGGAAATATTCTCGGAATTGGACGAAATCAACGCCCGGGTCCTATTTTGCCACGAAGCTTCCAAAAGACCGAAGAGGATACGAAGTGGGGCCACCAGGTGGCCAGACTACAAGGCCGCGCGGCCCAAGCCCTGGCCGCGCCGGCCTGTAGTGTGGGCCCCTCGTGCCGCCTCTTGACCTGCCCTTCCGCCTACTTAAAGCCTCCGTCGCGAAACCCCCGATGCGAGAGCCACGATACGGAAAACCTTCCCGAGACGCCGCCGCCGCCAATCCCATCTCGGGGGATTCAGGAGATCGCCTCCGGCACCCTGCCGGAGAGGGGAATCATCTCCCGGAGGACTCTACGGCGCCATGGTCGCCTCCGGAGTGATGTGAGAGTAGTCTACCCCTGGACTATGGGTCCATAGCAGTAGCTAGATGGTTGTCTTCTCCCCATTGTGCTTAATTGTCGGGTCTTGTGAGCTGCCGAACATGATCAAGATCATCTATCTGTAATTCTATATGTTGCGTTTGTTGGGATCCGATGAATAGAGAATACTTGTTATGTTGATTATCAAAGTTATGTCTATGTGTTGTTTATGATCTTGCATGCTCTCCGTTACTAGTAGATGCTCTGGCCAAGTAGATGCTTGTAACTCCAAGAGGGAGTATTTATGCTTGATAGTGGGTTCATGTCTCCGTGAATCTGGGGAAGTGACAATCTCTAAGATTATGGATGTGCTTTGTTGCCACTAGGGATAAAACATTGGTGCTATGTTCGAGGACGTAGTTACCGATTACATTACGCGCAATACTTAATGCAATTGTCTGTTGTTAGCAACTTAATACCGGAGGGTTCGGATGATAACCTGAAGGTGGACTTTTTAGGCATAGATGCATGCTGGATAGCGGTCTATGTACTTTGTCGTAATGCCCAATTAAATCTCACAATACTCATCATAATATGTATGTGCATGGTCATGCCCTCTTTATTTGTCAATTGCCCAACTGTAATTTGTTCACCCAACATGCTGTTTATCTTATGGGAGAGACACCTCTAGTGAACTGTGGACCCCGGTCCAATTCTCTATACTGAAATACAATCTCTTTGCAATCTTGTTTTTTCTTGTTTTTACGCAAACAATCATCATCCACACTATACATCTAATCCTTTGTTACAGCAAGCCGGTGAGATTGACAACCTCGCTGTTTCGTTGGGGCAAAGTACTTTGGTTGTGTTGTGCAGGTTCCACGTTGGCGCCGGAATCCCTGGTGTTGCGCCGCACTACATCTCGCCGCCATCAACCTTCAACGTGCTTCTTGGCTCCTACTGGTTCGATAAACCTTGGTTTCATACTGAGGGAAAACTTGCCGCTGTACGCATCACACCTTCCTCTTGGGGTTCCCAACGAACGCGTGCTGTACGCGTATCACCCCTCTAGGCGACATCCGTGTCCTTTCAATTGGTATCAGAGCAAGGTCTCTCATTCTTAGGCTTCACCGCCTTGAGAGTAAAGATGTCGGCTAGAGGATTAGTGCACGATAACACTCTTATATTAGATTGCACAAATTATGATGTTTGGAAAATTTGCATGCTTAGTCATTTTCGGGACATTGACCCTCATATGGAGAAAATTGTAGATATAGGTTTTTCTCCTCCTATGGATTCACAAAATCTATCTTTAGAGGATGAGAAAAATTTATATCTCAATTCTCAAGCTTCTAATGTTCTTATGAATGCTTTGCGAGATGTAGGTCTTTTTCCATACTTGCCTTTTTGGAGCGATCATGAGTTATGGACAAAAATTCAAGATAAATATGATGTGTCCAATATTATGAAGGATGATTGCATTGCTTCCACTTCCGGCCGTGATGAGTTCTCATCTTCATCCACTTCACCAAAGTGTGTCAAGACACAAGGTAATGATAAGGTGAGTGGTGATGAAAATTGCAATGTTGATATTGAGCTTTCTATTGATGATTCTTCATCTCTATCTCATTGCAATGTTTCATCTACGGACTCAAACACATCTAGCACTAGAAATGATTTACATGCTTGTGTTGATAGTCCTTGCATACCATGTGTAAGTTGCTTGAAAAAATCTAATGATGATATGCTTGCATTGTCTTGTGTCCATGATAAAAATGATTATATTTCCTCTAGTTGTTGTGTGTCTAACAATGTAGAGGAAACCAAATATTCTATTGGTCAAGACAAGATCTTGAAAGGAGCCTCAAGTAACTCCTCATCTTTATCTCACGGTCCTCATATATGCCTTATGGCCAAGGGTTCCACGGTACCTCCAACCATGGAACCTAATATGTCTCATGGTGATAAGGATGAGGATGAATATGAAGAAGAGGATTGGGTTGTCTCTCTACGCGATAAGGGTAAGAGCGTATTTAAGGTTATTTGCAAAGATAAAATTGCTAGCACTCACTTCTTTGAAATCTGGACTACCGCTATTGAGAGCCAAAAACTTATTTGGATGCATGAGAACACCATTGATAAAAAGGGTGCTCTTGAACGAGAGTATGCCAATGATGTAGCATCCCTAAAGAATGATCTTGAAGAAGAACAAGAGACCATAACCTCTCTTGAAGAGAAACTTGAAACCCTTGAAGTGTCTCAAAATGAAATAGTTTCTAAACTCACTAAGGAAAGAGACCATGCTAAAGCTCAAGTAAAAATGCTTAAAAAGGAAAATCCCAAAGTTGGTGTTGGTCATGATAAACTTGTTAAGGATCTAGATGATCTAGACAAGGCCCACAAGGTCTTGGAGAGCGAACACTCTATCCTCACCAAGTCCCATGAGCAACTTCAAGCTTCCTATTTAAAAGAGCATGCTATGTTACCATCTCTTCTTAATATGTCTTGTGATGATGCTTGTGCTACTAACTCTACTTCTTGTGAAGGCATCTATCTTGAAGGAGAATGTTGAGCTAAGGGCTCAACTTGAATTGCTAACTAGCAATTATGGGAAATCGGAAGAAAATCATGTAAAGCTTTCTAGCTCCCATGAGGATCTTCTAGCCTCCATGATAGGCTAAAGTTAGCTCATGAGGCTATCATATCAAAGGCAACACCTTGAGAGCCTCATGTGGATACTAGCACTACTACCCAAAAATCTATATTGCCATGTGCTAGTCCTAGTAATTCATCCACTCATAGTATTGCTAAATCTTGTGATGAATTATCTTCCTTGCCTTGTTGCTCTAACAATGAAGGTTCTACTTCCTCTAGTACTTGTGTTGTTACTAACCATGTGGAGGAAATCAAAGAGCTCGAGGCCCAAGTCACTTCTTTGAACACCGACTTGGTAAAGAGTCATGAAGGGAAATGCAAACTTGACACGATGTTAAGTGTGCAACAATCCCCCAATGACAAGAGTGGACTTGGATTCAAATCCAACAACAAGAACAAGTCCAAGAACAACAACAACAACAAGAAGGGCCAAGTACAAGTCAAAGACCCGGCCAAGATTGTTTGCTTCAAGTGCAAAATTGAAGGGCACCATGTTAGATCTTGCCCTTTGAAGAAGAAGCAAAAAGGGAAGCGGTCTAAAGCTCAAACTCATATTCAATCTCAAGTTGAAGAAATGCCACTTCCCAAGAAGAATCAAGCCAATGCTCCCATTGTGGAGAAATCTAGTGAGAAGAAGGAGAGGAAAAGAACTTGTTACATATGCCGCGAGAAGGGCCACATCTCCTCCTTTTGCACTATTGGTACCTCATCCAACTCTATCACCGTTGATGATTTTTATTCTCTTCGTAAGGATGAGGGTTGCAATGTGTTTGCCAAATATGTTGGTGCTCAAAGTGGTGTCAAGAAAAGAACCATTTGGGTTGCCAAGCCTATTGTGACTAACCTCCTAGGACCCAACTTAGTTGGGGACCAACAATCCAAAACTTGATCAATAGGTGCATGTTGGAGGGCATTGGAGACTTGGCTACATCATGAAGAATTAAGGGATCTTCATCATTTATATTATCTCAAGCCAAGTCTTGGTTATCTTGCTTCTATCATATATTCAATGTTCCTCCTTGAGGTAACATGTGCTCAACTCATTTATATTGAAAGTTATTTGCCCCTTTGCATGTGTTAGTTTTTGTTCCTAACATGTGTTTGTATAGGTTGTGCTTCCTACTTGCTTTTCTTGAGAAATCAAGTCTATGCATGTTGGGTTGCACACCATGTATTTGTGTTTGTGTTGGAGCCACTTTGCATCTTGTTGTATCTTGTATGGCTCTTATGAGCGATTAATGGACTATCCCATTTTAGGGGAGTGATGTTCCTTTGGGAATTTCATGATCCTAACAATGTGTGTACATGAGGAATATCACTTAGAATTGATATTGCAAGATTATCTAGTCTCTATGTGGTATGTCATCTTCATGAGAAATTCAAATTCTAATGTCCATTAGTATCTCTAGTTGGATCTTATTTTCCTCTTGTGAAAATAAATTCCTTATCACATTATGGGGGAGTAATAAGCTTTGTGCATATTACAAGCCTAGAAAATGTGAACATTTGAGGTTGTGTCACATAGAATTGATATCGTAAATTATCTCTCTCCTATGTGGCATGTTTGCTCAAACAAGCTCCAATTTGCTTAAATAGCTTCATTTCTAATATCTATGTGGATCTTATTTGTGAAAGTTTTTCTTGGAATGGTTTTTCACAACGTGTCCCTCAATACTTTTTGGGAAAACCATGTGCTTCAAGTCATACTATTAATTTCTTTGCATGTTGGTATGAATACTATTAATTGCTTTGCATGTTAGTATGAATACTATTAATTGCCTTGCATGATGATATGGCTAAATGAAGCTATCAAGAAACTATCTTTGCATGATGGTTAACTCTTATCTTTTACCATATGCTTTATTCGTTGTAAATATGATCTTATGTATACTTACAAACTACCACCGGGAAATATTTCCTAATACCTCTTGTCCTAGGACAAGTCGTAATAAATTATGAGGTAGATATTTATTGATCATATCTACATTGGCTCTTGTGTTTAAATTGCCTTATTTTTTGCCATGAATTTGTTGTGCTTTGACTCCCATGTGTCTTCCTTGCAACTTATGGATCTAAGTTGTCTATTCAAAATTTCTAGTATTTTTAGAGGATATAGGTAGCGTGATGATCCTAGTTTTGTGCATTTTGTATTCATATGAAAAATCCTAGATAATGCACCAATCTTGGGGGAGCTCTTCTATATTTATTAGAATGCCTAAGATCTCTTGATCATTATCAAAAATTTGGTTTTGGGAGACATATTTTTTTTTTGGTACGTTGTGCCATCATAAAAAGTGTCGAGTGTTTGGTTTATTTGTTGGAACCTTGCTCTCTTGGGAGTTGGTTATCTCATTCCTTTGTGTTTAGGCTTAATTAGCTTCTTATTATGAGATAAGTCTTTGGAGTAAATCTTGTGTTGATTTGATTCTTTGATATAATTTGGGCAACCATTGTCTCTTGATTTATTTGGTGTTTTGTCCAAATTGTATCTTCCTTTGGTTCTTGAAAGTATTGTGCATGCATTTTTAATATATGTATATCTTATGGCATGTGTTACTTTCTTTGATCCAATATATAAGGTAAACTCCATCAAATCCTAATTTGATTAAGATGTGCATGAAATTCAATTTCATATCTATATGCACATAGTATTGTGGAGTTTGTCCTATATGTTGTAGTGTGTCTAACTACTTCGGACCCAATTAGTTTGGGGACCATTTTGTACTTACCTTTGTGTTAGGTACAATGGATATGCATTGGATGCTTGTCTCACTCTTCAAGACATCAACATGATGAAGAATGAAGAATGAAGTGCAAGTTCAAGATGAGCCAACTCGAAGAGTTCATAAGCTTGAAGCTTGCCATGGAGAAATGAAGTGCAAGTTCAAGATGAGCCATCTCGAAGAGATCCTTTGCTTGAGTCTTGCCATCCATATGGTGATCATGGATATGTGAAGATGCGCCGAAGAAGAAGCTCTCCCATGGTGGATTATGGGGGAGCAATCCACATGGTGGTCATGGTTATGTGAAGATGTGCCGAAGAAGAAGCTCTCCCATGGTGGATTATGGGGGAGCAATCCACAAGACTTCGTCAAGCAAGCACAAGCAAAAAAGGCGTTCTATCTTGTTGAGGTCAAGATCGTCGTCATAGAGCTCAAGTGGAATGCGCAAGTATAAGGTTTGCTCTTGATAGGGTTTCTTTCTCACCAGTCTCATAGTGTAGTTGGAGACCGGTTTATAGTTTAGTTGCCGTACTATCAAGAGGGCTCTCGAGTGAGTAACTCGATCGTATCGTTCGGAGAGAGCTCAAACCTTTGCATCCTTGCATCATCTTTCTTGGTTGTTATTTGTACCCTATCCATGTGATGTTTTAGAGCTTGTGCTTATTCTCATGACAAGCTCTAGTTCATCGAAAACGGATTTCGCATAGATCACTTGTTGCATTTTCGAGTTTGGTTCATCATCTTTCTTGGTTTTATTTGTATCTTATCCATGTTATGTTTTAGAGCTTGTGCTTATTCTCATGACAAGCTCTAGTTCATCGAAAATGGTTTTTGCATGGGCAACTTGTTGCATTTTCAAGATTGGAGGTTTTACCGGTATGTCTTTTTTAGATAGGTCAAACCTTTCATCATTTGTTTCTATCCTCCCTTGTTGGACTATGATGGTTTCCTGCATGATCTTGTAGAGCTTGTTCCTAGCTTTAAAACAAGCCCAAGATCATCAAAATCGGAGTCCGGATGATAAAGTTATGCCCGTTTCAGTTTGATGTTTCTGCCAGTTTTCAAGGGGGCGGATATTCCAGCCCAAGTTTGGGGCGGATAAACCCCCCCCCCCCCCCCCCGAAAAATCTGGTTTTTGGGAAAATCCGGCCAAATATCCGGCTAAATGTCCGGCCCCCATCCAGGGGCATGTTTTCTCATGTTCTTAGCCGATTTTCGGGCCCCGGATATTTTGCAAATATCCGGCCAGGAAAATCCGGCCTGAGCTGACCCAAACGGTCATATTTCGATGGGAGGGGTTATTTAAGACCCCCTTCTTCCTCCTTGGGCAGCTATCTCTTCCCCTTTGTGCTCTCCACCATTGTTGACCTTGAGAGCTTCCCTTTCCCTCTACTCCTCCTATGCTTCTTGAATCTTTTTGAGGGAAAAGGAAGAGGAGATCTAGATCTACATTCCTACCAATCAAATCCATCTCTTTGTGAGGGGAATCCACTAGATCTAGTTCTTGGAGAAATTTGGTGTTCCTCCTCTTATTTGTTCTTCCTCTCTTATTCCCCCAATAGCTTTTGTAGCTTTGTTGGAATTTGAGAGAGAAGGACTTGAGCATCTTTGTGGTGTTCTTGCCATTGCATTTGGTACATCGGTTTGAGTTCTCCACGGTGATTCGTGGTGGTGAAAACAAGAAGGTTGTTACTCTTGGGTTCTTGGAACCCTAGACGGATTCTAGGCCTTTGTGGCGATTTGTTGGAAGCCTCCAATTAAGTTGTGGATGTGTGCCCCAATCTTTGTGTAAGGCTCGGTTTCCGCCTCGAAGGAAATCCCTTAGTGGAACCGTGACCTAGGCCTTTGTGGCGAGGGTCACCGGAGATTTAGGTGAGGCGCCTTCGTGGCGTTCGGTGTGTGGTGTGAGTACCGCATCTTGGGGTGAGGCCTTTGTGGCGTTGGTGTGCATCGAGCAACCACACCTCAAGGTGAGCCTCTTGTGGCGTTCGGGAGCACTAAGCAACCGCACCTCTCCACCGGAGATTAGCACTCGCAAGAGTGTGAACTCCGAGATAAATCATCGTCTCCTGCGTGCCTCGGTTATCTCTATACCCGAGCTCTTTACTTATTCATTTTACCTTGTGATAGCCATCGTGCTTGAAGTTATATATATCTTGCTATCACATACTTGCTTGTATTGCTTAGCATAAGTTGTTGGTGCACATAGGTGAACCATTGCTTACAATAAGTTGTTGGTGCATATAGATGAACAATAGTTTATAGGCTTTGGGCTTGACAAAGTAAACACTAGTTTTATTCCGCATTTGTTAAGCCCATCTCGTAAAAGTTTTAAATCGCCTATTCACCCCCCTCTAGGCGACATCCGTGTCCTTTCATTTTTAAGTTTGGCGTTCTCTATTTATGAGGACAAGCAATACCCCGCCCCAGGAAGAGTTGAGTATGATTAATTTAGAAGACATGCTCACCTTCTTCCTTACCGACCTAAGTAATTTAGGGAAGTATAAAGTTTTTTCCCTTCATTTTAGAAATTTTTGGAACATTTCAATAAATAAGGTCTTTCTTTCACGGGTCAAACAAGACCTAAGACTTAATCTAAAAGAAATTACTAGATTGAATCTATTTCGCATTAAAAAGCCGATTAAAAAAGGGCGAGTGAAGTAAGTGATCGAAAAACTTTGTTCTTTGTTCGTCCTATTTATAAGACTATAAGAGGAGAGCATACAAATAATCTAACTCATTCTTTCATTTTTTTTTATCTCAGTGGCCATCCGCTGGCAGTTTCAGGCTTAATACCAATATTTTAGCAACAAATCTAATAAATCTAATTGTATTGGTTGGTGCTTTGATTTTTTTGGAAAGGGAATGTGTGCGAGTTGTCTATTTCAAGAATGGATTGGATCTATCAGGCTGAATTTATTATTATTATTTTAGGATAAATAAGAAAAGGGTGAACGATCTCGATGAATTACTTCTGAATATTTTTTTACATGTTCTTTGTGTAGAGAAGTTTCACCTCTAAATTCATGTAAAAATATTCTTTGTTGGTTCCTAATATTTCTATGAGAGACCATGAGCTTGTTACTCTTAAAGGGTGACCTCCTAGTTTGCTTGACGGCTAGTGTTCCAGTGATATCTTCGTGAAAGATTGTGAAGAGCTCCGGGTTTCTTCTTCGTGGTTCTTGTAAAGTGTTTATGAAGCTTGACATCTCTAGAGTGGAGGAAAAGTTAGTGATAGTAAATGACATTTGTCCTTCATGGATTGTCTTGAAGAAAAAGGTGAGCCTTCGTGGCACTTGGGAGATGTTCGTGGTAAACCGGATGTCTCCAAGATAATGTACTATACTTCATGTGAGGGAACACGAGAATATATGTTTATCTCCATGTGATTCGGTTATCTCTTTACTCGAGTTAACTTTCCTTGTGATAATTATTGTGCTTGAAGTACTACATCTTGCTTATATCCTCTGGTATATGTCTTGTGTCTATCTTAATTACTTAGTTTAACCTTGTTGTTGGTGTACTTAGTTAAACCTAAATTATTTAGCTTTTATACATGTAAAATAAATGTTAGTTTAATTTCGCATTATTAAAAACCGAATACATAATTTTTTTTAAACACCTTTTCAATCCTGGCGACATCGTGTCCTTACACTAGCCCCAGGCGTGTTTTTTGATTAATATTTATTTTTAAAATCTTAATTTACATATGCTAAAGTTACAGTAAAATAAAAATGTAAAAACCCTAGGAAGGGCTTGTGCCGGCCAACGTCGCACTGTCCATTCCTACAAGAGCAATGCGTCACACACCAACAAATAGACGGCACAGGTGAGATCCGATGAATCTCATGGTGCCGCTTCGGCCCTTTTTGTGGCACCCGACACCCACCAACTCGCTAGAAGGTGGACGTTGAGCCAACCTGCCAGCGTCCTCGTCTCCCCAATTATTCCCTCTGTTCACAGTTACCCTACGTTCTACGTTTACTCAAAGTCAAAATTTACAAAGTCTGACTATAGATATTAAAAAAATATTAATATCTAAAATATAAAATTAGTATGATCATCTTAAAATATATTTTTATATAATATAAATATGCAATTATAGATGTTGATATTTTTTGCTATATCTTTGATCTAACTTGAGAAACTTTGGTACACAGCTAATCTTATCTGGGTTGGGGGACAAGCGCGCAGGTCATACAAGGCTATTCCTACACGACGCCTACACCAAGCAAGCATGCAAGCAAGCTAGTAGGTCGCGTACTCCTGTCCGTAGGCATGGTGTTGACTTGCTCGTCCCAACTCTTCAATCCCGCTGGTTGACCTTCTTGGCGACGCATGTGCTAGCAGCTACTCCTACGTCCTGACCATACATACATACGAGTACTCCTCCAATAGTACACGTGAATACACATTGCATCTAGTCCGTCCACTGAACGTAGAGCCGGTGAGCTCCATCGGTTGGTGCACGATGCACAGTGCAGCTCTGTCTCCTCACATTAACTGTCGATACATTGCATGGTATCAGTGGCGCGCTTAAAGTACCAAGGCGAACACGAGCCATTAACTCCACTGCTACTGCTGGCTGCTCCGCTTTATTCATGCCTCCCCTGCATTGCGTCGCATGCTCTCTCGTCACAGGCAGCGAAAAAGGCCACTTTTAATGCGTCCGTCCAGCCGGCCGGAGAAGCTACCGGTGTGCATATGTCACCGTCTGCGTGTGCAATGCTTGTGGCCTCCTGCCTGGTCAATCTACTCAATCACGATGACCAGAGGGCGGTCAAAGGAAGGGCGACATGCCTGCCCGTCGTGCCATGCGATCTGGATTACCCCATCTCCACCCGCGCCACTCAAAACATGCAGAGTAGTAATAGCGTCCTGTTTGTTTGGGCTTCTGCTTTTGCTGCTTTTAGAGGTCCAAAAGCAGAAGCTCAAACAAACACCCAAAATTTGAGAAGCGCTGTGAGGAAGCGCTTCCGAAAAATGAACTAGCCAACCCGCCTCGGGCGAAAGCAGCTCGGGAGGTGCTTCCCGAGCTTTTCCCTGCTTCCCACATTGCGAATGACTAAACTGCCCTCTATAGTTCACCATATTAACGGAAAACTTGCCACTCCATATATAAGGCAAAGGGTGCCTGTGAAATGGCCACACCCGGACCGGCCCCGACCGTCTCCAACCTCATTTTCCTCTCCTCCATTCCGGTTAGGGTTAGGGCTGGCCGCCGCCGTTGACTTTCCCCGCCGCCGACCGCGTTGTTTCCGGCCGCCGCGTGCAAGGGAGCCCCTCCGCCGCTGACTTCGACGGGGCGCAGCACGGGGCGCGGTCGATCCCGCCGTCCCGGATTCGACGAGGCGCGGCACGGGGCACGCACCACGGGCGCGGTCGATCCGGCGGCCGCCGGATACGAGCACACTGGAGGCACCGCCTCTCCCTCCTTCCCCGCCCCCGCCGCCGGCTCCCGGCCCCGCCGCCAGCGCCTGCCCCGCCGCCAGCGCCCGACCCTGCCGCCAGCGCCTGCCCCGCCGCCAGCGCCCAGCCCTACCGCCAGCTCCCGGCCCCGCCGCCAGCGCCAGCCCCGTCGCCAGATCTTATGTTGATTTCTATTTTAATTTGTTCAAATCTGTGAACATTTATGAGATGTGAGAAATTCGGCCTAAACATGTAGTTCTTTTGGGTTTGTATGGAAAAGCCTTGTAATATAATTGTCGCAAAAATCTTGTATTATCTTACAAAGCACTCCAAAGTTATTCCGATAAAAAGCTGTGTTTTAAAATTATTTAAAAAAGTAACAGGTAAATTAAGGTAATTCAGCTCTTAAATATAGTAATTATATAATAAAACAGCCAGACATAGCTAATTAGTATTAAAACAGCATTTCTACAACATCTTAAACACTCAGGGGCATTACAGGCAATTCACTCCTAAAACCAACAGCAGCAACTGTAAAAAGCACTACTGCCAAACACCAAATCTCTACTTCCAACAGCTGCTTTCCACAGCTGCTTTTTCACAGCCCAACAGCTACAGCTGCTTCCCAAAAGCTGTAGCCCAAACAAACAGACCCTTAGTCGCGTTCCTCAAAAAACATATGGTATGGTGATTTGGGATGTATTTGAAGACAGTGTCGGACAAAAAGAGATCAAAAATCTGTATAAAAAAAACCATTCCTAGCCGTGTCCTTCAAACAGCGTCTGGATGCATGCATTTTAATAGAGGGACCACCCTATGTGAAAAAAGTAGGCGAGAAAAAATGAGGAAAAAAATGACATGTAGAGACTAGGGGTTGCATGCATGCATCCACGCTATTTTTGTGTCCAGCGTCCCCGATAGAGACTCTAATATAGAGGCGCTATTTAGCTTTGGGAATGCGACTGGAAAGTGTGTTTCTCCATTTCTTGTCCGCGGACGCGACTGGAGATGCTCTAACATGTGCAAGTTACTCTATGTTACTTGTGTGGTAGTACCATGGAAGGTCATATTTATTAGGTTGTAGTATTTTTTCTTGGGAAGTGTGATGTTATGGTAATATAGTTAGTCACAATCTCATTCTCTTTATTTATTTAGAGCAATAACAATAGTGTAGCTAGCAACTGGTTGTAGTGGTTTGCCATATCATCTATAGCCAACTTATAGCCATCATCTACAATAGTTGACTCTAAAAATGTATAACTTTATACAAATATGGCCTACCTTTCAATCTCTCAAAGTGTCCAGGAGTACGTACTAGAGCTAGCTCTTGCATTAGAGCTCACTCTCCTTCTCTTTCATATTCTCTCCCATACAATTAAGCATGAATATATTATTTTATCTCTCATAGCCAGCTGACTCGACCTTATTGTACTTGCTCTTATTGTCATGTCACCAAAATGTATTGAAATGTGTGATGTTACTATCTATATTACTTCCACTATGCCGCATTCCATTTGTCCTCGTGAGCAGCGGACCAGTCTAGCAGCACGACCTAAACATCATGACCCCCCGATACATCATGTTTTGGGAGTCCATGCGTCTAGACATGGGTCACAGCAAAACTAGAAAGTAGGACGAGGATAGAAAAACTATAAAAAGGTAAAAACTCGTAATAATATCAAGAAAATGGTTTAAGTTAGAAAACAACCGATATGTATTCATGATGAGTCTTAATTGCATCATTTTTACCTTATAGTTTTTCCCTAGTTACATTCGGATTTTCGTATTCTATCGTGCTTGTGTGCACCCTTCTGTGCTTGTTTCGTCAGGATCCCAAAATCTTAAGTAGCGATGGAAACACCTTTTTAAAGCTATTATTTTTTAAGATAAATTCGTCAAATTGAAGATGCAGAAGTGGTCTGAATATTTATTCACGTATCTAGGTGAAAAGCCATCGAAGAGACTTTAACGAGCAAACATGAGGACACAACCCGCCCGTATCGATGCATGTATCGGGTGTCGACGGATATGTGTCCTCAATTACCTTCACCACATGCAGGAAAATCTGAGATACAACACATAGAAACACCAGAACTCGCGAAAAACTGACCTTCAGGAGGGATTCGAAGGGGGAACTAGCAAGGGACATCGATCTGTGCAACCACGAAGATCATTGGAGGCTCGATCATTATCTTCATCATTGCCATCGCCATCACCACTATCATCATCAACATCTACATCCATTTACCTTCATTTTTCTTGTAATCCCTAGACCTCATTGTGGATTTACACAAGTATCCGTCCATCCATTTTTGTACCACGCGTATCATTATGATGATGTTGATTACCTTTATGAGTGAGTAGTTTGCCTTGTTTTGTGAGAGATGGAGAAACCCTAACATTATTATACTGTGAAATAAAGATTATTCATTCCTTAATCATGATTTGTATGTATTAGTTATATGTCTTGATCTTGTGTGAAGTTGACTGATACGTCCAAATTGCATCACTATTTTATATCATAATTTACTGTTATTTATTGATATATTTCATATTTAGAGATGATACTTATGTTATTTCATCTATTTTTTGAATGTTTGATGATTATTGGAGAACTAACAGCCGGAGTCAGAATTCTGCTGGAAAAAGGACCGTCAAGATACCATATTTCTGAAGAACAACAATTCCCAGAAAATAACCAGAAACTCCTATTTTGCCAGATGATGGAGGAAGCCAGAAGGGGAGTCTGAGGTGGGCTAGGAGGGGCTCACATCACCCCTAGGTGCGGGCCACCCCCTAGCCGCACCTAGGCATGGTGTGGTGGCCCTGGCCCACCTATGATGTCATGCCCTCGCGTATTTCATCCCCCCCCCCCCCCCCCCGAGAACACTAAGACTGGGGGAGTGAACAGAGAAATATTTTGCCACCGCTACGGGGCGGAAAACCACAGAGAGAGAAAAACTCTGCGGCAGGCAGAAATCTGCTGGGGGGAATTCCTTCCCGGAGGGTGAAACCGTCGCCATCGTCACCGCCATCAAGCAGGACTTCATCGGGATCATCATCATCATCTCCACCACCAGCACCATCATCACCGCCATCTCCACTTCGTCCTGCTGTAACATCTTGGGTTTGATACTTGTATAGTTCATAGGGGGAACTTTCTCGGTGTTGATTACTCCTTGTAGTTGATGCTATTGAGTGAAACCATTGAATTAAGGTTTATGTCCAGATTGTTATTCATCATTATATAACCTCTGATTATGATCCACATGATGTCTCGTGAGTAGTTCGTTTAGTTCTTGAGGACATGGAAGGTCATGATGCTAATAGTGGAACTATGTTGAGTAATATTTAATGGTTTGATATTTAAGTTGTGGTGTTACTCTTCTAGTGGTGTCATGTGAACGTCGACTACATGATATTTCACCTTTATGGGCCTAGGGGAATGCATCGTGTATTTGGATACTAATTATGGGGTTGCGGGAGAGATAGAAACCTAAACCCCCGTTAGGAAACCAGTGCATCAGGGAGTGTAGGATCTCAAAGTTTAAGGTTGTGGTTAGATTTATCTTAATTACTTTATTGTAGTTACAGATGCTTGCAAGGGGTATAATCACAAGTATGCATTAGTCCAAGTATGGGTAGTGCATTAGCATAGGTTAACACACACAACAATTACCAAACCAATGAAGATTATTCAGCTATGTGAAGCGAAAACACTTGACGAAATTCTCGTGTGTCCTCAGGAACGTTTAGTCATCATAATTACAACAACCGGCTTGTCCTTTGCTCTGAGAAGGATTGGGCCACTTGCTGCAATTATTATTATTGTATTTTATTTACTCGTACTTTATTTATCTGCAACGCCAAATACCCCTGAAAACATGTTTGTGAGTGTTTACAGTGAATCCTTGATCGAAACTGCTCGTCAACATCTTCTACTCCTCGTTGGTTTGTCACTCTTATTTATCAAAAGTACTACGATACACCCTCTATACTTGTGGGTCATCATTGACAACAAAAATTTGCCTTCGGGAAGAGAGAGGTTACTACTCTTGGGTAGAGGGAATTGTTGAAGGTGCTAGGAGACATGTCGTATCGGATCTTCATTTTACCTATCCAATGGGGGGGTACGAGGAGACTCACTGAACCTATCAATAACCACGGAGAAACCCTTAATTATAGTCGGATTGAAGTCGTTCATTATCAATCACTATGGTGGTTGTGAGGGATGACAATTGATGGTTGATCCATTGTCATAAGTTATGGAGCTCCACCCCATGGATACACATGAACGAAGGGATAGATTTGTTGGAGATATGCCCAAGAGGCAATAATAAATTAGTTATTGTTATATCTTGGTGTTCATGATAAATGTTTACATCCCATGCTATAATTGTATTAACCGAAACATTGATACATGTGTGTTATGTAAACAACAAGGAGTCCCTAGTAAGCTTCTTGTATAACTAGCTTGTTGATTAATAGATGATCATGGTTTCGTGATCATGAACATTGGATGTTGTTAATAACAAGGTTATGTCATTGGGTGAATGATATAATGGACATACACCCAAATAAGCGTAGTATGAGATCAAGTCATTAAGTTCAACTTGCTATAAGCTTTCGATACATAGTTACCTAGTCCTTCGACCATGAGATCATGTAAATCACTTACACTGGAAGGGTACTTTGATTACATCAAACGCCATTGCGTAAATAGGTGGTTATAAAGATGGGATTAAGTATTCGGAAAGTGTGAGTTGAGGCATATGGATCAACAGTGGGATTTGTCCATCCCGATGACGGATAGATATACTCTGGGCCCTCTCGGTGGAATGTCGTATGATTAGCTTGCAAGCATGTGACTGGGTCACAAGAGATGACATACCACGGTACGAGTAAAGAGTACTTGTCGGTAACGAGGTTGAACAAGGTATGGAGATACCGATGATCGAACCTCGAACAAGAAAAGTATCGAGTGACAAAGGGAATCAGTATCGTATGTAAATGGTTCAATCGATCACTAAGTTATCGCTGAATGTGTGGGAGCAATTATGGATCTCCAGATCCCGCTATTGGTTATTGGTCGGAGAGGAGTCTCGACCATGTTTGCATAGTTCACGAACCGTAGGGTGACGCGCTTAAGGTTCGATGTCGCATAAGTAGATTCGGAATATAAGATGGAGACAATGTTTGTTCGGAGTCTCGGATGGGATCCAGGACATCACGAGGAGGTCCGGAATGGTCCGGAGAATAAGATTCATATATGGGAAGTCACTTTCCGGGGTTCAGGAAAGTTCCGGTGTTTTGACCGGAGCTTCTAGAAGGTTCTAGAGGGTCACCAGTGGTCCCACCACCCCGGGAGGGGCCACATAGGCACCACATGGCATGGTGAGTCCTGCCCACTATGACATGTAGGCCCAGGCCGACCCACCCCTAGAGATAAGATCTATCTCCTAATTTAAAGGGTTTAAATCTAGAGATAAGACCTATCCCCTAATTTAAAGGGTTTAGATAAAGAGATAAGGGGATAGGCTTGGGGGGAGTTACCCTCCCCCCATGCCCGGCCAAGGAAGAGGTGGGGCAAAGGGGGAACCCTAGGCCTACCCCTCCCCCTATATAAAGCGGGGAGGGGGTGGCCGGCCACACCAAACCTCACACCAAACCCTGGCCGCCCCCCTCTCTCCTCCATACAACTGCTCCGGCTTAGGCGAAGCCCTGCAGTTCTTCTCCACCAGCACCACCACCATGCCGTCGTGCTGCTGGGATTCCATGGAGATCTACCACACCTCCGCTGCCCACTGGAACGGGGAGAGGACGGGCTTCATCGACACCGTACGCACGACCGAGTACGGAAGTGCTGCCGAATTGCAGCACGGACGATCGACTACATCAACAACGAGATCCAATCTCGTAGGCTTTGGAATCTTCGAGGGTTAGTCTCACATACATCTCGTTGCTTCGATCTTGGTAGATTAGATCTTGGCTTTTTCCATAGATTAGATCTTGGATTTATTCGTCTTTGTGGTAGAAATTTTTTGTTTTCCATGCAACGAACCCATCAGTGGTATCAGAGTCGTGTCTATGCATAGATCTGTTGCACGAGTAGAACACAATGGTTTTGTGGGTGTTGATGCTCTTGTTGTTTTTGGTTAGTGTACTTTGCATCTTGCGGGATGGTGGGATGAAGCGGCCCGGGCTAACTTTACATGACCGCGTCTCATGAGACTTGCTCCACGCTTGACATGCAACTTGTATTGCATAAGTGGCTTTGCGGGTGTCTGTCTCTCTCACCATAGTTAAGATTCAATTTACTCTTTCAATTGACAACATTAGCATCACCGTTGTGGTTCATGTTCGTAGGTAGATTGGATCTTACTCGAAAACCCTAAACCACGTAAAATATGCAAACCAAATTAGAGGCGTCTAACTTGTTTTTGCAGGGTTTGGTGATGTGATATGGCCATGATGTGATGATTATATTTGATGTATGAGATTTTCATTATTGTAATATGGCAACCGGCAGGAGCCTAATGGTTGTCTTTAAATTTGTTAAGACCTGCGTGTCTATTCATCATGGAATAGCTTTATTTCAAGTAGTTGTTATAGTAGCTATAAATGATGGACAACCATGAAGTGGCGCCATGGACCTTGGTGCAATGCTGGTGATGATGGAGATCATGCTCGTGTGCTTTGGAGATGGAGATCAAAAGCACAAGAAGAAAGGCCATATCATATCACATATTATGTATTGCATGTGATGTTAATCCTTTATGCATCTTATCTTGCTTAGATCGCGACGGTAGCATTATAAGATGATCCCTCACATTAATATCAAGATAATAAAGTGTTCTCCCCTCGTATGCACCGTTGCTATAGTTTGTCGTTTTGAAGCATCTCGTGATGATCGGATGTGATAGATTCTACGTTCACATACAACAGGTGTAAGCCATGTTGCACATGCGGAAATACTTGGGTTTGCTTGACAAGCCTAGCATGTACAGACATGGCCTCGGAACACAGGAAACCGAAAGGTTGAACACGAGTCATATGGATGATATGATCAACATGTTGATGTTCACCATTGAAGCTACAACATCTCACGTGATGATCGGTTTTGGTGTAGTGGATATGGATCGTGTGCCACTAAATAACTATGAGGATGTTGTATTAAGTGGGAGTTCATTAGTAATTAGATTAAAACATGAACTAATTATCATGAACATAGTCTGAATAGTATTTTGAATTAAATTTGTAGAATTGGCATGCGTTATCTACAATGCGCTAGTCTTGTAATTGAGATAGAAATACTGTTAAGTCTGACAAGTAACTTTATGGACTGGTACCGTATTGTTAAAGAATCAAGAAATGATTAAGTCCTATTGCAAACTTTTAGTAAACCTCACATTGCTGATTCAAGGAGCAATGGTTTCAATTAGTACCTAAAATCATCTTGTCTCCGTGAAACTTGAAGTTCAAATCCGTTTGAAAAGTAAGGAGCTAGAAATTTTGTTTTCAGAAATAAGTAAGGTATGAGATATATATGATATCTAAGACCTTATTGCAAGATGATAGAATATAATCTAGTGAGATTACATAAACTCATAAGTTTTATGGGAATGTACGAAGGTTGAAGACGCCAGGCGTCCCAATCCTCCAACTAGTTGGGTACTAACGATATTCACATATCAATGAAGTGATCGTCCTTAGTATGCACCGTTGCTAAGACTCGTCGTTTCGAAGCATCACGTGATGATCGGGTGTTATAGATTCTACGTGTGCATACAACGGGTGCAAGCCAGATTTGCACATACGAGTATTAAGGTTAAACTTTACGAGCCTAGCATGTACAGACATGGTCTCAGAAAGTCGTCATGATTTGATGGATAAAATTATGAGTAAAATTGTTCATCACATTAAAAAAGTTACTAATAGTGAAATCTGAAAATCTTGTCATGTGATGATCAACTTCAAAGAAATAACCTCAAGGTTATTGGTATTTGACCAACGGACCTAGAAGTTATTTAAGGTGAAGTGTTTTCTGAAAATGAGGAAAGCTAAAAGAGAAACTGCAAAAGATTTTGGCAGAAAAGAAAGAAAAGACTAGAAAGTCTAGCTCATTGTATATAGATGATATACATGTTATGAATGTATTCCTTGTTTGGTCACACAATGAAAGTCTTGGGTATTTGTACCATATTGGTTGGTATGAGGTGTCATACAAAACAACGCAATACAAGAATACAATGGCCTAAGTGACTGAAAAGGAATATGGTAGGAATGCACGTCTGGAACAAAATAAAGTGTTATTGTGTTCATCGTTGTCATTCTACCTAGCCCTTCAGATTTATAATAAAGAACTTTATAATTGTTGTTTTGTTCTAGTCAAATGAAAACAATGAGTTGTTCAAATTATGACAGTATTCCATGTACGATGGATAAGTTATTATAAATCTTTGTGGTGAAGCACACATGCATAACACTGACGCTAAAATGCAATAAGGCAAATGATGTGAATTCCACTTATTAGTGGAACCGCCGTTTAGGTCATGTTAGAAAGGAACGCATGAAGGAACTCCATGCAAATGGATTTTTGGAGTCATTTGATTTTTGAATCGTTTGGCGCTTGCAAATCTCTTCTAAAGAGAATGACTGAAATTCCGTTCATAGGCCGAAAAGTTGAACGGGCAACTAACTTAGTGGAAACATACATGATGATGTATGTGGTTCACTGGGCATAGTTGTGTGCGGGAGATTCTTCTATTTCATGAAAACTTCCAACAATGAATTGAGTGTATATATGTGGATATATTTATTCGATAAGGAAGAAGTTTGAAACATTTGAGTGGATTCAAATAAATTTCAGCATGATGTGGAAATCATCGTAATAGAAAAGTCAAATATGTGTGATTGGATCATGGTGGAAATATTTGAATTACGAGTTTTAGCGAACATCTAAGAGAGTTATGAAATTGTTCTACAACCTCACGTTTCTTGGAGTATCATAGTGATGATGGAGGGTCCGAGTGACGTATCCAAATCTGTTGGATTAATGATGAGATAAAATAAAATGACGCCATTATATTTTTGTGGATTATGCTTTAGAGACTACCGCTTTTACACTAAATAGAGTGTCATCATAATCCGTTGAAATGACACCATATGAGTTATGGCATGGGTATAAACCCTAATAGTCCTTTCTTAAATTTTGGTATGCGTAGAATAAGTAAATGAGTTTACAACTAGAATCGAATGAATGTCTTTGTTGGTTATCCCAGAGAATTGATTGGGAATTCTTTCCACTATGAAGTCAAAGACAAAAGTGTTTGTCGATGTTTCTTACTTATTTCCAAGAAATTGTTTCTAGCGATGTATTTGAGTGGGAGGACAATGGAACTTGATAAGCTTTATGAACCTGAGCATGATGATCAGAGTAGCGCAGCATCGGAAATGGTTCTGGAAGCGGCCACGACGATCATAGCTCCCATGTCTACAAAAGTGTTATAGTCATGGAGATCGAAGTACCCATTGAACCTTGTAGGTATGGTTTACTTTGTGATCAAATAAATGATTTGTGGACAAAGGATTGATTTTGAACAATGATAAACCAACTGCATACAAAGAAGTTATTATGGGCCCTGACTCCGTTAAAATGGTTATGCGCCATGAAATCCAAGATAGGTGAATACTTTTTGAAAGTAAATGGATCTACAAAATTGATGGACTTGGATGGAATATCCTTGAAGAAGCTCGACTTGTCGAAAAGTTGTTTACGACAAAGTTCAAAGAGTTGACTACGATAAGATTAGATCTTTCGTAGCAATGCTTATAGTCTATGTGGATTATTCTAGTAATCGCTACATATTTCTTTTATGAGATATGATAGTAGGATGGTAGAAATACATTCCTTACCAGAAGTGTGTATGAAGGATGTATACTAGATACAAACCAAAGAGTTTTGCTAGTCCGTGGAATACTAGATGGGTATACAAACTTCACTGGATGAAGTAAGTATCACACAGTTGGAATCTTCACCGGATGGAATAATCAAAGAGTTTTTGATTTCATCAGAAGCGATGAAGATGCTTGCATTTGCAAGAAATTAAGTGGGAGCGCTGAGACATAGTTATAATATTATATGTGGCTGACATATCATTGATTATAAATGATGTAATTATATACTTGATGTGATTAAAATGTTTCATTGAGAATTAACTTCAATGAAAGAATATGGACTGAAACATATTTAGTGTCAAGATCTATGAAGATAGATTAAAACACATAATAAGTTTAAGTCAAAGTACATAGAATGAATATTGAAGTAGTTCAATATAAAAATATTAAGAAGGTGTTCTTTTCCATGTGAAGGTTTAACAAGACTTGAGTGTATTTGACACTCGATGAGTAAAAACACATGAGTGATTTTAGATCACGAATAATATGTACAAAATCAGATATCATGTGCTCTAAAGTGTTATGACCATATACCAGAATGATTCATGCAATGATCATTGGACAACAGTAAGAATATCCCTGAGTGCTTTTGAAGAACCAAGGATATATATATAGTTTTGTATGGGATAATGATAAATAAATCACTGTAAGGTGTTGCACCGATATTAGTTTGGTCTCATATAAAAGTAAAATTTCAATCTCAATTAGGCTAAGTGTTGTTTAAAAGGTAGCACAATGAGCTAGAAGAAGTCTATGCTAGATTTAGATGAGTTCTAAATATTGTGACGGATTCTACAAACAAAGGCAGAGTATGTCATTGTTTTGACAATGACTGAGGATGTTAAATCGAGGAGTTCTTTGAGAACTTGGTGTAGTTACGATAGTGTCAGAACTTTGAAGCTATATTGTGTGTGACAATATTAGTGACTTATTTCAGACCGCGGAATTAAGGTTCCACCAGAGGACTAAGCATATATAATTAATGCCGACTCATTTGGAAAATGAGTGATGCGTTGAGACGCAAATGAATTGCAAAATACATACGTTTCTGAGCGTGTCAGATCCGTTGACTAAAATCTCTCCCGTGAGCAAAACATGATAAGCACCAGAAGGCCAAGGTGTTATATCTTTACAAATGTAAACTAGATTATTGACTCTAGTGCAAGTGGGAGACTATTGGAGATATGCCCAAGAGGCAATAATAATTTAGTTATTGTTATATCTTGGTGTTCATGATAAATGTTTACATCCCATTCTATAATTGTAACCGAAACAATGATACATGTGTGTTATGTAAACAACAAGGAGTCCCTAGTAAGCCTCTTGTATAACTAGTTTGTTGATTACGTGATCATGAACATTGGATGTTGTTAATAACAAGGTTATGTCATTGGGTGAATGATATAATGGACATACACCCAAATAAGCGTAGCATGAGATCAAGTCATTAAGTTCAACTTGCTATAAGCTTTCGATACATAGTTACCTAGTCCTTCGACCATGAGATCATGTAAATCACTTACACCGGAAGGGTACTTTGATTACATCAAACACCATTGCATAAATGAGTGGTTATAAAGATGGGATTAAGTATTCGGAAAGTGTGAGTTGAGGCATATGGATCAACAGTGGGATTTGTCCATCCCGATGATGGATAGATATACTTGAAGGAGATATGCCCTAGAGGCAATAATAAAGTGGTTATTATTTATATCTTTATGTTTATGATAAATGTTTATATATCATGCTAGAATTGTATTAACCGAAACATTAGTACATGTGTGATATGTAGACAAACAAGAAGTCCCTAGTATGCCTCTTAAACTAGCTTGTTGATTAATGGATGATTAGTTTCATAATCATGAACATTGGATGTTATTAATAACAAGGTTATGTCATTGTGTGAATGATGTAATGGACACACCCAATTAAGCGTAGCATAAGATCTCGTCATTAAGTTATTTGCTATAAGCTTTCGATACATAGTTACCTAGTCCTTATGACCATGAGATCATGTAAATCACTTATACCGGAAAGGTACTTTGATTACACCAAACACCACTGCGTAAATGGGTGGCTATAAAGGTGGGATTAAGTATCCGGAAAGTATGAGTTGAGGCATATGGATCAACAGTGGGATTTGTCCATCCCGATGACGGATAGATATTCTCTGGGCCCTCTCGGTGGAATGTCGTCTAATGTCTTGCAAGCATATGAATGAGTTCATAAGAGACCACATACCACGGTACGAGTAAAGAGTACTTGTCAGGAGACGAGGTTGAAAAAGGTATAGAATGATACTGAAGATCAAACCTCGGACAAGTAAAATATCGCGAGACAAAGGGAATTGGTAATGTATGTGTATGGTTCATTCGATCACTAAAGTCATCGTTGAATATGTGGGAGCCATTATGGATCTCCAGATCCCGCTATTGGTTATTGGTCGGAGTGAGTTCTCAACCATGTCCGCATAGTTCTCGAACCGTAGGGTGACACACTTAAAGTTGGATGTTGAAATGGTAGCACTTGAATTATGGAATGGAGTTCGAATATTTGTTCGGAGTCCGGATGAGATCCCGGACATCACGAGGAGTTCCGGAATGGTCGGAGAATAAGATTCATATATAGGATGTCATTTTATGTGAAATAAAATGTCGCGGAAGGTTCTATGGAAGGTTCTAGAAGGTTCTAGAAAAGTCCGGAAGAAACCACCAAGGAAGGTGGAGTCCACAAGGGACTCCACCTCCATGGCCGGCCAGCCCTAGTGGGGGTGGAGTCCCAAGTGGACTCCACCATAGGGGGCCGGCCACCCCCACATGGGAGGTGGGAATCCCACCTTTGGGTGGGAGTCCTAGTTGGGCTAGGTTTGCCCTCCTATGGAAGGTTTTGGTTTCGGGTCTTATTCGAAGACTTGGACACCAACACTTGGGATCCACCTATATAATGAGGGGCCAAGGGAGGGGGCCGGCCACCCCAAGACCATAGCTTGGCCGCCCCCCTTGAGTGGCCGGCCACCCCCTCCCAAACCCTAGCTTTGCTCCTCCACTTCATATTGTCCGGTTTGCTTAGCGAAGCTCCGCCGGACTTCTACACCGCCACCGACACCACGCCGTCGTGCTGTCGGATTCAAGAGGAGCTACTACTTCCGCTGCCCGCTGGAACGGGGAGGTGGACGTCGTCTTCATCAACAACCGAACGTGTGACCGAGTACGGAGGTGCTTTGCCCGTTCGTGGCGCCGGAACCGATCGTGATCAAGATCTTCTACGCGCTTTTGCAAGCGGCAAGTGATCATCTACCGCAGCAACAAGAGCCTCCTCTTGTAGGCTTTGGAATCTCTTCAAGGGTGAGACTCGATACCCCCTCGTTGCTACCGTCTTCTAGATTGCATCTTGGCTTGGATTGCGTGTTCGCGGTAGGAAAATTTTTGTTTTCTATGCAACGTTATCCTACGGTGGTATCGAGCCGTGTCTATGCATAGATGGTTGCACGAGTAGAACACAATGGTTTGTGGGCGTTGATGCTCTTGTTATCTTTAGTTTGAGTACTTTGCATCTTTATGGCATAGTGGGATGAAGCGGCTCGGACTAACTTTACATGACCGCGTTCATGAGACTTGTTCCTCGTTCGACATGCAACTTGTATTGCATAAGAGGCTTTGCGGGTGTCTGTCTCTCCTACTATAGTAAAGATTCAATTTACTCTTCTATTGAAAACATTAGTATCAACGTTGTGGTTCATGTTCGTAGGTAGATTAGATCTCTCTCGAAAACCCTAAACCACGTAAAATATGCAAACCAAATTAGAGACGTCTAACTTGTTTTTGCAGGGTTTGGTGATGTGATATGGCCATAATGTGATGATGAATATGTATGAGATGATCATTATTGTATTGTGGCAACCGGCAGGAGCCTTATGGTTGTCTTTAAATTTCATGTTGAGTAGTATTTCAAAGTAGTTGTAATAGTTGCTACATGGAGGACAATCATGAAGACGGCGCCATTGACCTTGACGCTACGCCGACGATGATGGAGATCATGCCCGAAGATGATGGAGATCATATCCGTGCTTTGGAGATGAAGATCAAAGGCGCAAGAACAAAAGGGCCATATCATATCACATATGAGCGCATGTGATGTTAATCCTTTTTATGCATCTTATTTTGCTTAGATCGCGACGGTAGCATTATAAGATGATCCCTCACTAAAATCTCAAGATAATAAAGTGTTCATCCTTAGTAGCACCGTTGCCAAGTCTTGTCGTTTGAAGCATCTCGTGATGATCGGGTGTGATAGATTCAATAAGTACATATGACGGGTGCAAGGCAGTTTTGCACATGCGGATACTAAGGTGGCCTTGACGAGCCTAGCATGTACGGACATGGTCTCGGAACACGTGATACCGAAAGGTAGAGCATGAATCATATGGTTGATATGATGAACACTTTGAGTGTTCGCCATTGAAATCACACCTTTTCTCGTGATGATCGGGTTTAGGTGCGGTGGATTTGGTTCGTGTGATCACTAAGACAATGCGAGGGATATTGTTTTGAGTGGGAGTTCACTTAGGTTTTTAATTATGTTGAATTAAAATTTGAACTCAATTTGTCATAAACTTAGTCTAAACTATTGCAAATATATGTTGTAGAGATGGCGTCCCCAATCAATTTTAATCGGTTCCTAGAGAAAGAGAAACTTAAGAGCAACGGTAGCAACTTCACCGATTGGTTCCGTCATGTGAGGATCTTCCTCTCGGCGGAAATCTGCAATTTGTGCTTGATGCACCGCTAGGTGACCCTCCTGAGAAGATGAATCCGATGAAGTAAAAGCTGTTTACGCGACTCGGAAAACTCGGTACTCTCAAGTTCGGTGTGCCATCTGTGCGGTCTGGAATCCGATCTTCAAAAACGTTTTGAGCACCATGATCCTCATGAGTTGATGAATGAGCTGAAAGCTATATTCGAGACTCATGCGGCCGTGGAATGCTATGAAGCATCGAAACATTTCTTGGTGTATGATGGAAGAAGGCAGCTCCGTTAGTGAGCACATGCTCGCCATGACCGGGCATGCGAAGAAACTCGATGACTTGGGAATAGTGATTCCTAACAGACCGGGGATTAATCGTGTCCTTCAATCAACGCCACCAAGTTACAAGAACTTTGTGATGAACTACAATATGCGTAACATGAACAAGGAGTTACACGAACTTTTTGGCATGCTAAAAGCTGCCGAGATTGAGATCAAGAAAGAGCACCAAGTGTTGATGGTCAACAAGACCACCAGTGTCCAGAAACAGGGCAATTCTAAGGGAAAATTCCAGAAGGGAGTCAAGAAAGCTGCCACGCCTCCTAAGAAACCTAAGAACGGCCCTAAGCCCGATGCTGAGTGCTATTATCGCAAGGAGAAGGGACACTTTGGAAGCGTAATTGCTCCAAGTATCCGGCTGATCCGAAGAGCGGCCTTGTCAAGAAGAAGAAAGAAGGTATATTTGATATACATGTTATAGATGTTCATTTCTTTGGTTCTCGTTCTAGTACTGGGTATTTGATACCGGTTCGGTTGCTCATATTTGTAACTCGAAACAGGAACTAAAGAATAAACGACAACTATTTGAAAGATGAAGTGACGATGCGCGTTGGAAACGGATCCAAGGTCAATGTGATCGCAGTCGGCACACTTCCTCTACATCTACCTTCGGGATTAGTTTTAAGCCTAAATAATTGCTATTATGTACTGCGTTGAGCATGAACATTATATACGGATCTTGTTTAATGCAAGACGGTTATTCATTCAAGTCGAGAATAATGGTTGTTCTATTTTTATGAATAATATCTTTTATGGTCGAGCACCACAAAAGAATGGCTTATTTCTGTTAGATCTCGATAGTAGTGATACGCACATACATAACATTGATGCTAAGCGAATTAAACTTAATGATAATTCTACTTATATGTGTTGCTGTCGTCTTGGTCATATTGGAGTGAAACGCATGAAGAAACTCCATACCGATGGATTACTTGAATCACTTGACTTTGAGTCACTTGATAGATGCGAAGCATGTCTAATGGGAAAAATGACAAAGACTCCATTTTCTGGTATGATGGAGCGAGCTATCGACTTATTGGAAATCATACATACCGATGTATGTGGACCAATGAGCGTAGCATCGCGCGGTGGTTATCGTTATGTTCTAACCTTCACGGATGATCTGAGTAGATATGGGTATATCTATTTCATGAAACATAAATCCGAAACTTTCGAGAAGTTTAAGGAATTTCAAAGTGAAGTAGAAAATCAACGTAACAAGAAGATCAAATTTCTACGATCTGATCGTGGAGGTGAATATCTCGAGTTATGAGTTTGGCATGCATTTAAAGAAATGCGGAATACTTTCACAATTGACACCGCCGGGAACACCTCAACGAAACGGTGTGTCCGAACGTCGTAATCGAACTCTCTTAGATATGGTTCGTAGTATGATGTCTCTTACTGATTTGCCGTTATCATTTTGGAGTTATGCATTAGAGACAGCCGCATTCACTTTAAATAGAGCACCATCAAAATCCGTAGAAACGACACCGTATGAATTGTGGTTTAATAAGAAACCTAAGCCGTCGTTCTGAAAGTTTGGGGTTGCGAAGCCTATGTAAAGAAGTTACAACCGGACAAGCTAGAACCCAAAGCGGAGAAATGCGTCTTCATAGGTTACCCTAAGGAAACTATAGGGTACACTTTCTATCACAGATCCGAAGGCAAAATCTTTGTTGCTAAGAACGGAACCTTTCTTGAGAAAGAATTTCTCACTAAAGAAGTGACTGGAAGAAAAGTAGAACTCGATGAGATTGATGAATCTATACTCGTTGATCGAGTAGCGCAAAGCGGGAAGTTGTACTGTACCGCCTACACCGGCAACGAGAGGAAGCTAATGATAATGATCATGAAACTTCGAACGAGGAAACTATCGAACCTCGCAGATCGACAAGGGAACGTGCCACTCCTGATTGGTATGATCCTTGTCTAAATGTCATGATTGTAGATAACAATGATGAGGACCTGCGACGTATGAAGAAGCGATGATGAGCCCAGATTCCAACAAATGGCAAGAAGCCATGAAATCCGAAATGGGATCCATGTATGATAACAAAGTATGGACTTTGGTAGACTTACGATAGCCGAAAGGCTGTCGAGAATAAATGGATCTTCAAGAGAAAAACAGATGCCGATGGTAATATTTCTGTCTATAAAGCTCGACTTGTCGCAAAGGGTTTCCGACAAATTCAAGGAGTTGACTACGATGAGACTTTCTCACCTGTAGCGAAGCTAAAATCTGTGAGGATTTTGTTAGCAATAGCTGCATTTTTCGATTATGAGATTTGGCGAGATGGATGTCAAAACGGCGTTCCTTAATGGAGACATTGAGGAAGAGTTGTATATGGTACAACCCAAAGGTTTTGTCGATCCTAAAAATGCCGACAAAGTATGCAAACTTCAGCGTTCAATCTATGGACTGAAGCAAGCATCAAGAAGTTGGAACCGACGCTTTGATAAGGTGATCAAAGACTTCGGGTTTATACGGTGTCATGGAGAGGCCTGTATTTACAAGAAAGTGAGTGGGAGCTACGTAGCATTCCTGTTATTATATGTAGATGACATATTATTGATCGGGAATGATATAGAACTATTAAGCAGTTGTTAAGGGATATTTGAATAATAGTTTTTCAATGAAAGACCTTGGTGAAGCATCATATATATTAGGCATCAAGATTTATAGAGATAGATCAAGACGCCTAATAGGGCTATCACAGAGTACATATCTGGACAAGATTCTAAAGAAGTTTAGAATGGACGAAAGTAAGAAAGGGTTCTTACATATGTTACCAGGCAAGGTATTGAGTAAAACTCAAGTACCGGCTACTGAAGAAGAAAGAGAAAGGATGAGTAACATCCCCTATGCTTCGGCGATAGGCTCTATTATGTATGCCATGCTATGTACAAGACCGGATATAGCACATGCCGTTAGTTTGACTAGCGAGATATCAAAGTGATCCAGGAATGGAACAACTGGACAGCGGTCAAGAATATCCTGAAGTACTTGAAAAGAACTAAGGATATGTTTCTTTGTTATGGAGGTGACCAAGAGCTCGTTGTAACAAGTTACACCGATGCAAGTTGGAACAACGATCCCGATGACTCTAAGTCACAACTGGGTACGTGTTTATATTGAATGGTGCTGCGATGGGCTGGGCAAGCTCGAAGCGGTGCACGGTGGCGAAGTCTTCAACAGAATCGAGTACATAAGCGGCTTCAGAGGCTTCATCGAAGCGGTATGGATGAAGAGGTTCATTGTAGAGCTCGGTGTGGTTCCTAGTGCATTGGACCCATTAATCATTCTTGTGATAACATGGGTGCCATCGCCAATGCACAAGAGCCAAGGTCACACAAGAGGCTGAAGCATATCAAGCTGCGTTACCACTCGATTCGCGAGTACATCGAAGATGGAGAAGTAAAGATTTGCAAAGTACACACTGATCTGAATGTAGCAGATCCGTTGACTAAAGCTCTCCCTAGGGCAAAGCATGACCAACACCAAAATGCCATGGGTGTTAGGTATATTACAATGTAATCTAGATTATTGACTCTAGTGCAAGTGGGAGACTGAAGGAGATATGCCCTAGAGGCAATAATAAAGTGGTTATTATTTATATCTTTATGTTTATGATAAATGTTTATATATCATGCTAGAATTGTATTAACCGAAACATTAGTACATGTGTGATATGTAGACAAACAAGAAGTCCCTAGTATGCCTCTTAAACTAGCTTGTTGATTAATGGATGATTAGTTTCATAATCATGAACATTGGATGTTATTAATAACAAGGTTATGTCATTGTGTGAATGATGTAATGGACACACCCAATTAAGCGTAGCATAAGATCTCGTCATTAAGTTATTTGCTATAAGCTTTCGATACATAGTTACCTAGTCCTTATGACCATGAGATCATGTAAATCACTTATACCGGAAAGGTACTTTGATTACACCAAACACCACTGCGTAAATGGGTGGCTATAAAGGTGGGATTAAGTATCCGGAAAGTATGAGTTGAGGCATATGGATCAACAGTGGGATTTGTCCATCCCGATGACGGATAGATATTCTCTGGGCCCTCTCGGTGGAATGTCGTCTAATGTCTTGCAAGCATATGAATGAGTTCATAAGAGACCACATACCACGGTACGAGTAAAGAGTACTTGTCAGGAGACGAGGTTGAAAAAGGTATAGAATGATACTGAAGATCAAACCTCGGACAAGTAAAATATCGCGAGACAAAGGGAATTGGTAATGTATGTGTATGGTTCATTCGATCACTAAAGTCATCGTTGAATATGTGGGAGCCATTATGGATCTCCAGATCCCGCTATTGGTTATTGGTCGGAGTGAGTACTCAACCATGTCCGCATAGTTCTCGAACCGTAGGGTGACACACTTAAAGTTGGATGTTGAAATGGTAGCACTTGAATTATGGAATGGAGTTCGAATATTTGTTCGGAGTCCCGGATGAGATCCCGGACATCACGAGGAGTTCCGGAATGGTCCGGAGAATAAGATTCATATATAGGATGTCATTTTATGTGAAATAAAATGTCGCGGAAGGTTCTATGGAAGGTTCTAGAAGGTTCTAGAAAAGTCCGGAAGAAACCACCAAGGAAGGTGGAGTCCACAAGGGACTCCACCTCCATGGCCGGCCAGCCCTAGTGGGGGTGGAGTCCCAAGTGGACTCCACCATAGGGGGCCGGCCACCCCCCACATGGGAGGTGGGAATCCCACCTTTGGGTGGGAGTCCTAGTTGGGCTAGGTTTGCCCCCTCCTATGGAAGGTTTTGGTTTCGGGTCTTATTCGAAGACTTGGACACCAACACTTGGGATCCACCTATATAATGAGGGGCCAAGGGAGGGGGCCGGCCACCCCAAGACCATAGCTTGGCCGCCCCCCTTGAGTGGCCGGCCACCCCCTCCCAAACCCTAGCTTTGCTCCTCCACTTCATATTGTCCGGTTTGCTTAGCGAAGCTCCGCCGGACTTCTACACCGCCACCGACACCACGCCGTCGTGCTGTCGGATTCAAGAGGAGCTACTACTTCCGCTGCCCGCTGGAACGGGGAGGTGGACGTCGTCTTCATCAACAACCGAACGTGTGACCGAGTACGGAGGTGCTGCCCGTTCGTGGCGCCGGAACCGATCGTGATCAAGATCTTCTACGCGCTTTTGCAAGCGGCAAGTGATCATCTACCGCAGCAACAAGAGCCTCCTCTTGTAGGCTTTGGAATCTCTTCAAGGGTGAGACTCGATACCCCCTCGTTGCTACCGTCTTCTAGATTGCATCTTGGCTTGGATTGCGTGTTCGCGGTAGGAAAATTTTTGTTTTCTATGCAACGTTATCCTACAATACTCTGGGCCCTCTCGGTGGAATGTCGTCTGATTAGCTTGCAAGCATGTGACTGGGTCACAAGAGATGGCATACCACGGTACGAGTAAAGAGTACTTGTCAGTAACGAGGTTGAACAAAGTATGGAGATACCGATGATCGAACCTCGGACAAGTAAAGTATCGCGTGACAAAGGGAATCATATGAAAATGGTTCAATCGATCACTAAGTTATTGCTGAATGTGTGGGAGCCATTATGGATCTCCAGATCCCGCAATTGGTTATTGGTCGGAGAGGAGTCTCGACCATGTCTGCATAGTTCACGAACCGTAGGGTGACGCGCTTAAGGTTCGATGTCGCATAAGTAGATTCGGAATATAAGATGGAGACAAAGTTTGTTCGTAATCTCGGATGGGATCCAGGACATCACGAGGAGGTTCGGAATGGTCCGGAGAATAAGATTCATATATGGGAAGTCACTTTCCGGGGTTCAGGAAAGTTCCGGTGTTTTGACCGGAGCTTCTAGAAGGTTCTAGAGGGTCACCAGTGGGCCCACCACCTCGGGAGGGGCCACAAAGGCGCCACATGTCATGGTGGGTCCTGCCCACTGATACGTCTCCGACGTATCGATAATTTCTTATGTTCCATGCCACATTATTGATGTTATCTACATGTTTTATGCACACTTTATGTCATATTCGTGCATTTTCTGGAACTAACCTATTAACAAGATGCCGAAGTGCCAGTTGCTGTTTTCTGCTGTTTTTGGTTTCAGAAATCCTAGTAAGGAAATATTCTCGGAATTGGACGAAATCAACGCCCAGGGGCCTATTTTTCCACGAAGCTTCCAGAAGTCCGAAGATGAAACGAAGAGGGGCCACGAGGCAGCCAAACCCTAGGGCGGCGCGGCCCCACCCCTGGCCGCGCCGGCCTATGGTCTGGGCCCCTCGCGCCGCCTCTTGACCTACCCTTCCGCCTACTTAAAGCCTCCGTGACGAAACCCCCAGTACCGAGAGCCACGATACGGAAAACCTTCCAGAGACGCCGCCAACGCCGATCCCATCTCGGGGGATCCAGGAGATCGCCTCCGGCACCCTGCCGGAGAGGGGATTCATCTCCCGGAGGACTCTACGCCGCCATGGTCGCCTCCGGTGTGATGAGTGAGTAGTCTACCCCTGGACTATTGGTCCATAGCAGTAGCTAGATGGTTGTCTTCTCCCCATTGTGCTATCATTGTCGGATCTTGTGAGCTGCCTAACATGATCAAGATCATCTATCTGTAATTCTATATGTTGCGTTTGTTGGGATCCGATGAATAGAGAATACTTGTTATGTTGATTATCAAAGTTATATCTACGTGTTGTTTATGATCTTGCATGCTCTCCGTTATTAGTAGATGCTCTGGCCAAGGTGATGCTAGTAACTCCAAGAGGGAGTATTTATGCTCGATAGTGGGTTCATGTCTCCGTGAATCTGGAGGGGTGACAAGAACCTCTAAGGTTATGGATGTGCTGTTGCCACTAGGGATAAAACATTGGTGCTATGTTCAAGGATGTAGTCACTAGTTACATTACGCGCAATACTTAATGCAATTGTCTGTTGTTAGCAACTTAATACTGGAGGGGGTTCGGATGATAACCTGAAGGTGGACTTTTTAGGCATAGATGCAGTTGGATGGCGGTCTATGTACTTTGTCGTAATGCCCAATTAAATCTCACTATAATCGTCATGATATGTATGTGCATGGTCATGCTCTCTTTATTTGTCAATTGCCCAACTGTAATTTGTTCACCCAACATGCTGTTTGTCTTATGGGAGAGACACCTCTAGTGAACTGTGGACCCCGGTCCAATTCTCTTTACTGAAATACAATCTACTGCAATACTTGTTCTACTGTTTTCTGCAAACAATCATCTTCCACACAATACGGTTAATCCTTTGTTACAGCAAGCCGGTGAGATTGACAACCTCACTGTTTCGTTGGGGCAAAGTACTTTGGTTGTGTTGTGCAGGTTCCACGTTGGCGCCGGAATCCCTGGTGTTGCGCCGCACTACATCCCGCCGCCATCAACCTTCAACGTGCTTCTTGACTCCCTCTTTTGGTTCGATAAACCTTGGTTTCTTACTGAGGGAAACTTGCTGCTGTACGCATCACACCTTCCACTTGGGGTTCCCAACGAGCGTGTGCTTTACGCGTCATCAAGCTAAATTTCTGGCGCCGTTGCCGGGGAGATCAAGACACGCTGCAAGGGGAGTCTCCACTTCTCAATCTCTTTACTTTGTTTTTATCTTGCTTAGTTTTATTTATTACTTTGTTTGCTGCACTAAATCAAAATACAAAAAAAAAATTAGTTACTTGTTTTACTTTATAATATCATGCATGTTTTTATTACACTAGTTTGGCATAATGGACAAGAATGATCTTCTTATTCTATTTCCTGATTTAAAACATGGATTGTTTGATGCGAAAATTAAAAAACCTATGGAACCTTATTTGCATGCTGGTAGTAATATTAGTATGAACGCTTTGAACACCATTGTTGATAATAATATAGAAAGTTCTAAGCTTGGGGAAGCTGGTTTTCATGATCTTTTTATTCCCCCAAGCATTGAGGAGAAAATTTACTTTGATGATACTTTGCCTCCTATTTATGATAATAATATTGGTCTTTTAGTACACTTTGTTATGGAGGATAAATTTGATTATGATTACAATATGCCTCCTATATTTGATAATGAGAATAATAATGATAGCTACTTTGTTGAATTTGCTCCCACTACAACTAATAAAATTGATTATGCTTATGTGGAGAGTAATGATACTTTTATGCATGTGAATAAGAATGCCTTATGTGATACTTATATTGTTGAGTTTGTTCATGATGCCTCTGAAAATTATTATGAGAGAGGAAAATATGGTTGTAGAAATTTTCATGTTACTAAAATGCCTCTCTATGTGCTGAAATTTTTGAAGCTACACCTGTTTTATCTTCCTGATCTTGTCATTTTGCTCTTCATGAATTTATTTGTGTACAAGGTTCCTTTTCATAGGAAGCATGTTAGACTTAAATGTGTTTTGGATTTGCTTCTTGATGCTCTCTTTTGCTTCAAATACTATTTCTTGCGAGTGCATCATTAAAATTGCTGAGCCCATCTTAATGGCTATAAAGAAAGAACTTCTTGGGAGATAACCCATGTGTTATTTTACTACAGTACTTTGTTTTTATTTTGTGTCTTGGAAGTTGTTTACTACTGTAGCAACCTCTCCTTATCTTAGTTTTGTGTTTTGTTGTGCCAAGTTGAGCCGTTGATAGAAAAGTAAGTACTAGATTTGGATTACTGCACAGTTCCAGATTTCTTTGCTGTCACGAATCTGGGTCCACCTCCCTGTAGGTAGCTCAGAAAATTAAGCAAATTTACGTGCATGATCCTCAGATATGTACGCAACTTTCATTCAATTTGAGCATTTTCATTTGAGCAAGTATGGTGCCATTTTAAAATTCGTCAATACGAACTGTTCTGTTTTGACAGATTCTGCCTTTTATTTCGCATTGCCTCTTTTGCTATGTTGGATGAATTTCTTTGATCCACTAATGTCCAGTAGCATTATGCAATGTCCAAAAGTGTTAAGAATGATTGTGTCACCTCTGAATATGTTAATTTTTATTGTGCACTAACCCTCTAATGAGTTGTTTCGAGTTTGGTGTGGAGGAAGTTTTCAAGGATCAAGAGAGGAGTATGATGCAACATGATCAAGGAGAGTGAAAGCTCTAAGCTTGGGGATGCCCCGGTGGTTCACCCCTGCATATATTAAGAAGACTCAAGCGTCTAAGCTTGGGGATGCCCAAGGCATCCCCTTCTTCATCGACAACATTATCAGGTTCCTCCCCTGAAACTATATTTTTATTCCATCACATCTTATGTGCTTTTTCTTGGAGCGTCGGTTTGTTTTTGTTTTTTGTTTTGTTTGAATAAAATGGATCCTAGCATTCACTTTATGGGAGAGAGACACGCTCCGCTGTAGCATATGGACAAGTATGTCCTTGGTTTCTACTCATAGTATTCATGGCGAAGTTTCTCCTTCGTTAAATTGTTATATGGTTGGAATTGGAAAATAATACATGTAGTAATTGCTATAAATGTCTTGGGTAATGTGATACTTGGCAATTATTGTGCTCATGATTAAGCTCTTGCATCATATGCTTTGCACCCATTAATGAAGAAATACATAGAGCATGCTAAAATTTGGTTTGCATATTTGGTTTCTCTAAGGTCTAGATAATTTCTAGTATTGAGTTTGAACAACAAGGAAGACGGTGTAGAGTCTTATAATGTTTTCAATATGTCTTTTATGTGAGTTTTGCTGCACCGGTTCATCCTTGTGTTTGTTTCAAATAAGCCTTGCTAGCCTAAACCTTGTATCGAGAGGGAATACTTCTCATGCATCCAAAATACTTGAGCCAACCACTATGCCATTTGTGTCCACCATACCTACCTACTACATGGTATTTTCCGCCATTCCAAAGTAAATTGCTTGAGTGCTACCTTTAAATTCCATCATTCACCTTTGCAATATATAGCTCATGGGACAAATAGCTTAAAAACTATTGTGGTATTGAATATGTAATTATGCACTTTATCTCTTATTAAGTTGCTTGTTGTGCGATAACCATGTTCACTGGGGACGCCATCAACTATTCATTGTTGAATTTCATGTGAGTTGCTATGCATGTCCGTCTTGTCTGAAGTAAGAGAGATCTACCACCTTATGGTTAAGCATGCATAATGTTAGAGAAGAACATTGGGCCGCTAACTAAAGCCATGATCCATGGTGGAAGTTTCAGTTTTGGACATATATCCTCAATCTCAAATGAGAAAATTATTAATTGTTGTTACATGCTTATGCATAAAAGAGGAGTCCATTATCTGTTGTCTATGTTGTCCCGGTATGGATGTCTAAGTTGAAGAATAATCAATAGCGAGAAATCCAATGCGAGCTTTCTCCTTAGACCTTTGTACAGGCGGCATAGAGGTACCCCTTTGTGACACTTGGTAAAAACATGAGCATTGTGATGATCCGGTAGTCCAAGCTAATTAGGACAAGGTGCGGGCACTATTAGTACACTATGCATGAGGCTTGCAACTTATAAGATATAATTTACATGATACATATGCTTTATTACTACCGTTGACAAAATTGTTTCATGTTTTCAAAATCAAAGCTCTAGCACAAATATAGCAATCGATGCTTTTCCTCTATGGAGGACAATTCTTTTACTTTCAATGTTGAGTCAGTTCACCTATTTCTCTCCACCTCAAGAAGCAAACACTTGTGTGAACTGTGCATTGATTCCTACATACTTGCTTATTGCACTTATTATATTACTCTATGTTGACAATATCCATGAGATATACAT
This sequence comes from Lolium perenne, assembly GCF_019359855.2. Classification (NCBI taxonomy): domain Eukaryota; kingdom Viridiplantae; phylum Streptophyta; class Magnoliopsida; order Poales; family Poaceae; genus Lolium; species Lolium perenne. The sequence continues at coordinate 47,951,552 of NC_067245.2, forward strand.
GTTACAAGTTGAAAGCAACCGCTGAAACTTAATCTTCTTTTGTGTTGCTTCAATGACTTTACTTTGAATTATTGCTTTATGAGTTAACTCTTATGCAAGACTTATTGATGCTTGTCTTGAAGTGCTATTCATGAAAAGTCTTTGCTTTATGATTCACTTGTTTACTCATGTCATATACATTGTTTTGATCGCTGCATTCACTACATATGCTTTACAAATAGTATGATCAAGGTTATGATGGCATGTCACTCCAGAAATTATCTGTGTTATCGTTTTACCTGCTCGGGACGAGCAGAACTAAGCTTGGGGATGCTGATACGTCTCCGACGTATCGATAATTTCTTATGTTCCATGCCACATTATTGATGTTATCTACATGTTTTATGCACACTTTATGTCATATTCGTGCATTTTCTGGAACTAACCTATTAACAAGATGCCGAAGTGCCGATTCTTTGTTTTCTGCTGTTTTTGGTTTCAGAAATCCTAGTAAGGAAATATTCTCGGAATTGGACGAAATCAACGCCCAGGGGCCTATTTTTCCACGAAGCTTCCAGAAGTCCGAAGACGAAACGAAGAGGGGCCACGAGGCAGCCAAACCCTAGGGCGGCGCGGCCCCACCCCTGGCCGCGTCGGCCTATGGTCTGGGCCCCTCGCGCCGCCTCTTGACCTACCCTTCCGCCTACTTAAAGCCTCCGTGACGAAACCCCCAGTACCGAGAGCCACAATACGGAAAACCTTCCAGAGACGCCGCCAACGCCGATCCCATCTCGGGGGATCCAGGAGATCGCCTCCGGCACCCTGCCGGAGAGGGGATTCATCTCCCGGAGGACTCTACGCCGCCATGGTCGCCTCCGGTGTGATGAGTGAGTAGTCTACCCCTGGACTATGGGTCCATAGCAGTAGCTAGATGGTTGTCTTCTCCCCATTGTGCTATCATTGTCGGATCTTGTGAGCTGCCTAACATGATCAAGATCATCTATCTGTAATTCTATATGTTGCGTTTGTTGGGATCCGATGAATAGAGAATACTTGTTATGTTGATTATCAAAGTTATGTCTACGTGTTGTTTATGATCTTGCATGCTCTCCGTTATTAGTAGATGCTCTGGCCAAGTTGATGCTAGTAACTCCAAGAGGGAGTATTTATGCTCGATAGTGGGTTCATGTCTCCGTGAATCTGGAGGGGTGACAAGAACCTCTAAGGTTATGGATGTGCTGTTGCCACTAGGGATAAAACATTGGTGCTATGTTCAAGGATGTAGTCACTAGTTACATTACGCGCAATACTTAATGCAATTGTCTGTTGTTAGCAACTTAATACTGGAGGGGGTTCGGATGATAACCTGAAGGTGGACTTTTTAGGCATAGATGCAGTTGGATGGCGGTCTATGTACTTTGTCGTAATGCCCAATTAAATCTCACTATAATCATCATGATATGTATGTGCATGGTCATGCTCTCTTTATTTGTCAATTGCCCAACTGTAATTTGTTCACCCAACATGCTGTTTGTCTTATGGGAGAGACACCTCTAGTGAACTGTGGACCCCGGTCCAATTCTCTTTACTGAAATACAATCTACTGCAATACTTGTTCTCATCGTTTTCGCAAACAATCATCTTCCACACAATACGGTTAATCCTTTGTTACAGCAAGCCGGTGAGATTGACAACCTCACTGTTTCGTTGGGGCAAAGTACTTTGGTTGTGTTGTGCAGGTTCCACGTTGGCGCCGGAATCCCTGGTGTTGCGCCGCACTACATCCCGCCGCCATCAACCTTCAACGTGCTTCTTGACTCCTACTGGTTCGATAAACCTTGGTTTCTTACTGAGGGAAACTTGCTGCTGTACGCATCACACCTTCCACTTGGGGTTCCCAACGAGCGTGTGCTTTACGCGTCATCACCCACTATGACATGTAGGCCCAGGCCGGCCCACCCCTAGAGATAAGATCTATCTCCTAATTTAAAGGGTTTAAATCTAGAGATAAGATCTATCTCCTAATTTAAAGGGTTTAGATAAAGAGATAAGGGGATAGGCTTGGGGGGAGTTATCCTCCCCCCATGCGCCGGCCAAGGAAGAGGTGGGGCCAAGGGGGGAACCCTAGGCCGACCCCTCCCCCTATATAAAGCGGGGAGGGGGTGGCCGGCCACACCAACCCTCACACCAAACCCTGGCCGCCCCCCTCTCTCCTCCATACAACTGCTCTGGCTTAGGCGAAGCCCTGCAGTTCTTCTCCTCCACCACCACCACCACGCCATCGTGCTGCTGGGATTCCGTGGAGATCTACCACACCTCCGCTGCCCGCTGGAACGGGGAGAGGACGGGCTTCATCGACACTGTACGCACGACCGAGTACGAAAGTGCTGCCGGATTGCAGCACGGACGATCGACTACATCAACAACGAGATCCAATCTCGTAGGCTTTGGAATCTTCGAGGGTTAGTATCACATACATCTCGTTGCTTCGATCTTGGTAGATTAGATCTTGGCTTTTCCATAGATTAGATCTTGGATTTATTCGTCTTTGCGGTAGAATTTTTTTGTTTTCCATGCAACGAACCCATCAAGATTATCCTAGCTAATTATGATTAATACCTTGCTAGCGGTGTATCACACCTCCTAGAGAACTCTTTAGCCCATTGCAGTTTCATCTAAAAACCTTCGTTATCATCCTCTAGGTTGGAATCTCTAGTTCTCTAGCATTTGGTTTACTCAAACAATCATCATGATATGTATGTGCATGGTCATGCTCTCTTTATTTGTCAATTGCCCAACTGTAATTTGTTCACCCAACATGCTGTTTGTCTTATGGGAGAGACACCTCTAGTGAACTGTGGACCCCGGTCCAATTCTCTTTACTGAAATTCAATCTACTGCAATACTTGTTCTCTTGTTTTACGCAAACAATCATCTTCCACACAATACGGTTAATCCTTTGTTACAGCAAGCCGGTGAGATTGACAACCTCACTGTTTCGTTGGGGCAAAGTACTTTGGTTGTGTTGTGCAGGTTCCACGTTGGCGCCGGAATCCCTGGTGTTGCGCCGCACTACATCCCGCCGCCATCAACCTTCAACGTGCTTCTTGGCTCCTCCTGGTTCGATAAACCTTGGTTTCTTTCTGAGGGAAAACTTGCTGCTGTGCGCATCATACCTTCCTCTTGGGGTTCCCAACGAACGTGTGAGTTACACGCCATCAAGCTTTTTTTCTGGCGCCGTTGCCGGGGAGATCAAGACACGCTGCAAGGGGAGTCTCCACTTCTCAATCTCTTTACTTTGTTTTTGTCTTGCTTAGTTTTATTTACTACTTTGTTTGCTGCACTAAATCAAAATACAAAAAAATTAGTTGCTAGTTTTACTCTATTTTGTTATCTTGTTTGCTATATCAAAAACACAAAAAAATTAGTTACTTGCATTTACTTTACTTATTTCATCATGTTTCCTTTTAATTTTACCACGAAAGATATACCGGTAGGACGTGGGTCTATAGTTGGGAGAAATAATATAGAAGAATTTTTCAATCATGTTAGTACCATTGAAAATTTTGAAGATAGACACTTGGTAGACCTTGCGCCTACTTATAAAATTGCTGCTGCGCATTTAGTTTGCCTGTTGGAAACTAAATTTGTTAATCTTAATCCTATAATCCAACACATGTTTCTCACACTTGGTGATATGGAAGAAGGAGAAAAGAAAGATTTTGTTTTAGAAACCCTTCTTAGAGAATTTGGTGGTCTAGCAAGAGAAGCTAGAAAGGTCTTTGCTAAATTTAATATGCTTGGTTCTCATACCAATTTTGTTAGTCTCCTTGAAAAGATGGACATGGATAGAATAAGATACACTAATAATATTGATGATGGTGGGGAGATCAAAGCACCAATACCATGTAAACTCTTAGCTATGAATGATGCACTAGAAAATAACTATGCTTGGCTTGTTCCTGAAAATTTGTTTGATGAGAGTAGCACGCCTAAGACTAATGAAAAGGGAGATGCTAAAACTTATGTATCTAATATATTATGCCTGGTTGAGAAAACTCCGCACCCCGCTGAGAACACACCATCTCTTGATAATACTTGATACACACTTTCTGCGCCTAGCTGAAAGGCGTTAAAGAAAAGCGCTTGTGGGAGACAACCCATGTTTTTACCTACAGTACTTTGTTTTTATTTTTTGTCTTGGAAGTTGTTTACTACTGTAGCAATCTCTCCTTATCTTAGTTTTGTGTTTTGTTGTGCCAAGTTAAGCCGTTGATAGAAAAGTAAGTACAAGATTTGGATTACTGTGCAGTTCCAGATTTCTTTGCTGTCACGAATCTGGGTCTACCTCCCTGTAGGTAGCTCAGAAAATTAAGCCAATTTACGTGCATGATCCTCAGATATGTACGCAACTTTCATTCAATTTGAGCATTTTCATTTGAGCAAGTCTGGTGCCATTTTAAAATTCGTCAATACGAACTGTTCTGTTTTGACAGATTCTGTCTTTTATTTCGCATTGCCTCTTTTGCTATGTTGGATGAATTTCTTTGATCCACTAATGTCCAGTAGCATTATGCAATGTCCAGAAGTGTTAAGAATGATTGTGTCACCTCTGAATATGTTAATTTTTATTGTGCACTAACCCTCTAATAAGTTGTTTCGAGTTTGGTGTGGAGGAAGTTTTCAAGGATCAAGAGAGGAGTATGATGCAACATGATCAAGGAGAGTGAAAGCTCTAAGCTTGGGGATGCCCCGGTGGTTCACCCCTGCATATTCTAAGAAGACTCAAGCATCTAAGCTTGGGGATGCCCAAGGCATCCCCTTCTTCATCGACAACATTATCAGGTTCCTCCCCTGAAACTATATTTTTATTCCATCACATCTTATGTGCTTTGCTTGGAGCGTCGGTTTGTTTTTGTTTTTTGTTTTTGTTTTGTTTGAATAAAATGGATCCTAGTATTCACTTTATGGGAGAGAGACACGCTCCGCTGTAGCATATGGACAAGTATGTCCTTGGTTTCTACTCATAGTATTCATGGCGAAGTTTCTCCTTCGTTAAATTGTTATATGGTTGGAATTGGAAAATGATACATGTAGTAATTGCTATTAATGTCTTGGGTAATGTGATACTTGGCAATTGTTGTGCTCATGTTTAAGCTCTTGCATCATATGCTTTGCACCCATTAATGAAGAAATACATAGAGCATGCTAAAATTTGGTTTGCATATTTGGTTTCTCTAAGGTCTAGATAATTTCTAGTATTGAGTTTGAACAACAAGGAAGACGGTATAGAGTCTTATAATGTTTTCAATATGTCTTTTATGTGAGTTTTGCTGCACCGGTTCATCCTTGTGTTTGTTTCAAATAAGCCTTGCTAGCCTAAACCTTGTATCGAGAGGGAATACTTCTCATGCATCCAAAATACTTGAGCCAACCACTATGCCATTTGTGTCCACTATACCTACCTACTACATGGTATTTTCCGCCATTCCAAAGTAAATTGCTTGAGTGCTACCTTTAAAATTCCATCATTCACCTTTGCAATATATAGCTCATGGGACAAATAGCTTAAAAACTATTGTAGTATTGAATATGTAATTATGCACTTTATCTCTTATTAAGTTGCTTGTTGTGCGATAACCATGTTCACTGGGGACGCCATCAACTATTCATTGTTGAATTTCATGTGAGTTGCTATGCATGTCCGTCTTGTCTGAAGTAAGAGAGATCTACCACCTTATGGTTAAGCATGCATATTGTTAGAGAAGAACATTGGGCCGCTAACTAAAGCCATGATCCATGGTGGAAGTTTCAGTTTTGGACAAATATCCTCAATCTCAAATGAGAAAATTATTAATTGTTGTTACATGCTTATGCATAAAAGAGGAGTCCATTATCTGTTGTCTATGTTGTCCCGGTATGGATGTCTAAGTTGAGAATAACCAATAGCGAGAAATCCAAATGCGAGCTTTCTCCTTAGACCTTTGTACAGGCGGCATAGAGGTACCCCTTTGTGACACTTGGTCAAAACATGTGCATTGTGATGATCCGGTAGTCCAAGCTAATTAGGACAAGGTGCGGGCACTATTAGTACACTATGCATGAGGCTTGCAACTTGTAAGCTATAATTTACATGATACATATGCTTTACTACTACCGTTGACAAAATTGTTTCATGTTTTCAAAATCAAAGCTCTAGCACAAATATAGCAATCGATGCTTTTCCTCTATGGAGGACCATTCTTTTACTTTCAATGTTGAGTCAGTTCACCTATTTCTCTCCACCTCAAGAAGCAAACACTTGTGTGAACTGTGCATTGATTCCTACATACTTGCTTATTGCACTTGTTATATTACTCTATGTTGACAATATCCATGAGATATACATGTTACAAGTTGAAAGCAACCGCTGAAACTTAATCTTCTTTTGTGTTGCTTCAATGCTTTTACTTTGAATTATTGCTTTATGAGTTAACTCTTATGCAAGACTTAATTGATGCTTGTCTTGAAGTGCTATTCATGAAAAGTCTTTGCTATATGATTCACTTGTTTACTCATGTCATATACATTGTTTTGATCGCTGCATTCACTACATATGCTTTACAAATAGTATGATCAAGATTATGATGGCATGTCACTCCAGAAATTATCTCGTGTTATCGTTTTACTGCTCGGACGAGCAGAACTAAGCTTGGGGATGCTGATACGTCTCCAACGTATCGATAATTTCTTATGTTCCATGCCACATTATTGATGTTATCTACATGTTTTATGCACACTTTATATCATATTCGTGCATTTTCTGGAACTAACCTATTAACAAGATGCCGAAGTGCCAGTTGCTGTTTTCTGCTGTTTTTGGTTTCAGAAATCCTAGTAAGGAAATATTCTCGGAATTGGACGAAATCAACGCCCAGGGGCCTATTTTTCCACGAAGCTTCCGTAAGTCCGAAGACGAAGCAGAAGTGGGGCCACAGTGGTGCCCAAACCCTAGGGCGGCGCGGCCCCCCTTGCCCGCGCCGGCTATGGTGTGGGGCCCCCGTGCCCCCTCTGACTTGCCCTTCCGCCTACTTAAAGCCTCCGTGACGAAACCCCCTTGCACCGAGAGCCACGATACGGAAAACCTTCGAGAGACGCCGCCAACCCCGAGCCCCTCTCGGGGGATCCAGGAGAGCGCCGCCGGCACCCAGCCGGAGAGGGGAATCATCTCCCGGAGGACTCTACGCCGCCATGGTCGCCTCCGGTGTGATGTGTGAGTAGTCTACCCCTGGACTATGGGTCCATAGCAGTAGCTAGATTGTTGTCTTCTCCCCATTGTGCTATCATTGTCGGATCTTGTGAGCTGCCTAACATGATCAAGATCATCTATCTCGTAATTCTATATGTTGCGTTTGTTGGGATCCGATGAATAGAGAATACTTGTTATGTTGATTATCAAAGCTATGTCTATGTGTTGTTTATGATCTTGCATGCTCTCCGTTATTAGTAGAAGCTCTGGCCAAGTTGATGCTAGTAACTCCAAGAGGGAGTATTTATGCTCGCCCGAGGGTTCATGTCTCCGTGAATGCGGAGGTGACAAGAACCTCTAAGGTTATGGATGTTGTTGCCACTAGGGATAAAACATTGGTGCTATGTTCAAGGATGTAGTCACTAGTTACATTACGCGCAATACTTAATGCAATTGTCTGTTGTTAGCAACTTAATATCGGGAGGGGGTTCGGATGATAACTTTGAAGGTGGACTTTTTAGGCATAGATGCATCTTTGGATGGCGGTCTATGTACTTTGTCGTAATGCCCAATTAAATCTCACTATACTCATCATGATATGTATGTGCATGGTCATGCTCTCTTTATTTGTTAATTGCCCAATCGTAATTTGTTCACCCAACATGTCGTTTGTCTTATGGGAGAGACACCTCTAGTGAACTGTGGACCCCGGTCCAATTCTCTTTCTTGAAATTCAATCTCTTGCAATACTTGTTCTCTGTTTTTTACGCAAACAATCATCTTCCACACAATACGGTTAATCCTTTGTTACGACAAGCCGGTGAGATTGACAACCTCACTGTTTCGTTGGGGCAAAGTACTTTGGTTGTGTTGTGCAGGTTCCACATTGGCGCCGGAATCCCTGGTGTTGCGCCGCACTACATCCCGCCGCCATCAACCTTCAACGTGCTTCTTGGCTCCTCCTGGTTCGATAAACCTTGGTTTCTTTCTAAGGGAAAACTTGCTGCTGTGCGCATCATACCTTCCTCTTGGGGTTCCCAACGAACGTGTGAGTTACACGCCATCAGCGCAACACCAGGGATTCCGGCGCCAACGTGGAACCTGCACAACACAATCACAGAACTTTGCCCCAACGTAACAGCGAGGTTGTCAATCTCATCGGCTTGCTGTAAACAAAGGATTAGATGTATAGTGTGGATGATGATGTTTGTTTGCGAAGAACAGTAAAGAACAATTGCAGTAGATTGTATTTCAGATGTAAAGAATAGGACCGGGGTCCACAGTTCACTAGTGGTGTCTCTCCCATAAGATAGCAGATGTTGGGTGAACAAATTACAGTTGGGCAATTGACAAATAAAGAAGGCATAACAATGCACATACATATATCATGATGAGTACTATGAGATTTAATCAGGGCATTACGACAAAGTACATAGACCGCCATCCAAAGATGCATCTATGCATAAAAAGTCCACCTTCGTGTTATCATCCGAACCCCTCCGTATTAAGTTGTAAATAATGGACAATTGCATTAAGTATGGTGCGTAATGTAATCAACACAAATATCCTTAGACAAAGCATCGATGTTTTATCCCTAGTGGCAATAGCACATCCACAACCTTAGAACTTTCTCACATCGTCCTGCATTTAATGGAGGCATGAACCCACTATCGAGCATAAATACTCCCTCTTGGAGTCACAAGTATCAACTTGGCCAGAGCCTCTACTAGCAACGGAGAGCATGCAAGAACATAAATAACATATATGATAGATTGATAATCAACTTGACATAGTATTCAATATTCATCGGATCCCAACAAATACAACATGAAGGATTACAAATAGACGATCTTGATCACGATAGGCAGCTCACAAGATCGAACATGATAGCACAATGAGGAGAAGACGACCATCTAGCTACTGCTATGGACCCATAGTCCAGGGGTGAACTACTCACACATCGATCCGGAGGCGATCATGGCGATAAAGAGACCTCCGGGAGATGATTCCCCTCTCCGGCAGGGTGCCGGAGGCGATCTCCTGAATCCCCCGAGATGGGATTGGCGGCGGCGGCGTCTCTGGAAGGTTTTCCGTATCGTGGCTCTCGGTACTGGGGGTTTGGCGACGGAGGCTTTAAGTAGGCGGAAGGGCGGAGTCGGGAGAGTCACGGGGGCCCCACACGCTAGGGCCACGCAGGCCCCCTCTAGGCCGCGCCGCCCTAGTGTGGCGGCGCCCCGTGGCCCCACTTCGTCTCCCCTCCGACTTCTGGAAGCTTCGTGCAAAAATAGGCCCATGGGCGTTGATTTCGTCCAATTCCGAGAATATTTCCTTACTAGGATTTCTGAAACCAAAAACAAGCAGAAACAAAGAATCGGCTCTTCGGCATCTCGTCAATAGGTTAGTGCCGGAAAATGCATAAATATGACATATAATGTGTATAAAACATGTGAGTATCATCATAAAAGTAGCATGGAACATAAGAAATTATAGATACGTTTGGGACGTATCAGCATGCTTGACACACATGTGAAGGTGAAATCTTAGGCCATAACTCATGACATGTATAGTAATACTCCAGTAGGAGTAGCCTAGAAATTTTTTTTTCTGAATTTTCTCTGTATTTCCTCTTGGAACACGGTAGCTAGGTAACTGAGACACGACCGCAGACGCAGGTCCATGACATGGTGTGCGAGTTCGCAACACGCCACCTGCTGCCACGTCGCGTCGGGCCAGACACCCGTGATTAGTGTGGTGCTGGCTATGAGTCACTCGAGCTAAATATGTTTGTTTGTTTGTTTCAAAATGTTTTCAGAGATGGAGTATGTCATTAAATGAAAAAGGAGTCAAAGGATGCGAGTGATCAGACGTGTAACTATGCAAAAGTCAGGGACACCCCCTCCCAACTTTGAAAGATTTAGTGATATAATTTTATAGAGTTTAAAAGGGAAAACTTAGCGCGAGGAATGGTTGGCAAACATAAAAAAGCTTGCGAGGAGGTGCATGCGAAGGCAGGCATGGTTTGCACACATGCAAACCTAAGCTCTTGAAACATGGCAGCCATGTAATAGAGGCACGGCCATGGGCGTCAAGCCATGGCATGGCATGCGAGCTCGCAACATGCCACCTGCTTCCACGCCGCACGAGTCAGACACCCACGATTAATGTGATGCCTGCTATATGAGTCACTTGCGTTAAATATGTTTGTTTGTTTCGAAAATGTTTCCAGGAATGGTTTATGTCATTATGAGGTAAAATGAGTCAAAGGATGCGACTGACCAATGGTGTAGCTATGCACAAGGGGGGGACAACCCCTCCCAACTTTTAAAGATTTACCAATAGAAGTTTTTATAGAGTTTAAACGGGAAAACTTAGGGGTGCGAGTAGGCACATGCGAGGATAGGCATGGTTTGCACACACGAAGGTGAGCTCTTAGGCCATAAGAGTGACAAAGTAATATTCTATTAGGGTTAGCCGAGAAGAGTAATATTCTCTTAGGATTAGTCGAGAAGAGTTTTTTCCAAATTTTCTTTGTATTTGCTCTTAGGACACAATGGATACGTAATAGAGACACGGTCATAGTCGTCTGGCAGTGGCATGGCTTGCAAGCTCGCAACATGCCATATGCTGCCACGCCGCATCAGTCTGGCCACCTGCAATTAGTGGGACACTAGCTACTAGTCACTCAAGCTAATTATGTTTGTTTGTTTTGAAATATTTTCAGAGATGGAGTATGTCATTACGGGAAAAAGGAGTCAAAGGATGCAAGTGACCAGTGGTGTAGCTATGCACAAGTCAAGGACCCCCTCCCAACTTTAAAAGATTTACCAATAGAGTTTTTTTATAGTTTAAAAGAGAAAACTTAACGCGAGCAATAGTTGGCACACAAAAAAAAGCTAGAGTAAGTCCATGAGTGGCATAGTGTTAAAGTAGCAAAGAACATTTTTTTTCTGAATTTCTTCCTATTTGCTCTTGGGACACGGTAGCTAGGTACCATGGACACGGCCACGGGCGCCAGGCCATGGCATGGCGTGGGCGCTCACAACATGCCACCTACTGCCACGCCGCACCAGGCCAGGAACCCGTGATTAATGCGATACTAGCTATGAGTCACTCACGCTAAATATGTTTGTCTGTTTCGAAAATGGTTCCATAGGTGGAGTATGTTATTACGGAAAAGGGGTCAAAGGCTGTGAATGACCAGATGTGTAGCTTTGCACAAGTTACGGCCACCCCTCCCAACATTGAAAGAATTACTGAATAATTTATTTTACAAAGTTTAGAATGGAAAAAATAACGCCAACAATGTTTGACACATGGAAAAATTTGCGAGCAGGTGCATGCCTCGTCAGGCATGCTTGACACACATGTGAAGGTGAGATCTTAGGCCATAACTCATGACATGCACAGTAATACTTCAATAGGAGTAGTCAAGAAGAGTTTTTTTTCTTCTGAATTTTCTTCGTATTTCCTCTTGGAACACGGTAGCTAGGTAACGAGACACGACCACGGACTCGGGGCCATGGCATGGCGTGCGAGCTCACAACACGCCACCTGCTGCCACGTCGCATCGGGTCAGACACCCGCGATTAATGCGGTGCTAGCTATGAGTCACTCGCGCTAAATGTTTTTGTTTGTTTCGAAAATGTTTCGAGAGATGGACTATGTCATTACGAGGAAAAGTAGTCAAAGGATGCGACTGACCAGCACAAGTGAAGGACAACCCCTCCCAACTTTGAAAGATTTATCGGTATAATTTTTATAAAGTTTAAAAGGATAAACTTAGCGCGAGCAATGGTTGCCACACGGGAAAAAGTTTTGCGAGGAGGTGCATGCGAGGACAGGCATGATTGCACACATGAGAAGCTAAGCTCTCAGGCCATAACTCCATGAGAGAAGAGTTTTCTTTCCAAATTGTCTTTTCATTTTCTCTTGAAACACGGCAGGCAGGTAAGAGAGGCACGGCCACGGGCGTCGGGCCATGGCATGGCTTGCAAGCTCGCAACATGGCATATGGTGCCACGCCGCGCCGGGCCGGGCAGCCGCGATTAATGCGACGCGGCATCCATCGCAAGGAAGGCGGCATGCTGCAGTGTATGTGTATCGCCCCACCACCAGGCTGACTTTGCCACGAGACCAGAGTAAATGCACACTAGCTCACTCTTTTCATCTTCCTCTAGCTGGAGTACTCACACGTCCCTGTCTCTACATTTGACTGTTCAAGAAAACTTGTCTCGGTATCCCGGCCGCTGTAAAACACCCCAACGTAATACCAACCAAGGTCAGCGCTGTGCTTTGGCCGTGACCACAGACCCTAACCGTGTATATATACGCACCTACACCGCACCCCTGCTCTGGACCCTGCCTTCCTGTCTTCACCATCTTCCTCTCCTCCAGCACACATACATACATCATCACCACACCCCAGAGTCTGTCTCTACCTCACTCCCTTCCCCAGCGTAGGCGAGCTCGCGTCACGCGATCTTGCTCGTATACGGCGCCGGTGGCTTCTTATTCCCTTCAGTCGCGCGCGTGTGCAGCAAAAGCCTCTCGCTCTCTTCGCCTTGGCTAGCTGCGAGTGACGACCGAGCAAGGATGGGGAGGCCGCCGTGCTGCGACAAGGAGGGCGTCAAGAAGGGACCCTGGACGCCGGAGGAGGACCTCGTGCTCGTCTCCTATATCCAGGAGCACGGCCCCGGCAACTGGCGCGCCGTCCCCACTCGCACCGGTACACCTCCCTTCCCTTCTTGCCAATTCCGCATCTCTAAATCCATGGCTTCAACTAGATGCGTATCTATCTAATCTAGGTTTCGCGTATCTAGCTTACACAGATGTGGATTCTGATCCTGGACGTACGTGCTATTATTTACGCAGGCCTGATGCGCTGCAGCAAGAGCTGCCGCCTGCGCTGGACCAACTACCTGCGCCCGGGGATCAAGCGCGGCAACTTCAGCGACCAGGAGGAGAAGCTCATCGTCCACCTCCAGGCGCTGCTCGGCAACCGCTGGGCCGCCATCGCATCATACCTCCCCGAGCGCACCGACAACGACATCAAGAACTACTGGAACACCCACCTCAAGCGCAAGCTGCAGGCCGCCGCCGCCGGGGGCGACGCGGCCGGCAAGCCCGTCTCGCAGAGGCCGTCCTCCTCCTCAAAGGGCCAGTGGGAGCGCCGCCTGCAGACCGACATCAACATGGCGCGCCGCGCGCTGCGCGAGGCGCTCACCTCGCTCGACGGCATCAACACGCCGCCCAAGGACGCGGCCGCCGACGGCGTCGCTGCGGCTGCCGCCGACAGCGACAGCCCCGCGGTGTCCAGCTCCTCGGGCGGGTCGCTCTCGCTGTCGCAGTGCTCACCCTCCGCGTCCGGGCCGTACGTCCTCACCACCGCCAACATCTCCCGGATGCTCGACGGCTGGACCAGCAAGGCCAGCGGCCCGGCCACCCCAGGCGGAGCGGCCGACAGCCCCTCCGGCTCCTCGGCGTCCGATGTATCCTACGGCGGCGGCTTGACCGCCACCCGCGTGCTCCGGGCCGCCTTCGACTACGAGAGGAAGCCGGCCGTGCTGGCGCCGGCGCAGACGCCGCTCAGCGAGTTCGAGACGTGGCTCCTCGACGACGACAACAACAACGGCCACGGCGTCCCCGCCATGGTTTACCCTTTCTAGCTAGCTCCAGCGTGCCAGGTTAAGATCGATGGGTACTGTCCTAGCTAGCCTGCGTTACTAGCTCAAGTGAGGAGTGTCTTTACTGCATGCCCACCTAACGAAAACTACACAGATCCTCTAGTATCTCGGTGGCTGATTAAACTGTTAGCCACCTTGATCTCGTGTTTACTTAGGATCTGCATAGTTTTCATTTAGGTTAAACAAAGGGAGATTGTAGCGTTCCTGTAGTACTCCATGTTATCTACTTGCTGTCACTCAGACTTGATCAATAATATGTTCATGGGTTTTGTACTTTGACTAGGTCTGCTTTTGCAAGCTGCAAACTGTGGATGAATAAAACCATTATCCCCAATACCTGTCATACTATCTTGTGCTGTCGCTAATTAAGTTACTGAGTAGACTAATCTTCCCTGATTATTTGGTTGTCCTGTATCCATCTATGTGAAAAATATTTGAGCCTTTATTCACTATGGCACCGCAATTAATCACCCAAGGGATGACAATTTGCCTTTATGTAGTAGACTAATTCTGAGAAGGGAGGAAAACCGGGAAATCCGAATAAGATTTCCCTTGGGTGATTAATGGCGGTACAATAGTGAATAAAGGCTCAAATTTGGCATGTTGGGACCAAATGTTCGCATTTTTTCATTCTTTCATTTAGGGTATTTTTTGTTTCCTCTTAGAATAGTTCATTACATAAAACCAAAGTGTTGTCGCTTGGGTGATTAGTTGCGGTGGTATAGTTGATAAAAGCTCAAATCGGATGTATCAGGAACAAATGCACGCTTTTCTTTGATTTTGCTCCTTTTAGGCAATGTTTTCCTCCCCTATCCAAGTAATTAATTACATAAAAGCGAAGTTTCGTCTCTTCGGTGATTAGTTTTTTTTAGGAACTCTCTTCGGTGATTAGTTGTGGTGGTATAGTGGATAAAAACTCAAATTTGACGTATTGGAAAGAATGTCCGCTCTACTTTTAAGATATTTTTCCTCCCGTCTTAGAGTAGTCCATTACATAAAAGCGGAGTGTTGTCACTTGAGTGATTAATTGTAAAATCTCAAATTTCACCTATCAGGAACTAATATTCACTTTTCTTCCATTTCTTTCTTCTTAAGGTAGTTTTCCTCCCTTCCTAGAGCAGTTCATTACATGAGACTGCTCATAGCGAAGCTAGTAACATCACACACTCCAAGGTATTTTGGTGACATGGGGTAACAATAAATAAAGAAAGAGAGAGAGGTGGTAACCATAACATCACACACCCAAGACAAAATGAGTTTACAAATTAATAAATAAGACTTTGCATGAGTACCACCTCTAAGTTACTTTCCACTATGAAAGTAGTAACATGGACTAGTAACTTATATATGCATGACATCACGTTATGTTACTCCCACTATGAATATCCTAAAGGCAAAGTGTCATCGGTTCAGTGATTTGTTACAGTTGTATATTGGATAAAAGCTCAAATTTGATGTTTTGGGAACAAATATTCGCTTTTCTAACATTTCTTTACTTTTAAGGGGTTTTCCCTCCCTTCTTAGAGTAGTCCATTACGTAGAAGCAAAGTGTTGTCGCTTGAATGATTAGTTGACATGTAGTGGATCATATCTCAAATTTAGCATACATAGTATCTCAAATTCGAAAATTTCAAACTTTATCTCCTTACCGTAGGGTAGGGGTCAAATCTCAAACTGAACATGGTTTTTGGTTTTTGTCCTTGGTGTTTCTACATAATGTTTCCATGTGTGTAGCTAACTTGGAAAAACTATCTACAAGTATCCCTGCCATAATTGTAGTATTATGTATGTCATGGTCACGTGCATTTTCCCACATCTGGCAAAGGAATTGCCTCGGGAAGGTAATAGACATTTACTAAGATATGTATAGCTCGTGATAGATCTGCGACGATACATGTTCTGATTATTTACAAGTAGCATATACAAGCACAAGTTTGTGTGGTGGGTACCGAGATATTTTGGCTGTGAAAGTTCTTCCAATCTCCTCCATGCCTTCGTTGGGTCCAGATTAACCGACGCAACCATATAGTATATGTCTAGTATTAATTTGGATTGGAGGAAGTACCATTTTTTACATTTCCCTGAATATTTAAAATTTCCATAATTTTCCCGTAGAGCATAATGAGTGGTGTTAAATTCGTCAGGTACATAGAGTTGGTGTATGTCAAGCAAAAGCTAGCACAAAGTGCACCGCCTAATTTCCGTTTTAGCTGTGCCACGGCACAACCAAGTACACGCTCCTGCTTGGCCCGAAATTGCTCACAACATCTTGTCATTTAGCACCTCAAATATCGGGGACGTGCCGCGTATATTGAATTGTGATCATTATTGCCGGATGATCGTGACTCCGTATGTACAACTGGCTCGCGTAGTGGATGCGCCAATTTCTTCCCCAAGCTTAAACAGTAGCAGTACCACGAGGAGTATACGTCAAATTTTTCTTTGGCAAATATAGTATTTTGTAGTAGGAGCTTGTCAGTCCTTGAATACACGGCATGTGAGGGGCTTGACTCCCACATACAGCAGCAGTAATGCCCGCACTGCATGAGGTTCGTTTTCCAACCTGTAAAATAACGGGAAAGAGACTAAAAGAGGCTGCCATTCATGGACGCCCTGCATTGCCTCAATTGCCAAATGGCCATGTTGCATCGTGTGCATGCATGTGTGTATGGTCCTAGCCCCTTTTGCTCTTGCTGTTGGCTTCTGTGGCATCGAAAGACTTTAATATATGGAAAGTATTTGCAGCTAGGATCAATTCAACATGACTATAGTTCATTTCAACAATCTATAAATCCAATTACAAAATATTGCTTTCAAATGCTTGAGTCAACATTATAAAGAGAAAGTTTATTATCTTCTTCAGATAATATAGGAAGCAACTATGTATATTTCAGCATCCATAGATTGCACTGGACGAACTATGTTTACTTACTTTCTGAAGACTTTGTTCTACCACATAGTGAAAACACCTTTTGTCTTGCCCCATAGGAAAGATGCGTGGCTCGGTCAGGGCATATCCTAAACCCATGGGTCATGGGTGCACATCTTCTTGAAGATGTGATTTTTGCGTTGCATGCTTTGTTAGCTAACATATCGATCAGCTAATGAATATATATTTTTTGAGATAAAAGGCTTCCGCCCGACTTTGAAGTAATGAAGCCCTTATCTCTCAGATTACAACCAAGATAAATTACCAGCTTACAATACAATCACCCAGAAAGAGAAGAGTGACACTTGAAAGAAAGACCAAAGAAGCTAGAAATGTCACAGAGATGCCTGCAACTTGAGCTTCACGCTTCCATCCAGCAAGTAGCATAGGGCATCGCCACTTCAAGGGAAGACCATCACCGAGACTCCACCAGAAAAAAATATATCACAAGTGCGTCACCACCGAAAGAAAGTGACCACGAGCACGATGCAAATCCAAAACACCGACGTAATACCGAGCTCCAAAGTAACGTCGTCAAGAGGGAAAGCGGCGCCGAAGCGTCGCTGTCACCCGATCAACGATGATATGTGATTTCACCCGGAGACACAAGACCACATGGGAGTGAAGGGGTGATCTACGTCATATGTTTTGTGGTTTCTTTTTCGATTGTCTCAATTATTATTCACTTCTTTGTAAGCCGACTTGTTAGACACCGACGCTTGGCTTTGCTTGCTACTATTTTTCATGATAAATAACACTCTCTCTGTTTCATAACATTTGTTGGAGGATATATCCTCCTTTCCAAAAAAAAAATTTGTTCAGCTCCGATTGAAGAAAAAAAAAGTAAGTTGCCACATATAATTGTGAAGTCAAGGCCAAAGGGAACTCAAAAGGGGAAATTGTGTCTATATATGTATTTGCAGTATTAATTTGTAGTCCATATTCGGATCAAAATAATTACTCGTTGGAGTACAAAATGTAAGAATGCCAGAAGACATAAGATTGGAGTGCAATTAGTTAACCATAGATTTTTTTTCGATAAAGGAAATATATTAATATCAAAAGATACCATCTGCAACAACACCCCATCCTAATGACAGTACGGATGCACACTGTCAAAAAAGAGTTTCTTCGGCGATGCACTCTGGTGTTCAGGGGACAGGATAGATTTTAGATGTGATTCAAGAAGACCTAAGATCATTCCGATGGAATTTCAGGCCATTGGACCATTAACCCCTTTTGTTCTCTGGCGATAATGAAGTGTGTATGCATTCGCTGGTTTATTCTCCCTACTGACAATGACACCTTGCATGTTAGACCTACAACTCGTTTTCTTCTCTCGATCCATTTGATGAGTGCTCCAATTGCAACTGATGGTCCCGTTATCGGGATTTATTTCATGTTTTCGCATTCAAGGGCGAGGTTCCCCAATCGCAACTGATGGTGTCGTGGCCAGCGTGCGGCTCACTAGACGAAGACAAGATTGATCGACCGATGCACTTGCCAATACAGCGGCAGCGCCGGCCGACGGCGGTGTCACTGTACCGATGCCGTACAGAGACGGGGTTACGGGGAGATTTGTAGCTGTAACCATCATCCTATACCAGCGATATGCTTGGCGGTGCTTGCTTCGAGCACTGTTGTTGGGTCTTCTTAGAGAGGTCGCTGCACTGTATTGTGATCTTGATTTGTTCTTGTGTGACCATCCCCATTTCGATCGGTCTGTTCTAGCTTGGGTACCTCTGATTATGCTGTGGGCTAGCAAAAGTGCATCAGGCAGGTTCATCACTAATGCATTCATGCGTCCATGGACCGTTTAATTCAGTGACAGCTCGGGATTGCACTTTGTGTCTGTGATCACATGGATCGTAGAACGTACTCCCTGCTCGTGATTGCGTAGTTGTTGGCTTTTCATTCAATTGTGTTCAGCTTTTCAGCTGCGATTGTACTGCAGGATTAGCCAAACCGAAGGGGCATCAGAACCGTGTGAAAGAAAGGGTTGAAGGAGGACGAAGAAGAAAGGGGATAATTGCCAGCCAGTATGTAATGGGCCTGGTTGTACCGTAGACCGTGTTATCCTAGTCTATCGTGGGCCACGGCAGATTGGGCTCGAGACAGCCTGCCCGACAAGTCATGTTTCGTCATTAAGTGCTCTCCAAGACTTCAAAGCATCATGAATTTATCACCCTATATTGAAAGTTATAAATTATTCCAATGATAGTGGTGCGAGTACATATTTAGCCATTTCTCCGAATAGCATCATGAATTTACCTTAATTCTTTAACCAACGCTAGGGATCAGATGGGTATAAAAAGACCATCCATCAGCCACCTTTCGGACCGTTGGATCAACTTAAGAAAACGAATTTCATGCGTCCGATAGTGGTATAAAAACAATTCGTATGTAATATTATTTTTTCATAATATGTAACATTGATCTCCAAAATTTTCCATTTAGTCGCAAAAAAGTGGTACATTTTTTGTTTGCTAGTGGTAAAAAACCCCAAATGTATCATTTTTCTGTATGTAACATTTATGAAAATGGAACATTGGTATACAACATTTCTCTGCAATGCATCCAACCTTTTAATCTAATGTACCGAACATTACATGATAACATATGTAACATTGGTGCAAATATCTTTGTACCAAATCCATGGAGACACCACCATGTCCAATTTGAGATCGCCGACAACAAATGCGCCTGCGGCGGAGAAGCTTACGATGAGGAAAGAGGGAGATTATCTAGGGAAAGAGGGAGATGGATCCTCTACTCCCCAACAACAATATCCATTGATTTGCATGCTTTGGAACTTGTAGAGCAGTCAATGGAGAGGAAGATCGAGGAGTTCTGGAGAAGGATGGGGAAAGATGGGGGAGGGGAAAACAAACTGCGGTAACTGAGTAGTTGATTTTGGGTCATGTTCCCAGGTAGGTACCGTACCGAGTACCGAGTACCCACCTCGCTGAATCGGGTCTTGGGGTCGTTGAATCCAAATCACGTATGGATTCTCCGGAAACACGTTTCCCCGACTAAATCTTACCATGCCGAATCTGATTCCGGTATGATGACACTGGTACGAGGGACGGACGGCCTACCGTACCGCGATTTCCTGCTACTATGGGTGGAACCGGCTGTACCAACCGCCGGTTGATCTAAAATGTTTTCTTTTTTCTACGAGGGTATTCCGATTCTCCTTGGAGTAGGACCGTAAGACTTCTCTCCCTTCTCATTCCATAAAGATAATTTTTTGCAGGGACATCATGTGATCGCTTTTACATTGGTGCTTTTGCAAAGTATTGTACAAGTACGGTTGAGAAATTATGGAGCTCAAAACGACCAGTTCCACGCCTTTTGTAGGTATCAAAACATCTTACACAATAATAACTAAATAATAGTCCGGTCTTTTATTTTATATTTGTGTTGTCTTTTTGCATTTTTGTTTCGATTCAACATCATATCTGATGTGAATTAAGCAATTTGTGTTGGAAAACAAGCTTTGTGCCACCATCGATCAATCTAGCATACTCAGATAGTCAAATCTAAACTGTCCCCTAGAGCAGCACGAGTAGACATAGGATGCGGTGGTGATGTCTTTAACAAGGTAACGACACATGTACACCGCCATCGCCTGCTATGACCGGAGTGAGATCTCGATTTTCACTGGTAGTCATGCCTCCCCAACTTGCCACCGGGACTGCATGTGGGATCATCAGATCCGCCACAACCAGCCGACCGACCACCTCGGAGGAGGAGGCCGCCACCACCATGCAGGAGGCTGGTGTCCCCAGCTTCCTCATGTTGCGGGTCTAGCCCAGAAGCACCATCGGGTACTACCGGGGGGAGGGGGTCAAAGAGATGCAACAGGTGTTGTGCATGTTGTTGCCCGTCCGAGCCCATCTAGGCACAAATCGGACCCGCCTACACCACGCCATCGCCTCGCGCTTTGAGCTCTCCATGGGACTCTGGTCGCCGCCGCCTGCAACATTGTCGTATAGATGGCCGAAGCAGGCACCGCCGCTGGGACCCGAATGGCTGCCAAGGAGATCAACCGCCATCGTCACACCACACGGGCTCTGTTATAAATATGATTTAACGTGGAAAACCCCTCCAATAGAGAGGGCGAAACCATGGGTGTTAGCTACCAAAATTTACTATATCGAGAAGTGATTACAAACGTTGTATGTTATCTTATGAAGCGAAAAAAATGTCAGCGGCTTACAACAAGTATACATAGACGGTGATGACGATCTATACCGCTTCGGCCCCCACCTCCAGGCGTCCTTGCAGGGTACAACTTTATGGGTTAACGCCTTCGTTGTACCCCGTCGTTAATTAGCTTTCTTATAGAATTTGAATCACAATATAAGAGGCTCTTTTCCCAGCGACTTCTCCAGCAGCAACGTCGGGAGGGGATGTGCTCAGGAGGGGAAGGGCTAGGAGCAGCCGACACGGGGCACCCTGGTTAGGTCGGAGGTGGGGATAGTTACGGCAATGTTCTTCAGTTCTTTTGGGATAATCACCAGAATAAGTACTGCTACTTGTGATGAACTGATGATTATGGTGTACAGTGAGACGGTGATGCCGTGGATGTAGAGAAAGTCAGCTTAGACATCCTTCTCGCCGTCATAAAACTGTCCGGCATGAAACAATCGTGGCGCAATAACTCGCACAGTTCAAGTCAACACGAATTGAGGGCGCCCCTCCCAAATCTGAGGATGCGAATCGATCGGTTCTTGTCAAGGGATAAAATTAACACCACGCTCGCGACATGCATGACGCTGCCCTTCCGCGCGGCTACGCATGGAAGAATTTGTTCGGCGTCGGCACCGCGCAACGTCTTGTGGCTCCGCGCCCGATGGACGCGCCGGCGCGCGGACAAAATCGGCGGAGCGAGGCCGCGCTCGCGCCGCGCGCGGCCTGTCGGTACCGCGCGTCGTCTCGTGTGGCTCCTCCGTGGGAACGGGGCTTCGGCGGAGGTCGCGCTCATGCCGATGCCTGGCGCGCGCGGCATGCCAGGGGTGCCCGTACGTGTCTCGCTCTAGGTCTCAGTCTCCCATGGGTTCATCAGGTGGTTGCGTGAAGGGGATGCACGGCGCGAGCATGGCAACGCGGAGGTAGCTCCCCACAACCAATGAAATCTTGGAAGTGGTTATGGATTACTTCTTCCTTTGCACAATGATCGTTGACCCAACCTTAATTGTTCTTATGGCCGTAGATGTAATTGTTTCCCTTTCTCTGAACATTGATCTTTAGGTGAAAGAACTTTGTATTGGCATCACCCTCCTTTATGTTAGCAATTCGGGCATATTTGCTTTCTTCTAGCCCTTTCAACCGCTCCCATTGCCATAACCTTCTATTTCAACCATGCCCGGAGGTCACTCTCGTCGGGGGAGAGTTACCGATTGTCTTCAGCCATATCAAAGTGAAGGATGACAAGCAAGGCCCCCCATGCAACATGACTTTGGTATTCGAGAAAAGACATTTGCCCCATTTGCCCAACTTTTTCTGGTGTGCTTTAGCTTTTTTAGATAAAGGTAATATATTAATATCAAGAGATACCAATTACACCCAACCTCTGCAACAACGCACCACCCTAATGGCACTATGGATGCACACACCCAAAAAAAAGGAAAAGAAAACTAAGAAACAAAACTCCCGCTACAGTATCTCGGGCCTAACCACAGCAATACATCCACCACCATGACAACACCTGAATTACAGACTCTCCAAAAAACGACGCCTTCAAGAAGGGAACAATGCTCAAACACCGTCGTCGTCCGATCAAAGATCTTAGGTTTTCACCCTGAAGATAGTCCTCACTCTCAAAACAATGCCTCCACCAAGGTCACTGCCAGGCACAACCAGTTAAGGCCAGACCTTGGGTTTTCACCCTGAAAGGTAGGACTCTGCGCTTCACATGTGAAACCCGGACACCAAGCAAGCCCCTCAACAGCGCGGAGACTTGAACCTCTCTTAGCTAGTCCTCCCCTCCGGCCTTCATGAAATTCTCTTCTTCCGACTTTCATCATGGATCCATAGTCACTTGATGTCAACACAGAAAAAGAGCTTCGCGCCGCTCCCTCCAAAACCAAACGGTCGGAATAAACGCATGGGTGCGCACGACCGAATACCTCCGATCCAGCAAACTCCAGGCTATTACATTCGCCGGCGGAGCCTTCCGGAACTCAACCCTCTGGCCAGATCACGAGTCCAGGCCTCTGGTAGGTCCTCCTCTTCACCCAAGAGAGACCCTAGGACCGCCGCCTTTATTCAGGTCGGACCCCCACGTCGGTGACCATCCCGGGCTGGCCAACCCAACCCTCCACCGGCGACACCATCGCCGGCTTCCATGCACCTCCATCTCACCGCCGGATGGCGGTGATAGATCAAAAATCCACCACCACCAACCGCAGGCCGACCCTCTCCGGCGAAGAAGAGGCCACCTCCTCCGTCGAACCCAAGGCTGCTGCCCCGGGCGCCCTCGTGTCGCGGAAGATGCCCGAGATCGCCTCCACGCACCGACGAGAGGCGGGGGTGGATGGCATGGCGCATACCGAGGGCCTGGCCGCCGCCCACCACCAGCCCCTGCCGGAGTGCAGCGGGAAGCCGGAGAGAGGAGGGAGACCGCTGCGCCGCCCATCCCAACCGCGCTGGCCGGTCCGCCAGGGGACAGCCGACGGGAGGAGGGCCGCAGCCGTCGTCGCCCATCCCACGCGTGTCTGCTCCGTCATGCATCGAGGAGGTGGGATCCGGCTGCCGTTCTCCACGCAGCGACGAGGAAGGGCCCCCGCCGCCGCCACGCCCCGAGGGACTTTGCCCCGGCGGCGCTACCGGCGGCGGCGGAGGGTGGGGTGCGGGAGAGGTTAGGGTTGGGGGCGGCCTAGCCGTATGTATCTTGGTGTGTACTGTAAAAGGTGTCTTGGTGTGCTTTAGCTTGTGGTAGAGGATTCGACAGGGCTCAACAGGAAAGCAGGCTCATTCCAAGCGGTTTGAATGACCTTGTTGAACCCCGGTATGCGAAGCGCTCGTCCTATTGAAAGTTATATAAATTCCACTGATAATGCGTGGAATGCATATTTAGTCATTTTTCGTAAACCATGATGAATTTACCTTTCTTTTCTCGAGGTCAGCCTGATTTTCGTTGGAGTAAGAGTGTAAGAGCATGTCTAACAGGCCCCTTATTTCTCTGCCCCGTATAACGCGAGTTTTTCGCCCCGTATCAGAAAAGTGCGTCTAGCTGAACCGTTCCGTCTAGCAGACCCCGTATTTCGCCCCATATTTTTTTAAATTAAAACCCCGGGAAAATTAAAACCATAGTTCATCTTCATTGATCATACGCTGGATCATACATAAATAGCGGATTCTACAGTGCGATCCTATCTAATCGTCGAGGATGACGAATGGCACGAACGACCCCCTGGCGGCAACCTCCTGCGCCTCGAATTCCGCCACGGCAGCGATGACCGCCGCCTCCTCCTCTGCCTCCGCTCGAGCCTTCTCGGCGGCCTCCGCCTCGGATGCGGCCACCGCCTGCAGGAACGCCGCCTCCTCCTCTGCCTCCTCCGCTTCCTCCTCGCCGGCACGCGGATCGCCTCCGCTTCCTCCGGCGCTGGTGCTGCCGATGCGCGCCGCCCATGCCGCCTTCGCCGCGCGCTCGCTCCCACTCGGCGCGCCACTTCTCGAAGGCGCCGCCGCTCATCGGCCTGAGCGGCGGGTCTTCTTTGTACCACCGCCCGCCCGCGGCGAACTCACAGAGCGACGACGGCATGTACAGCGCGCCGGCGTACCGGCAAGCCGCACGGCGACTCCCGACGGCGGAGCGCTTGCATTGCCGCCGCCACGCCTCCTCGACGGTGTCCGGTGAGCGGGATCGCTTCGATCCGCTCGCCGGCGAGGCGGTACTGCGGCCGCATGCGTACATGCCGAACGGCGGTCGAAATGCGGAGCTGGGGTGGGCGGGATTTCTCGCCGGAGCTAACTGGGGAGGCGGCGGCTGAGCTAGGGTTGCGAGTGAGGGGTTAACCCCTCATTCGCACCTTCGCCTGGTATAAGTAGGGGGCGGCGGAGCGGATTTCCTGGGCCCCGTATTCCGCCGAAACGTGCCGGCCCGAATACAGGGCCTGCTAGACGGCCCAAACCACAGCTGCCCCGTATCCCGCCGGAATTTTACGGGGTGGGCGGGTTATAAGGGGCATGTTAGACATGCTCTATTAGTTCTCCCCCTCTCCTTCCATCAAGTTCCTTTTTTTAGGGCAACAGGTTGTGTCTGCTTATAGTACCTTTGGTGGTGTTGCAAACTATTGTAAGTACTATATATTTGTAAAATAAGGTCAAGCAATTAAGGAGCTAAATGAAGCCATCAATTCCGCTGGTGAATTTAGGGGCTGGTGCTTACGAACAAGCTCTGTTGCCGGGAATTTATAAGCAACAAATGTTCGGATTCTAGTTTCATATATTAGAACATGAAGCAGATGAACTGTCATACATCAATTTTTCTGACCGATGGTGGATGATGATGGCCAGCTGGACCATTGCCACGTGACAACTTTTAGATGTGTTTGCGTCCCAAGCTGCCACGCACAACTGTTGTCCTTTTTTCCTATTTCTAGATTTTAAAATAAATGATAGCATACGAACAAATTGGATTTGATGTAAATCAATGTTCAAGAAATCGTTAATCGTTAACTTCTCGATCGGTCTCAAAATGGAGATTAATCCCTTATCGGCCGATTAATTAAATTTATCGGTAGACCATTATCGTCTTATTTTTTGATAAATTTTAATTTTTGGCAATAAATTTTCTATAATAAGTTGCACAAAAATAATATTGAAGCATTGAACAACATTTGAATCGGTAAAAATGGAAAATTTGAGATAATGCATTGTTCTACAAGACTATAGGACGAAAATATCGACCACCAGACCGAATTTCAGCGAAATTTCATTGAAAAACTACCGAAATATCGGCTCTCGGACTGAAAATCGGGAGAAATACCGGCTACCAGACCGAAAATGGCCAAAATATCGGTACCGACGATAAATCAGCCGATATACCAAAATCTTACCGATTACCACCCGATTCATGATAAATCGGTATCTTGGACGATTTTTGGTGATGTAAATATACAGGCTCAATGGTGGGTAACCACGAGAAGTTCTCCCTCCGCCATAGATATCAGCGCGTTTGGTTGTCTGGGTCCAGTCTAGGGCCTCTTAGGGCAGACTATTTGGATGTTAGCCTGTCTAAAACGAGATTTAAGCTACATTTGACGTGCTGTTTGGTTGCTCGTAAAACGTTATTTAGGTTAACAAAAGATTTTAGCTAAGAATATTTGGTTGCACGGTTTAAAGTCCATGGAGCAGCCCAAAAGTATGCAGTAGCGTGGTAAGGAAGACGTACACAAAGGAAATGGAAATTTCCAATTAGGTATGGACTGAGCCAACGAAAAGTGTATTTGGCTCATGGGCACCAGTGCTCCTGTTGTTTAAAAAATTCAAAAATCATACATATTTGTTTCAAAAAAATCTGAAAATAAATCTAGACATAATAAATGACGTAACCTACAAGCGTGTAAAATTTTAATATAAATTCTTTATATTGTAGACTACATAAAAAAGACAAAATATGTTAAAATTTGGAGATTTGAAATACGCATACCCCAGACCCACACGTTTGTTATTTTTGTGTAGCCCAGAATTTTTTGTATTTAAAATTGAAAATTTACACGTTTATAGGATAATTCATTGGCTACACCATAATTTTTTCCTAATTTTTTTGAAACACATAAATGTAATTTTTATTTTTTCTAAAATAGCAGGGGCACCAAATCTCTGTCCCTGAGCCAACCTGTACCTTAGACTGCTCATAGTGGGAGTAACATAGGTAGTAACATCACACACCCCAAGACATTTTGGTGACATGACATGGCAATAAATGAAGAAAGAGAGTGGGGTGGTAACTAGCTATGTTACCATAACATCACACTTCTCAAGACAAGATGAGTCTACAATCTAATAAATATAACATGCATGATATCACATATATGTAACTACCCACTATGATTAGTCTTAGACCGTGTTATCCTAGTCTCCCGTGGGCCAAGCAGATTGGGCTAGAGACAGCCTGCCCGACGTATCATGTTTCTTCATTAAGTGAGACTCCAAAGCATCATGTATTTGTTGCCGTATAGTGGTACGAATGCACATTTATTTATGTTTCTTGTAGCATCATGAATTTATCTTTTTTTTCTCTATTTTCCTCTAAGTAAGATGGTTGGAGTTCCCTCCTTTCTTCTTCCATCAATTTGATATGTTTTCTTTTGCAGAAATATCAAGTCGGAATGTCCTAAAAAGATGACTCAACTTCGCCTAGATTTATATGTATCTATACACTAAAATGGATCTAGATGCATGCAAATCTAGATAGAATTGAGACATATTGTAAAATACAGTCAACCGATTAAGTAGCTCAAATAGAACGATCAATTCGGCGTGTGAGTTAAGGAGCTTGTTCTTAAAAACAAGCTTTTCTTGCCTGCTTATTTGCAAATTGTCAAGCAGATGAACAGAGTAATCATCTGAAATACCAACTCAGCACACACCTTACAGTATTCACATCCAATAAAACAGATGATGTGGTATTTTGTAGTTAACTAGTGATGGTGTCCACATCTTTGCAGCCGCCCATCATATTCCGCCGGGGCGGCTAGTGGCTTTCTAATAAGATATGAATGCGTAGATGCTATTTGCTTTTTTTTTTTGTTTCGCTGGTCGATGAACGTATCGAACTAGAGTGATGTTTGAGTTGTAAACTTTAATTTGAACTAGGACATTTGCCCGTGCGTTGCCACGGGACATAAAGAAATTAAATAGTTCATCACTTTATTGAACTAAAACATTTCATCATTTCCATACATGTGTAGGAAAGATCCACGTGCATGCATGCATCTTATGAAGCAAAGTAGCTTCGATATTTCTTGAACTCGTGCATCAAATTAATTATACATCAATTATTTACACTACCATAATAGTAAGAATGTAAGATAGATAAATTAAACTTCCCAAACCATAACATTATGCTAGTCAATAAAATATAATATAAAATAAAGAATAGCATTGAACAATTGAAATATACACTATCTGAGCATCTTCCAACAATATTTCTCCCATAATTTTGGTACTCCAGCTGATCCCCTAACCTATATGTTAAGAAAACGGGTAGGGCAAGGAAATGGTTACAATCTTGTGAAGCCACATATAGTATACTTTATCTTGAGCTACACAAATGCTTCTAGAATCAAATTGCTAAGATGCTCATATAAATTTGCGAACAAGATTTGAATAGAGACTTCAATAAAATAAAGAGGTACACAAATTTGACTTGCCTGAAAGACTGATAAACAACATGACTTTTTGGATGGTGAATATAATACACCTAAGGACACATCCTATTTGTCAACCTCCCAAATGGTCCGGATCCAGTTTTCAGTCAATGTCCAATTTTCAACAACTACTTATCAACAATATGAATTTGAACATAAATTTAAGTGCGAGTTAAATCAAAAATAGTTCAAATTGTTAAATATTCACATAGTACAAATTTATAACAAATATTTAAATAGCAATGTTGACTGCATTTTAATTCCACCACATTAAAATATTAGTATTTAAATAGAACCAGCTTATACAAAGCAGCGAGCTAGCTATATTGATTGCTAATTAGGAAATCTCAGTAAACCTGCCAAGTACGTACCCCTACATCAAGCTATACAACATCACTCTAGATGCGAAAATAAATAATTTGTCAAACACCTGAATTCTAATATCAAACAACCAGATATGCATTGCTGAGCACTGCGTTTTAAATATTTCAGTGAAAATCACGTAGAAGCATGCCATGGTTATTTCACCGGAAGGGAAAAAAGATCAAGAAGAAGTACAAGCACTCTTCTTTTTCTCCACCACATATCTTTTCCATATCCTCAGGCATCGCATAAGCAATCTGTTCAAGTTACACCAGCTTCATCTAGGTAGAGGATGCCCACAGGCAAGGCTCGATGTGTCTATTCCTCTTCTTTTCTTTTTCCGTCACACGTTGCAAACAGAAGTCTCCGCCAAAATCTCCATGCTGCATCCCGCTACAGCACCTCGGCAACAATGACCACTCTGGAGAGATCCCGCTGACACATCAGACAATGTGGGCGACTGGTTTTCCATCCTCAACCGCTACTCCAACAGGCTAACCGGGAGACTCCCACGGTGGCTGGCCAACTTCACCTTTCACTACCTACTGGAGAACTATGAACAACACAACATTCATTAGCAGAACAAATTCAATAGTTGAATTAGAGGTAGCTGCTACAGCGGATACCATAATTGAATTAGAGGTAGCTACTTCAGCGGTCGTGCGCAGTTCTTCCACAGTAGAAAAAATAGACCCAAAAATTCAGGTCCAGCGGCCGGCTCTACGACGAGATCTACTTGAACAGTGCCTTCACGGTTCCGGGCCTGCGGCGATAGGGGCGGCATCGAGACCTATTGCAAGTTCCACGTGTATGGCTGTCGATGCGTCGCCCCACTCATGCCAGAGCCGAGCTCGGCCATGGTGGCAACGGCAAGCGGGTGACATGTGGCCACAGGTAATTCATGTGCTCTCGCGCACCATGAAACTCGAGTAGCAAGCGCATGAAAATGATTTTTTTTGCCCTGCCCTGAAGTGTGACGTGGCGGTCTCTTCTCCTCTCGCCACTTTGATTGGCACCAACTCAGGAGGACTATATAACTACCTGCACCTGATTGGGAGGATCAGATTACTGTCGTCCGCCGGCACCGGCCTGGTATCATGCCGCCGCCTTGTTCTCCGCCACTTTCTGTCACTTTGACGTCGGTGAACTCGAGCCAGATGTGGTCTCGGGGGACTGACTACGGGAGCCAGCCATAGTCCCGTCTGTACTGCTGTAATCGATCTTTTTCTTGGTGAGACTCGACGAGCTGATTAGGGACGGGACGGCGGAGGAGCGATCCCGGAAAGCGAGCGGCGGTATAGTTGAAGGTTGAGGGGAGGAGGTACTCCATGGCGCCATCCGCAAGGCAAAGGCAGCAGCAGAAGTGAGAGTGGCAGTGCTAGCGATGGTGGTGGAGGAGTATACGACAGTAGGAGAAGCTGGCCATCTCCGGTGAAATGGTTTGCTGCCAAGTAGTGAGTTCCCGAAGAAGGGGAGCTGGAGATGGGGAATCGAGCTGATCTGCTACCAGCTGGTATGCTTCTCTTTCCTGAGTTCCTAAATGCGAAATTTCCTTTGCATGTTATAGCTGATTGTATCAATCAGCTATGAATTCATCTTGTTGAGTTGAAAAATGTAATTGTGATGTTCTTAATTTGATGTTGCTGAGTTTTGTTTTGTGTGCTCATATGAATAAGCTAGAATTTGAAAATGCAAAGCAAAAAAAATACAGATAGACCATGGCATGTTATTAAGTGAGCTTGTTACAACGATAAGAAGTTTTACATAGATAGATAAGATAAGTGATAGGCTTCTACATAGACCAACGCAAAGCAGAGAAAAGAAACTATTGAATATGCCACTACAGAGAATTAGCATGTAACAGAAATCATACATATCGTAGTAGTAACGCGATCTAAACTATAGTTGTACTCCAGAGATAATAATATCAAACCTTATTGCTATGAAAAACACCAGCACATGATAACAGAATGCAGTAGAGATTGAGCATGATATCCGGTACTGCAACATACCTTTTGCTTCTAATTGTCTAAATTCTGAAGCCATATTTCAAATTAGCCAGTAGTGGCATGTTGCCAAACAGCGATGTTGCTAGTCTGTTGAGGATAAAACAAAACTCACATGTATATATCGTCTTTGCGAAGATCTGAAAATTAAAACAGCAATATTATAAATTGGAGGTGCAAATTAAAAAATACAATGTCGCAAGGACCAGATCCACGTATCCAAAATAACTATTACAAGCATCTTTAAGCCCTTTCTTGACACGCCTCAAGAGAGATGCTACTGTCAAGCGTTAAGGTTAACCTTGTGTGATTTAACTGCTTGTTTTGATAAGCCCTTTATTTGAATTAAATGAAGTTGCTACAGAAATTTGCCCTTCAAATCCGTAGTTCAAATAACCAAATAATTGTGGAGTGTAAAATTAATATGGCAAAGCAGAGTTATCTGGATTCACTGGCAACCATAAATTATGTTTGCTATATGCGATAAACAATTGTAGTGCAGGACGGGAACCGTCTCTTGGAGCTCCGCAAAGTATCTGATGTTGGTTGGATAATACATTGAAAACCTGAAAAGCAAGAGCATGCCTCGTCTTATATATCAAAAAAAAATTATTGCTACATATGAGAAATTAGAGCCAGAGAGCTAAAAAAAATAATGCAAATGAACTCACCTAGCATGTTTGACATGCAATCTCGTATTTTCAATAGAAATAATAGGTAAAATGTAACTAAGACCCAAGAATACATTACTGCACGAATCTGAAAGTTTATTAATTCTATCACCCAAAACAAAAATAAAAAGTGAGAGTTCTTACCGAAATTTGAGAATACAATTCTAACCATCTTCTAAGAGCGTATTTAGAGAAATTCGAAGAGTAACTTCACCACCACAAGAGTAGTGCGTAATTATGATGTTGCAGGTCAGATAAAAAAATCATGGACTTCATTGGAATGAGCTAAGTAGGTAATATCACTGGGGAACCCTACCTTCGAGCATCAATATCTGTAGAAGAATTAACAGCAGAAGACACCCCAACATGATCAACAGATGACACGAAAAAAAGGATCAACAACAGCTGGTGTGGAATCACCGTAACACGAATTCACCAAGCCGTCGATGCGCCGCCAAAGCGAAGGCAAATATCATGGAGCAGAAGGAGTGACACTGCGATGACCATTTGCACGCCGATCACTCATGGCAACAGCAGCATAGTCCAGCAACCTACATCAAAAGGAATAAACCCTTATTATAACAACCAAAAGCAACAGCTAAATAATCCAAACACACAAACTCCAAACAAAGGAGAGACCTGGGCGAGAGATTTGCTATTCTTAAAGCTTTTTGTGCCTTTTGGTCTGGAACACTGGGGATCATGATATGGTGACATGGTACAGTACATTTTTAGAAGCAAATTGTGAAGCTAGGTAGCCCACAGCAGATCATACTTCTTACTACAAATTAATGTGGTTTTGGCACATATGGGAAAATGGACCGATTGAACTCCAATATACCAAATTCAACCTGGACAAAGAATTTTTTTGAAGCAGAGACTCAGTGCAAACAGTGCAGCGGCCCTTGATAGCAGCATCATAGATGAGAGATGTCATACAAAAATATTACATTTGTTTAACAACCAAAATCAGAAGAAATGGTTGTAAAAGGATCGTAAAACTGTGGCCCAAGCGTCCAACTATTGAAATACGTAGAGACCACTGAAGCAATTGATAACCTGAATATCGAACAATGTATTAGCACCTATTGGGCTTGCAATTGTTCTGCTATCAAAGCAAGGGGAGCAGGCGAATGTAGAAAGAGATATCTGAAAATAAACAATGAAATACATGTGTTTACTACCAATCAGGCTCCATATAATCTGGAAAACAACATTTTTTTTTTCTCACTTAAAAGGTCCATACTTTGTAAAAATAAATCTATATAAAGGCTGTGTGGTATAGCCTCAAATCATGGAAACGTCTTAAAAATATAAATGTCTGAAGAGAGCCACCAATCTGAAAGCTACAGACATATTTGGTTTGAGAAAGATCCATCTGATCAACTCCAGATCTGATAGCTAAGGGAACCACGAGGTTTCAGTTAAGAAACGTAAATTTGTTTATTGCCTGCATTTCTTCAGCAAGCAACTTCAACTGGATCTGCGGGGATTACCAAATGCAATCACAGAGAAACATCTTTGCTGAGTATGATCATCGAAAATTGCTCAAAACAGATCAATCCATCTGCATTACCTTAGAAGCTGGTTCCGTATGAATCGAGTCTTTGTCAAAATCGGGAAAAAAGGAAGATCAAGCGAGGAGATCGGATCCGGGCGACCATGCCCAAATCTCGGACACCTATGCCCGGATTCAGGCCCCCATGCCTCGAGCCACGCATCTGTGGTGCTGATCTTGATGGCAGTCTAGGGAGGGCATCCGGGCTCCATGCACCTAGACGTGCGCTGGAAGAGACAGTCGAGGGGGATGCGATTGAGGCCGGATCCGCGTGGTGGAGGCGGCGATCGAGGAGGAGGACATGACGGCCGGTGTGATGGGCGTCGTATGTGGAGGAGAGATGTGAGCAGGAGGAGAGAGAGGAGGGTGGCCGGGTGCGGGAGGGAGTGTGGACCGCAGGTATGTAGAAAGAGATATCTGAAAATAAACAATGAAATACATGTGTTTACTACCAATCAGGCTCCATATAATCTGGAAAACAACATTTTTTTTTCTCACTTAAAAGGTCCATACTTTGTAAAAATAAATCTATATAAAGGCTGTGTGGTATAGCCTCAAATCATGGAAACGTCTTAAAAATATAAATGTCTGAAGAGAGCCACCAATCTGAAAGCTACAGACATATTTGGTTTGAGAAAGATCCATCTGATCAACTCCAGATCTGATAGCTAAGGGAACCACGAGGTTTCAGTTAAGAAACGTAAATTTGTTTATTGCCTGCATTTCTTCAGCAAGCAACTTCAACTGGATCTGCGGGGATTACCAAATGCAATCACAGAGAAACATCTTTGCTGAGTATGATCATCGAAAATTGCTCAAAACAGATCGATCCATCTGCATTACCTTAGAAGCTGGTTCCGTATGAATCGAGTCTTTGTCAAAATCGGGAAAAAAGGAAGATCAAGCGAGGAGATCGGATCCGGGCGACCATGCCCAAATCTCGGACACCTATGCCCGGATTCAGGCCCCCATGCCTCGAGCCACGCATCTGTGGTGCTGATCTTGATGGCAGTCTAGGGAGGGCATCCGGGCTCCATGCACCTAGACGTGCGCTGGAAGAGACAGTCGAGGGGGATGCGATTGAGGCCGGATCCGCGTGGTGGAGGCGGCGATCGAGGAGGAGGACATGACGGCCGGTGTGATGGGCGTCGTATGTGGAGGAGAGATGTGAGCAGGAGGAGAGAGAGGAGGGTGGCCGCCTGGCCGGGTGCGGGAGGGAGTGTGGACCGCAGGTTTCATTGGGCCTGGCCCATGTGGACGACGAAGGAGGAAGCGCGACGACGAAAGGAACGACGAAACGTATTGTGATGGCAGAATAAGGAACCAGTTTAGTCTTTTTAAGTAGTACAGATACAGAAAAGAGGCCGTGTGGGTCGATTGATGTAATACAACGATTGGGCTCCAATGAAATTAGTAAATTCTTCGTTAGGCTAGTCTCTATCACCGGCGATATGTCGGTGAAAGGTTACACCATAAACAATGGAATTGAAGTATTGAACTCCATGCCCAAATACTCTAGCTTCGCCGGCCTCCACTGGTTCGACATAAGGAAACCTCAGAAAACTTGCATTTTGGGAAAATTAATCTCCAAAGTAAGTAGAATGTGTGGTAATCGTGGTGTACAGTAGCACGTGACAGTGAGACGGCGATGCATGCTGTTGAGGTAGAGGAAGTCAGCCTAGACATCCCTCTCGTCGCCATAAAACTGCCTGGCATGAAACAATGATCATGCATGCATGGCGTAGTAACACACAAGACTCAGAGCATCTCCAACCGCGTCCCCTAAAGCGCGTCGGATAAAATTTTGTTCCCAGTCGCGCGTTCCAAAACCTCCTTCTGTCCGACGCGGTCAAATACGGTGTCCGGCGTCCCGAGCTCGTCCCCGCTACACAAGGGACGCTCTAGGCACGCCGGACACAACGAAAAGAGAGACGGGGAGTGGCAGGACCGACGCGACACCATCGCCTACCCCGCGACGGATTTTATTGGCGCGCAGCGACGGTGCAGTTTCCGCAGAGGCGCAACGAAGCGTCTCGACGCGCCTAGCTTTACGTGCCAGTATTAATGAGCGCCACCGCTCCCCCGCCTCCCTCCGGCCTATAAAAAGGGGCGCTCTCTCATCTTCCCTCACACACAAACCCTAGTGCCTCTCTCCCAAACCCTAGCCGCCACCATCTCAAGAGTCGACGCCATGGCTGGTAGAGGCAGAGGCCGAGGTCGCGACCGTGGTCGTGGTCATGGCCGCGGCAAAGCTGCCGTCGTCTTCATCGTCGGACCTGCAGGAGGAGGAGCAAGTGATGTTCGAGTTCGTCGTTGTCCTCAAGGGCTACCCACTTGGCATCCAGAGACTGCCGGACAAGTTCGCCGAGTTCGTCGCCGGCAACGAGTCGGCCGCGTTGCATCTGCAGGAGGCTGGCTACGACTGTTGTCGGTGGCCGATGGATGTGCTCTTCAACGGGCGTGGCAAGATGTACCTCCAAACCGGCTGGGAGAAGTTCGCGCGCTACCATGACCTCGAAGCCGGCTACGTGCTCACATTCTCCTACCTTGGCGACACGGATATGTGCGTCAAGGTGTTCGTGACACGCGCTGCCACCGACACTACCCCGGCGACACCGATGAGGAGGACAGTTGAACACGCCCAGTGTTGTTTCTTCGCAGCGAAAATAGACACAAAGGTTTCTGGATGTTCTTCCTCGAAAGGACCAACAAGGCTATCATCACCAGCTAGATTTTCCAGTTTGGTGACTGGGAATGCCTGGGGTGTTCTTTCTTGGCAGCCACTAGTTAGGTTTCCTCATTTTCCAATGTTTTAATTTATGTCAATCATGGTTCAAACTAAGTATTAGTTTGTGGAAATCATGTTCCAAACTATGTCTTAGTTTGTGTAAACCATGTATTAGTTTGTGGAATGTTTCTTCTCTCTATTGAAATAAAAATGTAAAAAAGACAAAAAAAAAAGTATTTTAATGTTAAAAAAAGTTTGGGGGCGTCGTTTTAGGACGCGGTGACGTCCCTCAAACGCTCAATCCGATGCAATTTGGGAACGCGGCTGGAGATGCTCCCAAGTCAACCAAAATAGAGGGCGTGCCGTCCGAATCTAATGATGCGAATCGATCGGGTTTTGTCAAAGTGAAGTAAATCTGACACGGTGACACCACGCCGGCCGAGGGCCGCTCGGTGCATGCCGGCGCGCGAACGAAATCGGCGGAAGCGCTAGCTAGGTCACCGTCTCGGTCTCGATCGCAGGGGTTCGTGTGGTTATTAGGTGAAGGGAATGTCACGCACGCATATAGTTGTGCTTACCATGCCGCGGTCGTTGTTTGTTTGTAAGTGGTCATGCAACTGGCCAACAGGAGCTCGTATGTGTGGTGCGCGATGACCGATTTGTCTGTCTATCTGTGCGAGTGAAGCGGCTGGCCCGACAATCCGGCGGATATTTCCTGTCAAAGCATATCCAGATATATCTTCCCACGGCCGGCTCGCGCGTGTTTGTCCGTTCGTTTCAGCCGGGCGCGCGCGGCAGATTCTTGACGCGATTGAGCGGCTGTTTCATAATGAGTGTGCATTTAAGCCAGTATACCCATTTGGCCTACCCGAGCTAGAAATGGTGCACGCTAAGGTTATTTTTCTCGGCGTCAATTTTTTACCGGTGGACCCTGAAAAATCCGGTTACGGCGAAACCTCGGAAATCTCGAGAATTTTTTGTTCGAGATTATTCGAACAAACTTTGAAATTCAAAAAATTTGAGCACGAAACAAATAAATTTTTAGAGTAAATTAACCGTACAGCTTATGCATCGTAGTGGTTACACTCTTCTGTTCCAGCAGGTCGCGAGCTTCAATCATATTCTTGGCACCTTTCTCATTCTTTTAACGCAAAACAAAGAAAAAGAGACAAAAATAATATTTTGCTCTTGCGTGTAGTTGAATTCATGGCCTTTGGGAAATTCCTGCGCACCTTGCCACCACGCTGCACCAAGCGTAATGTTGAATACATCATACGTCATCTATTTGACCAAAACTGGAGTTTAAATTCAAATGTAGCCGATTTTTTTTATCGGTATCAATAATTCTTGAGGGTAACCGAAATTTCGGAAATTCCGGCCGAGAAAAAAAAACCTGCTGCACGCACGAACGGGGGAGGGGGGGTGGGTACATGCATACATGACCCTAATGACTCAATCATGTTTATTTTTCTTCTTAAAAATGGTAGTAATGGTCCTTTTTCTTCATCTCTAAGATCAGAGCTTTTTGCTCACCTCGAGATCTAGTTGATTAGGAGTATTTCCTACTCTTGGTCTGCTTGGTCACTCGGATTGGTATTGGTTGGTGGGGGAGGGGTGGGGACTACTCTGCTTGAATTGGGGTATTCTTTTTTTATTTGTTGATATTTGCAACCTGTATAGTTTCTACTGATGTTCACTGCATTTTTGTCAGGTTCTATGAGAACTCGGGAACAATAGAGCTCAAGGCCACCGCGCATGTGGATAGTTAGCGGAGCAGCGTCCCCATCCCCAGAAAGCAGGTACTCGAGGGGCCTGTTTGGTTGCAAACAAAGAAATTTTCGTTTGGCCCAATATCTACCGTCTGAGTGGATACAAGGCCTGGGACAAGTTTTTCACTATGTTTGGATGACAATAATTTTACTTGAGCTCGAGTGGAGAAATGAGAAGCAGTTCGTTTGGTTGTATGTATGTTGAGGAAGATTGTTGTTAATTAAACTAGTTCAATCATAATCACTTCTATTCTGCCTAACCATTTATCGGTTTCGGATAAAGTCTACATGGAAAAGATGTGCCTCTACGTTGTGATTTCATTCCCGTCATCGGTTCGTCGTTTCGTCGAGTGTTTCAAACTCACTTTCGTGTTCCTTTTTGCCCATTTGTGCATGAACTTAGCCAATTTTTCGCACGCGATCGAATCATTTAAAAATTCCTTCGGGAGTAGCTTTACCTCACCATTTCACACTACTTTCGTGTTCAATGTTTTTGGTTTCAACATTCGTAAACGAGTACATCTACAACAACATATAGTATACTTGGAAGACGTAGATCTACTCGTATACGAATGTCAAAATGGAGAACTATAAACACAAAAGTCGTGTGCGACAGTGAGATGAAACTACTCGTCGAAGGAATTTTGAAACGCGTGAACGGTTGCAACGAATTTGACTAAATTCGGCCAAAAAAACTTCAAACAGGACACTAAATTGCCTTTCAAATACTCCACAAAACTAAAAAACCGTTCATGGGAATTGATTCGTAACATCAATACACATCTTTTTTGTGTTCATCATATTTCAAACCGATCCAACGTTTTGTAAATTAGGGATGATTAAAATGATGCAAATTAGTGAGAAAATTATGTAGAGGTGCTGGTGTGACTCCAGCCATGATGGGCCCACTTTTGCGCTCGCCCAAGCCTGGCCCCGAAAAAACGCTTGATTCGAGCGTTTTTGTTGGGTCAATTTTTTGGCTGCTTTAAAACTCGTGCGATGCAGAGAATGTTTCTCCCGTGGGCGACCAAACGGCCCGTTTTCGTTTCCCTCCGTGCGAGAAATCACTTTGCGGGCAACCAATCAGACCCTAGCTATATGTTTGTTTGCTTCCACTCTTTTCCATGAAAGTATCTCAATATATCCATATGTCCGTGTGTGTAAAGGCTGATGCTTCTGAAAGATGGTTAAAATACCTCATGTCTTCATCTATTCATGTGTAAAATCCCATGTGACACCATACTCTATATTTTGTGTATTCGGTTGGTACCTCTAGATCTCACCTACTGCAAGAGCATGGGTGACCAACCTGCAACAAAAGAAGCGAAAGGCCGTTACCGAGCTGGGTAGGGACTGCCCAGTGGTAATTTTTTTAACCTCCTTACCATGACGTAGTCTGCTTCTGATACTCCCTCCGATCCAAATTAATTGACTTAACTTTATCTAGATACAGATGTATTTAGAATTGCTTTAGCTCTAGATACTCCCTCTGTTTTTAATTAGTAGATTGTATTCTACGAAAGTCAAGCACTATGAAGTTTGACTAAAAGTGTACTAAAAAGCATCAATAACTGTAATACCAAATGCACATATAATGAAAATATATCTTATGCTGATTCAAATACTATAACTTTTAGATTGTGGATGTTGATACTTTTTCCCTAAATATTTAGTCAAACTTTAAGTTTAACGTTGATTAAACCTAGAACGTGAACTAATTATGAATGGAGGGAGTAGATGCATATCTAGACAAAGTTGGTGATGAGATTCGTAGCATAGAAAACAAAAAATTTCCTACCGCGAGAACGCAATCCAAGCCAAGATGCAATCTAGAAGATGGGAGCAACGAGGGGATGTAATGTCCCAGGTTTAGAAACGATCGAGGGGTAGATTTTAGAAAGGGATGTGCATTGCATAGTAAATTCTGGGGAAATTTCGCGCTTTTAAACAAAAACTGCATCGAAGAGGGACGAGTTTCTCTCTCGACACCTTACAGGGTTAGGGTTTCGAGAGTGCGACAAACTTGCATCTCACTTCACTAGTTTAGGGTTTTGAGAAGAGAGGGGAGAGTTTGCATAATTGGATTCTAAATGAAGTGATATGGTTGAATACAAACCAATGTTGAATTTGAATTTCAAATTCAAACATTAAATAATTACCTAAATAATTCAATTGAGGAAATTCATTAAGTAAACAATCAATAATAAACAAGATGAATAATTATAATAAAGTAAAGCTCATTAGAGAAAACTTTGAGCTTTATTGATCATCACACAATATACATTGTCATTACAATATTCATAAGAGAAAATAAAATGAATTACAACACATTACAGGAATTGTTGAAATTGAAAAATACAAGAAAATGAAAAGAAAAATACAAGTAAGGACCTAGTCTAAATTCTACAAGATCATCTTCACTTGATCTTGGATTTGATGAACTCACTGTCCAATGTGATCAATTGATAATTCCTGTACATAAACACAACAAATAGAAGTTATGCCAAGTGGCATAGCCACTTGGCAGGTTAAAAAGAAATGGAAAATTATGGATATGGATCAGCTCTGCCGAGCTGATCATCTCCAAACCAAGTTCAGAGTATCAGGTGCACACACACACAGCCACACCTTTGCTCACTGTGCAAGCAGTATGCTCAACAAAGACACACACGGTCGGGGAGAGTCACCAAAGTGACCAGGCCAAGTGTCGACCCGAGAGAGCAAGAGGGCATCATATATAACCTTTTTGAGCCAAACCCTAGCTCATTCATCGGCAGGCATCTTGGTAAGTCATCAGCAAACAAGAACACTTAGAACAGGAAGAACACATAGCCAGAATTTCATCCAGGAACAGCTCAAGCAAAGAACTGTTTCCTGTTGAGAAGTAAACCATGGAGTAGATCAAGCACAAGCCACAAGGAGGAGCAGGGCAAGCCAAGAAAGCAGCACAGAAGCAAAACCTCTACACCAACACACCATTTTCTAGGAGCTGGAGTGAGGTATAAACAGATCAACCTGAGCAAAACCAAGTTTTGCTCATAAATAAGCATACAATGCATCACAGGAACACAGAAGGGTAGAATACCCAGATTGTATCATCATCTGGCTACCAAGTCAGTTGGTGCAAGCAAAAATGGGTGAAGCCAATAGGAAATCACCAAGGGAACACCGGCTATACCAAAACGGTGGCATAACCAAGGCAATCCAAATAAGGAAATGATCCTATCTATTCAACCAAAGCCACTTAGCACCTAAAACCTAGCACACCATCAGATAGATAGACAATATGTGTCTATTCTTGTTTGTCAACATCAAAGATCACTGGAAATCCAACAAGGAATTACCCAGTGATGCATTCACTAAGCCATAGCAAGCCAACAAGGGTGGGAGCTACCTAAACAGCAATGAATTGCTGTCAAGGTCACCTCAACCACTGAACCTGCCCAAATTAATAAGCCATGCACAGTTATCATCACCCAGATGGGTTCAAAAGGAGGGCTAGGGTACCCAACCAAGTGGTGGCATCCATCTAGCCCTGCCAAACTCAATGAAATTATCATTACTGCAAGCAGTTCACATCACTTATCCATTTTAGTAAGATTCAGGCAAATACAGATAAGTGAACTAAGCAAATAAATCAAAACACCGAGCTTTGCGCTGATCCAATGGATCACTGCAAGCAACAGCAGTTGCTTAAGTCAGCAATTGTACACACCAGGCTAAGCCTGTATGAAGCACAAACAACACTGGTGAGCACCAGTGAATCACAGAGAGAAGCACACACTTGCTCACAAGCAAGTAATGCTCAATTGATCATCAAAGCATCACTTGCTCTTGCTACAGATCACTATAGCCAAGCTTAGTATCATCACAAGGCCCAGACAGTTAAGCTAACCATATAATTGAACAATTGCATCACAGATAAGTAAATAGAGCATATCAATTGTATCCAGAAGCACTCCATCAAGGGATGGAGTTGATAATGCAACAGTTAGGCTCAACTGAGCATATCCATGAACTAGAGCACAAATAATAGCACATCATAAGCATTGGCACTTGCCAATAGCAAGGATCATCACAGAATGATCAAGCCAAGAGCAATTCATGGCATTCACAGGAGAGGAATATTATACAGAGAATCAGCAGGAGCTACTAAATTACACAGAGCACCACAGCATGCTCATGAGCAATAGTTCAGCAGTTGCAACAGCAAGCAATTGAGCAAGAACAAAGACAAAGACAACAAATCGGAACCATGACGGGTGCACAAAGCGGCAGTTAGCGGCACAGCAACATAGCACAGCAGCATACGCGTAAGCTAGCAAGGCGCAGCAGCTAGCACATCACATCGGCACAGCGTGCATCCCCACAGGGAGAAGCAGGCCAGTGGCCAAGCTAGACAAAGGGAAGGGGAAGCAGTAGAACAAGTAGCAGAGAAGGACGGAGGAGAGGAGCACTTACTGGTGGGCGGAGAGAAGATCGACCATGGCGGCACGGCGGCACACGCCGGGCGAACGGCGGCGCCAGGCCAAGCCTAGCCAGGCACTACTCGCCGCAACGCCAGCATCACCACGGCGAGGCACACGGCCTCGACACCAGGAGCGTCGGCGGCGACGAACTCGCCGCAGCACACCACGGTAGTCTAGCAGAGGCGAAGGGGACGCGTCGAGGAAGCGACGAAACACAGATCGACGCGGTGGATCTGAATCGCCGTCGAGTGGCGGTTCAGATGCGCCACATCTCGCCGGCGGCGATGGCCGGAATCGGCCGGAGAAAATCGGCGAAGGCGGCGGCGACACGGGTGTCGCCAGAGCTCAGAGGGTTAGGGTTAGCGCGTGCGCGAGAGGTAGGGGATGGGTGCGTCCGACCGCGCCGGACGAGCGTCCCGGGTTAGGGTTAACCCACTGGGCCACCCTGACAGGTGGGCCCAGGGGCAAAAAGGACCTTTTACAATTTAATAAAAATGTGAAACTTTGAAATTCAATAGAAAATTATTAAAAGCTCTTAAAAATAACTTTAAAATATGAAAAATGATCAGCATAAAATTCTCTATTTAAATAAAATATCAAAGAGAAATTTGAAAGACAATTAAGAATAAGTCCTATTCTGATGATTTAAATAATCATTTAAATCACACACCTAATTTTCTATAAATGAAATTAAGTCCATTAATGTATTTGGACTTTAAAAACACCTTGACAACATTTCAAGGTTGTATTTTACTTGGAATGAAGTATCCTCAAATTATTCTTAGTATTAACCTCTTACATGAAATAATAACGACATCGGAAGGGGGGAACAAACCCTAAAAATAGAATCATGCATAATTGCTTCTTTAACCATTGCCCTTATCGGACAATGATGCTATTTTTCGTGAGGCAAGAGGACAAGGGTCAGTCCACACCTTCCAACCGCAAAACTTTGCGGTGTTCGTGCAAGTTCATCACTTGCTCATGTCATTTGAGTATTTTTATCAAATTACTTGCAAAGTATTATGGTTATCACTATTGCACAAAAATCAAAACCACTACTTTCATAACTATGAATATGACTATGTGGTGGGCAATGGAACCATGGATTGTGTTGATATGGTGGAGGTTCCATTGCACGGGTTTATATCCATCTAGGATTAAACAACAAATGTCGCCAGTGATTCTTGTGCCGTAATACCCGTGTTAACCATAAGATCCGGAGTGGGACGGAGTAGTCAAAAGTGTTTCCACCTCTCGTTCATCAACGGATGCGCTTTACCGTAGACACTTGTATCTGTCAGGGCAAGCGGTTGGCTGGGGAAGCCTTAAGTC
Source organism: Lolium perenne (assembly GCF_019359855.2). Classification (NCBI taxonomy): domain Eukaryota; kingdom Viridiplantae; phylum Streptophyta; class Magnoliopsida; order Poales; family Poaceae; genus Lolium; species Lolium perenne. The sequence continues at coordinate 47,994,654 of NC_067245.2, forward strand.
CCCACGGCATAGTCCGTAGACACTTGTCGCTTGAAGTGCAAGCGGTTGGCTGGGGAAGCCTTAAGTCCCCACGGTATTGTGGTCTATGATGGGTTGCAGCTACCGGCGAAGGAGTTTGGTTCGATCCCAAACTGTCGTCGTGGTCGGGGTCCACCCGTGAGTGGGAATAATGGGACCGGCGAGGACCTGTGGTCGGGGCATGCAACAAAGGGTGGGTGTTCGAGGTAGCGGAGGAACATGATTGGCTAGACCTTATACCGGGCCTCACACCGAAGGAAGTGTGGACGGGAAAGCTGCCCGGTTGGCACCAAGGTTAAGATCTCTTATGGGTAAAGCAACATACCTCTGCAGAGTGTAAAGAATCGTGGACTGTCACTCCTGTTCCGGATAAGGAGCTGCGAACGCGGAAAGGAGCTCCATGAAGTTCTAGTAAACCGGTGAAGGCTGACGGACATAGCTCTTTGAAATAAAAGCAATCTATTGAAGAAATGTTTATCAAAACTTGCATTGGTATTAGACTTTCTGGTCTAATATCGTAGTTAGTGCATTAAACACCTCTTATCTATAATGAACTTGTTGAGTACGCTCGTACTCATACCACTCTTAAATCCCATGCTTAGATTGTCTGAACCGTCTGGAGGAGGACTACGACAACAATGAAGGAGCTGAGATTATCGGCTATGATGAACCTGACCTCTCAGGAGGAGTTGAAGGCGTAGACTATATCATCGTCTACGGATCCGGGGAGGCTTCCGGAGAAGAACAAGCCTAGAGATATCCGATAGTAGTAGTAACCGAGCAGCCCGAACTCTTAGTATTTAGCTGCTCGAGGAAATAAATGTTTAGCTTAATGAGACACTTATATTGTAAGTTAAGTTGGGTTTGCCTCGAACCCAGGAGTACTCCTCTTAGGACCCAAGAGGAGCTCCGAGACGACATGTGTATATTAATTGTAATAATATGTGAATGAGGTATGGACCTTGCTATGTTCTGTTGTACTACTCTGAGGGATGTAATATTTGCGGAATGGTACTTCGTGAATGTTATATCAACGACTAGCATACTACAACATGCAGTGGTATGCGTGTGGTCACCACGCTTGGTATCGAGCAAAAGCTTTGACCTTAGGTTGGAACCTAGTAAATGGGACCAAACGTTAGGAGTCAAATAGGATTAGTAAAGAATTCTCTAAAAATATGATGTATATTCAATTGAGAATACAACAATCATATCTTTTAGTGCGATAATTCTTTATTATCTCTATTATGATGCATTATTACTAATCTTATAATCTTTCTATTTCTACAGCCAACATGGCAAGTTCACGACCGGGAAGAAACATGAAAGTTATGGATTCCACACTGAACGAATACCAAGGAGGACTTGCAGATATCCTACGAGCCATGTTATTGGAATTTGGGTGCGATCCCCAGATTCCAGTAAAGAAGTACATGTTCTATGATGGACCGGTATTGGCCAAGTGCAGGGTAGGACTGCGACTTCCCGAATCTTTGGGAATGAGCGTAGTCATGCCAGCTGGAGAAGCTAGGACAACCAACACAGCCTACCATATAGCGGTTATGAGAGCCATAACCGACATACGGGAACATAAGACAAAAGAGCTTATGGATTCCGAGTTCTCCCATATTCCTCATAATCAGGAGGAAGAAGATCCCATGCTCAACCACTACAAATATGCCAAACGCAAACCCATAGCAGCGGCAAAATATATGGATAATAGCCGTAACTTCATATCATTACTCTTTCAGTTGAACCATCATCTGATAGGAGCAATTGATACGATGCTTGAGGAATTCACTGAACCCAAGGAGGAGAGTAGGGGGAAAGAACTTATGGAGAATGTAGTGCACACACCAGTTTATTCACCGGTGACTACATCAGCATTGATCCACTTGCACGTGAACCTACACTGCTACACAGGGAATTACCCGGGTAGTTCCTATGGGGGATACGAAGGCGGAGAGGAATCCGGAAACAACCAGCGTTCCGAGACTCCTATCGAGAATTCCAGGGGTTGGCGTTGGGGATCGGATACTGGAACTCATAGTACTTCTGTGTATTATGATGGAGAGATGAATGATGACGCAACAACCCAGAACCAGAGCTATCCTAGTAATGAAGGAGTGGATGGAGGATATCCGACTCAAGTTGAGTCGGGTATGAGTTTTGGTAACCCTTATGGTGGGGCTACAGGAGAGTACACCCGATGGGTGGACTATGATGCACTCAACGATCAGTTTGTGAATACTGATTTCTCCCTAGGATCATCATCGGATTCGGATTACCAGCCAACGGGGAGACCTTATGTTCCAGGGTCTATCAGGAGGACGACACGTTCGACCGGATGGAAGCCTGGGATGTACCGGGAGTGAAGATCGACTAGAGTCCACCAAGGGAGGCGTGGCTATAATACACAAGTACCACGTGTATTATAGTTTGTAATATCTGTATAAATTTGTACATATACTTTAATAAGTGAGTTTGCATACTCACATCGACTTGAGTATTGTAATAAGACCACTTATGTATGTATATACAGGGTATATGTTTTGTATGATTTGGATTTGCTTCTTGATTTCCATTACGTGACTAGTTCTGTGCACAAAGTTGAGCTCAGAAAACTTGCGCATGGAGTAATTATGAGTATCATCTTGTGTTGCAGAACTAGGGGGATTATGTCGGGAACGTTAGGAAACGAGACTGAAGCGCAGCGCATGGAGCGCGAAGCAAAAGAAAAGGAAGAGGCTGAGGGTGCAACCAGAGATCAGTTTCCACCACCACCACCACCCATGACGCAGCAAAACTTTATCCAGTACATGCAGCTGGTGGAGGAGCGACAGCGTGTAACACTGGAGCAGCAGAATAAATTCTTTCAAGAGTTGCTGCAGCAGAACAGGGTGGAGAGACCTGAGAACCCGGGAGTCACATTAGCAGACTTCCAAAACACCAAGCCGATATCTTTCGCATACGCGCCCGAGCCAATGGACGCGGAAGATTGGCTGATGGATACCGAGCGAAAGCTCAACACCGTTGGATGTAACGACCAAGAGAAGGTTCGTTATGCTACCCATCTGTTATGTGGACCTGCCGCATCATGGTGGGACAATATTGTAGCCGTTTATCCGGCTGGAAAGGTATTTACCTGGGAGGAATTCGCAAGGAAGTTCAGGGAATCCAATGTCCCTGAAAGTATTGTGGAACTGAAGCGTCGAGAATTCGAGAGTCTCGAGCAGAAGGACAAGGCAATCCTGACCTATGTCAGGGAGTTCTCTAAACTGTCCCGGTACGCTGTGGAAGAAGTCAACACCGAGGACAAGAAGAAAAAGAGATTTCTGAGGGGGTTAAGTCCCCAGTTCAAGGTTCAGCTCCGTATGATGAGAGCGACGGAATTTCAAGAGCTGGTGGATGCAGCCATCACTCTAGAAGATGATTTCAAGCAATTACAGGAGGAGAAGAGGAAGAAGGCCAAGTTTGAGCCTAAAAGATTTTCCAATAACAAGCCCAATACCAGCTTGAGTTTCAAGCCCAGATACAACAACAACAACAACAACAACAACAACAACAACAACAGCAACTACTACGGTAGTAGGAGGAATCAAGCTTTCCAGACCGCCAACCCAATGGTCTGTCGAATCTGTGGACTTCCAGGGCATTTTGCCAAGGACTGTAGAAAGCCAAGGGTAATATGCTTTGGTTGTCGCCAGGAGGGGCACATGCTGAAGGACTGCCCCAAGAAAAATAGTGGAGGAGGTCAGTCAGGAGGAGGAGGAGGTCGAGGAGGAAACACCAGAGGCAACTGGAAGAATAAGAAGCCCTTCGGCAAGCTGAACTGCACTGGGCTCTGGAGGAGGTGGTCAACTCTGACCAGGCGGTGATAGGTACGCTCCAGATACTCACTCATCCTGGCAAAGTACTTTTTGATACTGGTGCAACTACATCATTCATTTCTCAACAATTCATCATCAAACATGGGATTAGTTGCACTAAGTTAGATACACCCATAACCATACTTTCTGCGGGGGGAACGATAGTAGTAACCCATGCCAAACAAAAACAAGTCATTATGATCAATAAGTGCGCGTTTGACGCGGACCTGTTCATTTTACCGATGAAGGACATTGATGTCATTCTTGGTATGAACTGGTTAGAAGCTAACGGAGCATTGATCGACTGTGTAAACAAGACGGTATCATTGAAAAGCCCCGATGGAAGTAGAATGATCTACCAAGGCGACAAACATACACAGATTGAAGTTGAGTTACAGCTTAACAGCATGAAGGAGGTGAAGTTAGAAGATATACCTGTAGTAAATGAATTCCAGGATGTGTTTCTGCGGAATTACCCGGTATGCCACCAGATAGGGAGATAGAATTCACTATCGACCTAATTCCAGAACAGCTCCGATTGCCAAAGCACCATATAAGATGGGGCCTAAGGAGTTGAAAGAACTTAAGGAGCAACTGGATGACTTGGAACAAAAGGGATTCATTCAAGAGAGTGTTTCACCATGGGGATCACCTGTGATCTTCGTGGATAAAAGAGATGGAGGAAGAAGGATGTGCGGAGACTACAGAAATTTGAACAACGTCACAATCAAGAACAAGTATCCACTTCCAAGAATACAAGATCTATTTGATCAAGTGAGAGGCGCGGGAGTCTTTTCCAAGATTGATCTAAGATCCGGTTATCACCAGATAAAGATCAAGAAGGAAGACGTTCGAAATCGCCTTTGTCTCAAGGTATGGACACCATGAATACCTTGTAGTACCTTTTGGATTGACCAATGCCCCAGCAATATTCATGAATCTCATGAATAAGATCTTCATGCCATATCTGGACAAGTTTGTCATCGTATTTATCGATGATATTCTGATATACTCCAAGAACAAGGCAGAACATGCCGAACATTTGAGGTTAGTGTTGCAAACACTAAGGGAACACCAACTTTATGCCAAATTCAGCAAGTGTGAATTTTGGCTAGATCAAGTGGAATTTCTTGGTCATGTTATCAGTAAAGATGGAATAGCTGTTAACCCGAGTAAGGTAGCAGCAGTTCTAGAATGGGAAGCACCCAAGACTGTCAAGGAAATCTGAGGATTCCTAGGAATGGCAGGATATTATCGGAGATTCATTGAAGGATTCTCTAAGATAGCAGGACCTATGACAAAGTTGCTAAGAAAGAACACACCATTCGTGTGGTCCGAGGAGTGTGAAAAGAGCTTTCAAACTCTAAAAGAGAAACTCACCACGGCACCGGTGTTAGCAGTTCCAGAAGTTGGCAAGGACTACACCGTGTACTGTGACGCATCCAAACATGGATTGGGTTGCGTACTCATGCAAGATCGGAAAGTGATATCCTATGGATCGAGGCAACTCAGACCTCATGAAGTGAATTATCCAACACATGACTTGGAATTAGCAGCTGTCGTATTTGCATTAAAAACTTGGAGACATTTTCTCTATGGAGCGAAGTGTGAGCTCTATACAGATCATAAAAGCCTCAAATATTTCTTCACTCAGAAGGAACTCAACATGAGACAGAAAAGATGGCTAGAATTGATCAAGGATTATGACCTGACAATCAATTACACACCAGGGAAGGCTAATGTAGTAGCAGACGCCCTGAGTAGGAAGAGTACCGGTGGAGTGGAACAAGAAATATCACCGGAGTTAAGGAAGGAAATAAGCCAAGCCCAAATACAACTTTGGGAGAAAGAAGCCCATGAAGGATTATCGGTGTTGCAAGTAGCCGATGAGCTGAATGTCAACCTGAAGAATGAGATAATGATGGGTCAGCTAGACGATCCATTTATTGTTGAGGAGATGAGAAGAATAGATGAAGGAAGACCCTCAGAATTTCATCGCGGAGAATCTGGATCTTTATGGTTCCAGAAGAGAATTTGCATTCCGGATATTGCTGAAATTAAGGAAGTAATACTCCGGGAAGCTCATCAAACACCATATTCCATACATCCGGGAAGTACAAAGATGTACATGGACCTAAAGGAACTATTCTGGTGGAATAACATGAAGAGGGAGATAGCACAGTATGTGGCAGAATGCCATACATGCCAGCGAGTGAAGGCTGAACACCAGAGTCCGGCAGGGAAGTTACAACCTTTACCTATTCCGGAGTGGAAATGGGAGGAAATAGGGATGGATTTCATCACCGGACTACCCATGACTAATAAAAAGAAGGACATGATATGGGTAATCGTGGACCGGTTGACGAAAAGTGCACACTTCTTAGCGGTAAACCAGCAGGATAAAGGAGAGAAACTTATCGATCTTTACATCAAAGAGATCGTGAGTAAGCATGGAGTGCCTAAGAAGATAGTATCGGATCGAGGATCCGTGTTCACATCAGCATTCTGGAAGCAACTTCACGAAGCTTTAGGATCCAAATTGGATTATAGTACCGCTTATCATCCTCAGACCGGTGGACAAACCGAGAGAACCAACCAGATTCTAGAAGATATGCTTAGGGCTTGCGCCCTAGACTTCGGAGGATCATGGGAAGAACACTTACCACTAGCAGAGTTTTCATACAACAATAGTTATCAAAGCAGCATCAAGATGGCACCATTTGAAGCTCTGTATGGAAGGAAGTGTAGATCACCAATATGTTGGTATGAAGCCGGAGCAAGCAAAGAGTTCAACCCTGATTATGTCAAGGAAAAACAACAAATCATTGACATTATCAGAGACAGGCTCAAGATAGCTCAAAGTCGGCAAAAGAGTTACGCCGATCAGAAGAGAAGGACATGGGAGCCACAAGTTGGAGACATGGTTTATCTTAAGGTAAACCCGATGAAAGGACTCCAGAGGTTTGGAGTAAAAGGGAAACTCAGTCCTAGATACATAGGACCTTTCAAGATACTAAGTCAGAACAGAGGTTTAGCCTTTGAGTTGGATTTACCTAGGAAGGCTAGCTCAAGTTCACAACGTGTTCCATGTGTCACAATCAAGGAAATGTTTGAAGACCCCAGATGAACCAATATTACATGATGAGCTCGAGTTACAACCAGACTTAACATATATCGAGAAGCCAGCCAAGATTCTCGAGGAGAGCTGGAAACAACTCAGAAACAAGGCGATCAAGTATTGCAAGATACAATGGAAGCATCATCCCGAGAGGGAAGCCACCTGGGAAAAAGAGGAAGACCTAAGGAAAACATACCCCGAGCTGTTCAGGTATTACAACCACAACTTCGGGACGAAGTTTTCTTTAAGGGGGAAAGGCTGTAATGTCCCAGGTTTAGAGACGATCGAGGGGTAGATTTTAGAAAGGGATGTGCATTGCATAGTAAATTCTGGGGAAATTTCGCGCTTTTAAACAAAAACTGCATCGAAGAGGGACAAGTTTCTCTCTCGACACCTTACAGGGTTAGGGTTTCGAGAGTGCGACAAACTTGCATCTCACTTCACTAGTTTAGGGTTTTGAGAAGAGAGGGGAGAGTTTGCATAATTGGATTCTAAATGAAGTGATATGGTTGAATACAAACCAATGTTGAATTTGAATTTCAAATTCAAACATTAAATAATTACCTAAATAATTCAATTGAGGAAATTCATTAAGTAAACAATCAATAATAAACAAGATGAATAATTATAATAAAGTAAAGCTCATTAGAGAAAACTTTGAGCTTTATTGATCATCACACAATATACATTGTCATTACAATATTCATAAGAGAAAATAAAATGAATTACAACACATTACAAGAATTGTTGAAATTGAAAAATACAAGAAAATGAAAAGAAAAATACAAGTAAGGACCTAGTCTAAATTCTACAAGATCATCTTCACTTGATCTTGGATTTGATGAACTCACTGTCCAATGTGATCAATTGATAATTCCTGTACATAAACACAACAAATAGAAGTTATGCCAAGTGGCATAGCCACTTGGCAGGTTAAAAAGAAATGGAAAATTATGGATATGGATCAGCTCGCCGAGCTGATCATCTCCAAACCAAGTTCGAGTATCGGTGCACACACACACACCACACCGCTCACTGTGCGGTGCATGCTCAACAAAGACACACAAGTGGAGAGTCACCAAAGTGACCAGGCCAAGCTGTCGACCAGAGAGAGCAAGAGGGCATCATATATAACCTTTTTGAGCCAAACCCTAGCTCATTCATCGGCAGGCATCTTGGTAAGTCATCAGCAAACAAGAACACTTACAACATGAAGAACACATAGCCGAATTTCATCCAGGAACAGCTCAAGCAAAGAACTGTTTCTGTTGAGAAGTAAACCATGGAGTAGATCAAGCACAAGCCACAAGGAGGAGCAGGGCAAGCCAAGAAAGCAAAGACACGAAGCAAAACCTCTACACCAACACACCATTTTCTAGGAGCTGGAGTGAGGTATAAACAGATCAACCTGAGCAAAACCAAGTTTTGCTCATAAATAAGCATACAATGCATCACAGGAACACAGAAGGGTAGAATACCCAGATTGTATCATCATCTGGCTACCAAGTCAGTTGGTGCAAGCAAAAATGGGTGAAGCCAATAGGAAATCACCAAGGGAACACTGGCTATACCAAAACAGTGGCATAACCAAGGCAATCCAGCAAGGAAATGATCCTATCTATTCAACCAAAGCCACTTAGCACCTAAAACCTAGCACACCATCAGATAGATAGACAATATGTGTCTATTCTTGTTTGTCAACATCAAAGATCACTGGAAATCCAACAAGGAATTACCCAGTGATGCATTCACTAAGCCATAGCAAGCCAACAAGGGTGGGAGCTACCTAAACAGCAATGAATTGCTGTCAAGGTCACCTCAACCACTGAACCAGCCCAAATTAATAAGCCATGCACAGTTATCATCACCCAGATGGGTTCAAAAGGAGGGCTAGGGTACCCAACCAAGTGGTGGCATCCATCTAGCCCTGCCAAACTCAATGAAATGATCATTACTGCAAGCAGTTCACATCACTTATCCATTTTAGTAAGATTCAGGCAAATACAGATAAGTGAACTAAGCAAATAAATCAAAACACCAGAGCTTTGCAGTGATCCAATTGATCACTGCAAGCAACAACAGTTGCTTAAGTCAGCAATTGTACACACCAGGCTAAGCCTGTATGAAGCACAAACAACACTGGTGAGCACCAGTGAATCACAGAGAGAAGCACACACTTGCTCACAAGCAAGTAATGCTCAATTGATCATCAAAGCATCACTTGCTCTTGCTACAGATCACTATAGCCAAGCTTAGTATCATCACAAGGCCCAGACAGTTAAGCTAACCATATAATTGAACAATTGCATCACAGATAAGTAAATAGAGCATATCAATTGTATCCAGAAGCACTCCATCAAGGGATGGAGTTGATAATGCAACAGTTAGGCTCAACTGAGCATATCCATGAACTAGAGCACAAATAATAGCACATCATAAGCATTGGCACTTGCCAATAGCAAGGATCATCACAGAATGATCAAGCCAAGAGCAATTCATGGCATTCACAGGAGAGGAATATTATACAGAGAATCAGCAGGAGCTACTAAATTACACAGAGCACCACAGCATGCTCATGAGCAATAGTTCATGAGTTGCAACAGCAAGCAATTGAGCAAGAACAGCACAGCACAACAAACTGGAACCATGACAGGTGCACAGCAGCAGCAGCAGCGGCACAGCAACATAGCACAGCAGCATACGCGTAAGCTAGCAAGGCGCAACAGCTAGCACAGCACATCGGCACAGCGTGCATCCCCACAGGGAGAAGCAGGCCAGTGGCCAAGCTAGACAAAGGGAAGGGGAAGCAGTAGAACAAGTAGCAGAGAAGGACGGAGGAGAGGAGCACTTACTGGTGGGCGGAGAGAAGATCGACCATGGCGGCACGGCGGCACACGCCGGGCGAACGGCGGCGCCAGGCCAAGCCTAGCCAGGCACTACTCGCCGCAACGCCAGCATCACCACGGCGAGGCACACGGCCTCGACACCAGGAGCGTCGGCGGCGACGAACTCGCCGCAGCACACCACGGTAGACTAGCAGAGGCGAAGGGGACGCGTCGAGGAAGCGACGAAACACAGATCGACGCGGTGGATCTGAATCGCCGTCGAGTGGCGGTTCAGATGCGCCACATCTCGCCGGCGGCGATGGCCGGAATCGGCCGGAGAAAATCGGCGAAGGCGGCGGCGACACGGGTGTCGCCAGAGCTCAGAGGGTTAGGGTTAGCGCGTGCGTGAGAGGTAGGGGACGGGTGCGTCCGACCGCGCCGGACGAGCGGCCCGGGTTAGGGTTAACCCACTGGGCCACCCTGACAGGTGGGCCCAGGGGCAAAAAGGACCTTTTACAATTTAATAAAAATGTGAAACTTTGAAATTCAATAGAAAATTATTAAAAGCTCTTAAAAATAACTTAAAAATATGAAAAATGATCAGCATAAAATTCTCTATTTAAATAAAATATCAAAGAGAAATTTGAAAGACAATTAAGAATAAGTCCTATTCTGATGATTTAAATAATCATTTAAATCACACACCTAATTTTCTATAAATGAAATTAAGTCCATTAATGTATTTGGACTTTAAAAACACCTTGACAACATTTCAAGGTTGTATTTTACTTGGAATGAAGTATCCTCAAATTATTCTTAGTATTAACCTCTTACATGAAATAATAACGACATCGGAAGGGGGGAACAAACCCTAAAAATAGAATCATGCATAATTGCTTCTTTAACCATTGCCCTTATCGGACAATGATGCTATTTTTCAGAGGCAGAGGACAAGGGTCAGTCCACACCTTCCAACTGCAAAACTTTGCAGTGTTCAGGCAAGTTCATCACTTGCTCATGTCATTTGAGTATTTTTATCAAATTACTTGCAAAGTATTATGGTTATCACTATTGCACAAAAATCAAAACCACTACTTTCATAACTATGAATATGACTATGTGGTGGGCAATGGAACCATGGATTGTGTTGATATGGTGGAGGTTCCATTGCACGGGTTTATATCCATCTAGGATTAAACAACAAATGTCGCCAGTGATTCTTGTGCCGTAATACCCGTGTTAACCATAAGATCCGGAGTGGGACGGAGTAGTCAAAAGTGTTTCCACCTCTCGTTCATCAACGGATGCGCTTTACCGTAGACACTTGTATCTGTCAGGGCAAGCGGTTGGCTGGGGAAGCCTTAAGTCCCCACGGCATAGTCCGTAGACACTTGTCGCTTGAAGTGCAAGCGGTTGGCTGGGGAAGCCTTAAGTCCCCACGGTATTGTGGTCTATGATGGGTTGCAGCTACCGGCGAAGGAGTTTGGTTCGATCCCAAACTGTCGTCGTGGTCGGGGTCCACCCGTGAGTGGGAATAATGGGACCGGCGAGGACCCAGGGTCGGGGCATGCAACAAAGGGTGGGTGTTCGAGGTAGCGGAGGAACATGATTGGCTAGACCTTATACCGGGCCTCACACCGAAGGAAGTGTGGACGGGAAAGCTGCCCGGTTGGCACCAAGGTTAAGATCTCTTATGGGTAAAGCAACATACCTCTGCAGAGTGTAAAGAATCGTGACTGTCACTCCCTGTTCCGGGATAAGGAACTGCGAACGCGGCCGGAAAGGAGCTCCATGAAGTTCTAGTAAACCGGTGAAGGCTGACGGACATAGCTCTTTGAAATAAAAGCAATCTATTGAAGAAATGTTTATCAAAACTTGCATTGGTATTAGACTTTCTGGTCTAATATCGTAGTTAGTGCATTAAACACCTCTTATCTATAATGAACTTGTTGAGTACGCTCGTACTCATACCACTCTTAAATCCCATGCTTAGATTGTCTGAACCGTCTGGAGGAGGACTACGACAACAATGAAGGAGCTGAGATTATCGGCTATGATGAACCTGACCTCTCAGGAGGAGTTGAAGGCGTAGACTATATCATCGTCTACGGATCCGGGGAGGCTTCCGGAGAAGAACAAGCCTAGAGATATCCGATAGTAGTAGTAACCGAGCAGCCCGAACTCTTAGTATTTAGCTGCTCGAGGAAATAAATGTTTAGCTTAATGAGACACTTATATTGTAAGTTAAGTTGGGTTCGCCTCGAACCCAGGAGTACTCCTCTTAGGACCCAAGAGGAGCTCCGAGACGACATGTGTATATTAATTGTAATAATATGTGAATGAGGTATGGACCTTGCTATGTTCTGTTGTACTACTCTGAGGGATGTAATATTTGCGGAATGGTACTTCGTGAATGTTATATCAACGACTAGCATACTACAACATGCAGTGGTATGCAGGGTCACCACAATGAACGAGACTAACCCTTGAAGATTTCCAAAGCCTACAAGAGGAGGCTCTCCTTGCTGCGGTAGACGATCACTTGCCGCTTTCAAAAGCGCGTAGAAGATCTTGACGGTGCCACAATCGGGCAGCACCTCCGTACTCGGTCACACGTTCGGTGTTGATGAAGACGACATCCTTCTCCCCGATCCAGCGGGCAGCGGAAGTAGTATATCCTCCTTGAATCCCGGCAGCACGACGGCGTGGTGGCGGTGTCGATGGAGATCTCCGGCGGAGCTTCGCTAAGCGTTTGCGGGAGAGGTGGAGGAGGTGGGGCGGCTAGGGTTTGGGAGAGGGGGTGGCCGCCCACTATGGGGTGAGGCCAAGGCTATGGCTTGAGGTGGCCGGCCCCCTCCCCTTGCCCCTCATTATATAGGTGGAACCCCCAAGTGTTGGACTACAAGTCTTCGAATAAGACCCCAACCCAAAACCTTCCATGTGTAGGGAAACCTACCCAAGGTGGGATTCCCACCTCAAGTGGGACTCCCACCCTTCCATGAGGGGGGTGGTCGGCCACCCTTGGTGGAGTCCACCTGGGACTCCACCCCTCTAGGGTTGGCCGACCATGGGAGGTGGAGTCCCTTCGGGACTCCGCCTTCCAAAGTGATTTCTTCCGGACTTTTCTAGAACCTTCTAGAACCTTCCATAAATGCACCAGATCAATTTCAAACTTATAAAATGACTTCCTATATATGAATCTTATTCTCCGGACCATTCCGGAACTCCTCGTGATGTCCTGGATCCCATCCGAGACTCCCAACAAAACTTCGAACTCCATTCCATATTCAATATCTACTAATACGACATCAAACCTTAAGTGTGTTACCCTACGGTTCGCGAACTATGTAGACATGGTTGAGACCTCTCTCCGACCAATAACCAATAGCGGGATCTGGAGATCCATAATGGCTCCCACATATTCAACGATGACTTAGTGATCGAATGAACCATTCACATACGATACCGATTCCCTTTGTCACGCGATATTTTACTTGTCCGAGGTTTGATCATCGGTATCTCTATACCTTGTTCAACCTCGTCTCCTGACAAGTACTCTTTACTCGTATCGTGGTATGTGGTCTCTTATGAACCATTCATATGCTTGCAAGCTAATATAGACGACATTCCACCGAGAGGGCCCAGAGTATATCTATCCGTCATCGGGATGGACAAATCCCACTGTTGATCCATATGCCTCAACTCATACTTTCCGGATACTTAATCCCACCTTTATAACCACCCATTTACGCAGTGGCGTTTGATGTAATCAAAGTACCTTTCCGGTATAAGTGATTTACATGATCTCATGGTCGAAAAGGACTAGGTAACTATGTATCGAAAGCTTATAGCAAATAACTTAATGACGTGATCTTATGCTATGCTTAATTGGGTGTGTCCATTACATCATTCATATAATGACATAACCTTGTTATTAATAACATCCGATGTTCATGATCATGAAACTATGATCATCTATTAATCAACAAGCTAGTTATACAAGAGGCTTACTAGGGACTCCTTGTTGTTCACATAACACACATGTATCAATGTTTCGGTTAATACAATTATAGCATGGTATGTAAACATTATCATAAACATAAAGATATATATAATAATACCCATTTTATTATTGCCTCTTGGGCATATCTCCAACAGTGTCCCACTTGCACTAGAGTCAATAATCTAGTTTACATATGTAAAGATATAACACCTTGGCCTTCCGGTGTTTTATCATGTTTTGCTCATGGGAGAAGTTTTAGTCAACGGTTCTGACACACTCAGAAACGTATGTATTTTGCAATTCATTTGCGTCTCAACGCATCACTCATTTTCCAAATGAGTCGGCATTAAATATGTTTGGTCTTCTGGTGGAACCTTAATTCCGCGGTCTGAAATATGTCACTAATATTGTCATACACAATATAGCTTCAAAGTTCTGACACTATCGGAACTACACCAAGTTCTCAAAGAACTCTTCGATTTAACATCCTCAGTCATTGTCAAAACAATGACATACTCTGCCTTCATTTGTAGAATCTGTCACAACATTTAGAACTCATCTAAATCTAGCATAGACAACTTCTAGCTCATTGTGCTACCTTTTAAACAACACTTAGCCTAATTTGAGATTGAAATTTTATTTTTTATATGTGACCAAACTAATATCGGTGCAACACCTTACAAAGATTTGTTTGTCATTACTCATACAAAACTATATATCCTTGGTTCTTCTAAAGCACTCAGGGATATTCTTACTGTTTATCCAATGATCATCACATGAATCATTTTGGTATATGCTCCTAACCATTTAGAGCACATGACATCTGATATTGTACATATTATTCGTGATCTAAAATCACTCATGTGTTTTTACTCATTGAGTGTCAGATACACTCAAGTCTTGTAAAAACTTCACATGAAAAGAACACCTTCTTTATATTGAACTACTTCAATATTCATTTTATGTACTTTTTAACTTAAACTTTTTATATGTTTCAATCCATCTTCATAGATCTTGACACTAAATATGTTTCAGTTCATATCCTTTCATTGAAGTTTAATTCTCAATGAAACCTTTTTTAATCAATTATATAATTACATTATTTATAATCAACGATATGTCATCTACATAAAGTATTACAAATATGTCTCAGCGCTCCCACTTAATTTCTTGCAAATGCAAGCCTCTTCATCGTCTCTGATGAAATCATAACTCTTTGATCATTCCATCCTGTGAAGATTCCAACTCCGCTATACTCACTTCATCCAATTGAAGTTCGTATACCTATCTAGTATTCCACGGACTAACAAAACTCTTGGTTGTATCTTGTATACACCTTTAATACACACTTCTGTTAAGTAATGTATTTTGTCATCCTACTATCATATCTCCTAAAAGAAATATGTAGCGATTACTAGAATAATCCACATAGACTATAAGCATTGCTACGGAAGATCTAATCCTATCGTAGTCAACCTTTTGAACTTTGTCGTAAACATCTTTTCGATAAGTTGAGCTTCTTCAAAGATATTCCATCCAAGTCCATCAATTTTATAGATCCATTTACTTTCAAAAAGTATTCATCTATCATGGATTTCATGGCGCATGGCCATTTTAACGGAGTCAGGGCCCATCATAACTTCTTTGTATGTAGTTGGTTTATCATTGTTCAAAATCAATCCTTTGTCCACAAATCATTTATTTGATCACAAAGTAAACCATACCTACAAGGTTCAATAAGTACTTCGATCTCCATGGCTAAAACACTTTGTAGTCATGGAAGCCATGATCGTCGTGGCCGCTTCCGGAATCAATTTCCGATGCTGCGCTACTCTGATCATTATGCTCAGGTTCATAAACCTTATCAAGTTCTATTGTCCTCCCACTCAAATACTTCGCTAGAAAACAATTTCTTGGAAATAAGCAAGTAACATTAACAAACACTTTTATCTTTTACTTCATAGTGAAAAGAATTCCCAATCAATTCTTTGGGATAACCAACAAAGACATTCATCCGATTTTGGTTGTAAACTCTTAGACCAAAATTTAAAGAAAGGACTATTAGGGTTTATACCCATCCCATAACTTGTATGGTGTCATTTCAACGGATCATGATGATGTTCTATTTAGTGTAAAAGCGGTAGTCTCTAAAGCATAATTCACAAAAATATAATGGCATCAATATTTTATCTCATCATTGACCCAACAAGGTTTGGATATATCTCTCGGATACTCCATCATCACTATGATACTCCAAGAAACGTGAGTTGTAGAACAATTTCATAACTCTCTTAGATGTTCGCTAAAACTCGTTGAAAGGACACGGATGTCGCCTAGAGGGGGGGGGTGAATATGCGATTTAAAACTTTTACGAGATGGGCTTAACAAATTCGGAATAAAACTAGCGTTTACTTTGTCAAGGCCAAAGCCTATATACTATGGTTCACCTATGTGCACCAACAACTTATGCTAAGCAATGCAAGCAACTATGTGATAGCAAGATATATAACTTCAAGCACGATGGCTATCACAAGGTAAAGTGCATAAGTTAAGAGCTCGGGTATAGAGATAACCGAGGCACGCGGGAGACGAAGATTTATCCCGAAGTTCACACTCTTGCGAGTGCTAATCTCCGTTGGAGAGGTGCGGTGGCTTAGTGCTCCCGAACGCCACAAGAGGCTCACCTTGAGGTGTGGTTTCTCGATGCACACCAACGCCACAAAGGCCTCACCCCAAGATGCGGTACTCACACCACACACCGAACGCCACGAAGGCGCCTCACCTAAATCTCCGGTGACCCTCGCCACAAAGGCCTAGGTCACGGTTCCACTAAGGGATTTCCTTCGAGGCGAAAACCGGGCCTTACACAAAGCTTGGGGCACGCATCCACAACTTAATTGGAGGCTCCCAAGAAATCGCCACAAAGGCCTCAAATCCGTCTAGGGTTCCAAGAACCCAAGAGAAACAACTTTCTTGCTTTCACTTCCATGAATCACCGTGGAGAACTCTAACCGATGCACCAAACGCAATGGCAAGAACACCACAAAGATGCTCAAGTACTTCTCTCTCAAATTCCAACAAAGCTACAAAAGCTATTGGGGGAATAAGAGAGGAAGAACAAATAGGAGGAGGAACACCAAATTTCTCCAAGATCTAGATCTAGAGGATTCCCCTCACAAAGAGAGGGATTTGATTGGTGAAGATGTAGATCTAGATCTCCTCTATCTTTCTCTCAAATAGATGCAAGATTCTTGGGAGGGAGAGGGAGATAGCAAGCTCAAAGAAGGTCAACAATGGAGGCAAAAACGAGCTCAAACAGTTGGTGAACTTTGGGGAAGAAGACCCCCTTAAATAGGGCAAGAGAAATCTACCCGTTATGCACAAAACTCGTCAAAACCGGAACTTCCGGTCATTTGGGGCGGAACTTCCGCCCCCCGGAAGTACCGGCCAACTTCCGGGTGAAGAAGGGCGTCCCCGGAAAGCTTACAGTATGTTTTCTGCGTGCAGAATCGTCATTTCCGGAAGTTCAGCGGAAGTAGGGCGGAAGTTCCGGCCACCGGAACTTCCGGCCAACTTCCGGCCAAAAAGCTGCTTCACGGAAACTTGAATAACTTTTGCATCCGGACTCCGATTTTGATGATCTTGGGCTCGTTTCAAAGCTAGTAACAAGCTCTACAAGATCATGCAGGGAACCATCATAGTCCAGTAAGGTAGGATAGAAATAAATGATGAAAGGTTTGACCTATCTAAAAAAGACATGCCGATAAAACCTCCAACCTCGAAAATGCAACAACTTGAGTTAGGAAACTCGGATTTAGGTGAAACCAATTTTGTTGTAAAGAATATGACAAGAGGTACCCCCAAAAGAGTGAAAATCTTAAGAACAAGTGGGGTAGGTTTTTCTATGTATTTTAGAGTGAAACCTCTCAATACGAAAAACCGAGAAAAACTCCAATATCGAAAACGCAACAAGTGATTCATGCGGAATCCGTTTTCGATGAACTAGAGTTTGCTATGGAAATAACCACAAGCTCTAAATCACCTCATGGATGAGATCCAAATAACAACCAAGAAAGATGATGCAAGGATGCAAAGGTTTGAGCTCTCTCCGAACGATACGATCGAGTTACTCACTTGAGAGCCCTCTTGATAGTACGGCAACTAAACTATAAACCGGTCTCCAACTACACCATGAGACCGGTGAGAAAGAAACCCTATCAAGAGCAAACCTTAACCTTGCGCATACCACTTGAGCTCGATGACGACGATCTTGACCTCAACAAGATGGAATGCCTTTCTTGCTTGTGCTTGCTTGACGAAGTCTTGTGGATTGCTCCCCCATAATCCACCATGGGAGAGCTTCTTCTTCGGCGCATCTTCACATAACCATGACCACCATGTGGATTGCTCCCCCATAATCCACCATGAGAGAGCTTCTTCTTCGGCGCATCTTCACACATCCATGATCACCATATGGATGGCAAGACTCAAGCAAAGGATCTCTTCGAGATGGCTCATCTTGAACTTGCACTTCATTTCTTCATTCTTCATCATGTTGATGTCTTAAAGTAACTTGAGGGCTCACTTCATATCCATCTTCAAGACATACTTGACACTTGATATCCTTCATCAAATTCTTCTTATTGCAACCTTGAAGCCAACATATGGTTCAAGAATTGCCTATGGACAACTCCTACAAATATAACTCAATGCAAACATTAGTCCATAGGGATTGTCATTAATTACCAAAACCACACATGGGGGCTCCATGCACTTTCAATCTCCCCCATTTTGGTAATTGATGACAATCTCTTTGAGAGGGTTTATATAAGGAATTGAAGTAGAAAGCAAGTTGAATATATAGAGCAAACTCCCCCATAATATATGCGTGTGTGAATGATCTTGACTTTCATTGCATATATTGGCATTCAAAGCCTAGTGGAGTTTCCTCTAACTATTCAACTATGCAAAGCAACAAGATGCAATGCAATAAAGGCACATGCTTAAGCACAAAGCAAAGACATAACCAAATTCCCTTAAACCCTCCAAACTTCTCCCCCATTGGCACCAATTGACGAAATGGGTGAAAAATTTAGAAGGTCAATATAGTGAGAGTTCCTCCATAGCGTGTGCATTTCTCATAATTTGAGTGGAATCAAATGCACGTATCCAATGACGAATATTCGGAAGGAATCACACTATAGATAGGATCAAAGATTGCAAAAAGATAACAAAGTCTAGAAGCTTCAACAAATGAAGCAAGCAACCAAATGAACCACAAAGAAGATACCAAAAGAAAGATAGATATAATGATAAGATCAAGAAGATTGCTCTAAATAATATGAGGAAGCTCCCCAAGGTTTGTGCACAAAACTAGACAATTTGCATTGGAGCATAAAGTGCACAAACATGGAATCATCACTCCCTCATTATCATTCAAAAACAAAAGATACCAAGTGAATCAAACTCTAATGATCACCACAAGATAGTGCTCTAAATCAAATGAGGAAGCTCCCCAAGGTACATGCATAAAATAAAATGTTGCATTTGAATACAATATGCATAACATGGAATCCTCACTCCCTCATTTAAAACACAAACATTTGTAATAGATCATAGATAGAAAAATAAGCTAAACACTTGCAACAAACAAATGGTTGAGCAACAAGTAAGAGGCATCATAATAAAAGGCTCAACCAAGAGGATATGTGAAAGGCATGATAAAGCATATTATAAGACTTTTACAAGGATGAGCAAAAAGCATCATCATAGTCTTCAATGAATTATATTGCTTAGCATGACCAATCAACACGCAATAAATAAATAAGATATCAAAAGGAGATGTATCATCTCTTATGTGTATAAGTTTCTCTAAGTGAGCAATATCACAAAGATATTTATCCACAAAGAAATATGCACACACAAAATAGATACACAACAAATATAGCATGATATCCAAGACGAAGTCATGCAATATACCAATAAGAATTTTTGCTTAATAGCATGGCCAAAGGCTCAACTTTATCTTATTGTACATTCATGAACTTCAACCACAAACATCTAAAATACATCACAAATATCAACAAGGGAAAGAAGATAGTTGGGATGCATTGAGAAAGTCAACAAGTATCACAAACGAGGATACCAAAAGAAATAACTAAATTTGCACTTTCACCTATATTGCACATGTGAGAGCCTTGAGGAATTGATATGCAATAAAATTGCTAGATAGGCATAGTTGGGATGGATGAATCATGAGCATGATTTAATATACTTCCCAACAAATGCACTCATCTCAAATTACTCACATTCACAATAAAGATGTTTCATTAAGACTTTTGCAAGAAGCACACTATTTGCAAATCAAGAGATTCATGCCAAGATGCAACCATAAGGTTGGATACATGAAAAGTATGCATGAGAAGATACTTTTTACCAAGATAGCATTGGTGTGGATGTAGTAGATATGTGTTCGTTGATCATCCTAGCTTGTCTCAAGTTACCATTGAGTCACCACTTCTTTCCAAGAGTGAGACAAGCATCCAATGCATATCCATTGTACCTAACACAAAGGTAAGTACAAAATGGTCCCCAAACTAATTGGGTCCGAAGTAGTTAGACACACTACAACATATAGGACAAACTCCACAATTCTATGTGCATATAGATATGAAATTGAATTTCATGCACATCTTAGCCAAATTAGGATTTGATGGAGTTTACCCTATATATTGGATCAATGAAAGTGACACATGCCATAATATATACATATATTAAACATGCATGCACAATACTTTCAAGGACCAAAGGAAGATACAATTTGGACAAAACACCAAATAAATCAAGTGACAATGGTTGCCCAAATTATATCAAAGAATCAAATCAACACAAGATTGACTCCAAAGACTTATCTCATTATAAGAAGCTAATTAAGCCTAAGCACAAAGGAATGAGATAACCAACTCCCAAGAGAGCAAGGTTCCAACAAATAAACCAAACCGTCGACACTTTTTATGATGGCACAAAGTACCAAAAAGAAAATGTATGTCTCCCAAAACCAAATTTTTGATAATGATCAAGAGAAGTTTAAGCATTATAACAAATATAGGAGAGCTCCCCCAAGATTAGTGCATTATCTAGGATTTAGAATATGGATACAAAATGCACAAAACTAGGATCATCACGCTACCTATATCTACTAAAAATGCTAAGAAAGTTTGAATAGACAAATTAGATCCATAAGATGCAAGGAAGACACATGGGAGTCAAAGCACAAAAAATTCATGGCAATAAATAAGGCAATTTAAACACAAGAGCCAATGTAGATATGATCAATAAATATATACCTCATAATTGATTACCAATTGTCCTAGGACAAGAGGTATTAGGAAATATTTCCCGGTGGTAGTTTGTAAGTATACATAAGATCATATTTACAACGAACGAAGCATATGGTAAAAGATAAGAGTTAACCATCATGCAAAGAAAGTTTCTTGATAGCTTCATTTAGTCATACCAACATGCAAGGCAATTAATAGCATTCATACCAACATGCAAAGCAATTAATAGTATTCATACCAACATGCAAAGCAATTAATAGTATGACTTGAAGCACATGGTTTTCCAAAAATGTATTGAGGGACACCTTGTGAAAAACCATGCCAAGAAAAACTTTCACAAATAAGATCCACAAAGATATTAGCAATGAAGATATTTAAGCAAATTGGAGCTTGTTTGAGCAAACATGCCACATAGGGGAGAGATAATTTACGGTATCAATTCTATGTGACACAACCTCAAATGTTCACAATTTTTAGGCTTGTAATATGCACAAAGCTTATTACTCCCCCATAATGTGATAAGGAATTTATTTTTACAAGAGGCAAATAAGATCCAAGTAGAGATATTAATGGACATTAGAATTTGAATTTCTCATGAAGATGACATACCACATAGAGACTAGATAATCTCGCAATATCAATTCTAAGTGATATTACTCATGTACACACATTGTTTAGGATCATGAAATTCCCAAAGGAATATCACTCCCCCAAAATGGGATTGTCCATTAATCGCTCGTAAGAGCCATATAAGATTCAACAAGATGCAAAGTGGCTCCAACACAAACACAAATACATGGTGTGCAACCCAACATGCATAGACTTGATTTCTCAAGAAAAGCAAGTAGGAAGCACAACATATACAAACACATGTTAGGAACAAAAACTAACACATGCAAAGGGGCGAGTAACTTTTAATATAAATGAGTTGAGCACATGTTACCACAAGGAGGAACATTGATCATATGATAGAAGCAAGATAACCAAGACTTGGCTTGAGATAATATAAATGATGAAGATCCCTTAATTCTTCATGATGTAGCCAAGTCTCCAATGCCCTCCAACAAGCACCTATTGATCAAGTTTTGGATTGTTGGTCCCCAACTAAGTTGGGTCCTAAGAGGTTAGTCACAATAGGCTTGGCAACCCAAATGGTTCTTTTCTTGACACCACTTTGAGCACCAACATATTTGGCAAACACATTGCCACCCTCATCCTTACGAAGAGAATAAACATCATCAATGGTGATAGAGTTGGATGAGGTACCAATAGTGCAAAATGAGGAGATGTGGCCCTTCTCACGGCATATGTAGCAAGTTCTTTTCTTCTCCTTCTTCTCACTAGATTTCTCCACAATGGGAGCATTGGCTTGATTCTTCTTGGGAAGTGGAATTTCTTCAACTTGAGGTTGAATATGAGTTTGAGCTTGAGGCCGCTTCCCTTTTTGCTTCTTCTTCAAAGGGCAAGATCTAACATGGTGCCCTTCAATTTTGCACTTGAAGCAAACAATCTTGGCCGGGTCTTTGACTTGTACTTGGCCCTTCTTGTTGTTGTTGTTCTTGGACTTGTTCTTGTTGTTGGATTTGAATCCAAGTCCACTCTTGTCATTGGGGGATTGTTGCACACTTAACATCGTGTCAAGTTTGCATTTCCCTTCATGACTCTTTACCAAGTCGGTCTTCAAAGAAGTGACTTGGGCCTTGAGCTCTTTGATTTCCTCTACATGGTTAGTAACAACACAAGTACTAGAGGAAGTAGAACCTTCATTGTTAGAGCAACAAGGCAAGGAAGATAATTCATCACAAGATTTAGCAATACTATGAGTGGATGAATTACTAGGACTAGCACATGGCAATATAGCATTTTGGGTAGTAGTGCTAGTATCCACATGAGGCTCACAAGGTGTTGCCTTCGATATGATAGCCTCATGAGCTAACTTTAGCCTATCATGGGAGGCTAGAAGATCCTCATGGGAGCTAGAAAGCTTTCCATGATTTTCTTCCAATTTCCCATAATTGCTAGTTAGCAATTCAAGTTGAGCCCTTAGCTCAACATTCTCCTTCAAGATAGATGCTTCACAAGAAGTAGAGTTAGTAGCACAAGCATCATCACAAGACATATTAAGAAGAGAAGGTAACATAGCATGCTCTTTTAAATAGGAAGCTTGAAGTTGCTCATGGGACTTGGTGAGGATAGAGTGTTCACTCTCCAAGACCTTGTGGGCCTTGTCTAGATCATCTAGATCCTTAACAAGTTTATTATGACCAACACCAACTTTGGGATTTTCCTTTTTAAGCATTTTTACTTGAGCTTTAGCATGGTCTCTTTCCTTAGTGAGTTTAGAAACTATTTCATTTTGAGACACTTCAAGGGTTTCAAGTTGCTCTTCAAGAGAGGCTATGGTCTCTTGTTCTTCTTCAAGATAATTCTTTAGGGATGCTACATCATTGGCATACTCTCGTTCAAGAGCACCCTTTTTATCAATGGTGTTCTGATACGCGTACAGCACGCGTCCGTTGGGAACCCCAAGAGAAAGGTGTGATGCGTACAGCGGTAAGTTTTCCCTCAGTATGAAACCAAGGTTTATCGAACCAGTAGGAGCCAAGAAGCACGTTGAAGGTTGATGGCGGCGGGATGTAGTGCGGCGCAACACCAGGGATTCCGGCGCCAACGTGGAACCTGCACAACACAACCAAAGTACTTTGCCCCAACGAAACAGTGAGGTTGTCAATCTCACCGGCTTGCTGTAACAAAGGATTAGATGTATAGTGTGGATGATGATTGTTTGCGTAAAAACAAAGAGAACAAAGATTGCAAGAGATTGTATTTCAGTATAGAGAATTGGACCGGGGTCCACAGTTCACTAGAGGTGTCTCTCCCATAAGATAAACAACATGTTGGGTGAACAAATTACAGTTGGGCAATTGACAAATAAAGAGGGCATGACCATGCACATACATATTATGATGAGTATAGTGAGATTTAATTGGGCATTACGACAAAGTACATAGACCGCTATCCAGCATGCATCTATGCCTAAAAAGTCCACCTTCAGGTTATCATCCGAACCCCCTCCAGTATTAAGTTGCTAACAACAGACAATTGCATTAAGTATTGCGCATAATGTAATCAGTGACTACATCCTTGAACATAGCACCAATGTTTTATCCCTAGTGGCAACAGCACATCCATAACCTTAGAGGTTCTTGTCACCCCTCCAGATTCACGGAGACATGAACCCACTATCGAGCATAAATACTCCCTCTTGGAGTTACTAGCATCAACTTGGCCAGAGCATCTACTAATAACGGAGAGCATGCAAGATCATAAACAACACATAGGCATAACTTTGATAATCAACATAACAAGTATTCTCTATTCATCGGATCCCAACAAACGCAACATATAGAATTACAGATAGATGATCTTGATCATGTTAGGCAGCTCACAAGATCCGACAATTAAGCACAATGGGGAGAAGACAACCATCTAGCTACTGCTATGGACCCATAGTCCAGGGGTAGACTACTCATACATCACTCCGGAGGCGACCATGGCGGCGTAGAGTCCTCCGGGAGCTGATTCCCCTCTCCGGCAGGGTGCCAGAGGCGATCTCCTGAATCCCCCGAGATGGGATTGGCGGCGGCGGCGTCTCTGGAAGGTTTTCCGTATCGTGGCTCTCGGTACTGGGGGTTTCGCGATGGAGGCTTTAAGTAGGCGGAAGGGCAGGTCAGGAGGCGGCACGAGGGGCCCACACCACAGGGCCACGCGGCCAAGGGGGGGGGCCGCGCCGCCCTAGGGTGTGGCCACCTCGTGGCCCCACTCCGTCTCCTCTTCGGTCTTCTGGAAGCTTCGTGGCAAAATAGGACCCTGGGCGTTGATTTCGTCCAATTCCGAGAATATTTCGTTACTAGGATTTCTGAAACCAAAAACAGCCGAAAACAGCAACTGGCACTTCGGCATCTTGTTAATAGGTTAGTTCCAGAAAATGCACGAATATGACATAAAGTGTGCATAAAACATGTAGATAACATCAATAATGTGGCATGGAACATAAGAAATTATCGATACGTTGGAGACGTATCAGCATCCCCAAGCTTAGTTCTGCTCGTCCCGAGCAGGTAAAACGATAACAAAGATAATTTCTGGAGTGACATGCCATCATAACCTTGATCATACTATTTGTAAAGCATATGTAGTGAATGCAGCGATCAAAACAATGTATATGACATGAGTAAACAAGTGAATCATAAAGCAAAGACTTTTCATGAATAGTACTTCAAGACAAGCATCAATAAGTCTTGCATAAGAGTTAACTCATAAAGCAATAATTCAAAGTAAAAGCATTGAAGCAACACAAAGGAAGATTAAGTTTCAGCGGTTGCTTTCAACTCATAACATGTATATCTCATGGATATTGTCAACATAGAGTAATATAATAAGTGCAATATGCAAGTATGTAGGAATCAATGCACAGTTCACATAAGTGTTTGCTTCTTGAGGTGGAGAGAAATAGGTGAACTGACTCAACAATGAAAGTAAAAGAATGGTCCTCCATAGAGGAAAAGCATCGATTGCTATATTTGTGCTAGAGCTTTGATTTTGAAAACATGAAACAATTTTGTCAACGGTAGTAATAAAGCATATGTATCATGTAAATTATATCTTACAAGTTGCAAGCCTCATGCATAGTATACTAATAGTGCCCGCACCTTGTCCTAATTAGCTTGGACTACCGGATCATCACAATGCACATGTTTTAACCAAGTGTCACAAAGGGGTACCTCTATGCCGCCTGTACAAAGGTCTAAGGAGAAAGCTCGCATTGGATTTCTCGCTATTGATTATTCTCAACTTAGACATCCATACCGGGACAACATAGACAACAGATAATGGACTCCTCTTTTATGCATAAGCATGTAACAACAATTAATAATTTTCTCATATGAGATTGAGGATATATGTCCAAAACTGAAACTTCCACCATGGATCATGGCTTTAGTTAGCGGCCCAATGTTCTTCTCTAACAATATGCATGCTTAACCATAAGGTGGTAGATCTCTCTTACTTCAGACAAGACGAACATGCATAGCAACTCACATGAAATTCAACAAAGAGTAGTTGATGGCGTCCCCAGTGAACATGGTTATCGCACAACAAGCAACTTAATAAGAGATAAAGTGCATAAGTACATATTCAATACCACAATAGTTTTTTAAGCTATTTGTCCCATGAGCTATATATTGCAAAGGTGAATGATGGAATTTTAAAGGTAGCACTCAAGCAATTTACTTTGGAATGGCGGAAAATACCATGTAGTAGGTAGGTATGGTGGACACAAATGGCATAGTGGTTGGCTCAAGTATTTTGGATGCATGAGAGGTAATCCCTCTCGATACAAGGCTTAGGCTAGCAAGGCTTATTTGAAACAAACACAAGGATAAACTGGTGCAGCAAAACTCACATAAAAGACATATTGAAAACATTATAAGGCTCTACACCGTCTTCCTTGTTGTTCAAACTCAATACTAGAAATTATCTAGACCTTAGAGAAACCAAATATGCAAACCAAATTTTAGCATGCTCTATGTATTTCTTCATTAATGGGTGCAAAGCATATGATGCAAGAGCTTAAACATGAGCACAACAATTGCCAAGTATCACATTACCCAAGACATTTATAGCAATTACTACATGTATCATTTTCCAATTCCAACCATATAACAATTTAACGAAGAAGAAACTTCGCCATGAATACTATGAGTAGAAACTAAGGACATACTTGTCCATATGCTACAGCGGAGCGTGTCTCTCTCCCACAAAGTGAATGCTAGGATCCATTTTATTGAAACAAAACAAAAACAAAAACAAACCGACGCTCCAAGCAAAGCACATAAGATGTGATGGAATAAAAATATAGTTTCAGGGGAGGAACCTGATAATGTTGTCGATGAAGAAGGGGATGCCTTGGGCATCCCCAAGCTTAGACGCTTGAGTCTTCTTAGAATATGCAGGGGTGAACCACCGGGGCATCCCCAAGCTTAGAGCTTTCACTCTCCTTGATCATGTTGCATCATACTCCTCTCTTGATCCTTGAAAACTTCCTCCACACCAAACTTAGAACAACTCATTAGAGGGTTAGCGACAATAAAAATTAACATGTTCAGAGGTGACACAATCATTCTTAACACTTCTGGACATTGCATAAAGCTACTGGACATTAATGGATCAAAGAAATTCATCCAACATAGCAAAAGAGGCAATGCGAAATAAAAGGCAGAATCTGTCAAAACAGAACAGTTCGTATTGACGAATTTTATCGAGGCACCAGACTTGCTCAAATGAAAATGCTCAAATTGAATGAAAGTTGCGTACATATCTGAGGATCACTCACGTAAATTGGCATAATTTTCTGAGTTACCTACAGAGAAAACAGCCCAGATTCGTGACAGCAAAGAAATCTGTTTCTGCGCAGTAATCCAAATCTAGTATGAACTTTTCTATCAACGACTTTACTTGGCACAACAAAACACTAAACTAAGATAAGGAGAGGTTGCTACAGTAGTAAACAACTTCCAAGACACAAAATAAAAACAAAGTACTGTAGGTAAAAACATGGGTTGTCTCCCATAAGCGCTTTTCTTTAACGCCTTTCAGCTAGGCGCAGAAAGTGTGTATCAAGTATTATCAAGAGACGAAGTGTCATCATCATAATTTGTTCTAATAATAGAATCAAAAGGTAACTTCATTCTCTTTCTAGGGAAGTATTCCATACCTTTCTTGAGAGGAAATTGATATTTTATATTACCTTCCTTCATATCAATGATAGCACCAACAGTTCGAAGAAAAGGTCTTCCCAATATAATGGGACAAGATGCATTGCATTCAATATCCAAGACAACAAAATCAACGGGGACAAGGTTATTGTTAACGGTAATGCGAACATTATCAACTTTCCCCAAAGGTTTCTTTGTAGAATGATCAGCAAGATTAATATCCAAATAACAATTTTTCAGCGGTGGCAAGTCAAGCATATTATAAATTTTCTTAGGCATAACAGAAATACTTGCACCAAGATCACATAAAGCATTACAATCAAAATCTTTAACCTTCATCTTAATGATGGGCTCCCAACCATCCTCTAGCTTTCTAGGAATAGAGGCTTCGCGCTCTAGTTTCTCTTCTCTAGCTTTTATGAGAGCATTTGTAATATGTTGCGTGAAGGCCAAATTTATAGCACTAGCATTAGGACTTTTAGCAAGTTTTTGCAAGAACTTTATAACTTCAGAGATGTGGCAATCATCAAAATTCAAACCATTATAATCTAAAGCAATGGGATCATCATCCCCAATGTTGGAAAAAATTTCAGCAGCTTTATCACGTGCAGTTTCAAAGTTTTAGCAATTTCAGGCAGTTTTGTACGCTTTGCACTAGGAGTAGAAACATTGCCAACACCAATTATTTTACCATTAATAGTAGGAGGTGCAGCAACATGTGAAGAGTCAACATTACTTGTGGTGGTAATAGTCCAAACTTTAGCTACATTCTTCTCTTTAGCTAGTTTTTCATTTTCTTCTCTATCCCACCTAGCACGCAATTCAGCCATTAATCTTATATTCTCATTAATTCTAACTTGGATGGCATTTGCTGTAGTAGTAATTTTGTTATCTAAATCCTCAGGCTTAGCAGCCATTTTATTAATTAAAGAAGATTGTGATGCAGACATGTATGAGATTCGGTTTTCAGCATTAGCAAGTTTAGTTTGCAACCCCGAGATCTCCCTATTCAGATTTTCAAGTTGATTCCCTATGTTCTTCAACAAGGTAGATTGCTCATTCATAGTTTTAGTAAACAATTTATTTTGCTCATATTGTGATTGCATAAAGCTTTTGGTGGATCTTTCAATTTCTAGCATCTTTTCCTCATTAGGTGAAACATATCTACCATAAGAGTTACCATTAGCAGGATATGGCCTAGAATCATTGTAATTGTTATTTTTAATGAAATTCACATCAACATATTCTTTTTGAGCAACCAATGACGCTAACGGAACATTATTAGAATTAATATTAGGCCTACCATTCATAAGCATAGACATAATAGCATCAATCTTATCACTCAAGGAAGAGGTTTCTTCGACAGAATTTACCTTCTTACCTTGTGGAGTTCTTTCCGTGTGCCATTCAGAGTAGTTGATCATCATATTATCAAGAAGCTTTGTTGCTTCACCAAGAGTGATGGACATAAAGGTACCTCCAGCAGCTGAATCCAATAGGTTCCGCGAAGAAAAGTTCAGTCCTGCATAAAAGGTTTGGATGATCATCCAAGTAGTCAGTCCATGGGTTGGGCAATTTTTAACCAGAGATTTCATTCTTTCCCATGCTTGTGCAACATGTTCAGTATCTAATTGTTTAAAATTCATTATGCTACTTCTCAAAGATATAATTTTAGCAGGGGGATAATATCTACCAATAAAAGCATCCTTGCATTTAGTCCATGAATCAATACTATTCTTAGGCAGAGATAGCAACCAATCTTTAGCTCTTCCTCTTAATGAGAAAGGGAACAATTTTAATTTTATAATGTCACCATCTACATCTTTATATTTTTGCATTTCACACAATTTAACAAAATTATTAAGATGGGCAGCAGCATCATCAGAACTAACACCAGAAAATTGCTCTCGCATAACAAGATTCAGTAAAGCAGGTTTAATTTCAAAGAATTCTGCTGTAGTAGCAGGTGGAGCAATAGGTGTGCATAAGAAATCATTATTATTTGTGGTTGTGAAGTCACACAACTTAGTATTTTCAGGGGTGGCCATTTTAGCAACAGTAAATAAAGCAAACTAGATAAAGTAAATGCAAGTAACTAATTTTTTTGTGTTTTTGATATAGCAAACAAGATAGCAAATAAAGTAAAACTAGCAACTAATTTTTTTGTATTTTGATTTAGTGCAGCAAACAAAGTAGTAAATAAAACTAAGCAAGACAAAAACAAAGTAAAGAGATTGGGATGTGGAGACTCCCCTTGCAGCGTGTCTTGATCTCCCCGGCAACGGCGCCAGAAAAAGAGCTTGATACGCGTACAGCACGCGTCCTTTGGGAACCCCAAGAGGAAGGTGTGATGCGTACAGCGGCAAGTTTTCCCTCAGTATGAAACCAAGGTTTATCGAACCAGTAGGAGCCAAGAAGCACGTTGAAGGTTGATGGCGGCGAGATGTAGTGCGGCGCAACACCAGGGATTCCGGCGCCAACGTGGAACCTGCACAACACAACCAAAGTACTTTGCCCCAACGAAACAGTGAGGTTGTCAATCTCACCGGCTTGCTGTAACAAAGGATTAGATGTATAGTGTGGATGATGATTGTTTGCAGAAAAACAAGAGAACAAAGATTGCAAGAGATTGTATTTCAAGATAGAGAATTGGACCGGGGTCCACAGTTCACTAGAGGTGTCTCTCCCATAAGATAAACAACATGTTGGGTGAACAAATTACAGTTGGGCAATTGACAAATAAAGAGGGCATGACCATGCACATACATATTATGATGAGTATAGTGAGATTTAATTGGGCATTACGACAAAGTACATAGACCGCTATCCAGCATGCATCTATGCCTAAAAAGTCCACCTTCAGGTTATCATCCGAACCCCCTCCAGTATTAAGTTGCTAACAACAGACAATTGCATTAAGTATTGCGCGTAATGTAATCAGTGACTACATCCTTGAACATAGCACCAATGTTTTATCCCTAGTGGCAACAGCACATCCATAACCTTAGAGGTTCTTGTCACCCCTCCAGATTCACGGAGACATGAACCCACTATCGAGCATAAATACTCCCTCTTGGAGTTACTAGCATCAACTTGGCCAGAGCATCTACTAATAACGGAGAGCATGCAAGATCATAAACAACACATAGACATAACTTTGATAATCAACATAACAAGTATTCTCTATTCATCGGATCCCAACAAACGCAACATATAGAATTACAGATAGATGATCTTGATCATGTTAGGCAGCTCACAAGATCCGACAATTAAGCACAATGGGGAGAAGACAACCATCTAGCTACTGCTATGGATCCATAGTCCAGGGGTAGACTACTCACACATCACTCCGGAGGCGACCATGGCGGCGTAGAGTCCTCCGGGAGATGATTCCCCTCTCGGCAGGGTGCCGGAGGCGATCTCCTGAATCCCCCGAGATGGGATTGGCGGCGGCGGCGTCTCTGGAAGGTTTTCCGTATCGTGGCTCTCGGTACTGGGGGTTTCGCGACGGAGGCTTTAAGTAGGCGGAAGGGCAGGTCAGGAGGCGGCACGAGGGGCCCACACCACAGGGCCGCGCGGCCAAGGGGGGGGGGGCGCGCCGCCCTAGGGTGTGGCCACCTCGTGGCCCCACTCCGTCTCCTCTTCGGTCTTCTGGAAGCTTCGTGGCAAAATAGGACCCTGGGCGTTGATTTCGTCCAATTCCGAGAATATTTCGTTACTAGGATTTCTGAAACCAAAAACAGCAGAAAACAGCAACTGGCACTTCGGCATCTTGTTAATAGGTTAGTTCCAGAAAATGCACGAATATGACATAAAGTGTGCATAATACATGTAGATAACATCAATAATGTAGCATGGAACATAAGAAATTATCGATACGTTGGAGACGTATCATGTTCTCATGCATCCAAATAAGTTTTTGGCTCTCAATAGCGGTAGTCAAGATTTCAAAGAAGTGAGTGCTAGCAATTTTATCTTTGCAAATAACCTTGAATACGCTCTTACCGTTATCGCGTAGAGAGACAA
This sequence comes from Lolium perenne, assembly GCF_019359855.2. Lineage (NCBI taxonomy): Eukaryota > Viridiplantae > Streptophyta > Magnoliopsida > Poales > Poaceae > Lolium > Lolium perenne. The sequence continues at coordinate 48,026,629 of NC_067245.2, forward strand.
CCCAATCCTCTTCTTCATATTCATCCTCATCCTTATCACCACGAGACATATTAGGTTCCATGGTAGGAGGTACCATGGAACCCTTGGCCATAAGGCATATATGAGGACCGTGAGATAAAGATGAGGAGTTACTTGAGGCTCCTTTCAAGATCTTGTCTTGACCAATAGAATCTTTGGTTTCCTCTACAATGTTAGTCACACAACAACTAGAGGAAATAGAAGCATTTTTATCATGGCCACAAGACAAAGCAAGCATATCATCATTAGATTTATTCAAGCAACTTACACATGATATGCAAGGACTATCAACACAAGCATGTAAATCATTTCTAGTGCTAGATGTGTTTAAGTCCAAAGATGAACCATTGCAATGAGATATAGATGAAGGATCATCAATAGTAAGCTCAATACCAACATTGCAATTTCCATCACCACTCACCATATCATTACCTTGTGTCTTGAAACACTTTGGTGAAGTGGATGAAGATGAGAACTCAACACAGCCGGAAGTGGAAGCAATACAATCATCCTCAATGATATTGGACACATCATATTTATCTCGAAGCTTTGTCCATAATTCATGAGCGCTCCCAAAAGGCATGATTGAAGAAGTAACTACATTGCTCACAACAATGGAAAACACATGAGAAGCAAGAGCATCAAGACAAGAGTTTTTCTTCTCCTCATAAGATAAATTTTGGGGATCCTTAGGAGAAGAAAAACCCATGTCAAGAAATCGCTCCATGTTCGGGGAAATACCCCGCAAAATATTAAGCACATAAATTTTCCAAAGATCATAATTTGTGCCATCAAATATAAACAAGTTATTGTGATCTAATCCCCTAACCGACATCTTTACTCTCAAGGCGGTGAAGCCTAAGAATGAGAGACCTTGCTCTGATACTAATTGAAAGGACACGGATGTCGCCTAGAGGGGGGGGGGGGGTGAATAGGCGATTTAAAACTTTTACGAGATGGGCTTAACAAATTCGGAATAAAACTAGCGTTTACTTTGTCAAGGCCAAAGCCTATATACTATGGTTCACCTATGTGCACCAACAACTTATGCTAAGCAATGCAAGCAACTATGTGATAGCAAGATATATAACTTCAAGCACGATGGCTATCACAAGGTAAAGTGCATAAGTTAAGAGCTCGGGTATAGAGATAACCGAGGCACGCGGGAGACGAAGATTTATCCCGAAGTTCACACTCTTGCGAGTGCTAATCTCCGTTGGAGAGGTGCGGTGGCTTAGTGCTCCCGAACGCCACAAGAGGCTCACCTTGAGGTGTGGTTGCTCGATGCACACCAACGCCACAAAGGCCTCACCCCAAGATGCGGTACTCACACCACACACCGAACGCCACGAAGGCGCCTCACCTAAATCTCCGGTGACCCTCGCCACAAAGGCCTAGGTCACGGTTCCACTAAGGGATTTCCTTCGAGGCGAAAACCGGGCCTTACACAAAGCTTGGGGCACGCATCCACAACTTAATTGGAGGCTCCCAAGAAATCGCCACAAAGGCCTCAAATCCGTCTAGGGTTCCAAGAACCCAAGAGAAACAACTTTCTTGCTTTCACTTCCACGAATCACCGTGGAGAACTCAAACCGATGCACCAAACGCAATGGCAAGAACACCACAAAGATGCTCAAGTACTTCTCTCTCAAATTCCAACAAAGCTACAAAAGCTATTGGGGGAATAAGAGAGGAAGAACAAATAGGAGGAGGAACACCAAATTTCTCCAAGATCTAGATCTAGAGGATTCCCCTCACAAAGAGAGGGATTTGATTGGTGAAGATGTAGATCTAGATCTCCTCTATCTTTCTCTCAAATAGATGCAAGATTCATGGGAGGGAGAGGGAGATAGCAAGCTCAAAGAAGGTCAACAATGGAGGCAAAAACGAGCTCAAACAGTTGGTGAACTTTGGGGAAGAAGACCCCCTTAAATAGGGCAAGAGAAATCTGCCCGTTATGCACAAAACTCGTCAAAATCGGAACTTCCGGTCATTTGGGGCGGAACTTCCGCCCCCCGGAAGTACCGGCCAACTTCCGGGTGAAGAAGGGCGTCCCGGAAAGCTTACAGTATGTTTTCTGCGTGCAGAATCGTCATTTCCGGAAGTTCAGCGGAAGTAGGGCGGAAGTTCCGGCCACCGGAACTTCCGGCCAACTTCCGGCCAAAAAGCTGCTTCACGGAAACTTGAATAACTTTTGCATCCGGACTCCGATTTTGATGATCTTGGGCTCGTTTCAAAGCTAGTAACAAGCTCTACAAGATCATGCAGGGAACCATCATAGTCCAGTAAGGTAGGATAGAAATAAATGATGAAAGGTTTGACCTATCTAAAAAAGACATGCCGATAAAATCTCCAACCTCGAAAATGCAACAACTTGAGTTAGGAAACTCGGATTTAGGTGAAACCAATTTTGTTGTAAAGAATATGACAAGAGGTACCCCAAAAAGAGTGAAAATCTTAAGAACAAGTGGGGTAGGTTTTTCTATGTATTTTAGAGTGAAACCTCTCAATACAAAAAACCGAGAAAAACTCCAATATCGAAAACGCAACAAGTGATTCATGCGGAATCCGTTTTCGATGAACTAGAGTTTGCTATGGAAATAACCACAAGCTCTAAATCACCTCATGGATAATATCCAAATAACAACCAAGAAAGATGATGCAAGGATGCAAAGGTTTGAGCTCTCTCCGAACGATACGATCGAGTTACTCACTCGAGAGCCCTCTTGATAGTACGGCAACTAAACTATAAACCGGTCTCCAACTACACCATGAGACCGGTGAGAAAGAAACCCTATCAAGAGCAAACCTTAACCTTGCGCATACCACTTGAGCTCGATGATGACGATCTTGACCTCAACAAGATGGAACGCCTTTCTTGCTTGTGCTTGCTTGACGAAGTCTTGTGGATTGCTCCCCCATAATCCACCATGGGAGAGCTTCTTCTTCGGCGCATCTTCACATAACCATGACCACCATGTGGATTGCTCCCCCATAATCCACCATGAGAGAGCTTCTTCTTCGGCGCATCTTCACACATCCATGATCACCATATGGATGGCAAGACTCAAGCAAAGGATCTCTTCGAGATGGCTCATCTTGAACTTGCACTTCATTTCTTCATTCTTCATCATGTTGATGTCTTAAAGTAACTTGAGGGCTCACTTCATATCCATCTTCAAGACATACTTGACACTTGATATCCTTCATCAAATTCTTCTTATTGCAACCTTGAAGCCAACATATGGTTCAAGAATTGCCTATGGACAACTCCTACAAATATAACTCAATGCAAACATTAGTCCATAGGGATTGTCATTAATTACCAAAACCACACATGGGGGCTCCATGCACTTTCACTCGTAATTCAAATATTTCCACCATGATCCAATCATATATATTTGACTTTTCTATTACGATGATTTCCACTTCATGCTGAATTTTATTTGAATCCATTCAAATGTTTCAAACTTCTTCCTTATCGAATATATCCATATTTATATATTCAATTCATTGTTGGAAGTTTTCATGAAGTAGAAGAATCTCCCGCACACAACTATGCCCAGTAAACCACATACATCATCATGTATATTTCCACTAAGTTAATTGCCCATTCAACTCTTGGCCTATGAACGGTATTTTAGTCATTCTCTTTTAGAAAAGATTTGCAAGCGCCAAACGATTCAAAAATCAAATGACTCCAAAAATCCATTTGCATGGAGTTCCTTCATGCGTTCCTCTCTAACATGACCTAAATAGCGGTTCCACAAATAAGTGGAATTCAAATCAATGGCCTTATGGCATTTTAGCGTCAGTGTTATGTATGTGTGTTTCACTATTAAGATTTATAATAACTTATCCATCGTACATGGAGTAATGTCATAATTTGAACAACTCATTGTTTTCATTTTGACCAGAGTAAAATAACAATTATTAAGTTCTTTATTATAAATTCTAAGGGCTAGGTAGAATGCCAACGACAAGCATAATAACACTTTATTATGTTCCAGACGTGCATTATTACCATATTCCTTATTAGTCACTTAGGTCATCGTATTCTTGTATTGCGTTGTACTGTATGACATCTCATACCAACCAATATGGTAAAAATACCCAAGAATTTTATTATGTGACCAAACAAGGAATACATTCATAACATGTATATCATTTATATACACCTGAACTAGACTTTTAAGTATTTTCTTTCTTTCTGCCAAAATATCTTTTGTAGTTTCTCTTTTAGCTTTCCTCATTCTCAGAAAATACTTCACCTTCAATAACTTCTAGGTTTGTTGGTCAAATACCAATAACCTTGAGGTTCTTACTTTGAAGTTGATCATCATATGACAAGTGTTTCAGATTTCACTATTAGTAACTTTGTAATATGATGAACAATTTCACTCATAATTTTATCCATCATATCATGACGACTTTTCCGAGACCATGTCTGTACATGCTAGGTTCGTAAAGTTTAACCTCAGTATTCGCATGTGCAAATCTGGTTTGCGCCCGTTGTATGCACACGTAGAATCTATACCTTAGTATTCGAAACGACGAGTCTTTAGCAACGGTGCATACTAAGGATGATCACTTCATGGATATGCGAATATCGTTAGAGCCCCAATAGTTGGAGGATTGGGACGCCTTGCGTCTTCAACCTTCGTACATTCCCATAAAACTTATGAGTTTATGTAGTCTCACCAAATTATATTCTATCATCTTGCAATAAGGTCTTAGATATCACATATATCTCATACCTTTGATTATTTCTGAAAACTAAAATTTTCAGCTCCTTACTTTTCAAACAGATTTGAACTTCAAGTTTCACGGAGACAAGATGACTTTAGGTACTAATTGAAACCATAGCTCTTTGAATCAACAATGTGAGGTTTACTAAAAGTTTGCAATAGGACTTAACAGTATTTCTATCTCAATTACAAGACTAGCGCATGGTAGAAAATGGATGCCAATACTACAAAATTAATTCAAAATACTACTCAGACTATGTTTATGATAATTAGTTCATGTTTTAATCTAATCACTAATGAACTCCCACTTAATACAATATCCCTCATAGTTGTTAAGTGGTACACGATCCAAATCCACTACATCAAAACTGATCATCACGTGAGATGATGTAGCTTCAATGGTGAACATCAACATGTTGATCATATCATCCATATGACTCGTATTCAAACTTTCGGTTTCCGTTGTCCCGAGGCCATGTCTGTACATGCTAGGCTCGTCAAGCAAACCCAAGTATTTCGCGTGTGCAACATGGCTTACACCTGTTGTATGTGAACGTTGAGTCTATCACATCCGATCATCACGAGATGCTTCGAAACGACGAACTATATCAACGGTGCATACGAGGGGAGAACACTTTATTATCTTGATATTAATGTGAGGGATCATCTTATAATGCTACCGTCGCGTTCTAAGCAAAATAAGATGCATATAGGATTAACATCACATGCAATTCATATGTGATATGATATGGCCCTTTAGTCTTTGCGCCTTCGATCTTCATCTCCAAAGCACGGACATGATCTCCATCATCAACGGGCATGATCTCCATCATCATCGGCGTAGCGTCAAGGTCCATGGCGCCGTCTTCATGGTTGTTCACCTCATGTAGCAACTATTACAACTACTTTGAAATACTACTCAACATGAAATTTAAAGACAACCATAAGGCTCCTGCCGGTTGCCACAATACAATAATGATCATCTCATACATATTCATCATCACATCATGGCCATATCACATCACCAAACCCTGCAAAAACTAGTTAGACGTCTCTAATTTGGTTTGCATATTTTACGTGGTTTAGGGTTTTCGAGTGAGATCTAATCTACCTACGAACATGAACCACAACGGTGATACTAGTGTTGTCAATAGAAGAGTAAATTGAATCTTCACTATAGTAGGAGAGACAGACACCCGCAAAGCCACTTATGCAATACAAGTTGCATATCGAGCGTGGAGCAAATCTCATAAACGTGGTCATGTAAAGTTAGCCCGAGCCGCTTCATCCCACTATGCCACAAAGATGCAAAGTACTCAAACTAAAGACAACAAAGCATCAACGCCCACAAAACAATTGTGTTCTACTCGTGCAACCATCTATGCATAGACACGGCTCTGATACCACTGATGAGATTCGTAGCATAGAAAACAAAAAATTTCCTACCGCGAGAACGCAATCCAAGCCAAGATGCAATCTAGAAGATGGGAGCAACGAGGGGATGAACGAGACTAACCCTTGAAGATTTCCAAAGCCTACAAGAGGAGGCTCTCGTTGCTGCGGTAGACGATCACTTGCCGCTTTCAAAAGCGCGTAGAAGATCTTGACGGTGCCACATTCGGGCAGCACCCGGTCACACGTTCGGTGTTGATGAAGACGACGTCCTTCTCCCCGTTCCAGCGGGCAGCGGAAGTAGTAGATCCTCCTTGAATCCCGGCAGCACGACGGCGTGGTGGCGGTGTCGATGGAGATCTCCGGCGGAGCTTCGCTAAGCGTTTGCGGGAGAGGTGGAGGAGGTGGGGCGGCTAGGGTTTGGGAGAGGGGGTGTCCGGCCACTATGGGGTGCGGCCAAGGCTATGGCTTGAGGTGGCCGGCCCCCTCCCCTTTCCCCTCATTATATAGGTGGAACCCCCAAGTGTTGGACTACAAGTCTTCGAATAAGACCCCAACCCAAAACCTTCCATGTGTAGGGAAACCTACCCAAGGTGGGATTCCCACCTCAAGTGGGACTCCCACCCATCCATGAGGGGGGTGGCCGGCCACCCTTGGTGGAGTCCACCTAGGACTCCACCCCTCTAGGGTTGGCCGACCATGGGAGGTGGAGTCCCTTCGGGACTCCGCCTTCCAAAGTGATTTCTTCCGGACTTTTCTAGAACCTTCTAGAACCTTCCATAAATGCACCGGATCAATTTCAAACTTATAAAATGACTTCCTATATATGAATCTTATTATCCGGACCATTCCGGAACTCCTCGTGATGTCCTGGATCCCATCCGAGACTCCGAACAAAACTTCGAACTCCATTCCATATTCAATATCTACTAATACGACATCAAACCTTAAGTGTGTCACCCTACGGCTCGCGAACTATGTAGACATGGTTGAGACCTCTCTCCGACCAATAACCACTAGCGGGATCTGGAGATCCATAATGGATCCCACATATTCAACGATGACTTAGTGATCGAATGAACCATTCACATACGGTACCGATTCCCTTTGTCACGCGATATTTTACTTGTCCGAGGTTTGATCATCGGTATCTCTATACCTTGTTCAACCTCGTCTCCTGACAAGTACTCTTTACTCGTACCGTGGTATGTGGTCTCTTATGAACCATTCATATGCTTGCAAGCTAATATAGACGACATTCCACCGAGAGGGCCCAGAGTATATCTATCCATCATCGAGATGGACAAATCCCACTGTTGATCCATATGCCTCAACTCATACTTTCCGGATACTTAATCCCACCTTTATAACCATCCATTTACGCAGTGGCGTTTGATGTAATCAAAGTACATTTCCGGTATAAGTGATTTACATGATCTCATGGTCGAAAAGGACTAGGTAACTATGTATCGAAAGCTTATAGCAAATAACTTAATGACGTGATCTTATGCTATGCTTAATTGGGTGTGTCCATTACATCATTCATATAATGACATAACCTTGTTATTAATAACATCCGATGTTCATGATCATGAAACTATGATCATCTATTAATCAACAAGCTAGTTATACAAGAGGCTTACTAGGGACTCCTTGTTGTTCACATAACACACATGTATCAATGTTTCGGTTAATACAATTATAGCATGGTATGTAAACATTATCATAAACACAAAGATATATATAATAATACCCATTTTATTATTGCCTCTTGGGCATATCTCCAACAGTTAGATCAATTAATTTTAATCGGGGTTCGGTGGTGGTCCTCGAAGCACTGCTGCAGAACGCCCGCCTTCCCGTGCTCGTCCTTCTTCGGATCGGGTGAGCACCTTCTTCCTCCACCAGATAGGGGTGTGTGGTGGATCTGGAGTTCGGGTTTGAAGATGGAGACGATGATGCGGTGGACCAAGGTGTAGGCCCTTCGGAGCCGTTGATCGACCTCTTCCCGCTAGTAGGAGGATTGCTTCCAACTCAAGGTCTTCAGAGGAGCAGCAGCGACGCGGCGCGCCATCGACTCGTCTTGTTCGTCGCCGGCGGAGTCGGGGTCTAGAAGGGTTTGAATGTAATTTTTTCCTTTGTTTCTGGGCTTTTTCTGTAAGAACGCTGCTTTAATGTCATCTTCTCTTTCACGAAAAAAAAAAAGTGTTAACCTCTGCTGGCAGTGACGCTTGGAGGCTGACCGCTCCTGCTGTACCCTAACCCAGATATTGAATTGCAAGTTAAACAAAAGTTGTTCGAATAGTGAGCAGCAAGATCGGACGAATTGCAAGTTAAACAAAGTTGTTCGATCTGTGAGCAGCAAGATCGGACAGCGAGCGGACAAGCGTTGCAATCTTTTTTTCTTTTTTCTTTATCTTTATAACCTTCAGCCAGCCAGCTACAAGCAAAGTATCGATTTCTGTCTTTAGCAAAAGCAAAATATAATACTCTCCAGGAAAGATCAAAAGTTCAAGGTAAGGATACTAACGTTTGCTTTTATTCTGTCCAAGGTATTTGTGCACACACACAAGCACGAAGCACCCCAAACATTTCATTTCAGCATGTAGCAAGTCCTCTCTTCTGCTCTCCGATCCGTCCATGCTGTCGTGTGGAGTGTGGACTATCCACTTGGGTTCTATCCAGCTACGAAAATCTACATAGTGTCATTTATTCAACTTAACCAAGGTATGCAACTAGCTCACCTAACGTGTGTGCTCAATGTGCCTGCCTGCTTCTGCAGATTTATACAAGCCAGATTTATTTATTCTTCTCGCCTATGAGTTCTCAATGTATACAGGAAGCAATCGAGCACAATTCGATACACTGATCTGGAGATTGGTAATCAGTTAACTAGTCAACGTTAACCCCGAAATGGAATTAATCTAGTGGCTAGGGATCAACAGATCCTACCAAGTTGGTTTCATCATGCGTACGGAGGTATGTTACATTTACCAATCACCTTTTATTCCTTTAAGCCTGTGATCTTTATTTCATTTGTGCCTACTTCGCAAATATTAATTTTGACATTTTCTTTTTCCCTTTCTGTTGATCAGTTGTGGTAAATTTTTGGTTAAGCCACATGTCACTTTTTTCCAAGCGATCCTCATGGATCGATTTTCATTACCAAAGAGATAACAAAAAACATAATATCAAGACCTGTGGCCAAAAAAAAGCAGCAGGGAGAGAAGAGCGCTGCCTACTGCTAGCGTTCGAGAAGGGGGAAACTAGGAGTTCTTACAAACTTGCTACCACGACACTTATTAAAGAACCTTCCATGAAACTACACAACAAAACGATGCAACAGTCCACAGACAACCCAAAGAAATCAAGCATTTGGAGCATCACGATCATTTGTTTCCATATCTCCAGCTTCATCGTCGATTCTCCCCGCATCCATCAAGCAAAAAGGCCGGTGTTGATCAGTAGCCGATCGACTTCCACCAGTGTTGTCAGTTGTACTAGTAGCCCATCAGCGCCAGCATGAATGTCCTCCGCGTCTTTCTCGTTGTGCAGACATGCCCAATGTTTCATGAACACGGTGGAATAGCTTATTAGTTAGGGTTTTTTATCAGTTTGTGTTTAAAGCATGATTTGTTCCCGAGTTTCCAAATAGCAAACAACAGCTAATCCCACAATTTTGGTGTTTCTTCTAGCAGGGATGAATTGAGGGAACCACCAGAAAAACTGGGTGAAAGAACCAGGTCTCATTGGAGCTCCAATCACCTGACCAACAACGCTCCAAACAAATTTGGCAGTTGGACAGTTGAAGAAGAGATGAGAGATGGATTCCCCATTTTAGAAGAAGTGACAAGCAGAGTTCCCAAGCCAATTGCCTCGTTTCAGCAGGTTATCTTTTGTCGCAATAGCACCATGCCAAATAAGTTATAACTAGATTTTGATTTTGAGAGGTATCTTGCTTTTCCATTGATGTTTGAAAGTTCTATCCAAACCACATCCACACAGGTGCTTGTAGACAGAGTTGACAGTAAATTTGCCGTGCTTTGCCCATTTCCAGAAAGGTTTGTCAGGTTCTTCACTGAGAATAGTTAGAAACATAATTTGAGTCGGCCCATGGATCTGCATAACAACATCAACATCCATCTCCTGAAAGAGAACCTCCAGTTCAAAGTTGCTGCCTCTCCCACTGTAATAGATTGTTCCATACAAATCTCATAAATGTGAGAAAACCTGTCTTTTAAAGGACACTGATCACACCAAGCATCCCCCCAGAAACTGGTGGTTCTGCCATCACCTACCTGCATCCTTCTCCCACCCAGGTATATGTGTTTAACATGTAACATATAATCTTTCCAGAGGGGAGAATCACCAGGTCTGTTCTTTGTATAAAAAACATCTTCATCCCTCAAGTATTTCTGTCTCATCAGATTTTGCCATGGGCCAAAACCATTCTCAAGTTTCCACCATAACTTGCACATCAGGCTAATATTAAACTTGTATAGATTTTTCAAACCCAGACGCCCTTTTTTTCTTGGGTGTACAGATCCATTTCCACTTAACAAAATAATATTTCTTTTTATCAGCACTCCCAGAAATAGGACCTGATGAGTTTGTCAACCTCTTCAATGTTTATTTTATGTAGCAATCTCATATAAATCTTGTACACAATAATAGTAGATAGGCATGCATCAATTTAACCACTATCCCACCAATAGACATAGAGTTTCCAACCTAGCCACTTATTTTCTTCTTTGTTTTCTCACCAAGGAAACCCATTTCTGCCACAGTTGGCCTCCTTGCACACAGAGGTATCCAAGTATTTTATGGGTCAAACCTCTTGCTGGCAATTAAATAAAGCTGCAAAATCTTGTGCATTTACATCATCGTCTAGCACCATCATCACTTCACTTTTTTTAAAATTTATTTTCAACCCAGACATAGTTTCAAAAATGTACAACAGGAGTTTCAAATTTACAGCTTGCTCTTCACTATCTTGAATCGGGAGAATGGTGTCTACTGAAGCACATCCACCCCTTTATCCACCAAGTTACTAACCAAACCAGTAATCGGACCATTTTGTTGTGCCAAAGAAACCATTTTGGACAAACTTAGATGCCTTGTTGAAAAAGAAAGGGGCAAAAGGATCACCCTGTCTAACAACTTTGCAGCTAGCAAAATAGGGGCCAACATTGTCATTGACTTCACACTCAAGGTCCCTTTTGTGATCACCTTTTCTATCCAAATAAACCAGCTATCAATATACCCTTTCTGTGAGCAACAATCAAACAGGAAATTCGAGTTGACTATCATAAGCTTTTTCAAAATCAATTTTCAGAACTACCCCCATTGCTTCCTGAATTTGCTCTCTCTCAGAACTTCTTGAAGAAGCATAACCTCATCAGTAATGAATCTTCTTTTGACAAAGACAATTTGACATGGGGACAAAAGCTTTTCCATAATAGGCACAACTCTGACAGTAAGAGTTTTTGTGAAGATTTTGAACAAAACTTGCAACAAAAAGATGGGCCTAAATTTTTGCATTCTATCTGCCTCATCACCTTTTGGAATCAAGGTGACAACACCATAATTGATTCTAGCAAGGTCAATCTTGTGGTCATAAAGATCATCAAACACAACCATCAAATCATTTTGATTATATCCCAGCACTCCTGATAAAATTTAATGGGAATCTCATTAGGGCCTGCAGCTTTATTTTTCTCCATTTGGTCTATCACCTTTTTGGCTTCTTCCTCCGTGAATCTCATACTCATATTCTCCCTGTCACTATCATTTAATTCTTCATTAGTATTCCAGATGTCACCATTTAATCCGACTCCAGTGTTCTCCACAGACCCAAAGAGATTTTTATAAAATTCAGTAACATGCTTCAAGAGATCCTCATTGTGACGCCCCGTAACTGGTACCATGAGGATCCCAGCGAATCCGCCAAAATCCGCACGATATCGATTTTGAGACGCCCTCCGACATGACATGCGCGATGGATCACACACGTGATGCCGGAGGAATTAACACGAGTGGTAACATTACAACAGGATTACAATAGAGCCCACAAGAAACAGATATATTACAACAATGACTCCAATGAGTCAAGATACAAATATACAATACTAAGATTCGAATCATACAAAAGATCAAATATGTCCGAGTACGGACAAGATGCAAATTGGACTAAGAGTCCTGAAGATAACCAGTGGCGTCCATAACCCTGCCTAGGCCAAGACGGAAGGGTGACCTTGCTAACGTCGTCTTCATCGAACATAACTTCATACCTGCCCGGTTATGTCCCAAAGAAGCAGCAATAAGTACGGGTTCGTACTTAGCAAGACTTTAAGCCGTATAAGCATTCGTCAACCAGTCGTCCTTTGTACTTGAGGCACGCAGGGGACTTAGAGGACGCAAGAGGAACGTCATAGGCAATATGGTGGGGTTAAGAGGCAGCACGCTGATGCGTGCAGTTAACACATGTCCGTTGGGAACCCCAAGAGGAAGGTGTGATGTGTACAGTAGCAAGTTTTCCCTCAGAAAGAAACCAAGGTTTATCGAACCAGTAGGAGCCAAGAAGCACGTTGAAGGTTGATGGCGGCGGGATGTAGTGCGGCGCAACACCAGGGATTCCGGCGCCAACGTGGAACCTGCACAACACAACCAAAGTACTTTGCCCCAACGAAACAGTGAGGTTGTCAATCTCACCGGCTTGCTGTAACAAAGGATTAGATGTATAGTGTGGATGATGATTGTTTGCAGAAAACAGTAGAACAAGTATTGCAGTAGATTGTATTTAATGTAAAAGAATGGACCGGGATCCACAGTTCACTAGAGGTGTCTCTCCCATAAGATAAATAGCATGTTGGGTGAACAAATTACAGTCGGGCAATTGACAAATAGAGAGAGCATGACAATGCACATACATGATATGATAAGTATAGTGAGATTTAATTGGGCATTACGACAAAGTACATAGACTGCTATCCAGCATGCATCTATGCCTAAAAAGTCCACCTTCAGGTTATCATCCGAACCCCTTCCAGTATTAAGTTGCAAACAACAGACAATTGCATTAAGTATGGTGCGTAATGTAATCAATAACTACATCCTCGGACATAGCATCAATGTTTTATCCCTAGTGGCAACAGCACATCCACAACCTTAGAACTTTCTGTCACTGTCCCAGATTTAATGGAGGCATGAACCCACTATCGAGCATAAATACTCCCTCTTGGAGTTAAGAGTAAAAACTTGGCCAGAGCCTCTACTAATAACGGAGAGCACGCAAGATCATAAACAACACATAGGTAATAGATTGATAATCAACATAACATAGTATTCTCTATCCATCGGATCCCGACAAACACAACATATAGTATTACAGATAGATGATCTTGATCATGTTAGGCAGCTCACAAGATCCAACAATGAAGCACATAAGGAGAAGACGACCATCTAGCTACTGCTATGGACCCATAGTCCAGGGGTGAACTACTCACTCATCACTCCGGAGGCGACCATGGCGGTGAAGAGTCCTCCGAGAGATGATTCCCCTCTCCGGCAGGGTGCCGGAGGCGATCTCCTGAATCTCCCGAGATGGGATTGGCGGCGGCGGCGTCTCAGTAAGGTTTTCCGTATCGTGGCTCTCGGTACTGGGGGTTTCGCGATGGAGGCTTTAAGTAGGCGGAAGGGCAGGTCAAAGGGCATCACGGGGGACCCACACACCAGGGCCGCGCGGCCAGGGCCCAGGCCGCGCCGCCCTGTTGTGTATCGCCCCGTGGCCCCACTTCGTCTTCTCTTCGGTCTTCTGGAAGCTTCGTGTAAAAATAGGCCCCTGGGCGTTGATTTCGTCCAATTCCGAGAATATTTCCTTTGTAGGATTTCTGAAACCAAAAACAGCAGAAAACAACAACTGGCTCTTTGGCATCTCGTTAATAGGTTAGTGCCGGAAAATGCATAAATACGACATAAAGTATGCATAAAACATGTAGATATCATCAATAATGTGGCATGGAACATAAGAAATTATCGATACGTCGGAGACGTATCAGCATCCCCAAGCTTAGTTCCTGCTCGTCCCGAGCAGGTAAACGATAACAAAGATAATTTCTGGAGTGACATGCCATCATAACCTTGATCATACTATTGTAAGCATATGTAATGAATGCAGCGATCAAAACAATGGTAATGACATGAGTAAACAACTGAATCATAAAGCAAAGACTTTTCATGAATAGTACTTGAAGACAAGCATCAATAAGTCTTGCATAAGAGTTAACTCATAAAGCAATAAATCAAAGTAAAGGTATTGAAGCAACACAAAGGAAGATTAAGTTTCAGCGGTTGCTTTCAACTTATAACATGTATATCTCATGGATAGTGTCAATGTAAAGTAATATAACAAGTGCAATATGCAAGTATGTAGGAATCAATGTACAGTCCACACAAGTGTTTGCTTCTTGAGGTGGAGAGAAACAGGTGAACTGACTCAACATAAAAGTAAAAGAAATGTCCTTCAAAGAGGAAAGCATCGATTGCTATATTTGTGCTAAAGCTTTTATTTTGAAAACATGAAACAATTTTGTCAACGGTAGTAATAAAGCATATGTATCATGTAAATTATATCTTACAAGTTGCAAGCCTCATGCATAGTATACTAGTAGTGCCCGCACCTTGTCCTAATTAGCTCGGATTACCAGGATTATCATCGCAATACACATGTTTTAACCAAGTGTCATAAAGGGGTACCTCTATGCCGCCTGTACAAAGGTCTAAGGAGAAAGCTCGCATTTGGATTTCTCGCTTTTGATTATTCTCGACTTAGACATCCATACCGGGACAACATAGACAACAGATAATGGACTCCTCTTTAATGCATAAGCATGTAGCAACAATTAATGTTCTCATATGAGATTGAGGATATATGTCCAAAACTGAAACTTCCACCATGATTCATGGCTTTAGTTAGCGGCCCAATGTTCTTCTCTAACATCATGCATGCTCTAACCATTTAATGAGTGGTAAATCTCCCTTACTTCAGACAAGACGAACATGCATAGCAACTCACATGATATTCAACAAAGAGTTGATGGCGTCCCCAGGAGCATGGTTATCGCACAACAAGCAACTTAATAAGAGATAAAGTGCATAAGTACATATTCAATACCACAATAGTTTTTAAGGCTATTTTGTCCCATGAGCTATATATTGCAAAGGCGAATGATGGAAATTTATAGATAGCACTCAAGAAATTTACTTTGGAATGGCGGAGAAATACCATGTAGTAGGTAGGTATGGTGGACACAAATGGCATAGTGGTTGGCTCAAGGATTTTGGATGCATGAGAAGTATTCCCTCTCGATACAAGGTTTAGGCTAGCAAGGTTATTTGAAACAAACACAAGGATGAACCGGTGCAGCAAAACTCACATAAAAGACATATTGTAAACATTATAAGACTCTACACCGTCTTCCTTGTTGTTCAAACTCTTTACTAGAAATTATCTAGACTTTAGAGAGACCAAATATGCAAACCAAATTTTAGCAAGCTCTATGTATTTCTTCATTAATAGGTGCAAAGTATATGATGCAAGAGCTTAAACATGAGCACAACAATTGCCAAGTATCAAATTATTCAAGACATTTTAGAATTACTACATGTAGCATTTCCCGATTCCAACCATATAACAATTTAACGAAGAAGATTCAACCTTCGCCATGAATACTATGAGTAAAGCCTAAGGGCGTATTTGTCCATATGCAACAGCGGAGCGTGTCTCTCTCCCACACAATGAATGCTAGGATCCATTTTATTCAAACAAAAACAAAAACAAAAACAAACCGACGCTCCAAGCAAAGCACATAAGATGTGATGGAATAAAAATATAGTTTCAGGGGAAGAACCTGATAATGTTGTCGACGAAGAAGGGGATGCCTTGGGCATCCCCAAGCTTAGACGCTTGAGTCTTCTTAAAATATGCAGGGGTGAACCACCGGGGCATCCCCAAGCATAGAGCTTTCACTCTCCTTGATCATATTGTATCATCTCCCTCTCTTGATCCTTGAAAACTTCCTCCACACCAAACTCGAAACAACTCATTAGAGGGTTAGTGCACACTAAAAATTTACATGTTCAGAGGTGACATAATCATTCTTAACACTTCTGGACATTGCACAAAGCTACTGGACATTAATGGATCAAAGAAATTCATCCAACATAGCAAAAGAGGCAATGCGAAATAAAAGGCAGAATCTGTCAAAACAGAACAGTTCGTAAAGACGAATTTTAAAGTGGCACCAGACTTGCTCAAATGAAAATGCCCAAATTGAATGAAAGTTGCGTACATATCTGAGGATCACTCACGTAAATTGGCATAATTTTCTGAGTTACCTACAGAGAATTAGGCCCAGATTCGTGACAACAAAGAAATCTGTTTCAGCGCAGTAATCCAAATCTAGTATGAACCTTACTATCAAAGACTTTACTTGGCACAACAATGCACAAAACTAAGATAAGGAGAGGTTGCTACAGTAGTAAACAACTTCCAAGACTCAAATATAAAATAAAAGTACTGTAGTAAAAACATGGGTTGTCTCCCATAAGTGCTTTTCTTTAACGCCTTTCAGCTAGGCGCAGAAAGTGTATATCAAGTGTTATCGAGAGATGAAGCATCGACATTACCTCGGGTGTTGGGAGTTGCCTCAACAATGCATGTTATCTTATCTATGTAAGTTTTAGAGGTTCCCTTTTCATTACTCTTAGGTTTGCTATTCTCATTAAACAAATTTTCAGGAACAATCCAATCATAATTCTTTTCTAGTGCCTCGAACATTCCTGCGAGCTTGCAAGGTATTGATGTCTTAATACCCCCTACATCATTAATATTATTAGTGTACTTTATTCTATCAATGTCCATCTTTTCAAGGGTACTAGCAAAGTTGGTGCAAGAACCAAGCATCTTATATTTAATAAAGACTTTTCTAGCCTCTCTTGCTACACCACCAAATTCTTTAAGAAGGGTTTCTAAAATAAAATCTTTCTTTTCCCCTTCTTCCATATCACCAAGTGTGAGAAACATGTGTTGGATTATAGGATTAAGATTAACAAATTTAGTTTCCAACATGTGAACTAAATAAGCAGCAGCAATTTCATAAGTAGGAGCAAGTTCTACCAAGTGTCTATCTTCAAAATCTTCAGTGGTACTAACATGAGTGAAAAAATCTTCTATATTATCTCTCCCAATTATAGACCCACGTCCTACCGGTATGTCTTTCAGAGTGTACTTAGGAGGAAACATGATGAAATAAACAAAAAAAAGGTAAATAAAGTAAATGCAAGTAACTAATTTTTTTTGTGTTTTTGGTATAGAGAACAAGACAGTAAATAAAGTAAAGCTAGCAACTAATTTTTTTGTGTTTTGATATAATGCAGCAAACAAAGTAGTAAATAAAATAAAGCAAGACAAAAACAAAGTAAAGAGATTGGATTGTGGAGACTCCCCTTGCAGCGTGTCTTGTTCTCCCCGGCAACGGCGCCAGAAAAAGAGCTGCTGGCGTGCAGTTGACGTGGGAGATAGAAATCTTTGTGGTGTAACTTTTCTTCAGGTCCCCGGCAACGGCGCCAGAAAAAGAGCTTGATGCGTGCAGTTAACACACGTCCGTTGGGAACCCCAAGAGGAAGGTGTGATGCGTACAGTAGCAAGTTTTCCCTCAGAAAGAAACCAAGGTTTATCGAACCAGTAGGAGCCAAGAAGCACGTTGAAGGTTGATGGCGGCGGGATGTAGTGCGGCGCAACACCAGGGATTCCGGCGCCAACATGGAACCTGCACAACACAACCAAAGTACTTTGCCCCAACGAAACAGTGAGGTTGTCAATCTCACCGGCTTGCTGTAACAAAGGATTAGATGTATAGTGTGGATGATGATTGTTTGCAGAAAACAGTAGAACAAGTATTGCAGTAGATTGTATTTAATGTAAAAGAATGGACCGGGGTCCACAGTTCACTAGAGGTGTCTCTCCCATAAGATAAATAGCATGTTGGGTGAACAAATTACAGTCGGGCAATTGACAAATAGAGAGAGCATGACAATGCACATACATGATATGATAAGTATAGTGAGATTTAATTGGGCATTACGACAAAGTACATAGACCGCTATCCAGCATGCATCTATGCCTAAAAAGTCCACCTTCAGGTTATCATCCGAACCCCCTCCAGTATTAAGTTGCTAACAACAGACAATTGCATTAAGTATTGCGCGTAATGTAATCAGTGACTACATCCTTGAACATAGCATCAATGTTTTATCCCTAGTGGCAACAGCACATCCACAACCTTAGAACTTTCTGTCACTGTCCCAGATTTAATGGAGGCATGAACCCACTATCGAGCATAAATACTCCCTCTTGGAGTTAAGAGTAAAAACTTGGCCAGAGCCTCTACTAATAACGGAGAGCATGCAAGATCATAAACAACACATAGGTAATAGATTGATAATCAACATAACATAGTATTCTCTATCCATCGGATCCCGACAAACACAACATATAGTATTACAGATAGATGATCTTGATCATGTTAGGCAGCTCACAAGATCCAACAATGAAGCACATAAGGAGAAGACGACCATCTAGCTACTGCTATGGACCCATAGTCCAGGGGTGAACTACTCACTCATCACTCCGGAGGCGACCATGGCGGTGAAGAGTCCTTCGGGAGATGATTCCCCTCTCCGGCAGGGTGCCGGAGGCGATCTCCTGAATCCCCCGAGATGGGATTGGCGGCAGCGGCGTCTCAGTAAGGTTTTCCGTATCATGGCTCTCGGTACTGGGGGTTTCGCGACGGAGGCTTTAAGTAGGCGGAAGGGCAGGTCAAAGGGCGTCACGGGGGACCCACACACCAGGGCCGCGCGGCCAGGGTCCAGGCCGCGCCGCCCTGTTGTGTCGTCGCCCCGTGGCCCCACTTCGTCTTCCCTTCGGTCTTCTGGAAGCTTCGTGTAAAAATAGGTCCCTGGGCGTTGATTTCGTCCAATTCCGAGAATATTTCCTTTGTAGGATTTCTGAAACCAAAAACAGCAGAAAACAACAACTGGCTCTTCGGCATCTCGTTAATAGGTTAGTGCCGGAAAATGCATAAATACGACATAAAGTATGCATAAAACATGTAGATATCATCAATAATGTGGCATGGAACATAAGAAATTATCGATACGTCGGAGACTTATCACGCGCAAGAACTAAAAACCTATAGAGACACTCTACAACATTCGTCTAAACAGAGAAAGGGAGAGAGCGCATAAACTATCAGTTTTATACTCTGCAAACATTACACAGCCGATGTGTTCCCCCTCGCAAGGAAGTACTTACAAGGGCACTCACACGGTTGACAAGTTTTAACTTGTTATTATTTAAGTTGTTCTATCTTACTATGCAAGTTATTAGTATTGAAACAACAGGTGTAAGTTGTCTATGGTTGAGTCATACAGCTCCAAGTCGTCCATAACCGCGGACACGGCTTATCGATAAGATTATAACCCTGCAGGGGTGCCCAAATGTGCCCACACGCATGCTCAACGCACTTGCGACAGGTGGATATCACGACTCGCACTCTCCTTCACTACAACAATGTCCAGGAAGCCACCTAACCAAGTTGAACCCGTATCGAAGTCCGGCCGAATCTCCGAAGCGGACCTAGCTGTTGCGCTAGCGTACTAGGTGGTTTAAACACACACTGGGGCGATAAACCACTTCGCAGCGGCTCCGCATCCTATACGTGCATACCAGAAACAAGGGATACAAGGCACCCAGGGGCTTCCCAAAGATAAAGAAGTAACAAGCTGGCATGCACGCAAACAACAAATGGTAAAACATTGCAAACTAGTTGTGGCCACTGGACAAAGCTGTAGATTCCGGCAGTGGTCGAGGGGAGACCCAATAAACATACCCACGTGTGGTTAGAGCTCTCAGTCTCGGAACAGATAGCAGGAACTCGGGTCCTAAGCTTTAAAGAAACACAAGTGAGCCATCACAAAACGATCAACTGACCCATCGATGCCTCCGCTAACAACTATTAACAAGTAACCATGATACCCTCAACAGATATAACCATGTAGCATGTGTAATGATTCCCCAACAGATAATCCGATAAGATAACAATAACGGTAACGAGATAAAACAGCACTAGCATGCACTACAACTCGCAAGACAGACCCGATAACCAAACAATAGTTGTAGGAGGTGGTGGTGGCAATATGGGCTGCTTGAGGTAACAAGTGGATAGGACACGTGACAAGAACGCAACTTAAGGCTAGCATGAGGGAGAAGGCAAAAATAAAATAGGTGAGAGACTTCCGCAGAGGCAGAAGTATGGGAAATGCTTGCCTGTTAAAGCTTGCCGAGGAACATCCGGAGAACTCGTCGTATCTCACATCACCACTTCGTGATCCTATCCGGGAAGAAGCAAATGCTGGAACACACATCGGATGCAAATCTTACAACCACGGCAGAAGAACCGGCATGCTTGATATGGTATGCATGCATAACATGGCAAACATGATGGCAACTTATATTCAATTTAAACGGAATCGGAATTCCGACAAACAAGTATTAGGTTCAAGTTATTTTTCTACCCCGTAAATTAAATGTTGATTAGCATGGCAAAGACATGGCATGGGTGAGCTACGGCAAAATTAAATGGAACCGGGATAAGAGATAAGCATTCCCGCACAATTCCATATTTATTTATTAGGTGAATCGCTATTTACCCCCGAAACCCATATATGCGATGCAACAAGATGATATGTGATGCGCACATGTATGAATATGCATCAAGATTAAAGTAGCACAATTTACAAAATATGCCTTATGGTTGGGGTCTCACGTCGGGTCGGAGAGGAAGTGGCGGAAGTTGACGATGTTGAGGAAGTAGTTGATGCGTCGGACGCCGAGAAGTAGACCTTGTCGGTGGGGCGTCAATGGCCCAGCGCGGTTGTCGATGTCGAACTTGGATCAGCGCCGCAAGTCGGAGAAGGCCATGTTGGAGAGGCGGCGTAGGTGAAGGAGTAGTGGTTGCACCAAGTAGAAGCAACGGACAAAACAGATACGCTCGCTGGAAGGAACGGATGCCAAATGATATGCGGACATTTTATCAAACATGTGGCGAAGATCAAAACACAGGAACAAATGTAGCCGAAGCCGAAGCCGAAGCCGAATTAGATGAGCCGACCGGCCGACAGTTAGCTCGAGATAAACGGACGATGTGCTGAAGGAATTGAAGTCAAGTTGTTCACAGACTGAAGGAATGGAGCGATCGATCGGCATCAGCGGTGAGACATACACGTACGCGCTGATTTAGCTAGCATGTAAGCAAGCAGATAGGCAGCTGGACAGGGAGCAGCAGCTCCCAGGCTGCTGTGGAGGAGGCGCAGTCACGCGCGATGCAGACGTCCAGGAGGAGGCCGTGGTTGGCGTTGGGCACGGGAAGTAGAGCACGAAGAGGCGGCGGCCGTCGGAACGCAGGCCTTGGCGCGGCAGCGATGCGGGGGTCCTGGCGGCGCGCTGCTGATACGTCTCCGACGTATCGATAATTTCTTGTGTTCCATGCCACATTATTGATGTTATCTACATGTTTTATGCACACTTTATGTCATATTCGTGCATTTTCTGGAACTAACCTATTAACAAGATGCCGAAGTGCCAGTTCCTGTTTTCTGCTGTTTTTGGTTTCAGAAATCCTAGTAACGAAATATTCTCGGAATCGGACGAAATCAACGCCCAAGTTCCTATTTTCACCGGAAGCATCCAGAACACCCGGGAAGGACCAGAGGGGGGGCACTGGGCCCCCAGATGATAGGGTGGCGCGGCCCACCCCCTGGCCGCACCGCCCTATGGTTTCGTCGCCCCTTCGACCCTCCTGCGCCGCCTCTTCGCCTATATAAAGCCCCTGGATCGAAAACCCTGATACGTTGGACGAAAACCACAGAAACCTTCCAGAGCCGCCGCCATCGCGAGGCCAAGATCTGGGGGACAGGAGTCTCTGTTCCGGCACGCCGCCGGGAAGGGGAAGTGCCCCCGGAAGGCTTCTCCATCGACACCGCTGCCATCTCCACCGCCATCTTCATCACCGCTGCTGCTCCCATGAGGAGGGAGTAGTTCTCCATCGAGGCTCGGGGCTGTACCGGTAGCTATGTGGTTAATCTCTCTCCTATGTACTTCAATACAATGATCTCATGAGCTGCTTTACATGATTGAGATTCATATGAGTTTTGTATCACAATTCATCTATGTGCTACTCTAGTGATGTTATTAAAGTATTCTATTCCTCCTGCATGGTGTAAAGGTGACTAGTGTGTGCACCATGTGGTTCTTGTCATAGGCTATGATCATGATCTCTTGTGGATTGTGAAGTTAACTATTACTATGATGGTATTGATGTGATCTATTTGGTTATGTTGATCTATGTTACACTATAAGGTTACTTAAATATGAACAAATTGTGGAGCTTGTTAACTCCGGCATTGAGGGTTCGTGTAATCCTACGCAATGCGTTCATCATCCAACAAAAGTGTAGAGTATGCATTTATCTATTATGTTATGTGATCAATGTTGAGAGTGTCCACTAGTGAAAGTGTAATCCCTAGGCCTTGTTCCTAAATACTGCGTTACTGCTGCTTGTTTACTGTTTTACTGTGTTACTACTGCTGCAATACTACCACCATCAACTACACGCCAAAGAAGCTATTTTCTCCGCACCGTTGCTACTGCTCATACTTATTCATACCACCTGTATTTCACTATCTCTTCGCCGAACTAGTGCACCTATTAGGTGTGTTGGGGACACAAGAGACTTCTTGCTTTGTGGTTGCAGGGTTGCATGAGAGGGATATCTTTGACCTCTTCCTCCCTGAGTTCGATAAACCTTGGGTGATCCACTTAAGGGAAAACTTGCTGCTGTTCTACAAACCTCTGCTCTTGGAGGCCCAACACTGTCTACAGGAAAAGGAGGGGGAAGTAGACATCAAGCTTATTTTCTGGCGCCGTTGCCGGGGAGGAAAGGTAAAAGGTACTCACACTCCGGACCTCGGCTACCAAGCTATTTTCCGTCGTCGTATGTACTCAAAGCTATTTCCTTTAGATCCTGCAATTGCATCTTTTTGTTTCTTGTTTACACTAGTTTGGCATAATGGACAAAAATGAGCTTCTTATTCTATTTCCTGATTTAAAACATGGATTGTTTGATGCGAAAATTAAAAAACCTATGGAATCTTATTTGCATGCTGGTAGTAATATTAGTATGAACGCTTTGAACACCATTGTTGATAATAATATAGAAAGTTCTAAGCTTGGGGAAGCTGGTTTTCATGATCTTTTTAGTCCCCCAAGCATTGAGGAGAAAATTTTCTTTGATGATACTTTGCCTCCCATATATGATGATTATAATGATAGTGGTCTTTTGGTGCCACCTACTATGGAGAGTAAATTTTGTTGTGATTATACTATGCCTCCAACACTTGATGAGAATAATAATGATAGCTATATTGTTGAGTTTGCTCATGACACTACTGAAAGTTATTATGAGAGAGAAAAATATGGTTGCAAAAATTTTCATGTTACTAAAACACCTCTCTATGTGCTGAAATTTTTGAAGCTACACTTGTTTTATCTTCCTATGCTTGTTACTTTGCTCTTAATGAACTTGTTTATTTACAAGATTCCTATGCATAGGAAGCATGTTAGACTTAAATGTGTTTCTAATTTGCCTCTTGATGCTCTCTTTTGCTTCAAATACAATTTCTTGCGAGTGCATCATTAAAACTGCTGAGCCCATCTTAATGGCTATAAAGAAAGAACTTCTTGGGAGATAACCCATGTGTTATTTTGCTACAGTACTTTGTTTTATATTTGTGTCTTGGAAGTTGTTTACTACTGTAGCAACCTCTCCTTATCTTAGTTTTGTGTTTTGTTGTGCCAAGTTAAGCCGTTGATAGAAAAGTAAGTACTAGATTTGGATTACTGCGCAGTTCCAGATTTCTTTGCTGTCACGAATCTGGGTCCACCTCCCTGTAGGTAGCTCAGAAAATTAAGCCAATTTACGTGCATGATCCTCAGATATGTACGCAACTTTCATTCAATTTGAGAATTTTCATTTGAGCAAGTCTGGTGCCATTTTAAAATTCGTCAATACGAACTGTTCTGTTTTGACAGATTCTGCCTTTTATTTCGCATTGCCTCTTTTGCTATGTTGGATGAATTTCTTTGATCCATTAATGTCCAGTAGCTTTATGCAATGTCCAGAAGTGTTAAGAATGATTGTGTCACCTCTGAATATGTTAATTTTTATTGTCGCTAACCCTCTAATGAGTTGTTCTAAGTTTGGTGTGGAGGAAGTTTTCAAGGATCAAGAGAGGAGTATGATGCAACATGATCAAGGAGAGTGAAAGCTCTAAGCTTGGGGATGCCCCGGTGGTTCACCCCTGCATATCTCAAGAAGACTCAAGCATCTAAGCTTGGGGATGCCCAAGGCATCCCCTTCTTCATCGACAAATTATCAGGTTCCTTCTCTTGAAACTATATTTTTATTCGGTCACATCTTATGTGCCTTACTTGGAGCGTCTGTATGCTTTTATTTTTGTTTGTGTTTGAATAAATTGGATTACATCATGCTTGTGTGGGAGAGAGACACGCTCCGCTGTAGCATATGGACAAGTATGTCCTTAGGCTTTACTCATAATATTCATGGCGAAGTTTCTTCTTCGTTAAATTATTATATGGTTGGAATTGGAAAATGATACATGTAGTAATTGCTATAAATGTCTTGGGTAATGTGATACTTGGCAATTGTTGTGCTCATGATTAAGCTCTTGCATCATATGCTTTGCACCCATTAATGAAGAAATACATAGAGCATGCTAAAATTTGGTTTGCATATTTGGTTTCTCTAAGGTCTAGATAATTTCTAGTATTGAGTTTGAACAACAAGGAAGACGGTGTAGAGTCTTATAATGTTTTCAATATGTCTTTTATGTGAGTTTTGCTGCACCGGTTCATCCTTGTGTTTGTTTCAAATAAGCCTTGCTAGCCTAAACCTTGTATCGAGAGGGAATACTTCTCATGCATCCAAAATACTTGAGCCAACCACTATGCCATTTGTGTCCACCATACCTACCTACTACATGGTATTTTCCGCCATTCCAAAGTAAACTGCTTGAGTGCTACCTTTAAAATTCCATCATTCACCTTTGCAATATATAGCTCATGGGACAAATAGCTTAAAAACTATTGTGGTATTGAATATGCAATTATGCACTTTATCTCTTATTAAGTTGCTTGTTGTGCGATAACCATGTTCACTGGGGACGCCATCAACTATTCATTGTTGAATTTCATGTGAGTTGCTATGCATGTCCGTCTTGTCTGAAGTAAGAGAGATCTACCACCTTATGGTTAAGCATGCATAATGTTAGAGAAGAACATTGGGCCGCTAACTAAAGCCATGATCCATGGTGGAAGTTTCAGTTTTGGACATATATCCTCAATCTCAAATGAGAAAATTATTAATTGTTGTTACATGCTAATGCATAAAAGAGGAGTCCATTATCTGTTGTCTATGTTGTCCCGGTATGGATGTCTAAGTTTAAGAATAATCAATAGCGAGAAATCCAATGCGAGCTTTCTCCTTAGACCTTTGTACAGGCGGCATAGAGGTACCCCTTTGTGACACTTGGTAAAAACATGTGCATTGTGATGATCCGGTAGTCCAAGCTAATTAGGACAAGGTGCGGGCACTATTAGTACACTATGCATGAGGCTTGCAACTTGTAAGATATAATTTACATGATACATATGCTTTACAACTACCGTTGACAAAATTGCTTCATGTTTTCAAAATCAAAGCTCTAGCACAAATATAGCAATCGATGCTTTTCCTCTATGGAGGACCATTCTTTTACTTTCAATGTTGAGTCAGTTCACCTATTTCTCTCCACCTCAAGAAGCAAACACTTGTGTGAACTGTGCATTGATTCCTACATATTTGCTTATTGCACTTATTATATTACTCTATGTTGACAATATCCATGAGATATACATGTTACAAGTTGAAAGCAACCGCTGAAACTTAATCTTCCTTTGTGTTGCTTCAATGCTTTTACTATGAATTATTGCTTTATGAGTTAACTCTTATGCAAGACTTATTGATGCTTGTCTTGAAAGTACTATTCATGAAAAGTCTTTGCTTTATGATTCACTTGTTTACTCATGTCATATACATTGTTTTGATCGCTGCATCCACTACTTATGCTTTACAAATAGTATGATCAAGGTTATGATGGCATGTCACTCCAGAAATTATCTGTGTTATCGTTTTACCTGCTCGGGACGAGCAGAACTAAGCTTGGGGATGCTGATACGTCTCCGACGTATCGATAATTTCTTGTGTTCCATGCCACATTATTGATGTTATCTACATGTTTTATGCACACTTTATGTCATATTCGTGCATTTTCTGGAACTAACCTATTAACAAGATGCCGAAGTGCCAGTTCCTGTTTTCTGCTGTTTTTTGTTTCAGAAATCCTAGTAACGAAATATTCTCGGAATCGGACGAAATCAATGCCCAAGTTCCTATTTTCACCGGAAGCATCCAGAACACCCGGGAAGGACCAGAGGGGGGGGCACTGGGCCCCCAGATGATAGGGTGGCGCGGCCCACCCCCTGGCCGCGCCGCCCTATGGTTTCATCGCCCCTTCGACCCTCCTGCGCCGCCTCTTCGCCTATATAAAGCCCCTGGATCGAAAACCCTGATACGTTGGACGAAAACCACAGAAACCTTCCAGAGCCGCCGCCATCGCGAGGCCAAGATCTGGGGGACAGGAGTCTCTGTTCCGGCACGCCGCCGGGACGGGGAAGTGCCCCCGGAAGGCTTCTCCATCGACACCGCTGCCATCTCCACCGCCATCTTCATCACCGCTGCTGCTCCCATGAGGAGGGAGTAGTTCTCCATCGAGGCTCGGGGCTGTACCGGTAGCTATGTGGTTAATCTCTCTCCTATGTACTTCAATACAATGATCTCATGAGCTGCTTTACATGATTGAGATTCATATGAGTTTTGTATCACAATTCATCTATGTGCTACTCTAGTGATGTTATTAAAGTATTCTATTCCTCCTGCATGGTGTAAAGGTGACTAGTGTGTGCACCATGTGGTTCTTGTCGTAGGCTATGATCATGATCTCTTGTGGATTGTGAAGTTAACTATTACTATGATGGTATTGATGTGATCTATTTGGTTATGTTGATCTATCTTACACTATAAGGTTACTTAAATATGAACAAATTGTGGAGCTTGTTAACTCCGGCATTGAGGGTTCGTGTAATCCTACGCAATGCGTTCATCATCCAACAAAAGTGTAGAGTATGCATTTATCTATTCTGTTATGTGATCAATGTTGAGAGTGTCTACTAGTGAAAGTGTAATCCCTAGGCCTTGTTCCTAAATACTGCTATCGCTGCTTGTTTCTTGTTTTTCTTGTGTTACTACTGCTGCAATACTACCACCATCAACTACACGTGACAAGCTATTTTCTGGCACCGTTGCTACTGCTCATACTTATTCATACCACCTGTATTTCACTATCTCTTCGCCGAACTAGTGCACCTATTAGGTGTGTTGGGGACACAAGAGACTTCTTGCTTTGTGGTTGCAGGGTTGCATGAGAGGGATATCTTTGACCTCTTCCTCCCTGAGTTCGATAAACCTTGGGTGATCCACTTAAGGGAAAACTTGCTGCTGTTCTACAAACCTCTGCTCTTGGAGGCCCAACACTGTCTACAGGAAAAGGAGGGGGAAGTAGACATCAGCTGCTGCAGGGGGCCGAGGCGGATAATGCGGGGTCGAGATGGAGTCTCGGCACGCAGTGTCAGGACCCGGAGATCACTGACGATAAATCGAATTTTTGAGGAGGAAGAAAGAGGAGCACGCGAGGCTCAGATCTACAGCTACTTGCAAAAGAAGAAAGACATGGAAATAAAGTGTTCTATTAGCTTGCCTCCCTTCCACCCGCTCCCCCTCTTTTATAACACAAGAGGCAGGGCCAAGCTTAATACGGTTTGCTTAATACATTCATTAACTCAAAACATAATTACTGCTAGTTAACTAAGATGGACTCTGGGACTGTAGACGTCAAGCATTGCCAGGTCCTGACAGAGCCGCCTCCTCAAGTCAAGACTTCAGGGCTTGAATTCTGGAAAGGTGCTCTGAATGAAAGAAGCATCCTCCCAAGTAGCTTCCTCTGGAGTCATATTGTGCCAGTGTATTAGCCATTGGGGCACAGCCACATCATAGTCACCTGCATTGCGGGGGATTTGTCGACGTTGAAGTATAGCAAGAGGAGCTACCTTGACTTTACCATCAGGAGTTACCAGAAGTAGTTTGGAGTTTGGAATTGCTCTTGTTCCAATGTGCTTCTTCAATTGATTCACATGGAAAACGTCATGCAGCTGAGAATCAGAAGGCAACTGGAGCTTATAGGCAACCTGACCAATCTTCTGGCTGATGCGAAAAGGGCCATACCATTTTGATGTGAGCTTCAGGGAATTGCGCAAACCCAAAGCCGTCTCCCTGTATGGTTGCATCTTGAGGTACACAAAATCACCCACAGCAAAGGAACGTTCTGTTCTATTTGCATCAGCATACTTCTTCATTCGATTCTGTGCTTGTAGCAGGTTTTGTTGCAAAAGCTTGATCATGTGGTCCTTTTCTTTGAGCGAAACCTGTACATCTGCTGAAACATTGCATGGAACTGAAATGTGCTGAAGTAGTGGTGGTGCATACTCATAGAGAGCCTTGAAGGGTGACATCTTGATAGCAGTGTGGTAAGTGCAGTTATACCACCATTCCGCAGCCGGGAGCCAATCAGACCACTTTTTTGGTTCTTGGAATGCCATGCAACGCAAGTATTGCTCCAGACATTGATTCACCCTCTCCGTTTGTCCATCACTCTCTGGATGGTGAGCAGTACTGTAATTCAGTTTGATGTTGAACGAAGAGAACATGTCTTTCCAGAGGTTGCTAGTGAAAATAGTGTCTCTGTCGCTAACAATGCTGGCCGGAGGACCATGTAATTTGACAATATTGTCCATGAAGGAATCAGCTACCTTCTGCACTGTGTAAGGGTGGGATAGTGGAATAAAACGTGCATATTTTGTGAGCCGATCAACCACTACCAAGATAACATCTTTACCTCTTGATTTGGGTAATCCCTCAATGAAATCCAGGCTGATATCTGTCCACTTCTGCTTGGGAATAGGTAATGGGTTAAGTAGTCCTGGATAAGGAACCTTTTCAGTTTTGGAAATCTGACATGTTGGACAAGCAGCTACTTGTGCTGCTATGTATTGCTGCATTTTTGGCCAGTAGAAGAGTTTCTGAAGCCTGTGATGAGTTGCCCTATTGCCAGAGTGACCTCCAAAGAGAGAAGAATGGAAGGTGTGGAATAACTTGTCTTTTAACTCCGTAGAAGAACCAATGTAGATTCTGCCTTTATACCTCAATATACCTGATTGCAGTGTATATAGTGATTGATTGTCGTGCCTGATTGCCAGTTCTTGGAGAAGTTTTGTGCAGTGATCATCATTGTTTTAGGAGTCAATAACTTCAGAAAGCCAGTCCGGAACAGAAGTGGAGATGGAGGTGCAAGAAGCCTGTAACAGGGACAATTGATTGCTTGTCTCCATGTCCGTGTCTTGGTATTTCCGTGATAAAGCATCTGCCACTGAATTTTCTGCCCCTTTCTTGTATTCAATTTGGTAGTCGAATTCCAAGAGCTTTAACATAAGTTTGTGTTGTATACCTTCGAGGAGGCGTTGACTACCCAGATATTTCAAACTTTGTTGATATGTCCGGATGATTACCTTGTGGCCCAAGAAGTAGTGGCGCCATTTTTTCAAAGCTTGCAAAATGGCTAATGCTTCTTTTTCATATATTGACTAAGCACTTGCTTTAGGACCCAAACTTTGACTGAAGAATGCAAGTGGCTTTCCTGCTTGCATGAGGACAGCTCCCAGCCCTATATGACACGCATCCGTTTCCAATATGAAAGGTTGAGTGAAATCCGGCAGGCTAAGGACTGGTGGAGTGGACATGATTTTCTTGAGTTGTTTGAATGCTGCCTCTTGCTGTGTACCCCACTGGAAGTTGTCTTTCTTGAGGGCAAGATATAAAGGTTGACAAATGCTTGCATAGTTCTGGATGAATCTTCTGTAATACCCCGTTAGGCCAAGAAATCCTCTTAATTTCTTGATAGTGGTAGGAGTTTCCCAGTTGCTAATGTCCTTGATTTTGTTAGGATTGGTAGCTACTCCAAGACCTGA
Source organism: Lolium perenne (assembly GCF_019359855.2). Lineage (NCBI taxonomy): Eukaryota > Viridiplantae > Streptophyta > Magnoliopsida > Poales > Poaceae > Lolium > Lolium perenne. The sequence continues at coordinate 48,057,160 of NC_067245.2, forward strand.
AATGATATGCCCCAAGTATTCCACCTGTGGTTGGCCAAAGGTGCACTTGCTGAGTTTGGCCTTGAGATCATGGTTTTTGAGAATTTGCATCACATCGGTCAGGTGTGTTTTGTGCTCAGCCATGCTCTTGCTGTATACCAAGATGTCATCAAAGAACACAAGAACAAAATGTCTCAGGTGTTGGGAAAAAATGGAGTTCATCAATTCCTGGAAGGTAGCTGGGGCATTACTCAAACCGAAGGGCATGACTTTGTATTCATAATGGCCGAGGTGTGTGGAGAAGGCAGTTTTGTGGATGTCTTCCTCTCTCATTCGGATTTGATGATAACCAGATCTCAAGTCCAGCTTGGAGAAAATAGTTGCCCCATGCAATTCATCCAAAAGGTCCTCGATTACTGGAATTGGGAATTTGTTCTTGACTGTGAGTTCATTCAAACTCCTAAAGTCCACACATAATCGCCACGACTTATCCTTTTTCCTGACTAAGATCACAGGAGAAGAGAAGGGACTTGTGTTGGCTCGAATTTCAGAATTTTTTAGCATCTGCCGTATAATTGTTTCAATTGTATTCTTTTGGCTGTGGGACATCCTGTAGGGCCGAATATTTGGTGGTTTTGCTCCTGGAATCAGGGGTATGCTGTGATCAGCAGCTCGGTGAGGAGGTAAACCCGTTGGTTCTAAGAAAATATCAGAAAATTGATCCAGGATACTTTGTAGTGGTACTGGAGTATCACTGTCTGGCTGCTCCGCCTTGTTCTCTGATGTGTCTGTCAGGTAGTAAAGCATGTATCCAGTTGCTTGATGTGCCAACAACTTGGAACATTCTTCTGCTGAAATGAGCAGGTTCTGGGCAGGCACCAAGTGATCAGCAAAAGTGCACAGGGAACCTTTGTTACTTAAGGTTACTGTCCTTGCCAAGAAATCGAAAGTAACAGGATTGTGGTTCTTGAACCAATTGACTCCTAGAATTGCTTCTGATCCTTTTAGTGGAAGTATTCGGAAATCAGCAGTAAAGGAATGTCCCTGGATTGTAAATTTGCAATTGTAAGCAATTGCTTCTGACAGCAGTACACCACCTCCAGCAACAGTGACTGTTCTTGCCTTGGTTGGTGTCATAGGAATGTTATGTTTGAATGCATAATTGTAATCCAGGAATGTGCTAGTACTACCCGTATCTGCTAAGGCAATGGCATTGGATCCTTTCATAGTGAGCAATAGGGAGATGGTTGAATCACTAGGAGAACCATTGTAAGCAGCGGCTGAAATGTGCATCAGTTGTTCAGGTGGTTGTTGCTGTTCTGGTGCCTCTTGGTTCATCACTGGTAACACCTCTGGGGCTGGTTCGATATCCAATTCCTCGTCTGAATTTCCTTGCATTTGAATTGCATTCAGTGCCCTTTGCATAGTTTGGCAGCGGTGACCAGGCACCCAATTATCAGTGCAGTACCAACATTTACGTGGTTCCCTTGGTCTGTCTGGTGCAGGTCTTTGCCTGTTGTCTCTGACCACTTGTTGACGAACTGGAGGGTACACTGCAGGTATTGGAGCTGGTGTTCTGCGCGTGTTGGATAGACAAGATTTCTCGTACTGGCGGGCATACCAATAGGCTGACAATAAGGTAGTTGGTTTCTGGCAGTAGACATTGTGTTTGATGTTGTCTTTCAGTCCACTGACAAACCTGTCCACAAAGAAATCCTGAGGAAGGTATGATCTGCCTCTCTTCATCATTGTCATCCAGGATTCATAAGAGTTGATGTAATTGTCCACACTGGAGACCTGTTTCAAGTGTTGTAGCTGGTCCATTGGATCAATAGCCTGTGTATCTGGAAAACGATCAAGTAACACCTGACAGAGCTCTTTCCAAGTAATTGATTGCAGGTTCAAGCCAGACGTGCTAAGCCAGGTTTTTGCTTGCCCACGCACATGTGCTAGTCCCCAACGCACTCTCTGATCTTCTGTGATTCCCACCAGAGAGAATATGTCCTCGCAGTCAAGTATCCAAGCTCTCGGATTTTCTCCTTGAAATATAGGCAGCTCCACATGAGGGGTTCGTAGGTGTGGCTCATTGTGTTGGTGGTTGGAGTGGTTGTTTGTTTCAGTGTGTGGATATGGGTTGGTGTTGTGAAAATGGTTGTACTGTGGGGGTGGGTATGGGTATGGTGGTGGTGGTGGGTAATATGGAGGGTAGGGTGAGTATGGCTGTTGGGAGTTCGGAGTGTAAGGATTATTGGGTGGGTTGTAAGCAAATGGCTGAGTGATAGGATTAGTGGTCTGAGAGAAGTGTGGCTGGCTAGAGGACGATGGCATGGTCGAAGTGATTGGTGGAGCTGTGGTGGTGGTATGGGCAATATGTCGAGCAGGTTGTGAGTGTGGCAGCATGGGAAGCTGGTCAGGTGTGAGGTTGCCCAGGTTTGGTGGAAAAGGAGGTGGTTTTGGGTTTGGTATTATCGGAACTGGTGTGTGTCCTTCCATGATCGGAGAGAGGACGGTGTGTCCTGGTGGTGAAGGTGTGACAAAGGTTTGGTTTTGGCCCGGGTGTGTGGAATCCGAGTGGTTCATGTGCTCTGGATGTGCAAAACGAGAGAAATTGGACTGCATGTTTACCATCATCTCTGTGAGTTTGGACATCTCACCTTGGAGGGTGTTGAAGGCGGCGGTGGAGTCGGCCTGGTGACGATCGAGGCGGCGGCTCACGGCGCGGAGGTCGCGGGGAACGCGCTGGCGCGCCTGGTGGTCCTCGTGCTCGTCATCCGTGGTGGTCATGGCGGCTTGGTCGCGGTGGGCGAGCGTGGCCCGCTCACGGGCTGACTCTCGCGATCTGGTGCTCGATGGCATGGGCCTGTAGCCTGGATCTTGATGAAGGTGAGGGGGAACCACCAGATCAGGAGAGGTGGGCTTCGATCCGCATGGTGGCGACGACGGGAGGGTTGGGAGGGACGTCGGCAACCAGGCAATTGACCTCGCTCTGATACCACCGTGTCAGGACCCGGAGATCACTGACGATAAATCGAATTTTTGAGGAGGAAGAAAGAGGAGCACGCGAGGCTCAGATCTACAGCTACTTGCAAAAGAAGAAAGACATGGAAATAAAGTGTTCTATTAGCTTGCCTCCCTTCCACCCGCTCCCCCTCTTTTATAACACAAGAGGCGGGGCCAAGATTAATACGGTTTGCTTAATACATTCATTAACTCAAAACATAATTACTGCTAGTTAACTAAGATGGACTCTGGGAGTGTAGACGTCAAGCATTGCCGGGTCCTGACACGCAGCTGCAGCGGAGGACGGCGATTCCGGTGGCGCGGGGCAGAGAGGCGCCGCGGGGAAACACCAGGAGGAGAGGAGGAGGCGGCGACCGGGGAGCGGCGACCAGCGCTTGGGGCGAGCCAGGCAGGTGAGGACGTCGGGCGCGGGGTCGAGGAGAGAAGCGGTCGATTGTGACAAAATTAACCTAAATCTGTAAAGATCTTACAAAATAAACTGGTTTCGAAAAGATTTCACAAAATAACTTTTTGCTCGGCTCCATACAAGATAGAGCTATGCTCAGTAGCACGGCTCCATCCCATGTGGAGCCAAGCTGAGAAGCACGACACCATTGCAGGAGGAGCCAAACTCAATAACATAGCTCCGTACAGGGTGGAGCTAAGCTCATAAGTACAACGCCGTCCCAGGCGGAGCCAAGCTCAGTAGCACGGCTCCTTTCCAGGTGGAGCCAATGTTCTTAGCGGAAATTCAATTCGGCTCTCGGGTGCGTATGCTCCCTCTACCAAAAAATTATATTTCGAAATGTCAAAAAATTTGGACAAAAAATCCTACATGTACATATCCATAATATATGTGTTCATCAAATTTCACGAAAAACCAATAATTTTTGTGGTCTATGTAAAAAGGAAAAAGTTTATCTTGCGACGAACATTATTTTCAGCACTGAATTTTATCTTTTTTACACACGTCACATGATAAGTCGATTTTTTATGAAACGACTTTGTGAGCACGTAGAACGTGAAGATGTCTGTGCAGATTTTTTGTTTCCATTTTTTTGAAATTTAATATGTTTTTAAGATGCTTTTAAAATATAGGGAGCATATGCACCCATGTTCCAAAACACTGCTCCCCCCGTTTTCTAACAACAATTGAGAGTGGTTCATGCACCTAGTGAGGACCAAGTTTATTGAACCCAACAGTTTGCATCATCTCGGACCACCACCAAAGGATACTCAAGACAGTTATTTTATATTTTGTGCTTGTTTCCGGCGGGCGCTTAAACACCTGCTGCGATAGAAAGTCGCCCTACAACCTAACATTGTCAGAAAATACTTTGAGTCACTGATGCGCGCGAAACTCGTCAGAAGTAAGGCGCTCTGCTGGCAGTACTTATTAGGTGCATGTGAGAAATTTTGTGGTGCCTTCGGATACTCTCCGAGTTATTATACTGTCGGTTGGTTAATAAGCGTCTCCCTCCCTCAGTTCGTTCTGATTTTCTAGAGAGTTTGGACATCTTTCGGTTTGAGGTTGTGAGCTACAACCTGATGCTTGTTGGTACTAGATGGTACCCAGGAACCCAAACTATTGAGGAAGCACATTGCAAAGAGAAGTAGACTAATATAGCAAGGATAGATGATAAAATCTATAACAAGTTATACTTCATGATAAAAAAAAACATGTCAAGCTACCGAGGAAGCACATTGCAAAGATAAATAGTAGAATAATATAGTAAGGATAGATGACAAAATCTATGACAAGTTATACGTCATGATAAAAAAGCATCTCAAGCTGCCGAGGAAGCACATTGGAAAGATAAATAGAATATATAGTAAGGATGGATGACAAAATCTATTGCAAATTATATTTCATGATAAAAAAAAACATCTCAACTGTTGAGGAAGCACATTGCAATGATAAATCGAATATATATCAAGGATATATGACAAGTTATATTTCATTATAAAAAGTAGTTTATATGTTAACAAACTGATAAAAACCTATAAAATACATATACCCGGAGGTACGAACCACACCGAGATCGCACTCTATGTTGACGTATCACCCCGGTTTAAAAGAGTAATCTCAAGGAACAATTAATAACAAATTGATAAGAATAATATTTGCTATGGTACATCTTCTAATTTTGCACACATAACCTCCTAATTGAAAATAAACATAAAATAGAAAATAGAGTATCTTTGCGATGTGCTTCCTCGGCAGCTTGACATGTTTTTTTTGGTGACGGTCAGAGATGATGCAAACCTCTCCGCTGGGATAAATAACGTTGGTCCTTGTTAGTTGCATGAACCATGTACTCCCAATTATTGTTGGAAAACAGCTAAGGACCTTGTCGCCACTTGGAACGGAGCCGTGCTACTAAGCTTGGCTCTGCCTGGGACGGAGCCGTGCTACTGAGCTTGGCTCCGCCAGGGACGGCGTTGTACTTCTGACCATGGCTCCACCTAGAATGGAGCTGTGCTATTGAGTTTGGCTCCACCTAAAACAGAGTCGTGCTATTGAGTTTGGCTCCATCTGGTGCGGAGCCAAGCAAAAGGTTATTTTTTTAAATCTTTTCATGACGAGATTATTTTGTGAGAACTCTCCAGATTTAGGTTAATTTTGTCAAAATCGACGAGAGAAGCGTCTCCTCGCCTCGGGGGAGAGAATCAAAGGATTGTGGTCAGATATCTCCATAATTTGTGTGCAGTTGTAAGGGGGACAAATCTTCCCAGGAGCTACTCATCAGGAATCTGTCAAGTTTCTTTAAAGTGGGGTCTATCTGATTATTTGACCATGTATATTGTCCACCAGACAGCTGAATTTCCCTCAGAGCATAAGTATTAATAATAGAATTGAACATATCAGACCATTTCTTACATCTCATCTTTTTATTTTTCTTAGAAGAAAATATGAGGAGATTGAAATCTCCACCCACAAGCAAAGGAATACTTTGATCCCTACAAACCATCCCAAACTCAATCAAAAAATCTTCCTTGTCACAAGCTTGTGCAGGTCCATACACAATCACCAAGCACCACTTCAAACAAAGTTTCAGATCCATCAAAGTTACAATAACTTTGATGAAGAATTTTCCAACCGCAGTATCACAAATAGAGAACCTGGATAGCCTAAAACCACTAAAAAATCCCCCCACTTCTGCCAATAGAGTTAATCCATTTCCAAGCAAAATTACCATGTGAATCAATTTTCCTGAAGAAAGCAGGCGAATAATCTTTCTTGATGATTTCCTGGAGACCCACAAAATCAACATACTGCCCCTTGATGAAATCTGACAGGAAAGTGCTCATACCTTTCTTGCCCACTCCTCTGCAATTTAATGTTTCACCTATCATAGATAATTAGGATTCATTTTTCTATCTTTGGTTCCAGCTATAATGCCACACAAATGGTGATCGTTGAAAGCTTTGTCAGTAGTTAATTGCATCATACATGTTTATCTATGTCCAAGATCTATTTTTACAAATACTGTTGAGAGGGTCCCTCAATTCATGATTGAGAATATTACTAGTAATACCAATGCCGATTTGGTTGCCTGCTTAATTAATTAAGATACAATGTAGAGTAAACTCATTTGAACTGGTGAACCTATAAACATGCAGGTTATCAAGGCTGACAACATTGATGTGGCTGTTGAAGGAATTCTCAATGAACTCAATAGAAGTAGACAGAACGACATCTACTTTGATGGCTGGGATGGGCTGGGGGCATCTGCCGTCCTGCGAGCCGTGGCTCAGCGCCTGGCATTAAAGGAACGGACCACGCCTCTAGGATTGGAGTTTGATCAGATCATCCACATCGACTGCTCAAAGTGGGAGAACACAAGAGCGGTGCAGAGAGAAATCGCAGAGCAGCTGAAGCTTCCCACCCGGGTGATGGATATGTTCGACAAGCAAGACGAGGAAGATGATTTCGATGGGATTACTGATCAAGGCTCCCGCACTGAGATAGTCGATGTTGCGGTAGAGATTCAGAGGAGCATTCAAGGTCGGAGATTTCTGTTGATTTTTCACAATGGAAGCAACGAGGAGGTTGACATATCTCGCCTTGGCCTTCCTGTATACGGGTATTTGACCAACAAGGTGGTATGGACATTCCAAGGGAGGTTCCGGATGATGGACCCCAAGATGAGAGATGAGGTCGTGAAGAAGAACACAACAGATGTTCTTCTCTCAGTTCCACGCTCTGAGCAAGATCCACAACATCTCTGGTCCTATCTAGTGCACGAAGAGTCTATACAAGTTGCATGCAAGCATGGCGTTGATCCTACAATAGTTACTGAATGCTTCTTATATATGTTGACACTACATTGCACCGGTCGACGTGTAGTTGACATTGAATATGATTTGGCTACTCGTGCCTGCAACTATTGGATATGTGATGTGATCATACAGAAAATCACAGATATTTGTGAAGCATGGCAAGTCGGTGAAGCTCTGCAAGATGAGATCCGACTGGATCTGGACTATCACCACAAAGAATTGCCCTCTCACTTGCTAACGTATGCTGATAACATACCACACTGGACTTCACCAGCTCATGGATTTGTACTGGTCCCACCTGGAGTCGTTCCTAGGGGAATGTTCCAACACTTTGACAAGCTTGGTGTGTTAAAACTCTCAAGGTGTAGCTTCATCTTTTCGTCACCTCCATTTCAATGTTGCCATAGCCTTAGATTTCTATGGCTTGACCACTGCCAAGACCTAAAAAGCACAGATGCAGAAGACGGGGAACAAGATGAGGACACTAGTAGGTCATGGTCATGTTTCCAAGGCTTGTACGTGCTTGACCTGCGCTACACAGATTGTAATTGGATCTTGTCTTCGCGGATGTTGGATCTCATGACCCAGCTCAGGGAGCTAAATGTGATGGGAGCCAAGAACTTGGACGGCATGAGCCATCTACGGGGACGACTGCGCAACGTTCGCATTCTTCGGATAACAAAGTCCTCCTTGCGCTCCGACCATGTGTTTGTTGACATGGAGAGCGTGGAGCTGCTTGATTTTTCGGGAAATACAATTACAAGATTATATGGGACATCAACCAACAGTAAACTCAAGACTGTCATTGTTTCTGGATGTGACGACTTAGAAATTATCTCTTTCAAGGGTTGCAAAGAATTGATGAACCTGTTCATGGAAGGATCATCGTTCGTGCGCCTCCAGGAGATGAACCTCTCCGGCACAAGAGTAAAAATCCTTGACCTCACCATGCTCTTCATTAGCTTCAGGCCAACCTCCAAGCAAATCATCCTACTCGAGAAGCTACGTACAATCATGTGGCCACAGGATTTACGGGGCGATCCTGGGCTGGATGTTCTGCAGATTGACACCACCTCAGCATCGGCATCAGCTAGCGGACGCGATGTAGAACATGCACATCCACATGGTGACCAATCACTCCAACAGCAGAAAGAAAAAATCTTCTGGGCTGGATGGCAGATTTCTCTTGCGGATACAAGGCTCCTTAGGTCCTTTATCCAGTAAGAAATTTGATATACTTAGAACCCTTTCATATTGATATCTTTAGTGCATCTACCGTTGGTCATAGCAACGTCCAGGGAACAAACAACTACAAATTAGTTACAAGTCCCACAATGGTATCGAAGTACAAAGATGTGCTGAAGGGCGACCCCCAGTTGCAACAATAATGATTTGGCACTGCCCCAAGATTCCCCTAAATCTACAGTCAGCAAAGAGATGTATCATAAAGGTGATCATGCACGGGCCGGGCAACAAGCTTTTAGAGGATGCTCTAGATGCTAGTACCAGTTTATTGCCTGATTTTATATGTGACATGGCTAGCTCACTGCACGTGTATGATAACTCGTACATCGCTAGTATCCCTGCACCAGGATGGGAAAATCTAAGATGGTGCCGGGTCGAGAGGTGCCCTAAGGTGCACACTGTCTTCAATGATTCCCAAGGCATTAATGCGTCCTGTTTTAGGAATCTGGAGACACTATGGATATCCCAGCTTCTCACAGCACGCTACATTCTGGATCGGGCATGTTCCCTTTCGTACCTGAAGTTCTTACACCTGGATTGCTACCCCATGTTGTTGCATGTGCTCCCAGCCAACCATTTATACCCTTTTTGTTTGGAGACCCTTGAGATAGTGTACTGTGGTGATCTGAGGGAGGTCTTCCCTTTGAGCCTTAAGCTTCAAGAGTATGACAAAGTTACAAAATTACCTGATCTGAGGAACATCCACTTGCATGAGCTCCCCAGTTTGCAGCGCATCTGTGGGCGTAGGATGTCTGCGCGTAACCTCGAGACCATCAAGATCAGGGGCTGCTGGAGCCTCAAGCGTCTGCCGGCCATAGGACCCAACACCAAGCCACCGAAGGTGGACTGCGAGAAGGAATAGTGGGACAACCTGGAGTGGGACGGGCTGGAGGAGAACCACCACCCTTCTCTCTATCAGCTGAGCCACTCACTCTACCACAAAGCCCAGCTGCCAAGAGTAAGCATACTAAGGTGAGGTATACATATCTCTCCATCTCTCCTTACTTTGTGAATAAACTTAGTTTTATGCTGACCTCAGTTACAACTGTTTCTAGAACCAAAAAAAACTAACTGATGTAGTTCCAATATATATGTATGTAAAAATGTGCCAATTAATGAGATCATTGGTGGCTTATTATGTTGCAGGTAATCCATTCCTTCCGTGAATTGATCTTCAGGTTCTTCAACCGACATGCTTGTACGTTCACTCATGTAGTGCTACCTACATAATCGAAGCTTCTTTCCCATGTGCTGCTTGCCTGGCTTCATGTTTGATTGGTTTGCGGGTTCTCTACATCTGCATTGCCATGCATGGTGTGGCGATGAACTTCCAGTTTGGCGTGGTTTTGTTTGGCTTGATTTGATTGTGTTTGATCTTCCTTGCTCCATACATCGAAGTACTGGTCATCTGGTTGCATATATGATGATACAAGCTCTCGGGCAAATGGGAAATAAAACAGAGTGGGCATTCATCTTATGCAGCATGAGCCCCTGTGTGCTCGTGTGTTCCCTTATGTGTGGTTTTGTTTATCATCTTATGAACAATCATCTGTCGGCTAATTGTAGTTTATAAGCATCAATCATGATTCTGTTTGTGGTATTGTTTGTTGCGATATTAATAGTCATCTATCCAGTGATTGTAATTTGTAAATATAAATCTTGATGCTGATGATTGTGTGTGATTTGTACAAGAGCGTCAGTCTGCTTATTAATCTCATTGCCAAGGTTCTGAAATAATCCACCTTGTATTGTTTTCTTCTTGTAGGGAGAATAATGGACTGGCATATTCTTTGTTCCAAGCCTAGTTTTATGCTCATTATATAACTTAGACTAGCAAGTTCGCACGTGCAATGCAAGTCTATGCAATAACATTACAATTAAGACGGTGGGTATTATAAAAAAATTATCCTATGTTTGTAGCATAATCAGGAAAATTTAAAACCGGAGTCCAACATTTTGATGCGACAAACCAACATGATATATAATCACACAAAAGATAGCTATACAATGTATGTCTACATAGTTAGATCTTATTATTTGGAAGTATCAACAAATTTAATTGCTTTACTGTATTGCCAAGCTGATTGATTAACATCTAAGGTATTTATGTGCACGAGAAGACGACAAGTAGCCCTGACTACTAGATGATACATCTTCAATCATATTATTCAGCCAAGAATGAATAACATTTTACCCAACGTTGGAGATGATGTAATGCCCAAGCGTGTTAAAACATTTCTAATAGATTTCCATAAAGATCAATGTTTGTGGTCCATATAATCTACAAAACAACACTTTGTGTTGTGCAACCTCTCTACCAGTAATCTAAAATAACCAAAATATGAACAACACATAACAGATAGAGGAATAGAACTACAGAACTTGTATGGTCATAAACACTTCAGGTTAAAGGGGAGGGGAGTCTCTGGACCCGATTTAACTCTGATGTGGGTACTCCTATCCACCGCACTATGTGTAAAAATATTACCCAAACTTACAAAGGATGTCTGAAATATATGTACCCTTTCAAGACAAAGCATGGAAACAAAACTTCCTCCAATAGCAAAAATTGATGTTTGTGAATATTTATTTGTAACATAAATGAGATACTATTTCGCCAAAACATAAATTGAAAGAACTTCAAAAATATGGCAGGCTAAAGATGTAGCTAAATCGAAATCACATTCCCAAGATGCATGAGAGTTCGATACCAAGTAAGTCAAACAAAATAATCTAGATCTAATTGGATTCATAAACCAATGAAATAATGAACACATATTCAAATGCAGAATCACCAAAAAAAGGAAGAAAATAATGTACTACCTAGCAAGATTGCATATGATGGCATATCACTGATTCACTATAAATCACTATGTCTGTACTGAGATCTACATTTATATCTTCTTAAAATTGACCTGGCCATATTTACTGTACAATGTTAGCAGTGCAGCTACTCACATATACTTGATGATTTGCAGTACTCTGCTTCATCCGAGCCAATACCATCCATGTAGCTGGGTTTAACTCAATTGCGTAGATTAAGGTACTAACCTTTCGATATAGGGTGCATTTGTTCAGTGTGCTATTTTCCATAGCCTCCATGTACAAAAACACGTCAAGATAATAGATCCTTATTTTGAAAACTTTCCACATGTCGAGAGAACTAAATAAAAAGTGGCAAGCAATTAATTCAAAATTCAGTGTCAAGAAACCATTCTAAATAAGTTTGCTAGTATCTAGGAGTGGGTTCTCAATGCTATAATTCAAACAATCCAGTGGATCTCAAAAAGGTCTAATTGGTATCAACAAAAATCATACATCTTTTTTTTTGCGAAAGAACAAAAATCATATATCTTATCACTCCAAATTCAGAATATTTACTTCAGCATTGCCATAGCTTCAAGATCTGCATTAGTCTTCTAAAAAAGTGATATTGCAACACATGCAGCTTCTAAGAGAAAATAAATCAAAAAGAACTATATTTCTTAAGAATTGGCAATATCACACTTTTCTATTTGCACACAAAACACATTACTTATTCTTGATCAACCAAATGCCCGTTGTTCCTTAAATAAATGTCAAATGGTGCTTTTGTGCGCAGCCTACCGGATGGAGAACATACAGAGTGATCACAGATTAATTGATCCGTTGGAGGCAAACGCTCTGTTACGTTTCCTATAAGGAATAAAAGAAATACTTCACCCGGTTGCCTACTGCAACTGCAACTGCAAGCCCCCGTCCAAGAAGAAGAAGAATAACATGCATATGAATTACCTCGACGGTCCTGCTGGCGGCGATAACGGGATACCGGCGGTTGTCCTGCTGTCCGTGGCGACTGATGGGTGAAAAGGGACAACGCGACTACGGTGTCCGCAACGGCGCTTCAATCTCGGGAGAAGTCCAATTCCATTATCTGTATCAAACAAACACTTATTCACCACGGGAAAATGCGACGTCGAGGAGCGGCAGCGGCATGACGGACCGCCGGTTCACCGGGAAGAGTAAGCTTCCCGCAGGGACGCCGGCGCTGATCGAGAGGCTGCTGGGGGTCAGCATTTCACCGGGAAGAAGAGGCTTCACGAGGGGACGATGGCGCCGCCGGAATGTGAGGCTTCGCGAGGAATCAATACTGGGTTGCACAGATAAGTTATTTGATCAAACTTTAATTAACCCAACTTAAAAAAGGAAAGTGCTGGGCGTCCCCCGGGGATCTGATTCCCTAGCCCCCGGGTCCCCAGCCGTCGGATCGATATCATGTACGATCAGATTTGCATGTAGCAAAATAACACCTCCGGCAGCAAAAAAATCACCCCGGCAGCAACTGTATGTAGCAAAAAACGGTTCGCCTATGAAACAAAAGAAAAAGTCTGAGCTCGTCGGAGTCTCGCCGGAGACTTCGTCGGAGAGCCCGTAGCAAACATATTACGCAGATGTAGCAAAACCGCAAATAAATTGTAGCAAAAAAAATTTATTCACATGTTGCAAATCCTCTAAAACATCAACGGAGACCTCGCCTGCTAGCAACAACGCCGTCCGAGGTTGCAGCAACTCCGTCCGCCTAGGACATCAACGTCAGAAGTCTCTAGTAGCAACACCCTATGCCTAGGGTAGCAAAAGTAGGCCTCCGCCCATAGCAAAAATCTACCCTCCGCCGGTAGCAATGTCGGACACCTTAAATAGCAAAATCGGCCTCTGCAGGTAGCAACGCTGCAGGCCTAAGACAGCAAAACTCCTAACAAAGTAGAGGAACACGAGATGGAGGCGGCTTCGGGCAGGCCATGGCAAGGATGGGTGGAGAAACTCGTGGCGAGGTCGCTGCACTTGAGGACGAAATGAGGTCTACGCTCGCCGCCGGCTCATCCCGTCCCGTTGGTGCCGCCGGCCCAGCCCGTCGCCGTTGCGCCGCCAACACCTACGAGGCGGAGACCCTCACGCTCGCTGCCGGCATGCTGCAGGTCGACCGCCTCCGCGTTTTGATGCCCTCGCCGGCGGCGGAGCAGCCACCCGCGCTGGAGCTCGAGCTCGTGCGGGGAGGGGAGGCTCCCTTGCTGGCCTCATCCGCCGGCTTCCTCCGCCTTGTCTCCTTGGTCTGCAGAAAAAAGAATGGGAAACGAGAGGATAAGGCGAGGAAAATGAGTGGCCAGCAAAGGAAGGAAGGAGAGCGATCTGGTGGGTCCCGTGGACACGCGTCACGCGCGGACGTAGGAGGTTGCGGAACGTTTCATCCCCCGGGGGAATCCCATCATTTTCCCTTAAAAAAACAATTATAAACCTTATTCATTAGAACGGAGATAGTAGTAGTAAAATATGAGAATCAACCATTGGTTGTATTTTCAGGAAGGTAACGTGGGTTGAATCAAGATTCGATGATATCATCCGACGAGAACCAATCTATGGTTGGATGGTTAGGAGAGCAGTGACACCCCCAGTCCACTAGAGTTTAAATCACAGATTTAAAACTTTGTTCCCGTCGACAGCGAGGCGTCCGTGGTGACTTGTTCAATTTAGAACCGTTTTGATCAGTTTCTTGAACTCATTCTCTCGGAGGTGCTCATAGGAGTAGGGTGTGGGTGCGTTTATAGGGGTGAGTGTATGTACGTATGTGTGAGCGCCTGCGTCTCTACTGTGTTTCGTAAAAAAAATGACATTGACCGCTTTTTATAAAAGTGAAATGTAAAGCGAAAAGTGTCTTTAGCACATGAACACCAGCCTGATGCTATAAAATCATATTATTTGAATTCTAAAAAAATTAAATTAAATACCTACATACATGTAAATATTCCGAAGGTACAGTAAAATTTTTGGAGAAAATTATATTATATTTTGAGCTATACAAAAAAGATAAATTTCTGACAAATATACGTTCCTATACGTACCACAAATTTGTTTTTTTCCTGTAGCTCAAAATACAATGCAACTTCTAGCGAAACTTCTCACGCGTATTCGGAACATATATGTGTATTCATGAAATAAATATGATGATTTTTTGAAACATAAATACATAATTTTTTTAATATTTAAAAAACTGAGAGCACTGGTGCTCATGCTCACTCAATGTAAAGAGTATTTTTCTCTTCTCATAGGGGTAAGTGTATGTACCTATGTGGGAGCATCTACGTCGGTACTGTGTTTCGCAAAAAAAAACATAACCTGACCGCTTTTTATAAAAGTGAAGTGTAAAAAGTATTTTTCGCTGCTCACCTTTTGCAGGCCTTACCATTTCTCTTGGCAAAAAAAAGAGGAAATGCAACCCGTAAGCCCAGATCAGCCCAGGCCAGTAACAAAACCCATCCCGGCCACGACCCTACCTACTCTGCAACCGCATAGGCGCGAAAACCAGCATATTCCCATCGCGCGCCATTCCTCTTCCCCGCCAAAAGAATTCGAAAACCACCCACATCGCCGCTATTTCTCCCCTCCAATGCCGAAACCGCCAACCTCTCCCGCTCCCGCTCCGCGCCAATTCCCGCCAACAACCCACCGGCGGCCATGGACATGTCGGCGATCGCCGCCCGCCTCGGCCTATCCGGCTCCCGCCCCGTCGTCCGCAAGGCCGCCGAGCTCCGCCGCCTCTGCGACATCAACTTCGACTCCTCCGTCCTGGGCATCGTGAGCAACCCGCGCCGTCCCTCTCCCCCCTTCTCTCTTCTACTCATGTCTCTGACGCTGCTTTCGCGCAGGGGGAGGTGTGCAAGGCCATCATCTGCCTCGAGATCGCGGCGACCAAGTGAGCCCCCCTTGCTCTCCAACTGCTCGACCAATTGCCCGTTCGCGCAACGCCGACATGTCCAAGGTGTGCCACGTCTGATTTTGCTCGCGAATTGCGCAGGTTCCAGGTGATATTTGACCGCGCGGAGGCGGTGCGGATGAGCGGGATGTCGGACAAGGCGTACATCAGATCGTTCAACGCGCTGCAGAATGGGCTCGGCGTCAAGTAAGTATGCCACTCTGCGCTTCTGTTTCGCTAATAATTGATGCGTTCAAGTAACAGCCCCTGATGAACACGAGTGATTTCGTTCTTTGCAGGACGACCTTGGATGTGCGTGAGTTGGGCATCCAGTTCGGCTGTGTCAGGCTCATACCTTTTGTGCAGAAGGGGTTGGCACTGTAAGCCTGCTCTCCTCTGCCAATTTTCTTGTACTTAACTTGCTCTAGATGGCCGAATCTGTAATGTGGTGTGAGATGCGGAGTATTTGATGCTCGAATTACGCACTGAAGGGGACGTTTGTATCTTTCAGCTACAAGGAGCGTTTCTTGGCTGCATTGCCTCCTTCTCGCCGCTCAAGCACCGACTTTGGTCGGCCAGTGTTCACCGCAGCAGCATTCTATTTATGTGCCAAGAGGCATAAGGTGATAATGGAATCAGTAACAATGGCTTCGTTTTTGCTGCTGTATGAATGATTTGCTTCTTGTCGTACTGAACCTCCCTTGATATTTCCTGCAGCTCAAAGTTGACAAACTAAAGCTAATCGACCTGTGTGGTACTTCTAGCTCTGAATTTACAACGGTAAGGGACCATCTTACCTTTGCATGCTGTTGTTTGTTCCTGCATCTCATCTATGCTAACGCGTAGTCATGCACATGCTTAGATTGGTGCAAATCCTGTTGTTTTGACCGTTAACTTTGCTGGTTACAGGTTTCAACATCCATGGGAGATCTTTGCTTCGATGTTTTTGGAATAGCCAAGGAGAAGAAGGATCCAACTACCATTAAAGGGAACAGAGGTACCTGAACATGCTAATAGCACAACAAATTTTGAGAACTAGCATGGCAAAAGTTTGTGGATTGCCATTTTCTGCAACAACTTGTAATTTGTAATTGTTGTTGCAGAGCTGCTGGATGTATTGCCTAGCAAAAGGAAACATGAGGATGACAGTGATAATTCTGATGAATCATCGGGTGATGACCAAGATGAGCTAGATGTATGAACCTTCTTATGCTTATTACTTTGAAATGCATGACGTACAGCTATAAGATGCTTGGTACTCGATTAACTAAGATTTGTTTAAGTGACATTCCTTTTATTGATTGCGAAAGAAGAAAATCAGTAGCAATATGTGTTTTGCTTGATGGAAGTAGTTTTATGTTCATAAGATTTTTGCTGTTGAACTTTTTATTGTAATGTTGAACCAGAAAGGCAACAATAGTGCAGTGTCCAACAATATGGCTTAATGCAAGCTTTAGCAGCATACATATGTAGCCTATGGATTGTATTAGCTATATTGCTTGCTGCACATAATCCATGTTACACCCTTGTTCTTCATTAGACTTCAGCAATCAGTTTATTGGTAAAACTGTGCAGTCAAAGACTTTAGTCACCTCCTGTAAAAAAAGAAGATTTTAGTCGCCACTTTTAGCTAATTGAAGTATGATCAGATCAGGTTGCTCACACTGAATGGCTGAAAAGAACAAATACATATTCATCATTTTGCCAGTGTTAGCTAGGTACATTTATACCTTGTAGGACAGAACTTCTCTTAAAAGGGAACCATTGCTATTTAGTTCAGTTTGTGGTTCTAATGCATCTATGTAGCACACATCACGAACTTGCAGCTAGTAATTGTTATAGCTTCTTGTTCGTCAAGCATGTGAATCACTTAGTTAGCCTCTAGTGAGAAACCTTAGATCTACATTTGGATGAATTTTTGTTTCACATATTCCACAGTTGTAGCCTGCTCATTCTTTTGAATCATTGCTGTAATTGCTGTCCGATTCTTCCATTTTCAGCTACCAACTCACAAAAGGCACAAGAAGATGGAAAAGCAAGCATACAATCAGTGGAAGTCTACAGTTCTATCCACCAACAAGGAAACCAAACCAGGTTTGTACTTTGGAACTGTCACACCCCTGTCTAGATCACTCGTAGCGCTAAAATAACTTTCTTGGTTTGTCTTTAGACCCTGCCAAGCCCAGGAAGCAGGCTCAGCTTAACTTCAAGAAGAAACTGTCAGACGCTGCCTTGGAAGTACCCCCAGCAGCAAACTAAATTAATCTGAACCTGTGCTCACAAGGATGGAATAGCTGAGAGACCGAGGCTGGAAGTGTTGTACAAATCATGGAGCTAGTTCTTAATGCAGAAAGAACACTTCTGGCTCAGTTCACAACTTCACATCTTCATTTTTGATACTGTATGTAAGGCGATGGCATTGTTCAATTATCCATGACAAGTGTTACAATCAGGAACATTCTTTTATAAACGAGGTTGGTATGTTTATTTATGTATGTACATGGCTACATGAGGAAAGAATCTTTTGACAATAGCTCACCTACGTGGTGTCGCCAACCATTAACCTTGTCATGCCTCTAGTTCCTTGACGGCGTGCATTGCATTTGGTATGCTGAGGTCTAGTGCTCGTCTATTGGATGATCAAACCGTGGAAGATATTTGTGTCTTCTGGTTCGGAAAGTCCATGCTACAATATAAAACTGAAGTGCTTTCTGCTTCTGTCACGTAGAGGAGACTTCGCGCTTTCTGCTTGCACCAACTCAAGTGCCATTCTATAGTCTCGAGTTGTTGGACCTGCGATTTTGTCAAGCACCGTGATATTTTCAGCCGTTTTTCATGGACCGTCCTTTTTCATGCCACCACTGACGCGCTCCTTGACGCTGCCCCCATGTGTGCTCCGGAGTGCTCAGCGACGAGGCAAATAGTGAGCCTTTCAGCTGCCGTCCCAGATATTTGTCGTCAAATGTAGACTAGGCTTTTTTTTTTAACTTTCATCTGATGCAAACTTCAATTGCACGCTTTGTACCGGAGTACAAATAGGATTACGTCAGTAATTTACACACTAGGTTTTGAAAGCAAAGGGAGTAACATGGATTGATGACATTTTTTTTTGAGAAACAATTGACTCACGCTAGACACTAACAAATGCGCATGAACACTGATACCTTCATATATTGGATTCAGATCAGATAGTGCCATTCCTATATCCGTTTTCATATTTACAAAATGAATACGTATGCGAATACAAACATAATTGAATACGAATGCAGAGTAGAGGTTGGTCGAATACAGATTGCATGTTTTCTCAATTCCGAATGGATACGGATAACAAAATAATGGAATCACATCTTATAGTGAGTCAATTGTATAATGATATACAATACACACTAGTTTCAAGTTCAATCACATAGAAAATCACAAACATTTGACCACCTTTGTTCTTGGCTGAGCTGTACATGATGGTCAAATGTATTATATAATTGACTTACTATAATATCACAAACAAATACAATATATATGAGGCTATACTTGTAAATGTAAATGAACTATGTGTGTTTTATATGTCAACTACATGTTTTATTATGAAATAGTAGTCGTAGATCTGATAAATAAACTGAAATGACAACGCCCAAAACAAAACCATTAAGATAACTGTAAATTGCATTTCTTACTAGAATTATCCTGTAGTTTGCATGTCAATGAATACGGAATAGAATATACTTTATTTGATATAATCATGTGAAAAGAATCTACCAAATCAGCACAAACAAAAATCAACACCACTTCACTTACAAACAAACGGTCAGTTCCACAATCCAGTATCAGTTCATGGAGAGTGGATTCTGTGACCGGGTGTATACGTGAGCACGCGTCCGTTGCTTGACACGTGACACACCTAATGATTCCCTGTTACAATCATTGTTGGCTAAACAAAGCCCATCAGCCCTAACATCACTCCCAAAACACATAGGACCCACTTGTTTGAATTCAAAAAAGTGGGCCAGGTTAATTTTTTTCCCTGGACCCTACACTTCGGAATTCAAATTTGTGGGACCCAAACCACTTATGGCCCCACTATTTTGAATTCAAATGTCGGGCCCCACCGGACTGGACCCTACATTTCGAATTTAAATTCTGGTGGGTCACACTTCCTTCGACCAGTTTTTTTTGCTTCTTTCACTTTCCTAACTCTAGTGTAGCCATTACTCGCCATTGCAGACAGCTAACATTTCCAAACTCCAATTTTTCTCCACCATAAATTAGCGTGGTTTCGTTCTGTTCGGTAGTGCAACCATTACTCACCATTGCAAACAGCTAACATTTCCAACTCCAAAATTCGTACACCATCCAGTACCGTGGTTGCGATCAGTTCGGTCGTCCATAACGGCGGCAACGGCCCACTGAACTTAATATATCTCGTCAAGTACCTAGTCATAGATTACACTTAATATATCTTCTTACTTTTCTTTGCAGGTTAGAGGAATGGACCATCTTTTCTTCATGAGCATAGCACTTTGCTCACCTTTCTTTGCAGGTAGGAGAAGATGAGCAGTACCACTAGTTCTGTTCATACAGGAAATTTGGACAACATGCACCCATTATTTTTGAAAGTACCCTGACCCACAGTCAAAGAAAACACACAACGCTGCAGGAAGGTGACTAGAATTGGTAGTCACGGGTGCTACAGTTTGTTGAACTCACAACTTTCATCTTATCCTCTTACGCTCTATTATTGATAGGCAGATTTGCACACCCGTGAACGTGTGCAATTATTGAGTTTGTCCATAACAGCGTGCAGCAAGCAGCTTACACGCAAAACAGTAAACACACACATCTATGCCTGGACATGAAAACGTACAGCAACCAGCTCACACGCAAAACATCAAACGCATAGCAACATAGGCCGGTGTCGATGTTGACTAAAGACGATTATCTAGCTGTTAGGTTTTTTTATAGACATCTTAATCTTGTACTCCCTCCATCCCAGGGAAAATGTTGGAGCATAGCAACATTTGTATCTTTCAGCTACAAGGAGCGTTTCTTGGCTGCATTGCCCCCTTCTCGCCGCTCAAGCACCGACTTTGGTCGGCCAGTGTTCACCGCAGCAGCATTCTATTTATGTGCCAAGAGGCATAAGGCGATAATGGAATCAGTAACAATGCCTTCATTTTTGCTCATGTATGAATGATTTGCTTCTTGTGGTACTCAACTTTCCTGATTTTCCATGTAGCTCAAAGTCGACAAACTAAAGCTAATCAACCTGTGTGGTACTTCTAGCTCTGAATTTACAACGGTAAGGGATCATCTTACCTTTTGCTTACTGATGTTTGTTTCTGCATCTCATATATGCTAATGTGCAGTCATGCACATGCTTAGATTGGTGCAAATCATCCTGTTTTGACAGTTAGCTGTGCTGGTTACAGGTTTCAACATCCATGGGAGATCTTTGCTTTGATGTGTTTGGAATAGCCAAGGAGAAGAAGGATCCAACTACCATTAAAGGGAACAGATGTATCTGCTCATGTTCTACTATTAGCACAACCAATTTTGATGACTAGTATGGTAAAATTTTGTGGATTGCCATTTTTTTTTTTTGCAACAACTTGTAATTTGTAATTGTTGTTGCAGAACTGCTGGATGTTTTGCCTAGCAAAAGGAAACATGAGGATGACAGTGATAATTCTGATGAATCATCGGCCGATGATCAAGATGAGCTAGATGTATGAACCTGCTTATGTTTATTACTTTGAAATGCATGATGAAGATGCTTGGTACTCGATTAACTAAGATTTGTTTAAGTGACATTCTTTTTATTGATTGCGAAAGAAGAAAATCAGTAGCAATATGGTACCCTTTTGTTGAAGGCCGTTCGAGCTTTTCCTGGGAGTATGGCATCGGTTACATACTTCAGCGCCGTAGCGCCTGGTATGAGCCTCGTGGAGAAGCAATCGCTAGTCCATGGGGCTCATACTTCAGCGCTGCAGCGCTTGGTACTCGGACCTCGGCTCGAGGCATTTTCTCTACCCCTTCTTACCCTGACAAAGCAGGGTCACCTTGTGTCCTTAAACCTATAACCATCTTTCGGCTAACCTAGCCTCCTACGTCCCTCCGTACCAATTGCTTGATGGAAGTAGTTTTATGTTCATAAGATTTTTGCTGTTGAACTTTTTATTGTAATGTTGAACCAGAAAGGCAACAATAGTGCAGTGTCCAACAATATGGCTTAATGCAAGCTTTAGCAGCATACATATGTAGCCTATGGATTGTATTAGCTATATTGCTTGCTGCACATAATCCATGTTACACCCTTGCTCTTCATTAGAGTTCAGCAATCAGTTTATTGGTAAAACTGTGCAGTCAAAGACTTTAGTCACCTCCTGTAAAAAAAAGAAGATTTTAGTCGCCACTTTTAGCTAATTGAAGTATGATCAGATCAGGTTGCTCACACTGAATGGCTGAAAAGAACAAATACATATTCATCATTTTGCCAGCGTTAGCTAGGTACATTTATACCTTGTAGGACAGAACTTCTCTTAAAAGGGAACCATTGCTATTTAGTTCAGTTTGTGGTTCTAATGCATCTATGTAGCACACATCACGAACTTGCAGCTAGTAATTGTTATAGCTTCTTGTTCGTCAAGCATGTGAATCACTTAGCCTCTAGTGAGAAACCTTAGATCTACATTTGGATGAATTTTTGATTCACATATTCCACAGTTGTAGCCTGCTCATTCTTTTGAATCATTGCTGTAATTGCTGTCCGATTCTTCCATTTTCAGCTACCAAATCACCAAAGGCACAAGAAGATGGAAAAGCAAGCATACAATCAGTGGAAGTCTACAGTTCTATCCACCAACAAGGAAACCAAACCAGGTTTGTACTTTGGAACTGTCACACCCCTGTCTAGATCACTCGTAGCTACGCACTGTCCATGCGCTAAAATAACTTTCTCGGTTTGCCTTTAGACCCTGCCAAGCCCAGGAAGCAGGCTCAGCTTAACTTCAAGAAGAAACTGTCAGACGCCGCCTTGGAAGTACCCCCAGCAGCAAACTAAATTAATCTGAACCTGTGCTCACAAGGATGGAATAGCGGTGAGAGACCGAGGCTGGAAGTGTTGTACAAATCATGGAGCTAGTTCTTAATGCAGAAAGGACACTTCTGGCTCAGTTCACATCTTCATTTTTGATACTGTATTTAAGGCGATGGCATTGTTCACTTATCCATGACAAGTGTTACAATCAGGAACATTCTTTTATAAACGATGTTGGTATGTTTATTTATTGTCGCTTGAAAGCTAGGATCGGGGTCAGAGTATTGGAGGAACACGATGAACAGAGGCTAGAGTTTTTGTGCTGCTCAAACTGCCGCAGCTTTTCTGCTCGTTTCTTCTTCCTTTTATTCAGCTTACAGAAGGGAAAACGTGACCACGATCTCCACGTTCGTGCCATCCCACGAACAGATCGAGGGCCGCGTGAGACTCGCTTCGAGTCGTTGCCAAAACGATCGGAGCTAAACACTAGCTTACAACGACTAAGTCTGAACCTGACGAAACTGAACTTAACTAACATCAGCTGGGTTTATTCAACAATCACCCCCTAAACGCTGCTGCTCTACTGAATCTTGCCCATGTCGATCTTGTCTCGCAGCTCCTGGAAGCGGACTCGCCCAAGGGGCTTCGTCAGAATGTCCGCGAGTTGCTCAACAGTACTGGTGTACTCAACGTCGATCTTGCCATCTTCCACACACTCCCGAATGAAATGACAGCGGACGTCGATGTGCTTGCTTCGATCGTGGTACACCGGGTTCTTGCAGAGAGAAATTGCGGACTTGTTGTCCACCTTGATCGTCGCCGGAGCTGGTTTCTCTCCGGTCAGATCAGCCAGTAGACGTGAGAGCCAGATGGCCTGGCATGCCACTGTGGTGGCGGCGATGTACTCGGCCTCGCACGTGGAGAGTGCCACCACTTTCTGCTTCGTGGACTGCCAGCTAACGGGACAGCCGCCGAGGAAGAAGAGCACGCCGGATGTGCTCTTGCGATCGTCGAGGTCGCCGGCCATGTCGCTGTCGCTGTAGCCTATGAGGTGCTCATCCGTGAGCGCGCCGCGGCTCATGAAGCAGCCCAGCGTGCGCGTGCCTGCCACATACCGTAGTATGTGCTTCACCGCCGCCAGATGCTCGACGGTGGGCTTCTCCATGTAGCGGCTCACGTATCCCACGGCGAAGGCGATGTCCGGCCACGTGTGTACGAGGTACCGCAGGCCGCCGACGATGCTCCTGTATGCCGTGGCGTCCGTTTCCGCCGCCGTGCTCCGCTTGCTCAATTTGAGCCTTGCCTCCATTGGCGATGCGCTTGCGTTGCAGTCCTTCATCCCGGCCTGCTCCAGGAGCTTGTCAGCGTATGCCGTTTGCGCGATGGTGATGCCGTCCTTGTCCTGACGCACTTCGACGCCGAGGTAGTAGCTGAGCAAGCCCAGGTCGCTCATGCGGAACTCCTTCTGCATCTCAGCCTTGAACCGTAAAATCTCAGCATCGTCGGCGCCGGTGATGATGAGGTCGTCGACGTACACCCCCACAAGGAGTCGCCCTGGCCCTTGACCCCGCGTGTAGACAGCGTGGTCTGAGATGCTGCGATAGAACCCGAGCGCGTCGAGCGTCGTGTCCAGCTTCGCGTTCCATGCTCGTGGCACCTGCCGGAGACCGTAAAGAGCTTTGTGAAGCCGCATTACCTTGGTCTCATGTCCGTCGACGACGAACCCTGGAGGTTGCACCACGTACACCTCCTCCTGCAGCTAGCCGTTCAAGAAGGCGGACTTGATGTGCATGTGATGCACTGCCCAGCCGCGGCGCGCGGCGAGGGCAAGCATGATCCGCACGGACTCCAGCCGTGCGATAGGCGCGAAGACTTCCTCAAAGTCGACGCCCTGCTGCTGCACGTAGCCCTTGGCTACGAGGCGCGCCTTGTGCTTGACGACGACGCCGTTCGAGTCCTTCTTGAGCTTGTAGACCCATTTCATGCCTATCGGGCGGTGACCAGGCACAGGGTCGACGAGGGTCCATGTGCTATTCTCCTCGATGGAGGCCAGCTCTTCGCGCATGGCGCGCTTCCACACTTCCTCCTTCTCCGCCTCCGCTAGCGTGCGTGGCTCGTCGCACGCTGTCAAGTGCAGTTCCTCGCTGTCCATGTCAAGGACATAGTCATCGCGCTGCTTTTTGGGCATGACGGTACCTTGCTTGCTGCGCGTGATCATCGGGTGTCCTCCTCGCGCTGCAGGGTACGCGTGTGCTCACTAGTAGAAAAACGCTTATAGATGGGACTTAGGTCTGTGGCGCACCACCAAAATGCGCCACAGAAAGTTGTTTTGTAGCGCACCAGGCACGGTGCGTCACAGAAATAGCTTAATTTTGTGGCACACCAACAATCCATGCGTCACAGAAACTTGGTGGGGCCAGCCCCAATAATTGGTTTCACTACTTCTGTGGCGCACAGGACCACGTGCGCCACAGAAATAAGACATTCTGTCGCACTGGTCCTGGTGCGCCATTGAATTAAGACTTTCTGTGGCGCACGTGGGATGGTGCGCCACAGAAACAACACATTTCTGTGGCGCACATGAGTTTCATGCGCCACAGAAGTTTTTTTTGCCTCCCCACGCAACTCCACCCCCACCCCCCGTGGATCGCCTTTTTTACCTCTGTAAAAAATAAAAGAAATAGATAGAAATTTAAAAAAAATAAAATCCTTCGAGATTCCCATGTATTATGTCATCTAGCACCACTGAAATTTAAGAAACATGAATTTCGACTTTTTTTGCAAAATTGCGTTGCAAAATCATTAAACTGGTTTTCTAGTCGCATATGAACTCGAAAAAAAACGCACAATATATCAAAATGTTCCCACGAAAATTCTACATCCGAATTCACCGGGGTTTGCCCGGTTGGACAATTTTTAGAATCGCCAAATTCGAAAAGAGTAAAAAGTTACGGCCAGTTAAAGTTTTTTTGCTGCAAAATAGAAAAAAAAGGAAAAAAAATTCTGTGGCGCACCTAGTGCCCATGCGCCACAGAATTAACGTCCAAAATTTGAATTTTCTGCCGCCCTCCTCCACTTCTCCTCCATTTCTCCTCACTACTCCTCACTTCTCCTCCACTTATCCTCCTCCTCCACCACCACCATCACTTCCTCCGGGGCCGGCCTCCTACTCCGGCGATCTCCTCCTCCTCCGGCCGGCCTCCTCCTCCTCCTACTCCGGCGACCTACTCCGGCGACGACGACCTTCTCCTCCTCCTCCTCCTCCTCCTACTCCGGCGACCCACTCCGGCGACGACGACCTTCTCCTCCTCCTCCGGCGACCACCTCCTCCTCTTCCTCCACCACCTCCTCTTCCTCCACCACCACCTCCTCTTCCTCCACCACGTCCTCCACCACCACCACCACCACCACCACCACCTCCTCATCCTCCGACCGTCCTGCTCCTTCACCCACCCACCCACCCACCTCCGGTTACCTTCCAGCAAAATTTTAAAAAAAATTTAAAAATGTTGGCGGCCCGAGATCTAGATCTAGATCTAGATCTGGCCGCCATTTTTTTTTGAATTTCAAAAAAAAATTCTGTGGCGCACCACCGCCGGGGCGCCACAGAAATAAGACTTTCTGTGGCGCATGGGCCGGTGCGCCACAGAAACCTTATTTTTGTGGCGAGAATTCTGTGGCGCACCGCCCATGCGCCACAAAATTGATTTTTGGTGCGCCACTGCTGAGCCTTTTCCTACTAGTGGCTACTGTGCTTGCTGCCGATTCTCGCGAGGTTGCCGGCGCCGATGAAGCTGGAGTAGGTGGAGTTGGTGGCGCAGGTGATCCTTGATCGGGGGCGGCCGCAGGTGAGGGCGTTGGATTCGTAGGAGAGTGTGCCCGCTCAGCTGCCGGTTCAGCGTTGGCAGCCGCTGGTACGGTGGTGTCGTGCACCAGATACTCCACGGTGAACGGCGTGTTCACCGCCATGGTCTCCTCCTCGCTCCAGTTCCAGCAGGCGTCTTCGTCGAACACCACGTCGCGCGTGACATGCACATGCTTCGCCGCCGGGTCGTACACGCGGTAGGCTTTCGAGCCAACCTCGTACACGATGAACACCATCGGAGTGCTCCGATCGTCGAGTTTCTTCAGGTGCGGCCACGCACTCTTCACGTGCGCCACGCAGCCAAAGGTGCGCAGGAAGTGCACGTCGGGCTTCCGCCCGAACCATGCCTCATGTGGCGTCATCCCGGAGACGCTCCGGGTGAACGAGCGGTTCAGGAGGAAGATCGCCGTGAGAACGGCCTCGCCGCAGAAGTAGTTTGGCATGCCCTTTGCCTTGAGCATGCTCCTTGCCGTCGCCACGACGGTTTGGTTGCGCCGCTCGACCACCCTGTTCTGCTGCGGGGAGTACGGCGCAGTGAGGTGCCGCTGAACGCCGGTGTCGTTGCAGTACGAGGTGAATGTGGCGGACGTAAACTCGCCGCCCCGGTCGGTTCGGAGGGTGCGGAGTCTCCGGCCAGACTCATTCTCCGCCAGCGCCTTGAAGCGAATGATCGCCTGGGCCGCCTCGTCCTTGGATGCCAGGAGCGACGCCCACATGTACCTGCTGTGGTCATCGACAAACAGGAGGAAGTACCGGCGCCCTCCAGGAGTGGCCGGCGTGATGGGGCCGCACAGATCCCCATGTACCAGCTCGAGCGGATCGTCCGCACGGAACCTCGCCTTTTGCGGGAACGGCGTGCGCCGCTGCTTGCCGGCGAGGCACGCCTTGCAGAGCTGCTCCACCGGTTCGATGGGTGGCATACCTCGCACCAGATCGCCACGCACCATCTTCTGCATCGCATCGAAGTGGAGGTGGCCGAACCGGGCGTGCCAATGCCATGACGCTGAGTCGTGCTGAGCTGCAAGGCACACAGGTTGCACTGGCCGAAAAGTGAGCTTGTACAACCGGTTTGGTGATCGTGATACCTTGACGATGAGCTGATCATGTGCGTCGCGGATGGAGAGGATGCCGCGCCTGATCTTCACCTCGAACCAGTTCTCGTCCAACTGTCTGAGGCTGATCACGCTTGACTTGAGCGTTGGGATGTAGAAAACGTCGGTGAACGCGCGGTGCGCACCCCTGTCGATGGTGAACAGGACGGTGCCTCGTCCGCGGATCGCGACCACCGAGCCGTCTCCAAATCTCACCTTGCCGGAGACCTTCTCGTCCAGCTCAGTGAAGGCGCTCTTGTCCCCCGTCATGTGATTCGTGGCGCCGGAGTCCAGGTACCATGCCAGGTCCTGAACATCCCCGGCGTACATGGGCTGGAGCTTTGCCCTCTCCTCGTTGCAGAGGAAGTGCGAACCGGAGCGGATCGGGGCGTCGCCCGCGGCAGGGAATTCGCCTGTTTCGGCTGCCGCGGTGTGGAGCTCCACTCCAGGTTCCGTCACCTCGATGACGTGTGCCATCATCATGGTGGGATCGGCGTCCTCCTCGACGGCGAGGTTCGCCATGCCGCGCTGCGCGTCGTCGCGCTTTTTCTTGCGACATTCACGGGCCCAGTGGCCCTTTTTCTTGCAGTACCTGCAGGTGTCGCGGTCGTCGTTGTCTCCCACGGTGGGTGGCGTCGCTGGCTTCTGCTGAGCCTGGCCCCCCTTGCGCCTGGAGTTCGTGTCCGCGCGGTCACGGCCTCCGCCGCTGCCACCGCTGCCAGAGCCACCGCTGCTGGAGCCACCGCTGCGGCCCAGCTTCTTCTTCTCCTCCCACTGTTGCTTAGTGAGAAGGAGTTGTCCTCCCTCCGTGCCCTGATCGCCATCCAGGCGTTCCTTCACCGCACGCAGGTGTCTGACCACCTCCTCGACGGTCATGGTGGACGGATCAAGCAGGGTCTCGATGGAGAACGCGATCTGTATAAAGCGCTTTGGCACAAGCGAAAGAAATTTCCTTACTATTTTCTCCTTGCTCACGGTGTCGCCATAGGAGCGCAGGGTCGCGGCGAGATTCGAGATTCTCATCCCAAACTCGTCGACGCGCTCGCCGTCCTTGAAGGCGACCGTCTCGAAGAAGGTGCGGAGCCGTCGCACGCGTCGCGCACGCGGTCGCTCCCCTGGTTCTGCAGCTTGATGACCTCCCAAGCCGCCTTCGCTGACCCCTTGCCGATCAGCATCGGATGCATCTCGGGTGGGGTCGAGCGGAGCAGGGCCGCCAGGGCCTGCTTGTCCTCGCGACGGGACACGCCATCGTCCTCGATCGCGTCCCAGAGGGAGGCAGCCTGGAGGTTCACCTCCATGACCATGGACCAGTTGATGTACTCCCCGCGCTGGAGCATCGGGAAGACGAGGCTACCGCCCCCGCCACTGCTGATCTCCCGCACTACCTTCTGCTGAACGACGACCTCACCTCCCGCCGATCTCCTTGTCCTGCTCCGGCCATGGCTTGGGGAGCGCACGCGCCGCGAGCCTCCCGCTGGTGACCGTGATGCAGATGGTGATGCGGATGGGGTCTTGGCCTCCTTCGCAGGCGCAGGTGGTGGTTGTGATCCTACCATCTCTCCAGGGCTCTGATACCAATTGTCGCTCGAAAGCTAGGATCGGGGTGAGAGTATTGAAGGAACACGATGAACAGAGGCTAGAGTTTTTGTGCTGCTCAAACTGCCGCAGCTTTCCTGCTCGTTTCTCTTCCTTTTATTCAGCTTACAGAAGGGAAAACGTGACCACGATCTCCACGTTCGTGCCATCCCACGAACAGATCGAGGGCCGCGTGAGACTCGCTCCGAGTCGTTGCCAAAACTATCGGAGCTAAACACTAGCTTACAACGACTAAGTCTGAACCTGACGAAACTGAACTTAACTAACAGCAGCTGGGTTTATTCAACATTTATGTATGTACATGGCTACACGAGGAAAGAATCTTTTGACAATAGCTCACCTACGTGGTGTCGCCAACCATTAACCTTGTCACGCCTCTAGTTCCTTGACGGCGTGCATTGCATTCGGTATGCTGAGGTCTAGTGCTCGTCTATTGGATGATCAAACCGTGGAAGATATTTGTGTCTTCTGGTTCGGAAAGTCCATGCTACAATATAAAACTGAAGTGCTTTCTGCTTCTGTCACGTAGAGGAGACTTCGCGCTTTCTGCTTGCACCAACTCAAGTGCCATTCTATAGTCTCGAGTTGTTGGACCTGCGATTTTGTCAAGCACCGTGATATTTTCAGCCGTTTTTCATGGACCGTCCTTTTTCATGCCACCACTGACGCGCTCCTTGACGCTGCCCCCATGTGTGCTCCGGAGTGCTCGGCGACGAGGCAAATAGTGAGCCTTTCAGCTGCCGTCCCAGATATTTGTCGTCAAATGTAGACTAGTTTTTTTTTGAACTTTCGTCTGATGCAAACTTCAATTGTACATTTTGTACCGGAGTACAAATAGGATTACGGCAGTAATTTACACACTACATTTTGAAAACGAAGGGAGTAACATGGATTGATGACATTTAAATATTTTTTTGAGAAACAATTGACTCACGCTAGACACTAACAAATGCGCATGAACACTGACACCCTCAAATATTGGATACAGATCAGATAGCGTCGTTCCCATATCCGTTTTCATATTTACAAAATGAATACGTATGTGAATACAAATGTTAGAGTACGTAATGGGCGTGGGCTGGCTGTATAGCCCGTTAGTCTTAGGGTTAATTAGAGATAAGGGTCGTTTGCCTTAGGGGTCAAGTAAACCTCTCTATATAAGGAGAGGAGACGTATCAATCTAATCAAGCAAGAATTAAGAAGGAAATCCCTTCCCTCTTGCCGCCGGCCGTGGGCAAGGCCCCCAGCCGGCCTTCTCGCACCCTCGTAGCCCTCTCTCACCCTCCCAAACCCTAGCAGCACCAAAACACTTGGTATCAGCTTTCCCGGGTTCGATCATGTTCAGCCCTCCACCGAGTTCTTTCCACCCGCCGCCGCCGCACTCCGACGTTCCCGCCGTTCTCTCCCCGGCGGAGATCACCGCAACCCTCCGCGATCTCACCACTGCTGTCCAGGAGATCTGCCTCTTCCTGGCCGGTCCCTACGGGCCGCCGCCGGCGGCGGCGCTGCTGCTGTGGCCGGTCCCTACGGGCCTCCGCTGCGATCGCCGGGCTGCTGCAGCCGACGCTGCTGCTGTCGTTGCCGCCACCCGACGCCGGGCTGCTGCAGTCCCCGCTGCCGCTGCCCACCATCTCCAGGCCGGGCCCTACCTCGGCGCCGGGGGTCCCTCTTCTCCAGCAGCCGGCCGCCTTCTTCCCCACCGGGACACTGCAACTGCCGCCGCCACCAACGCCGCCGCTGCAGCTGCTGTCCTCACCGACGTTGTCCCTGCCGTTCGGTGGGCAGCTGCAACAGCAGCAGCAACTTTTGTCGCCACCAACACCGCAGCAGCGGCTGCTGCCGCCACCGACGCCGTCCCTGCCTTTCGGCAGTGTGGGAGCGACCTTGGCCCCGGGCTCTACATCGACACCGCCCGGGATGCCCTTCCACCAGGTCTGTTTCCCTCCGTCGCTGTCACCGTCACCGCTTCCGGCTTGGATCGCTATCTGCCACATGTCAGTGGCGGTGAGGCTGCAGGCTGCTGCGCGCGGCCTCCTAGTGCGTCAGCGTGTGCGGGAGATGCGTGATCTGCAGCTGCAGCTCCTCCAAGTTGCGCTTCGTTGCGCAACGGACCTCGATCTCGTCCGCTGCGTCGGGGATCTTGGGCGTGCGGTTTCCCCCACGGGCAGCGGACATGTGGTTTTCCCGCGGGCAGCAACCTCCAAGTCTGCGACATCGACAGTCAGCTGGCGGGGAGAAGACATGGTGTCACCGATAGGAGCGCACCGCGTAGCACCACTGCATTTCGCCGCCGGCCGCGAGGGCTCCCTTGGTCCCGATGGTGTCCTTGGGATCCAGGGGGCTGCAAACGCACAAGTTCGGCGGGGGGGGGGGGGGGGAGGATTCTCGCCTTATCGTTCGGAGTCAAAAATAAAGAGTCGGAGTCTCATTCGGGTTAGCTTATTTCAGGTCAATACAATAGGCCGAGATGTAAAAGGCTTATTTTTTAGGCGTTAGGTTTGTGTGGGGTCGAATCGTCGTTAGGTTGCAGCTCGAGGACGAGCTGCATGTCCAGGTGGGGTGTAGTGTTAGAGTACGTCATGTGCCTGGGCCCGTTAGTCTTAGGGTTTGCTTAGGGGTCAAGTAAGCCTTGCTTGGGAGTCAAGTAAACCTCTCTATATATGGAGAGGAGATGTATCAATCTAAGCAAGCAAGAAATAAGAAGGAAATCCCTTCCCTCTTGCCCGACCGTGGGCAAAAGGCCCCCGGCCGGCCTTCTCGCGCCCTCGCAGCCCTCTCTCTCCCTCCCAAACCCTAGCAGCCACTGCGTTGGGGATCTTGGCCGTGTGGTTTCCCCCACGGGCGGCGGACATGCTGTTTTTCCCGCGGGCAGTGATCTCAAAGTCTGCGCCATCGACAGTCATCCGGCGGAAAGAAGGCATGGTGTCACCGACAGGAGCGCACCGCGTAGCACCACTGCATTCCGCTGCCGGCCGCCGCGCGGGCTCGTTTTGTCCCGCTGGTTTCCATGGGATCCAGGTGGCTGTACAGATGCACGTCCGACGGGCGGATGGTGTCCACTTTATGTTCAGGGGTTGATGACGCGTCAAGCACACGCCCGTTGGGAACCCCAAGAGGAAGGTGTGATGCGTACAGCAGCAAGTTTTCCCTCAGTAAGAAACCAAGGTTTATCGAACCAGTAGGAGCCAAGAAGCACGTTGAAGGTTGATGGCGGCGGAGTGTAGTGCGGTGCAACACCAGGGATTCCGGCGCCAACGTGGAACCTGCACAACACAACCGAAATACTTTGCCCCAACGTGACAGTGAGGTTGTCAATCTCACCGGCTTGCTGTAACAAATGATTAGATGTATAGTGTGGATGATGATGTTTGCAGAGAACAGTAAGAACAATGTTTGCAGTAGATTGTATTCGATGTAAAGAATGGACCGGGGTCCACAGTTCACTAGTGGTGTCTCTCCGATAAGATATAGCATGTTGGGTGAACAAATTACAGTTGGGCAATTGACAAATAGAGATGGCATGCCAATGCACATACATGTTATGATGAGTAGTGTGAGATTTAATTGGGCATTACGACAAAGTACATAGACCGCTATCCAGCATGCATCTATGCCTAAAAAGTCCACCTTCAGGTTAGCATCCGCACCCCTTCCAGTATTAAGTTGCAAACAACAGACAATTGCATTAAGTATGGTGCGTAATGTAATCAACACAAATATCCTTAGACATAGCATTGATGTTTTATCCCTAGTGGCAACAACACATCCATAACCTTAGAACTTTCTGTCACTGTCCCAGATTTAATGGAGGCATGAACCCACTATCGAGCATAAATACTCCCTCTTGGAGTTACAAGTAACAACTTGGCCAGAGCCTCTACTAATAACGGAGAGCATGCAAGATCATAAACAACACATATATGATAGATTGATAATCAACATAACATAGCATTCCATATTCATCGGATCCCAACAAACGCAACATGTAGCATTACAAATAGATGATCTTGATCATGTTAGGCAGCTCACAAGATCCGACAATGATAGCACAATGAGGAGAAGACAACCATCTAGCTACTGCTATGGACCCATAGTCTAGGCGTGAACTACTCACACATCACTCTGGAGGCTAACATGGCGGTGAAGAGTCCTCCGGGAGATGATTCCCCTCTCCGGCAGGGTGCCGGAGGCGATTTCCTGAATCCCCCGAGATGGGATTGGCGGCGGCGGCGTCTCTGGAAGGTTTTCCGTATCGTGGCTCTCGGTACTGGGGTATTCTCGACGAAGACTATATGTAGGCGGAAGGGTAGGTCAGGGGGCGCCACGAGGGGCCCACACAACAGGGCGGCGTGGCCCCAGGCCTGGCCGCGCGGCCCTGGCGTGTCGCTGCCTCGTCGCCCCACTTCGTTTCCCTTTCGGACTTTTGGAAGCTTCCTGGAAAAATAAGACCCTGGGCGTTGATTTCGTCCAATTCCGAGAATATTTCCTTACTAGGATTTCTGAAACCAAAAACAGCAGAAAACAACAACTGGCTCTTCGGCATCTTGTTAATAGGTTAGTGCCGAAAAATGCATAAATATGATATAAAGTGTGCATAAAACATGTGTGTATCATCAATAAAGTAGCATGGAACATAAGAAATTATCGATACGTTGGAGACGTATCAGCATCCCCAAGCTTAGTTCCTACTCGTCCCCGAGTAGGTAAACGATAACAAAGATAATTTCTGAAGTGATCATAATCTTGATCAATACTATTTGTAAGCATATGTAATGAATGCAGCGATCCAAAGCAATGGTAAAGACAATGGTTAAACAACTGAATCATATAGCAAAGACTTTTCATGAATAGTACTTTCGAGACAAGCATCAATAAGTCTTGCATAAGAGTTAACTCATAAAGCAGTAGATTCAAAGTAAAGGCATTGAAGCAACACAAAGGAAGATTAAGTTTCAGCGGTTGCTTTCAACTTGTAACATGTATATCTCATGGATAGTTGTCAATATAAAGTAATATGATGAATGCAAATATGCAAGTATGTAAGAATCAATGCACAGTTAACACAAGTGTTTGCTTCTAAGATGGAAGGAAATGGGTAAACTGACTCAACATAGAAGTAGAAGAATGGCCCTTCGCAGAGGGAAGCATGGATTGCTATATTTGTGCTAGAGCTTTCATTTTGAAAACATAGAAACAATTTTGTCAACGGTAGTAATAAAGCATATGTGTTATGTATAAGATATCTTATAAGTTGCAAGCCTCATGCATAGTATACCAATAGTGCCCGCACCTTGTCCTAATTAGCTTGGATTTACATGGATTATCATTGCATAACATATGTTTTAACCAAGTATCACAAAGGGGTACCTCTATGCCGCCTGTACAAAGGTCTAAGGAGAAAGCTCGCATTGGATTTCTCGCTTTTGATTATTCTCAACTTAGACATCCATACCGGGACAACATAGACAACAAATAATGGACTCCTCTTTAATGCATAAGCATTCAACAACAGATAATATTCTCATAAGAGATTGAGGATTGTTGTCCAAACTGAAACTTCCACCATGGATCATGGCTTTAGTTAGCGGCCCAATGTTCTTCTCTAACAATATGCATGCTCAAACCATTCAACTCATGATAAATCACCCTTACTTCAGACAAGACGAACATGCATAGCAACTCACATGATATTCAACAAAGGATAGTTGATGGCGTCCCCAGGAACATGGTTATCGCTCAACAAGCAACTTAATAAGAAATAAGATACATAAGTACATATTCAATACCACAATAGTTTTTAAGATATTTTTCCCATGAGCTATATATTGCAAAGACAAAGAATGGAATTTTAAAGGTAGCACTCAAGCAATTTACTTTGGAATGGCAGAGAAATACCATGTAGTAGGTAGGTATGGTGGACACAAATGGCATAGTTTTTGGCTCAAGGATTTTGGATGCATGAGAAGTATTCCCTCTCAATACAAGGCTTAGGCTAGCAAGGTTATTTGAAGAAAACACAAGTATGAACCGGTACAGAAAAACTCACATAAGAACATATTGCGAACATTATAAAACTCTACACCGTTCTCCTTGTTGCTCAAACCCTTACCAGAAAATATCTAGACTTTAGAGAGACCAATCATGCAAACCAAATTTTAGCAAGCTCTAGGTATTTCTTCACTAAAAGGTGCAAAGTATATTGAAAGTATAGAGATGGTAAACCTAGAGGGGGGGGGGGGGGGTGAATAGGTTTCTACAAATTTTAATTCTTTCTTTGCAATATTAGGCTTTGCGGAATATAAAGATGAGCCTAATGCAAACTAGGTGAAGCAACCTATATGAAGATACAACTATCTCGAGCACGAAGGCTCTCTCGAGCGATTTAAATCACAAGTAAGGAGTTCGGTTAGAGATAACCGATAGCACGCGGAGACGAGGATGTATTCCCGTGTTCCCTTGCTTTGCAACAAGGTACGTCACGTTTGGAGGGGTGGAGGTCCCACGAAGGATTCCCCACGCCACGAAGGCTCACCCTATTCTCCGGAGCCTATCCCACGAAGGAATAGCTCACTCACTTGTGGTAGACTTTGAGGTAGCCTCCAAACCTTCACAATCTTGCCCGGAGCAAATCCACAGCCCGGATGCTTCCGGACTCCTCTTGCCCACCTAGGGTTTCCAAGGAACCCTAGGAAGCAAGCTTCTCGATGAATACAAGGGGGAATGAGATTTGGCTTGGTAGAACAGTAGATCGGGTCCTCCTCTAGTGATTCCCCGGAGGGATTTGAGTTTGGGTGGAGGAGCAGGGAGATCGGAGGCTTTTGGTGTTTCTAACAATGGAGTAAGAGAGAGAGAGCTCAAGAACAACTTGTAGTATATTGCCTAACCCTTCCAAGGTAGAAGAAGGGGTATTTATAGTGTTCTTCAAAATCTGGCCGTTGCCACTTGCCACCTCAGCATTTTTCCTCGACAAACCCGGTCGACCGGGCCACAGACCGGACAGCCCGGTCCAGAGGCCGGTCAGACCGGATCAGTGACCGGAGCTTCTTTGCGTTGTCCTGGCGCTTCTCCGGTTGGTGGCCGGTTGTCGCTCGGTTGCCGCCCGGTCGACCGGACGGAGCGCCGGACCCGCCGGTCGAGAGCCCGGTTGACCGGGCGCAAACCGGATCTGCTGGCTCCTCCTTTGGAGCCCGGTTGCCGCCCGGTTGACCGGCCACCACGCCGGACTGGCCGGTTGCTGGCCCGGTTGGACCGGGCAGGTGACCGGATTTCTCCTGTAACCCCTTTTTGATTGTTGTTGAAATGGGGGGTCTCCTTTAGCCTTCTTGTTCCTTTGATACACCATTTATGCCTCATTGCCTAATACCTGAGATTATCCTTATAAACATATTAGGCCAAATACTTTAGCACGGTGTCATCGTTACCAAAATAATGGATAAGGGTGAAATACCCTTACAATCTCCCCCTTTTTGGTATACGATGACAAACCGAGCTAGAGTCACAAATAGATATTATGATAAGCACTAAACCTTGATTCCATATAAGATATTACGAAAGCTCCCCCATAATGTGTGCACTTGGAGAATTTGCGTTTGAATGCAAAGTGCACCATTTGTGAAATATGAGAAGCTCCCCCAATATCTTTAGGAAACAAGCATGGTATGAAGATGTGCATATCAAGATATATAAGCATAGCACACATAATCATCCTAACATAGAGTAGCACACATAATAGTCGTCCATACACATCCATACACGAATTATTGGAAATAGCAAATGGTTCTTGAAAAACTCAAAGTAAACAAGCACAAGCCATATAAAATCCAAATAAAGCAACTCCCATGGCTTGTGGCAATCAAAGAACCCCGTGGTCCTAGACTCTACTCTCTTCTCCCCCTTTGGCATCGGAACACCAAAAAGGCGAAGAAAAGAGGAGAGATGCTATCGCACCCATCAGTAGTGACCAAACCCAAGCGAGGAGGAGCTCTCGCGTGCATCATCATCACCCGCATCATCATCACCCGCATCGTCATCTCCCGCATTATCATCAGCATCATCAGCAGTAGGAGTGGGAGCACGAGCAGTCCTAGTAGGAAGAGCACCATGAGCGTACACGGAGAAGTCGAAGTTCTGGAGCATCTCATCGGTAAGAAGAGGCATCTCCCACTGAGGTGCTACCACAGGCTCCATCTCAGGTCCAGGAGGAGGAACAGGGTGGTTCCTTGAGGCCATGAATTCATTCTGGCGCCTCCGTGTCTCCTGAGTTATAGAAAGGGTCTGATGTGCAACATCATTGCTGTTCTTGCACATTTGGAACATGCATGTGAAGAATCGAGCGGCCCCATGCTGGGAGCGCCGAGAGTGACTGGAGCTAGCATCATGATCATGGTGTGCCTTGGAACGACGCTCAGAGGGGGGCATCATGGAGGGAACGTCTGACCGAGTGGCCTCCTGAATGGGGAACCTGAAGGGGTCCATGATGACTTTTTCACCAACAACATTCCGAGGAGCGGGAACAATGTGGTTGATGAGCCGCTGAACATACTGGGCGTAGTTGGGAGTCATGCGGTCCCCGATGACATTGTCCTTGTTTGCCCAAGTGAGCAAGAAGAACACGTGAAGAGGGCTTGAGGGCCAAATCCCCAAGATCTCCCAAACGAGCTTGAGAAGGACCAAATCCTTCGGTGAAGAAGCTTGAGAGACCCCGATCTATGGTTGGGTGAAGTGTGGGGAGGAACTAGCAGTGGGAAGGGCCTAGGCTGTGGTGGAGATGGTTGGGGCGCCGGCCATGGAGGTTGGAGATTGGGGAACAATGGGGAAGATGACCCCAAGGGGTATCCCTTCCCCAATATATAGTAGGCGCGCGACCGGTCAGGAGTCCGGTCAGACCGGGCTGGTGACCGGCTGACCCGGCCCAGACCCCGATTGCCGCCCGGTCAACCGGACCATCCGGTCAGGGACCCGGTCCAGCCGGGCCAGGAACCGGCCAGCCCAGAATTATCTAATTTTGCCTCGTTTTTGCCCCTATGCTTTGTGTAAATGTGTGTGAGTGCTCAAATGATGACATGTACATATAGATAGATAGATGATGATGAGATGAGCATAGACAAGGGGTTGGAAACACAAAGTTCTCTAGGCATACCCATTGGAGAGAAAATCCAAACAAGATGTGAATAGCAACAATGGGCATGATTCGAAGTATATATCAAGAATCATAAGTCGTTTTGGAAATGATGCTCGCAATAAGATCATTGGGCCTTATATAGTCAAATCAATTTGTAATGAAGGCTCAATGAGGGGCGGGGGATTACTCCCCCTATGTGAAAGCACAAATGTCATGTGACCGCGAAGAGACATGCTTGGGTCCATATAATGACATTGGGTCTATTTATGTTGCACACATAGGTATGCATCATACCAAGACATGGTAAGATGACTATCCCCATATGTGCTATGCCTCTAAGCTAGATAGCAAGATAAATGCAAGAATATAGTGCAAGAAGTTAATCAATCCAAGTTTTTAGGATCAAGAATACCAAGTTCTCCTCTCAAGTTAACAAAGCGGGCTTCATCCAAAGGCTTAGTGAAAATATCCGCCAATTGGTAGGTTGTTCCCACATGAGTGAGATCAATATCCTTATTGGCAACATGATCACGTAGGAAGTGATGGCGAATGTCAATATGTTTGGTGCGACAATGTTGAACCGGGTTATTGGCGATCTTTATTGCACTTTCATTGTCACAAAGAAGAGGCACCGTACCAAGAGACACACCATAGTCTTTCAAGGTTTGCTTCATCCATAACAATTGAGTGCAACAAGATGCCGCGGATATGTATTCGGCTTCGGCGGTGGATAGGGCGGTGGAGTTTTGTTTCTTGGATGACCAACTCACCAATGACCGGCCAATAAATTGGCAGGCCCCGGAGGTAGACTTCCGATCAACCTTATCACCGGCCCAATCGGAATCCGAATAGCCAATGAGTTCAAAGGTTAACCCCTTTGGATACCATAGCCCGAGAGTAGGAGTGAGAACAAGGTATCTTAGTATCTGTTTGACCGCCACTAAATGGCTCTCCTTGGGAGCGGATTGAAAACGAGCACACATCCCTACACTTAGCATGATATCCGGCCTAGAGGCACAAAGGTAGAGCAAGGATCCTATCATGGAGCGGTATACCTTTATGTCCACATCCTTCTCACCGTCACATGAACTAAGTTGCCCCTTTACGGGCATGGGTGTCTTCATTGGACTCGCATTGGTCATGTTGAATTTCTTGAGCATGTCCTTCACATACTTTTCTTGAGAGATGAAGGTGCCTTTTGCAAGTTGCCTCACTTGGAAGCCTAGAAAGAACTTCAACTCTCCCATCATGGACATCTCAAATTTCCTAGTCATCAATAGCTCAAAAGCTTTGTTATGATTGGGGTTAGTTCCACCAAAGATAATATCATCAACATATAATTGTCATATAAAGAGGCCACCCCCTTTAACCCGCTTGGTGAAAAGGGTGGAATCGACCGTACCCATGCAAAACCCATCATGTAGTAAGAAATCCCTAAGGAACTCATACCAAGCACGTGGAGCTTGCTTGAGACCGTAGAGTGCCTTATGGAGTAAATACACGTGGTTGGGTCGGCATGGGTCTTCGAAACAGGGGTTGAGCCACATATGCGGTTTCTTTTAGGGGACCATTCAAAAATGCACTTTTCACATCCATTTGATATAATTTGAAATTGTGGAAAGATGCAAATGCAAGCAAAAGACGAATAGCTTCAAGACGGGCTACCGGCGCAAAGGTATCCTCAAAATCCATACCTTCTATTTGGGCAAACCCTTGCACCACTAACCTTGCTTTGTTTCGTATAACAATGCCATTCTCATCTTGCTTGTTCTTAAATACCCATTTGGTCCCAATGACATTGATGCGATGATCCTTGGGTCTCTCAACTAGAGACCATACTTCATTACGAGTGAAACACTCCAATTCTTCTTGCATGGCAATTACCCAATCCGGATCGACCAAGGCTTCATGTACCTTAAGTGGTTCAAAACTAGACACAAAAGCATGATGTTGACAATAGGTGATAAGTAATGCATGGTGTCTATGAGTTACCACTCCTCTTGAGATGCTACCAAGGACTTGATCCACTTTCATGTCACTTGCCCTTGTAGCGGCCTTGATCTTCCGAACGGTTCCTTCATGATCAATGAATTCATCTCTTGCTAGTACTTGATCATGAGGGACCACTTGAGCTTGATCATGAGTTGAGGATGTTTCTTGATCGTCATCATGATCTTGCTCCATGGAGTGAGGATCTTCTTCTTGTTCTTCGGATTGAGACTCATCTTGAGTAGAGGATGGTTCTTGAGTTGCACTTGATGGTTCGGCTTGAGTTGAGCTAGGCTCCACTTGTGGCGTGCTTGAAACATCTACTCCATCATCTTGATCATCATTATGAACCTCCATGGGCCGGATGTGTCCAATGCCCATATGCTTGATGGCACTAGATGGATCATCATCATTACCTGCAACACATGGAACAACTTGCTCCACTTGGGAGCCATTATCCTCCAAGAACACCACGTCACAAGATACTTCAATAGTCCCGGAGGACCGGTTGTAGTATCTATAGGCGTGAGAGTTCTCCGCATATCCAACAAATATACCCTCTATGGTTCTAGTCTCAAATTTACCGAGCTTTCCTTTGTTGTTCTTAACAAGGCATTTGCATCCAAAGACACGAATATACATGACATTAGGCTTGTTACCGGTAAGGAGCTCGTATGGGGTTTTGTTGTGGAGGGGACGGAGGAAGAGCCGGTTGGAGTAGTGGACGGCCGTAGAGATGGCTTCTCCCCAAAAGTTGTGGGGTGAGTTGAATTCACTCAACATGGTTCTTGCCATCTCAATGATAGTCCGGTTCTTCCTTTCAACAACACCGTTTTGTTGAGGGGTGTATGGCGCCGAAAACTCATGCTTGGTGCCCTCATCATCAACAAACTCTTGCATAGTGTAGTTCTTGAACTCGGTGCCATTGTCGGTCCTAATTGCCTTGATCTCGGATTCATACATACGTTGAGCTTTCTTGGCGAAGGTGATGAACTCTCTATGGGTCTCGTCCTTAGACTTAAGGAGAAAGACCCAAGAGTATCTTGAGTAATCATCAACAATGACAAGTCCATACTTGCTCCCACCAAGAGTATCATAATGTGATGGCCCAAAGAGATCCAAATGAAGGAGCTCCAAAGGCCTAGATGTGGTAACAATACTCTTGATGGGATGCTTCTGCTTGAGTTGCTTTCTGGCTACACATGCACTACAAACACGATCTTTCTCAAAAGAAACGCCGGTTAGTCCCACAATATGCTCACCCTTTAGGAGTTGTTTAAGATTCCTCATGTTAACATGACCAAGACGGCGATGCCACAACCAACCTTCGTCATGCTTGGCCGCCATCAGACATGTGGAGAAGGAGGGGCTCTCTTTCGAGAGGTCAACCACGTAAAGGTTGTTCTCCACATATCCAACAAGGACCAATTTGAGATTGTCACTCCTAAAGACTTGCACATAATATTTAGTGAAATATGAATTGTAACCGGCATCGGCAAGATGATATATAGAAAGTAAGTTATAGCCAAGGTGTTCAACAAGCATAACCGTCTCAAGGCACAAGTCCTTAGAGATTGCTACCTTGCCATACCCAAGTACCTTTCCCTTTGAGTTGTCACCAAAGGTAATGCTTGACTTTTTGTTGATATCTTCAATGAATTGATCAAGCACACCTTTTCCTCCGGTCATATGATTGGTGCATCCACTATCAAACACCCATTTTGGACCACCGGAGGAATACCCCTACAAAATCAAGTAGAGGATTTAGGAACCCATCGATTAATGGGTTCCTTTGCAATGGCAACAATATCTTTTGGTACCCAAATTGAGTATTCTCTATAAGCATAGCCATTAGGAGGGCCAACATAGTTAGCATAGACATCACCATAATAATCAACAAATAGTGCATAGTGATCGTTTGGCCCCGTGCGGTCACCACTAGTGGCTTTGCCCTTTGAGGCTTTGCCTTTGTTAGTGACCTTCTTGTTCTTATCTTGAGCGGGTTTCTCCTTCTTGTAGTTGTTCTTCTTGTGGGACTTGGGAGCATATCCAAGTCCATACTTTTGATTGTTTGACCTTTGCTTACTCAAGAGGTCATCCAATCCCATCTTGTTCTTGGCGGTGGTGAACTTTGCAAGTTCCTTTGTTAGCCTAACATTTTCCTCAAGAATAGATGCTTGCTCACAAGAAGATTCATTAGGATGATAGTCAAGACCATATTTGGTCACCAAGGACTCAAGATATACATTGGTCTCAACATGCAAATAAAGTTCCTCTTGTAAACGAATATGTTCCTCAACAAGTTTAGCATGCTCACTAGTAAAGGAAATGGAGGAACAAGCAAGCTTTTCAACATCAATGGGATCCTTCATTGATCCAAGAGCCTTTTTGTAGGATTCTTGAAGTAGATCATGGTTCTCTCCAAGTTTCTTGAGCTCATCCTTGACAAGCTTGTTAGCTCTTTCAAGGTGGTCAAGATCCCTAGTGAGAGAAGCATGAGCAACTTCAAGCTCCTCCTTTGAGGCATTGAGCTCTTGGGTCAATAATTGAGCCCTATCAATAGTTTCTAGGTCCTTAACTTTATCAAGTTCATAAGTTTCAATTTGTTGCTTAAGGCCTTGAGATATGCACCTTTCGGTTTTTAGCTCTTGTCTTAGGAGATTGAATCTCCGTTCCTTCTCATTCAATTGATATTCTAATTCCTCAATGGACTCATCCTTTTCTTTGAGTGAGTCCATCAAGAAATCAAACTTGACAAGAGCTTCACCACGAAGGGTGCATCTAACATCATAGAGTTCCTTAAGCACAATTAATTCATCTTGATTTTCGTTCTCATCATCTAGAACACTAGATAGGGAAGGTGGAGGTTCCATTACCTTGGTTTCCCTTGCCATAAGACAAGAGCCAATGGTTGTAGATGAGGTAGAGTCATCGGAGTCATCATCTTGAGTTATCCTTGCCATGAAGGAGGATCCAACATCATTCTCCGTGGAGTAGTCCTTGGAGTAATCATATGTAAAGAGTGACCCGGGCTTAGAGAAAGCCAAACCGGCCACCCCGGCCTCCTTCTCCTCATCTTCCTCTTCATCATCGGACAAGTACTCGGCCCCAACAAAGGCTCTTCCCTTGTTCTTCTTGTATCGGTCATTGATTGGGTTTGGCTTCAATCTTGGCTTGACCCCTTTGATGAATCTTGGCTTGTCCACCCTTTTCTCATAAGGGCACTCATTTGCAAAGTGGCTATCTTCATCACAATTGTAGCAAGTTCTCTTCTTCTTCTTGTCATTGAGGAGCATAGGGAACTTAGCCTTGTACTTCTTGGCAAAGAAAGCAAAGTCGGTAGCCATGTTACTAGTTGAGGTCATCTCTTCCTCTTCTTCAATCTCATAGTCTTCCTCTCCTCCATGATCG
Organism: Lolium perenne; assembly: GCF_019359855.2. Classification (NCBI taxonomy): domain Eukaryota; kingdom Viridiplantae; phylum Streptophyta; class Magnoliopsida; order Poales; family Poaceae; genus Lolium; species Lolium perenne. The sequence continues at coordinate 48,100,498 of NC_067245.2, forward strand.
GCCCTAGCCTTGAGAGCAAGATTGCGTGGCGCTTCATGGTTGTATGAGGCTTCATCAACACGGTTCATTGCCATGAGCCTCTTTCCCGCTTTGGCCATGTTTTCATTGGCGGCCACATAGGAGACTAGATCATCGGAGTTGAGGTCGGCACTCTTGGTCATGATTTGTAAGTTGAGTGCAAGGTTGGTGTCTTCTTGTTTGACGGCAATCATAGCAATGACCTTGGACTTTATGAATTGTTCATTCATCTCGAAGCCATCATTGTACTTCTCAACACCGAGTCCCTTGACCCTTACTCTAAGAGCACCAAGCCTTGCATAAGCATCGGCCATGGACTCTCCTTCTCGAATCATGAATTGATGAGCCTCTTGCTTTGCGATCTCATAAAGAGCGGATTGGATCAAATCGGTTCCCTCTTGGAGTACTACGATTCGATCCCACAACTCTTTAGTGGACTCTATGTCATTGACTTGATCAAGGAGCTTGCGGTTGATGCCACTCCTAATCTTGTCACGGGCGGAGGCGTTGAGTTGACGGTTGTAGAATTCGGTGGAGGTCAACCGAATGGGATCTTGTGGCTCCCGGTATCCATGAACAATGATCTCCCACAACTCCACGCTGCAGCTGCGAATATGAGACTCCATAGAAGATTTCCAAAAAGGAAAGTGAGTTCCATCAAAATGGGGAACATTCCCACTATGGTTTATATGAGGCATGGGTGAAGTGTTTTTGGGATATTCATGGTTGACTTCGCGATAGCTCTCTAGTGAGGCCGAAGCTGTACTAGGAGGCCCACTAGTAAATTTCTTAAGCATGGTAGACATTTCTGCCATTTGGCTTTGTAGCTCATCCTCCTTTTTCTTCTTCTCGGCATCATATGCCAAGAATCTAGATTTCATCTCTTTAACCGAAAGGTTAGAGTTTTCATCTAGACCTTCGAATAGTTTTTCCATCTCACTCTTAAGGCGGTGAAGCCCTTAATAAGAGTCCAGGCTCTGATACCAATTGAAAGTATAGAGATGGTAAACCTAGAGGGGGGGTGAATAGGTTTCTACAAATTTTAATTCTTTCTTTGCAATATTAGGCTTTGCGGAATATAAAGATGAGCCTAATGCAAACTAGGTGAAGCAACCTATATGAAGATACAACTATCTCGAGCACGAAGGCTCTCTCGAAGCGATTTAAATCACAAGTAAGGAGTTCGGTTAGAGATAACCGATAGCACGCGGAGACGAGGATGTATTCCCGTGTTCCCTTGCTTTGCAACAAGGTACGTCACGTTTGGAGGGGTGGAGGTCCCACGAAGGATTCCCCACGCCATGAAGGCTCACCCTATTCTCCGGAGCCTATCCCACGAAGGAATAGCTCACTCACTTGTGGTAGACTTTGAGGTAGCCTCCAAACCTTCACAATCTTGCCCGGAGCAAATCCACAGCCCGGATGCTTCCGGACTCCTCTTGCCCACCTAGGGTTTCCAAGGAACCCTAGGAAGAAAGCTTTTCGATGAATACAAGGGGGAATGAGATTTGGCTTGGTAGAACAGTAGATCGGGTCCTCCTCTAGTGATTCCCCGGAGGGATTTGAGTTTGGGTGGAGGAGGAGGGAGATCGGAGGCTTTTGGTGTTTCTAACAATGGAGTAAGAGAGAGAGAGCTCAAGAACAGCTTGTAGTATGTTGCCTAACCCTTCCAAGGTAGAAGAAGGGGTATTTATAGTGTTCTTCAAAATCTGGCCGTTGCCACTTGCCACCTCAGCATTTTTCCTCGACAAACCCGGTCGGCAAGACCTGACGACCGGACAGCCCGGTCCAGAGGCCGGTCAGACCGGATCAGTGACCGGAGCTTCTTTGCGTTGTCCTGGCGCTTCTCCGGTTGGTGGCCGGTTGTCGCTCGGTTGCCGCCCGGTCGACCGGACGGAGCGCCGGACCCGCCGGTCGAGAGCCCGGTTGACCGGGCGCAAACCGGATCTGCTGGCTCCTCCTTTGGAGCCCGGTTGCCGCCCGGTTGACCGGCCACCACGCCGGACTGGCCGGTTGCTGGCCCGGTTGGACCGGGCAGGTGACCGGATTTCTCCTGTAACCCTTTTTTGATTGTTGTTGAAATGGGGGGTCTCCTTTAGCCTTCTTGTTCCTTTGATACACCATTTATGCCTCATTGCCTAATACCTGAGATTATCCTTATAAACATATTAGGCCAAATACTTTAGCACGGTGTCATCGTTACCAAAATAATGGATAAGGGTGAAATACCCTTACATATATGATGCAAGAGCTTAAACATGATCTATATGAGCACAACAATTGCCAAGTATCACATTATTCAAGACATTATACCAATTACCACATGTAGCATTTTCTGTTTCCAACCATATAACAATTAACGAAGCAGTTTCAACCTTCGCCATGAACATTAAGAATAAAGCTAAGAACATATGTGTTCATATGCAATAGCGGAGCGTGTCTCTCTCCCACACAATGAATGCTAGGATCCAATTTTATTCAAACAAAACAAAAACAAAAGCAAACAGACGCTCCAATTAAAGCACATAAGATGTGATGGAATAAAAATATAGTTTCACTAGAGGAACCTGATAATGTTGTCGATGAAGAAGGGGATGTCTTGGGCATCCCCAAGCTTAGATGCTTGAGTCTTCTTGAAATATGCAGGGATGAACCACGGGGGCATCCCCAAGCTTAGAGCTTTCACTCTCCTTTATCATATTGTATCATCCTCCTCTCTTGATCCTTGAAAACTTCCTCCACACCAAACTCAAAACAACTCATTAGAGGGTTAGTGCATAATAAAAAAATCATATGTTCAGAGGTGACATAATCATTCTTAAAACTTCTGGACATTGCACAAAGCTACTGAAAGTTAATGGAATAAAGAAATCCATCAAACATAGCAAAACAGGCAATGCGAAATAAAAGACAGAATCTGTCAAAACAGAACAGTCCGTAAAGACGATTTTTTTAGGTGCACCAGACTTGCTCAAATGAAAATGCTCAAATTGAATGAAACTTGCATAAATAGCTGAGGATTACTCACATAAATTGGCAGATTTGTCTCAGTTACCTACAGAGAATACTACTTAAATTCGTGACAGCAAGAAATCTGTTCCTGCGCAGTAATCCAAATCTAGTATGAACCTTACTATCAAAGACTTTACTTGGCACAACAATGCAATAAAATAAAGATAAGGAGAGGTTGCTACAGTAGTAACAACTTCCAAGACTCAAATATAAAACAAAAGTGCAGAAGTAAAATCATGGGTTGTCTCCCATAAGCGCTTTTCTTTAACGCCTTTCAGCTAGGCGCAGAAAGTGTATATCAAGTAACATCAAGAGATGAATCATCAACATCATAATTTGTTCAAATGATAGAATCAAAAGGTAACTTCATTCTCTTTCTAGGGAATTGTTCCATACCTTTCTTGAGAGGAAATTGATATTTAATATTACCTTCCTTCATATCAATAATAGCACCAATAGTTCGAAGAAAAGGTCTTCCCAATATAATGGGACAAGATGCATTGCATTCAATATCCAACACAACAAAATCAAAGGGGACAAGGTTATTGTTAACCGTAATGCGAACATTATCAATTCTCCCCAAAGGTTTCTTTGTAGAATTATCAGCAAGATTAACATCCAAATAACAATTTTTCAATGGTGGCAAGTCAAGCATATCATAGATTTTCCTAGGCATAACGGAAATACTTGCACCAAGATCACATAAAGCATTACAATCAAAATCATTGACCTTCATCTTAATGATGGGCTCCCAACCATCTTCTAACTTCCTAGGAATAGAAGTTTCACGATTTAATTTCTCTTCTCTAGCTTTTATGAGAGCATTTGTAATATGTTTTGTAAAGGCCAAATTTATAGCACTAGCATTAGGACTTCTAGCAAGTTTTTGTAAGAACTTTATAACTTCAGAGATGTGACAATCATCAAAATCTAAACCATTATGATCTAAAGCAATGGGATCATTGTCCCCAATATGTGAAAAAATTTCAGCAGTTTTATCACAAGTAGTTTTAGCAGTTTCAGGCAGTTTTGCAAGCTTTGCATTAGGACTAGAAACATTGCCAACACCAATTATTTTACCATTGATAGTAGGAGGTGTAGCAACATGTGAAGCATTAGCATTACTAGTAGTGGTAATAGTCCAAACTTTGGCTACATTATCTTTAGCATCTTCTTCTTTTTCCCACCTAGCACGCAATTCGGCCATCAATCTTATATTCTCATTAATTCTAACTTGGATGGAGTTTGCTGTAGCAAATGAATTAATATCTTTATCTTCATTAGGCATAACTTTCAATTTCAAAAGATCAACATCAGCAACAAGACTATCAACTTTAGAAGCAAGAATATCAATTTTGCCAAGCTTTTCTTCAACAGATTTGTTAAAAGCGGTTTGTGTACTAATAAATTCTTTAAGCATGGCTTCAAGACCAGAGGGTGTATTTCTATTATTTTTGTAAGAATTCTCATAAGAATTACCATAACCATTACCATTATTAGAAGGATATGGCCTATAGTTATTACTAGAGTTGTTCCGACAAGCATTGTTGTTGAAATTATTATTTTTAATGTAGTTCACATCAACATGTTCTTCTTGGGAAACCAATGAAGCTAATGTAACATTATTAGGATCAACATCAGATCTACCATTCACAAGCATAGACATAATAGCATCAATCTTATCACTCAAGGAGGAGGTTTCTTCGACAGAATTTACCTTCTTACCTTGCGGAGCTCTTTCCGTGTGCCATTCAGAGTAATTAATCATCATATTATCAAGAAGCTTTGTTGCGGCGCCTAGAGTGATGGACATAAAAGTACCTCCAACAGCTGAATCCAATAAGTTCCGTGAAGAAAAATTCAATCCCGCATAGAAGGTTTGGATGATCATCCAAGTAGTCAGTCCATGGGTTGGGCAATTTTTAACCAAAGATTTCATTCTTTCCCATGCTTGGGCAACATGCTCATTATCCAATTGCTTAAAATTCATTATGCTACTTCTCAAAGATATAATTTTAGCAGGAGGATAATATCTATCAATGAAAGCATCCTTACATTTAGTCCATGAATCAATACTATTCTTGGCAAAGATAGCAACCAATCTTTAGCCCTTCCTCTTAATGAGAAAGGAAACAATTTTAATTTTATAATGTCACCATCTACATCCTTATACTTTTGCATTTCACATAGTTCAACAAAATTATTAAGATGGGCAGCAACATCAACAGAACTAACACCAGAAAATTGCTCTCTCATAACAAGATTTAGTAAAGCAGGTTTAATCTCAAAAAATTCTGCTGTAATAGCAGGTGGAGCAATATGTGTGCATAAGAAATCATTATTATTTGTGTTTGTGAAGTCACACAACTTAGTATTTTCAGGAGTACCCATTTTAGCAATACTCCCTCCGGTCCTAAATATAAGCCATATAGTGTTTTGAGAAAAATTCCATAATATAAGGTTTACGACGATGCTCCACTTATATGGACAACATTTTTAGTGATTCAATTATGTTTTCTTAGCTTATGCAAAGTCCTCTAGTAGCTCACATTAATTGCCTATGGTTAATCACAACTAAACATGGTGTAATTTTTTCTAAATGTGTGTTTCTTAATTTCCGTGCCAAAAACTATATGGCTTATATTTAGGGTCGGAGGGAGTAGTAAATAAAGCAAACTAGATAAAGTAAATGCAAGTAACTAATTTTTTGTGTTTTTAATATGGAGAACGCAAACAAGACAATAAATAAAGTAAAGCAAGTAACTAATTTTTTTGTATTTTGATATAATGCAGCAAACAAAGAAGTAAATAAAATAAAGCAAGACAAAAACAAAGTAAAGAGATTGGAAGTGGAGACTCCCCTTGCAGCGTGTCTTGATCTCCCCGGCAATGGCGCCAGAAAACAGTCTTGATGACGCGTCAAACACACGCCCGTTGGGAACCCCAAGAGGAAGGTGTGATGCGTACAGCAGCAAATTTTCCCTCAGTAAGAAACCAAGGTTTATCGAACCAGTAGGATCCAAGAAGCACGTTGAAGGTTGATGGCGGCGGAGTGTAGTGCGGCGCAACACCAGGGATTCCGGCGCCAATGTGGAACCTGCACAACACGAACAAAATACTTTGCCCCAACGTGACAGTGAGGTTGTCAATCTCACCGGCTTGCTGTAACAAAGGATTAGATGTATAGTGTGGATGATGATGTTTGCAGAGAACAGTAAGAACAATGTTTGCAGTATATTGTATTCGATGTAAAGAATGGACCGGGGTCCACAGTTCACTAGTGGTGTCTCTCCGATAAGATATAACATGTTGGGTGAACAAATTACAGTTGGGCAATTGACAAATAGAGATGGAATGACAATGCACATACATGTTATGATGAGTAGTGTGAGATTTAATTGGGCATTACGACAAAGTACATAGACCGCTATCCAGCATGCATCTATGCCTAAAAAGTCCACCTTCAGGTTAGCATCCGCACCCCTTCCAGTATTAAGTTGCAAACAACAGACAATTGTATTAAGTATGGTGCGTAATGTAATCAACACAAATATCCTTAGACATAGCATTGATGTTTTATCCCTAGTGGCAACAACACATCCACAACCTTAGAACTTTCTATCACTGTCCCAGATTTAATGGAGGCATGAACCCACTATCGAGCATAAATACTCCCTCTTGGAGTTACAAGTAACGACTTGGCCAGAGCCTCTACTAATAACGGAGAGCATGCAAGATCATAAACAACACATATATGATAGATTGATAATCAACATAACATAGCATTCCATATTCATCGGATCCCAACAAACGCAACATGTAGCATTACAAATAGATGATCTTGATCATGTTAGGCAGCTCACAAGATCCGACAATGATAGCACAATGAGGAGAAGACAACCATCTAGCTACTGCTATGGACCCATAGTCAAGGGGTGAACTACTCACACATCACTCCGGAGGCGACCATGGCGGTGAAGAGTCCTCCGGGAGATGATTCCCCTCTCCGGCAGGGTGCCGTAGGCGATCTCCTGAATCCCCCGAGATGGGATTGGCGGCGGCGGCGTCTCTGGAAGGTTTTCCGTATCGTGGCTCTCGGTACTGGGGTATTCTCGACGAAGACTATATGTAGGCGGAAGGGTAGGTCAGGGGGCGCCACGAGGGGCCCACACAACAGGGCGGCGCGGCCCCAGGCCTGGCCGCGTGGCCCTGGCGTGTCGCCGCCTCGTCGCCCCACTTCGTTTCCCTTTCGGACATCTGGAAGCTTCGTGGAAAAATAAGACCCTTGGCGTTGATTTCGTCCAATTTCGAGAATATTTCCTTACTAGGATTTCTGAAACCAAAAACAGCAGAAAACAGCAACTGGCTCTTCGGCATCTTGTTAATAGGTTAGTGCCGGAAAATGCATAAATATGATATAAAGTGTGCATAAAACATGTGTGTATCATCAATAAAGTAGCATGGAACATAAGAAATTATCGATACGTTGGAGACGTATCAGGGGTCAACAATAAAGCGTCCCGGTCCATTTCAGGTTGAGAGTAATAAAACAAGCAGAGATGTAAAAGGCTCATTTTTAGGTGTTAGGTTTGTGTTGCGTCGAGTCATGGTTTGTTTAGGTTGCAGCTCGAGGACGAGCTACATGTCCAAGTGGGGTGTAGTGTTAGAGTACGTAATGGACTTGGGCTGGCTGTATAGCCCATTAGTCCTAGGGTTAATTAGAGATAAGGGTCGTTTGCTTAGGGGTCAAGTAAACCTCTCTATATAAGGAGAGGAGATGTATCAATCTAATCAAGTAAGAATTAAGAAGGAAATCCCTCCCCTCTTGCCGCCGGCCGTGGGCAAGGCCCCCGGCCGGCCTTCTCGCACCCTCGCAGCCCTCTCTCACCCTCCCAAACCCTAGCAGCACCATAACAACAAACATAGTTGAATACGAATGCAGAGTGGAGGTTGGTCGAATACGGATTGCATGTTTTCTCAATTCCGAATGGATACGGATAACGAAATAATGGAATCACATCTTATAGTGAGTCAATTGTATAATAATATATAATACACACTAGTTTCTATTTCAATCACAGAGAAAATCACAAACATTTGACCACCTTTGATGGTCAAATGTATTATATAATTGACTTACTATAAGATACAATTCTATTAGTTCATTATCCGTATCCGTTCAGAATTAAGAAAACGTCCAACCTGCATCCGTATTCGAGCAACACCCGCTCCTCATTCGTATTCACAGGTGTATTAGTTTTGAAACTATGAAAGCAGATATGGGAAGGACACTATCCTATCTGCATCTGATCTGTTCCACCCCTATCCGACCCCTATGAGAAATTTCGCGAGTGACGAAGTCATCTCTTTCTTGAGCATAATATCCATGAAGAGAGGCTGAAAATGTTGAAAAACTTAAATGTGAACTTAAAAAAGAATGATGTCTCTGCATTAAAAGTGGCCAAGAGCTTGAAGTCTTCCAAGGAAGATTCTAAATTTTCTCACTCTACTTAAAGATGATTTTATGAACATTGAAAATGGGCACAAAGTCATCAATTTCGAGCCTATCAAATTCTCAAAGTTTCACGAGAAACTTCAAGCTACTCACACGAAGATTCTAGCCACTCATTATTCTCGTATTAAAGATGTTGATGTGTGTTACAAATTCTTATCCTGATCAAGCATCTTTATTAAAGGAGAATAAAAATCTAAAAGTCAAACTCAATAGGAGTTTTTTCACATGTTTTTAATGTAAGAAAACACTAAAATAGATCATGAACAAACAAAGAGATATGTTCGTCAATGAAGGACCTGCGTTTGGGTCTGAGTTAAATGATAAATGAAAAGGGTAAGTCTTGGTTACCCCACCAATAGGCAAGATAAAATTTGTTCAAAATAGGAACAAGGGGATCGTTGACGAGAAAATCGCGGGTAGTGGAGATAGGAGATCGATATGAGACTCACAATGTTGTTGTGGATATCTTTGATCCAATTGTTGTGCTTTGCAAGGACAACCATGGAAATATCATTGCTAAATAGGTTGGTGTATTTGTGGTGTTAAGGCATTGATTCGTAAGACCCTCGTGACTAACACCAAAGTAATCATCCAACAATGAGTACCAAGACCAAGACATGCACCTTGTTTTGTAGGACTACACATTTCATGGAGATTGTGGGGCGATCAATAAGGATGGCACTTATCATATGGACGGAGAGAAAGAAATATTTTCAAGACTATAAGAAGAATCTTCGATAAGACAAATTATAATTACTGGTATCTAAGTGCGCTATGAGGATGTGATTTTTACATGAAAATGAGGGGTTTGTTGTTGCGGGTAACTAATATTCATCCTACGAAAATCCACCGTGGATTTCTCCACGACTTATTTTCTAAGTTTTATGTTCCTTGCATTCCATAGATTTTTTTTGTAGCTCCGTTTTGATTTGAGCACATACACTTGGGTCAACCTCCTTAGCCATCCTTACTCTTAGGGCTGTAAATACCACAAACGATAAGCATAGGCTTTGATACCGCTTTGTAAAGGATGTAGGATGTTGACAGGGGCGAGAGGATGGGTGAGACTAACAAGTATTACCAAATTATATAGTTGGCTTTTGTGAAGTGGGGATTCAAATGTTTACTAAAATGCAACACTAACAGACTAAAGGGGCAACGAATGCGTGGAGACTAACAAGTTTTAACAGATAATTTGATTTTTGGGAAGTGAAAATTAAAACTTCCACTAGAATGCAACACTATGAGAATCAATCTATACGAGTAAGGCACTCTGGTAATCCTAATAAGCCTAAAAAATAGGCTAGATGTACTTATAAGCAAGATAAGCAATTAAATAAGCTCAATATAGAACTAAGGGGAACATGACACAATGAGGTTATGCTTATAATTCAAATATTTGGAGGATCCTAAAACTTCTTCCAAGAGGCTTGGGCACGAGACAATGAGGCTATACCTATTGAGTTTTGGCTAAAAAGTCGAAGCTTAGACACTAAGAGAAGATTTTGAGGCAATATGAATCCTTGAAAAATGTCCCGTGGAAAATTAATAAGCTTGGACGCTCTCATATGTCTTCAACTCTCTAGTAGTTCCAACAACTCCATGAGTAACATGCTTGATAAAAATCTCTGAGGGGGATTTAAGTTTTGCCAGTGGAATCTTGGGTCTAAATTCGTTGGGTAAGGAGACTCCTTTACATACGCCTCACCCATCTATGTTTGTTACCCTATCTCTATGACTCACATAGGAGCTATCCTTATCCGGAGTTTCATAACCGATCTAGGTAACATTTAGGGTTGCTCTATTGAAACACTCCCAAAGCGCCACCACGAATCTCGAAGTCACACAGAAAGAAAGGAAATTTGTTATGAAGGGCACCTTTTGGTGGCTTCTCTCACTAGTTTAGTGTTTTACTCGTTACTGTTTCTATCACCTCCCATAAGTAACCCTGACCCTTACCCCACCAAATAGGTAAATCATTTTTTCTGCAATTTGATATTACTACTGCTCTCACAAGGTCTTTTGATGCGAACAATTACTGAACTGCAGTATGATATGCTTTAACTCCCAAAACACATAAACAAGTTCAACACATCCATATAGCGCTCGCAATGTGAGCATTTCAATATGTGGATATAATATTATCAAAATAGAGTTGTGAGTTTGCATGTCAATTTAATATGAAAGAAAAGATACTTTATTTGATATAATCATGTGAAAAGAACCTACCAGATCAGTACAAGAAAAAAAAATGCACACGACTTCACTTACAAACAAATGGTCAGTTCCACAACCCAATATAAGTTCATGATCCTAACATTTGCCGAACGGGATGAAATCATGTACAAATACATCTGGTGTTAAAATGTTGTTGCTACAAGTATAACATTTATGTAACTTTATAATTTAAAGAAGATTAAAGATATTTATCGTGCAACCTTCCTAAGGCAATTAGTGCGACTGGTGAGTCACATGAGTCCCAGACATTGTATGAGTAATGTATAAATTATTTTCGCAAGAAAACTAGTACACCAACAAATTCAAAGAATCAAAAGGTAGTTCAAAAATAAAAGTGCCACACATCAATCTCACGAGCGAACGTAATATAAGATGGCCAAAAAGAATTGATCCCATGTTATACACACTATTTGAGAGGACTCACAATTGTATTTTAACGAAAGCATATAGGGGTTCCATGTTCACATGCGCATATCATGGACGGGAACTACAACACACTAGGATTCTGAGGCATCAGGAGTGACACCTCCACCAGTCGATGGTTCACCGCAACTTGGTTTCTTCAATAACCTCTGCATCCATATGCACCCTTGCATCATACGGCTATCAACTACGACTCAAAAATACGACCCCTTGAAGATGAGATCAAGTTGCAACTCAAGACTCCAACTCAACGGAGATGAGATCAACTGTATCTAGATTAGTTGTTTTCCTTTTCCAATGTCATCATAGATAGACAAAGGATGGAACATGAAAGGTACATATATTCTCCATAGTTTGAGTGATTTTTCTGTTTGGAAAAGCTGACCATTTTATGAGCTTCACAAATATCCAAAAAATATATTATTGCACCATGCTACAAGCTAAGCAATCCATCGCCCTCTTGTTCACAACTCCGAGGTGGTCGTAGTTTTCCAAATCAAATTTACCTGGATAAGCTTGTACCCTTCTCCACATGGACTATTCATTTTTTTTTGAAACTAAAAAGATGTGATCTATTAACAATATATAGTTGAATAGAAATAAGCCACCCCATTCTATATTTTTTAGTAAATGGCACATCTTCACATGTTAGACCAATTTAGTTTTTCAATATTTCTATACAAAACTTATGTTTTAAATATTGTTCGAACTTTTACTACAATTAATATCTTAAGGTTATACCATAAAAATAGATGTGAAAAATTGAGACATGGGAGCAAAAACTTAGAACTTTTTTCTTAATCAATATCAAGGGTGTGTGATATCGGTGTGAGCCTACTTTTTTTTATACATAATAGTTACATATCGGTTCTAGAAACACGTAGACGCTGATGCGGTAAACCGTTCACGCGAATCCCAACCGTTAGATTTTAGTTCCAACGGTTAGAACTGCTGCTACATGCCTAGTTTAAAACTGTTGCATTACAGTAGTAAAGACAGTTTGAGAAACTTGGAAGATTGAACCTAGAAACATTTATGTATTATAGAAGATGGTAAATATAGTGTTGCCACGCCGGTGGCAATGCTCCCCCTCGGGTTGTCGTCTGATCCATCGTATAGATTCTGTCTGCATGCAGATTAGCGATCACCTCTCAAACTGTAATTAGCTACACCACCAATAAAACCACCAGCACCATCTGCAAAGAGCATAGCACACAACCACATGTGTGTGTCAGAGCCATAATCTCTAATCGATACATTCTCACAACCAGACAGCTTAAACAGTGTCCTGTCAGTCGCCCATCCACGAAGAAGTAGCTGGCCACGTCGACTCAAGCACATGGTGTGCTCCGTGAGACCGTGAAAACGACAACGACCACAATAACGATGTGCTGAGAAGTAGGGTGAGAATAGTTTGGATGGCTAGCAGGCGGTGGAGCCAACCAAAGGAACGAATGTGCGTCTGCCGTCTAGTAGGGCAGCACGTAATCTATGGATCTTTAGCCACACTGCAGTGGATAATTTGCAAGACATATCGAATCTCCAAATCTCCAGCACATCATCGAACGACATCCAGTCCGTGTCGGACTTATCAACATTTCATACAGGTCTAATATTGTTTTATGATGTGTCATGAATATATTACCTCACGTCACATAGTTATTGACTTACTATTTTACTTCACCTATCACTAAATATATATAAGATATTGGTATCCATTTTGAATCGAGTACATCCATTCCATATGTTCATATTCATATTTTAGACATCTGTAATCTTATCTGCATTTTTTAAACATGAAAAAGGGCATTACAAGATTCCCATCCGATCAGTGCCTACACCCACATTTAATAGTGTATACATAACATTGTTATTTTTCCGCGCTTACACTAGGTTTAGGCGATTTATTATGTAATATTTTTTTTATGTCCTTGTTCTATAGTTAGCATGTCGCTTTCTCCCTCACAATTTTTTTGGCATGTTATAGTTTTGAGCATTATTTTTAGATTTAATATGGCACTTTGGATGATGGACATATGAGGGCTTAGAATTTCTTAAGATGCATGTGTACATTCTTGCAATTTTCTCCCATGTAAAATACATTCAAGATAATTAAACAAGTGCAATATATATGAGGCTATACTTGTAAATGTAAATGAACTATGTGCGTTTTATATGTCAACTACATGTTTTATTATGAAATAGTAGTCGTAGATCTAATCAAATAAACTGAAACGACAATGCCCAAAACAAAACCGTTAAGATGAAATTGCATTTCTTACTATAATTATCCTGTAGTTTGAATGTCAATATAATACGGAATAGTATATACTTTATTTGATATAATCATGTGAAAAGAATCTACCAAATCAGCACAAACAAAAATCAACACCACTTCACTTACAAACAAACGGTCAGTTCCACAACCCATTATCAGTTCATGATCCCGACATTTTATAAAATGGATAAAACCATGTACACATACATCCAATGTTGAATTGTTGTTTGTATAAATATAAAAATTATGTTACTTTATAAATTTAAAGCAGATTAAAGATGTTTATCATGTAACTTTCCTAAGGCAAGTATAGTGGCATTGGTGAGTCAGAGGGTCCTCGACATTGTATGACTAATGTATAAGTTATTGCCACAACAAAAGTAGTACAACAACAAATGAAAAGAATCAGAAGGTAGTTCAGAAATTGAAGTGTCACACATCAATCTCACACGCGAACATAATATAAGCCGGCCGAAAAGAACCAATACTATGTTATTCACACTATACGAGAGAACTCACAATTGTATTTTAACGAAAGCATATTTTTTTTTTTTGCGAGGTTTTAACGAAAGCATATAGGGTTCCATGTTCACATGCGCATACAATGGGGGAGAATTACGACACGCTAGGATTTCGAGGCAGCAGGAATGACACCTCCACAAGGCGACGGTCCATGAGAACATGTTTTCTGTAATAGCCTCTGCATCCATATGCACCCCTGCATCGTAGGGTCACCAACTACGACCCAAGAATCCGACCCCTTGAATACGAGGTCAAGCTGCAACTCAAAACTTCAACTCAACGTAGATGAGGTTAACCGTGTCTATATTAGTTGTTTTCGCTTTCCAATGTCATCGTAGATAGACAAAGGGTGGGGAGTCACGATAGTATCTGCCACAGTTCGAGTGATTTTTCTGTTTGGAAAAAGCTGACCATTTTATGAGCTTTGCAAATATACCAAAATATGTCATTGTACCATGGTACAAGCTAAGACATCCAACACGCTCTTGTGCGCAACTCCGAGGTTGTCATAGTTTCCCCCCCAATCAAATTTACCTGAATAAGCTTGTAACCCGCCCTCCTCCACATGGATTGTTCATAATATTTTGAAACTAAAAAGATGCGATCGATTAACAATCTATATTTGACCACAAAGGCGCAACCCCATTCTAAAAAAATCATTTGAGAAACTTGGAAGTGTACTCTCTTGTGTGATTGAGCCTAGAAACATTTATGCATTATAGAAGATTATCTGTGCCAGACTTATCAAAATTGCCAGCAGGTCTAATCTTGTTTTATAATGTGCCATCAATAGATTACCTATTCACATCTGTTTTGAATCGAGTACATCCATTCCATACTTGTATTCATATTTTAGTAACATCTATATCCATATCTGCATTCTTTTTAAAAACATGAAAACATGCATTAATTACCAAATTCACATCCGATCAGCTCCTACACCCATATTTAATATTGTATACATAACAATTGTTGTTTTTCAGCGCTTACACTAGGTTTAAGTGATTTATTATCTAACAAATATTTTCATGTCCTTGTTCTATAGCTGGGATGCAGCTTTCTCCCTCGCAAAAAGTTGGCATGTTAGAGTTTAGAGTATTAGTTTTAGATTTATTATAACACTTTATGATGATCGACATACGAGGGCTTAGAGTCTCCACCGCCTTTCTTAAAATGTGTACTTCTTACCATTTTCTCCCATGTAAGAAGGAAAAAATTAAAGTCAATTAAGCATGCGCAATATACATGAGAATCTACTAGTTTTTTTTAGGGAAGTGAGAATCTACTAGTAAATGTGAATGAACAATGAAAAACAAAGCCCTTAAGATGATCGCAAATTACGTTTCGTACTAGAACCATGTTTTGCGTTTTTTGTGTGAAAATGATCGTTTTGTATCTGGTTTAAGAAACTAAAACAAAAAAGGAACGACGAAGGTTCATGGGTAAACTGGAAGTTTGGTTACGCAGAAGTTTTTCAAGGTCGGGATATCTAGTTTCGCATTTTGCATCAAGGTTTTTCTGCGTGAAGAACTGCCAAAGACAAAGTTGCCACGCTGGGCCAGCGCCATGCTTCCCCACTTGCCACCTGGTCCAGTCGCTCGTGCCCGCCACGCCACCATGCCCTCATCCAGTCACCACCACCTGCCTGGTGGATCATCGATAACCGCGTCTTCCTCGTCGACAACGACGATTCGATCGATGAAGAGAGACGACCGAGTGACAAGGTTGGCAATATGTAGATTGAACTGCCCCCAAATTAGGTATGTCGAGATTTAAGAGAAAATCGAGAGACGCGCTCGTGTTTATGTAGGCTGGCGATAGAGTCCGGAGCGCCGACGAAACAAAACCAAAACAGATGGAAACCAGACCGAACACGATTGTGCCTATGCAACACAAACAAAAAGAAAGGCCCACGCCACGCATCGGCACCATCGAGTTTGTCCGCGGCTGGCCAGCTCTTTCAAAGCGTTTTTTCACTTATGGATGATATTGGTGGGTATTTTTTCGTAACTTTAAGGGTAGTTTGAAGTTGGACGAAAATTTCGCAAGAAACCTTATTTTCTTTATTATTAGGTATAGATTAAAGATATTTATCGTGCAACTTTCCTAAGGCAATTAGTGGCATTGGTGAGTCACATGAGTCCCAGACATTTTAGGAGTAATGTATAAATTATTTCCACGAGAAAACTAGTACAACAACAAATGAAAAGATTCAACAGGTAGTTCAAAAATAAAAGTGGCACACATCAATCTCACGAGCGAACGTAATATAAGACGGCTGAAAATAATTGATCCAATGTTATACACACTATTTGAGAGGACTCACAATTGTATTTTAACGAAAGCATATAGGGGTTCCATGTTCACACGTGCATGGCGTGGATGGAAACTACGACACACTAGGATTCTGAGGCATCAGGAGTGACACCTCCACAAGTCGGTAGTTCGCCGCAACTTTGTTTCTTCAATATCCTCTGCATCCATATGCACCCCTGCATCATACGGCTATCAAGTACGAATCAAGAACACGACCCCTTCAAGATGAGCTCAAATTGCAAATCAAGACTCCAACTCAACGGAGATGAGATCAAACATGTCTAGATTAGTTGTTTTCCTTTTCCAGTGTCATCATAGATAGACAAAGGATGGAACATGAAAATTACATGTTGTATTGGCCACAGTTTGAGTGATTTTTCTGTTTGGAAAAGCTGACCATTTTATGAGCTTCACAAATATCCAAAAATATGTTATTGTACCATGCTACAAGCAATCCATTGCTCTCTTGTTCACAACTCCAAGGTGGTCGTAGTTTTCCGAATCAAATTTACCTAAATAAGCTTGTACCCTTCTTCACATGGACTGTTCATAATGTTTTGAAACTAAAAAGGTGCGATCTATTAACAATATATAAACAATATATACTTGATTAGAAAGGAGCGACTCCTTTTTTTTTAGTAAATGGCACATGCTTCACATGTTGGACTAATCTAGATTTTCAATATTGTTATGGAGTATACAAAACTTATGTTTTAAATACTGTTAAAACTTTTACTACAATTAATATCTTAATATTATACCATTAAAATAGATGTGAAAAGTTGAGACATGGGAGCAAAAGCTTAGAACCTTTCTTGATCACTATCAAGAGGCCCCTATGATATTGGCGTGAGTCTTCTTTTTTATACATAATGGTTACATGTCGGTTCTAGAAACACGTGGACGCTGATGTGGTAAAACATTCACGCGAATTCATCCAATTCCAACCTTTAGATTTTGGTTACCAACGGTTAAAATTGCTTCTACATGCCTAGTTCAAAACGGCTGCATTATAGTAGTAAAGACCATTTGAGAAACTTGGAAGGGTACTCTCTTGTGTGATTGAACCAAGAAAATTTTATGCATTATAGAAGATGGTAAATATAGTGTTGCCACCCGGTAGCAATGCTCCCCCTCTTGCTACCGTCCGATCCATCGTATAGATTCTATCTGCATGCAGATTATCTATCACCTCTCAAACTGTAATTAGCTACACTACCTACAAAACCACCAACACGATCTACAAAGATCATAGCACACAACACACAGCCACATGTGTGCGTCAGATCCATAATCTCTAATCGATACATTCTCACAAGCCTACATCTTAAACAGTGCCCTGCCAGTCGCTAGTCCACGAAGAAGTAGCTGGCCACGGCGACTTAGACACATGGTGTGCTCCGTGAGACCGTGACAACGACAACGACCGCAACGACGATGTGTTAAGCAGTAGAGAAATAATAGGTTGGATGGCCTAGAGGCAGACTGCGCCACTGCGGTGGCGACAACACCAAAGGAACAGACGTACGTGTAAGGGTATTTTACCCTTATCCATTATTTTGGTAACAATGACACCGTGCTAGAGTATTTGACCTAATACGTTTATAAGGATTATCTCAGGTATTAGGCAATGAGGCATAAATGGTGTATCAAAGGAACAAGAAGGCTAAAGGAGACCCCCCACTTCAACAACAATCGAAAAGGCGTCTACAGAAGAAATCCGGTTGGTCACCCGGTTGGACCGGGCCACAGACCGGATGGTCCGGCGCACGGTCCGGTCGACCGGGCGCCAACCGGGCGTCAACCGGGCTGCAATTCGACGCTGGAAGAATCCGGTTGTCGCCCGGTCAGCCGGGCCCCAGACCGGCGAGTCCGGCGCACGGTCCGGTCGACCGGGCGCCAACCGGGCGCCAACCGGAGGAGCCTCTGGACGAAGAAAAGGAGAATCCGGCCCAGCATCCGGTCACAACCGGCTGGTCCGGTCACTGGTCCGGTCGGACCGGACTCCAGACCGGACAGTCCGGTCACTGGTCCGGTTGACCGGGTTTGACGAGAAGAAAGCTGAGGTGGCAAGTGACCAATGGCCATATTTCGAAGTACACTATAAATAGGCCTTCTTCTACCTCATAACACTTAGGCAACATACTACAAGCTGTTCTTGAGCTCTCTCTCTCTTACTCCATTATTAGAAACACCAAAAGCCTCCGATCTCCCTCCTCCTCCACTCAAACTCAAATCCCTTCGGGGAATCACTAGAGGAGGACCCGATCTACTGTTCTACCAAGCCAAATCTCATTCCCCCTTGTATTCATCAAGAAGCTTGCTTCCTAGGGTTCCTTGGAAACCGTAGGTGGGCAAGAGGAGTCCGGAAGCATCCGGGCTGTGGATTTGCTCCGGGCAAGATTGTGAAGGTTTGGAGGCTACCTCAAAGTCTACCACAAGTGAGTGAGCTATTCCTTCGTGGGATAGGCTCCGGAGAATAGGGTGAGCCTTCGTGGCGTGGGGAATCCTTCGTGGGACCTCCACCCCTGCAAACGTGACGTACCTTGTTGCAAAGCAAGGGAACACGGGAATACATCCTCGTCTCCACGTGCTATCGGTTATCTCTAACCGAACTCCTTACTTGTGATTTAACTGCCTGAGAGAGCCTTCGTGCTCGAGATAGTTGTATCTTCATATAGGTTGCTTCACCTAGTTTGCATTAGGCTCACCTTTATATTCCGCAAAGCCTAATATTGCAAAGAAAGAATTAAAATCTGTAGAAACCTATTCACCCCCCTCTAGGTTTACCATCTCTATACTTTCAGTACGTCTGCCGTCGAGTAGGGCAACACATCATCTATGGATCTTTAGCTGCACTGTAGTGGATAACTTGCAAGACATACCGAATCTCCATCACATCATCGAACGACAGCCGGTACGTGTCGGACTTATCAACATTTCCTACAGGTCTAATCTTGTTTTTCAATGTGTCATGAATACATTACCTCGCGTCACACAGTTATTGACTTACTATTTTACTTCATCTATCACTAGATAAATATAAGATATTGGTATCCATTTTGAATCGAGTACATCCATTCCATGTTCATATTCATATTTTAGTAAGGGCTTCTTTGATTTATAGGATTCGTATAGGAATTGTGTAGGATTTAAATCCTATGAGAATTTTTTCCTACACTAGTTGTTTGATTCATAGGAACATATCCTATAAGAATCTTGTAGTGCAAATCTTGTAGGAATAAAACATTAGGTCATACCTCATGGAAAATTTCCTTTGGCACAATCAAACACAACTCATCTTCCTATAAGATTCAACTAAACTCAATCCTATGCTTTTCGTATTCCTATGATTTTCCTATCCTATGAATCAAAGGAACCCTAACAACTGAAATCATATATGCATTTTTGTAAACATGAAAAATGGCATTACCACATTCACATCTGATCAGTGCCTACACCCACATTTAATAGTGTATACATAATAATTGTTGTTGTTCCGTGCTTACACTAGGTTTAGCCGATTTATTATGTAACAATTTTTTTCATGTCCTTGTTCATCTATAGTCAGCATGTCGCTTTCTCCCTCTCAAAGAAGTTGGCATGTTATAGTTTTGAGCATTATTTTTGGATTTAAATGACACTTTTGATGATGGACATATGAGGGCTTATAATCTTTATTGCCTTCTTAAGATGTGTACATTATTGCAATTTTCTTCCATGTAAAAAAATTCAAGATAATTAAACACGTACAATATATATGAGGCTATACTTGTAAATGTAAATGAACTACATGTGTTTTATATGTCAAATACATGTTTTATTATGAAACAGTAGTCGTAGATATGATCAAATAAACTGAAATGATAACGCCCAAAATAAAACCGTTAAGATAACTGTAAATTGCATTTATTACTAGAATTATCTTGTAGTTTGCATGTCAATAAAATTCGAAATAGAATATAATTTGTTGATATAATCATGTGAACAGAACCTACCAAATCAGCACAAACAAAAATCAACACCACTTCACTTACAAACAAACGGTCAGTTCCACAATCCAGTATCAGTTCATGATCCCAACATTTTATAAACTGGATAAAATCATGTACAAATACATCCAATGTTAAATTGTTGTTTGTATAAATATAACATTTATGTTAGTTTATAAATTTAAAGCAGATTAAAGATGTTTATCATGCAACTTTCCTAAGGCAAGTAGTGTCATTGGTGAGTCACATGAGTCCCGGACATTGTATGACTAATGTATAAGTTATTGCCACAACAAAAGTAGTACAACAACAAATGCAAAAATCATAAGGTAGTTCAGAAATTGAAGTGTCACATATCAATCTCACAAGCGAACATAATATAAGCCGATAGAAAATAATCAATCCCATGTTATGCACACTATAGGAGAGGACTCGCAATTGTATTTTAACGAAATTATATAGGGTTTCATGTTCACATGCGTATACCAAGGCGGGGAACTACGACACACTAGGATTCTGAGGCAGCAGGAATGACATCTCCACTAGGAGCTGGTTCCTCAGAACTTGTTTTCTTTAATAGCCTCTGCGTCCATATGCACCCCTGCATCATAGGGTCACCAACTACGACCCAAGAATCCGACCCCTTAAAGATGAGGTCAGGCTGCAACTCCAAACTCCAACTCAACAAAGATGAGGTTAACCGTGTCTATATTAGTTGTTTTCCCTTTGCAATGTCATTGTAGATAGACAAAGGACACACAACCATTACAGTATCTGCCACAGTTTGAGCGATTTTTCTGTTTGAAAAGGCTGATCATTTTATGAGCTTCGGAAATATTCCAAAATATGTCATTGTACCATGCTACAAGCTAAGAAATCCAACACGCTCTTGTGTGCAACTACGAGGTGATCATAGTTTTCCCAATCAAATTCACCTGAATAAACTTGTAACCCTTCTCCACGTGGATTGTTCATAATGTTTTGAAACTAAAAAGGTGTGATCGATTAACAATGTATACTTGACCACAATGGTGCAACCCCCGTTCTAGAGAAACTTGAAAGTGTACTCTCTTGTGTGATTGAACCTAGAAATATTTATGGATTATAGAAGATTTATCCGTGCGAGACTTATCAACATTGCCAATAGGTATAATCTTGTTTTATAATGTGTCATCAATAGATTACCTCACGTCACATAGCTAGCTATTGACTTACTGTTTTACTTCATCTATAAATAAATGAATATAAGATATTCACATCTGTTTTGAACTGAGTACATCCATTCCATACATGTATTCAACTAGATTTAGTAACACATCTGTATTCAAGGTTGGGATATATAATTTCACAATTTGCAAACAAGTTTTTTCTGCATGAAAAACTGCCAAAGACAAACTTGTACTTACAAACTAGGCAAGCTCAAAAGGTCTTGAAAGAAAATGAAGCTAATCTTGTGGTCATGGGTCGGGGCCGGGGGCAGGTGATGACGAGGCGGAATGCGACCGGGCACGCGCGACCCCGTGGAGGAGGAAGGGATTCAGGCCGGGTGGGCGGATACCCGCTGGGCCAGCGGCTGCCAAAAAAAGTTTTTGACCAAATATTTATTTCTAACAAATTATTTTTTGAACAGAAATTTTTTTGAGCAAAAAATGTTTTGGAACAAAATTATTTTTTGAACAAAAAAAGATTTTGACCGAATTTTTGTTTCGGAACAAACAAAAAATTTGAGCAATTTTTTCTTACTTTTAAAATTTGGTCAAATTCAAATTTTGCTCAAATTCGGATTTTGTTCACTTTCGAAAAAAATGTGCGATTCATGTGGATCGAACTCCGGTCTAACAGGCGATGTACCTAAGCTGCAACCATTGGGCCAATGCTTAGATGTCAGGCAAAAGTAGGGAAACGTCTGTTTTGTTTTAGTCGAGTGAACGAATTAATGAGGCCAAAAAACAAGGAACATGCGTGCGTACCCTATAAACACACGCTAACGAGCGGGGAATAGGGCGTCCTGCGCTCGACACGGCGATTCTTGCCAGAGAGCGGCCGTCACGCACGTCACGGAGGAGATCAAGGTCGGCGGCCGGGCCGGCCCATAGGTCGGGGCAGAGGGGCGCTCGCCCTGGGCCTCGTGGAGCTAGGAGCCCTGGCCCAAGATTTGTTTGCATATTTAATACACTTATACATATACTCTTTAGGTTGTATAGTTTAAAATACTTCTAGAAAATATAGTTGTTTTATGATGTAGCATACCACTCCTCTACTCGGATTCCTAATACCAAAATAATCAACAATTACTCTTTAGGCCATACGGCTTAGAATAATTCTAGAAAATACAAAATATCCAATCATACCTCTACTCCGTCTCCTTTTACAAAAATAATTCAGTACTTCTAAATAATTTTTCCCGTGACATGATTTCTCTCTAGCCTTTCCAAATATGAACCACAACACCTCTCATAAATTTCTCCGATTAATTTTAGAAATATATATATATATATATATATATATATATATATATATATATATATATATATATATATATATATATGTATGTATATACACATGTACACATGTAGAATGTAGCTATGGTAAAAATAAGAATAATGATAAATAATTTTCTCGATCAATAGAAATAAATGATTTCAATATCTTTACTGAGATTTCAATGACCACGGATCTTTCAAATGTAAATATTTTTTAGTTTGTTATTGCATTACCTGAATATTTCTCTTGTGGAATACTAATAATAGTTTTTAAAACTATGCGTAACCAAATGGCGGAACATGACGGAGATTGTTAGGGGTGCCAAGAACATCAATCGTACTTAAACTGCGAATAAATGTAAAAAACTAGCATAACTATATATCTTTAAGGAATTCTCCATAGCAGGGGCCATGGCCCCCTGCCCTAAAAAACTTCGACACTGTAAGGAAGGGGCCTTTGGTGCCGTGTTGCCCTAGGGCTCTCGAAATCTATGGACCGGCCCTGCGGCCATGATACGTCTCCAACGTATCGATAATTTCTTATGTTCCATGCTACTTTATTGATGATACCTACATGTTTTATACATACTTTATGTCATATTTATGCATTTTCCGGCACTAACCTATTAACGAGATGCCGAAGAGCCGATTCTTGTTTCTGCTGTTTTTGGTTTCAGAAATCCTAGTAAGGAAATATTCTCGGAATTGGACGAAATCAACGCCCAGGATCTTATTTTTCCACGAAGCTTCCAGAAGTCCGGAGAGGAAACGAAGTGGGGCGACGAGGCCGCCACACACCAGTGCGGCGCGGCCCAGGCCCTGGACGCGCCGGCCTGTGGTGTGGGCCCCTCGTGGCGCCCCCTGACCTACCCTTCCGCCTACATAAGCCTTCGTCGATAATAACTCCAGTACCGAGAGCCACGATACGGAAAACCTTCCAGAGACGCCGTAGCCGCCAATCCCATCTCGGGGGATTCAGGAGATCGCCTCCGGCACCCTACCAGAGAGGGGAATCATCTCCCGGAGGACTCTTCACCGCCATGGTCGCCTCCGGAGTGATGTGTGAGTAGTTCACTCCTGAACTATGGGTCCATAGCAGTAGCTAGATGGTCGTCTTCTCCTAATTGTGCTATCATTGTTGGATCTTGTGAGCTGCCTAACATGATCAAGATCATCTATCTATAATGCTACATGTTGCGTTTGTTGGGATCCGATGAATAATGAATGCTATGTTATGTTGATTATCAATCTATCATCTATGTGTTGTTTATGATCTTGCATGCTCTCCGTTGCTAGTAGAGGCTCTGGCCAAGTTTTTACTTATAACTCCAAGAGGGAGTATTTATGCTCGATAGTGGGTTCATGCCTCCATTAAATCTGGGGGAGTGACAGCAACCTCTAAGGTTGTGGATGTGCTGTTGCCACTAGGGATAAAACATCAATGCTATGTCTAAGGATATATTTGTTGATTACATTACGCACCATACTTAATGCAATTGTCTGTTGTTTGCAACTTAATACTGGAGGGGTTCGGATGATAACCTGAAGGTGGACTTTTTAGGCATAGATGCATGCTGGATAGCGGTCTATGTACTTTGTCGTAATGCCCAATTAAATCTCACAATACTCATCATAACATGTATGTTCATGGTCATGCCATCTTTATTTGTCAATTGCCCAACTGTAATTTGTTCACCCAACATGCTATTTATCTTATGGGAGAGACACCTCTAGTGAACTGTGGACTGATACGTCTCCGACGTATCGATAATTTCTTATGTTCCATGCCACATTATTGATGATATCTACATGTTTTATGCATACTTTATGTCATTATTATGCATTTTCCGGAACTAACCTATTGACGAGATGCCGAAGGACCAGTTGCTGTTTTCTGCTGTTTTTGGTTTCAGAAATCCTAGTAAAGAAATATTCTCGGAATCGGACGAAATCAACGCCGAAGATCTTAGAATCCCCGGAAGCATCCAGAACACACGAGAGAGGCCAGAGGGGGGCCACAGGCCCACCAGACCATAGGCCGGCGCGGCCAAGGGGGGGCCACGCCCCCCTATGGTGTCGTCGCCTCGTTGACCTTCTGACGCTGCCTCTTCGCCTATTTAAGGGTCCTCGACCTAAAACTTCGATACGGAAAAGCCACGGTACGAGAAACCTTCCAGAGCCGCCGCCATCGCAAAGCCAAGATCTGGGGGACAGGAGTCTCTGTTCCGGCACGCCGCCGGGACGGGGAAGTGCCCCCGGAAGGCTCCTCCATCGACACCACCACCATCTTCATCAACGCTGCTGTCTCCCATGAGGAGGGAGTAGTTCTCCGTCGAGGCTCGGGGCTGTACCGGTAGCTATGTGGTTAATATCTCTCCTATGTACTTCAATACAATGATCTCATGAGCTGCCTTACATGATTGAGATTCATATGAGTTTTGTATCACAATTCATCTATGTGCTACTCTAGTGATGTTATTAAAGTACTCTATTCCTCCTGCATGATGTAAAGTGGACAGTGTGTGCATCATGTAGTACTTGGCGTAGTTTATGATCGTGATCTCTTGTAGATTGTGAAGTTAACTATTACTATGATGGTATTGATGCGATCTATTCCTCCTTTCATAGTGTGAAGGTTACGGTGTGCATGCTATGTTAGTACTTGGTTTGGTTGTGTTGATCTATCTTGCACTCTAAGGTTATTTAAATATGAACATTGAATTGTGGAGCTTGTTAACTCCGGCATTGAGGGTTCGTGTAATCCTACGCAATGGTGTTCATCATCCAACAAGAGTGTAGAGTATGCATTTATCTATTCTGTTATGTGATCAATGTTGAGAGTGTCCACTAGTGAAAGTATGATCCCTAGGCCTTGTTCCTAAATACTGCTATCGCTGCTTGTTTACTGTTTTATTGCGTTACTACTGCTGTGTTACTACTGCTTGTTTACTGTCCTGGGCAAAGCACTTTTCTGGTGCCGTTGCTACTACTTATTTATACCACCTATATTTCACTATCTCTTCGCCGAACTAGTGCACCTATTAGGTGTGTTGGGGACACAAGAGACTTCTTGCTTTGTGGTTGCAGGGTTGCATGAGAGGGATATCTTTGACCTCTTCCTCCCTGAGTTCGATAAACCTTGGGTGATCCACTTAAGGGAAACTTGCTGCTGTTCTACAAACCTCTGCTCTTGGAGGCCCAACACTGTCTACAGGAAAAGGAGGGGGCGTAGACATCAAGCTATTTTCTGGCGCCGTTGCCGGGGAGAAAAGGTAAAAGGCACTCATACTCCGGTTCCAGGTAACAGTACTTTTCTGGCGCCATTGTGTTAGTACTCGAAGCTATTTCCTTTAGATCCTGCAATTGCATCTTTTTGTTTCTTGTTTACACTAGTTAGGCATAATGGAAAACAACAAAAATATGAGAGATCTTTATGAACTTTATCTTGAATTAGGACATGATGTGTTTGAAGAGAGAATTAAAAAACCCATGGAACTTTATATGCATGCTAATGGGAATGTTATTAATATGAATGCTTTGAACACTATTGTTGCTAATGCTATAGAAAGTTCTAAGCTTGGGGAAGCTGGTTTTGATGAGCATGATCTTTTTAGTCCACCAAGCATTGAGGAGAAAATTTACTTTGATGATACTTTGCCTCCTATTTATGATGATTATAATGATAGTGGTCTTTTGGTGCCGCCTGTTATGGAGGATAAATTTGATTATGATTACAATATGCCTCCTATATTTGATGATGAGAATAATAATGATAGCTACTTTGTTGAATTTGCTCCCACTATTACTAATAAAATTGATTATGCTTATATGGAGAGTAATAATTTTATGCATGAGACTCATGATAAGAATGCTTTATGTGATAGTTATATTGTTGAGTTTGCTCATGATACTACTGAAAGTTATTATGAGAGAGGAAAATATGGTTGTAGAAATTTTCATGTTACTAAAACGCCTCTCTATGTGCTGAAATTTTTGAAGCTACACTTGTTTTATCTTTCTATGCTTGTTGCATTATGCTTCTTGAACTTGTTTATTTACAAGATTCCTATGCATAGGAAGCATGTTATACTTAAATGTGTTTTGAATTTGCTTCTTGATGCTCTCTTTTGCTCCAAATACTATTTCTTGCGAGTGCATCACTAAAACTGCTGAGCCCATCTTAATGGCTAAAAAGAAAGAACTTCTTGGGAGATAACCCATGTGTTATTTTGCTACAGTACTTTGTTTTATATTTGTGTCTTGGAAGTTGTTTACTACTGTAGCAACCTCTCCTTATCTTAGTTTTGTGTTTTGTTGTGCCAAGTAAAGTCGTTGATAGAAAAGTTCATACTAGATTTGGATTACTGCGCAGAAACAGATTTCTTTGCTGTCACGAATCTGGGCAAAATTCTCTGTAGATAACTCAGAAAATTATGCCAATTTACGTGAGTAATCCTCAGATATGTACGCAACTTTCATTCAATTTGAGCATTTTCATTTGAGCAAGTCTGGTGCCTCGATAAAATTCGTCAATACGAACTGTTCTGTTTTGACAGATTCTGCCTTTTATTTCGCATTGCCAGTTTTGTTATGTTCGATGGATATTTCGATTCCATTGACTTTCAGTAGCTTTGTGCAATGTCCAGAAGTGTTAAGAATGATTATGTCACCTCTGAACATGTATATTTTGATTGTGCACTAACCCTCTAATGAGTTGTTCTAAGTTTGGTGTGGAGGAAGTTTTCAAGGATCAAGAGAGGGAGATGATACAACATGATCAAGGAGAGTGAAAGCTCTAAGCTTGGGGATGCCCCGGTGGTTCACCCCTGCATATATCAAGAATACTCAAGTGTCTAAGCTTGGGGATGCCCAAGGCATCCCCTTCTTCATCGACAACATTATCAGGTTCCTCCCCTGAAACTATATTTTTATTCCATCACATCTTATGTGCTTTGCTTGGAGCGTCGGTTTGTTTTTGTTTTTTTTTTTATTTGAGTAAAATGGATCCTAGCATTCATTGTATGGGAGAGAGACACGCTCCGCTGTAGCATATGGACAAGTATGTCCTTAGGCTTTACTCATAATATTCATGGCGAAGTTTCTTCTTCGTTAAATTGTTATATGGTTGGAATTGGAAAATGATACATGTAGTAAATTGCTAAAATGTCTTGGGTAATGTGATACTTGGCAATTGTTGTGCTCATGTTTAAGCTCTTGCATCATATACTTTGCACCCATTAATGAAGAAATACATAGAGCATGCTAAAATTTGGTTTGCATATTTGGTCTCTCTAAGGTCTAGATAATTTCTAGTATTGAGTTTGAACAACAAGGAAGACGGTGTAGAGTCTTATAATGTTTACAATATGTCTTTTATGTGAGTTTTTCTGCACCGCTTCATCCTTGTGTTTGTTTCAAATAGCCTTGCTAGCCTAAACCTTGTATCGAGAGGGAATACTTCTCATGCATCCAAAATACTTGAGCCAACCACTATGCCATTTGTGTCCACCATACCTACCTACTACATGGTATTTCTCCGCCATTCCAAAGTAAATTGCTTGAGTGCTACCTTTAAATTTCCATTCTCCACCTTTACAATATATAGCTCATGGGACAAATAGCTTAAAAACTATTGTGGTATTGAATATGTACTTATGCACTTTATCTCTTATTAAGTTGCTTGTTGTGCGATAACCATGTTCACTGGGGACGCCATCAACTACTCTTTGTTGAATATCATGTGAGTTGCTATGCATGTTCGTCTTGTCTGAAGTAAGGGAGATCTACCACCTTATGGTTAGAGCATGCATATTGTTAGAGAAGAACATTGGGCCGCTAACTAAAGCCATGATCCATGGTGGAAGTTTCAGTTTTGGACAATATCCTCAATCTCAAATGAGAAAATTAATTGTTGCTACATGCTTATGCATAAAAGAGGAGTCCATTATCTGTTGTCTATGTTGTCCCGGTATGGATGTCTAAGTTGAGAATAATCAATAGCGAGAAATCCGATGCGAGCTTTCTCCTTAGACCTTTGTACAGGCGGCATAGAGGTACCCCTTTGTGACACTTGGTTAAAACATGTGCATTGCGATGATCCCGGTAGTCCAAGCTAATTAGGACAAGGTGCGGGCACTATTAGTACACTATGCATGAGGCTTGCAACTTGTAAGATATAATTTACATGATACATATGCTTTATTACTACCGTTGACAAAATTGTTTTTTGTTTTCAAAATCAAAGCTCTAGCATAAATATAGCAATCGATGCTTTTCCTCTTTGAAGGACCTTTCTTTTACTTTTATTGTTGAGTCAGTTCACCTATTTCTCTCCATCTCAAGAAGCAAACACTTGTGTGAACTGTGCATTGATTCCTACATACTTGCATATTGCACTTATTATATTACTCTATGTTGACAATATCCATGAGATATACATGTTACAAGTTGAAAGCAACCGCTGAAACTTCATCTTCCTTTGTGTTGCTTCAATGCTTTTACTATGAATTATTGCTTTATGAGTTAACTCTTATGCAAGACTTATTGATGCTTGTCTTGAAAGTACTATTCATGAAAAGTCTTTGCTTTATGATTCAGTTGTTTACTCATGTCATTACCATTGTTTTGGATTGCTGCATTCATTACATATGCTTACAATAGTATGATCAAGTTTATGATGGCATGTCACTCCAGAAATTATCTTTGTTATCGTTTACCTGCTCGGGACGAGCAGAAACTAAGCTTGGGGATGCTGATACGTCTCCGACGTATCGATAATTTCTTATGTTCCATGCCACATTATTGATGATATCTACATGTTTTATGCATACTTTATGTCATTATTATGCATTTTCCGGAACTAACCTATTGACGAGATGCCGAAGGGCCGATTCTTGTTTTTCTGCTGTTTTTGGTTTCAGAAATCCTAGTAAAGAAATATTCTCAGAATCGGACGAAATCAACGCCGAAGATCTTAGAATCCCCGGAAGCATCCAGAACACACGAGAGAGGCCAGAGGGGGGCCACAGGCCCACCAGACCATAGGCCGGCGCGGTCAAGGGGGGGCCCGCGCCCCCCTATGGTGTCGTCGCCTCGTTGACCTTCTGACGCCGCCTCTTCGCCTATTTAAGGGTCCTCGACCTAAAACTTCGATACGGAAAAGCCACGGTACGAGAAACCTTCCAGAGCCGCCGCCATCGCGAAGCCAAGATCTGGGGGACAGGAGTCTTTGTTCCGGCACGCCGCCGGGACGGGGAAGTGCCCCCGGAAGGCTCCTCCATCAACACCACCACCATCTTCATCAACGCTGCTATCTCCCATGAGGAGGGAGTAGTTCTCCGTCGAGGCTCAGGGCTGTACCGGTAGCTATGTGGTTAATCTCTCTCCTATGTACTTCAATACAATGATCTCATGAGCTGCCTTACATGATTGAGATTCATATGAGTTTTGTATCACAATTCATCTATGTGCTACTCTAGTGATGTTATTAAAGTACTCTATTCCTCCTACATGATGTAAAGTGGACAGTGTGTGCATCATGTAGTACTTGGCGTAGTTTATGATCGTGATCTCTTGTAGATTGTGAAGTTAACTATTACTATGATGGTATTGATGCGATCTATTCCTCCTTTCATAGTGTGAAGGTTACGGTGTGCATGCTATGTTAGTACTTGGTTTGGTTGTGTTGATCTATCTTGCACTCTAAGGTTATTTAAATATGAACATTGAATTGTGGAGCTTGTTAACTCCGGCATTGAGGGTTCGTGTATGATACGTCCAAAACGTATCTACTTTCCCGAACACTTTTGCTATTGTTTTGCCTCTAATTTGTGTATTTTGGATACAACTAACACGGACTAACGCTGTTTTCAGCAGAACTGTTCTGGTGTCTCGTTTTTGTGCAGAAATCCAACTTTCGGGAAAATCCTCGGAATTTATGCAGAAGGCCCTATTTTCCCAGAATACTGATGGAGCCAGAAGGACAAGTAAGGTGGAGGCCCGAGGGCCCCACACCATAAGGCGGCGCGGCCTAGGGGGGCCCGCGCGGCCCTATGGTGTGGCCCCCTCTGCCGGCCTCCGACGCCCTCCTTCGGACTATATAATGCCTTCGACCTAAAAACGCATGAGGAGAAGTCGAAGTCGCCAGAAAGCCTCCAGAACGCCGCCACATCGCGAAACTCCGTCGCGGGAGCCAGAAGTCTCCGTTCTGGCACTCCGCCGGGACGGGGAATTGGAGGAGATCATCGCCATCATCACCACCGACGCCTCTCCATCAACCAGCCATGCTTTCCCCATCCATGTGTGAGTAATTCCCCCGCTGTAGGCCGAAGGGGATGGTAGGGATTGGATGAGATTGGTCATGTAATAGCATAAGATTGTTAGGGCATAGTGCCTAGTGTCCGTAATTGGTACTTTGATGATATTGTTGCAACTTGCTATGCTTAATGCTTGTCACTAGGGCCCGAGTGCCATGATCTCAGATCTGAACATGTTATTGTTTCATCATGATATTCATTGTTTATTGATCTTACCTGCAAGTTGTATACACATGTCGCTGTCCGGAACCAATGGCCCCGAAGTGACAGAAATCGGGACAACCGGAGGGGATGGTAGTGACGTGAGGATCACATGTGTTCATGGAGTGTTAATGCTTTGCTCCGGTACTCTATTAAAAGGAGTACCTTAATATCCAGTAGTTTCCCTTGAGGCCCGGCTGCCACCGGATGGTAGGACAAAAGATGTTGTGCAAGTTTCTCATTGCGAGCACGTACGACTATAATTGGAACACATGCCTATTGATTGCTTTGTACTTGGACACCGTATTATTATTATCTGCAAATGCTCTGCTATGATTGTTACATGAGTTTCTCTCATCCATGCAACGCCCGTCATCCGTCCCCGTGCCTACAGTATTTTAATCCTGCTGTTTACTATAATCACTACTGCTGTCTCTGTTACTCTGCTGTTATTTCACTCTTTATTCTTGCTATAAAACTGTTACTACTGATAAACTCTTGCAAGCAAGTCTGTTTCCAGGTGCAGCTGAATTGACAACTCCGCTGTTAAGGCTTCCAAGTGTTCTTTGTCTCCCCTTGTGTCGAATCAATAAATTGGGTTATACTACCCTCGAAGACTGCTGCGATCCCCTATACTTGTGGGTCATCAAGACTGTTTTCTGGCGCCGTTGCTGGGGAGCATAGCTTTATTTGGAAGTTCACTTGGATTGATATTGTTCGCTGCAAATTCTCCATCATGGGTAAAGCTCGCGATTCTAAAGTCGCCATATTACCATCCACTACAAGAAAAGGTACAACTCTGAGTACCTCTGCTACACTTGATTCACCATCTGTGCTAAGTCAACTTGTTTCACCGCCACAAGCTGGTACGTCTGCTGAATCTGAAAACTCTCATAATATTGATAATGTTTCTGCTGTGCTTGATGATAGTGGTTCACTAGGATCCTTTCTAGATGCTACAATTGCTAGGTCTAGACAAATTGAAAATGCTGAAACTCCTGATGAAAATGCCACTACACCTGTTAGTTCACCTGAACTTGATTATTCTAGTGATGATCCTGATGAAGATTATGTGGAGCTTAATGATGATTTTATTGATAAATGCAATTCTATTACTGATGCAAGAAACATTAAAAAGTTTCTCGCACAATATACTGTTAGACATAAGCTATCTCCTAATCCTGAATTTGCCACATCTCCTATATGCATTAAGGATAAAGATTATGATTTTTCTCTTGATCTATCTCATATAGCTATTGTAGAGAAAACACCCTTTTGTGGTACTGAAAAAGAAAGTGCTGTAGAACACATGATTGAACTTTCTTCTATGAGTAGCTTGTTTTCTGATGATATCAAGATGCGTACTTACTTTGTCGCTAAATTTTTTCCTTTCTCATTAAAGGATGATGCTAAAACTTGGTATAATAATTTGTCTCCTGGTTCTATTAAAAATCCAACTGAGTTGCGTGATGTTTTCTTTCGAAAATACTTTCCTGCTAGTGCTCAACATGCTGCTTTACAGAGAATTTACAGATTTGATCAGGGAGATGAAGAGAAATTGCCTGCGGCATGGGCAAGATTTTGTTCTCTTATCAGAGCTCGACTTGGACATGATTTAGAAAAGAATGATCTACTTGATATATTTTATAGTGGACTAACCATTGAATCTAGAGCATATTTGGATAGTTGTGCTGGTTGTGTTTTCAGGAAAAGGACTCCAGATGAAGCTGAAGATTTATTGGCTAGAATAAGCCGGAATCATGATGATTGGGAAACACCTGAACCAACTCCAACGCTAATATTGAAGAAGAGGGGTTTAATTGAATTGAATGATGAAGATATGCGGGAAGCTAAGAAGTCTCTCAAGGAGAAAGGTATTAAATCCGAAGATGTGAAGAATCTACCTCCCATAGAAGATATATGTGAGATAATTCCCCCTTCACCCATGATTGAGGTAAACTCCCTTCAACGCTTTACTAGGGAAGATATTCCGTATTCAAA
Organism: Lolium perenne; assembly: GCF_019359855.2. NCBI lineage: Eukaryota > Viridiplantae > Streptophyta > Magnoliopsida > Poales > Poaceae > Lolium > Lolium perenne. The sequence goes on from NC_067245.2 coordinate 48,133,812, forward strand.
ACCTCCTGCGCAATGCTTAGATGAGTTTGATAATTATATTGTTAAGCAAGAAAATTTTAATATGAGAGTAGAGAATCATCTAATGGAAAATTACCAAGCTATTAGCAATTTGCATGATATTGTGGAGAGAACCTCCAATGATGTTAAGGTGCTTGTTAAACATTTTCAAATGATTCAAACTCAAATTGATCAACTCACTAAAGTGCAAAATGATTTGCTAAATAATAATTCTAAAGAGAAACATGCTTATGAAGTAACAACTAGAGGTGGTGTCTCTACCCAGGATCCTCCATATCCTGAAGGGCATCCCAAAAGAATTGAACAAGATTCTCAACGCATTGAACCTAGTGCTCATTCTAAGAAGAAAAAGAAGAAGAAACATAAAAATGTTGTAGAATCCTCTGAACCTGTTAATGATCCTAATAGTATTTCTATTTCCGATGCTGAAACTGAAAGTGGTAATGAACATAATAATGATAATGATAATGATAAGAATGATGCTTCTGATAAAGAAGAGGTAGAAGATGAACCTGAAAAGCATGCTAAAAATAAAAAGTATACTAAAGAAGATTTTATTGCTAAGAAACATGGTAATGAAAGAGAACCTTGGGTGCAAAAGCAAATGCCTTTTCCTGCTAAGAAATTAAAATCAAAGGAAGAAGAACACTATAATAAATTTTGTGATTGGATGAAACCTTTATTCTTGCAAATCCCTTTGACTGATGCTATTAAATTGCCTCCTTATTCAAAGTATATGAAAGATATTGTTACTAACAAAAGGAAAATCCCCAATGAGGAAATTTCCACTATGCTTGCTAATTACTCTTTCAATGGCAAAGTGCCAAAGAAGTTGGGCGACCCAGGTATACCTACTATTCCTTGTTCTATCAAGAATAATTATGTTAAAACTGCTCTATGTGACTTGGGAGCCGGTGTTAGTGTTATGCTTTTTTCTCTTTATAAGAGACTTTATCTAGATAAGTTGATACCTACTGATATATCTTTGCAAATGGCTGATAAATCTACTGCTATTCCTGTTGGTATATGTGAGGATGTTCCTGTTCAAGTTACTACTAACTGCTTGATATTAACTGATTTTGTTGTGTTGGAAATGCCTGAAGATGATAATATGTCTATTATTCTTGGGAGACCTTTTCTTAACACCGCAGGGGCTGTTATTGATTGCAATAAAGGAAAGGTTACTTTTAATGTTGATGATAAGGAGCATACTGTCTATTTCCCAAAGAAGATTGATAAAGTATGTGGAGTCAATACTATTACTAATGTGAGAACTATCAAAGTTGGAACTATCGATTGTCCTATATATGAGCCTAAAGAAGGTTATCAAAATCTTATGATTGGATCCATATCGATACAATTCAAGGTAACATGATTGATTTGAGGTTTATTTCTTCTTATGTTATGTAAAAATTATTCGGTGGCAAGACTTGATCAACCTTGTTAACGAATACTTTTTATATGCATAGAGGAGGTAAACAACATCTCTTTCTTCCTCCACTTGTCTTATTTGCTGTAGCACTTTTGATTTGAAAAGTTCCTTAGTTAATTAGAGTTTTCAAAATATTTCCTGGCCAGTAATAATAAACTTAATACCCAGAAATGTGCATTTTTCAAAGTTTTAAAAAATTCACAAAAATTATACCGTTGGTCCTATTTTTCGAAGAGGCACCTGGGAGCACCAGAGGATGACCTGTGGGGCACCCCAGGGTGCCACACCACCAGCCGGCGCGGCCAAGGAGGGGGGCGCGCCACCCTGTGGTGTGGGCCCCTCCTTGCCCCACTACTTCATCTCTTTCTCCCAGCATCTTCTCTCTCCCGAAAAAACTCGAACCAGCTTTCTCTCACTCGCGTTTTTGCTCAAGAGCTCAGGATTTTTCGATCTCTTTGCTCAGCCCAGATTTCTGTCTGAAATTTGGCACATTTGCTCTCCGGTATGTGACTCCTCCGCCTATCCAAGTAGAATTTTGTTTGGTTGAGTATATCTTGAATATTTTGCTGCTGTAGGTAACATGTTTAGTGAGCTTGCATGCTTGTTCTAAGTTGTATAAACTAGTTTTGATGCATGATTAGTACTCTAGCAAGTTCCTATAGTAGTTCCCCTTGATTATATGTCACCAAATCAAATTTTATATTGTTTGTTGAAAATTTCAGAAAATGGAGTGGAATAGATATCAACTTAACCAACAAGAATTGGAGGTCCAACAAGTCATGAGAGTGAACCGTGAAGAGGGAGTATACCCCTCTTACTACCCGTGCGCGGATTTCATGAGAAGCGCGGGAATATTGGAAGATGTTCAGAGTCTAATTTCTCGTGCAGGGCTGAGTGATTTTGTTGAAGGAGAGCCAAGCCAATATGCGAAATTAACTATGTCTGTTGTGCAGGACTTTAAGTTCAATTGGTCGCGATCTAACCCCATGGTTCAATATAAGATTTATAATAAAACTGTCAACTTGCCATTCAGTGATTTTTGTGCAGCAATTAGAGTACCGCAATGGGGGTCATGCGAGAAGATAAGGGGATCGCCGCAAGAACTCTTAAGCCTCTTCAAGATGATTTGCTATGGAAGGAGTTTCTCAGAGGATAGTGGTAAAATCACTAGCATTCAGCTCCCGGCTATCCGCTACTTTGCCTATTTCATTACTAAATGCGTTCTTGCTAGAAGGATTGGTGGTAAACTATCTATCCCGGATTTAGCTTTTCTAGCTGCGGCACTGCAAGGTAGTAGGACTTATAATTTGGGAGCATTGATAGCTTATAGACTTGCTACTAACCGTGAGAAAGGTGGAATTTGTGGAGGTCTCATCGCCTCTCGTTTACTAGCTTTGCATAATGTAGAACCTCATCATCTTGACATTTCACTTTCCATAGAAAAACTTGACATAGTCTCTATGATTAGACATGAATTTGTTTCTGACTCCTCCAACTTGGGTAACCTGTTTTACAAGATGACATTTTATAAGAAAGTCTGGAGAATAACTAAGAAAACTGAGAAACTAGTAAGATTGCCTGCGCCTGTTCTGTTTAACCTTGATTCCAGGGAAGATTGGTCGGTCACAGAAGGTGCACTGAATGCACACATAGAGGGAGGAGGCCATCATGCAAGGGACAACATGGAGGAGACCGAGGAACACCTCGACTCATCATCCGATGCAACAAGTTCCTCGCATCAACATGTTGGGCATGTGGAGCCTCCACGCTTTTCTTCTGCACAGGAACTTTACTATGACTACGCCATGAATTATCCACCGGCGAGGAACAACGAACCTCGTTGGGGTTGAACTCCACTTAGGCCAAAAGCCTAAGCTTGGGGGGAGGTATACCAGCATCACTCATTCTTTGCATATTATGATTGCTGGATACTTGTACATACTTGTTTTGTTTGTTTGAGTGGTTTTCTAATGAGAGGAAGATGATATTTGGGGAAGTGCTGCCTGAAAACAGATTCTGGACTGTTACCGTAAAAATTCTCAAAAATATCCAGAACAGCATTTTGCGAATCCAATTTTTGTGCATGTTCCCCAGGTTGTTATCTAACTTTCATTAGTTGAACACTTTTCGATTTGAGCAGTGGAAGAATTTATTAAAAATCGGGTACTGTACTGCTGTCAAGTTTGACGAATTTCTGCTGCTTTGTGTTTATGTGAGTTTTCTAGTTTGCTATTTCTTGTTTTTGCTTTGTTTCTTTCCCAAAACACAAAAATACCAAAAATATTTCTGTTATTTCTCTTCACCATTTGTTTGCTTTGGTTTCTTGCATTTGTTTCGCTTTATTTGCTATTGCTAGTTTGCTACAAGAAAACCCAAAAAGATTTTGCTTTGTTTGCTTGTTTCCTTTTGTTCTTGTTTCCAATTCGAAAACACCAAAAATATTTGCTGTTCTTCTTTGGTTTGTAAAGTTCATCTTGAGTTCAATGGTCTTCGGTGGCTGGAGCGTGGTTTTCATTTCATATTATCCAAGGTACACAAGTGAAAAGCAATAATGACGATCTACGACAATTGGATTGTGGTGAGAGGCTGGTATGAACTCTATTTGTTTTCATTTTTGTACATATACTCATCCATGTGAGCATGCTTAGTTGGTTCATGTGAGGTATATGTTATTTGAGAAAGTCTAGTAGTTCATGATCTCTCATGTTTAACTCCAATTTATTAATATGAGTAGCATGTCTTGGATGTTTGCTTGCATTGTTTTATTCATAAGTAAGTATGGCATTGCGGTATCCTCCTCTGAAGAATTCATTTATATCGACTTGGCACATGCTCACGCATGCATATGACTGAACAAAAAGTCAATTAAGCCTCGATGATCTATATTGCTTCAGAGTTCTTGTATCACTTTTATGCTTCCGTTAATTTATTTTGCCGCAAGCATGATTATGACAGTTACTGCTCTCTTGATTTGTCGCTCCCTAGTCTCTTGCTAGCCTTCACTTGTACTGAGCGGGAACGCTGCTCGTGCTTCCAAACACCTGAAAACCAAGTTGTTCCAAAGTGTCCACCATAAATACCTATGCATGGCATTTCATACCATTCCAAGTAAATTCTCATGCGCTACCTTTAAAACCTTCAAAATGCTTCTCATTTTGTGTTTATGTTTCATAGCTCATGAGGAAGTATGTGGTGTTTAGCTTTCAACCTTGTCATTTACTTTTGACGGACTCTCATATGGACTAGTGGCACATCCGCTTATCCAATAATTTTGCAAAAAGAGCTGGCAATGGGATTCCCAGTCCCGAATTAATTAACTTAAATAGACACTCCTCCATGGTTTGTGATTGATGGACGGCACCCGAAGGATTCGGTTAGCCATGGCTTGTGTAAGCAAAGGTTGGGGGGAGTGTCATCATCATAATAAAACTAAAATAAAAAGGCACTCCTTCATGGTATGAGATTGTTGGCAGGCACCCGAGGATTCGGTTAGCCATGGTTTGTGTAAGAAAGGTTGGAAGGAGTGCCACATAAATATGCAAATAATTCATGGGAGCCGCTCTTGAAAGTCCGGTTGGCGAGGTAGTTAGTGTACCCATTACCATTCGTTGACAACAACAAACACCTCTCAAAATAATTTTACTCCTGATTTCAAAAATGAAAAGCTCTAGCGCATGTTAATCCCTGCTTCCCTCTGCGAAGGGTCAATCTTTTACTTTTATGTTGTGTCTCCATTATTTCTTTGAGCACTATCTTGAGAGCACAACTGTCATTCTTAGTATAATATGCTTGTCTCAAAATATGATTGATTGTGGTATAACTTTGATGCTTTTATCTTTGACAATCACTACTTCTAGTCTTTCCATGAACTCCAGAGGTGCCTGGGCATTTATGTTTTGCTGATCAAATACGGGCAAGCGAGATACCACTTTATCATACTCTCTTATGAACATTGCAATCCTGCTTATATACATGATTCATGAAGCTTATTATTAATTGTTGGTACTTCTCCATGATTGACATAGCTGTTTGATGATATTATTTGCATGTATCTCATTATGAACTGCTTAAGTATTAGCCATAGCATGAGAATATATACATCATATGAGCAAATGTGTTCGTGAAAGTTCTTTTATCGCTCAGTTGTTAACTGAATTGCTTGAGGACAAGCAATAAGCTAAGCTTGGGGGAAGTTGATACGTCCAAAACGTATCTACTTTCCCGAACACTTTTGCTATTGTTTTGCCTCTAATTTGTGTATTTTGGATACAACTAACACGGACTAACGCTGTTTTCAGCAGAACTGTTCTGATGTCTCGTTTTTGTGCAGAAATCCAACTTTCGGGAAAATCCTCGGAATTTATGCAGAAGGCCCTATTTTCCCAGAATACTGATGGAGCCAGAAGGACAAGTAAGGTGGAGGCCCGAGGGCCCCACACCATAAGGCGGTGCGGCCTAGGGGGGGCCCGCGCGGCCCTATGGTGTGGCCCCCTCTGCCGGCCTCCGACGCCCTCCTTCGGACTATATAATGCCTTCGACCTAAAAACGCACGAGGAGAAGTCGAAGTCGCCAGAAAGCCTCCAGAACGCCGCCACATCGCGAAACTCCATCGCGGGAGCCAGAAGTCTCCGTTCTGGCACTCCACCGGGACGGGGAATTGGAGGAGATCATCGCCATCATCACCACCGACGCCTCTCCATCAACCAGCCATGCTTTCCCCATCCATGTGTGAGTAATTCCCCCGCTGTAGGCCGAAGGGGATGGTAGGGATTGGATGAGATTGGTCATGTAATAGCATAAGATTGTTAGGGCATAGTGCCTAGTGTCCGTAATTGGTACTTTGATGATATTGTTGCAACTTGCTATGCTTAATGCTTGTCACTAGGGCCCGAGTGCCATGATCTCAGATCTGAACATGTTATTGTTTCATCATGATATTCATTGTTTATTGATCTTACCTGCAAGTTGTATACACATGTCGCTGTCCGGAACCAATGGCCCCGAAGTGACAGAAATCGGGACAACCGGAGGGGATGGTAGTGACGTGAGGATCACATGTGTTCACGGAGTGTTAATGCTTTGCTCCGGTACTCTATTAAAAGGAGTACCTTAATATCCAGTAGTTTCCCTTGAGGCCCGGCTGCCACCGGCTGGTAGGACAAAAGATGTTGTGCAAGTTTCTCATTGCGAGCACGTACGACTATAATTGGAACACATGCCTATTGATTGCTTTGTACTTGGACACCGTATTATTATTATCTGCAAATGCCCTGCTATGATTGTTACATGAGTTTCTCTCATCCATGCAACGCCCGTCATCCGTCCCCGTGCCTACAGTATTTTAATCCTGCTGTTTACTATAATCACTACTGCTGTCTCTGTTACTTTCTCGCTTTGTTATTTCACTCGCTCTTGCTATAAAGCTGTTACCTCTTGATAAACTCTTGCGAGCAAGTCTGTTTCCAGGTGCAGCTGAATTGACAACTCCGCTGTTAAGGCTTCCAAGTGTTCTTTGTCTCCCCTTGTGTCGAATCAATAAATTGGGTTATACTACCCTCGAAGACTGCTGCGATCCCCTATACTTGTGGGTCATCAGTGTAATCCTACGCAATGGTGTTCATCATCCAACAAGAGTGTAGAGTATGCATTTATCTATTCTGTTATGTGATCAATGTTGAGAGTGTCCACTAGTGAAAGTATGATCCCTAGGCCTTGTTCCTAAATACTGCTATCGCTGCTTGTTTACTGTTTTATTGCGTTACTACTGCTTGTTTACTGTCCTGGGCAAAGCACTTTTCTGGTGCCGTTGCTACTACTTATTTATACCACCTGTATTTCACTATCTCTTCGCCGAACTAGTGCACCTATTAGGTGTGTTGGGGACACAAGAGACTTCTTGCTTTGTGGTTGCAGGGTTGCATGAGAGGGATATCTTTGACCTCTTCCTCCCTGAGTTCGATAAACCTTGGGTGATCCACTTAAGGGAAACTTGCTGCTGTTCTACAAACCTCTGCTCTTGGAGGCCCAACACTGTCTACAGGAAAAGGAGGGGGCGTAGACATCATGGACCCCGGTCCATTCTTTTACATCGAATACAATCTACTGCAATACTCGTTCTACTGTTCTCTGCAAACATCATCATCCACACTATACATCTAATCCTTTGTTACAGCAAGCCGGTGAGATTGACAACCTCACTGTCACGTTGGGGCAAAGTACTTTGGTTGTGTTGTGCAGGTTCCACGTTGGCGCCGGAATCCCTGGTGTTGTGCCGCACTACACTCCGCCGCCATCAACCTTCAACGTGCTTCTTGGCTCCTACTGGTTCGATAAACCTTGGTTTCTTACTGAGGGAAAACTTGCCACTGTACGCATCACACCTTCCTCTTGGGGTTCCCAACGGACGCGTGTTGTACGCGTATCAAGCTCTTTTTCTGGCGCCGTTGCCGGGGAGATCAAGACACGCTGCAAGGGGTGTCTCCACTTCCAATCTCTTTACTTTGTTTTTGTCTTGCTTTATTTTATTTACTACTTTGTTTGCTGCACTAAATCAAAACACAAAAAAATTAGTTGCTAGTTTTACTTTATTTGCTATCTTGTTTGCCATATTAAAAACACAAAAAAATTTAGTTACTTGCATTTACTTTATCTAGTTTGCTTTATTTACTATTGCTAAAATGGGTACTCCTGAAAATACTAAGTTGTGTGACTTCACAACCACAAATAATAATGATTTCTTATGCACACCTACTGCTCCACCTGCTACTACAGCAGAATTCTTTGAAATTAAACCTGCTTTACTAAATCTTGTTATGAGAGAGCAATTTTCTGGTGTTAGTTCTGATGATGCTGCTGCCCATCTTAATAATTTTGTTGAACTATGTGAAATGCAAAAGTATAAGGATGTAGATGGTGACATTATAAAATTAAAATTGTTTCCTTTCTCATTAAGAGGAAGAGCTAAAGATTGGTTGCTATCTCTGCCTAAGAATAGTATTGATTCATGGACCAAATGCAAGGATGCTTTTATTGGTAGATATTATCCTCCTGCTAAAATTATATCTTTGAGAAGTAGCATAATGAATTTTAAGCAATTGGATACTGAGCATGTTGCCCAAGCATGGGAAAGAATGAAATCTTTGGTTAAAAATTGCCCAACCCATGGACTGACTATTTGGATGATCATCTAAACCTTTTATGCAGGACTGAATTTTTCTTCACGGAACCTATTGGATTCAGCTGCTGGAGGTACTTTTATGTCCATCACTCTAGGCGCCGCAACAAAGCTTCTTGATAATATGATGATTAATTACTCTGAATGGCACACAGAAAGAGCTCCACAAGGTAAGAAGGTAAATTCTGTCGAAGAAACCTCTTCCTTGAGTGATAAGATTGATGCTATTATGTCTATGCTTGTGAATGGTAGGACTAATATTGATCCTAATAATGTTCTGTTAGCTTCATTGGTTGCTCAAGAAGAACATGTTGATGTGAATTTCATTAAAAATAGTAATTACAATAACTCTAGGCCATATCCTGCTAATGGTAACTCTTATGGTAGATATGTTTCACCTAATGAGGAAAAGATGTTAGAAATTGAAAGGTCTACCAAGAGCTTTATGCAATCACAATATGAGCAAAATAAATTGTTTACTAAAACTATGAATGAACAATCTACCTTGTTGAAACATATAGGAAATCAACTTGAAAATCTGAATATGGAGATCTCTGGGTTGCAAACTAATTTGCAAATGCTGAAAACCGAATCTCATACATGTCTGCGTCACAATCTTCGTTAATTAATAAAATGACTGCTAAACCTGAGGATATTGATAATAAAATTGTTACTACAGCAAATGCCATCCAAGTTAGAATTAATGAGAATATAAGATTGATGGCCGAACTGCGTGCTAGGTGGGAGAAAGAAGAAAATGATAAAGAAGATAATATAGCTAAAGTTTGGACTATTACCACCACTAGTAATGCTAATGCTCCACATGTTGCTGCACCTCCTACTATTAATGGTAAAATAATCGGTGTTGGCAATGTTTCCACTTCTAATGCAAAGCGTGAAAAACTGCCTGAAACTGCTTGTGATAAAACTGCTGAAATTTTTTCTAATGTTGGGGATAATGATCCCATTGCTTTAGATTATAATGGTTTGGACTTTGATGATTATCACATCTCTGAAGTTATAAAGTTCTTACAAAAACTTGCTAAGAGTCGTAATGCTAGTGCTATAAATTTGGCCTTTACAAAACATATTACAAATGCTCTCATAAAAGCTAGAGAAGAGAAATTAGAACGCGAAGCTTCTATTCCTAGGAAGTTAGAGGATGGTTGGGAGCCCATCATTAAGATGAAGATCAATGACTTTGATTGTAATGTTTTATGTGATCTTGGCGCAAGTATTTCCGTTATGCCTAGGAAAATCTATAACATGCTTGACTTGTCACCATTGAAAAATTGTTATTTGGATGTTAATCTTGCTGATAACTCTACAAAGAAATCTTTGGGGAGAGTTGATAATGTTCGTATTACTGTTAACAATAACCTTGTCCCCGTTGATTTTGTTGTCTTGGATATTGAATGCAATGCATCTTGTCCCATTATATTGGGAAGACCTTTTCTTCGAACTGTTGGTGCTATTATTGATATGAAGGAAGGTAATATTAAATATCAATTTCCTCTCAAGAAAGGTATGGAACACTTCCCTAGAAAGAGAATGAAGTTACCTTTTGATTCTATCATTAGAACAAATTATGATGTTGATGCTTCGTCTCTTGATGTTACTTGATACACACTTTCTGCGCCTAGCTGAAAGGCGTTAAAGAAAAGCGCTTATGGGAGACAACCCATGATTTTACTACAGCACTTTTATTTTATATTTGAGTCTTGGAAGTTTTTACTACTGTAGCAAACTCTCCTTATCTTAGTTTTGTTGCATTGTTGTGCCAAGTAAAGTCTTTGATAGTAAGGTTCATACTAGATTTGGATTACTGCACAGAAACAGATTTCTTGCCGTCACGAATCTGGGCTGAATTATCTGTAGGTAACTCAGAAAATTCTGCCAATTTACGTGAGTGATCCCCAGATATGCACGCAACTTTCATTCAATTTTAGAATTTTCATTTGAGCAAGTCTGGTGCCTCTTACAAATTCATCTTTACGGACTGTTCTGTTTTGACAGATTCTGCCTTTTATTTCGCATTGCCTGTTTTGCTATGCTTGATGGATTTTTCTATTCCATTAACTTTCAGTAGCTTTGTGCAATGTCCAGAAGTGTTAAGAATGATTATGTCACCTCTGAACATGCGAATTTTGATTGTGCACTAACCCTCTAATGAGTTGTTTTAAGTTTGGTGTGGAGGAAGTTTTCAAGGATCAAGAGAGGAGGATGATACAATATGATCAAGGAGAGTGAAAGCTCTAAGCTTGGGGATGCCCCGGTGGTTCACCCCTGCATATTTCAAGAAGACTCAAGCGTCTAAGCTTGGGGATGCCCAAGGCATCCCCTTCTTCATCGACAACATTATCAGGTTCCTCTAGTGAAACTATATTTTTATTCCATCACATCTTATGTACTTTGCTTGGAGCGTCTGTTTGTTTTTGTTTTTGTTTTGTTTGAATAAAGTTGGATCCTAGCATTCATTGTGTGGGAGAGAGACACGCTCCGCTGTTGCATATGGACAAATATGTCCTTAGGCTTTACTCATAATATTCATGGCGAAGGTTGAAACTGTTTCGTTAAATTGTTATATGGTTGGAAACGGGAAATGCTACATGTGGTAATTGGTAGAATGTCTTGAATAATGTGATACTTGGCAATTGTTGTGCTCATGTTTAAGCTCTTGCATCATATACTTTGCACCTATTAATGAAGAAATACATAGAGCTTGCTAAAATTTGGTTTGCATAATTGGTCTCTCTAAGGTCTAGATATTTTCTAGTAAGGGTCGAACAACATGGAAGACGGTATAGAGTCTTATAATGCTTACAATATGTCTTTTATGTGATTTTTGCTGTACCGGTTCACACTTGTGTTTGTTTCAAACAACCTTGCTAGCCTGAGCCTTGTATCGAGAGGGAATACTTCTCATGCATCCAAATCCTTGAGCCAAACACTATGCCACTTGTGTCCACCATACCTACCTACTACATGGTATTTCTCTGCCATTCCAAAGTAAATTGCTTGAGTGCTACCTTTAAAACAATTCAAAATTTATCACCTCTGATTTGTGTCAATGTTTTATAGCTCATGAGGAAGTATGTGGTGTTTATCTTTCAATCTTGTTGGGCAACTTTCACCAATGTACTAGTGGCTTCATCTGCTTATCCAATAATTTTGCAAAAAGAGCTGGCAATGGGATTCCCAGTCCCAAATTAATTAACCTTCATAATGTTACAAAAATAGACACTCCTCCATGGTATGTGATTGTTGGACGGCACCCGAGGATTCGGTTAGCCATGGCTTGAGAAAGCAAAGGTGGGGAGGAGTGTCATCTAAACAAAACTAAAATAAAAAGGCACTCCTTCATGGTATGAGATTGTTGGCAGGCACCCGAGGATTCAGTTAGCCATGGTTTGTGAAAGCAAGGTTGGAAGGAGTGCCACCCAAAAATAAAAATGTTTCATGGGAGCCGCTCTTTGAAGGTTTGTCTGGCAAGGGGGTTAGAGTGCCCGCTACCTTTCGTTGACAACAACAAACACCTCTCAAAATTTACTTTTATGCTCTCTTTATGTTTTCAAAATAAAAGCTCTAGCACAAATATAGCAATCAATGCTTCCCTCTGCGAAGGGCCTTTCTTTTACTTTTACGTTGAGTCAGTTCACCTATTTCTCTCCATCTCAAGAAGCAAACACTTGTGTGAATTGTGCATTGATTCCTACATACTTGCATATTGCACTTGTTATATTACTTTATGTTGACAATATCCATGAGATATACATGTTACAAGTTGAAAGCAACCGCTGAAACTTAATCTTCCTTTGTGTTGCTTCAATGCCTCTACTATGAATTTATTGCTTTATGAGTTAACTCTTATGCAAGACTTATTGATGCTTATCTTGAAAGTACTATTCATGAAAAGTCTTTGCTATATGATTCAATTGTTTACTCATTATCTTTACCATTGCTTCGAATCGCTGCATTCATTACATGTGCTTACAATAGTATGATCAAGATTATGATGACATGTCACTTCAAAAATTATCTTTGTTATCGTTTACCTACTCGGGACGAGTAGGAACTAAGCTTGGGGATGCTGATACGTCTCCAACGTATCGATAGTTTCTTATGTTTCATGCTACTTTATTGATGATACCTACATGTTTTATACATACTTTATGTCATATTTATGCATTTTCCGGCACTAACCTATTAACGAGATGCCGAAGAGCCAGTTGCTATTTTCTACTGTTTTTGGTTTCAGAAATCCTAGTAAGGAAATATTCTCGGAATTGGACGAAATCAACGCCCAGGATATTATTTTTCCACAAAGCTTCCAGAAGTCCGGAGAGGAAACGGAGTGGGGCGACGAGGCCGCCACACACCAGGGCGGCGCGGCCCAGGCCCTGGCCGCGTCGGCCTGTGGTGTGGGCCCCTCGTGGCGCCCCCTGACCTACCCTTCCGCCTACATAAGCCTTCGTCGATAATAACTCCAGTACCGAGAGCCACGATACGGAAAACCTTCCAGAGACGCCGCAGCCGCCAATCCCATCTCGGGGGATTCAGGAGATCGCCTCCGGCACCCTGCCGGAGAGGGGAATCATCTCCCGGAGGACTCTTCACCGCCATGGTCGCCTTCGGAGTGATGTGTGAGTAGTTCACCCCTGGACTATGGGTCCATAGCAGTAGCTAGATGGTCGTCTTCTCCTAATTGTGCTATCATTGTTTGATCTTGTGAGCTACCTAACATGATCAAGATCATCTATCTGTAATGCTACATGTTGCGTTTGTTGGGATCCGATAAATAATGAATGCTATGTTATGTTGATTATCAATCTATCATCTATGTGTTGTTTATGATCTTGCATGCTCTCCGTTGCTAGTAGAGGCTCTGGCCAAATTTTTGCTTGTAACTCTAAGAGGGAGTATTTATGCTCGATAGTGGGTTCATTCCTCCATTAAATCTGGGGGAGTGACAGCAACCTCTAAGGTTGTGGATGTGTTGTTGCCACTACGGATAAAACATCAATGCTATGTCTAAGGATATATTTGTTGATTACATTACGCACCATACTTAATGCAATTGTCTATTGTTTGCAACTTAATACTGGAGAGGGCTCGGATGATAACCTGAAGGTGGACTTTTTAGGCATAGATGCATGCTGGATAGCGGTCTATGTACTTTGTCGTAATGCCCAATTAAATCTCACAATACTCATCATAACATGTATGTGCATGGTCATGCCCTCTTTATTTGTCAATTGCCCAACTGAATTTGTTCACCCAACATGCTATTTATCTTATGGGAGAGACACCTCTAGTGAACTGTGGACCCCGGTCCATTCTTTTACATCGAATACAATCTACTGCAATACTCGTTCTACTGTTCTCTGCAAACATCATCATCCACACTATACATCTAATCCTTTGTTACAGCAAGCCGGTGAGATTGACAACCTCACTGTCACGTTGGGGCAAAGTACTTTGGTTGTGTTGTGCAGGTTCCACGTTGGCGCCGGAATCCCTGGTGTTGCGCCGCACTACACTCCGCCGCCATCAACCTTCAACGTGCTTCTTGGCTCCTACTGGTTCGATAAACCTTGGTTTCTTACTGAGGGAAAACTTGCCGCTGTACGCATCACACCTTCCTCTTGGGGTTCCCAACGGACGTGTGTTGTACGCGTATCAGGCCACGGTGCGGTCCTCCTCCAAGACCAGGGCGTCTTCTTCCTGCCGCTCCGGTGCCGCTTACAGATCCGCTGCTCCGTATTCTCTCCGTACGAGAACATATCGAGGGCCAGCGCATGCAGGTCTAGCGGCACCACACGCAGATCGAGCGCCGGAGCATAAAAGATTACCATTTGACCTCAAAGACACTAGTTCTTATCGGGGGTGATAGGAAGAGGGGATTCTCGCGGGGTGGAAGGTGGTGGTAGGGAGCGAGAGGAAGGCATGGGAGGGGCGGCGGTGACACGGGCCATGGAGGGGCGGCGACGCGGGTGGAGAAGTGCGGTGTGCCATGGAAGCAAGTTACGTGAGGAATGAACGAAGCGAGCATGGCGGTGGAGCGCGAGGGCAAAAGGGGAAACTCGGGAAAAATTTGTGCGTGACAAATTTTGAACGTGACATCCCTAAACGTCTTACATTTTAGAAAGGAGGGAGTACACAATAGTTTCAAGTTCAATCACAGAGAAGATCACAAACATGTGACCACCTTTGTTCACTGCTTAGTTTGACCGAGCTGTAAAAGGTGGTCAAATGTGTTATATAGTTGACTCACTACAAGATACGATTCTATTATTTCGTTATTCGTATCCGTTCAGAATTAAGAAAACGTCCCAACCGTGTCTGTATGTTCGCATCCGTATGCTTTACTCCCAAAACACATAAAAAAGTTCAACACAGCCATATAGAGCTCGCAACAGTTCAACATGTGATATAATATTATCAAAATAAAGTTGTGGGTTTGCATGTCAATTTAATATGAAATAAAAGATACTTTATTTGATATAATCATGTGAAAAGAACCTACCAGTACAAGAAAAAGTGAACTCCACTTCACTTACAAACAAACGGTCAGTTCCACAACCCAATATATCCTAACATTTGCCGAACGGGATGAAATCATGTACAAATACATCTGATGTTAAAATGTTGTTCCTACAAATATAACATTTATGTAAGTTTATAATTTAAAAGAAGATTAAAGATATTTATCGTGCAATTTTCCTAAGGAAATTAGTGGCATTGGTGAGTCACATGAGTCCAGACATTGTATGAGTAACGTATAAATTATTTCCACAAGAAAACTAGTACAACAAAAAATGCAAAGAATCAAAAGGTAGTTCAAAAATAAAAATGCCAGACATCAATCTCACGAGCGAACGTAATATAAGACAGCCGAAAAGAATTGATCCCATGTTATACACTCTATTTGAGAGGACTCACAATTGTATTCTAACAAAAGCATATAGGAGTTCCATGTTCACATGCGCAAAGCGTGGACGGGAACTATGACACACTAGGATTCCAAGGCATCAAGAGTGACACCTCCACAAGTCGGTGGTTCACCGCAACTTGGTTTCTTCAATAACCTCTGCATCCATATGCACCCCTGTATCATACAACTATCAATTACGACTCAAGAATACGACCCCTTGAAGATGAGGTCAAGTTGCAACTGAAGACTCCAACTCAAAGGAGATGAGATAAACCCGTGTCTAGATTAGTTGTTTTCCTTTTCCAATGCCATCATAGATAGACAAAGGATGGAATATGAAAGGTACATATTGTATTCACCACAATTTGAGTGATATTTCTGTTTGGAAAAGTTGACCATTTTATAAGCTTCAAAAATATCCAAAATATGTTATTGTACCATGCTACAAGCTAAGCAGTCCATCACCCTCTTGGTCACAACTCCGAGGTGGTCGTAGTTTTCCGAATAAAATTTACCTGAATAAGCTTGTACCCTTCTCCACGTGGTCTGTTCATAATGCTTTGAAACTAAAAGGATGTGATCTATTAAAAATATATACTTGACTAGAAAGGAGCCACTCCATTCTATAAAAAATAGTAAATGGCACATGCTTCGTATGTCGGACCAATTTAGATTTTCAGTATTACTATACAAAACTTATGTTTTAAATATTGTTTAATTTTTTACTACAATTAATATTTTAAGGTTATACCATCAAAATAGATGTGAAAATTGAGACATGGGAGCAAAAACTTAGAACGTTTCTTAATCACTATCAAGTGGAACGTGTGATATCGGTGTTATTATGCTTTTTTTTAATACATCTTTACTATTAAATTGCAATAGGTGACTGCCTGGTGTCACAAACGGGCCAAAAAATATTCTTTAAGCCCATCATCGCTTCGTCCGCCTCCAGCCTGTCAATAAAACCAAACAGGCCCAACATCAGACTATACCCTACGTACTACTGTAGAATTAGCCTTTTCTATAAATAAAAACTACTGTAGAATTAGCCAAGAGGAGTTCCTACCGATGTCGATTCCTGTGAATCAGGAAACATCGTTTCCTTTAATTTTTCACTCGTCGCCAAAGAAAATCTACCAATATATATCCTCTCTTCTCACAGAAACCCCACAAAAATTCCCACCAAATCAATCGGATGACCTTGAAGAAGTTCGCTCCATACCAAAGATTGAATCAAACGTCATTGCCATTGATGATCTCATCGTTTTCACTTCCGGAGTTCCGGATCTCAGCTCCATCTGAAAGCAGCAGAATGCCTGGTCGTCACATGAGCTTCTTTTTTTGCGGGTAATCACATGAGCTTCTGTGGTCGGTGCCGACTACAGCACCGCTGCTCAGGGCTCCGCGGAAGCGACCGTATGTTGATTTAACGATGTCCCTAGCAACAAAGCCAAGGCTTCGCGAAAGCAGGCGTATGTGTCACGGACCGGAAACCCTCGACGACGGGGCTGACAACAAGTGCGTCCATATTCGATGACATATTCACTGCCGACCACTCTTGTCCTCGTCAGGTAGGGTGGCAAGTGGCGTCCGCATCCACTGGCCGGGGGTGCGGCCATGGTGATTCATGGCGAACCTCAGCGAGTTGGCAGCCGCCGCCATCACTGCGTCTAGCGCGCTCGTCGTCGGTATGGCGTAGAGCCTGTTCATTCACTCGACGCGGAAGAAGCAGCTCCTAGCATCCCCGGCGGGTGTTGCTGATATGTGTGCTCGAAGAAGCAGCACCGTGATACGTCTCCAACGTATCTATAATTTCTGATGTTCCATGCTTGTTTTATGACAATACCTACATGTTTTGCTCACACTTTATAATGTTTTTATGCGTTTTCCGGAACTAACCTATTAACAAGATGCCGAAGTGCCAATTCCTGTTTTCTGCTGTTTTTGGTTCCAGAAAGGCTGTTCGGGCAATATTCTCGGAATTCGACGAAACGAAAACCAAACATCATAATTCACCGAGACGGACCAGGACACCGAAGGGGAGTCAGAGGGGAGGCCTGGGGCCCCCACACCATAGGGCCGCGCGGGCAGGCCCCTGGCCACGCCGGCCTATGGGGAGAGCGCCCTGGTGCCCCTCCTGCGCCGCCTCTTCGCCCATATAAGCCCTTTCGACCTAAAAACGCGGGACGAATTGACAAAACTCCAGAAAGACTCCAGGGGCGCCGCCGCCATCGCGGAACTCCAATTCGGGGGACAGAAGTCTCTGTTCCGGCACCCTACCGGGACGGGGAAGTGCCCCCGGAAGCCATCTCCATCGACGCCACCGCCTCCATCATGCTCCGTGAGTAGTTCCCCCATGGACTACGGGTTCTAGAAGTAGCTAGTTGGTACTCTCTCTCCCATGTACTTCAATACAATGATCTCATGAGCTACCTTACATGATTGAGATCCATCTGATGTAATCGGTGTTGTGTTTGTTGGGATCCGATGGATGATACATTATGATTAGTCTATCTATAAAGTTTGTGAAGTTATTGTTGCTGCAATCTTGTTATGCTTAATGCTTGTCACTAGGGCCCGAGTGGCATGATCTTAGATTTAAGCTCTATACTTATTGCTTAGATTGTATCTACAAGTTGTATGCACATGTCTATGTCTGTAACCGAAGGCCCCAAAGTGACAGAAATTGGGACAACTGGAGGGGAAGGCGTAGGTATGAGGATCACATGTTTTCACCAAGTGTTAATGCTTTGCTCCGGTGCTCTATTAAAAGGAGTACCTTAATAGCCAGTAGATTCCCTTGAGGCCCGGCTGCCACCGGCTGGTAGGACAAAAGATGTTGTACAAGTTTCTCATTGCGAGCACGTATGACTATATATGGAAAACATGCCTACATAATTAATAATCTTGATGTTCTGTCTTAATGCTTTCAATCCTATCAATTGTCCAACTGTAATTTGTTCACCCAACACTTGTCACTTGTTATTGGAGAGTTACCACTAGTGTAGATCGCTGGGAACCCCGGTCCATCTCTCATCATCGTATACTCGTTCTATATGTCATTGGAAGTAGTATCAACTATTTTCCGGTGCCATTGCTTACGTATTCTTATCGCTCTTGTGTTCTTTGTTACTACTGCTCTCATATTACTGCTACTTTCACATCACCCCTGTTACTAGTGTTTTTCCAGGTGCAGCTGAATTGACAACTCAGTTGTTAAGGCTTATAAGTATTCTTTACCTCCCCTTGTGTCGAATCAGTAAATTTGGGTTTTACTTCCCTCGAAGACTGTTGTGATCCCCTATATTTCTGGGTTATCAAGACTATTTTCTGGCGCCGTTGCCGGGGAGGCATAGCTCTACTCATAAGTTCACCTGGGGAGTGCACTCTACCTCTCTCTCTGTTTTTATTTTATTTTGTTTTGCTTAGTTTACTTTTGTCTAGTTTACTTGTGCTTAGTTTATTTCTGCCTAGTATTACTTTGCTTAGTTTACTTTTGTCTAGTTTCTTTTTGTCTTGCTTTATTTTTCTCATATACCCAAAAATCCATAAAAATTTGAAAAATAAAAAAATTAAAACTGTTGTTATGGAAGAACGCATAACTATGTTGGAGCTTATTGAATTATATAATAATTATAGAGAATCAAGAACTTGTAGAGTCATGAGTGCTGTGATAGAACAATTGAATACAATTGCTAAAATTTTGCTTAACCGTCATGATATAAATTGTTGCTCTAAAGAGGATACTAAACATCTGAAATTTCAATGTGGCTTTAGTGAAGAAGTTTTAATTGAGAACTATAATTGGAATAACTATATTCATCTTGGGTTCGAAGAGGTAGAACAATTTGTTTTGTTTATGAGAGCCTCTGAGATGGAATCCTTCATGGTTAAAAATTATGAAAC
Organism: Lolium perenne; assembly: GCF_019359855.2. Lineage (NCBI taxonomy): Eukaryota > Viridiplantae > Streptophyta > Magnoliopsida > Poales > Poaceae > Lolium > Lolium perenne. Next base: position 48,153,279 of record NC_067245.2, read on the forward strand.
TTGTGTTGTTTGTAAGGACCTTAAAGATTATGTCTCTTCTATCCTTAATTTTTGCATAGAAAGTTACAGTGATAATCCTTATATTATTGATTATAAAGAGAGACTCATTAATGCACAAGAATGCACTCACAATTTGCAGGAACCTGTGGAAGAAGAAATTGAGGAACCTGAAAGCTCATTGGATGAAAAAGAGGAGGAAATTGATGAACCTGAAAGCTCATTCTATGAAAAAGAAGAGGAGAGTGATGAACAAAAGGAGGAAGAATGGATTAGCTACCCATGCCAACCTTCTAATGAGAGTAACTCTTTATCTCTTGCATTATTTGATTGTCCTCCATGCTAACAAAGGAGGTTGAACGTTATGTTCCTGTGGATTCTCTTGAAATAGTACCTATGAGTAAAACTTGTGAGAATAATTATGCTACTGTTATCTATGATAATCCATGCTACTTTGATAAATCTTATGATAATGATTTGTTTGTGCCTGATGTCGAAATGCATGGTACTAAAGAGTTTTGCTTAGCAAATGTTTATGATAAATCTCTAGATGATGGTCCTATGTTACTTGATAATATTAATTGTACTACTAATGAAAATGGGATTGGAGAGTTCTTGACTTCATGTAGGAGTCCCATATCTCTTGAGATTGATCAATCATCATGTTATATTATTGATAAAAGTGAGTTCGAAAGTTTTAATCCCACTATTTTTGAGCTTGATAAAAATTATGTGTTTATGGATCATGAGAAACATGCTTTATGTGATAGTTATATTGTTGAGTTTGTTCATGAAGCTACTGAAAATTATTATGAGTGAGGAAAATATGGTTGTAGAAATTTGCATGGTACTAAAACACCTCTCTATATGCTTAAAATTTTGAAGTTACTCTTGTTTTATCTTCCTATGCTTGTCACTTTGTTCTTCATGAATTTATTTGTGTACAAGATTCCTATGCATAGGAAGTGGGTTAGACTTAAATGTGTTTTGAATTTGCTTCTTGATGCTCTCTTTTGCTTCAACTCTTATTTCTTGCGAGTGCATCATTAAAACTGCTTAGCCCATCTTAATGGCTATAAAGAAAGCACTTCTTGGGAGATAACCCATGTCTTTATTTTGCTACTGTTTTGTTGTGTCTTGGAAGTTGTTACTACTGTAGCAACCTCTCCTTATATTTATTCTATTGCATTGTTGTGCCAAGTGAAGTCTCTAATAGAAGGTTGATACTAGATTTGGATTTCTGCGCAGAAACAGATTTCTATCTATCACGAATTTGGGCAGTGTTCTCTGTAGGTAACTCAGAAAAATCTACCAATTTACGTGCGTGTTCCTCAGATATGTACGCAACTTTCATTAGTTTTGAGTTTTCTGATTTGAGCAACGGAAGTACCTCATAAAAATTCGTCTTTACTGGCTGTTCTGTTTTGGCAGATTTTGTCTTTGTTTTTTGCATTGTCTCTTGTGGACTTTAAGCAAGACTTTCTACACGTGGAGAGCTGTGATACGTCCCCGACGTATCCATAATTTATGTCGTTCCATGCTTGTTTTATGACAATACTTACATGTTTTGCTTGCACTTTATGATGATTTCATGCATTTTCCGGAACTAACCTATTAACGAGATGCCACAGTGCCAGTTCCTGTTTTCTGCTGTTTTTGGTTCCAGAAAGGCTGTTCGGGCAATATTCTCGGAATTGGACGAAATCAACGCCAAACCTCCTATTTTTCCCGGAAGGCTCCAGAACACCGAAGAAGAGTCGGAGGAGGGCCAGGGGGCCACCACACCACAAGGCGGCGCGGGCCAGACCCTGGCCGCGCCGGCCTAGGGTGAGGCGCCCCCAGGTGCCCCCCTGCGCCGCCTCTTCGCCTATAAAATCCCTTTCGACCTAAAAACACCGTACCAATTGATGAAACTCCAGAAAGACTCCAGGGGCGCCGCCGCCGTCGTGAAACTCCAATTCGGGGGACAGAACTCTATTCCGGCACCCTGCCGGGACGGGGAAGTGCCGCCGGAAGCCATCTCCATAAACGCCACCGCCTCCATCATGCTCCGTGAGTAGTTCCCCCATGGACTACGGGTTCTAGCAGTAGCTAGTTGGTATACTCTCCTCCATGTACTTCAATACAATGATCTCATGAGCTGCCTTACATGATTGAGATTCATCTGATGTAATCGGTGTTGTGTTTGTTGGGATCCGATGGATGATACATTATGATTAGTCTATCTATAAAGTTTGTGAAGTTATTGTTGCTGCAATCTTGTTATGCTTAATGCTTGTCACTAGGGCCCGAGTGGCATGATCTTAGATTTGAGCTCTATAATTATTGCTTAGATTGTATCTACAAGTTGTATGCACATGTCATCGTCCGAACCAATGGCCCCGAAGTGACAGAAATCGGGACAACCGGAGGGGATGGCGGTGATGTGAGGGACACATGTTTTCACGGAGTGTTAATGCTTTGCTCCGGTACTCTATTAAAAGGAGTACCTTAATATCCAGTAGTTTCCCTTGAGGCCCGGCTGCCACCGGCTGGTAGGACAAAAGATGTTGTGCAAGTTTCTCATTGCGAGCACGTACGACTATAATTGGAAAACATGCCTACATAATTAATAATCTTGATGTTCTGTCTTAATGCTTTAATTCCTATCAATTGCCCAACTGTAATTTGTTCACCCAACACTTGTCACTTATTGGAGAGTTACCACTAGTGTAGATCGCTGGGAACCCCGGTCCATCTCTCATCATCATATACTTGTTCTACATGTCATTGGAAGTAGTATCGACTATTTTCCGGTGCCATTGCTCCTGTGTTATTGCTACTGCTGCTGTGTTACTGTTACTACTGCTCTCATATTACTGCTACTTTCACATCACCCCTGTTGCTAGTGCTTTTTCAGGTGCAGCTGAATTGACAACTCAGTTGTTAAGGCTTATAAGTATTCTTTACCTCCCCTTGTGTCGAATCAATAAATTTGGGTTTTACTTCCCTCGAAGACTATCGCTATCCCCTATACTTGTGGGTCATCAAGACTGTTTTCTGGCGCCGTTGCCGGGGAGGCATAGCTCTACTCATAAGTTCACCTGGGGAGTACACACTACCTCTCTCTCTGTTTTATTTTATTTTGTTTTGCTTAGTTTACTTGTGCTTAGTTTATTTCTGTCTAGTATTACTTTGCTTAGTTTACTTTTGTCTAGTTTATTTTTGTCTTGTTTTATTTTCCTCATATACCCAAAAATCCATAAAAATTTGAAAAACCTAAAAATTAAAAAACTGCTGTTATGGGAGAACCTACAACCTACTTGGAGCTTATAGAATGTTATAATAATTATAGAAAATCAAGAGCTGGTGAAGTAATGAGCGCTATGATAGAAAAAGTGAATACAATTGCTAAAATCTTGCTTAAACGCCATGATATAAACTGTTGCTCTCGACAGGATGCTAAACATCTTAAATTTCAATGTGGCTTTAGTGAGGAATTCTTAATTAAGAACTATAATCGGAATTGCTATATTCATTATGGGTTCGAAGAGGTAGAACAATTTGTCGTATTTATGGGAGCTTCTGAGATCGAATCCTTCATGGTTGAGAATTATGAAACTTGTGTTGTTTGTAAGGACTTTAAAGATTATGTCTCTTCTATCCTTAATTGTTGCATAGAATGCTTCAGTGATAATCCTTATATCATTGACTATAAAGAGAGACTCATTAATGCACAAGAATGCACTCACAATTTGCAGGAACCGGTGGAAGAAGAAATTGATGAACCTGAAAGCTCATTGGATGAAAAAGAGGAGGAAATTGATGAACCTGAAAGCTCATTGGATGAAAAAGAAGAGGAGAGCGACGAACAAAAGGAGGAAGAATGGATTAGCTACCCATGCCAACCTTCTAATGAGAGTAACTCTTTATCTCTTACACTATTTGATTGTCCTCCATGCTTACCGAAAAAGGTTGAATGTTATGTTCCTGTGGATTCTCTTGAAATAGTATCTATGAGTAATACTTGTGAGAATAATTATGCTACTGTTATTTATGATAATCCATGCTACTTTGATAAATCTTATGATAATGCTTTGTTTGTGCCTGATGTCGAAATGCATGGTACTAAAGAATTTTGTTTAGCAAATGTTTATGATAAAGCTCTAGATGATGGTCCTATGTTACTTGAGAATATTAATTGTACTACTAATGAAAATGGGATTGGAGAGTTCTTGACTTATTCTATGAGTCCCATATCTCTTGAGATTGATCAACTACCTTGTTATATTATTAATAAAAGTAAGTTTGAAAGTTTTAAATCCACTATGCTTGAACTTGATAAAAATTATATGTTTGTGGATCATGAAAAGTATGCTGCATGTGATAGTTATATTGTTGAGTTTGTTCATGAAGCTACTGAAAATTATTATGAGAGAGGAAAATATGGTTGTAGAAATTTGCATGGTACTAAAACACCTCTCTATATGCTTAAAATCTCGAAGTTATTCCTGTTTTATCTTCTTATGCTTGTCACTTTGTTCTTCATGAATTTATTTGTGTACAAGATTCCTTTGCATAGGAAGCATGTTAGACTTAAATGTGTTTTGGATTTGCCTCTTGATGCTCTCTTTTGCTTCAAATACTATTTCTTGCGAGTGCATCATTAAAACTGCTGAGCCCATCTTAATGGCTATAAAGAAAGCAACTTCTTGGGAGATAACCCATGTGTTATTTTGCTACAGTACTTTATTTTATATTTGTGTCTTGGAAGTTGTTTACTACTGTAGCAACCCCTCCTTATATTAGTTTTGTGTTTTGTTGTGCCAAGTGAAGCCTCTAATCGAATGTTGATACTAGATTTGGATTTCTGCGCAGAAACAGATTTCTATCTGTCACGAATCTGGGTTGTTTTCTCTGTAGGAAAATCAGAAAAATATGCCAATTTACGTGCGTGTTCCTCAGATATGTACGCAACTTTCATTAGTTTTGAGTTTTCTGATTTGAGCAACGGAAGTATTTTATTAAAATTCGTCTTTACTGGCTGTTCTGTTTTGGCAGATTCTGTCTCTGTTTTTTGCATTGTCTCTTGTGGACTTTAAGCGAGCTTTTCTAGACATAGAGAGCTGTAGCTAATGTTTTATTGAGTTCTTGCAATGTGCCACTACAGGACCAAGGTGGATTCAATTTTTTTGAGTACTAACCCCTCTAATGAAGTTTATGAGAAGTTTGTTGTGAAGGAAGTTTTCAAGGGTCAAGAGAGGAGGATGATATATGATCAAGAAGAGTGAAAAGTCTAAGCTTGGGGATGCCCCCGTGGTTCATCCCTGCATATTTCAAGAAGACTCAAGCGTCTAAGCTTGGGGATGCCCAAGGCATCCCCTTCTTCATCAACTTATCAGGTTCCTCCCCTGAAACTATATTTTTATTCGGTCACATCATATGTGTTTTACTTGGAGCGTCTGTTTGCTTTTATTTTCGTTTTGTTTGTGTTTGAATAAATTCGGATCCTAGCAATCCTTGTTTGGGAGAGAGACACGCTCCGCTTTTTCATATGAACACTTGTTCTTCGTTTTACTTTTAATGTTCAATGATAAAAGTTGGAAGCTACATCACTTATTCTTATTTGGTTGGAAACAGAAAATGCCTCATATGTCTTGGATAATTTGACACTTGGCAATTGTTTTGAGCTTTCAAGTAGATCATGTTTAAGTTTTTTTCATGTAGTTTAAACCTATTAGTGGAGAACTACCGTAAAGCTTGTTGAAATTGGTTGCATAATTGATCTCTCTTAAGGTCTAGATATTTTCTGGTAAAAGTGTTTGAGCAACAAGGAAGACAGTGTAGAGTATTATAATGCTTGCAATATGTTCTTATGTAAGTTTTGCTGTACCGGTTCATACTTGTGTTTGCTTCAAACAACCTTGCTAGCCAAAGCCTTGTACTGAGAGGGAATACTTCTCGTGCATCCAAAAACCTTGAGCCAAAACCTATGCCATTTGTGTCCACCATACCTACCTACTATGTGGTATTTCCTGCCATTCCAAAGTAAATTGCTTGAGTGCTACCTTTAAACAATTCAAAATTTATCACCTCTGATTTGTGTCAATGTTTTATAGCTCATGAGGAAGTATGTGGTGTTTATCTTTCATTCTTGTTGGGCAACTTTCACCAATGGACTAGTGGCTTCATCCGCTTATCCAATAATTTTGCAAAAAGAGCTGGCAATGGGATTCCCAGTCCCAAATTAATTAACAAAAATAGACACTCCTCCATGGTATGTGATTGTTGGACGGCACCCGAAGGATTCGGTTAGCCATGGCTTGTGTAAGCAAAGGTTGGGGGGAGTGTCATCATAATAAAACTAAAATAAAAAGGCACTCCTTCATGGTATGAGATTGTTGGCAGGCACCCGAGGATTCGGTTAGCCATGGTTTGTGAAAGAAAGGTTGGAAGGAGTGCCATCGAAAAACAAAATAAAATGGGAGCCGCTCTTTGAAGGTTTGTCTGGCAAGGGGGTTAGAGTGCCCACTACCATTCGTTGACAACAACAAACACCTCTCAAAACTTTACTTTTATGCTCTCTATATGTTTTCAAAACCAAAGCTCTAGCACAAATATAGCAATCGATGCTTTCCTCTTTGAAGGACCATTCTTCTACTTTATGTTGAGTCAGTTTACCTACTTCCTTCCACCTTAGAAGCAAACACTTGTGTCAACTGTGCATTGATTCTTACATACTTGCATATTTGCATTCATCATATTACTTTATGTTGACAATATCCATGAGATATGCATGCTGAAAGTTGAAAGCAACCGCTGAAACTTATATCTTCCTTTGTGTTGCTTCGATGCCTTTACTTTGAATTTATTGCTTTATGAGTTAACTCTTGTGCAAGACTTTTGATGCTTGTCTTGAAAGTACTCTTTATGAAAAGTTTTGCTATATGTTATCTACTTGTTAGCAACTATAGATCATTGCCTTGAGTCACTTCATTCATTTCATATGCTTTGTAATAGTATGATCAAGGTTATGTAAGTAGCATGTCACTACAGAAATTATTCTTTTTATCGTTTACCTGCTCGGGACGAGCAGGAACTAAGCTTGGGATGCTGATACGTCCCCGACGTATCCATAATTTCTTAGTTCCATGCTTGTTTTATGACAATACTTACATGTTTTGCTTGCACTTTATGATGATTTCATGCATTTTCCGGAACTAACCTATTAACGAGATGCCACGGTGCAGTTCTGTTTCTGCTGTTTTTGGTTCCAGAAAGGCTGTTCGGGCAATATTCTCGGAATTGGACGAAATCAACGCCAAACCTCCTATTTTTCCCGGAAGGCTCCAGAACACCGAAGAAGAGTCGGAGCAGGGCCAGGGGGCCACCACACCACAAGGTGGCGCGGGCCAGACCCTGGCCGCGCCGGCCTAGGGTGAGGCGCCCCCAGGTGCCCCCCTGCGCCGCCTCTTCACCTATAAAATCCCTTTCGACCTAAAAACACCGTACCAATTGACGAAACTCCAGAAAGACTCCAGGGGCGCCGCCGCCGTCGCGAATCTCCAATTCGGGGGACAGAACTCTGTTCCGGCACCCTGCCGGGACGGGGAAGTGCCCCCGGAAGCCATCTCCATCAACGCCACCGCCTCCATCATGCTCCGTGAGTAGTTCCCCCATGGACTACGGGTTCTAGAAGTAGCTAGTTGGTATACTCTCCTCCATGTACTTCAATACAATGATCTCATGAGCTGCCTTACATGATTGAGATTCATCTGATGTAATCGGTGTTGTGTTTGTTGGGATCCGATGGATGATACATTATGATTAGTCTATCTATAAAGTTTGTGAAGTTATTGTTGCTGCAATCTTGTTATGCTTAATGCTTGTCACTAGGGCCCGAGTGGCATGATCTTAGATTTGAGCTCTATAATTATTGCTTAGATTGTATCTACAAGTTGTATGCACATGTCACTGTCCGGAACCAATGGCCCCGAAGTGACAGAAATCGGGACAACCGGAGGGGATGGCGGTGATGTGAGGGACACATGTTTTCACGGAGTGTTAATGCTTTGCTCCGGTACTCTATTAAAAGGAGTACCTTAATATCCAGTAGTTTCCCTTGAGGCCCGGCTGCCACCGGCTGGTAGGACAAAAGATGTTGTGCAAGTTTCTCATTGCGAGCACGTACGACTATAATTGGAAAACATGCCTACATAATTAATAATCTTGATGTTCTGTCTTAATGCTTTAATTCCTATCAATTGCCCAACTGTAATTTGTTCACCCAACACTTGTCACTTATTGGAGAGTTACCACTAGTGTAGATCGCTGGGAACCCCGGTCCATCTCTCATCATCATATACTTGTTCTACATGTCATTGGAAGTAGTATCGACTATTTTCCGGTGCCATTGCTCCTGTGTTATTGCTACTGCTACTGTGTTACTGTTACTACTGCTCTCATATTACTGCTACTTTCACATCACCCCTATTGCTAGTGCTTTTCCAGGTGCAGCTGAATTGACAACTCAGTTGTTAAGGCTTATAAGTATTCTTTACCTCACCTTGTGTCAAATCAATAAATTTGGGTTTTACTTCCCTCGAAGACTATCGCGATCCCCTATACTTGTGGGTCATCAAGCTGTAGCTAATGTTTTATTGAGTTCTTGCAATGTGTCACTACAGGACTAAGGTGGATTAAAGTTTTTTCGAGTACTAACCCCTCTAATGAAGTTTATGAGAAGTTTGGTGTGAAGGAAGTTTTCAAGGGTCAAGAGAGGAGGATGATATATGATCAAGAAGAGTGAAAAGTCAAAGCTTGGGGATGCCCCCGTGGTTCATCCCTGCATATTTCAAGAAGACTCAAGCATCTAAGCTTGGGGATGCCCAAGGCATCCCCTTCTTCATCAACAACTTATCAGGTTCTTCTATTGAAACTATATTTTTATTCGGTCACATCTTATGTGCTTTACTTGGAGCGTCTGTGTGCTTTTATTTTTGTTTATGTTTGAATAAATTCGGATCCTAGCAATCCTTGTGTGGGAGAGAGACACGCTCCGCTTTTTCATATGAACACTTGTTCTTCGTTTTACTTTTAATGTTCAATGACAAAAGTTGGAAGCTACAACACTTATTTTTATTTGGTTGGAAACAGAAAATGCCTCATATTGTCTTGGATAATTTGATACTTGGCAATTGTTTTGAGCTCTCAAGTAGATCATGATTAAGCTCTTGCATCATGTAGTTTAAACCTATTAGTGGAGAACTACTGTAGAGCTTGTTGAAATTGGTTTGCATGATTGGTCTCTCTTAAGGTCTAGATATTTTCTGGTAAAAGTGTTTGAGCAACAAGGAAGACAGTGTAGAGTATTATAATGCTTGCAATATGTTCTTATGTAAGTTTTGCTGTACCGGTTCATACTTGTGTTTGCTTCAAATAACCTTGCTAGCCAAAGCCTTGTAGTGAGAGGGAATGCTTCTCGTGCATCCAAAACCTTGAGCCAAAACCTATGCCATGTGTGTCCACCATACCTACCTACTATGTGGTATTTCCTGTCATTCCAAGTAAATACTTCATGTGCTACCTTTAAACAATTCAAAATTTATCATCTCTTATTTGTGTCAATGTTTTATAGCTCATGAGGAAGTATGTGGTGTTTTATCTTTCAATCTTGTTGGGCAACTTTCACCAATGGACTAGTGGCTTCATCCGCTTATCCAATAATTTTGCAAAAAGAGCTGGCAACGGGGTTCCCAGCCCCAATTAATCAACTTTCATTAATAATTGGCTTCACATGTTTTGCTCTGATTCGTCAGTAAGCAACTTAATTTTGCAAATAGACACTCCTCCATGGTATGTGAAATGTTGGAAGGCACCCGAGGATTCGGTTAGCCATGGCTTGAGAAAGCAAAGGTGGGGAGGAGTGTCGTCTAAATAAAACTAAAATAAAAAGGCACTCCTTCATGGTATGAGATTGTTGGCAGGCACCCGAGGATTCGGTTAGCCATGGTTTGTGAAAGCAAGGTTGGAAGGAGTGTCACCCAAAAATAAAAATAAATTAAACTAAAGTACATGTGAGAGATAACTCATGGGAGCCGCTCTTCGAAGGTCTGTCTGGCAAGGGGGTTAGAGTGCCCACTACCATTCGTTGACAACAACAAACACCTCTCAAAACTTTACTTTTATGCTCTCTATATGATTCCAAAACTTGAAAAGCTCTAGCACATGATTTAATCCCTGCTTCCCTCTGCGAAGGGCCTTTCTTTTACTTTATGTTGAGTCAGTTTACCTACTTCCTTCCATCTTAGAAGCAAACACTTGTGTCAACTGTGCATTGATTCTTACATACTTGTTTATTTGCATTCATCATATTACTTTATGTTGACAATTATCCATGAGATATGCATGTTGAAAGTTGAAAGCAATCGCTGAAACTTATATCTTCCTTTGTGTTGCTTCGATGCCTTTACTTTGAATCTATTGCTTTATGAGTTAACTCTTATGCAAGACTTTTGATGCTTGTCTTGAAAGTACTATTCATGAAAAGTTTTGCTATATGTTATCTATTTGTTAGCAACTATAGATCATTGCTTTGAGTCACTTCATTCATCTCATATGCTTTACAATAGTATGATCAAGGTTATGTAAGTAGCATGTCACTACAGAAATTATTCTTTTTATCGTTTACCTACTCGAGGACGAGTAGGAACTAAGCTTGGGGATGCAGATACGTCTCCAACGTATCTATAATTTCTGATGTTCCATGCTTGTTTTATGATAATACCTACATGTTTTGCTCACACTTTATAATGTTTTTATGCGTTTTCCGGAACTAACCTATTGATACGCGTACAGCACGCGTCCATTGGGAACCCCAAGAGGAAGGTGTGATGCGTACAGTGGCAAGTTTTCCCTCAGCAAGAAACCAAGGTTTATCGAACCAGTAGGAGCCAAGAAGCACGTTGAAGGTTGATGGCGGCGAGATGTAGTGCGGCGCAATGATACGCGTACAACACGCGTCCATTGGGAACCCCAAGAGGAAGGTGTGATGCGTACAGCGGCAAGTTTTCCCTCAGTATGAAACCAAGGTTTATCGAACCAGTAGGAGCCAAGAAGCACGTTGAAGGTTGATGGTGGCGGGATGTAGTGCGGCGCAACACCAGAGATTCCGGCGCCAACGTGGAACCTGCACAACACAACCAAAGTACTTTGCCCCAACGAAACAGTGAGGTTGTCAATCTCACCGGCTTGCTGTAACAAAGGATTAGATGTATAGTGTGGATGATGATTGTTTGCGAAAACGATGAGAACAAGATTGCAAGAGATTGTATTTCAAGATAGAGAATTGGACCGGGGTCCACAGTTCACTAGAGGTGTCTCTCCCATAAGATAAACAGCATGTTGGGTGAACAAATTACAGTTGGGCAATTGACAAATAAAGAGGGCATGACCATGCACATACATATTATGATGAGTATTGTGAGATTTAATTGGGCATTACGACAAAGTACATAGACCGCTATCCAGCATGCATCTATGCCTAAAAAATCCACCTTCAGGTTATCATCCGAACCCCCTCCAGTATTAAGTTGCTAACAACAGACAATTGCATTAAGTATTGCGCGTAATGTAATCAGTAACTACATCCTTGAACATAGCACCAATGTTTTATCCCTAGTGGCAACAGCACATCCATAACCTTAGAGGTTCTTGTCACCCCTCCAGATTCACGGAGACATGAACCCACTATCGAGCATAAATACTCCCTCTTGGAGTTACTAGCATCAACTTGGCCAGAGCATCTACTAATAACGGAGAGCATGCAAGATCATAAACAACACATAGACATAATTTTGATAATCAACATAACAAGTATTCTCTATTCATCGGATCCCAACAAACGCAACATATAGAATTACAGATAGATGATCTTGATCATGTTAGGCAGCTCACAAGATCCGACAATGAAGCACAATGGGGAGAAGACAACCATCTAGCTACTGCTATGGACCCATAGTCCAGGGGTAGACTACTCACACATCACTCCGGAGGCGACCATGGCGGCGTAGAGTCCTCCGGGAGATGATTCCCCTCTCCGGCAGGGTGCCGGAGGCGATCTCTGAATCCCGAGATGGGATTGGCGGCGGCGGCGTCTCTGGAAGGTTTTCCGTATCGTGGCTCTCGGTACTGGGGGTTTCGCGACGGAGGCTTTAAGTAGGCGGAAGGGCAGGTCAGGAGGCGGCACGAGGGGCCCACACCACAGGGCCGCGCGGCGGAAGGGCAGGTCAGGAGGCGGCACGAGGGGCCCACACCACAGGGCCGCGCGGCCAAGGGGGGGGCCGCGCCGCCCTAGGGTGTCGCCACCTCGTGGCCCCACTTCGTCTCCTCTTCGGTCTTCTAGAAGCTTCGTGGCAAAATAGGACCCTGGGCGTTGATTTCGTCCAATTCCGAGAATATTTCGTTACTAGGATTTCTGAAACCAAAAACATAAAACAAAGAATCGGCACTTCGGCATCTTGTTAATAGGTTAGTTCCAGAAAATGCACGAATATGACATAAAGTGTGCATAAAACATGTAGATATCATCAATAATGTGGCATGGAACATAAGAAATTATCGATACGTCGGAGACGTATCAGCATCCCCAAGCTTAGTTCTGCTCGTCCCAAGCAGGTAAAACGATAACAAAGATAATTTCTGGAGTGACATGCCATCATAACCTTGATCATACTATTTGTAAAGCATATGTAGCGAATGCAGCGATCAAAACAATGTATATGACATGAGTAAACAAGTGAATCACATAGCAAAGACTTTTCATGAATAGTTACTTCAAGACAAGCATCAATAAGTCTTGCATAAGAGTTAACTCATAAAGCAATAATTCATAGTAAAAGCATTGAAGCAACACAAAGGAAGATTAAGTTTCAGCGGTTGCTTTCAACTTGTAACATGTATATCTCATGGATATTGTCATCATAGAGTAATATAATGAGTGCAATAAGCAAGTATGTAGGAATCAATGCACAGTTCACACAAGTGTTTGCTTCTTGAGGTGGAGAGAAATAGGTGAACTGACTCAACAATGAAAGTAAAAGAATGGTCCTCCATAGAGGAAAAGCATCGATTGCTATATTTGTGCTAGAGCTTTGATTTTGAAAACATGAAACAATTTTGTCAACGGTAGTAATAAAGCATATGTATCATGTAAATTATATCTTATAAGTTGCAAGCCTCATACATAGTATACTAATAGTGCCCGCACCTTGTCCTAATTAGCTTGGACTACCGGATTATCGCAATGCACATGTTTTAACCAAGTGTCACAAAGGGGTACCTCTATGCCGCCTGTACAAAGGTCTAAGGAGAAAGCTCGCATTGGATTTCTCGCTATTGATTATTCTCAACTTAGACATCCATACCGGGACAACATAGACAACAGATAATGGACTCCTCTTTTATGCATAAGCATGTAACAACAATTAATAATTTTCTCATATGAGATTGAGGATATATGTCCAAAACTGAAACTTCCACCATGGATCATGGCTTTAGTTAGCGGCCCAATGTTCTTCTCTAACAATATGCATGCTTAACCATAAGGTGGTAGATCTCCCTTACTTCAGACAAGATGAACATGCATAGCAACTCACATGATATTCAACAAAGAGTAGTTGATGGCGTCCCCAGTGAACATGGTTATCGCACAACAAGCAACTTAATAAGAGATAAAGTGCATAAGTACATATTCAATACCACAATAGTTTTTAAGCTATTTGTCCCATGAGCTATATATTGCAAAGGTGAATGATGGAATTTTAAAGGTAGCACTCAAGCAATTTACTTTGGAATGGCGGAAAATACCATGTAGTAGGTAGGTATGGTGGACACAAATGGCATAGTGGTTGGCTCAAGGATTTTGGATGCATGAGAAGTAATCCCTCTCGATACAAGGTTTAGGCTAGCAAGGTTATTTGAAACAAACACAAGGATGAACCGGTGCAGCAAAACTCACATAAAAGACATATTGTAAACATTATAAGACTCTACACCGTCTTCCTTGTTGTTCAAACTCAATACTAGAAATTATCTAGACCTTAGAGAGACCAAATATGCAAACCAAATTTTAGCATGCTCTATGTATTTCTTCATTAATAGGTGCAAAGCATATGATGCAAGAGCTTAAACATGAGCACAACAATTGCCAAGTATCACATTACCCAAGACATTTATAGCAATTACTACATGTATCATTTTCCAATTCCAACCATATAACAATTTAACGAAGAAGAAACTTCGCCATGAATACTATGAGTAGAGCCTAAGGACATACTTGTCCATATGCTACAGTGGAGCGTGTCTCTCTCCCATAAAGTGAATGCTAGGATCCATTTTATTCAAACAAAACAAAAAACAAAAACAAACCGATGCTCCAAGCAAAGCACATAAGATGTGATGGAATAAAAATATAGTTTCAGGGGAGGAACCTGATAATGTTGTCGATGAAGAAGGGGATGTCTTGGGCATCCCCAAGCTTAGACGCTTGAGTCTTCTTGATATATGCAGGGGTGAACCACCGGGGCATCCCCAAGCTTAGAGCTTTCACTCTCCTTGATCATGTTGCATCATACTCCTCTCTTGATCCTTGAAAACTTCCTCCACACCAAACTTAGAACAACTCATTAGAGGGTTAGTGGACAATAAAAATTAACATGTTCAGAGGTGACATAATCATTCTTAACACTTCTGGACATTGCATAAAGCTACTGGACATTCATGGATCAAAGAAATTCATCCAACATAGCAAAAGAGGCAATGCGAAATAAAAGGCAGAATCTGTCAAAACAGAACAGTTCGTATTGACGAATTTTATCGAGGCACCAGACTTGCTCAAATGAAAATGCTCAAATTGAATGAAAGTTGCATACATATCTGAGGATCACTCACGTAAATTGGCATAATTTTCTGAGTTACCTACAGAGAAAACAGCCCAGATTCGTGACAGCAAAGAAATCTGTTTCTGCGCAGTAATCCAAATCTAGTATGAACTTTTCTATCAATGACTTTACTTGGCACAACAAAACACTAAACTAAGATAAGGAGAGGTTGCTAAAGTAGTAAACAACTTCCAAGACACAAAAATAAAAACAAAGTACTGTAGTAAAAACCATGGGTTGTCTCCCATAAGCGCTTTTCTTTAACGCCTTTCAGCTAGGCGCAGAAAGTGTGTATCAAGTATTATCAAGAGACGAAGTGTCAACATCATAATTTGTTCTAATAATAGAATCAAAAGGTAACTTCATTCTCTTTCTAGGGAAGTGTTCCATACCTTTCTTGAGAGGAAATTGATATTTTATATTACCTTCCTTCATATCAATGATAGCACCAACAGTTCGAAGAAAAGGTCTTCCCAATATAATGGGACAAGATGCATTGCATTCAATATCCAAGATAACAAAATCAACGGGGACAAGGTTATTGTTAATGGTAATGCGAACATTATCAACTTTCCCCAAAGGTTTCTTTGTAGAATGATCAGCAAGATTAACATCCAAATAACAATTTTTCAGCGGTGGCAAGTCAAGCATATTATAGATTTTCTTAGGCATAACAGAAATACTTGCACCAAGATCACATAAAGCATTACAATCAAAATCTTTAACCTTCATCTTAATGATGGGCTCCCAACCATCCTGTAGCTTTCTAGGAATAGAGGCTTCGCGCTCTAGTTTCTCTTCTCTAGCTTTTATAAGAGCATTTGTAATATGTTGCGTGAAAGCCAAATTTATAGCACTAGCATTAGGACTTTTAGCAAGTTTTTGTAAGAACTTTATAACTTCAGAGATGTGGCAATCATCAAAATTCAAACCATTATAATCTAAAGCAATGGGATCATCATCCCCAATGTTGGAAAAAATTTCAGCAGCTTTATCACAGGCAGTTTCAGCAGTTTTAGCAATTTCAGGCAGTTTCTCGCGCTTTGTATTAGAAGTGGAAACATTGCTAACACCAATTCTTTTATTATTAATAGTAGGAGGCGCAGCAACATGTGTAGCATTAGCATTACTTGTGGTGGTAATAGTCCAAACTTTAGCTACATTCTTCTCTTTAGCTAATTTTTCATTTTCTTCTCTATCCCACCTAGCACGCAGTTCAGCCATCAATCTTATATTCTCATTAATTCTAACTTGGATGGCATTTGCTGTAGTAACAATTTTATTTTCAATATCCCTACTAGGCATAACTTTCGATTTCAAAAGATCAACATCAGAGGCAAGACTATCGACTTTAGAAGCAAGTATCAATTTTTCCAAGCTTTTCTTCAACAGATTTGTTAAAAGCAGTTTGTGTACTAATAAATTCTTTAAGCATAGCTTCAAGTCCAGGGGGTGTGTTCCTATTATTGTTGTAAGAATTCCCATAAGAATTAGCATAACCGTTACCATTATTATAAGGATATGGCCTATAGTTGTTACTAGAATTGTTCCGATAAGCATTGTTGTTGAAATTATTATTTTTAATGAAGTTTACATCAACATGTTCTTCTTGGGCAACCAATGAAGCTAACGGAACATTATTAGGATCAACATTAGTCCTATCATTCACAAGCATAGACATAATAGCATCAATCTTATCACTCAAGGAAGAGGTTTCTTCGACAGAATTTACCTTCTTACCTTGTGGAGCTCTTTCCGTGTGCCATTCAGAGTAGTTGATCATCATATTATCAAGAAGCTTTGTTGCTTCACCAAGAGTGATGGACATAAAGGTACCTCCAGCAGCTAAATCCAATAAATTCCGCGAAGAAAAATTTAGTCCTGCATAGAAGGTTTGGATGATCATCCAAGTAGTCAGTCCATGGGTTGGGCAATTTTTAACCAGAGATTTCATTCTTTCCCATCCTTGTGCAACATGCTCAGTATCTAATTGTTTAAAATTCATTATGCTACTCCTCAAAGATATAATTTTAGCAGGGGGATAATATCTACCAATAAAAGCATCCTTGCATTTAGTCCATGAATCAATACTATTTTTAGGCAGAGATAGCAACCAATCTTTAGCTCTTCCTCTTAATGAGAAAGGGAACAATTTTAATTTTATAATGTCACCATCTACATCCTTATACTTTTGCATTTCACATAGTTCAACAAAATTATTAAGATGGGCAGCAGCATCATCAGAACTAACACCAGAAAATTGCTCTCGCATAACAAGATTCAGTAAAGCAGGTTTAATTTCAAAGAATTCTGCTGTAGTAGCAGGTGGAGCAATAGGTGTGCATAAGAAATCATTATTATTTGTGGTTGTGAAGTCACACAACTTAGTATTTTCAGGGGTAGCCATTTTAGCAACAGTAAATAAAGCAAACTAGATAAAGTAAATGCAAGTAACTAATTTTTTTGTGTTTTTGATATAGCAAACAAGATAGCAAATAAAGTAAAACTAGCAACTAATTTTTTTGTGTTTTGATATAGTGCAGCAAACAAAGTAGTAAATAAAACTAAGCAAGACAAAAACAAAGTAAAGAGATTGGGAAGTGGAGACTCCCCTTGCAGCGTGTCTTGATCTCCCCGGCAACGGCGCCAGAAAAAGAGCTTGATACGCGTACAACACGCGTCCGTTGGGAACCCCAAGAGGAAGGTGTGATGCGTACAGCGGCAAGTTTTCCTTCAGTATGAAACCAAGGTTTATCGAACCAGTAGGAGCCAAGAAGCACGTTGAAGGTTGATGGCGGCGGGATGTAGTGCGGCGCAACACCAGAGATTCCGGCGCCAACGTGGAACCTGCACAACACAACCAAAGTACTTTGCCCCAACGAAACAGTGAGGTTGTCAATCTCACCGGCTTGCTGTAACAAAGGATTAGATGTATAGTGTGGATGATGATTGTTTGCAGAAAACAATAGAACAAGATTGCAGTAGATTGTATTTCAGTATAGAGAATTGGACCGGGGTCCACAGTTCACTAGAGGTGTCTCTCCCATAAGATAAACAGCATGTTGGGTGAACAAATTACAGTTGGGCAATTGACAAATAAAGAGGGCATGACCATGCACATACATATTATGATGAGTATTGTGAGATTTAATTGGGCATTACGACAAAGTACATAGACCGCTATCCAGCATGCATCTATGCCTAAAAAATCCACCTTCAGGTTATCATCCGAACCCCCTCCAGTATTAAGTTGCTAACAACAGACAATTGCATTAAGTATTGCGCGTAATGTAATCAGTAACTACATCCTTGAACATAGCACCAATGTTTTATCCCTAGTGGCAACAGCACATCCATAACCTTAGAGGTTCTTGTCACCCCTCCAGATTCACGGAGACATGAACCCACTATCGAGCATAAATACTCCCTCTTGGAGTTACTAGCATCAACTTGGCCAGAGCATCTACTAATAACGGAGAGCATGCAAGATCATAAACAACACATAGACATAACTTTGATAATCAACATAACAAGTATTCTCTATTCATCGGATCCCAACAAACGCAACATATAGAATTACAGATAGATGATCTTGATCATGTTAGGCAGCTCACAAGATCCGACAATGAAGCACAATGGGGAGAAGACAACCATCTAGCTACTGCTATGGACCCATAGTCCAGGGGTAGACTACTCACACATCACTCCGGAGGCGACCATGGCGGCGTAGAGTCCTCCGGGAGATGATTCCCCTCTCCGGCAGGTGCCGGAGGCGATCTCTGAATCCCCCGCGATGGGATTGGCGGCGGCGGCGTCTCTCGGGAAGGTTTTCCGTATCGTGGCTCTCGTGCACCGGGGGTTTCGCGACGGAGGCTTTAAGTAGGCGGAAGGGCAGGTCATGAGGCGGCACGAGGGGCCCACACCACAGGGCCGCGCGGCCAAGGGGGGGGGCCGCGCCGCCCTAGGGTGTCGCCACCTCGTGGCCCCACTTCGTCTCCTCTTCGGTCTTCTGGAAGCTTCGTGGCAAAATAGGACCCTGGGCGTTGATTTCGTCCAATTCCGAGAATATTTCGTTACTAGGATTTCTGAAACCAAAAACAGCAGAAAACGACATCGGCACTTCGGCATCTTGTTAATAGGTTAGTTCCAGAAAATGCACGAATATGACATAAAGTGTGCATAAAACATGTAGATATCATCAATAATGTGGCATGGAACATAAGAAATTATCGATACGTCGGAGACGTATCACGCAACACCAGGGATTCCGGCGCCAACGTGGAACCTGCACAACACAACCAAAGTACTTTGCCCCAACGAAACAGTGAGGTTGTCAATCTCACCGGCTTGCTGTAACAAAGGATTAGATGTATAGTGTGGATGATGATTGTTTGCAGAGAACAGTAGAACAAGTATTGCAGTAGATTGTATTCGATTAAAAGAATGGACCGGGGTCCACAGTTCACTAGAGGCGTCTCTCCCATAAGATAAATAGCATGTTGGGTGAACAAATTACAGTTGGGCAATTGACAAATAGAGAGTGCATGACAATGCACATACATGATATGATGAATATTGTGAGATTTAATTGGGCATTACGACAAAGTACATAGACCGCTATCCAGCATGCATCTATGCCTAAAAAGTCCACCTTCAGGTTATCATCCGAACCCCTTCCAGTATTAAGTTGAAAACAACAGACAATTGCATTAAGTATGGTGCGTAATGTAATTAATAACTACATCCTCGGACATAGCATCAATGTTTTATCCCTAGTGGCAACAGCACATCCACAACCTTAGAACTTTCGTCACCGTCCTGCATTTAATGGAGGCATGAACCCACTATCGAGCATAAATACTCCCTCTTGGAGTTAAGAGTAAAAACTTGGCCAGAGCCTCTACTAATAACGGAGAGCATGCAAGATCATAAACAACACATAGATAATAGATTGATAATCAACATAGCATAGTATTCTCTATCCATCGGATCCCAACAAACACAACATATAGCATTACAAATAGATGATCTTGATCATGTTAGGCAGCTCACAAGATCCGACAATGAAGCACAATTAGGAGAAGACGACCATCTAGCTACTGCTATGGACCCATAGTCCAGGGGTGAACTACTCACTCATCACTCCGGAGGCGACCATGGCGGTGAAGAGTCCTCCGGGAGATGATTCCCCTCTCCGGCAAAGTCTTTGGAGGCGATCTCCTGAATCCCCCGAGATGGGATTGGCGGCGGCGGCGTCTCTGGAAGGTTTTCCGTATCGTGGCTCTCGGTACTGGGGGTTTCGCGATGAAGGCTTTAAGTAGGCGGAGGAGATAGGTCAGGGGGCCACACGAAGGCCCCACACGCTAGGCCGGCGCGGCCAGGGCCAAGGGTGGCAATGGGTAGGGTATGGGCAGGGTAGAGCAATACCATACCCGTACCCGTATAGTCAATGGGCACAAACTTCTACCCATGCCTGTACCCATGGGTATAAAACTTTGCCCATACCCATACCCGGCGGGTACCCGTACCCATTGGGTACCCGGTGGGTAGGATAAATTGTACACATGTCAATCACAATTTTACATTTATCGATAACAATTTTGATAAAAAAATTAATTATCTCAACTAAATAATAGGTAGTTGAGTACATAACAATTAACATAATATAAAAATCACATTCTCATATTCTAACTCATAAGTCAACAGAAATAGACGTGTCACGTAAGAATTTAACAATAAATGGGTAGGGTACGGGTATACCCGCGGGTACGAGGCTATGCCCGTGCCCTGCCCATGACTTAACAGGCTGGGTATGGGTACTACCCATGGGTATAAAAGTGTACCCATACCCTGCCCATGCGGGTACGGTACCGCGGGTACCCATACCCGTGGGTAAAATTGCCATCCTTAGCCAGGGCTTGGGCCGTGCCGCCCTAGTGTGTCGCCAGCTCGTGGCCCCACTTCGTATCATCTTCGGTCTTCTGGAAGCTTCGTGTGAAAATAGGCCCCTGGGCGTTGATTTCGTCCAATTCCGAGAATATTTCCTTACTAGGATTTCTGAAACAAAAAACAGCAGAAAACATCAACTGGCTCTTCGGCATCTCGTTAATAGGTTAGTGCCGGAAAATGCATAAATATGACATAAAGTATGCATAAAACATGTAGATATCATCAATAATGTGGCATGGAACATAAGAAATTATCGATACATTGGAGACGTATCAGCATCCCCAAGCTTAGTTTCTGCTCGTCCCGAGCAGGTAAACGATAACAAAGATAATTTCTGGAGTGACATGCCATCATAACCTTGATCATACTATTGTAAGCATATGTAATGAATGCAGCGATCAAAACAATGGTAAATGACATGAGTAAACAAATGAATCATATAGCAAAGACTTTTCATGAATAGTACTTTCAAGACAATCATCAATAAGTCTTGCATAAGAGTTAACTCATAAAGCAATAATTCAAAGTAAAGGTATTGAAGCAACTCAAAGGAAGATTAAGTTTCAGCGGTTGCTTTCAACTTGTAACATGTATATCTCGTGGATATTTGTCAATGCAAAGTAATATTACAAGTGCAATATGCAAGTATGTAGGAATCAATGCACAGTTCACACAAGTGTTTGCTTCTTGAGATGGAGAGAAATAGGTGAACTGACTCAACATAAAAGTAAAAGAAAGGCCCTTCGACGAGGGAAGCATTGATTGCTATATTTGTGCTTAGAGCTTTGGTTTTGAAAACAAGAAACAATTTTGTCAACGGTAGTAATAAAGCATATGTGTTATGTAAATTATATCTTACAAGTTGCAAGCCTCATGCATAGTATACTAATAGTGCCCGCACCTTGTCCTAATTAGCTCGGATTACCTGGATTATCATCGCAATACATATGTTTTAACCAAGTGTCACAAAGGGGTACCTCTATGCCGCCTGTACAAAGGTCTAAGGAGAAAGCTCGCATTGGATTTCTTGCTATTGATTATTCTCAACTTAGACATCCATACCGGGACAACATAGACAACAGATAATGGACTCCTCTTTTATGCATAAACATTCAACAATTATTAATTTCGCATATGAGATTGAGGATATTTGTCCAAAACTGAAACTTCCACCATGGATCATGGCTTTAGTTAGCGGCCCAATGTTCTTCTCTAACATTATGCATGCTCTAACCATTCTAGCAGTAAATCTCCCTTACTTCAGACAAGACGGACATGCATAGCAACTCACATGATATTCAACAAAGAGTAGTTGATGGCGTCCCCAGGAACATGGTTATCGCACAACAAGCAACTTAATAAGAGATAAAGTGCATAAGTATTCAATACCACAATAGTTTTTAGGCTACTTGTCCCATGAGCTATATATTGTAAAGGTAAAGGATAGAAATTTTAAAGGTAGCACTCAAGCAATTTACTTTGGAATGGCGGAGAAATACCATGTAGTAGGTAGGTATGGTGGACACAAATGGCATAGTGGTTGGCTCAAGGATTTTGGATGCATGAGAAGTATTCCCTCTCGATACAAGGCTTAGGCTAGCAAGGCTATTTGAAACAAACACAAGGATGAACCGGTGCAGCAAAACTCACATAAAAGACATATTGTAAACATTATAAGACTCTACACCGTCTTCCTTGTTGTTCAAACTCTTTGCTAGAAATTATCTAGACCTTAGAGAGACCAATTATGCAAACCAAATCTTAGCAAGCTCTATGTATTTCTTCATTAATAGGTGCAAAGTATATGATGCAAGAGCTTAAACATGAGCACAACAATTGCCAAGTATCACATTATCCAAGATATTTTACCAATTACTACATGTAGCATTTCCCGTTTTCAACCTTATAACAATTTAACGAAGAAGATTCAACCTTCGCCATAAATATTATGAGTAAAGCCTAAGGACATATTTGTCCATATACAACAGCGGAGCGTGTCTCTCTCCCACACAATGAATGCTAGGATCCATTTTATTCAAACAAAACAAAAAAAAAACAAACCGACGCTCCAAGCAAAGTACATAAGATGTGATGGAATAAAAATATAGTTTCACTAGAGGAACCTGATAATGTTGTCGATGAAGAAGGGGATGCCTTGGGCATCCCCAAGCTTAGACGCTTGAGTCTTCTTGATATATGCAGGGATGAACCACCGGGGCATCCCCAAGCTTAGAGCTTTCACTCTCCTTGATCATATTGTATCATCTCCCTCTCCTGATCCTTGAAAACTTCCTCCACACCAAACTCAAAACAACTCATTAGAGGGTTAGTGCTCAATCAAAATTTACATGTTCAGAGGTGACATAATCATTCTTAACACTTCTGGACATTGCACAAAGCTACTGAAAGTTAATGGAATCGAAAAATCCATCAAGCATAGCAAAATAGGCAATGCAAAATAAAAGGCAGAATCTGTCAAAACAGAACAGTTCGTAAAGACGAATTTTATTGAGGCACCAGACTTGCTCAAATGAAAATGCTCAAATTGAATGAAAGTTGCGTACATATCTGAGGATCACTCACGTAAATTGGAATAATTTTTTGAGTTACCTACAGAGAATTAGGCCCAGATTCGTGACAGCAAATAAATCTGTTTCTGCGCAGTAATCCAAATCTAGTATGAACCTTACTATCAACGACTTTACTTGGCACAACAATGCACAAAACTAAGATAAGGAGAGGTTGCTACAGTAGTAACAACTTCCAAGACTCAAATATAAAATAAAAGTAATGTATTAAAAACATGGGTTGTCTCCCATAAACGCTTTTCTTTAACGCCTTTCAGCTAGGCGTAGAAAGTGTGTATCAAGTATTATCAAGAGACGAAGTGTCAACATCATAACTTGTTCTAATAATAGAATCAAAAGGTAACTTCATTCTCTTTCTAGGGAAGTGTTCCATACCTTTCTTGAGAGGAAATTGATATTTAATATTACCTTCCTTCATATCAATGATAGCGCCAACAGTTCGAAGAAAAGGTCTTCCCAATATAATGGGACAAGATGCATTGCATTCAATATCCAAGACAACAAAATCAACGGGGACAAGGTTATTGTTAATGGTAATGCGAACATTATCAACTCCCCCCAAAGGTCTCTTTGTAGAATTATCAGCAAGATTAACATCCAAATAACAATTTTTCAATGGCGGCAAGTCAAGCATATTATAGATTTTCTTAGGCATAACGGAAATACTTGCACCAAGATCACATAAAGCATTACAATCAAAGTCATTGACCTTCATCTTAATGATGGGCTCCCAACCATCCTCTAGCTTCCTAGGAATAGAAGTTTCGCGATTTAATTTCTCTTCTCTAGCTTTTATGGGAGCATTTGTAATACGTTTCGTGAAAGCCAAATTTATAGCACTAGCATTAGGACTCTTAGCAAGTTTTTGTAAGAACTTTATAACTTCAGAGATGTGGCAATAATCAAAATCCAAACCATTATAATCTAAAGCAATGGGATCATTATCCCCAATGTTGGAAAAATTTTTAGCAGTTTTATCACAGGCAATTTCAGCAGTTTTAGCAGTTTCCAGGCAGTTTTTCACGCTTTGCATTAGAAGTGGAAACATTACCAACACCAATTATTTTACCATTAATAGTAGGAGGTGCAGCAACATGTGGAGCATTAGCATTATTAGTGGTGGTAATAGTCCAAACTTTAGCTATATTATCTTCTTTTTCATTTTCTTCTCTTTCCCACCTAGCACGCAATTCGGCCATAAATCTTATATTCTCATTAATTCTAACTTGGATGGCATTTGCTGTAGTAATAATTTTATTATTATGATTTTCATTAGGCATAACTTTCGATTTCAAAAGATCAACATCAGCAGCAAGACTATCGACTTTAGAAGCAAGTATATCAATTTTCCCAAGCTTTTCTTCAACAGATTTGTTAAAAGCGGTTTGTGTACTAATAAATTCTTTAAGCATAGCTTCAAGTCCAGGGGGTGTGTTCCTATTATTGTTGTAAGAATTCCCATAAGAATTACCATAGCCGTTGCCATTATTATAAGGATATGGCCTATAGTTGTTACTAGAATTGTTCCGGTAAGCATTGTTGTTGAAATTATTATTTTTAATGTAGTTTACATCAACATGTTCTTCTTGAGCAACCAATAAAGCTAACGGAACATTATTAGGATCAACATTAGTCCTATCATTCACAAGCATAGACATAATAGCATCAATCTTATCACTCAAGGAAGAGGTTTCTTCGACAGAATTTACCTTCTTACCTTGTGGAGCTCTTTCTGTGTGCCATTCAGAGTAATTAATCATCATATTATCAAGAAGCTTTGTTGCTTCGCCAAGAGTGATGGACATAAAGGTACCTCCAGCAGCTGAATCCAATAGGTTCCGCGAAGAAAAATTCAGTCCTGCATAAAAGGTTTGGATGATCATCCAAGTAGTCAGTCCATGGGTTGGGCAGTTTTTAACCAAAGATTTCATTCTTTCCCATGCTTGTGCAACATGCTCATTATCCAATTGTTTAAAATTCATTATGCTACTTCTCAAATATATAATTTTAGCAGCGGGATAATATCTACCAATAAAAGCATCCTTGCATTTAGTCCATGAATCAATACTATTCTTAGGCAGAGATAGCAACCAATCTTTAGCTCTTCCTCTTAATGAGAAAGGAAACAATTTTAATTTTATAATGTCACCATCTACATCCTTATACTTTTGCATTTCACATAATTCAACAAAATTATTGAGATGGGCAGCAGCATCATCAGAACTAACACCAGAAAATTGCTCTCGCATAACAAGATTCAGTAAAGCAGGTTTAATTTCGAAGAATTCCGCTGTAGTAGCAGGAGGAACAATAGGTGTGCATAAGAAATCATTATTATTTGTGGTTGTGAAGTCACACAACTTAGTATTTTCAGGAGTACCCATTTTAGCAATAGTAAATAAAGCAAACTAGATAAAGTAAATGCAAGTAACTAATTTTTTTGTGTTTTTAATATGGTAAACAAGATAGCAAATAAAGTAAAGCTAGCAACTAATTTTTTTGTATTTTGATTTAGTGCAGCAAACAAAGTAGTAAATAAAACTAAGCAAGACAAAAACAAAGTAAACAGATTGGATGTGGAGACTCCCCTTGCAGCGTGTCTTGATCTCCCCGGCAACGGCGCCAGAAAAAGAGCTTGATACGCGTACAACACGCGTCCGTTGGGAACCCCAAGAGGAAGGTGTGATGCGTACAGCGGCAAGTTTTCCCTCAGTAAGAAACCAAGGTTTATCGAACCAGTAGGAGCCAAGAAGCACATTGAAGGTTGATGGCGGTGAGATGTAGTGCGGCGCAACACCAGGGATTCCGGCGCCAACGTGGAACCTGCACAACACAACCAAAGTACTTTGCCCGAACGAAACAGTGAAGTTGTCAATCTCACCGGCTTGCTGTAACAAAGGATTAGATGTATAGTGTGGATGATGATTGTTTGCAGAGAACGGTAGAATAAGTATTGCAGTAGATTGTATTCGATTAAAAGAATGGACCGGGGTCCACAGTTCACTAGAGGCGTCTCTCCCATAAGATAAATAGCATGTTGGGTGAACAAATAACAGTTGGGCAATTGACAAATAGAGAGGGCATGACAATGCACATACATGATATGATGAATATTGTGAGATTTAATTGGGCATTACGACAAAGTACATAGACCGCTATCCAGCATGCATCTATGCCTAAAAAGTCCACCTGCAGGTTATCATCCGAACCCCTTCCAGTATTAAGTTGAAAACAACAGACAATTGCATTAAGTATGGTGCGTAATGTAATCAATAACTACATCCTCGGACATAGCATCAATGTTTTATCCCTAGTGGCAACAGCACATCCACAACCTTAGAACTTTACATCACCGTCCTGCATTTAATGGAGGCATGAACCCACTATCGAGCATAAATACTCCCTCTTGGAGTTAAGAGTAAAAACTTGGCTAGAGCCTCTACTAATAACGGAGAGCATGCAAGATCATAAACAACACATAGATAATAGATTGATAATCAACATAGCATAGTATTCTCTATCCATCGGATCCCAACAAACACAACATATAGCATTACAAATAGATGATCTTGATCATGTTAGGCAGCTCACAAGATCCGACAATGAAGCACAATTAGGAGAAGACGACCATCTAGCTACTGCTATGGACCCATAGTCCAGGGGTGAACTACTCACTCATCACTCCGGAGGCGACCATGGCGGTGAAGAGTCCTCCGGGAGATGATTCCCCTCTCCGGCAGGGTG
The DNA here is from genome assembly GCF_019359855.2 of Lolium perenne. NCBI lineage: Eukaryota > Viridiplantae > Streptophyta > Magnoliopsida > Poales > Poaceae > Lolium > Lolium perenne. Next base: position 48,180,475 of record NC_067245.2, read on the forward strand.
CCGGAGGCAATCTCCTGAATCCACCGAGATGGGATTGGCGGCGGCGGCGTCTCTGGAAGGTTTTCCGTATCGTGGCTCTCGGTACTGGGGGTTTCGCGATGAATGCTTTAAGTAGGCGGAGGAGATAGGTCAGGGGGCCACACGAAGGCCCCACACGCTAGGCCGGCGCGGCCAGGGCTTGGGCCGCGCCGCCCTAGTGTGTCGCCGGCTCGTGGCCCCACTTCGTATCATCTTCGGTCTTCTGGAAGCTTCGTGTGAAAATAGGCCCCTGGGCGTTGATTTCGTCCAATTCCGAGAATATTTCCTTACTAGGATTTCTGAAACCAAAAACAGCAGAAAACAACAACTGGCTCTTCGGCATCTCGTTAATAGGTTAGTGCCGGAAAATGCATAAATATGACATAAAGTATGCATAAAACATGTAGATATCATCAATAATGTGGCATGGAACATAAGAAATTATCGATACGTCGGAGACGTATCACCTATTAACAAGATGCCGAAGTGCCAGTTCCTGTTTTCTGCTGTTTTTGGTTCCAGAAAGGCTGTTCGGGCAATATTCTCGGAATTCGACGAAACAGAGACCAAACATCATAATTCACCGAGACGGACCAGGACACCGAAGGGGAGTCAGAGGGGAGGCCTGGGGCCCCCACACCATAGGGCCACGCGGGCAGGCCCCTGGCCGCGCCGGCCTATGGGGAGGGCGCCCTGGTGCCCCTCCTGCGCCGCCACTTCGCCCATATAAGCCCTTTTGACCTAAAAACGCGGGACGAATTGACAAAACTCCAGAAAGACTCTAGGGGCGCTGCCGCCATCGCGAAACTCCAATTCGGGGGACAAAAGTCTCTGTTCCGGCACCCTGCCGGGACGGGGAAGTGCCCCCGGAAGCCATCTCCATCGACGCCACCGCCTCCATCATGCTCCGTGAGTAGTTCCCCCATGGACTACGGGTTCTAGCAGTAGCTAGTTGGTACTCTCTCTCCCATGTACTTCAATACAATGATCTCATGAGCTGCCTTACATGATTGAGATCCATCTGATGTAATCGGTGTTGTGTTTGTTGGGATCCGATGGATGATACATTATGATTAGTCTATCTATAAAGTTTGTGAAGTTATTGTTGCTGCAATCTTGTTATGCTTAATGCTTGTCACTAGGGCCCGAGTGGCATGATCTTAGATTTAAGCTCTATACTTATTGCTTAGATTGTATCTACAAGTTGTATGCACATGTCTATGTCCGGAACCGAAGGCCCCAAAGTGACAGAAATTGGGACAACTGGAGGGGAAGGCGTAGGTATGAGGATCACATGTTTTCACCAAGTGTTAATGCTTTGCTCCGGTGCTCTATTAAAAGGAGTACCTTAATAGCCAGTAGATTCCCTTGAGGCCCGGCTGCCACCGGCTGGTAGGACAAAAGATGTTGTACAAGTTTCTCATTGCGAGCACGTATGACTATATATGGAAAATATGCCTACATAATTAATAATCTTGATGTTCTGTCTTAATGCTTTCAATCCTATCAATTTCCCAACTGTAATTTGTTCACCCAACACTTGTCACTTGTTATTGGAGAGTTACCACTAGTGTAGATCGATGGGAACCCCGGTCCATCTCTCATCATCGTATACTCGTTCTATATGTCATTGGAAGTAGTATCAACTATTTTCCGGTGCCATTGCTTCTGTGTTACTGTTACTGCTACTGTGTTGCTGTTACTACTGCTCTCATATTACTGCTGCTTTCACATCACCCCTGTTACTAGTGCTTTTCTAGGTGCAGCTGAATTGACAACCCAGTTGTTAAGGCTTATAAGTATTCTTTACCTCCCCTTGTGTCGAATCAATAAATTTGGGTTTTACTTCCCTCGAAGACTGTTGCGATCCCCTATACTTGTGGGTATCACACCGCTGTTTGTTGAGGTCATAGGTGGCAACTTCCTCCCGCTCCATCGACGCGGGCTTTCGCCAGTGAGGCTGGATGACCGAGGATATATTCAGGCTATGGTATAGATGCACGTCTTGCTGCTCATACCTGCTGCAGCCGGTGGTGAAGACAAGTAGATAAGCTAGACTGGAGTTTGCTTGAAGCAGATGTATTCAGATAAGTTCATACAGTACCAGATGTCATGCTCTCAGCCACACGACCGTATTACATCAAGAACTACTATGATAGGCAGCTTGCTCGTATCTACAAGAAATCCATCCTTTTTTACTTGGAGCAGTGTATCGGACTCACTCTCTCTTCAAATATAACCATCAAATCCAGGGATTGTGATATTTCCTTGGCACATCAATTTAAGTAATGACATGCTTATGTTCAGTGGACCAACCTGCATTTTCCTCTTTTTAACTACATAAACATGCGTCAGCCCAAACCAATACATACGGAATATTATTCAGATCAAAAGAGAGATCGGGAGTGATGTGAATGGGTCTAACAAAACTGAAGAAAACAAACAGGTGGCAGCTGCTAAGGAACTAACAATACCTTAACTGGACGTAGAATCCAAGATTTAGTGCAATTATGATATCCCTGATTTATTTTGTTGTGAATTATATATGCATTGAGAAATGAAATTTAAGTACCCGTGGCAACGCACGGGCATCTCTACTAGTAATGGTTACATATCGGTTCTAGAAACATGTGGACGCTGATGTGGTAAAATGTTCACGCGAATCCCTCCTAAAGAAGTTGGCATGTTATAGTTTTGAGCATTATTTTTAGATTTAATATGACACTTTTGATGACGGACATATGAGGGATTAGAATCTCTATTGCCTTCTTAAGATGCGTACATCTTGCATTTTTCTTCCATGTAAAAAACATTCAAGATAATTAAACATGTACAATATATATGAGGCTATACTTGTAAATGTAAATGAACTATGTGTGTTTCATATGTCAACTACATGTTTTATTATGAAATAGTAGTCGTAGATCTAATCAAATAAACTGAAATGACAATGCCCAAAACAAAACCGTTAAGATTACTGTAAATTGCATTTCTTACTATAATTATCATGTATTTTGAATGTCAATATAATATGTAATAGTATATACTTTGTTTGATATAATCATGTGAAAAGAACCTACCAAATCAGCACAAACAAAAATCAACACCACTTCACTTACAAACAAATGGTTAGTTCCACAATCCAATATCATTTCATGATCCCAACATTTTATAAACTGGATAAAACCATGTACAAATACATCCAATGTTGTTGTTGTTTGTATAAATATAACAATTATGTCACTTTATAAATTTAAAGCAGATTAAAGATGTTTATCATGCTACTTTCTAAGGCAAGTAGTGGCATTGGTGAGTCACAGGAGTCCCGGGCATTTAATGTATAAGTTATTGCCACAATAAAAGTAGTACAACAACAATTGCAAAGAATCAGAAGGTAGTTCAGAAATTGAAGTGTCACACATCAATCTCACAAGCGAACATAATATAAGCTGGCCGAAAAGAATCAATCCCATGTTATGCATAGGGTTCCATGTTCACATGCACATACCATGGCGAGAAACTACGACACACTAGGATTCCGAGGCAGCAGGAATGACACCTCCACAAGGCATGACACCTCCACAAGGCGGTGGTTCATGAGAACATGTCTTCTATAATAGCCTCTGCATCCATATGCACCCCTGCATCATAGGGTCACCAACTACGTCCCAAGAATCCGACCCCTTGAAGATGGGGTCAAGCTGCAACTCAAAACTCCAACTCAACGAAGATGAGATCAACCGTGTCTGTATTAGTTGTTTTCGCTTTCCAATGTCATCGTAGATAGACAAAGGATGGACAGCCACTACAGTATCCACCACCATTTGAGCGATTTTTCTGTTTGGAAAATCTGATCATTTTATGAGCTTCGCAAATATCCCAAAATATGTCATTGTACCATGCTCCAAGCTAAGCAATCCACCACGCTCTTGTGCACAACTATGAGGTGGTCATAATTTTCCCAATCAAATCTGCCTGAATAAGTTTGTAACCCACATGGATTGTTCGTAATGTTTTGAAACTAAAAAGATGTGATCGATTAACAATATATGCTTGACCACAAAGGTGCAACCCCCATTCTAAAAAAAATCGTTTGAGAAACTTGGAAGCGTATTCTCTTGTGTGATTGAACCTAGAAACATTTATGCATTATAGAAGATTTATCCGTGCCAGACTTATCAACATTGCCAACAGGTGTAGTCTTGTTTTATAATGTGTCATCAACAGATTACTCCACATCACATAGCTACCGACTTACTGTTTTACTTCATCTATAAATAAATGAATATAAGATATTCACATCTGTTCTGAATCGAGTACACCCATTCCATACATGTATTCATATTTTAGTAACATATGTATTCGTATCCGCATTTTTTTGAAAACATGAAAACTGGCATTACCAGAATCACATCCGATCAGTTCGTACACCCATATTTAATACAGTATACATAACAATTGTTGTTTTTCTGCGCTTACACTAGGTTTAAGTGATTTATTATCAAACAAATATTTTCATGTCCTTGTTCTATAGCTGGCATGCATCTTTCTCACTCGCAAAAGAGTTGGCAATTGGCATGTTAGAGTTTTGAGTATTAGTTTTAGATTTATTATGAAACTTTATGATGATCGACATACGAGGGCTTAATTAGAGTCTCCATTACCTTTCTTAAAATGTGTACTTCTTACAATTTTCTCCCATGTAAGAATTTTTTTTAAAGACAATTGAGCATGCCCAATATACATGAGAATCTACTAGTTTTTTTTTTAGGGAAGTGAGAATCTACTAGTAAATGTGAATAAACAATGCAAAACAAAGCCCTTAAGATGATTGCAAATTACATTTCTTACTAGAATCGTGTTTCGCGTTTTTTTGTGAGAACGCTCGTTTTGTATGTGGTTTAAGAAACTTAAAACAAAAAGGAAGGACGAAGGTTCATGGTAAATTGCAAGTTTGGTTTTTGCGGAGAGATTTATAAACCTAGAGGCTACGCCGAAGTTTTTCAAGGTCGGGGTATCTAGTTTCGCGTTTCACATCGAGGTTTTTTCTGCATGAAGAAATGCTAAAGAAAAACTTGCACAAACTCGGCAAAGATCTTAATAAAACAAAAATGGAGCTAATCTTGTGGGCATGGGTCGGGGGCCTCGGAGCCGGGGGTAAGAGCACCTCCAGCCGTCTCTCCGACTAGTCCCCGACGGGCGTTTTTTCATCCGAACGGCGTTATTCGTCCCAGTCGCGCCCCGGTTTCTCGTTTTCTTCCGGAATAGGCCCTTAATCCATTAGGAGAGCCCATGCCATCCCCGCCCCCCGGGGTGCGCTCGGGGACTCCGGACGAGAGAAAAGTGGGGACGGGCCCGCTCTGCCGGCGAGAGAACACGCGAACCCCACCACTTTCTCGTCGCAAATCCCCCTCCCCTCTCGTTGCTCTGTCGCCGCCGGCACCACCCCTCGCCAATCCGCCGGCCAGTTGCCTGCACTCCGCCATCCCTCTACCCAGCAGCCTATATTCCGCCGTCCGTCGTGCCGTCTGCCTATATTCCGCCGTCGGGCACCTCCTCGCGTTGCGCCTCGTCGACACGCCCGGTAGGTGTTCATCCATTTGCCTGGCCGGACATGGACTCCGACGACGAGGAGGAGCAGATGTTCGCTGAGCTTTTTGAAGAAGAGATGTCAGCCGCCGCCCAAGACGAGGAGCACATGTTGATCCTAGCTTGCATGTCCGGCTTGTACGCGGAGAAGGCCATTGGTCGCCGTGGTGGGTCGGCACCAGGTCGCCGGAAGTGCAAGCCGAGGTAGCGAATGGAGGGCTATTGCATGCTCTACGCCGACTACTTCGCCGATAGTCCATTGCACGGTGAGTCTGTTTTTAGGCGTTGTTTCAGGATGAGCCGGAAGCTCTTCCTGAGAATTGTGTATGCTCTTCGAGAGTATGACTCCTATTTCAGATGCAAGTTGGATTGCACCGGCATGGCAGGGTTTTCTTCCCTCCAAAAGTGCACGGTGGCTATGCAGATGCTAGCATATGGAGCTCCTGGTGATTCTGCCGATGACTATCTTCGGATGGCGGAGTCCACCGCCCTTGATTCTTTCTACCGGTTCTGTAGGGCGGTGATAGCAGTGTTCGGGGACATCTACTTGAGATCACCCACTGTCGAAGACACTGTTTAGATCCTCGCTTTCAGTGAAGCTCGAGGATTTCTGGGGATGCTTGGAAGCATTGACTGCATGCTTTGGAAATAGAAGAATTGTCCGTTTGCCTGGCAGGAATGTACAAGGGTCACAAAAAAGGCCGCACTATGATACTTGATGCAGTGGCTACCCATGATATCTGGATTTGGCACTCCTTTGGTATGCCAAGATCCAACAACAACATCAACATCTTGCTGTGCTCGTCGATCTTCTCCAAGCTTGTTGAGGGTCATGCTCCCCCGGTTGACTTTGTGATCAATGACCGACACTACAACAAGGGATACTATCTTGTAGACGTTATCTATCCAAAGTTGGGAACATTTGTGAAGACTATCTCAAGCCTCGTCCTCTCGAAGAAGGTGGAGTTTGTCAAGGAACAAGAAGGTTGCCGAAAGGACGTCGAGACATTTGGTGTCCTCCAGCAGAGATTTGATGTAGTCCGGTTCCCCGCTTTGACTTGGTCCAAAGATCAGATGTGGGAGGTGATGAACTATTGTGTGTGCTTACACAACATGATTATCGAGGATGAGCGGAAGTATCCGGTTCCTCTGAGTGAACAAGCTGCACCATATGACAGAGAGGGTCCTCTTGCACAGCCTAACCACCAGGTGCCGGCATCGTGGGCTGCGTTCATCGCTATGCGTCAGGAGATTCGAGACTCCACAATGCATCAACAGCTTCAGGATGATACATATGAAGGCTTCGATGCAACACCAACTAGTTTCCATTTGATTTGTTTGATAACTTGTCAAATTATTTGCTTGTTTTGTTGAACTGTAACGTTTATTTGTAAAAATAAGCCAAATATTAGCAAAATTTATTAAATTCGCCGAATTGTGAATTTATTTGTGAAACTAAGACAAAAACACCGATCTCCGGGCATCTACCTGGGGAGATGGCTGGAAGTTTGGCGCTCTCCACACTAAAGTTTCGTCAAATTCGGCGCTATTTATCGCCGGATTTGGCCGCGAGGAGCGCCAACGACTGGAGGTGCTCTAAGGCCGTGTGGCGCGGTCCTGGCAACGCCGGATTACATCTCTTGGACGTATCGCTGATGGCGCGGGTGGGTGAGATCCTCGCTGTCGTCGGCCTAAGCCGCACCGGCAATTCCATGTTGCCTGATATTTTCATAGTGCGGACGGTGCCACCCACGATCTTCTCCTTCTCAACTCAGCCCCCGCTCCAGCCCACTTCCATTCCAGGCTCTCGGCGCACGTGCCCCAAGCCGACATCGCGCATTCATTGATCACCCTAGCCAAGACGTTCACCTTCGCCACATCACTATTGCTCCCGTCGTCGGTGTCCATGGACTCTGCCATAGTCGCCACGCTCCTCACAACTCCTGAGGCCGTGCGGTACACACGTGGGTCTCCGCCTTGAGGCTCCCAGGCAGTAAGCACCAACGCGATTCCATTAGGCTTGCTCTACTCCATGAACCTGTTGTGAAGCGTATATGTGGATTGCCTAGCCCTTTCCATCAGTTCGGACTTTTGTTTTAAGTGGCTAGTGCATGAAGCTTAACATGGTATCAGAGCCCCAGGTCTCGAGTTCAAATTCTGGTTTTCGTAATTAAGCCTAAAAATTGCTGTTGTCCCCCTCTTTAGCCACCGCTGATGCCCTGTTTCGGTGTGCTCTTCTTCTTTCACGTGTTGACTTTCTCTTCTCCCGTCACACGCGAGTGGGGGTGTTGTGAAGCGTATATGTGGATTGCCTAGCCCTTTCCATCAGTTCGGACTTTTGGTTCAAGTGGCTAGTGCATGAAGCTTAACAGAACCCAGCATGCTACTACTCGACGAGCCGACCTGCGACCTCGAATCTTACTCAGTGTTTGTGGTCGTAGGTTGCCTCTGCGCCATGGCGGCTGCCAGGGGCACGAGCGTCGTGCCACCTCTCTGCAGTGGACACACTACTTCGCGAGAGAAGCTCCTATGCAAAGAGGCGGCTATCGTCCTCCTCTTCGCCTCTCCTCTGTCTCCGACTCCAGCACTTTTTGCCACTTTATCTTTTTTGTATCTTCCAAATTATGTAATATTTCAATTTGATTTTTTAAGTCACTCAAAAATAACAAATAGAATGCAGAAAAAATAGTTCGGCATTTTTTGTGCAAATTTACATTTTACATTATTTAAAATTCAAAATAAATTTTTGAAATACATATATAGATAATGACATAAAAATCTAAAATATTTTTTCCATATTCCAATTTTTATGTTTAAGTGATCTGCAAATTTCCGAGTTCAAACAATGTGTGGTGCGAGAGATACAAAAATGATAAATTGTTTGAGAGGGAAAAAAAGAACTTGCACGGATCTTGATGCAGTATAGACGGTCTGAGATACGGGTGCTCACCAAGCAGGTCCACAGCTGTCTCAGTTGTAGGACACAACTAACCAATCGAAAGATGTGTAAGTACATTCTTGCAATTTTCTTCCATGCAAAAAACATTCACGATAATTAAACACGTACAATATATATGAGGCTATATATACTTGTAAATGTAAATGAAATATGTGTGTTTTATATGTCAAGTACATGTTTTCTTATGAAATAGTAGTGGTAGATGTGATCAAATAAACTGAAATGACAACGCCTAACATACAACTTAACTGTAAATTGCATTTCTTACTAGAATTATCCTGTAGTTTGCATGTCAATATAATCCATAATAGAATATAATTTATTTGATATAATCATGTGAAAAGAACCTACCAAATCAGCACAAACAAAAATCAACACCACTTCACTTACAAACAAACGGCCAGCTCCACAATCCACATTATCAGTTAATGATCCCAACATTTTATAAGCAGGATAAAATCATGTATAAATGCATCTAATGTTAAATTGTTGTTTGTATAAATATAACATTTATGTCAGATCATAAATTTAAAGCAGATAAAGATGTTTATCATGCAACTTTCCTAAGGCATGTAGTGGCATTGGTGAGTCAGAGGAGTCCCGAACATTGTATGAGTAATGTATAAGTTATTGCCACAATAAAAATAGTACAACAACAAATGCAAATAATCAGAAGGTAGTTCAGAAATTGAAGTGTCACACATCAATCTCACAAGAGAACATAATATAAGCCGGCCGAAAATAATCAATCCCATGTTATGCACACTATATGAGAGGACTCGCAATTTTATTTTAACGAAAGTATATAGGATTCCATGTTCACATGTGCATACAATGGGGGAGAATTACGACACGCTAGGATTCCGAGGCAACAGGAATGACACCTCCACATGACGACGGTTCATGAGAACATATTTTCTGTAATAGCCTCTGCATCCATATGCACCCCTGCATCGTAGGGTCACCAACTACGACCCAAGAATCCGACCCCTTGAAGACGAGGTCAAGCTGTAACTCAAAACTCCAACTCAACCTAGATGAGGTTAACCGTGTCTATATTAGTTGTTTTCCCTTTCCAATGTCATTGTAGATAGACAAAGGATGGACAGCCATTCTAGTATCTGCCACAGTTTGAGTGATTTTTCTGTTTGGAAAAGCTGATCATTTTATGAGCTTCGCAAATATCCCAAAATATGTCATTGTACCATATGCTACAAGCTAAGAAATCCAACACGCTCTTGTGCGCAACTCCGAGGTGGTCATAGTTTTCCCAATCAAATTTACGTGAATAAGCTTGTAACCCTTCTCCACATGGATTGTTCATAATGTTTTGAAACTAAAAAGGTGATATCGATTAACAATGTATACTTGACCACAACCCCCATTCTAGAGAAACTTGGAAGTGTACTCTCTTGTGCAATTGAACCTAGAAACATTTATGCATTAGAGAAGATTTATCCGTGCCAGACTTATCAACATTGCCAACAGGTATAATCTTGTCTTATAATGTTGCACCCCACATAGCTATTGACTTGTTGTTTTACTTCATCTATAAACAAATGAATATAAGATATCCGCATCCGTTTTGAATCGAGTACATCCATTCCATACTTGTATTTTCATATAACATCTATATTCATATCTGCATTCTTTTTGAAAACATGAAAACGGGCATTACCAGATTCACATCCGATCAGCTCCTACACCCATATTTAATATGGTATACATAACAACTGTTGTTTTTCCGCGCTTACACTAGGTTTAACTGATTTATTATCTAAGTAATATTTTCATGTCCTTGTTCTATAGCTGGCACGTTGCTTTCTCCCTCGCAAAAAAGTTGGCATGTTAGAGTTTTGAGTGTTAGTTTTAGATTTATTACGAAAATTTATTATGATGATTGACATACGAGGTCTTAGAGTCTCTACTGCCTTTATGTGTGCTTGGTAAAATTTTCTCCCATGTAAGGAAAAATATTCAAGATAATCAAGCATGCGCAGTATATGTGAGAATATACTAGTAAATGTGAACGAACAATGCAAAACAAAACCCTTAAGATAGTTGCAAACTACGTTTCTTACTAGAATCGTGTTTTGTGTTTTTTTTGTGAGAACGATCGTTTTGTGTCTGGTTTAAGAAACTAAAACAAAAAGGAACGACGAAGGTTCATGGTAAAACTGGAAGTTTGGTTCTTTTGCGGGGAGATTATAAACCTAAAAAAGGCTACGCCAAAGTTTTTCAGGGCCAACGGAGCGACGCATTTCGGACGCTTAAATTATCTACAGGCGTCCGTTTGCGTCGCCTGGCGGACGCGAAAATGACCGCGAGATGCAAAAAAGTCTGTTTGCGTCGGGGGCCACGCCCAGCGGTCCGACGCATTTTGGACATGCAACTGTTTTGTTTTCCTACTCCTTCTTTTCATTTTTGGTGAAGGACTCCCCAATTTGTATGAATGAGCAAGTTTAACATACAAATAAGTAGTACTGAATGATGTCCTGTTGCTGCCATAAACAGTTCACCGAATCGAAAAAGTTCAAACATATTTAACATACAAACAAGAACAATTTTTTTAAAAATAAACTATAAACTAATTCTTGCCTTCTTGTTAGAAGGCCATGCCTCGTCGTCCTCACTCATGCGCCTCTTGCTTGTCACCTCCTCGTCGGAAGAGGAATTGCGGATGACGCGTCCGTGGAGGAGTTGGAGTCGGACGAAGTGTCGTCTTCGTCCTCGTCGTTGGTGAACGAATGACGACGATACGCCGCTCGCGCCTGCGCCCTTGCCCGGGCCCTGGCTTCCTTCCTTGTCGCCGCCTTGTCGTCCGCCGCCTCCTGCGCCTCCAGCCGGGCAAACCTGGCGTCGGAGTCCTCCTCGTCCTCGCTGCCAGCAGCGCCTCCGTCCTCCTCCTCTTCACTCGGCATAGAGGCAGGGTCGCTGAGCGTGGAGCCCGCACCGCTTGGCGTCGCAGGGGTTTCCCACCAATGCAGCCATCCTGGCGGCTTGTCCTCGCTCTCCGAGTCCGACGACAGGGTGTAGTCGCTCATGGCGTCTGGCTAGCCGGTGTTGGAGAAGAAGAAGAAGCAGGCGGTTCGACGTGAATTACAGTACACACAGGGGTAATATTCTGCGGGGATTAATGGCGGCGTGTATAACGAAGAGGCCTACGGTTGCTCTTCCGGGGCGGTTCGGCGCTCCATTCCGGTGGTTGGCTGGTTGATCGGCGCGGTTGTCACTCCGGCGGTTGACATTGGCGCGCTTGCTGTGCTTTAATTCGAGGCCGATCGAACCAGGGCTGCTGCCAGACGGGCCCGTGGGGGAAGCGAGCGGACGCTAGGCGCGACCGTGCAGCGTCCACGAAGACGCAAACGTGCCGCATATTTGCGTCGCTTTTACGTCGCCGCGGACGCCCCCGGACACGATGCGTCACCCCGATGGAACAGGATGTAGACGCATTTTCGGTCCGCGCGGACGCAAACGGTCGCACAAGTCCGTTTGCGTCGCTCTAACCCGTTGGAGATGCCGTCAAGGTCGGGATAATCTAGTTTCGCGTTTTGGATCATGGTTTTTCTGCATGAAGAACTGCCAAAGACGAACTTGCCACGCTGGGCCAATCGCCACGCCCCCCCCCCCCCCCCCCACTTGCCACGTGGTCCAGTGGCTCGTGCCCGCCACGGCACCACGCCCTCATCCCTAGCCCACCACCACCTGCCATGGTGCGGAGTCCACGCACAAGCCACGCGCCCCCGCCCACCGTCCGGCGCCCCACGATTCGGCCACACCACGCGCCTCCACCGCCGGTCGCTTTCTCCACCGGCTTCTCCCTCCCGATCCTCCTCTACTTAGCTCTTCCCTCCCGTCTCTCTCTCTCTCTCTCTCTCTCTCTCTCTCTCTCCCCCGCCCACCCCTCGCGCAATCACGGACAAGAAACCCTCGAATCGGAGCACGCGCGTCATCAAGCCTCGACCCTTCGCCGCTGCAATAGGAGGCCATCGTCTTCCAGGTTGGGACCCTTAATTGCTTCTCTGAATTGTTATTTTTCTGATTGCTTGATGTCCTCCCGGTCCTGGATTTTGGGGGTGCGGACGAGGAACGGATTGAGTACCTTGGGTTTTCTGTGGCCACAGGGGAGATACCGGATCGAGCTTTCCGGTCACAGCATGGTGCCCAGGGACGCGGTGAATGCCGCCGTCGGGAGGACCCTCGTCCAAGGGTGAGTCTGTCTTTGTTTTGTCTTGTCAACAAGAAAATGAACTGGGTTGCCCCTATATTATGATTGCTTTGAATTCTCTTAGGTCTCAGCCAAATCGAATCATACAACTATTTTTCCGACGAAATTCTAGAGTTACCTGTACCATTTCCAGTTGACCAAGTGTGCCTGTTCAGCCCTAAATAAACAGCCCCTTTTCCTTAGCAAATTATAACCTTCTTGGAGTGGCTGTAGAAGAGCAATCTAGGTAGGCTTCATCTCTACTTTCAGCGCTACAAAATTAATCCCAACTTAATTCATGCAACACGCTTCGTAGCTTCTGATATGGTATGGTCAACTTCTCCTGCACAGCTTGGTTGTTCTGTTTTTCGTCCATACCGTACTGGTTACTGAAATCATGTGGTTGGATGCTTCCGCTCATGCCTGAACATCCTGCAGGTCCGTCATAAACAACAAGTGTGAGAAGAAGGCTCCGAAGAAAATCCACAAGTCGGAGAGGGAGAAGCGAAAGCGGGGCACGCAGAATGACCTCTTCAGCGAGCTGGGAGCCATGCTAGGTATGTGTATCCTACTACTAGTACAAAACATCAAGCTGCCGCAACATCGTCTCGCGCTGAATTGCAGCATCTGAAAGTTTCTTTTCTGATAATTGCTTAGCCTATGGACTGTATACGCCGCCATTCCTCCCAATTCAGTCCTAGTACTTGACAGTTCAGTTAGAGGCATAATAAGTATGTGACCTTGCGGGGTGGTTATTTATATCTAAAATTTAGCATGCATGATGGTCATCCAAATTGTACATTGATTTTAGAAAAGAGCAAAAGAGCTCATTTAACAACCAGCAGGTATTTAGATTGTATTCACAAATAACCTAGCTTTGTACCTTTGACCATGCAAGAAAAATTACACCTCGTGCAGATATTTCATCACTTCTTAGCATCCCCATGTGTCTCACACTCCCACGTGCTTATGATTCGTTGTCTCAAATCTACAGCTGCATCATTTTGCATATGAATTTATATATTTTCTGAAGCAACATGAACACCTCCTTTTCAGAACCAGATAGGCAGAACAGCGGGAAGGCATCCGTATTGGGTGACACCACACGGATACTCAAGGATTTAGTTTCACAAGTGGAATCTCTTCGCAAGGAGAATATCACACTGAAGAATGAATCTCACTATGTAAGTTCTTTCGAATCGAGAAAGTCAACTCAATCTGCTGCAAACTTACCTTTTAATTTGACGATTTGTTGCTAGGACACATTGGATATGAAAATGTTAGTACATACACATTCTTGTGGCAATATTTTTGCGGACATAGGATACCGATACCCATCATTAATAACATCATCTAATAAGCACGAACTGATATATGCCATTATCATTGTTCAGAAAATACGTTTCCTTGCACATAATCACTAATTCGATATCCCACTTTCCTCATGATGCAAAACAGGTTGTACTGGAGAGAAATGAACTGCGTGATGATAACAGTATGCTTCGCAGCGAAATCTTGGAGCTTCACAACAAGCTTAGAGTGCATCAGCAAAGCGGCCCTATTTGGAGCCAGGATAGTACAAGATCAGCTCTTACAGCATCTTATCCCACAAGCAGAGTGTTCCCAGTACAACATTCTCCACATTTACCAGTCATCACTGAGACGATACTTCCTCTGCAACCTATAATCACCGAGCAAAGCTATGCTGCCCCACCACGAGAGCTACAGCTCTTCCCAGAAGTTTCATCTGCATCTGCTGAAGACAGCGAACTGTCACAAGACCAGGGGCTTTCAAATAGTGTTGCACGGCCTCAGGCACGGTACCCGACACCAGCTGTGGTGTTGTCGCCAGTAAACCAATTCCCAATACTTCCAAGAATGGGAGAGGAGCAACAGTATAGTAGTGGCACTAGTGAGGAACATAGCCTACACCGGGTTTAAGTACATAATGTAATTCACTTTACAGCTTGGAAAAGTTTCTTTGTTTGAGTGGGGCGGGTGTCCAACAGATAGATTTGTGGCTGTACATGTAAACTCTAATCTTTTTTTTTTCCTTTTCTGAATGGTGGTCTTAATTGGTTAAATTGGTGACAATAAAAAACAACGTCTTACAGCTGAACGTGCATATCATAGATGTACATGTATGGATCACTGTCAGAAAAACTAATCCAGATGGCGATACACTCTCAGTTACCTGTGCAAACTTACCTTTGATTAATTCAACGATTTGTGGCTAGTATACATTTGGATATGAACATGTTGGCACATACATATTCTTGCGGCAAGATTTTTGCAGAATAGGAAACCAATACCATTCACTGATAACATCATCTAATAAGCACGGACTGATCTATGCCATTGCTCAGAAAATACACTTCCTTCCATCTATAATTCATTATCCCACTTTTCCTCATGATGCAAAACAGGTTGTACCTGAGAGAAATGAACTGCATGATGATAATAGATGCTTCACAGCAAAATCTTGGAGCTTCACAACAAGCTTAGTGCGTCAGCAAAGCGACCCTATTTGGAGCCAGGGTAGTACAAGATCAGTTCTTGCAGCATCTTATCCCACAAGCAGAGTTTTCCCAGCACAACATTCTCCACATTTGCGTGTCATCACTGCGAGGACACTTCCTCTGCAACCTGTAATCACCGAACAAATCTATGCTGCCCCACCACGAGAGCTACAGCTCTTCCCAGAAGTTTCATCTGCATCCACTGAAGATAGCGAACTGTCACAAGACCAGGGGCTTTCAAATAGTGTTACACGGCCTCACGCACAGTACCCGACACCAGCCGTGGTGTCGTCGCCAGTAAACCAATTCCAATCCTTCCAAGAATGGGAGAGGAGCAACAGTATAGTAGTGGCACTAGTGAGGAACATGGCTTACACAAGGTTTAAGTACATAATGCATTCACTTTACATCTTTGAAAGTTCCTTACTAGTTTGAGTGGGGAGAGTGTCCAACAGATAGATTTGTGGCTGTGCATGTAAACTCTTTTTTTTCCCCCAATCTTGGTCTTTACTGGTTAAATAGGTGGCAATAAAACCACGTCTTACAGCTGAATGTGTATATGATAGCTGTACATGTATGGATCACTGTCAGCAAAACTAATCCTGATGGCGATACGCTGTCAGTTACCTGTGCAGAAGTATATATTTTTGCATTAACAGTCCCACCTTGAGATCAGTTTGTGGTGGTTGCTCCAATTCAGCAAGGTTAGGCATCTTAGGAAGACACTTCAATGGAGCTGCAGCCTGCTTCTTTCTTGTCCATTACCATTTTTTGCCCTCCTGAATCCCTGACATGTGCTATCTCATCCCAGCGGCCTTCCAATGCGTATGCGTTCGACAGCAGAATGGTATCTGACGGATGGTAATTGCCCATCGCATCTAACTGGGCCTGGACCATCCTCCCCAGCTCAACATTGCCATGGACTCTGCAGGCTGCAAGCAAAGTTCTCCATGCCATAGCATCTCCATGGGATGATAAACTTTTTATAAGCTCATAAGCTTCATCCAGTCGCCCCGCCTTTCCCAGGAGATCGATGATGCAACCATAGTGTTCAGTGTCAGGAGACAGGCCATATTGCTGTACCATGCTCTCTAGGTGCTTCTTCCCTTCAAATACCAACCCACCATGGCTACAAGCATTCAGCACCGCAAGAAAAGTTACCTCGTTAGGAGCCACGCCGTCTTGTTCCATTGCGTGAAACAGGGACAGTGCAGCTCCTGACTGTCCATTAACCCCCAGTCCCATGATCATTGCAGTCCATGCCATCACATCCCTATCGCGCATTGCGTAAAAAATTGCAGTCGCCTCACTGGGGTACCCGCACTTGAAGTACATATCCACGAGCGATGTTCCTAGTGCAGTGTCAAGCTCAAGGCCAAGCTCCATTGCAAGCTCGTGGATGCGACGGCCGGCTGCTGTTGCCCCAGATGCTCCACATGCAGAGAGCACACCCACAAGAGTCCCAGTGCTTGGTCTCACTCCCTCCTGTATCATCCTACGCACCAAGGCCATTGCCTCCTCAATTTGCCCGGCCTTTGCGCAGCTATCCACCATGCAGTTATACAGCACCAAGTCCCTCCTCGTCGCCTCTTCAAAGACCTTCTTCGCACACCCAATATCTGACTTCCTAAAATACATCCCCTCCATTGCTGCCGCCACCTTCACATCCTGACAGAGCCCCGTCTTGACGCTGAACCCGTGGACCGACTCCCCTCGCCACCCGCATCCAACCAAGGCGACCACCGCCGCCGCGCTGACGTCCACACCGCTGCACCTCATAGCACCAAACATCTCCACCGCTGCACAGATCTCCCCTGCCCTGACGTAGCTCCCGATCATCGTGTTCCACGACACGGCATCCCTGTCATGCATTTCATCGAACATCCTCCGCGCGGCCGCCGTGTCCCCGAGGCAGCAGTAGAAGTGGCACAGGGCGTTCCCGAGGCTGACGACGCCCGAGAACCCGTACCGCAGCAGGAGCGCGTGGACCTGCCGCCCGAGCGAGGCCGCCGCGTCGTCGCGCGGGTTCTTGGCGCAGAGCGCGACGAGCGGCTGGAAGGCGAACTCGTCCAGCGCGGGCAGGCGCGCCCGCGCGGAGGCGAGGACGGCGAGGGACGCGGAGGCCGCGGAGGGGAAGGAGGGCGCCGCGGAGAGGGCGCGGAGGATGGCGGTGTGGTGGAAGAGGGTCGGGCACGGGATGGCGGCGAAGAGGGAGAGCGCGTAGGGGAGCGGCGCGAGCGGGGAGGCCAGGAGCCTGGCGGTGGGCAGCGCGTGGTAAGGGAAGAGCGAGGCCTTGATCATGGCGGCGTGGAGCTGGTGGAGGTGCGCCGGCCGCGTCGCAGACCTGAGCTGCGCCGTGATCGTCATGACCAGCGGCTTCCCCGGCGGCGGCATGGCTCGGCCGGCGCGCGCGGACGCGCGGTGCGGTGTGTGCTGTGTCACGTATGCTATTTTTATTTGGGAGAAAAAACTCGCAGGTGTCCGGATCACGGCTTTACGCGCAACGGGCCGCATTTGTCTACCTTTGGTTTGAAAGCCCAACTAGCCTTGCATAAGCCGACAAGACCGAAATTTCAAAGCCCGGCCCAGCTAATAGAAGCTAGGTTTAACCCATATAAGATCTCTCTTCTCCCTCGATTGCGGCTCCACTAGTCACCATTCTCTCCACACCGGCGGCGGCCAGCTCGACGACCCGCGCCATCTTCCTGCGGCAAGCTCGACGATCCGCGCCATCCTGCTGCTGCGGCGGCAGCCATGGTGCACGTCAACTTCTACCGCAACTGTAAGCCCCATTTCCTTCCTCCGCACCGCACGCCCGTGACTTCGTAACGTGAGTTGCGCTTGCTGAACCATGTCTCCCTGGACCGATCGAAATCCGTGCAGCTACTTTCATGGGGAGGAATCTTTTGTTTCCATATGGATTTTCGAATGCTGAACTTTTGTACTCGTTTCTGATTTTGATCAGGAATTCAGGATGAACTAGACACCTAGTACTTGCAGGCAATTACGATGTTTAGATACTTCAGATTAATTGCAAATTGGGTTGTAAAACCATAGATTTTTGTTATGTTCCGATACGTTAGTCACTCAGCTTAGGTTGATGTGGCTCCACGAGTCCATCTAAATTGCCCATATCCGATGACGGGGTAGGTGCAGACGTCAGTTTTGGTGGTTGTGCGTTTGCTCAAGAATGTATCCTCGTCACACCGAAGTTCATTATCTGTTTGACTATTGGGCAGTGTGATGTTGATGTGAAACTTTTTTGCTCCAGCCGAGTTAAGGACAATAATATTTCCTTCTGTTCGCGTTTCAGTGGTTAAGCCATGTCTTGTTTGCAAAATATTTGAATATGTTGTATCTAATTACTAAATTTTAGAATGTACAGTTGCTTTATACTATACGCACTGAAGTCTGCTGGGGTTTTAACCATTAGGCAGTGATGATGACGCAAAACTATTTGGTTTTAGCTGTGATTTGAAAACCACAATATTACTGTCAGTTACTTGACGTTGTACTGTTTCAATTAATGCGTTTCTTGCTGAGCATTTTGAGCATTTTGCACTGTTTAATTAATGCCTTTCTTGCTAAGCATTTTGCTCTATTATATTATATTATATATGTAATTGTAGTTATTTGGTGCTGCGAGTAGCTTATAATGTTGTGCTATAGATGGGAAGACTTTCAAGAAGCCAAGGCGTCCGTATGAGAAGGAGCGTCTTGACTCTGAGCTGAAGCTGGTCGGGGAGTACGGTCTGCGGTGCAAGCGCGAGCTGTGGCGCGTGCAGTACGCTCTGAGCCGTATCAGAAATGCAGCAAGGGAGCTGCTCACCTTGGATGAGAAGAACCCCCGCCGCATCTTTGAGGGTGCAGCGCTCCTCCGTCGCATGAACCGCTACGGTCTCCTCGCTGAGGACCAAAACAAGCTCGATTACGTGCTCGCGCTCACTGTTGAGAACTTCCTCCAGCGCCGTCTCCAGACCATCGTCTTCAAGAATGGCATGGCCAAGTCCATCCATCATGCTCGTGTCCTTATCAGACAGCGCCACATCAGGTAAGTTTATCCACCCCCACTCTTCCCTTACATGCATATCGAAATTTACATGGACGTGCTAGTTAATTCTATCATACTCGCTAATCAGTAATTCAGATTTAGATCTTGACCTTCATTGTCATTCTGCCCCTTGCATTTTTGCGTTTCACTGTAAAACTGCAATAGATCATGTGTGGACGAATGTTCGAATTTAGATTGGCAGTTTAGATGCTAGTTTTCCAGATTGTAGTGTCAGCATTGTTATACTTTTTGGCTGGTGTATCTAGACTTTTAGAACACAGGAGTGGTGCCAATGTGTTTTGGTTGGGGCATATGATGAGAATTTGTTTGCAAACTCATGACGGTCGTCTGAGACACTTTGTGTGTCATGTTGCAATCATATTTTATCTGATGTCCCTCACTCTTGTTCAACTTGGGGATATGTATCCTTAATGAATTCTCTGTTGCTGCTATCTATCAAGTTATTGTAAAATATCTACATGTTTTCTACGGCACAATAAGGATTTATCTAATGTATCTTCAAAGGTTGGAGTACAAATTACTCTTTTATGTCCTTTTTTCATTCTGATGCCCTATTTAGCTGTTGGCCTCTTTATTTCTTTTGATGTGTATTTCTGTTTTTTTTTAATCTTTAACTTGATAGTTCATTTATTATCTTTTTTTTTCCTGTACTGCTTGGATATGTGTTTGTTTGTTGCCTTTGTCTTTTCATCTTCTATTGACATATGCCAAACCATGGCATACAAATAGTTTACAAGTTTTTTGAATTTCTATTTGTTGATTTACATACCTGTGAAAAGTAGGAACTTATACACAACTTATCTTGTTCTGAAGGCTAATTTCCTTGTTGTAGTTTAATTATGTACTCACATTCATCGTGCTTGAACCGATCCTTCTACACAGTTGAGGCACCAGACTTACGATGAGTTGTTATTTGTTGGATCGTGCATGATAATTGTCAGGTGGTCATATCTGTTGGTATATGTTAGGCATATATAACCATCAGCATTAGGCATTTCTTGAGTGCTATTTTTATCCTTTGATATGACTGTTGTATTGTTCTTCTCCCACAGGGTTGGAAAGCAGCTCGTCAACATTCCTTCTTTCATGGTGAGGGTTGACACTGAGAAGCACGTCGACTTCTCACTTACCAGCCCACTTGGTGGTGGCCCTGCTGGAAGAGTGAAGAGGAAGAACCAGAAGAAGGCCTCAGGTGGGGGTGGCGGCGACGGCGAGGAGGAGGAAGAGTAAAAAGAGCTCAACCTTTGCTCTGCAGTACTTAGTGGAAGAAACTGTCAAAACTTCAGTTAAGATAACGTTGTGGAACTTGCAACAGGAAGTGGATGAAACTTTGATTTGAGCTTAGAATCGTAGAGGTGAAGAGCTTTTGTTGCCTTGGAATCTAGCTTTGGGTACCCAACTTATGGTGTTAGTTTTGCTTCGTTAGATATCAGTGGGTGAACATGCCAACTCAGTGACACTTGCTTAATTTGAAGCCTTGGGTCATTTCGTGAACTACCTCGATTGTATGCTGGTCCATTGAAGTATTCGACCTTACTCTGCCGCAAGTGTGAGCTGTGTTGTCTCTCTCTTTTGTTTGAGAACAGTTCTACTAGTCAGGGCATGTACATTGATGGCGCTAGGAAGAGGTCGCTTGCAGTTGGCGCCTGGAGTGTGAGATCAGCGATGGAGCGTTATGTGTTGGCCCATCAGTGTTTCCCACTAAGCGCTCAACTAAGCGTCTGTGCATTGTACATGCCCTCAATCACCAGAGTTAATACCTTAGGTTCTGTCCGGGAATGCTTGTGTACCATACTACCATTGACAATGTGCCGCCGATAAGCCGACAATGTCTGCAAATCAGACACGGTTTGTTCTTCTATTTTTATGCTTCAGAAATACTTCGAATCAAATGAGCCCTTAAAGGTTGTGAGTTCATGGGTGTTCTTTCTGAGTGTCATTCTAGATAATGCATTTGTTGTGTGCGGCCTCTAGATGAGATTGTTGGGGGGCATGCCATTTGATGTCGTGACTGTTCTCTAGAGTTGTATAGAGTTCACTGTGCTCACTCCATCTAGGTATATAAGGCGCATGTGGATATAAAATACAACTTTTTCAACAATTAAGTTCATAAACTTAGTATGCTTGCATGTATGTTGTTTAATTTTCATTTACTTTTCAGAAGTAGCAGTATCAAATCACATCTACTTTTCAGAAGTGCATATATCAATTCACATATACTTCCACGTATCAATTTACATCTACCATTCAGAAGCGCTGGTCTACAAAGCTACCAAATATCATCTCATGATAGTGCCGCATGTCCTATGCATGAAGTAACGAGTACCAGATTTGGTTTGTGCATGAAAGCTTGGGAGACTTAACACAAAAGGTGAGAATGACCATCATGTGAGGTTGCAAACTTCCAATGCCATGCCGATCAGCAGGACATATTTTTATAAATATTTAGGAGCAATTTCTAAGCCTACTATACTAGCATTCTAGCACTATATAAATCTAGCACTATCTAGAACAATAGATCCATAAATCTAGCACTATATAAATCACAGTCCTTTTACAAAGAAAAGAACTTCAAACAAGAGTTGAAAATGACTATCATTGTGCTCACTATGTTGCTAATTCTCCACGCTTAAGATTATCTGTCAAGTCCTGCCAAAATTTGCATACCAAGCTAGAATTTGCACTGTGTTTTAAACGGAATAAACATTGTGCAAATTATAGCTTGGTATGGAAATTTTGGCGGGAATTTGCAGTATGTCCTCATCCTCCGATGATTGATTCACATAAATTCCTCACGAACACCCTAGCTAGGCGCAAGCGGAAGAAATGACAAACTAAACTAAATCAGGCCCCACATTGTTCAAGGGCCTAGTTCAATTGATCATTCATTCTAATGTTCCCTTTTTAAAGACCGCATCAAAGTTTCTGGGTGGGTGGTAACATAACCTTCCACATGTGGGCCTTCCGGTTAATGAAAAAGTTAGCGTACGGGCAGTAAAAAAAAAATTCTTGGGTTGTCGAGTTAGACTTGGTTGTGCAATGTTAAGGAAGTGTCCTGATACTGTCAGCAGTACCTCGATGTTTAAAGAAGCGAGTCCAGTTGAAGTGCATGCTTACTAGCTAGTCATTCCTTGCTCTATGTAATTATTTGAAGCAGGAACCAAGTTCACGAGCCTCATATTAATATTTTAAAAAAGATGAACATTCAAAAAGACCAAAATGTCTAGGAATTTGCCTTGAGTCAGCACAATAAGTCCGTTCTTTGGTATGCAAATCTTCAAGTTTGGACAAATGCAGGTCATTTTCGAATTCCTATGCAACGATTGTCCCCATGACTTGAAGAAGAATATACCAAATGTTCATGCTTTCATATAAGGATATTTCAGTTGTCATATTCTCGTATATTTATACGATTTTATCGAGAAGACGGCCATTGTTGAAGCCTCGTGGGTACAACACGTCTGCATGCATATGCGGGCCCAGCTCTTCTTCATTTTGCAACTGGCTTCACTAATTTGTCCATAATCATGCTACAATCGAAAACACAGTTGACCAAGAACACATATTACAAATATGCAGGTTTAAGTTAAATCTGATCCATAATTTTGCTAATCATATTAACTCCATTTATATGTAGTTAAGACACTTTGAAGTTTGCGGATCGATCCAGCTATGGGAAACTAATTGCCAAGGAATGAGAGACATCAGACATGTTTATGTTGTTCTTGAGACCTCCGAAAGCATTCCGAAGTCTTCTCATCCTCTTAAATACTACAAGTCCTTGGCAGGACTACAAAGTGTAGCCGAGCTAACTTCATCCAAGAAAGCAAGATAGATCCCATAGGCAAAAGCAAAACAACATTCCTGCCTGCCGTTGCTTTGATCAATGCTGCTGCTTAGCTGCGCGTCACCAGGATATCTTCTCAGGTCTGATCCTAGAATGCGCTCCACCGCAGGATCTGTAATCCTAGCCCCGCTAGGTGAGTTGCCGCTTGTAGCTTGAGGAAGACGAGAGCCGAGACACATGGTGTCTGTTTTGAAACATTACCGGAGACCTCCCAACCCTAAATGTGCTCTAAAAATTAATTGTGAAAGCATACTTTTTTATGTGCTAATTCTCTCTACAACTGACATGTGCCACACTAGAAGCTAGGTTCGTTTTTGGTTACCAAGGTATGAGTTGTGGAGGGAGACCACCCTGCTATTTTATAGCCTCACCATGCCATTGTCCCTACAAGAACGATATGGTATCTGAACACGCGCATGTGTTCATGTCAGTGAAGTTGTACGCACTTAAAACGGAACGTGGACAAGGACAAACATATTTAGGTGGAATAGATGTAGCGCCTGATGGTATGAGAAAGAACTACGAAGTGCCTAAAGAGAAACTTCTCGCCTACTAATCTGCTACTTAACACTCTCCAATGACTATACGGAAAATAATGGAAGCTTCGAACCTCCTAAGCCCCCATCCATAAAAGAAAGTCGGAGACTTGTCTAAATTTAGATACTATCTACAAAGTAAAAAAGTGTCCAGATACATCTAAATTTTAAACAAACTTGCGACATTCTTTTAAAGGTGGAGGTAATAATCAGGTACTTTCTGGATTAGCAATGATTGCAATCTAAATAACCCTGACTTTTGCTTCAATGCGCTATCCACTGCCTCAAACTCAAACTCCGCATCAAACACGCATCAAAGACTGAAATCTAAATATCCTTGTGTATGAAGTGATCTCATAAAGTGTTTTGGGTATGCTCTATCCCTAATACCCATTCATTTATGTAGGGGTATGAAGTGATCTCAGCCCTTTATATGTTTGAGTTTAGCGGGAGGGGGACGCACTGAAGCATGTCTCACCGACCCTATTACCCTTTTAGGTTGTATATGATTGTACTAGTAATAATGATTACTTCAGGTTACACCTTTGAGGACTCCCCCAAAACCTCCGCTCCCATGTGGCCACACCGGGCCGCACTCGAGTGTCCCCTCCCTACGATGCCACGATGGTAGATCCTCTGCGGCGTCGATTTGGAGGGCAGCGGCGCCTGCATCAGCTTCTCAGCGGAGGCGGCAGGTGGATGCCTCGATGGAATCCGCCCAGGGCATAGTGTGACACCTGTCTTGCTGGCCCTGATCTGGGCCAGACGATCTGACTCCCGCGCTTCTATGCAGTGTGTCGATGACATCGACCTCGTGGAGCTCCTCCTAGGCGTGTGGATGTACCTATAGCCTGAGGATCTCGGGGGAGCGACCCCGGGAATGGCGGTAGAGTCCTCCTTCTCCGCTGGAGGTGGGCAGCTAGTTGTGGTGGATCTTGGGATCGCATGACTTTCAGAAATAATACGCCAGGTGATGTCCCTAGCGGTCTCCGCGTGAAGTCACCAATCTACCTTTGGTCGGTCCTCTTCGATCTAGCCACTGATGAGTTCTGGACTTCTCCTTCGGAGGAAGACAAGGAATAGTTCATATGGCTTTCCTTGGACCTCTATATCTGAGGGGGGCCAGCCGTGTGCGCCCGTAACATCAGCCTATTCGGCATCAAGGGGGTACAACACAAATTTTTGTCGACACCGTGGGGAATGTATGTGCCAAGATCTCCATGGTATTGACAAATGCGGAGAATTTCATGGCGGCTGGGGTTGGAGGACCTATTAGTGATGGCGGAGGCGGAGGCTTGGATGCGATGAAGACTCTGCTTCACTTGTTGTTGTTCGTATATAGCTGGTGGGACGATGTTCCCAGCCATACCGGGCATGACTTCCTGTAAGAATGGTGGTAGATGACTTGCAGTAGCAACCTCCTCAAGTGTGGGCGGCAACATTGGGGGACTTCTTTGCTGGTAGTGCTCCTCGAGTACCAAGTTGTGATTTCCATGGTGAAAACACAAGATCTAGCCTTTATTGATGTACATGGCAATGGCCTTGTTGAAGACATTATTTTGGAAACACGATCTTTCTCCAGGGTAAAAACCTAAGATTCTTGGAGGCGTTGCTTTCGGAGAACCTATATTATAGTCCGTGTGATGTCTTTGGTGGTGGTTAGAGTGCTGCTGCTAGAAGTGATTGATCACCGTGACGGTTTTTTCTTTTTCTTTTTGGATGTGTGCATCCTTGATGTTTTTAGGCATCTTGTTGGTTTACAGGTTGGATGTAGTTGATATCTACGAGATACTAATATGTTTCTTTTATAAAAAAAAAGTTGGCATTAGAGGGCAATTAGATTTTTTTAAAAATAAGTTGTTGTTGTGTGTGGGTGGGGCGGGGAGGGGCTGTTAGATTTTTTTTTAAATGTGTGTGTGGTTGTAACAAAGTAACAAATCATATCTCTAAAGTTACCCGTATGGGTGGCAAAGAATTTTGTTGGGTTGTCTAATTAGAGCATATTCAATGGTAGAGAAGGCATACCTTCTCTAGCCATGCATGTCGTTTAGAGAAAGCAATAAATATAAGTTCTACAATGCATTATCTTTAATTGTCATCTCTAGATTTTAGCGTGGTACTTAATTAATTCATAGTAAGACATTATTTCACTAAGGAAAGATATATGGTACAATGCACAAAATGGTTTTCTCTTATGTAAGGGATCATCCCTTAACTAAGAAAGATAACCTTCTCTTTCTTATTTCTCTCTCTTCCAGCTAAACAAAAATTCTATGTGACAGCTCTAAAAGAAAACTGACGTTATCCCATTGTACATACCTTTAGACTTGGTTGTGCACTCTAAACTAAGTGTCGTGGCATGGTGTCAGCATACCTTGCTCGTTTCCTGCGGTGTTGAAGGAAGCGAGTCCAATTGAAGTGCTTGAGAACGAACATTCTTATTAGCTAGTCATTCTTTCTCCATATAATTATCTGAAGCAATAGTTCACGAGCCTCCCCCATCTATTTTTAAAATGATGAACATTCTAAAAGATCAAAATTTCTAAGCATTTGTCTTGAATTAGCACAACAAGTCCTTTCCTTGGTATAGTATATCTCCAAGTTTGGACAAATGCAAGAAGGGCTTTTTGAAGCCTCCTAGATACAATTAATACGCACGTATGCATATACTGGCCCTGCTCTTCTTCATTTTGCAACTGGCTTGACTAATCTGTCCATAATCATGCTACACGCCAAAATACAGTTGATCGAGAACACAAACTACGAATCCGCAGGTTTTACATGAATCTGATCAACCAGTTTGCTGATCTTATTAACACCATCAAACTAATAGCCGAGGAATGAGAGACATGCTTTATTTTGCTCTTGAGACCCCGAAAACATTCCAAAGTCTTCCTATCCTCTTGAAGAAAATATCTTGGCAGGATTACAAAGTGTAGCCGACCTAACTTCACTCAAGAAATCTTGACAGATCCTATAAGCAAAAGCAAAACGCCATTCATGTCTGCCCTTGCTTTGGTCCATGCTGTTGATTAGCTGCGCGTCACCAGAGTACTTTCTCACGTTTGATACTAGAATGCGCTCCACCACAGGATCTGTAATCCTTGCCCAAACGGATGTGCTGCCGCTGGTAGTTGAAAGCAGTGAAGAGCCGACACACATGGTGTCTGTTTTGAAACATTACCGGAGACCTCCCAACCCTAAATGTGCTCTAAAAGCTAATCGTGAAAGCATATGCTATGTGATATTTCTCTCTACAACTAACATGCATGTGCCACACTGAAGCTACACTCGTTTTTGGTTACCAAGGTGTGAGTTGTGGAGGGAGACCACCCTGCTATTTTATAGCCTCGGCATGTCATGTCTCTCTGCATGAACGATATGGTATATCAGCATGCGCATGTGTTGATGTCAATGAAATTGTGCGCACTTACAACGAAACTTGGTGAGACAAGTACAAACATATTTAGGTGGAATAGATGTAACGGCTGATGGAACTACCTGAAGTGCCAAAAGAGACACTTCTCACCTACAAATCTGCAGCTACTTAACACTCCAAAATGCCAAAGCGGAACGCGTATGAGCGGTAAAGAATTTTCTTGTTAGGCTTGGTTGTGCAGTGTTGACGTGTTGTGACAAGTACGGTGTTAGCAGTAGCATACCTTGTTGGGTCCGTGTTGTGTTTCAAGAAGCGAGTCCGACTGAAATGCTTTAGAACGCTTACTGGTCATTCCTTGCTCTATGTTATCCGACGCATGCAGCAACTAAGCTCACGAGCCTCATGTTTCTATTTTGAGAAAAGATGTATACACTCCAAAATACCAAAACGTCCAAGCATTTGTCTTGAATTATTGCAATAAGTCAATTCTTTGGTACTCCTATGCATTTAATTTGGACGAGTGACTTGAGGCATTTCCAAACTCCTATGCAACGAATATGCCCATGACTTGGAGAATAAAATACCAAAATTTTCATGCTCTCATATATCAACTTCCTAGTTCGTTGTCATATGCCGGTATATCCATATGATTTTTTTTGAAAAGAAGACCGTTCTTGAAGCCTCGTGGATACGCTGGCCCAGTTCTTCTTCATTTTGCAACTGGCTTACCTGATCTGTCCATAATCATGCTACGATCAAAAACACACTTGAGCGAAAAGTACACATATTACGGATGCATGTTTAACTTAAGTCTGATCAACGAGTTTGCTACTAATTTTACCACCATTTATATAGACACATCGAAATATGTCCATGGGTCATGGAAATCAGTAGCGGAGGAATGTGAGACGTAGTTTTTTTTGTTGTTCTTACATCTTGAGACCACCCTACAATATTCTCAGAACTCTTCTCATCCTCTTCAAGACAAATCCTCTGCAGAAATACAACATGTAGCTTATAAGAAACTACAAGTAAAAGCAAAAGCCAAATATCATTCCTGTTTGGTCTTGGTTTGATCCATGCTGCTATTGAGCTACGCGTCACTAGTGTACCTTTTCAGGTCAGATACTAGATCCACGGTAACATTGATCTTCCTTGCTCCGCCGAAGCAGTTGACGCCCCCGTTTCATAGAAAGGTAGAGCAGAAACACATTGAGACTGTTCCGTAAGATTTCCGGAGACCTCCCAACCCTAGTGTGATCTATCAATTAATCTTGAACGCAAAAGCACGATAATTTCATGTACCACTACTATCTGCCACACAAGAAGCTACATTTGTTTTGGGTTACTAACTATACTTCCTCCAAACTCTCAGTCCTCTTCCCTTGATTACCAAACACACTGTAAGGTACGTGTTCTGGAGGGCAACCACTCTGCCACTTTATATCCTCATTGTGCCCTGTCTCCTTACATGAACGATATGGTATGCGAACTTGCATCTGTTGATGTCAATACAGCTGTACACTCTTTAGATGGAAGTTGGCGACACAAGTACAAACATGTGAATAAATACATAGGCATATACGCTTTGTAGAGGACTTCTTGGATGATAGGCCTGCGTTTTAGGTAGAATCGATGTAACCCCGAAGGTATCGGAACTACCTGAAGTGCCGAAAGAGACACCTCTTCTCGCCTACTAATCACAACTAGTACTTACATGGAAGCTTCTAACCTCCTAACCAGACACTTTCTGCATTTGCTTGGGGGTGGCCAAGACACAGTCGTTGTTACACGCTCACCGTTACAATACTCAACACCATCTAGATTATGGACTTATGGTGCTCCCTCGCTGAGGAATGATGCCTTTCATCAGCACATTAGCCTTCCCTCTAAATGCCTCCCTCAGGGTACGCAGTGGCTGCAAAGACAATCACTAATGGAACAAAGATGAGCGCAGTCAAGTTCCTCGCTCATGAAGGCCATGCACGACCGTACTGTAGTCGTAGAAGGCTACTAGTCGTTGCCGTACTTCTTCTTTCCAATGTCCTTCTACTTTTTTTTTGAAACATCATATATTACGCAAGCAAGCCGCCTCATTAAAAACCTTCCAGTCCCCTTAGGTACCCTGGTAAGGAAAAAAGTGCGTAAGAAACTTGCTGCACCGAGTTCAAATAATAGTTACATCGTTGAGGAGGAACGGTAAAATAAAGCTAGGAGGCTCATCAGCCCAATTACAAGTCGAATTTGTTTCATAAGAATTCCTAGCTAATTCATGTGCCACCTCATTTGCTTCTCTAGGACTAAACTTGAAGGAGATCTTATCAATGAGAGAAGCCAGATCCACACAATCAGCAAATATAGCAGATGATTCACCCCACCAAACATCTTCTCCTGAAAAGGCTTCAACAGTTTCAGTAGAGTCTGATTCCATGATCACATTATTGCATCCGAGACGATTAGCGAGGGCTAACCCTTCTCTCATGGCCATAGCTTCCGCCATCGCCGCCGAGGCAACGGACGGAAGAAAGGTGGTAGATGCCGCCAAGAAGTTACCCTTTGAATCACGGATCACTGCAGCCACTGAGCCTGCATGAGTATCTTGGTGAAACGACCCATCAACATTAACCTTTGTTTGAGCCGAATTTGGTTTTTCCCAGCGAGGCCGATCAGCTGGCTTGGATCCCACCTTTGATGCATTAGAAACAATAGAAAGAATTGACATTTTACACCTGAGCATGGGCGGAACTGATTCTTCATGAGTTCGCCGGCGCCGTATCCACCAGAGATACCAGCAGGCAACTCCTATAACCTCCTTCTGTCCAATATTATCAATTCCAGGAAACTTCTTTTCTTCATCACGTAAAAGATGCTCGAGAATAGCGGAACCTGACCTATCAGTGAGTTGAGCTTCCTCAATTGTATTAGCAATACCCAAAGAGCTCCATAGTTCCATTGCTGTAGCACAACGGAAAAGAAGATGCTTAACGTCTTCAGCTTCTTGCATGCATATTGGGCATTGACCAGAAGTGCCAATATGGCGATTTACCAGAATAGACTTTAGGGGAATAACTCCATGAAGTGCTCGCCATAGAATTTTTTTAATCTTACTTGGAAGCTTCAAACCCCACACCACTTTCCAAACAGGATTCGTCGCCGAGGAGCCAGGAAGAGCCAATTGTCCCGCCCTTGCACCAAAAGAGAATTTCCATTGAAGATGATAACCTGACTTTACAGAGTAGCACCCGTTCCTATTAAAATTCCAAGCAATGAAATCGTCAAATCCTTGGTTAGTTAATGGTATCTCCAGAATTCGGTTGACGTCAATATCATAGAATATGGTTTTAAGCAGATCCAGATCCCAGGAGCCTGAGATCGGATCGAGGAGTTCTGAAACCTTTGTGAGCACCGCCTGACCGCGGGGGGTTAAGATTTTCCTGTTCGGACTAGATGGTATCCAAGGATCGGTGTAGATATTAACATTTTCACCAGTTCCAATTCTCCATATATATCCTCTCTTGAAGGCAGCAATGCCAGCCACTATACTTTGCCAAAATAAGAGGACCCCGACTTTGGTCCCGCCTTCAAGATATCACCCTGAGGATAGTATTTAGCACGTAACACAGTTGCACACAGGGAATCCTTATCAGTAACTAATCTCCAGACTTGTTTAGCCAACATAGCTAGATTAAAGGAATGAAAATCTCTAAAGCCCATCCCTCCATCTTTCTTTGGGTAGCACAATTTCCACCATGCTAGCCAGTGCATCTTGTTGTTATTCTCATCATCCCCCCACCAAAAGCTAGAAATAGCATCCATCATGCGCTTGCAGATTCCTTTCGGTATTAAAAAGACTGACATAGCATAAACCGGAATAGCTTGTGCAATAGCCTTCAATAATATTTCTTTACCTCCAATGGAAAGTTGTTTCTCCTTCCACCCCATAATACGCTGAATAATCCTTTCAATGAAATGTTCAAAGCAATCACTTCTATCCGCGCCCACCAGAGCTGGGAGCCCTAAATATTTATCAGAAATAGCTTCCGGGCTGATATGCAAAGTTTCACAAATTTCTGCTTTTATTAAGACATTTGTATTGGGCGAGAAGAAGATGCTTGATTTTGCAAGACTCACCAGCTGTCCCGAGTTTGCACAATAGGTATCCAAAACTTGTTGTAAGGAAGTTGCATTATTCGTATCTGCCTTCATGAGAATAAGAGAATCATCAGCAAAAAGTAGATGCGAGACTGATGGTGCATTTCTGCACATCCTTACCCCAGTAATGCCACCAACTTCTTCTTCATACAGCAAAAGACTGGATAACCCCTCAGCACATAGAAGGAACAAATAAGGGGAGAGAGGATCCCCTTGTCGAAGACCTCTAGTCGGAGAAAACATATCAGTTTCGTCAGAATTAAATCTTACTTGATATCTTACCGATCTGACACACGCCATCATTATAGAAATCCACCTCTCAGCGAACCCCAATCTCCTCATCATATTTTCTAGAAATATCCACTCAACCCGATCATAAGCCTTGTGCATATCAAGCTTCATTGCGCACACCCCATTCACACCATCTCTTTTGTTTTTAATTGTATGAATACTCTCATAGGCTAGGAGAACATTATCAGTAATAAGCCTTCCTGGTACAAAAGCGCTCTGCATAGGAGAGATGACTTCTGGGAGGATATGCTTCAGCCTCAACGACAACATCTTTGAAATTATCTTATAAATCACATTACATAGGCTAGTAGGGCGAAATTGTGTAATTGAATCCCAATGTCCTTCTACTTCATTAATCCATTCACATGGATTTCATGTCAATTTATACTTACACAAATTGGGCCGAGGCAAAATAAAAGGATCGTGATATCGGGAGCACGTTCGGTTTCTTTCCCCTGCGTGCGACGCCCTCTCTGCCGCCCGATCAAGATCCAAATGTGGTTGCAAAATTTGAAAAATAAATAACTTGTGGAAGTTGTTGGGCCCCACATGAGAATTAGGTTGGCAAGTTTCTTATCCTATCGTGGGCAGAAGATCCTGTGAGATTCGTGCGTGCATAGTAATGTTCAAAATAAAATTAGACTCCTTCACAGTTTCGAATATTGCAAAAAAAAGGGGGAAATCTAACGGAAAGCGCCTCATAAGCAGCACTCCCGTGCGACGCGCCACGATGCGTGCAAATGGCATCGCGTCCTATAAGGAACCGGCACTTTTTTCCATCGCAGGCTCGCAGGCCCCACCCGCACCGCGTCACCTTATCTTTATCGCTGTCCACAGAATCCGTCTTCTCTCTCGCAGCGTGAAGCTGAGCCGCGAGCTGGGAGGTTGCAGAGCGTCGGCGGCGGCGAGGATTTGCGACGTACCCGTGAGGAGGAGGAGCCTCTGTAGACTGTAGCGGGTGGAGGCCTTCGCCGGTGAGCATCTGCGGCGCGCTCGCGATGAGGACGAGGCCTTTCGCCGGCGAATATCTCCGGTGCGCTCGCGAGGGACGAGTCTCTGCTAGAGGGGTAGGCCTTTCGCCGGCGAGCATCTGAGGCGTGCTCATGAGGAGGAGCAGGAGGTGTTCCTCTACCAGCGCAGGGAGGCCGTCGCCGGCGAGCATCTACGGCGTGCTTTTCCGACGAGGTGGAGGTGTTCCTCGCGGCCTCGCGAGTGAGGCTGTCGCCGGCGAGCATCTCTGCCAGGACGTGTGGAGGAGGAGCCCTTCTCTATGGCAGGGAAGCCGCTGACAAGCGCGGTACGCAATGACGAGCGCGTGGAAGAGTCTTCCGATCTTGTGCTATCAACCTGGCAGTTAGGCTTTAATTAACCTGGAAATTAGGCTTAATGATCCTGGCAATTTGTCAGGTACTCCTGTTGAGAGGGCGGCATTAATATGGCAACTAGGCCAAATTAATCTGTCAATTACGTAGTATAACTAATTTTGGCTCACTACTAATAATTCCGGTAATTAGTAACAAGTAAATATGGTAGCTAGGCATAAATACTAATCGGGGTAATCTGTCAGGTAATTAACATGGCAGTTACTAACACAAATCCTGGCAATTTGTCAAGTAATCTAATCTGGAGTACTAGTTACATGCGATTTAGTGCACCAGTACCATGGCGGCATGGCGTGAGAAATTTGTGGCTGAGCTTTTTACTACTTGCTTTATTTTTTATGCTTATAAATCAGAAGACACAGACTGTGCTTGCATGTTGTACGTGACACACCGTATTTCACTCGCACATTTGGGCTGTCTTCCGTCTTAAACACTCAGCATGCGAGCCGCCGCACGGAGGACGTTTTGTGCGGCGCCGCTGTGTAGCAGCGTCCAAAAAAGAGAGCTGCAGGTATCTCGGGCTACAAAAATGCACTCCCGGTATAACCATATGATTTTGTTCAAAAGAAGACCGTTGTTGAAGCCTCGTGGATACGCTGGCCCAGCTCTTCTTCATTTTGCTACTGGCTCCTGATCTATCCATAATCATGCGCCAATCCAAAACACACTTGAGGGTGAAGTAAGCATACTAGGAATGCAAGTTTAACTTACTTAACTATGATCAATGAGTTTGCTTATCATTTTAACACCATTTATATAGACACATTGAAATATGTCAATGGGTCACGGGAAATTAGTAGCCGTGGAATGTGGTTTATTGTTGTTCTTGAATCTTGAGACCACACTACAGCATTCTTAAAACGCAGAGGAAGCTTCTGACAAAGCTTTCTTGGGATCGATTACCCAATCAGGTATTTCTGAAAGAAGAACTGCCTCCCGGGTCGCACGGAAGAGCGACTCCGGAGGCGATAGATCCCGCCGCCAAGGAGAACCCTGTTCCAAGGCTTCCCCCGGGCCCCGGCTGCTGTCGCCGTTGGTTCTGCCACCGCAGCGGCGGCCTCCCGTTTCCAGCCGCTTCAGCCCCTCGGGTGCAGGATCTCTCTCGCGGATAGCAACAACCTTTGGGTCATTCACCTTTAGCGGATCGAGGAGTCAAAGTTTGGCGGCGTGCCAGGCCGATTGGCTGTATGCCCCGGCGGTGCAGTTCTGTGAAGGCATCGAGGCAAAGTTGCGGGGAGATTCAGTGACATGAATTGGACGCGGTTGTTCCCGGCATTCGTTCTGGTCAGTTGAATCTAGGGCCAAGTCGTCTCAACAAGGCTTCCTTGCTTTGGTGCCAGATGCGAGGAGGCAGCCTATACAGTTGGTGCATGCTTTCCATCAAGATCTGGTGAGGTCCGTGTAATGCTACTAGATTGGCTTTGTGAGCTCTTGGCAGCTACCAGTACCTGTGATGTTGCGGCAAGCGATGCTTGGTACTTCTCGGCAGCATGTTCATGGGCATGTGGTGACATCCACCTCAAGGACAATGCGCGGAACTGTTATCTCGAGATTGAACGTGGATTTTGAGCGGACCTTATGGCGCCTGGCCCTTATCCCGCACCGTCTATTTCATCAAAGGCATCAAGATTGGTGACTCGTTTTTTGCGTAAAAGACCCTGGATTTTATTAGATTCATATTAGGTCGTCCTTGCTGCTTATGAAGTTCTTCAGAAAATCCAATGTGTATCCATTTGTGACGTTCTAAAGTTCTTCAAAAAATTGCAGTGTATCCATTGTTGCAATTATAAGTAACATTTTTGTTGCAATTATAAGTAACATTTTTCCATATGAAAAAATCCATAGATCTCTTGATTTCAACCATAGATCTCTATGAAGTTCTTCACAGATCTTCATAAGAAACAATATTTAGGCATGAAGATCTAACACAAATAAAAAGATATCCTTGAAAAAATATTCAGAAGATCCATCAAGAATAGGAAATGGATCCATTTGCTCATACATGATCCTAACAACTAGTGGATCCAGTAGATTCACACAAAGATCCATACAAGATCCTACGAAGATCCTAAACAGAGAAAAGGAGGAAGAAAAGAAAAGAAAACGAGGAAGAAATCCATCCGGCCGCCGGGATCTTGGACCACCCGCCTGTCCGGCCGCCGGGATCTTGGAGCAAGCCATGGAGGCGGAGCCGCCCGACCACGACGGCTCTGGCGCGGCGGAGCCCATGCAGCGGCCCCGTCCGACCACGCCGGCGCGCGAGCGGCGAGGAAGCGGCCCCGTCCGACCACGCCGGCGCGCGGGAGGGGCGTAGGGGGGCGACGAGGAGGAGCTCGCGTGCGTCCTGGCGCTCCTGAGCAGGGCGGCGGCAGGCGGAGACGGATGGCAGGCGGAGGCAGAGGCGGGTGGTGGGCAGCGGCGGGTGGCGGGCGGAGGCAGGATATGGGAGGCTGGGTCGGGATCTAGGGTTGCTGGCTGTTTGTGGCCCTTTATATAGGTTAGGAATACATCTGAATTAGAGGAAGGTGCATGGGTTTTTTTGTAAAATGGGCGCACGCGAATCTCCAGCCGCATCAGACGGACGCGATAAGGTGCGGGCGCCATAAGGTCCGCTCGTTGTAACGCTCGAGATTCAAAGCTAGAGGCATGGTGGATCGGATTGGTATGGAGGCGACGTAAATGGATACGGAGCGATCGTTTGCCACCGCGCGGTCAAAAAAGCAGGCGGCCAGACGCATAGTGACCGTACTGTCCGTGGAGACGCAAATGCGTCCTAAATATACGTTGAGTTTGTGTCTCCGTGGACGCTCTGCGGGCGCACCGAGTGACCACGGTTCCTCACGTAGGGCCCGTCGTGGCAGTGGCTCAGCCTGCTCACATTCCCGCCAGAGGTCATTCTCAGCACCAAAAACTCAAAGTTGAACGGCGCCAACACTCTAGCCCCTTGCGATGGACGTCCTCGTCGCCGCAGTCTCCATGGATTCCAAGGAAACCCTCCCAACCACCGCCCCAGACAACCCCATAGCCACCGCCACAACCCCGATGGAGACCACCTCTCCGGCGGCTCAAAGCGTGCGGCCATTGGAGGCCGCGAAGCAAAGCCGAAGGTGCCAAAGAAGGTGTTGTCGAAGGAGGAGAAAGGCGCCCAGGCCACGAAGCGATGGGGCCGGCACAGTAATCTGAAGGAGATGAATGCAGCGGAGGTGGCCACACAGTAGGTGCAGGCCTTCGCCGAAATGGCCTGGCAGATGCAGGTGAAAGCCAACACCCACGTAGGCCTGCATACTAGCCTCGCGAAGGCCATGCTCTTCGTCAAGCAAGAGAGGATCCTCGGCGTCGCTCCCCCGGCCTCGTCGGTGAGCTCGTAAGTTCCTAGCTGTGTCCTGGAACGCCTGTACCCTCACAGGTCCACGTGGCGTCCCGATTCGCATCCGGCGCCGCACCGGTCCAGTTCAACGGGGCCCCAGTCCCCAACCTCAACCGGACGCCGAGAAGCGGTGACTCGTGCCCAGCCGTGACACAAAATACGCAACCGGCCCCGGAGGAGAACATGCCGGTGCCATGACTGCATAAACGGTGCCCAGCAAAAAGGCAATGTGTACTGGGCCAAGGTGGTCCAATAGTACAATGAGAGAAAGCGCCACAAGCCCTACGAGATGTGCAACGATCGCACAGAAGAGTCCATCAGAAAAAGATGGACCTACATCAAACAGGAGACCTCCTAGTTTTGCGCCGCCATCAATCATGTTGTTGCCCACCCGGAGAGCGGCATGGGCGTGATGGCACTGGTAAGTAATGGACATCGTCATTCCATCTATTTATGCAACATTTAGCATATCATAAACATAATTTTTTAGCTACTTTAAGTATCCAGGGCCTTGGAGAAGTTCAAGGCAACACATAGGAAGGGCTTTTATATGATCCATTGTTGGGACAAGCTGAAGGAGGCGCCGACGTGGATGGTTGGCTATGAGGCCTACCATGAAGCTGTCAAGAATGGGACAACGCCGTTGTTCATCAACGGCAAAGACGATGATCTTGGGCAGAAAGCCTTCCCACCTCGTCCCCAGGCCATAAGGCTACCAAGACCGATCTTGCCCGGGAGGCATCAACCCTTGTGTTGAGCCAGACTTTGGAGAAGCTCATGGCCGAGTCTCAAGCCTCCCTGGACAAAAGGGAAGAGAAGAGGTGCCTAGAAAAGGAGGCCTCTACTGCCATCTACCTAAACCTCACAAAAGAGACCACTGGGGTCCAAATGATGGACGTCGAGGCCAAAAGAGCAGATGTTGAGGCCTAATGGCTTGATGCCAAGGCCAGAAGGATGGACCCCGATGCCAAGATCCGGGCAGAGGACACAAGGATCATGCTGGCCGACTTGACCACCAAGGACGACGACACCAGGGCCTGGTTCCTAAAGAGGCGCGCCGAAATCCGCGCGCGAGACAATCTCCCACGCCCATGTCAAGCACCATGGTCTTCCTTTGGACTATATTTGTTGTTCTGACCATGGTGTGCCCCTTTTGAACTACATTTTGTGCCGTACCATGTGCACAATCTGATGGACTTATTTGAGACCTAAATTTGAGCCAATCCGATGGCCATATTTTGGTGCAATTTGCTTGTTTGCGCTGTTTTGGGAGATTTCAAAAAAAAAAGGCCCGCATGCAGGCAATATGCATTGGCCCGCTGGGGATACCCCTCGACGCAAACGGACGTCAGGCCATTTTCATGTCCGCGGATCGATGCAAACGGTCGCACAAGGATAATTCGGACGTTTAAAATGCGTCACCCTGTTGGAGATGTCTTTATGGTGCTCCCTCAGTGAAGACCGATGCCTTCATATTAGTTAGGACACTTCATATGTCCTGCCTCCCTACATGAAAGATACTATCTTGCATGTGTTGATGTCAACGAAGTTGTACTCACATAAGATGGAGTTGGCGACACAAGTACAAACGTGTGAATAAATACATATGCATACACTTTCTAGAGTACTTCCGCAACAGTGTCCTGATGCTTCCCTTAAAAAAAGCCTGGTAACCAAATTGCCTGTTCATTAATGAAAAAGCATGTGCATCAATTCTTCTAATCACAGCCTATGATTTTCTTCATAAGTTGTGCAAAAGAACTTCCAGCCACGCTATGTGACCCATGAGATGTAATAAGTTATCAATTTGATGTAGAGGCTGGAGCATATTTAATTTCTCCATTTCGAAAAAAGCAAGAAAGCTTACAGGAAGTACAACAAAAAGCAAAAGCAAAACAACATCCCTTCCTACCCTTGCTTTGATCCGTGCTGCTGCTGAGTTGCGCGTCACCAGAGTAATTTCTCTGGTCTGATACTAGAATGCGCTCCACCACAAGACCTGTAATCCTTACCCCGTCGGATGAGTTGCAACCCGCTGTTAAAAAAATTGAAGAGCCGACATACATGGTGTCTGTTTTGAAACATTACCGGAGACCTCCCAACCCTAAATGTGCTCTAACAGTTAATCGTGAAAACATACGTTGTATGTGTTATTTCTCTCTACAACTAACATGTGCCACACTGAAGCTACATTCGTTTTGTAATGAGTTGTGGAGGGAGACCACCCTGCTATTTTATAGCCTCACCATGCCATGTCTCTCTGCATGAACGATATGGTATGTCAGCACGCGCATGTGTTGATACCATTAGCATACGTATCTTGTTGGCTCCGTGTTGTGTTTCAAGAAGCGAGTCCGATTGAAAGGCTTGAGAACGAATATGCTTACTCGTCATTCCTTGCTCTATGTAACTATCTCAAGCAGCAATTAAGCTCACGAACCCCATCCTTCTATTTTGAAAAAAGATGAACATTCCAAAATACCAATGTCCAAGCATTTGTCTTGAATTATCACACTAAGTCCGTTCTTTGGTACTCATATGCTTTTAATTTGGACGAGTGGCCTGAGGCATTTCCGAATTCCTATGCAACACCCTCCCCTCGCCGTCGCCATGGGGAGCGGCTAGGCAAAGCCTGGTCATCACCGAGGGTGGCAGGGACTTTCCCTCCTCCATGCGCATTCGTGTGTTGGTGTGGTGTTAGCCGAGCACCACGACGGGGTGGCTCACTTGCACAGAGAAGCGCGTGGGGAGGTTGCTGCGTGTTGGACGGTAGCCCTACAACGTTTCGGCTGTAGAGGTAGGTACCCCGGGCGGCAGCCTTGGATTTGGCGGTGGCGGCGCTCCTCCTAGAGGGGCTGATTGTCTCCCTCGGCCTCGTCATCAACGCCTTCGCTGGTGGCGGAGGTAATGGTGGTGCTGGACTTCATGGGACTGCTCGGTCTCACGCAATGTACAGTCTCTAGAGGAAACCCTAGATCCTCGGATCAGTCGATGGTGGCGCTCTCAACGTCATACCCTCCATGGGGCATCATCTATGAGCTTCTTTGTTGCGGTCGATTCTCATCTCCTTTTCCGGGCAGTTCCGGGGCGAAACCCAAGATCTGGGTCTCCCGGATCAGGCTATGGCGGCATTCGGCGTCGTTCTCCCTCATGAGGGCATCGTGTTTGGACTTGATGCTGGCTGGAGGGGATCTCTGACGAAGTGGTTTGCATCTACCTCATCGAAGTTGTCGGCGGCGTGGTGCAGCGGGGTCGCTGTGATGGACGTGGCTTCATGGACTTACGCAGGGTGGTGTCGTCGATGGTAGACCTGGCAAGGTCAATGCGTTGATCTTTCCTGGAGATGGTATGCAGGAAGGTGGTGGCAGCGACTTCTCGAACGTGTGCAGTGGTGTGCGTTAAAGTTTTGCTAGACCAGTTTGAGTTATTTACGAATAGGGCGTTTTGGTTAGGCCTCCAGTTTGACGATGTGTGTTGGTGAGGTCCGGACATGAGGCTCCAACACGATCACCCCCTTCATCAAGCTTGTAGGTGTTGCGACATCCATCGGTGAGGTGGCTTCAATTAGATCTTGTATATATGTTTGTTGTAAGATTCCGTTTAACAATTTTAATAGAAGAAAGTTGTGTGCATTATTTTGATGTAGAGGCTGGGCTAGAACGTTCATTTGAAAAGAAAAAAAGTTCATCGACATATGCCGGTATATCCATTTGATCTTGTTGAAAAGAAGACCGTTGTTGGAGCCTCGTGGATACGCTGGCCCTGCTCTTTTTCATTTCGCAACTGGCTTATTCATCTTTCCACAATCATGGTACGATCAAAAAACACATACTACAAATGCATGTTTAACTTAAGCCTGATCAACGAGTTTGCTACTCCCTCCTTCACAGTTTATTAGGCGTGCGCGTACCCCTAGATCATCAATTTAACTTATATAATTTAAATTATATAATACAAAAATTATATCATTAGAAAATAGAACATCTGAACTTTCTAATGATATAATTTTTATAACATATAACTAATGCTAACTTGATCAAATTTGCGACCTAGGAGTACGCGCGTGCCTTATAAACTGTGAGAGAGGGAGTAATAATCTTAGCACATAGACACATTGATATATGTCGATGGGTCATGGGATAGCAGCCGAGGTATGGAAACTTGAGACGACCCTGCAGCATTCTCAGAACTCTTCTCATCCTCTTGATGACAAATCCTCTACAGAAGTACTACATGTAGCCGAGCAACTTTTTTTCGAAAAGGGGATATGACCCCAGCCTCTGCATCGTGATGATGCACACGGTCTTTATTATTAATACTCAGTCTCAACAAAAGTATGTTGTACAGAATTCACGAAAGACACATGATCGATACATAAACCAACCATGCAAAAACTTAACACTCTGAAAACTAGACGAACTAAGCATCCTATAGTCGACTAGTGTGACACCATCCAGTCTGGGACAAGATACCCTGTGCGACCGTCTGGAGATGGTTGCATCCAATATCCATAAATGCCCGCTGGTCCTGAGGAAGGAGTAACGCCCGTTGTTGCACCCAGTGCACAACCATATGGATAACCTGCATAATATTGAAAGAAGTTGAGTTGTTAAACACAATATTATTCCGACACCTCCATATTGATCAGCATAGAGCGGACACACCAATGCGTATACGATCCTTTGCTTTTTTGTCAACTTCATTTAACCAATTGTCAAACATATTTGTAACATTAGTTGGAGGTGAAAGGTCAAAAGAGAAAAACACCATGCGCCAAAGCAGTTTTGCAAAGGGACAACTTATAAATAAATGTTCAATAGATTCTTGAGCACCACAAAAACACCATGTAGACGAGCAACTTCACTCATGAAAGCTTGATAGAAACTACAATCAAAAGCAAAAGCTAAACATCATTCATGCTTGGCCTTGCTTTGATCCGTGCTGTTGTTGAGCTACATGTCACCAATGTACCTTTTCAGGTCTGATGCTAGAATTACTGGGCTCCACTGCAGCAGTTGTCTACTTTGCTCCGCCGGATCAGCCCTCACTCCCGTTTCAGAGAAAGGAAGGGCAGAAACACATGGAGGCTATTCTGTAAGATTTCCCGAGACATCCCAACCCTAATGTGATCTATCAATTAATCTTGACAGTATACGTTGCTATCTACCACACAAGAAGCTATGTTTTGGGTACCAAAGTATAAGTTGTGGAGGGAGACCACTCTGCCACTTTATATCCTCGTCGTGCCCTGCCTCCTTACATGAACAATATGGTATGCGAACATGCATGTGTTGATGTCAATACAGCTGTACACACTTAAGATGGAAGTTGGTGACACAAGTACAAACATGTGAATAAATACATAAGCATACAATTTGTAGAGGACTTCCGGGATGATAGGGCCGTGTTTAGGTAGAGTCGATGCGACCCGGTGGTATCAGAACGAACTGCTGAAGTTCCGAAAGAGACGCTTCTTCTCGCCTACTAATCACAGCTAGTACTTACATGGAAACTCTAACCAGACACTCTCTGGATTGCTTAGGGAATGTCCAGGATTGTTACGCGCTCACTATTACAAAACTCAAGCCTGTAATTTCACTCAAAAAGGATTGACATGAAGTACGAGCAAAACAAAAGGAAACAACATTCCTGCATGCGCTTGTTTTGCTCCATGCTGCTTTTTTAGGCCGATCAGTGGTTTGCCCCACTCTGGATTTTTATTAATTTTTAGAAGTTCTGTGATTTACAAAAGAATGTTGCTAGAGTTGCAACAAGATGCTAACTACTAGGATTCAAGCCCAAAAAGAAAGAAACAGGAAACCATATATCTAAACCTGTCGACCCAACCTTTGAGGTTACTGATTTCCAAGAAGCCTTATCTATATCAAGATGCAATTTGAGCCGTTGATAAGGGTCAATCTGATGGTCCAGAATGAAAGGATTCGCTTCTACAATAGCTTCAGCTTGTTCTGGAAAAGTCCAGGCCCTACTGAAACACTACGCCCAACATCCAGCGCCGATTCTCTCAAAAAAGAAAATCCAGCGCAGAGGAGCCCAGACCCAGGCTCGCTATGAGGGCCGCGCGCCCAGCGTCCAGCGCGGGGGGCGCCGAGACCGGCGGCCGCGGAGGTGGAGAGTGGCATCCTGGGAGGCGCCCAGCTTGAAGGAGCCAAAGCATGTCATCCATGCCTGAAGCCTCCCTCCCATAGAACATGGCCTTCTCCATAGAGACTGGGATTCTGAAAGAATTCGCAGGGGAAAGAGGAGGGTGCATGGATCTGCTGTCCAAGTTTCGGGAGTTGCCTCATCCATTCTCTGAAGAAGATATTTTAGGAGGTAGAGGCTGATGAATCTAGATAGTAGGTGCGGGATGGCCATGCGGCCATGTGCAGGGAAAGAAGATGACTCGGAATAGGATTTGGTTGGTCGCCTCATAAGCACAGAAGCCTGGTCTTCAGTAAAAAAAAAGGGGGAAAACTCAAAGATGAGACCCTACCTTAAATTAAAAAAAATGTGTGATACGTGTTATACTATAAGGCTTTTATTTCTCCCAATCGCCGAGTATTCTTTCAACTTAGTACTCTCTGACTCTCTCCATTGCTCAGTTTAGGCTATTAATTATGTTTGACTAAGAGGAGCGATTTGAGATATTGAGCGAACATTTTTATCTGATACTCCTCCTAATCGGGTTTATAATTCTTCCGCGATCTTTAGGTTATCAATTTGACCAACTTAACATAAAATTTATTTTTAAAAATATCATTAAAAACTTCAAATATAATACTTTCTAATAGTATATATATTTTTCTGTTATATAAATTATATTATGTAGACCGAACTCAAGATCTCCTTGGCGAGTAGTAAGGATCTAAGCGATGTCTCTATTTCAAGAAAAAAGAAGATACGTGCGAAACTTATAAACTGGACCGGATGGTTTATTTAAAATTGTGTAAAACGGATATTGCAGGGCTGGAAATATGAAATTGTTTACATTTTATAGTTGATTATTTATTAATTAATGTGTCATGTGACTCCACTCATCATAGCTAAAACTATGAAACCTATAAAGATACATGTGTTTTAATAATTAGTCCAGAAACTTTGCAATATTAGCACATTTACAAGTGTTCAGTGTCTACTTAAAATATTAGTAGGTGTGTGTTAAGAGAAATGATGTGTATGGAACAATGGATCTTACTTAAAATATTAATTGAAAATAATAACAATCTAACTCATACAATACTAAATAACACGTGAATTTCATAGCAATCCTTATACTATAACGTGCATTGCACGTGCCATTTACTAGTGTAACAAGAGATCTAGCTCATCCTTGAATTTCTTCTTGCATCTAAGATAGGTTTGCCCTTGAAAATGAAATCATTTCTTGCAGTCCAGATCGACCAAGCAATCAGCATGATCAATTCCATGAAGAAAGACTAGTGTATTTCTAGTATGAGGCCTATCCAGCATGATCTGAATATCATTCTGATGAGGACCAGGTGGTGTCCAAGAGGGACATAGATATTGCAACACATAGCTGCAAATGGGTAGTGAAAAATCAGATGATTCCTAGTTTCCAGCTCACTTTGATCACACATAATACATAAATAGTCGTCCATGATACTTTTTTTGCCCTTTGCAACATAGCTGTTGTGTTTAGATGGTTATGAATAAGAATCCAGAAGAAAACCTTGTGTTTCTGTTGGCAACATCTCTATCCACTTTAAAGCAGGCACAGTTAAACCAGCGTTCATAAGAGAATGATAAACTTTTGAGACCTTTGTTACTATATAATTGCCCAATATAGACCAATTGTCAGAACCAATGGCGGGCACTAAATCCACTAGGAGAGCTTGAAACAGAAGAAGCTGTGTCATAGCCTCTTCAGAGATGGGCGAATGAAAGAGTTCAATGCCACTAGCAAAGCCTTCTTTGTGGAGATTGATTCATCTTTTTTGCAGAAAGAGAAGAGATG
Organism: Lolium perenne; assembly: GCF_019359855.2. Taxonomy (NCBI): domain Eukaryota; kingdom Viridiplantae; phylum Streptophyta; class Magnoliopsida; order Poales; family Poaceae; genus Lolium; species Lolium perenne. The sequence continues at coordinate 48,224,771 of NC_067245.2, forward strand.
GTTGCTGCTTAGCTACGCGTCACGGGTATCCTTTGTTAGGTCTGATAATAGAACGTGCTCCACTGCAGCACAAGCATTCCCTGCCCCACCGTATGAGTTGTCGCTTGTGGTTCAAAGAAAGGAATAGCCGAGACATCTAGAGTCCTTGTTTTGAAAGATTACCCGAGGAGCCGTCCTTTGTTTTTCACAGTCAAGAGTCTGAGTGGTAGGTCCAGAGTGACAGGGCTAACTGCATACATCCAGTCGATACCCAATATGATGTCATAAGTGTTCAATGGAAGCACCTGGAATGTGGATAAGAATTCATTCCCTTGAATGGAATATGGAACATGATTGATAGAGTGCTCTGACAATAGATGGCCACCCCCAGCTACTGACACTTTCCTTGGTTTGATGTTGGTGAGGACACAATTGGTTTTTAGAGCAAATTTGTAATCCATAAACGTATTGGAACCGCCACTGTCTACCAATGCTATTGCATGTTGTCCTCCAATGAGTACTAGCAAGGAGAATGTAGCAATACTAGCACTACCTTCTGTTGCGTGAGCTGACAGGTGCATGAGCTCAGCTGGAGCAGGGTTGTGGTCTGGAGTATTTGGTGCCGTGTGATATGTTTGCTCAGTGGTTGGAGAATTTTCTGGTTCAGATGTGTCTATCGGATCGTCCTCTATTTCCTGCATAATGTGCAACGTTCGACCCTGTCTGCATCTGTGTTCCCTGTTCCAGGGCTCTTTACAGTACCAGCATTGGCGTGTAGGCCGATCCATTTGAGGAGCAGGTTTATCTGGTGGTTGCTTGTCATGTCCAGGTAGCTGCAGAGGTTTCAGAGGAAACCTAAAATTGGTGGGTCCTTTTTGTCTTGGTTGTATAGACTGGTAGTATGATTCATAGTTACCGGAAACGCGGTACGGTCGCCCGTCCCTCGTACCAGAGTCGACGTACCAGATTCGGATTCGGAAACGGTTGCCGAAACGGTGCGATTCAGTCCTGGAAACGTGGTTCGATACCCTGCGATTCAGTCGTCGATACGGTTCAAGTCAGTCATCGATACGTACGTCTATACATGTACAAATCCATCGAGCGAGTCAGCTGGTCAGCCCGCAGCCCGCCGCCGTTTCTTTTCCCCTTCCTAACTCCTCGACCTCTTCTCCCTCCTCGATCTCCCTCTCCATTGAATCACACCGTACCCAAAGCATGCAAATCAATGGATCTTGCCGTTGGGGAGAAGGCGATGCATCTCCATCTTCCCATGGATTCCCCTCTATAAGTACTCCCGTCACACCGTCCTGGGCTGGAGAAAACCACCACGAGGCAAGGAGCGAAGGACACAACTTGCAGATTGCTCGATTCAGGTACACCTACACCATTCTCTCCGATTCTTGTTCTGGGTTATGAATCCAATTTCTCTCCAACTCTCTAAGTTGCTAAATCTTGCTGTAAGAATGAACTGCTAGTAGTTGCACATCACCTGTTTGTGAAGTTGTGTGGACTTTTTTTGTGAACATGGTACTTGCTAAGTAATATATCTATGAACCTGTTCATTATTTCAGGCAATGGCGTTTGGGTCCAAGCGTAAGTTAGCAGCTCGGACTGACGCTGAGGAGGCTAGCGTGGTTGAACTTGATTGCAGCAATTCCGGTGATGAGCAGAATACCGCTGACGGCGCCGATGAAGAAGAGGAATCGGCCGAGAATGGTACTGCAACAGCTGCTAAACCCCTCCTAGATGAGGTAATTCTTCTTGATGCACGTAAGAAGAACACCGGTGGATCAAGACCATGGCGATGCAAACACTGTGATAAGAAATACACAAGCAGTTATACAAGAATTCGTGAGCACTTCTTTGGCGTTGGTCCTGGGAAGACACCACAAATCTCGCGCTGCTCAGTCGCAAATGATCGCGTCAAGTATAAGAAAATATATGACAAGGTACTTCCCCTTCCTCAATATCCTGCATATTGATTAAATATATGACAAGGTACTGATCTGAATGGCTTGTTTTTTCAAACTGTATGACTCATGTATGACTCTTTTTTTCTGGTTTGGTTTATCTACAGTACCAGCGAGCTGAGAAAGGACAAGCTTCAAGCTCGTTGGCTAACAAGAAATTTTCTAATGGACCATTAGCAGAAGCTTTTGCTGGGATGGAAAGAGATGGAGTGGACATGCATATAATGATGTTTCTTTGTGCTAATGGAATTCCTTTTAATGTCTTGAGGAGTCCACAATACCCTGAAATGGTAGCAGCCATTCAGAAAGCTCCGAAGGGATACAAACCTCCTGCCTATGAGAAGGCCAGAACTACCCTTTTAGATGCATGTAAGAGAAAGGTGGAAACTGACTTAGATCCGGTTAGGCAGACATGGTAAGCTGTCAACATTTAGCATCTCTAACCATCAGCTTTGTGTACTTTGTTATATAGCTTCTTAGTCCACTAATAAAATTCTATATAGGTATTCCCATGGTGTCTCCATCGTTTCTGATGGGTGGACAAATATGAAGAACCAACCTTTAATCAATGTCATGGCATCAAACAGTTGTGGTTCAATGTTCCTGTATGCTGAAGACTTCTCCGGACAAGAGAAGACAGGTGAAGCCATTGCAGAATTTTTGCTGCAAGCTATTGAAGAGATTGGCCCAGCTAATGTCCTTCAGGTCGTCACTGATAATGCATCTAATTGCAAAGTTGCGGGTAGAGAAATCCAGAAAGTATGTGTCTCCTAGTTTGGTACTTCGGTTTTAGTAATTGCATTTGTGCATTCCACACTTATGGTTCTCTTTTATATATGACAGGTGCATAAGCATATATTTTGGTCCCCATGTGTGGTGCACACACTGAATCTTATATTCAAAGATTTCGCAAATCAGTTTGCTTGGATGGTTGACACATACCAGACTGGAAAAGTAATTGTGAAGTTCTTTAGGAACCACCAACACTTTCAAGCTCTCTTTAGAAAGAACTCTGACTTGGATCTGTTAAAGGTCTCAAAAACAAGATTTGCATCTCACTATATTTTGCTTAAGAGGCTTATGGATGTCCGAGAGACACTTACTACTACCGTTGTCACAAGCAAGTGGAAGGAATTGGTGAGGGATGCTGATGTGCAAACAAGAGCAGCAGCAAATGCGATTGCCCAGAATATCATGGATGAGGCATTTTGGGATGAGATTAACATCATCCTTGATATCACAAGACCATTGTACATGGTAATCAAGTTCAGCGATGGAGAAGGTCCAAAATCTGGTGATATTTATGAAAAAATGGACAATATGCTTGGCGAGATACAAGATGTCATGACAAACGAAGATAACCCTCACAAGGATGATTGGCCCGAGGTAAACAACATTATTCTTGATCGGTGGGGAAAGATGAATTGGAACTTCCATTGCTTAGCATTCGCTCTTTCTCCAAAATACTATGATCAAGCATATCTTGCAACTCTTGCTCCTGGTGGTGGTAAAAGGAAAGCTCCAAATGATGACAAGGAGGTTATGCAAGGTGTTATGCAGGCCCTTAATAGAATTGCAGAAGACCAAAAGGAATATGCTCTTTTACGTGAAGAATTCAACACATTTATAATGAAGAAAGGTTTGTATGCATTGTCGGCTGTTCAAGCTGATGCAGCAGCAATGAATGCCATTGACTGGTGGTTCACTTATGGCTCCGAAACTCCAAATTTAAGCGAGGTGGCAAAGAAAGTGTTGTCTCAGCCAATAAGTAGCTCCTCTGCTGAAAGAAATTGGAGTACCTACTCATTTATACACAGTGTAAAGAGAAACAAGTTGAATACAAAGACAGCTGATAAGCTTGTCTATATTCATGCAAACGAGCGACTCAGGAGAAGGTTTACAGAGGGCTACAATTCAGGACCGCATTATAAGTGGGATATTGATCCTGATAATAGCTTACTGGAGGAGTCAAGCTTGAAGCTTGAGCAGCTGCGTTGGTCTTCCTTGGAGGACAATAGAACCCATTGATGAAGCAGCTGAACCACCACAAAAAATTCAGAGGAAATGACCGGTAACTACGCTGAACTCTAGAAAATATTGACTACTATGTTTACATTTCTATGATCACTAACTGTTCTTTTTGTCTTGAAAGGTACATGGTGAGTTTGTCTTGGTGAACCTGGAAAGCTGGAACGCTGGAGCAGTCACTTGGATGCAGCTGGACTGCTGGAGCACATGAGCACATGAGTCACTTGAGCGGTGCTACTGAAGTTGATTTTGTCCATTATCTTAGTCATTTTGCTTGCTTGTTTGAAACTTTGGTTCACTATAATTTCGAATATCTGTGTTAAGTCAAGTATTTTTCTAAGAATTTCTGTATTAAGTCAAGTATTCTGTTAAGAATCCGGTACTTTAATTAAATATCGATGGTTATCACTTTCGTCCCCATATATACTTGATTCATACATGTATCGTACCGGATTCACGTTTCTCGTCCCAAGGTACCGTACCGGAGTCATCGTACCCAAGTTGATGGATTCACGTCCCCCTTGAACAAAAAACGTTCGAGAGATGTATACCCACAGTGTACCCTGTTTTTGCCAGCCTCCGACTCCCGTCCCCCGTTTCCGTCCCCCGTACCCGTCGTACCGGAAACATGGCAACTATGGTATGATTTCTTGGCTGCAGCTGCATTCTCATAGACTTTTGCATACCAATAGGCCTGAAGAATTCCTGTAGGCCTTTGTCCGCTCACATCGTGTTTGATATCTGGACGTAGCCCACCAATAAAGCAGCTCATAAGAAATAGCTCTTGCAAGTAAGGATGGTCCCTTTTTACCAGCTGTACACACTCCTCGAAGTGGCCAATATAATTTTGAACCGAGCCATGTTGTTGAATGTTCTTCAATTTCTCAACTGCTTCATGTGCGTTGGCCTGTGTAAATCTATCAGCTATCATTTGGCAGAAATTTTGCCAACTGACCATTTGCCAAGGGACACAGATGTTTTGAAGCCACACATTAGCTTTCCCATAAAAATGACCTGTGGCAATATTGACCCATTGCTCATAGGGAGTACCAGACATATCGAAAAATTTCTCACATTGTTGTAACCAGCCAATTGGATCCTCTCCAGCGAATAATGGGATTTCGAGCCTTGGCCCTTTAAGCACTGCGTCTGCATAGTAAGAGACACCTCCAATTTGCTGCACTTTCTCGTTTCTGTCATATTCAGTTTGTTGGACTCTGAACTGTGAACCAGGTTGTGATGACTGATGTGGTGAAGGAAATGGTAGAAACTGGCCAGTAACTGGGTTATAATTGGAGGGGAAGTTCTTTTGGTACTTCCAGGAATCAGGGTGAGGTGGGTGGGTTTGGTATTCTGGCGGTTGTGGTGGTGGCTGCACTACAGGAATGGCGCGCTGCGCCGACGGCCGTGGCGTACGCCGACGGCCAAATGTCGGGGCCGTCGGCGTACTGCCCGGTCAGCCCAGCTGCTCGAAGCGCCCCTCGGCGTATAGCCACCCTCGGCACATGACACGCTATGCCGAGGGTGGCCCTCGGCGTATCGGCGGCCCTCGGCATAGGTTGAGGGTGCGACCCCGTCCCACCGCCCCGCGGCCATGCCCTAACTGGACCTTGACGGCGTGAAGCCTATGCCGAGGGCCACCGTCGGCGTAGCTGAAGCCAATTTCTCCCGCCGAATCCTCCCGCCCCTCCCGCCAAAATGACGTCAGCTGTCTAGCCTATGCCGAGGGGCACCGTCGGCTTAGCATCCATCTTTTTTTTCCTTTTTCCCGCCCATTTCTCCCGCCCAATCTTTCCCGCCAATTTTTCCCGCCATTTTCTCCCGCCAGCTTTTCTCGCCGTTTCAGCCCCTCGCCTCCCTATATATACCCATGTGTTCTTCTCCAACAAAACACCACCACCAGCATGGTGTGGTGTTGTTTGTCTAATGTTGTACCCCCGGGGTCTTTCGGCTACACGCACATGCGCTGACGGCACTTAGGCATGTCCTGGACGTATAGGGCAGAACTCACCGGTGGGGTGAACCGGAGGAAAACCTTAGATAGCATGGATCCATACTTGCCACCACATGACCTAAAACAAAGGAAAAAAGTCCATTGCTAACCCTAACTCTAACCCTAACCCTAACCCTAGGGGTAGATTTGCGGGGTCCCCGCCCCCTAGGGTTTCCCTAGATACAAACTACCGGAGCGTCCGAATCGCTGGAAACTCCTGCTACGGCTCATCCGGGGCCTATTTCATTCCAAACCTATGGTTTCCATGTGCATATGTCCTAAACAAAGCAAAGAAATTAAAAAAATCCATTGGTGAACCCTCGCACGAAAAAAGCTATAGGGGTAGATCTGCAAGGTCCCCGGCCTAGGGTTTCCCAAGATACAGATCACCGGAGCGTCGGAATCGCTTGAAAACTTGCATTTGTCCCTAACATATGTGTACAAGTGTGATGTAAGGTTTGTCTAACCTTGCATGTACCCCGCGTTGACGATTTCCGCATACATGGGCCGACACTTGGTAAAATCTAGGATTTGTATGTGGAAACTCCTGCTACGGCTCATCCGGGGCCTATTTCATTCCAAACCTATGGTTTCCATGTGCATATGTCCTAAACAAAGCAAAGCAAATAAAAAAATCCATTGGTAAACCCTCGCACGGAGAAAGCTATAGGGGTAGATCTCAGGTCCCCGCCCTAGGGTTTCCCAAGATACAGATCACCGGAGCGTCGAAATCGCTTGAAAACTTGCATTTGTCCCTAACATATGTGTACAAGTGTGATGTAAGGTTTGTCTAACCTTGCATGTACCCCGCGTTGACGATTTCCGCATACATGGGCCGACACTTGGTAAAATCCAGGATTTGTATGTGGAAACTCCTGCTACGGCTCATCTGTGGCCTATTTTATTCCAAACCTATGGTTTCCATGTGCATATGTCCTAAACAAAGCAAAGAAAATAAAAAAATCCATTGGTAAACCCTCGCACGGAAAAAGCTATAGGGGTAGATCTGCGGGGTCCCCGCCCTAGGGTTTCCCAAGATACAGACTATCGGATCGTCGGAATCGCTGGAAAACTTGCATATGCCCATAACATATGTGTACAAGTGTGATGTAAGGTTTGGCTAACCTTGGATGTACCCGTTGTTGACGATTTCCGCATACATGGGCTAACACTTGGTAAAATCCAGGATCTGTATGTGGAAACTCTCGCCACGGCTAAAATGGAGCCTATTTTATGGTAAAGTATGCCCAACCTATGGTTTCCATGTACATATGTCCTAAATAAACCAAAACAAGTAAAAAATTACATTGGTAAACTCTCGCACGGAGAAAGCTATAGGGGTAGATCTACGGGGTCCCCGCCCTAGGGTTTCCCAAGATACAGATCACCGGAGCGTCAGAATTGTTGGAAAACTTTGCATCTGCCCCTAACATATATGTACAAGTGTGACGCGTCATTTTATGTGCTAAATGTTTTCCGTTTCGCGCGTTGGCGGACGGGTGCACGCGCGCGCCCGGTACGGCCATACCGCATGTCGCGTTGGCCCCGTTTTGCGCAGTTGGCAAAGCAAACGGAGCCAAAAAATCGAGCGGAGCCGCGTGGCGTCATTTTATGTGTCCTAGTAACCACTGCAAAAGACGGAACTGGGATACGGCAATTATCTTGGAGAACCCTTCACGAACAGGGCTATCTCGTCCGGAGTTCTATGGCTTTTAGGGGAAATGAGTAGGAAACGGCCCGTTTCACCACATAGTTTGTCGGAACGAGGCCATATTTGGCACGTGCGTGGGCCTTAGGATGGGAAGCAAGGCCCCGGTCGCGGATTTCCAATCCGAACCACGGGCGACGGTTTTTCCATTTTCGGGGTGCCGGAAGGGCTTTTTTTGTGAAGCAGCTACATGGTGCGCATTTCAGTATCGCGCGGGACCTCCGCGCGGCGGTAGGATACCTCCTACGCACCACCTATCACATGCCATATGCGCGCGGAAGCCATCTGGGAATCCCACCCGCTTCCTGCGGTGCCCCGCCGAATCCGCTGGAAACTGTCCGGATTTGAACTGGGGCGACACTTTCCTTCGCTCAATAAATGGAGGGAAAAATGTTTTTAGGTCTAGGACGCGTCATTTTATGTGCTAAATGTTTTCCGTTTCGCGCGTTGGCGGACGGGTGACGCGCGCGCCCGGTACGGCCATACCGCATGTCCCGGCGGCCCCGTTTGCTAGCTTGGCAAAGCAAACGGAGCCAAAAAATCGAGCGGAGCCGCGTGGCGTCATTTTATGCCTCCTAGTAACCACCGCACCTGACTGAACTGGCATAGGGCTCTGATCAGAGAGAACCCTTCACGAACAGGGCTATCTCGTCCGGAGTTCTATGGCTTTTAGGGGAAATGAGTAGGAAACGGCCCGTTTCACCACATAGTTTGTCGAACGAGGCCATATTTGGCACGTGCGTGGGCCTTAGGATGGAAGCAAGGCCCCGGTCGCGGATTTCCAATCCGAACCACGGGCGATGGTTTTTCCATTTTCGGGTGCCGGAAGGGCTTTTTTTGTGAAGCAGCTACATGGTGCGCATTTCAAGATCGCGCGGGACCTCCGCGGCGGTAGGATACCTCCTACGCACCACCTATCACATGCCATATGCGCGCGGAAGCCATCCGGGAATCCCACCCGCTTCTGCGGTGCCCGCCGAATCCGCCGGAAACCGTCCGGATTTGAACCGGCGACACTTTCCTTCGCTCAATAAATGGAGGGAAAAATGTTTTTAGGTCTAGGATGCGTCATTTTATGTGCTAAATGTTTTCCGTTTCGCGCGTTGGCGGACGGGTGCACGCGCGCGCCGGTACGGCCATACCGCATGTCCCGGCGGCCCCGTTTTGCGCGGTAGGCAGAGTAAACGGAGCCAAAAAATCGAGCGGAGCCGCGTGGCGTCATTTTATGTGTCCTAGTGACCACTTTGCAAAAGACGGAACTGGGATACGGCAATTATCTTGGAGAACCCTTCACGAGCAGGGCTATCTCGTCCGGAGTTCTATGGCTTTTAGGGGAAATGAGTAGGAAACGGCCCGTTTCACCACATAGTTTGTCGGAACGAGGCCATATTTGGCACGTGCATGGGCCTTAGGATGGGAAGCAAGGCCCCGGTCGCGGATTTCCAATCCGAACCACGGGAGACGGTTTTTCCGGTTTCGGGTGCCGGAAGGGCTTTTTTTTGTGAAGCGACTACATGGTGCGCATTTCAGTATCGCGCGGGACCTCCGCGGCGGTAGGATTCCTGCTACGCACCACCTATCACATGCCATATGCGCGCGGAAGCCATCTGGGAATCCCACCCGCTTCTGCGGTGCCCCGCGAATCCGCCGGAAACTGTCCGGATTTGAACCGGCGACACTTTTCTTCGCTCAATAAATGGAGGGAAAAATGTTTTATGTACTAGGACGCGTCATTTTATGTGCTAAATATTTTTCGTTTCGCGCGTTGGCCCACGCGGGTGCATTGTAGCGGCGCCAGTGCGGCCATACCGCATGTCCCGCGGCCCCGTTTTGTAGCTTGGCAAAGCAAACGGAGCCAAAAATCGAGCGGAGCCGCGTGGCGTCATTTTATGTGTCCTAGTGACCACTGCAAAAGACGGAACTGGGATACGGCAATTATCTTGGAGAACCCTTCACGAACAGGGCTATCTCGTCCGGAGTTCTATGGCTTTTAGGGGAAATGAGTAGGAAACGGCCCGTTTCACCACATAGTTTGTCAGAACGAGGCCATATTTGGCACGTGCGTGGGCCTTAGGATGGGAAGCAAGGCCCGGTCGCGGATTTCCAATCCGAACCACGGCGACAGTTTTTCCATTTTCGGGGTGCCGGAAGGGCTTTTTTTTTGTGAAGCAGCTACATGGTGCGCATTTCAGTATCGCGCGGGACCTCCGCGCGGCGGTAGGATACCTCCTACGCACCACCTATCACATGCCATATGCGCGCGGAAGCCATCTGGGAATCCCACCCGCTTCCTGCGGTGCCCCGCCGAATCCGCTGGAAACTGTCCGGATTTGAACTGGGGCGACACTTTCCTTCGCTCAATAAATGGAGGGAAAAATGTTTTTAGGTCTAGGACGCGTCATTTTATGTGCTAAATGTTTTCCGTTTCGCGCGTTGGCGGACGGGTGCACGCGCGCGCCCGGTACGGCCATACCGCATGTCCCGCGGCCCGTTTTGCGCAGATTGGCAAAGCAAACGGAGCCAAAAAATCGAGCGGAGCCGCGTGGCGTCATTTTATGTGTCCTAGTGACCACTGCAAAAGACGGAACTGGGATACGGCAATTATCTTGGAGAACCCTTCACGAACAGGGCTATCTCGTCCGGAGTTCTATGGCTTTTAGGGGAAATGAGTAGGAAACGGCCCGTTTCACCACATAGTTTGTCGGAACGAGGCCATATCACTACAGGAATGGCGCGCTGCGCCGACGGCCGTGGCGTACGCCGACGGCCAAATGTCGGGGCCGTCGGCGTACGTCCGGTCCAGGGCAGCGGCCCAACGAGCCCCTCGGCGTAGACATCCCCTCGGCGTAGAGAAGGATACGCCGACGGCCACCCTCGGCGTACCCAAGGCCGTCGGCGTAGCACGAGCATCTGCTCCGATCCCGCTCCGGCCGTGACGGCCCGGTCACGGCGTCGGCCGAGGCGCCGAGGGCCACCTCGGCATAGGGCATCACCCGCCTATGCCGACGGCCACCCTCGGCATACATTTTTTTTTCTTTTTTTCTTTTTGGTCATTAACTTTATATTATGTTTGTTTTATTTATGTACTAGTATGAATTATGTAAAAATAGTTACTTTTTTAAAGAAAAAAATGGTAGATGGCTTATGTAGATCCCACGAGTGACGCTCTTCGTAGACGGGTCGACGGGATCCAAGAGGGCCCAACATCTGCTATCGATGTACATATGTCCTAAAACAAAGGAAAAAAGTCCATTGCTAACCCTAACTCTAACCCTAACCCTAACCCTAGGGGTAGATTTGCGGGGTCCCCGCCCCCTAGAGTTTCCCTAGATACAAACCACCGGAGCGTCCGAATCGCTGGAAACTCCTGCTACGGCTCATCCGGGGCCTATTTCATTCCAAACCTATGGTTTCCATGTGCATATGTCCTAAACAAAGCAAAGAAATTAAAAAATCCATTGGTGAACCCTCGCACGAAAAAAGCTATAGGGGTAGATCTGCAAGGTCCCCGGCCTAGGGTTTCCCAAGATACAGATCACCGGAGCGTCGGAATCGCTTGAAAACTTGCATTTGTCCCTAACATATGTGTACAAGTGTGATGTAAGGTTTGTCTAACCTTGCATGTACCCCGCGTTGACGATTTCCGCATACATGGGCCGACACTTGGTAAAATCCAGGATTTGTATGTGGAAACTCCTGCTACGGCTCATCCGGGGCCTATTTCATTCCAAACCTATGGTTTCCATGTGCATATGTCCTAAACAAAGCAAAGCAAATAAAAAAATCCATTGGTAAACCCTCGCACGGAGAAAGCTATAGGGGTAGATCTGCAGGGTCCCCGCCCTAGGGTTTCCCAAGATACAGATCACCGGAGCGTCGGAATCGCTTGAAAACTTGCATTTGTCCCTAACATATGTGTACAAGTGTGATGTAAGGTTTGTCTAACCTTGCATGTACCCCGCGTTGACGATTTCCGCATACATGGGCCGACACTTGGTAAAATCCAGGATTTGTATGTGGAAACTCCTGCTACGGCTCATCCGGGGCCTATTTCATTCCAAACCTATGGTTTCCATGTGCATATGTCCTAGTAACCACTGCAAAAGACGGAACTGGGATACGGCAATTATCTTGGAGAACCCTTCACGAACAGGACCGGACTTTGAGCCACCACCCTCGGCTTCCTGCGGTGCCCCGCCGAATCCGCTGGAAACTGTCCGGATTTGAACTGGGGCGACACTTTCCTTCGCTCAATAAATGGAGGGAAAAATGTTTTTAGGTCTAGGACGCGTCATTTTATGTGCTAAATGTTTTCCGTTTCGCGCGTTGGCGGACGGGTGCACGCGCCGCCGTGCAGCCATACCGCATGTCCCGGCGGCCCCGTTTTGCGCAGTTGGCAAAGCAAACGGAGCCAAAAATCGAGCGGAGCCGCGTGGCGTCATTTTATGTGTCCTAGTAACCACCGCAAAAGACGGAATCGGGATACGGCAATTATCTTGAGAACCCTTCACGAACAGGGCTATCTCGTCCGGAGTTCTATGGCTTTTAGGGGAAATGAGTAGGAAACGGCCCGTTTCACCACATAGTTTGTCGGAACGAGGCCATATTTGGCACGTGCGTGGGCCTTAGGATGGGAAGCAAGGCCCCGGTCGCGGATTTCCAATCCGAACCACGGGCGACGGTTTTTCCATTTTCGGGGTGCCGGAAGGGCTTTTTTTTGTGAAGCAGCTACATGGTGCGCATTTCAGTATCGCGCGGGACCTCCGCGCGGCGGTAGGATACCTCCTACGCACCACCTATCACATGCCATATGCGCGCGGAAGCCATCTGGGAATCCCACCCGCTTCCTGCGGTGCCCCGCCGAATCCGCTGGAAACTGTCCGGATTTGAACTGGGGCGACACTTTCCTTCGCTCAATAAATGGAGGGAAAAATGTTTTTAGGTCTAGGACGCGTCATTTTATGTGCTAAATGTCTTTCCGTTTCGCTGCGTTGGCGGACGGGTGCACGCGCGCGCCGGTACGGCCATACCGCATGTCCCGGCGGCCCGTTTTGCGCGATTGGCAAAGCAAACGGAGCCAAAAATCGAGCGGAGCCGCGTGGCGTCATTTTATGTGTCCTAGTAACCACTGCAAAAGACGGAACTGGGATACGGCAATTATCTTGGAGAACCCTTCACGAACAGGGCTATCTCGTCCGGAGTTCTATGGCTTTTAGGGGAAATGAGTAGAAACCGGACACTAACACCACATAGTTTGTCGGAACGAGGCCATATTTGGCACGTGCGTGGGCCTTAGGATGGGAAGCAAGGCCCCGGTCGCGGATTTCCAATCCGAACCACGGCGACGGTTTTTCCATTTTCGGGGTGCCGGAAGGGCTTTTTTTTGTGAAGCAGCTACATGGTGCGCATTTCAGTATCGCGCGGGACCTCCGCGCGGCGGTAGGATACCTCCTACGCACCACCTATCACATGCCATATGCGCGCGGAAGCCATCTCGGGAATCCCACCCGCTTCTGCGGTGCTCGCCGAATCCGTGAAACTGTCCGGATTTGAACTGGGCGACACTTTCCTTCGCTCAATAAATGGAGGGAAAATGTTTTAGGTCTAGGACGCGTCATTTTATGTGCTAAATGTTTTCCGTTTCGCGCGTTGGCGGACGGGTGCACGCGCGCGCCCGGTGCGGCCATACCGCATGTCCCGGCGGCCCCGTTTTGCGATTGGCAAAGCAAACGGAGCCAAAAATCGAGCGGAGCCGCGTGGCGTCATTTTATGTGTCCTAGTAACCACTGCAAAAGACGGAACTGGGATACGGCAATTATCTTGGAGAACCCTTCACGAACAGGGCTATCTCGTCCGGAGTTCTATGGCTTTTAGGGGAAATGAGTAGGAAACGGCCCGTTTCACCACATAGTTTGTCGAACGAGGCCATATTTGGCACGTGCGTGGGCCTTAGGATGGGAAGCAAGGCCCGGTCGCGGATTTCCAATCCGAACCACGAGGCGACGGTTTTTCCATTTTCGGGGTGCCGGAAGGGCTTTTTTTGTGAAGCAGCTACATGGTGCGCATTTCAGTATCGCGCGGGACCTCCGCGCGGCGGTAGGATACCTCCTACGCACCACCTATCACATGCCATATGCGCGCGGAAGCCATCTGGGAATCCCACCCGCTTCTGCGGTGCTCCGCCGAATCCGGCTGAAACCGTCCGGATTTGAACTGGGGCGACACTTTCCTTCGCTCAATAAATGGAGGGAAAAATGTTTTTAGGTCTAGGACGCGTCATTTTATGTGCTAAATGTTTTCCGTTTCGCGCGTTGGCGGACGGGTGCACGCGCGCGCCCGGTACGGCCATACCGCATGTCCCGGCGGCCCGTTTTGCGCAGTTGGCAAAGCAAACGGAGCCAAAAATCGAGCGGAGCCGCGTGGCGTCATTTTATGTGTCCTAGTAACCACTTTGCAAAAGACGGAACTGGATACGGCAATTATCTTGGAGAACCCTTCACGAATGGGCTATCTCGTCCAGGAGTTCTATGGCTTTTAGGGGAAATGAGTAGGAAACGGCCCGTTTCACCACATAGTTTGTCGGAACGAGGCCATATTTGGCACGTGCGTGGGCCTTAGGATGGGAAGCAAGGCCCCGGTCGCGGATTTCCAATCCGAACCACGGCGACGGTTTTTCCATTTTCGGGGTGCCTAAGGGCTTTTTTTGTGAAGCAGCTACATGGTGCGCATTTCAAAGATCGCTGCGGGACCTCCGCGCGGCGGTAGGATACCTCCTACGCACCACCTATCACATGCCATATGCGCGCGGAAGCCATCTGGGAATCCCACCCGCTTCTGCGGTGCCCGCCGAATCCTGAAATCGTCCGGATTTGAACCGGGCGACACTTTCCTTCGCTCAATAAATGGAGGGAAAAATGTTTTTAGGTCTAGGACGCGTCATTTTATGTGCTAAATGTTTTCCGTTTCGCGCGTTGGCGGACGGGTGCACGCGCCGCTCGTACGGCCATACCGCATGTCCCGGCGGCCCGTTTTGCGAGTTGGCAAAGCAAACGGAGCCAAAAATCGAGCGGAGCCGCGTGGCGTCATTTTATGTGTCCTAGTAACCACCGCAAAAGACGGAACTGGGATACGGCAATTATCTTGGAGAACCCTTCACGAACAGGGCTATCTCGTCCGGAGTTCTATGGCTTTTAGGGGAAATGAGTAGGAAACGGCCCGTTTCACCACATAGTTTGTCGAACGAGGCCATATTTGGCACGTGCGTGGGCCTTAGGATGGGAAGCAAGGCCCCGGTCGCGGATTTCCAATCCGAACCACGGGCGACGGTTTTTCCATTTTCGGGTGCCGGAAGGGCTTTTTTTGTGAAGCAGCTACATGGTGCGCATTTAAGTATCGCGCGGGACCTCCTCGAGGCTGTAGGATACATCCTACGCACCACCTATCACATGCCATATGCGCGCGGAAGCCATCTGGGAATCCCACACGCTTCCTGCGGTGCCCCACGAATCCGCCGGAAACCGTCCGGATTTGAACCGGGGCGACACTTTCCTTCGCTCAATAAATGGAGGGAAAAATGTTTTTAGGTCTAGGACCCGTCATTTTATGTGCTAAATGATAACAGTTTCGCGCTATTGCGTACGGGTGCACGCGAGCCACCGGTACGGCCATACCGAATGTCCCGGCGGCCCGTTTTGCGCTTGGCAAAGCAAACGGAGCCAAAAACTCGAGCCGAGCCGCGTGGCGTCATTTTATGTGTCCTAGTAACCACTGCAAAAGACGGAACTGGGATACGGCAATTATCTTGGAGAACCCTTCACGAACAGGGCTATCTCGTCCGGAGTTCTATGGCTTTTAGGGGAAATGAGTAGGAAACGGCCCGTTTCACCACATAGTTTGTCGGAACGAGGCCATATTTGGCACGTGCGTGGGCCTTAGGATGGGAAGCAAGGCCCCGGTCGCGGATTTCCAATCCGAACCACGGGCGACGGTTTTTCCATTTTCGGGGTGCCTAAGGGCTTTTTTTGTGAAGCTGACTACATGGTGCGCATTTCAAGATCGCGCGGGACCTCCGCGCGGCGGTAGGATACCTCCTACGCACCACCTATCACATGCCATATGCGCGCGGAAGCCATCTGGGAATCCCACCCGCTTCCTGCGGTGCCCCGCCGAATCCGCTGGAAACTGTCCGGATTTGAACTGGGGCGACACTTTCCTTCGCTCAATAAATGGAGGGAAAAATGTTTTTAGGTCTAGGACGCGTCATTTTATGTGCTAAATGTTTTCCGTTTCGCGCGTTGGCGGACGGGTGCACGCGCGCGCCCGGTACGGCCATACCGCATGTCCCGGCGGCCCCGTTTTGCGCAGTTGGCAAAGCAAACGGAGCCAAAAAATCGAGCGGAGCCGCGTGGCGTCATTTTATGTGTCCTAAAAAGGCAGAGTAAAGTAACGGGGGCACCGCCGATGGAGGTCGGTCAAAGGGTAGACCGCGCATTCAATTCAATGTCGACGTGGTAAAAAAGGTAATCCTAGCATATTAGGTCAAAGGGTAGACCTAATATAATATATACTAGTATATTATAGTTAGAAAATAGAATGAAAAAAAAAATTAAAAAAAAAAAAAATAAACTATGCCGAGGGTGGCCCTCGGCGTAGCCAAACCCTAGCATTAACCCCAGGGTCCACCTGGTCGGCCCGGCTAAGCCGAGGGTGGCCCTCGGCGTAGATCCCCACTTCTCATTTTCACCTGGTCGGCTGCACATTTCCTCCACCGCGCCCACTTCTAATTTTTCTCCCGCCCGAGCCGCGCGCCGCCGCCTGAGCCCCGCGCCGCCGCGCTCGAGCCCCGCGCCGCCCCTCCTCCCGCCGCCGCTTCCTCTGTCCCCGGACCCCTCCTCCCGTCGCCGCCTCCAGCCCGCCTCCTCGGCCCCCGCCTCCTCGCGTCGCCACCTCGTGCCCGCCACCGCAGCCGACGCGCGCCGCCGCTCCTGCCCGACGCCGCCCTCCTCCCGACGCCGCCCTCCTCGCCCCACCGCCCTCCTCCCCGCAGCCGCCACCTGCCGCTCCTCCCTGCCCTCCTCCCGTCCCCGTCCTCCCCCAGCGACCCGCGACGGCGACGCGGCCCCGCGAAGACTTCACCGCCGCCGGGGCAGAAGCGACGAGCGTCCGAGCCCCCGTCGCGCGCGCCGGCTCCGCGGTGAGTCCCGCCCCTCTCCGGCTCGGACGATTTCGCATTGCTCTGTTTTAGTTAGTTGTTGACGAGTTGGAGATGGAGTAGCATTTTACTGTTTTTGTTTTTGTTTTGTATAAGCAGCAGCAAGCAGTAGTATTTTCTGCAGGAATGTTTTGACGAGTTAGCTCATGAGCTGTAGTTTTCATGTCTGTACTTTTCACCTGCCACGAAAATGCTGGAGGCGGTAGATCTCGGAACACCTTTGAACTCAAATGGAATATATATCGATGAGAAAAAAAAAACTCAGTAGAAAGGCCCGACAAGCTTTCCCTTTTCCGATAACCTGCGAGAGCAAACTCTCTGGGAAAATAGAACTGCAAATTGTTGTAACAGGGACATTTGGAAAGAAATAGAAACGTGTAGTTGAAATTGAAATGCTATGTTTAATAATGTAAATAGAAATGCAAATGTGAATTTCTTCTAATAATATGTATTTGTAATAGGCCAGGCCGTGACCGCCTCGTCTTGAGCACCCCGGCGTGACGATCCCGGATCTTGACGCGCTTCTCGACGGCCGCCGACATCGACACTCGATTGTTCGACTACTTCCTCTACAGCCGAGGGTGAGCAAAATTTCCAACTTCTTCTCCGCATTTTATTTATGTCACTAGATTCATTTTCCAAGTCAAGTTGCGTCACCTAGGTGTCACTTCCCGTCCTCAAGCGTTACGCGGATAAATATGCATTAGTGGTCGGCATATTTTCAACCGTAACGCTTGCGGCATTTACGGGACAGTCGGCGGATCCGTAGTTGGGTACGTTCTCCATGCTCTGCTCCGGTCCGAGTCAGGATTTCGGCAGCGCCTCACCGTTGTTCTCCGGATGCACATCCTCTTGTCTTTTTGGCGAGACGTGTATCGGGAGAGCAGCGGGGAGGTGCTGCCGAAATCCTGACTTGACCGGGTAGAGCATGGAGAACGTACTCAATCTACGGATCCGGCGGCTGCTAGGAGCCCACCTAGTAGAGATGTAGGTTGATGCATTCGTTTTGCCTGTTAAAAAAATTAAAATATGATGCATTTTCCTATTTGATATAAATGCTATGCTTGTCGTTTGGCTTCCAATAGAGCAGAGGATGGCTGATAATGGATGGATGTACACCGGCCGTGTTAGTGCGACTAATAAAACAGATGAGTGGATAAGGAAGACTTGGCATTTAGTGAAGGAGTTGGCGCGTGGTACAAAACAGAAGGTTCAGCCACTTTGCCCGTGCAATCGTTGCTTGAAGCATCACCGTCGTGGAAAGGATGACATGTTTAAACACCTTCGCAATATGGGTATATGCCTCGTTACGTCACGCAGATCGACTTTGATGAGCACGAACGTGACAGAGGTGAGGTGATGCGGCAGCGGCTCAATGGCAATGAGTACGATGGGGTTAGAGACTTTCTAGATGATCTTGTCGATGCCCACATGCCGAGTCGCCACCTTCACGGGAGGAACCGCCAGAACCGGAGGAACCTCCAGAACCGGAGGAACCAGAGCCAGCCGCGAAGGCCTTCTATGATATGATAGCCGCTGCTAAGACGCCTCTGTACGATGGCGCCGAGATTTCTCAGCTCGATGCCATCTCCCAATGTCTAGCCGACAAGACCCGGTACAACACCACCCGTGACGGCTTCAAGCAAGTCTGAAAACAACTGGTAACATGTTGCCCAAAGGGCATTGTCCGCCTAAAAGCCCGCACGAGACGAGGCAACTCATGTCGGCGCTCAACATGGATTATCAAAGGATAGACTGTTGTGAAAATGGCTGTGTTCTCTTCTGGAAACAGTTTGCGGAGGACAAGTACTGTCCCATTTGTAAGGCCTCTAGGTATGAAGAGGTAACGGGAAAGGATGGTCGGGTGAGGCAGTCAAAGATCGCAAAGTCGATTCTTCGGTATCTCCCATTCATAAAAAGAATCCAGCGGCTTTACTTGACTGAGGAGACCGCCAAACAGATGACGTGGCACAAGATGGGGACTCGAATAAAGGACAATCAGGGGCGGACGAAGATGGGACATCCATCTGATGGCAATGCATGGAAGAACTTTGATAGAAAATACCCCCATATGGCAGCAGATGCTCGGAATGTCAGAATTGCGATAGCTACAGATGGCTTCAATCCATATGGTATGTCGAATTCCAATTACGCTTGTTGGCCCGTGTTTGTAATTCCGCTCAATCTCCTCCCGGAGTCCTAATGACGAGGAAGACCATGTTTCTGTCGCTGATCATTCCAGGGCCCCATTACCCGGGAAGAACTTGAGTGTCTACATGCAGCCGATTGTGAATGATTTGAACCACTCTTGGCACCACGGGACGTTGACGTACGACCGAGCATCGAAGACAAACTTCGCATGAAAGTTTGGTTGCAGTATACCATGCATGACATGCCCGGGTACGCCCTAACATGCGGATGGTGTACAGCTGGTAAATGGCCATGCCCAGTGTGCAGGCATCGACTTGAGTTCCTTTGGCTAAATAAGGGTCGCAAGTATGTTGCGTTTGACACGAATCGGCAGTACCTCAAACGGAGGCATCCGTTCAGAGAAGACAAAAAGAACTTCAAGAAAGGCAAAGTTGTGCATGAAGTAACAGAGGTGCCAAAGTTCGATGGTATAGCTGTTGATGCCGAGCTACGTGCTCTCGTGCCGCCGCATCGGAAGCTGGCCATCAATTTGAGGGATATGGTGTAACGCACAACTGGACTCACGAGGCAGCCTTAACGAAGCTCGAGTATTACAAGGACCTCGAACTTCCCCATAACATCGATGTGATGCACACCGTAAAGAATGTCGCGGAGTCCTTATTTCACACGTGCCTAAACATTCCCGGGAAGTCAAAGGATAATGTCAATGCTAGAGTCGATGTTGAGAAGCTCTGTGATAGGAAGAAATTACACATGCAACGTCCTACTGGCCGTCGAAAGAATTGGTTCAAGCCGCACGCCGACTTCTGCCTTGATTCCATCCAAAAGAAGGAGGCATTCAAGTGGCTAAAATACGTTGTGATGTTCCCTGATGGTTATTGTTCGAATATGAGCAAGGGAGTCAATCTTTCGACGGGAAAAGTCACCGGGCTCAAGAGTCACTACTATCATCTATGGATTGATCGGAAGATGACGGTGAAGCTTCGAGGGTCTCTCCCGAGAAAATATGGCGAGTGCTCGCGGAGTTGAGCCATTTCTTCCGCACGCTCTGTGCTAAGCAGATATGTCCTAAGGTTATTGAGAAGCTGCAAGTTCAAGTGCCGGAGTTGCTATGCAATTTGGAGATGATCTTTCCGCCAGGCTTCTTTACTCCGATGGCACATCTCATTGTGCACCTCGCAAACGAGGCACTCTTGGGTGGCCCAGTGCAGTTTCGGTGGCAGTTTTGTATTGAGAGAGAGTTCAAGTATATTCGGAAGATAACTGGAAACAAAGCCAAGATTGAAGCATGCATAGCTGAGGCAACGTGCCTTCGGGAGATGGCAGATGCCGCAACAACGTACTATCCTGATGAAGTTCCCACTCTGCATAACCCGGTCTCTCGTTACAATGTCGACGTGCCCATGAATGACCCCAAGCTTCAACTATTCCAATGTCCCGGTGGCAAGGCTGGTAAAGGACAAAAATATAGATTGGAGAGGGAAGAGAAGGATTGCATAATGCTCTATGTGCTTATGAACATGAAGGAAGTGGTGGGGGGGACGACGACGATGGCGGTCACGATTTCATTAGGTAACATGGTGTAATGCTTATTGTATCTAGTTTCGATCACCTACACTCAACTCGGTCTAATGCTTATTGTATCCTTTCAGCGAATTCACGGATGAACAGTGGTGGCTTCCGCGCGATCCCACGGGCGCGGAGTTGGAGACTCTACTGAAAGAGGGTGCTCCCGAAGTAAAAATAAACTTTGTGTCTTGGTTCATGAAAAAAGTAATGTCTAAGCTGTCCCTCTTATTCCAATATGTGACTTGTCCCTGTTATTCCACGTAACTAATGCACACAACAAATTTGAACCGTGCTTGTAGGGAGCTGATGCAAACGTTGAGATGACAGATGAGTTGAGATGTGTTTCCCAAGGTTGTAACCGTGACGTCATGAAGTATGAGAAGTATGACGTGAATGGGTTTCGATTCCATACAGAGACACACCGTAAGGGCCGGCGAATCCAAAAACGATAAATACGGTGTCTTCACTAAAGGATCCGATACCTTTGATTACTACGGGAGGTTAGAGAATGTATACGAGCTGACCTTCAACCGTACAAACAAACAACTCAATCTCGTTGTGTTCAAGTGTCATTGGTTCGACCCAAGAGGTGGACAGAGAATTACCAAGTCCATTGGGTTAGTTGAAGTTAAGCCTTCCACCACCTATACCGGAGCCGATGTCTATATTGTTGCTCACCAAGCCAAGCAAGTTTATTATTTGCCGTACCCATGCCAGAAAGCGGCCCTCAACGGCTGGGAAGTCGTGTTCCAGGTATCGCCACATGGTAACCTACCGATTCCCTCCGAGGACGATTACAACAACATTGACCCTGTAACATACGAGGGAATTTTCTATCAAGAGGAAGAGGACTTCGGGCACTTTGAGTTAGAATGTGTTCTTGAAGAGGACCTCAGAACGATGCAGAAACTCGTGGTGAGTCAGTGGTGGATCTAAAGGACATAGATATGCTCGAGAAGTTACAAGTGGAAGATGATAGCGATGATGAGCCTCCACCCGTCTATCAAAATCCAACTTACTACTCAAAAGATAGTGATAGTGATAGTGGCAAGGAGAAACAAAATGAGATTGACGATGAGATTGATGACGGCTGGTGAGGGTCTTTTATGAGTTTATATTTCAACATGCTTCTTATTTGTTTAGTATCTTTATGCTTAGTATTTATATTTTTTTCAACATGCTTCTTTATTGTTTAGTATCTTTATGCTTAGTATTTATATATTCTTGAACATGCTTCTTAATTGTTTAGTGTCTTTATGCTTAGTATTTATATTTTTTTCAACATGCTTCTTTATTGTTTAGTATCTTTATGCTTAGTATTTATATATTCTTGAACATGCTTCTTAATTGTTTAGTGTCTTTATGCTTACTATTTATATATTTTTCAACATGCTTCTTAATTGTTTTCTCTTTCTCAATGCAGGTGATTGAACAATATGAGCGGCGGCAAGGAGGACTCGTCGAGCTTGCTTAAGAAGATGCAACAACGCAAGAACAATGTTAGAAGGAGTGAGAGGGAACCGCGTCGCAATCCGCGTTACGAGGACTTTGCGGTAGGAGGAGGAGGAGGACGAGGACGAGGACGGGGACGCGGTGGTGGAGCTGGAGGTGGCTTGGGAGGAGGTGGAGGTGGAGGTGGAGGTGGAGGTGGAGGTGGTCGGGGAGGACCGGACTTTGAGCCACCACCCTCGGCTCGTGCGACGTTGCTTCCGGGTTCTTTTGGAGGGGACGTCTAGAGAGGAGGCGGAGACGGAGTCTAGAGCCGAGGAGGACTCTAGCCGCGGGTTTGAGACTCCGGAGGAGGATGGGCGGCCGAAGGCACTGAAGATTCGTGGGGAAGCGAGAGTCCCCGACGAGAGGAAGGAGCCTAAGACCCATGAGGCGAAGACCCTTATTATTCCTGCTGGCACTGAGTAAGTGTACTAATTTGGCAATTTCGATTTTCAAGTACTAATGTTTGATTTTCATGTGCTAATGTTTGATTTTCATGTGCAGCAATTGGATATTTCCTCCGGGGGTCAAGGGGCGCCTGCCTAGCAGCATGATTGGAGCTTTGCTTAGGAAGTTACGGCCGGGCAAGTACTATCCCTCGGCACTGTCCCAGTGGCGAGATGAAGCTAGCCACTACTTGGACGGACTACGAGAGTGCCCCTGGCGTAGGCTTCCCGACGGCTGCTGAGGCCGTGATGAGAAAGTTTTGGGTAAGACATATTTTCTCGAGCTTCGTTCATATTTGATGACCCCAATGTTCTAACTCATGAATCTCACAATTGTTTTTTGCATGATTGAAGTGTTTTTATCGTGTGGCGCCCGAGGTTGAGGAGGCGGCCGCGAACAGGACTTTGCGGGCGACTTGTGAGAGGTTGACACCGCAGGTGTGGTACAACCAAAGGATCACGTCCGCGGGTCACTTCTGGGCAGAGAGAGGCGAGAGGGTCCATAAGCCGGACATTGTCGGTAAGAATGCTAAGGCCGAGTACGAGATGACGGTGGAGGACTACATGTCGGTGAGTAAAATGTCAATGAGATTCTACATTGCTACTAAGTTGCGATTGCATTAGATTGAGTTGAGTATTGCATTTTCAGGTTATCCCGATTGGGCCGAGCCGCATGCCGAGGCATGGGAGGAGATGGTTAGGACGAGGTGGCTCAAGATGGACGAGGACTTTGCAGCCGTGGCGAGGCGGAACGCGGAGAACCGAGGCGACGGTGGCACACACTGTGGGGGAAACCTCAGCTACGAGCGCTACAAGGGGAAGACGGTATGTATACATTTTATTTTCCTTCAGGTTCAAAGTTGGTACTCACAACATTTCCTTTCGCGATGCAGAGGGCCGCGTTAGGACCCGAGGAGGAGATGTCGGACCTCGAGATATACAACAAGATGCGGCTTAAGAAGCCCGATCTCTCGCAGCCTCAGCCCTCGCTCCCTGAGTACTTCGGCACCTACGCCGAGGACGTCGAGAACTACTGCGAGATGGTGAGGCATCGTCACCCGGAGGTGGATGACCCCATGAGCGCGGAGGTCGACGAGGAGTCGTTGGTCCTGTCGTCCGGAGGGTTGCCGCATGGCCGTCTCGCCATGCTGAACAAGGCCGTCAAGCATACCCTCACCACGACCTTCACGCGTCTCAAGGCGGGACTCACCAAGGACAGCCCCCCTCTCCCGCCTCGTCGCCGGGCTCGGCAACAACCCGCATACGACGTAAGTTTCCCTCATTTCCATCCTCTTTCCGACTTTCGTTCATACATTGCTAAGTGCTAACGAGACATGAATTTGTGAAATTGTAGCCTGACTTCGAGGCGGCCTACGTGGTCGCTCATCAAGAATATCAGGTGGCCTTCAACCAGCACCAGCAGCACTTCATGGAGTACATGGCATATATACATGTAAGTTCCAACCTTTGTTTTCGCAAATGATGACAAGTCCCACTTTCCCCTAGTTTGATGCTTCATTTCTTCAAAGACTGACATGTAAACTATCTTGCAGGCGTCGATGGTGGCCAATCAAACTGGACAGACAGTGGATTTAGGGCCGATGCCTCCCTTTCCGGGGCCGGCGCCAAACATGCCATCGAAGGAAAATTTCGCTGCGGAGTACTATGGGAGAACAACGGTAAGTTCTTCGCCAAACCGAATACTACGGCTTTCCTTTGCCTCGCAAATTGCTAACATATCGGGAACATGTGTGTAGGGAACGGGATGTTCCGGAAACCAGGGTGGTGGGAGGGAGATCACACCGGTTCATCATGGTGGTCCTTCTCCCGGTGCTACACCCGGTACTTCTCCCGGTACTTCTCCCGGTCCTTCTCCCGGTGGTTCTTCCGCAGCTTCTACCGGAAGGAATCGGCCGGTGTTTAGCGGCGACGAGCTCCTCTAGTAGTCCCATGTATCTTATGCACACTATGGCACCATGCATGTATGCACACTATGTATGCATCCTATGTCACTATGACACTATGTATGCAACCTATGGCACTATGACACTATGTATGCACTTGATGTTATATGTATTTGCACTTCATGCCTATGAATTTCATGTGAATTATATGTGCTTGTGTATCCTGCCAAATCTGGAAAACGCGCGAAACAGCAAAGCGAAAAAATGTACCAAATGGTACCCTCTACGCCGACGGGTTCCCCCTCGGGGTAGCTCCCAGGATCACCCAGGGCGCGCCACGCGTCCAGTAATGGACCAAATGGTCGAGCCTACGCCGA
Source organism: Lolium perenne (assembly GCF_019359855.2). Classification (NCBI taxonomy): domain Eukaryota; kingdom Viridiplantae; phylum Streptophyta; class Magnoliopsida; order Poales; family Poaceae; genus Lolium; species Lolium perenne. Next base: position 48,249,598 of record NC_067245.2, read on the forward strand.
CGGGGAGGCCCTCGGGGTAGCGGCCGTCGCCCAGGGACGCCCAGGCCGCGCCACGCGTCCAAGTACGCCGACGGGGAGGCGCTCGGCGTACCGGCGCCAGGATCGCCCAGGCTGCGCCACGTGTGGCGGTACGCCGACGGTGAGGCCCTCGGCGTATCGGGAGGTAGGAGCGACCAGGCGGCGCCACGCGTCCAACTACGCCGACGGGGAGGCCCTCGGCGTATCGACCGCCAAGGTCGACCAGGGCTCGCCACGCGTCACCGTACGCCGACGGTGCGGCGCTCGGCGTAGCCGTAACGGCCGTCACCTTGACGGTGCCGGTTAGCGACCTGCGCCGACGGCCACTACGCCGAGGGGTGGAGCCAGCCGTCGGGCCACTTCGTCTACGCCGACGGGCGGAGCTACGCCGAGGGCCAAGTGGCATGCGCCGAGGCCCACCTTCCCCGAGGAGCTACGCCGAGGGGCCCCGTCGGCGTAGTGTACGCCGAGGGCGAGGCGGTGATACGCCGAGGGCTGGAGGCCGTCGGCATCTTGGCAGATTCCTGTAGTGTATTTGGCACGTGCGTGGGCCTTAGGATGGGAAGCAAGGCCCCGGTCGCGGATTTCCAATCCGAACCACGGGCGATGGCCTCACGCTCGGCGTAGCGTGCGCCAGCGCTCGCCAGGGCCTGCCGCGTGGCAGCGTACCCCGACGGCTGCACCCTCGGCGTAGCGTGCGCCACGGCTCGCCAGGGCCCGCCGCGTGGCGGAGTACGCCGACGGCCGCACCCTCGGCGTAGCGGTAACGACCGTCAGGTCGACGTCGTCCGTTAGCTTGCTACGCCGAGGGCTAGTACGCCGACGGGTGGTCCTCGCCCTCGGCCTTCGCCTTCTACGCCGACGGTCTCCTCTACGCCGACGGCCAGCTGGGCTGTCCCGAGGCTGACCTTGCCCGAGGAGCTATGCCGAGGGTCCCCGTCGGCGTACCATACGCCGAGGGCGAGGCGGTGGTACGCCGAGGGCCGCCGGCCGTCGGCACCTCGATGGATTCCTGTAGTGGTAATTGGTGGAATCTGGAAGTGTACAGGAACGTGTGTTCCATTATCTTGTAGCACATACTGAGTATGGCCTTGGCTCATTGTGTGTGTGGTAGTGCATCTCATGCTATCAGTCATCACCGCTGTCGTGCTCCCAGACGTACAGAGAGGAACACTGGTCAGTGGCATCCCCAGGGTGTGTGGCGCGTTTGACCAAGGTACAGGTGCTGAAGTAATTGCTGGAATGTGCATACTTGACACTGGATTGAGGATAGCTGAGTTACCTGCCGCATGCATAATTTGCACTGTGCCCTTTGGTGAAGCCGGCGGTGCCAGATACTTCTGCATCATCGGCTCCATTGCAGTGACCGTCACCATATTATGCTGAATATCTGCAATCACTGAGGTAGACTGCTTGAGGCCAGTGATGTCCGTGCGTATCTCCGCCATCTCTTGCTCGAGACGCTCGACCGCCGCCTGCGCGTCGAACGCTCCTGCCGCCGCTGTCACGGTTTGAGTCCTGGTCAGTCCCATCGCCTCCACGGAGAACTGGATCCACGGGTAGCAACGGAATTGGATGGCAAGACACCCTTACCAACCCTTGCCAACCGGAACTTGCTACCGCCTCGTCGCCCAAGGATTTCTACCGCCGCCGTGAATCTGGGAGGGTGGGAGGGATTTTGTGAGGGAATCCAACCTGACGCTCTCAACAGACTCAATTCGCCTCCCGTCGCCGAAGATCGTATGGCTCTGATACCATTGTTTTTTTTTGAAGCTTTCACCGGGGGGGAGAGGATCCCCACCTGAATATATTGCTTGCCATAGAGTTCAAAGGTTACATGTGGAAAGGTGGGCACGCCACAGATCGGCGTCCACCCTAATTTCCGCTTGCTTGAAGCGGTGTGACCAGAGCGTGAAGTCTGAAATAATGTTTCTAACCGTCAAGACTGGAGTGAGGTCTACATCTCGGAATACTTTGGCGTTCCTTGTGTCCCAGATCTTCCAAAGAATGGTTAGTGCAACCGAGCTCCAGACTGACCGAGGTAGGTTATTAGGTAACGGGGTTTCCCATATTAGGTAACGGGGTTTCCCATATGTTTTGGAATTCTGAGGCATTTGGTAGGATTCTGAGCTGTCTCCATATTGCTGCTGAGTATGGGCAGTGGAAGAATAGGTGTGCTCGGTCCTCCACCTATGCCAGGCATCTCGGGCATGCTGCAGAGTCAATGATGTGTTTGTGCAACAAGTTGGCCCTAGTGTTGAGTCTGTTTAGGTGAAGTAGCCACCCAAACACCTTTACCTTCCTGGGAACTCTTGACTTCCAAATTGGAGTGACATCTGGGTCTTCGAGCTGGGACTGGAGGTGCAGGTATGCGCCCTTGGTGGAGAAAGGAGATCCATCTAGCAGTGATCTCGTGTCCTGTGCCTCCGACAGCCTAACATCCTGCAAAAGATTAGAGAGAGAGACAAGTTGCTGTGACGCAGCATTAGTAAGTCTACACCGCAGGCCGTTAGAAATTCCATTTTGCTTAATATCACATACCAATGCATGGGTTTGGGTATGGTGGGAGTATAGAGCTGGGAAAGCAGTGGCGAGGGGTTCTGGAAGTAGCCAAGTATCATGCCAAAAGAAAACAGACTTTCCATTGTGGATGGTGCAAGTGGTAATCTGTAGAAGCATATGAATATGTTTTGTTATGAGTCTACTAAGGTATGAGTGGTTGGAGGCTGTAAATGGGTTGGGTGATTGTGATTGGATCCATTGCTTCCAGGGTAGGTTTTCTGCATGCAAGAATTTGAAACAAAATTTCAGAAGAAGGCAAATATTCTGTGCATTTAAGTTTTTGGCGCCAAGACCACCTCGGTTTGTCGGAATACAAAGTTTATCCCACGCAACTAGACACTGTGCACATGTGCACGTTTCCTCGGCGGCCCAAAAAAAAGCTCTACGGCGAGTGTCAATTGCTTTTATTACGGAGATGGGTATGAGGAAAGAGGACATGAAATATGTGGGTAGAGAATCGAGCACTGCTGAGAGGAGCACCAGCCTGCCCCCTTTAGTGAGGAGGGAGGCACACCATCCAGCAAGGTATCTATCGCAGCTGTCGATGATTGGCTGAAAAGCTGACGCTGGGAGTTTGGTAGATGATAGCGGCAGGCCTAGGTAAGTTTGAGGAAAAGAGGAGATGGAGGTGCCGAGGGTGTGTGCTGCTGCGTCGGCTGTGTTGTTGTCAACATTCATAGGAACTAGGGTGGTCTTATGGAAATTTATGGAGAGGCCTGTGGCGTTTGCAAAATTATCTAGGATTGTTTTCAGGTTTTCTGCCGCTTGTGGTGTAGCTCTTATGATGATTAGCGTGTCGTCAGCATATTGGAGGACCGGGCAAGGGATGTCGTCAGATAGCGGGTGTGCTAGTAGGCCATCACGACATGCGTTGGAGATCAGTTTTTGTAGTAAGTCGGCTACTGTAATGAATAGGTATGGTGAGAGGGGGTCCCCCTGCCGTAGTCCCTGCTTACAGTTGATCCAGTTACCTGGCACACCGTTTACTAGGACCGCAGTTTTTCCTGTGACTAGGAGGTTTTGAATCCAAGCGCAAAATCTGGGTGGGAAGCCTCTGTGCCGAAGGATTTGTAGTAGGGAGTCCCAGTTGATTGAATCGAAAGCCTTTTTGAAGTCTAGTTTGATGACGAGGGTGGGGGCGTTTCTTTTATGGCAGCAGTTTAAGATGTCAGCTGCGAAAACGAAGTTCTCAGCGATGCATCTACCTTGGATGAAGCCGGTTTAGTTTGGGTCCACGATGAGAGGGATTAGTTTTTGCAGTCTGTTTGTTAAGGTTTTCCCAATTGCCTTGAGCGGGCAGTTTTGTAGGGAGATTGGCCTGAAAGCGTCTGGTGTTCGGGCGTTATCATTTTTCGGGATGAGGACCATGAAAGCACGGTTTAGTCCATCGAGGTCTAACTGACCAGCGTGGAATTGGTCGAAAAGTTTTTGAATCGTTGGTTTTACCGTGGTCCAGAATTTGCGATAGAAACCAGGACCGAAGCCATCTGGTCCAGAGGAAGCGGAGCCGTTCATGCCAAAAAAGGCATCTGTGATTTCCTCTAGTGAGAAAGGGGCGTCTAGGTGGCGAAGGTGATGGTGGATGGGCTGGTATATGTCATGTAGGGCAAAGCTCCACGTTGTTTGACTGGTCGTACCCAAGAGGTTGGTATAGTAGGAGGTGAGGATTTCCGTTTTTTGCGAATGGTTTGAGAAATCTACCCCATTGTGTTCGATTGTAGAAATTTTGTTGCTCCGAAGTCTGTTGGAGGCGCAGATGTGAAAATATTTAGTGTTTTCATCGCCATCAATCGCAAATCGAATTTTTGATCTTGTTTTCCAATGGTTCACTCTTGATCGGATGGCAGTGCGAAGGGTTTTAATGACTATGTGTCTGAGGTTGAACTCGTTTTTGGAGAGCGGTCTGTGTTCTTCGATTAAGTCGAGAAGGGAGATAACGTGTTTACAGTTGTCTTCGATGAGGTGATTAGGCATGAGTTGGCGACGCCATTTTTTGAGCGCGAAACGAGATTGTTTGATTTTAGCGACGAGCGAGCGGGCAGCGTCGCTGGAGGGCTGAGGGGAGGCCCATAGTCTTTCGATTATTTGTCGGCAAGAGGCATATGAGGCCCAACTATTTTCAAATCGAAGAAAGGCGGGACGGGGCACCGATGTTGAGATGGAGGCGATGATAGGAACGTGATCAGAGACGAAACGAGTGATGGATGATAAGGAGGAGTTAGGGAAAGATTGGGCCCACTGCAAGTTAATGAAAGCCCGGTCAATTTTCTGCAGCGTTGGACTGTGTCTATTGTTTCACCAAGTGAACGCTCGATCCATTAGAGGTAGCTCAATTAGAGAGAGTTGGTTTATTGTGTCGTTGAAGAGGTCAGCTTCTGGCTGTCTGAAGCTATTATTATTCTTATCTGAGGAGTAGCGCATTAGGTTGAAATCCCCAAGAATTATCCAAGGTGTGGTTGGGGCTGGCTGAATAGAACTTAGTTCATCTAAGAAGGATTGTTTAAGCGAGTGATCTGTAGGGGCATAAACGTTTGTGACCCAAATCGCATTGGAGGTGAGGTGTGAGTTTAGGCAGAGTGTTAGCGTGTACTGTCGTTGGATAGATGAAATTAAGGAGAAAAGTCGAGAGGAGAAGGCGGTGATCATGCCTCCACATGATCCTAAGGCCGGGAGGGTGGCGAATTGATCACAGGCGTTTGGGAGAAAGGTTTTTGCTTTAAATTTGTCACAAGTGCTCAGTTTTGTTTCTTGGAGGAGGGCAATGGAGGGATTAAGTTGGAAAAGTTCAGCTAGAACGTCCTTACATTTGTTTTGGTCGTTTAACCCACGTATGTTCCACGACCCTATGAGGAAATTTAGATTATTCATGAGAGAAACGTTTGCACCAGAGAGGAAGGGGGGAGGGAGGCGAGTCTGGGTAGTAGAGTAGTTCCAGCATTTTCATTATAGCAGCTAAGAAGCTGATTACAGAATAAAAAGAGTGCATGCACCTAATGTGCAACGAAAGGTAACTTGACGAAAGGAACGGTGGTGCAAGGAAAAGGCCACTACGGTGCGCGGCTGGAACGTGACGCTGAGGGCAAGAGGACCGGCAAACATCGTGGCAAGAGCCGGGCCTCAGCGCAGGGTCGACGTGGCTGATCATGGAGACGGAGGGGCCACCTCGGCGTCGCCGTCGTCATTGGCAGGGTCGGAGTCCTGCGGCTTGGCAACGTCGGCATTGTTGTCGTCGGAGATGGCCTGCACATCAGCTTCTTCGGCGCCACAAGCGAGAGCGACGGCCACGAGAGCAGCAACGTCGTCGCAGGGGATGCCCGGGCGAGCAGCGAGTCCCGCCTCGTCGAGGGCGCGCGAGAGGGCAGCCGTGGCGGGTGGCATGTCGAAGGTGGCGGCCTTGGCCTTGATAGCCTTGGACACCATGTCGATGTAGTTGTCCTCCTCTTTGGCTGCTAGGCGGTGGCTGCGGCGGAGCTTCATGGCAGAGTCCGCCGCGCGCTTCGCCCGGACACGACGCTTGCGAGCTTCGTTCTCGTGGATCAGGGGAGAGGGAGGAGCGGTGCCTTGCGGAGGCTGGGAGGATGTTGATCCGAACTCGAAGTTTGGCCCCGCCAGCGCCATGTCGCGGATGGAGTTGACGAGATCCTCGGCGTCCGCCACGACGGCGTTCGCCGCGGTGTCGGCGGCAGAGTGAGCGAGGTCGGCTTGGGCTTGTAGGGTGGCGAGTGAGTTGGCGACGTCGTGCGTAGGAGAGTTGGCTGGGGCAGGCGTGTCCGGGACGATCCGGTCGTCAGCATGGACGGAGTCCTCGTCGATGTCGTCCATGGTCTGCGTGCCCCTGCAGACGACTCCAAAGGGAGGGTGACGAGGGGCGGCCGGCGGTGCCGGCGGGAAGTCGTTGCGCGCGTCGAGGATCACGCGGTGAGTGCCGAACCAGATCTCATTGGCCGGTGCTGGGTGGGATGTGGATGAGCTAGAAGGGTGGTCGTTGGTGTTGGAAGGGGTTTGAGGAGGGGTGGTGTTTCCGTCTTGGTTAGTGTCCATGGCGGGCGGAGCTGGTTGGGCAGTGAAAGGTGGCTGGTGAAGGGTGAGTGGTAGGGTGGATCGGCAGGAGGGTGCGCGGTGGCCGGAGACACCGCAGCGCGCGCAGCGCACGGGTCGCGGCAGTCGTCTACGAAGTGATCAGTGGCGAGGCAGCGGAAGCAGCGAGGCATGCGAGATGGTGTGAGTTGAGGGTAAGAGGAGCCCCTTTTTGTAGTTGGTTTCGGCGGTGAGGAAATAGGGTTCGCGGCCGTCGTCTTGGCTCTTGGAGGTGAGAGGAGGGCGTCCCTGAAGGAAATGGTGGGCGGCGAGTCTTCGTCCTTGAATTTGACATGACATGCCGCAGGCGGCGCGGGCAGGCCTATGCCTCGGGGAAGAGGCGGGTACTCGAGAGCGTCTATGCCTTGCATGTATGCAGCGTCGCGCGGTCCGTGGGAGCGGTGTACCAGCTGCTGTTTTCGTGGACTGTCGCTGAAGATTGGTCCATCGTGGGCGCGCTGTACGGATGGGTGGGCGTGCGTCGTGGCGCGATCTGGTGAGCCGACAGGAGGCGCGTTGGCTTTGATTAAACGCGACGGAGCGAGAAGATCGCCATGGAATACAGGAGGGAAAGTAAGCGGCGATGCAGGATTTTTGTTTGTAGAATTAACTCCTGTAAGCGGTTGATGTGAGAGGTCGGTTCGTGTTGAGGCCAGCTCACGTTGACTGTCGTCTGCATCTGTTTTTACTGTTTTTTCTTTAAGCAAGGTGCCGTATTTTTTGTGGAGGGAAAACGGTGGCGACGTGGCTGGATGCTGGCCCAGTAGTCCGTCGCCGGCTGTGGGCTTAGCCTGCGTAAGCAGTTTGGTGGGTAATTTTTTTGAAGTTGAAAGCTGTAGCCGTTGGGCGTTGGGAAGATCCTGGAAGAAGAACAGCTTAATTAGCACCGTTCAAGATTAATGGCGATCGCCTGAGGAGCTCTGATCGAACGGCTGCGGAGGCTACGCGAGAGGAGAACACTATGTCGTCGATGTGAATGACGGAGAATGCATCCGATTCAGCGAAGAAATAATCTAAGGCGTTTTTAATTAAAAGCACAGAAGGTTTGATTCCTTCCGAAAGAAAGCAAATCCAGATGCATGCAGTTTTGGTTTTGGTTGGACAGTGGAAAATAGAGTGTGTGACATCGGTGTGATAATTTTGCAAGATGAAAGATCTGAAACGGGAGCCAGGGCGGTGTAGACTAACCTTTGCAGGCCGGAGCTTGTTGCCTCTTCCTCCATCTGTCGCGGGATGTGCAGCTATCGGTTCCTGAAGAGCACTTGAGACGTGAGTCGACGGTGTTGGGGCGGCTTGCGCGGTTGGTGTGTAGGCGTCGTTGTCGGCGACGCGGACTCCAGAGATCGTCGGCGGGAGGTGATTTGGTGTCTGTGGCTCAGGGGAGTGGCTGATATGGTCGAAGACAATGGTGAAGCGTCTCCCTTTGATGGAACGCTGGGCGAGTATGAGGTTCATGGTGGCAATGGAGGGTACAAAGAATTTGAAGCAGTAGGAGTTTATCCTTTGGACTCTGTACATGTTGGCAGAGCCGCCTAGGCATGCTTGCAGGAGGACTGCGACAAGGTGCTCGTCGAATTGGATCTCTGTGAGGTGGATGGATGCGGCCATGGGGAAAGCTTGGGCGGAGGAGAGGATTGGGGAAGTGAGGAGGCGTGCATGCGACCATGCATCTTGGGAGAACTGCAGCCCCATGGCGTTCCCTACCCCGATGTGTGCCCTGAGCACAGCCTGCGTGGGCGCATCGTCGTCCATGGAGTAGTGTTGGAGGGTGGGCAGAGGCTGGGAGGGAGGTTCAGGGATTGCCCCGGCGATGACCGGCTATGTTGCAGGGATACGTCCCATAAGTGCCGTATCGGTGCAGGATACTGCACCAAGACGGGGATACACCAAAAAACGTGTGGGATACGTGCCGGACCTGTTGCATGTACCGGTCGAGCCACAGTCCACATCAAGGCCTCATGCTGTTGTGCATACAACCAGTTGGGATTAGAAAAGCCAGCTACTCCTTCAGATCACACCATGAATGGAAAAAAACTAGGCCATTTCATTAACATTAATTTTCTCATCCTCTATAATATTGGTTACTGGTTCTGATTTCTAATGAAATTATGCATATACTTGCGGTATCCCCGTAAGTCTATTTTCAGAAAATGCCGTTTCACCGTATCACCGTATTCGTATCCCCGTATCCGTATCCCCGTACCATGTAACATAGATGACCGGTGGTGGTGGCGGCCTGAGTTGGATGGGGAGGGGAGGAGGGCGGAAGGGAGGTGGAGGAGCCATCAATGTCTGCTCTTTCTTCACCCTCTGATACCATTGTAACACCTGTGAAGGAATTGGGGTGGAGATACAGGTGATTTGGGGATGAATTGACACCGCGAATGGGGGAAAAATGGAGGAGACACTAGCTACAGTACGAGATCTAGTTTTAGTTCATCTTTTTTCTTATCTTCTCATTCACGGCAGCGCCGGTACTTGTAACATTCCACTCTTGCCTTGGTGACTTCTGCTTAGCTCTCCACCGTCCAATAACTGTCGAATCGTTGATTCGGTGTAGACTGTGTCTTCTTCAGTTAACTGGTGATACTTGGGCGCTGACAATGCCTCCCGTGCCCACATCCAGCTCACACTCGCCATTGCGGGGCAGCTATTATTCATGGAGGTCGTTGCCTAAGGTCTCCGGTCGGCGGTGGCTGAACCGCATCGCATCTTCTCTATTCTTCCATCATATTTCTGCCCACACGTCTCTCTCTTTCTCTGATTTATTGTCCGTAAGATGCAGATGGAAGGAGAGGAGGCTTCGCTGCGCCGCTGCCTTGCCGAGGCGATGTCTCCTTTCTTCGTCGCCTCTGCGATGTCGCCTACCCACGCGCCCCACGGCGCCGGATCCCACACGCTTCCACGGATCGCCCTCTAGCACCGGCATCCGCCCACCACGTTGAGGACCTTGAGGCTCGATGGCATGTAGGCGCGGATTGTCCTAACACGGTGCTGACGCCCAGGCCACCTGACTCAGCCTCCATATTCATTGTAAATTTCTCTCTTACTATTTCTCATATACTGGATGCATGTGTTCATGTCGCTTAGATTTTTTGCTTTCAGGGAGGATTGAAAAGTTACATTTCTGCTTCAAATTTTTTAATGTCCAGCAATAGACGAGATTTTTACTGGACTAACCTTATTGAGCATAAGTGGTTGCATCCTTGTGGTTTTATTAAGTACTGCCATGCCAAGTACGGTAAGTACGGTTGCACAGTCCCACAGTCCCAGCCAATATTAAGTTCTCTTATGTATATACTGAAAACTGGGTGAATTTCCCACAATTGTGCAACTATATTATGTTGTTAGATGTTTATAGGCTTCACTGCAATGAAACTGATTTGCAACCTCGCCTCTAAAGAAGCAGCATGATCATGCTATTGATCATGTACCACATTAGTATAACTGAAGAAACACATTTCATTATATTTGCTTGGAGAAAAATATTAATGCAATGTGCGTCAGTTGGATCACAAGACTGAAACCATGGAGTTCCTGATAGGAGCTCTTATTTTATTACTGAATCTCCTTTTTAGTACTTTAAAAAAATTGTGAATATTCTATACTTCTTTCTTTTCGGTACATGGATCATTTACTTGCATGTATCTTATCTCATTTAGTAACCAAAGTGTATTTCTCTGAGGAACTGAAAAAACAGTGTTGTACACATATACAAGTATCTCCAGATATTTTCCTTTACATCTTAGGTTTTGTTTTGTTTTCGAAGTCTATTAAGTCCACTGCAGCTTTTTGGCTAAAGTGGTTCATGGGTTACCACTGTTTTTAAATACATTGCTCGTGATTTAGCACTCTCCATGACTTAACTGTATGCTACAAATTTGTGTAATTAAGTGATGCCATACCTGACTCTAAGGGTGATCGAGAACATCATGGTTTAAATTTCTTTTAGACAAACTGTCCAGTTTATGAATGTGATTTTCAATAATACCCATTCTATATGCAAATTACTTTGCAAACAAAACTGATATTATCTTTTTTAATTCAGTTACTTTTATGCATATAAATACCTAACATTACTAAATCGTAAGTGCTTATAAGGCTTAGTTTCACTGTTTAAATTGAAATGTTGACCAATATCATGATAAATGAATGAAGGGTTAATTATTGGTTTGCCACTACAGCCCGCGCAACACTCAGTTTTGCCATTAGAGCAGAATGGTTCTCAGTTTTGCCACTAGTATGTGTGCAACGACTCGTTCCGTGAGTCTGCCGTTTCATTCAAGTCAAACGTCCTTGACTCGGCTGTTTCAGGTGGGACCAGGCGGAGACGCGTTTGAAAAGAGGACCGTCGCTGGCCGTTTCACGTGGGACCCACAAGGTTTGGCTTTGGGCAGATGAGAAGGGTGTTTAAAAAAATGGTGAAAAATGAACAAACAAAAAAGGGTGCGGCTGGGACTCGAACCCAAGACCGCTTTGTTTGGTAGCGTGAAGGATTGCTCTGGTAACCAGTGGGGCGGATGGAAAGATATTGAAAAGCGAATGGAAGAAATCTACCTATAGATAGTTCTAGTTCGTGACTTGGTTTATGGTGTAAGGACGCATATGTTTGTTCTTTGTGTTTATGCATGCTGCTTAACCAAAAAAAGGGTGCGTCTTTGTTATTTTAAGCATTACGTGTTTGTGGTTTAGGTTGGAAAAATAATCAAACAAAAAAGGGTGCATCTTTATATTTTTGCGAGGGAAAAATGGTGCATTTATCTGATTTCAAGCATTGCGTGTTTGTGATTTTTTGTTTCATACTTATATGGGTACCCTACTTATATTACATCAAAGTTCATACTTGGATCCATGTTTGTGATTTCATGATTCATACACCCTTGATATATTACATCGAAATCATAGAAAACTAAGATATATGAGATGCAAATATTGGTAGCCAGATCATCACGCAAAATAACTTAGATAAATTCGATACATAAGATGCTTAGTTCCACCATTACACGGAAATAACTTAGATAGATAGATGGGTACCCTAGATAGATAGATAGATGGGTACCCTAGATAGATAAGTTGAGTGACACACGACTTGACACGACTCAACACGGAACCACATAGAAAATGAAAACGTAAAGCTAAAAAAACATGACGAGCTTGATGAGAACACATCTTGGCCGCACCACCTGCCGCAGCACCTGCGCCGCACCACCGTCTTCACCAGCGTCTTCACTTGTAGTACGGGAGACAGTGCATAGGTTTCCCGGAGAAGAAGATGGCGTCACAATCGGTGAAGACGTTGTAGGTGGTGAAGAAGATTGACTCGCAGCCGCACCAGAAGACCTCACCGAGGAGGGCGTACGCGTCAAATCGGTTGGCGAAGGTGACCGTGAGCAGCTTGAGGGCGACGCCTTCACGAGACTCGTTGACGTAGTACATGATGGGCGAGCCCGGTGGGAGGTGGGAGAAGCCCTCGTCGAGGAAGTCTCGAGTGAGCTCGACCTCGGTCCTCCACCTCGACTTTGCCCACACACGGAGCGTTTTCTCGACGAGGACGTCCGCCGGATAGAGTAGCTCCGTCCTGGTGCGCGGACGGCGGAAGGTCGGTCCCGTGTACTGCATCTTCGGAGAGGCAGAGAGGCTCGCTTGGGTGCGTGGTGCTTTGGAGAGGGAGAGGAAGAGAGGCTCGCTCGTTTGGTGTGTGGGAGAGGAAGAGAGGCCCCTTATAAAGAGGTTGGCTCATAATTGGGTGGTTCCTAATGAATTAACGCGTGGCTAGCCGTCTTCCAAAAATAATTAAGCGTATTGACGATGGCAAAACTGATGCCGCTGCATCGCTGCGAGAGCTGAGACGATGGCAACACTGAGACGCTGCGTCGATGCATTAAAAGGCGTCGGCGAGTGAGGTACGTGGAAAGGGCCGTTGGCGTGGCGCCTGCATGGCGCATGCATGGCGCATGCATCGCAGGCCTAGACACGCGGGACGGCCCAACGGACCAACGGACATTTCAGTGTTCTTATAGCCCACCGCTCGCGTGGAGAAAGGAACCAATCATGTTGAAGAACGAGGGGTCCACGGATCGGCCCCGAAACCTTCTAGAAGGCTAGATCGGACGGCTGGCGTTACCGTAGTGAATAGTCCACAATGCAAAACAGAGCAACCCACGGATCGGTCCGGTTTCCTTCTAGAAGAATAGGGTTAGCTGGTCAAAATTAGGTTTTGACCAAATTTGAAATGAGCATAAAAAATTCAAAAAAAATCAAAAAAATGGAAAACCTTCTCACATAGACTTCTTATGTCATATACTACCGATTCTAGTTGATAAACATGGTCTACATGCTGTTCAACAAAAAAACCATGTGTCTAATGTGATATCTCAAACACTGGGGTACAAGTTCGAGGGTGAAGACAAGAGGTTTAGGGTTTGGAACATGAAAAGTTTCAAAAACCTCACCAAAGCTTCATTTTGGAGTGAATAACAAGGATCCATGCGTAGTTTTACAATTCCATGTTTAAAACTTGATAAAATGATGGTCAAAGTTAGGTTTGACTAAATTTGAGATGAACATAAAAAATTCAAAAAAAATCAAAAAAATGAAAATCCTTCTCACATAGTCTTCTTACATGGAATTGATGTGTTGTGAACTTATTTGGCCAATTTAGACAAGATCAAAAAAACTTGCTTAGAAATGAGGCCATTTACCCTAACTTTGGAGCTCTTTTTTAGCACATTTTGACATGAGTTCCTCAAAACATGTAATCTCATCATTCCAACATCATTCAAACATAGTTCAAACATGTACTCTAATCATTCCAACATCATTCAAACAGAAATACAACATTATTCATGAACTTTAGTTGGTTCCCACTCAATCATCTACAAAGCGTTGCGGCTTCTTCTTGGTCCTTGCGCTTCTTGCCACCACTTTGCTCCTTGTGATCCTTGTGCTCATTGCTTCTTTTCACATTGTGTACTGACCATGTCAACATTGTAGGTTTTCTCATATTCATTTGATGTGACATGGTAGACACCAGCATGTGATGCTCCTAGATTCTTTGCCAATTCTGTCATTTTATCTATTTTTTTCCTTATCTTGGGGCAAATAGTACCAGGCAATGTATCTGCCTCTTTTTGCTTTGCCACATTTCTATGCATGATTTTGCTGAAAATGGTTTCCAACATTGATAGTACAGGAAACTCTCTACCCTCAAGAATGTAGCTGTTAAATACTTCAGAATGATTATTCAGAAGCATGTCACATTTTAGGAAATCATTGAAGAAAGCTTTAATCCATGTATTTGGCTGCAATTCCTCCACCCATGCCCAAGCTTATGCACTGCCCACTTTCATTTTTTCCATATTTCTTTCCCAAGTTGGAATATTTGTAGACCTTGCAACTGCCCATAGATCATTCTTCAGAGTTTGCCCTTTGTGTTTCTTTTGAAAATTCTGGTAAACGTGTCTCACACAGTGCCTATGTTCTGAATCAGGGAAAACTTTCTTCACTGCATTGATGAGGCCCTGTAATATAGAGACAATGTTAATCAGAGAATATTCTTGTGAATATGGCAGGTCGACTGAAAAGTTAATTATGCCCAATATAGAGAATATTCTTTTCCCTTTTCTGGCTAGACACTACAGATCAAACTCATGGACTTGTCTACATGTGTTCAGCTAGTGTGCCTTCTGTTCAGCTCGTGTGCTGATGCCATTGTGCTGCATCCTATAAATGGCATCCATCTACTGAACCAGAAATGCAAACAAAGATGGACAATGCCATGAGTTGGAGGAGGAGCACTGGCTCTACTGGTGCCTCTCGCTCCAGAGATGCCTCTCTGTCCAGAAGTGCTTCCATGGCTAGGGCAGACAAGCATTTGCTAGTTTATCGTAGGAGAACCTTGGAAGAGAGGGAAGCTGCTGCTGCAAGGCGCAGGGAGGAGGAAGAAGCTGCTGCTAAGCTGAAGGAAGAGCAACAAGCAGATGTTACCCTAAAGCAGCTAGGTGAGTGCTTTAGGACTACACAGGTCATCCAACTTCCAACAGACAGACCAAAACCTACTCCCAAACCGAGAAGGTACCATGTGTCACCAAATCTTGAAGAAAAGGTGAAGGCTGGAGTTATGTTGTGCTGGCTGAAGAAGGGCATGAAGAAGATGAAAGAGGCACTGAAGATTGGTAGAGGCAAGGACAAGGGCCAAGTTTATCATAGGAAAGGTTAAAGCATGGCATGTAGTTTGTTGCTGTTTCAGTCATGTAGTTTGTCTGAATAAGAATGTAAGGCCGTCGCCGCCACTAGCCATTTCGTCGAGCAGGTGGAGGGCGTAGTGGCGGAACGAGCGACTACGTCGCAAGACGGTGGGGCAGAGCAGGTGCTCCTGGAGGCGGTGGCGGTGGAGAAGGTGTCCACGCGGGACGGCCGTGCGGCGGCGCAGGTGGTGGCGTCGCGGATGGTGGTGGGTGCAGTGGATCGGTGTGTGGCTGTGTGGCGGGAGCAGGGGTAGTTCGGTCTTCACGTATTTGTCATTGCGCGGTCCTACCTGTAAGATCCGGCCCCACTTCCAGTAACGGCAAGAGACGGAAACGTTTGAAGCCTGCCCGTTTGGCCTCGATGGAGCAGCTGCGCCAGAAGCGGTGGCAAAACTGAGCACCATTCTGTTCTAGTGGCAAAACTGAGTCATGCGCGGACAGTAGTGGCAAACCAATAATTAACCCATGAATGAATTGATAATTGCTTATGCCACAGTAAGCCTTTTTTTCCAGGAGATCTTTGAACCTGGATAGAATTTCTGGATCCTCACCTGGAAAATAAAGAGGATCAAGCAAGAGGGCCAAGCTTACCACTGACATAGAGCAGGTCAGCACATGTTGATTATCTTTCACATATAGCCCTGTGGTTCCTTTTTCTGGTCATTTTCACCTTGTAATCATGCTCCTACATATGCTCTCTGCCTACAATTCTCATGCATACGTAGGTCCAATAAGTTGTTATATGCATTGCTAGCTGACCTGTACTATTTATGGAAGGTTAAAGTTCCGTTAAAAATTAGGATTTTCATGTGGTTCTTGAGTAATAAGGTGTTGCTAACAAAAGATAATCTAGCTAAACGTCATTGGAATGAGTGTACAAAGTGTGTCTTCTGTGGGGAACAGGAGAACATTCAACACCTTTTTATTGAATGCCCTTTAGCTAAACTCTTATGGCGCACTGTGTATTTTACTTATGCTCTTCCACCTCCCACCAGTATTACTAATATGTTTAGTAACTGGTTGAATGGAGTAGATAGACAATCTAAGGCATTTATCCGGATTGGGGTCTCAGCTTTATGTTGGTCTATTTGGAGGACCAGGAATGATATAATTTTTAACAAAAAACCTTCATTTCATTTTTTGCAGGTTATTCATATGGTTTCCCATTGGGTCCAGCTCTGGGCCCTACTCTCTCCGGAGGGGTAGCGGGATGCCATGGCTACTGGATGCACACGGCTCCTGACGGTCGCTGAGGATATCTTGTGCCAGGCTGGTTGGCGACATACTAGAAGACTATGTTGATTTGTAGTCTTGCTATGTGTTTCTTTCGATGGTTGGTTCTTGTATCAATCCTCGATGATAAGTGATTTGTAAACAATACTACTTTTGAACTCTTTTAAATAAAAGGCTGTGTGCATCACCATGATGCAGAAGCCGGGGTAGACCCCCATTTTAAAAAAAAAGCTGACCTGTACTAATGTTTTTTCTTTTATAACTAAACCACATGGCGCAGTCGGACTTGACGCCAAGGAAATCCGGCCCTCCCAGCCTCCCATCTCGTGTTTTGATCTGGCACTCCTCCATTCATTTGATTGGAAAGATGATATTGTGGGTAGCGTGTGATTAAAAGCACCCAAGTACTTCTCAGGAGCGATATATGTCGATCGCTGGTGGCAGCGGACCATTCCCGTACCGTACAATATTTCGAGCTTGAAGGATTTTGGTTCACTGTCTCCTAGGATCTAAAGTAAGTTGCTACTCAATACACTTTTACTTTTACTAGCATTTTCTTTTTTACATGTTCATTTCTCATATTCAACTTATGTCTACGTTGGTGCTTGTCAGTTATTAACATGAAGGGTTTTTTTTTCAATACTCATAGGCTATCAGATGTCTTAGAAATAAAATATTGTCCGCTTAACTAAAGTCATCAGCTTAGAGTACTATCTCCAGGAGACAAAATCTATAGATATATATGCCACTTACTACTTTATTGTCTTTTGACAAAATGGTTTATTATCAATCTGGTGAGTATGTATAACACTAGAGCGGTATGTCTCAAATCATTTCTTCTGCATAGTTTGAGTTTTATTTCTCCATGTAGACTGTCTCAAATAATTTGCTATGATTGTTACTTTGATACACATCTACATGTCGTAAGTGTGCATGTAAATATCATGGACAAAACAAAATTTTGTTGCCTGTGGGAAAATTTCAATAAATTTGATGATTTAAAAAATGGATCTTTTAGAACACCGCTTTTCTGTTCAGGACATAACATATGAAGTGTTAATTATCACATCTCAGTGCATTACTGCATTTTAGCATCTAATTATTCCCAACCTGAAAATATGTGTTCTACTTCGACCATGAGTAGACATGGATTTGTTTGACGCTGAACTTCTTTTGTAATAAGTGGGAGCATGGTATGCCCATGGTCAATTTCATTGATTTCTCTACCAAATGTCTCATACTATATTTAGTTTGGTGGGTATAATATATGTCTTTTGACTTTCAAACTCAGCAAATATGCTTAATCATTGTTTCTTTGGAGGTATTTGAGTTTCTGTGGGCTTTGAGGGTTTGTGGAACAAGCAAGTTAAGTGCAGATTGAGAACCATAAATTGCTGGTATATATAGTGGGCATAGGCGTTTACTTGGTAATATGTATGTAGTAACTTGTAGTTTGATTTTGTTAAATTAGTTACTCTTTGTAGGAATATATGGAATATTTCAGGAAGCGGGGAAACAATGGAGATCTTGAGATTAAAAGCTGAGTAAAGAACAACCCCCTATATGATGCTCACAAAGATACAATGAAGTATCTTTCTGCCGTCGACTAGAGTTGTAGTGATTTAAGCTCCGTGAGTGTGAGTAAATCACCATGCCACAACAGTTCAGTAAAACCTACGGTTCTTTTCATCTAGCATCTAATTATGATAAATTGGGGCAATGTAAAGATTTATAGGAAAGAAAGTAAGGCAAGTTTGGAGGTATGGATTGTGTCAACAATTGAAATCTGGAACTAAAGAGAGCACAAGGACGATATGAATTGTATATCTCATTCTATGAGCTAGATGTTGGGTGTATTGTCGTGAAAACTTAAGCATGTAAGTTGATTTTGTTATTACAATGTTTCACCTTCATCACGAATTGTGTCTTAGAGAGAATACCTTAATATTTTGTGATTATGCTTTTAGCAGTATTAGCTTTTTAGTGATTGTACAACAAATACATGATGCGGTGCTGGGGCCGCGACCCCGCGACTATGTGATAGCCTCATGTAGGCCTCTCTCGCATGGCAGCACGATAAATTCTCGACTATCCGATTGCATGATGTGATTACATACACAAGTTGGTATTCATGTCTATGATGGAAGCCAGATAAATGTGAGAAGAGTATTTTAGGTCAATCTTGTCTGACCAGATCTCCCTGAGGTCGCACCATCTTATGCGTATCAAAATTTGATATTGGTTAGCCATGGCAACACACGGGCATTCAACTAGTAACGTAGATGGTGAAACCGTGGCCCATCGTGTTCCTCCCGATTGCGGTCCTATTCTCCCGGCAGCTGAGACGGTGTTCCGCACGATTGTGATCCTATTTTCCTGGCAGCTGAGATCTTGTTCCTCCCTTGTTCTATACTGTGAAGGCCTCATGGTGGTTAGGCCGCCAGGCTCTCCTTTCTTCACCCAATACAATCCCATGCCCGCGGTCGCGCGCTGTAGTCTTGAGAATTCAACCCTTATTCATGTATGCAATGCCGGTGCTAACGGGAACCGAGCTACTCTCGCTAGTCGCTACTCAGCTTAGTTTCAACAACTATGGGACATCAACGTGCTTGCATAGTTGCATGTACTCCTAAGCTGGACGTTTTGTGATGCCTATGTCCATCTGGATTCTGGTTGAATGTCTAAGATGAGAAATGTTGATCAATTGGCTTACATCCTCACTACACCAATAGGTCTTCATGTAAGAAAGGGCAATTGATTGGCGTGTTTATATACACCATGAACGCCGACCACTAGCCGTTCTCAACAATATTACTGCCGCTCGCCTAGGACGTTCCTGCACAGCTGCACTTGCCGCCGATGAGGACGAAGCCACCATGAACGACAAGGACGGAACCATGACCTACATATTTCATATATATATATATGAATATGTATGGGTACGGATTTATACATATGTAATTGGGCCATACAGGTTTCTACGGGTTAGATACGACTTAATTATCTATTACAATCGCTTAATAATTTTTTAAAGACCATCACACCCTTAGTTACGAGGAGGTACGGAGTAATCTCAACAGTTGTTGTATTTAAGTTTGATGAGGAGGGTGCACTGAAGCAGAAGTGTTACCCGAGACCTGATCTCAACCCTGATGCGCTCTACTGATTATTCATAAAAGCATATACCTTCTACGTGTTAATTTCCTCTACATCTAACTTGTGCCACGTTGCAAGTTAGAAGCTTAATTCGTTTTTGGTTATCAAGGTACGAGTTGTGCGGAGGGAGAGCACCCTGCTATTTTATAGCCTCACGCCATGTGTCTACATGAATGACATGGTACTATGCATGGTAGGTGTGTATGCACTTACAACGTAACTTACTTACACAAGTACAAACATGTGAATTAATATGTAGACAAACTTTCTAGACGACTTCCGCATGATAGGTCACGATTATCAATTTGATAAGCCTAACCTTATTAGTAGGAACCCTGAAATGTCGAAAGGGACACTTCTCGCATACTAATCTGCTAAGTACTTAACACGTTCCAATGGCTACACTCACTGGTAGAAAAATGGCCGCGGTTCGCAACTGCCATTAGTCGCGGTTGCGCAACCGCGACCAATTAAGCGCGACTAAAGGCCCCCCTTTAGTCGTGGTTGCTTACGAACCGCGACTAAAGACCCGTCCACGTGGGCGGCTAGCGTGCGCCTGGGCGAAGGACCTTTAGTCGCGGTTGGTGTCCCCAACCGGGACTAAAGGCTATTTCGTTAATTTTTTTTAATCCATTTGGGTTTCTAATTTTTTTTTCACTCCGTTTTTTTTCTATTTTTTCAGAATTTCTATTATTTCAGTTATTTGCATAGCTTAGTCTCTATCTCTAACTACACTTATCTCTAGTCAAATTACTTATTCGTGGTCAAACTTCCCGCTCGGTCACCCATCCTCCCACTACTCCACCTCTAGCACGCTTAACTTCCGAGTTCCATTCCGTCCCGCATCCAAGTGCTACGCGCACATGTATGTGATACTAGTATCATATCAATCCTATTAACATGTTGGTCGATGTCACATTTTTTTATTGTTTGAATTTCAAATAATTTTTTTCATAAACAAAAATAATGATGTAATAATAATCGTGAATATATAAATAAACATAACTTTTTGATTTTGATTTTTTTTAATTTTTTAAATATTTTTAAATATTTTTCTTGCCAAAACCTAAAAAATTGAAAATCTAAAATTTGGGTAAAAGTAATAGTAATCTTTATGCTGGATGCAATTAATTTTATTTTTTTTGAAAAATTTAAAAAATATAAAATCCATAATTTATAGCAAAAACTAAAATCTTCCTGCTTTCGTATTTTCATTTGGAATTTTGAGGATTTTTTTGATATATTATACGTTTTTTTCCGACGTCGTATGCAAAAGTTATTGCGGTTTTACCATTTTTTAAACTTTTTTTGCAAAAAAAGTGAAAATTCGAATTTCTTAATTTCTCCGAATAGTAGGTTGCATAACATACAAGAATCTGAAAACAATTTTTTTTTTGAATTTTCTATCATTTTCTTTTGTATTTTACAAACCAAAAAAAAGCGATCCACGGGGGAGGGGGGGGGGGGGGGGGTGTGTGTGTGTGTGCAGGGTGCGTGGGAGTAAAAAAACTCGGGAAAACCTTTAGTCGCGGTTGGGGACACCAACCGTGACTAAAGGCCCCTTTAGTCGTTCCGCCGGCCGCATCCCTCCATAGCCCTTTAGTCCCGGTTGGTGTTACCAACCGCGACTAAAGGGGTACCCTTTCGTCTCGGATGGATCATTAGTCGCGGGTCACCTCCCGAACCGCGACTAAAGCCCCCTTTAGTCGCGGTTCGAATATTTCCGAGACTAATGGGGGTGGACGGAAGCCTCTTTTTCTACTAGTGACTAGGGAAATAGGAGATTTTAACAATTATTGGATTTGTTTGTGGGATATCGAGCTGCATGGCTAGGACACGGTCGTTATTACACGCTCACCTTTACATGACTCAATCTTATCATTTGACCTGGCACCATCTGGATTATGGACATATGGTGCTCCCTCGATGAGGACCGATGCCTTTCATCAGCGAAAAGGAGCGAAGTGCTGCTATGTGCTCTAGCGTTAGACTATGCAGGGGAAGGTGCGGATTCAAGACGACCACAACATCGGCGGCCTTTTCCTCGCCTCAAAATTTATTAGCTGAAGGGCGGCTTCCGCGAATGTTAGTGATGCATCCCACGTTCAACCTGCTAGATTGGAGGCTGTTCAATGGAGTCATGGCGGCGATTCCCATCCTCTACATCCCAAGTGGTGTCGTACCCGGTGTTGAGGATGGTGGGCGTTTGCTTCAAGTCAATGGAGTTGGTGGTGATGGACCTCATTGTTTTTTTTCATCTTTTGTTCAAAAGAGAAGGTTTGCCTTGTAATTTTCAGTTATTTTGAGGGTTCTAATTTAAATTGCACCGATACTAAAAGGACACGGATGCCGCCGGAGGGGGGGGGGGGGGGGGGTAAATAGGCGGTTTAATTTTTTTACGAATATGGCTTAACAAATACAAAATAAAACTAGTGTTTAATTTGTCAAGCAGAAAATGTATATAACTAGGGTTCACCTATGTGCACCAATAACTTATGCTAAGCAAGATAAGTAACTATATGATAGCAAGTTATATAACTTCAAGCACGAAGGATGTCACAAAGTAAAGTTCATAAGTAAATAGCTCGGGTATAGGAATAACCGAGGTGACACGGAGACGATGATGTGTCCCGAAGTTCACACTCTTGCGAGCGCTGGTCTCTGTTGGAGCGGTGTGGAGGACAAAGGACTTCAAACGCCACGAAGGCCTCACTGTATTCTCCTCGACCCTTCCCACCAAAGGTAAAGATCTCGATCCACTATGGAACCTTAAGTGTGGTCACCGAACCCGCACAAAGCTTGGGGCTATCTCTACAACTCAAACGGAGGCTCCCAATACATCGGCACAAAGGCCTTGCCTTTGAAGGATATCCACAACTTAATTAGAGTCCCCAAGAACACCACAAAGAACACTAAGCCATCTAGGGTCGAAAGACCCAAGAGGAACAAGCTCCCGAAGTAATCTACTAACAAAATTTCACCTCCACGTGATACGTCCAATTTGCATCACTATTTTATATCATAATTTGCTGTTATTCATTGATATATTTCATATTTGGATACAATACTTATGTTATTTCATCTATTTTGCATGTTTCATCATTATTGGAGGATCAAGCACCGGAGCCAGGATTCTGCTGGAAAAAGCACCGTCAGAACGCAATATTTCGGAAGATCAACTGTGGAAGGAAATTATACCAAAAATCCTATTTTTCAAGATGACGAAGGAAGCCAGAAGGAGGAGCCAGCTGGACCCAGGGTGGGCCCACACCATAGGGCGGCGCGGCCCATGGCCTGGCCGCGCCACCATGTGGTGTGGGGGCCCCACAGCCCCTTTCGCCTCCTTTTCTTCGCGAAATCCTTCATCCCGAAAACCTAAGCCACAGAGGGTACCTCGCGAAGAGTTACAGCCGCCTCTGCGGGGCGGAGAACACCAGAGAGAAAAGAGCTCTCCGGCGGGCAGGAATCCGCCGGGGAAATTCCCTCCCGGAGGGGGAAATCGACGCCATCGTCACCGTCATCGAGCTGGATATCATCTCCATCACCATCATCATCATCTCCACCATCATCACCGCCGTCTCCTCCGCAGCACCTCGTCACCGCTGTAGCAATTTGGGTTTGATCTTGATTGTTTGATAGGGGAAACTCTCCCGGTATCTATTCCTACTTGTTGTTGATGCTATTGAGTGAAACCATTGAACCAAGTTTATGTTCAGATTATTATTCATCATCATATCACCTCTGATCATGTTCCATATGATGTCTTGTGAGTAGTTCGTTTAGTTCTTGAGGACATGGGTGAAGTCTAAATGTTAGTAGTGAACTATGGTTGAGTAATATTCAATGGTATGATATTTAAGTTGTGGTGTTATTCTTCTAGTGGTGTCATGTGAACGTCGACTACATGACACTTCACCATTTATGGGCCTAGGGGAATGCATCTTGTACTCGTTTGCCAATTGCGGGGTTGCCGGAGTGACAGAAACCTAAACCCCCGTTGGTATACTGATGCAGGAGGGATCGCAGAATCTCAGAGTTTAAGGCTGTGGTTAGATTTATTCTTAATTACTTTCTTGTAGTTGCGGATGGTTGCAAGGGGTATAATCACAAGTATGTATTAGTCCTAGGAAGGGCGGTACATTAGCATAGGTTCACCCACACAACACTTATCATAACAATGAAGATTACTTAGCCGTATGTAGCAAAAGCACTAGACTAAAATCCCGTGTGTCCTCGAGAACGTTTGGTCATTATAAGTAAACAAACTGGCTTGTCCTTTGTGCTAAAAAGGATTGGGCCACTCGCTGCAATTGTTACTCTCGCACTTTACTTACTCGTACTTTATTCAACTGTTACATCAAAACCCCCTGAATACTTGTCTGTGAGCATTTACAGTGAATCCTTCATCGACGCGGCTTGTCAACACCTTCTGCTCCTCGTTGGGATCGACATTCTTACTTATCGAAAATACTACGATACACCCCCTATACTTGTGGGTCATCAAGACTATTTTCTGGCGCCGTTGCCGGGGAGTGAAGCGCTATTGGTAAGTGGAATTGGTAAGGAAAACCTTTACTGTTTGTGCTGATTTTATTTCTGCCTGCTGCTATAAGTCATTATGGAGAGATCTTCTCTTCAATTTCTATTTGGGAAATCTACTACTACTGCAACGGTAGTGGATGAGGCGCCAGGTGAGGAAGTGATACCATATAAAATACCTATGAAAATTATTGAACGTGTTATGGATAACCGCTATGAAGGGGATGGAACTGTCCACCCTGGAGATCATTTATTGTTCTTACATGAATTATGCGGTTCAAGTGTGCAGGTATTGCTATGGATGAAGTGAGGAAGAAACTATTCTCTTTATCGTTGTCTGGTAAGGCGGCGCATTGGTATAAATTACTGGATAATGGGGATTCTCTTGAATGGAATGATATTGTGCCCCGATTTTATTCTAAGTTCTATCCTCCAAGTGAAATTCACAAGGATCGGAATCGCATATATAATTTTTGGCCTCATGATGGAGAGAGTATTGCCCAAGCTTGGGGGAGATTGAAGTCGTTAATGCTCAAATGCCCCATTCATGAGCTTCCTGGTAATGTTATTATTGATAATTTCTATGCAAGACTTTCTTTTCAAGACAAGACCTTGCTGGATACTTCTTGTTCTGGATCATTTACACGCAACAAAGAAGAGTTTAAAAGGGACCTTCTTGATCGGATCCAAGAAAATACTGAAGGTTGGGAGAACGACAAGGATAGAGAATCAGGTATAATTTATGATTATAAATGCATTGAAGCTTTTATGGATACTGATAAATTTCGTAATATGAGTGCTACATATGGTCTTGATTCTCAAGTTGCTGCAAATCTTTATAAAGCTTTTGCCTCTCATTATGAATTGCCAAAGAAGAATTTTGATAAGTATCATGAACCTTATAAAGATAAAATTGATTCATCTATTAATAAATGCGTTGTAGTTGAAACTGCTGATCATGTTATTCCTGAAGCTTATATTGAAAAAACTCCTTTCCCTGTTAAAATGAAGGAGTACTCTGTTATAAATAGTGCGGTTCATAAAAGTGAAAAGAAACCTATAGAACCTGAAGAACAAATAAAAGTTGAACCTGCTGTTGCAATAGTTAAAGATCTTGTGACTGAAAATGTGGAGGATGGTCATATTATTTTCTGTGAAGATGCTTCTAATATTGTTTCACATCCTAATAAACCCAAACAAGCTAGTGTTCCTATGCTATCTGTTAGAATTGGTGATCATTGCTATTATGGATTATGTGATATTGGTGCAAGTGTTAGTGCTATTCCTTATGAGCTTTACACGGAGATTATGCACGAAATTGATTCTTGTGAACTTGAAGATATTGATGTGGTTATTCAGCTGGCTAATAGAGAAACTATTTCTCCAATTGGTATTGTTCGAGATGTGGAAGTTCTATGTGGTAAGATTAAATATCCTGCTGACTTTTTGGTACTTGGTTCATTGCTAGTGATTATTGTCCTATCATTTTTGGTAGACCTTTTCTAAATACTTGTGGAGCTATTATAGATTGCAAGAAAGAGAAAATTTTGACTAAATTTGCTGGTGAATCTTATGAGTTTAACTTCTCTAAATTTACCAAAACTCCTTATAAAGCTGATTTGCCTAGTGATGATTTTAAAATGGAGCAGTGTGCATCTATTGTTCTTGTTCCTAATAATCCTTTGCAGCAACATTTGGAGGATAGCGAGAGTGAAGTCTTTAGGAAAGAAAGAGATGAGCTGGAGGAAATTTTTCTCCGCCAACCTATTCTCAAGCATGATTTACCGGTGGAAGATTTGGGTACAACACCGCCACCAAAGGAAGATCCTGTTTTTGAATTAAAACCTTTGCCTGATAATCTTAAATATGCTCATATTGATGATAAGAAAATATATCCTGTTATTATTAGTTCTAAGCTTTCAGAGATTGAGGAAGAAAGGTTATTGGAAATATTGAAGAAGCACCGAGGCGCTATTGGCTATACTCTTGATGATTTGAAAGGGATTTCTCCTTCTATTTGCCAACATGCTATTAATATGGAAGATGATGCAAAGCCTGTTGTTGAACATCAGCGTCGTCTAATTCCGAAGATGAAAGAAGTGGTAAGGAATGAGGTATTAAGACTTCTTGAAGCTGGTATTATATATCCTATTGCTGATAGTAGATGGGTTAGTCCTGTGCATTGCGTTCCCAAGAAAGGAGGAATGACTGTTGTGCCTAATGATAATGATGAGCTCATCCCTCAAAGAGTAGTTGTAGGGTATAGAATGTGCATTGATTTTCAAAAAGTTAATAAAGTTACTAAGAAAGATCATTACCCTTTACCATTTATTGATCAAATGCTAGAAAGATTGTCTAAAAATACTCATTTTTGTTTTCTTGATGGTTATTCTGGGTTTTCACAAATTGTCATAAAGCTAAAGATCAAGAGAAAACCACTTTCACTTGTCCCTATGGAACTTATGCTTATAGACGTATGCCTTTTGGTTTATGTAATGCTCCTGCTACTTTTCAAAGATGCATGTCTGCTATTTTTCATGGTTTTTGTGAGAGTATTGTAGATGTATTCATGGATGATTTTTCCGTCTATGGGAATTCTTTTGATAGTTGCTTGCGAAACCTTGATAAAGTTTTGCAGAGATGTGAAGAAACTAACCTTGTTCTTAATTGGGAGAAATGCCACTTTATGGTTAGTGAAGGAATTGTATTGGGACATAAAATTTCTGAGAGAGGTATTGAAGTTGATAGAGCTAAAGTTGAAGCAATTGAGAAGATGCCCTATCCTAGGGATGTTAAAGGTATTCGTAGTGTTCTTGGTCATGCTGGGTTTTATAGGAGATTTATTAAAGATTTCTCCAAGATTTCAAAACCTCTTACTAATCTTCTTCAAAAAGATGTACCATTTGTTTTTGATGATGATTGTAAGGAAGCTTTTGAAACTCTTAAGAAAGCCTTAACAACTGCTCCTATAGTTGAACCTCCTGATTGGAACTTACCCTTTGAAATTATGTGTGATGCTAGTGATTTTCTTTGTAGGCGCTGTTCTTGGACAGCGAGTAGATAAAAAACTGAATGTTATTCATTATGCTAGTAAAACTCTTGATGCTGCTCAAAGAAATTATGCTACAACTGAAAAAGAATTATTAGCTGTAGTCTTTGCTTGTGATAAATTTAGATCTTATATTGTTGATTCAAAAGTTACTATTCATACTGATCATGCTGCAATTAGATACCTTATGACAAAGAAAGATGCTAAGCCGAGGCTTATTAGATGGGTACTTCTTTTGCAAGAATTTGATTTACATATTGTAGATAGGAAAGGTGCTGATAATCCTGTTGCTGATAATTTGTCTAGATTGGAAAATATTGCTTATGATCCTGCTCTCGTTAATGATAGTTTTCCAAATGAACAATTGGCTGTAATAAAGGTGAGCTCGCGAGACAGTCCTTGGTATGCTGATTATGCTAACTTTATTGTTTCCAAGTACTTGCCTCCAACCTTTTCAGCTCAGCAAAGGAGGAAATTCTTTTATGACTTGAGGCATTATTTCTGGGATGACCCACACTTATATAAAGAAGGAGTGGATGGTATTATGCGAAGATGTGTTCCCGAATATGAACAACAAGAGATATTGAGTAAATGTCATGGTAGTGCTTATGGAGGACATCACATGGAGAAAGAACCGCGCAAAAGGTCTTACAATCAGGTTTTTATTGGCCAACTCTCTTCAAGGATGCGAGAAAGTTTATTTTATCTTGTGATGAATGCCAAAGGGTTGGTAATATCTCCAGACGTAATGAAATGCCTATAAATTATACTCTTGTTATTGAACCGTTTGATTGTTGGGGATTTGACTTCATGGGACCTTTTCCCTCTTCAGAAGGTAACACTCATATACTTGTTGCTATTGATTATGTTACTAAATGGGTGGAAGCCATACCTACAAAAAGTGCTGATGGTGAGACCTCTTTAAGAATGCTTTTAGACATTATTTTTCCTAGATTTGGAGTGCCTAGATATATTATGACTGATGGAGGTTCTCATTTTATTCATGGAGGTTTTAGAAAAACTCTTGCTAGGTATGGTATTAATCATAGAATTGCTTCCGCTTATCATCCTCAAACTAGTGGTCAAGTAGAATTATCAAATAGAGAGATTAAATCTATTTTGGGAAAGACCGTTAATAAAACTAGAAAGAATTGGGCTAGTAAATTGAAGGATGCACTGTGGGCTTATAGAACTACTTATAAAAATCCCATGGGAATGTCACCTTATAAAATGGTTTATGGGAAAGCTTGTCATTTACCTTTAGAACTAGAGCACAAAGCTTATTGGGCTGTTAGAGAATTAAATAAAGATCCTAAACTTGCCGGTAATAAGAGGTTGTTGCAATTAAGTTCTTTAGATGAATGGAGAAGTGAAGCTTATGAAAATGCTAAACTCTTTAAAGAGAAAGTTAAAAAATGGCATGATAGAAGGATCATCAAAAGAGAGTTTAATGTTGGGGATAAAGTCCTATTGTATCGGTCTCGTCTCAGACTCTTTGCAGGGAAATTACTCTCGAAATGGGAAGGACCATATGTTGTTGAGGAGGTGTATCGTTCAGGAGCAATCAAAATTAGCTCTCTCCAAGGCAATGCTACGCAAGTGGTGAATGGACAAAGACTCAAGCATTATATCTCAGGTGATTCTTATAATGTTGATGTTGATATTATTCAAGTGGAAACACCGGAGGCTTTCATTAAAGGACAAATTGACAGTCCGCCAGAACTCGACTTTGAATAGGTAACAGTACTGGTAATGAAAAGTACGCAATTTACTTTCCGAACAATACTTTCGATGTTTTTGGAAAATATGAAAAATTACGAGTTCGAAACGGAGTGGAAAGGACGCACGAGGGGGTGCCACCATAGGCCGGCGCGGCCTGGCCAGGGCCCGCGCCGACCTATGGTCTGGCCGCCTCGTCGCCCCTTTCCGACTCTGGTTCGATTTGGTACTTTCCTTATGTCGCGAAATTTTTTGCTATATAATCCCCCGGACCCCTGGAAGTCCGTATATCGTTTTCTCGATGTGTTTTGTTTCGAGCTATTTCTGCCAGGATCTGTTTTCGGTCTAGAAGCACCATGGCCTCCAACAACAAGGGCAAGGGGCTTTCAGAGGAAGAAGTGAAGAGGGTGCCATCAAGACAAGAGCAGCAAGCCATTGGGAGCAAGCAAATCTTGGTGGGATCTGTTGACACTCGACGTTCTTTTTCTCATAACTTGCAGGGACCTTTACCACCCGCTCTTAGCCTCGACTCCTTCCCTGTGTTGGAAGAAGCTCTACGGACTACCGATGAGTTTTGTGATCAATATCGGGCTCTAAGAAGAGAAGTGGAGATACTCTAGGAGGAGAATTGCCGTCTCCGAAGAATACTGGAGTACCATTCGATTCACATCACAAGGTCATCATCGCCAACTTCAGATAACAATGAATATCTTCGAGTCTTAGTGCAGAATTGCCAAGCTGAGAAACTGAAGTTGAAGGAGATCTGTAAGAAGCTTGTCAGGAAGTCATCACCACCATCGCCACAGGAGTAATTCATCATCAGTATTGGCATCCCCTTGGTTTGTTCCAAGCTTGGGGGAGTGCCGCGGTATCACATTATCACTACCTTTTACTTTTTATTGTCAAGTAGTGTCATATCATGAGTAGGGAAGTTATCATATAAGATGGGTTACAGTTTGGAAGTATCTCTCCTTTAGTTGGTTATCTATGTATCCCTTGGTGTGAGTTATCGTTATGGAATATTAATGAGAAGTCTTATCATTTACATATTGCACATCTTATTCTAGTTTGCAATCTCTATTATATGATTTACCTTGTTGATTAGTATTGGTATCACTTTGGGAGCATTAAATAAATCTATTTGGTTTTGGCAAACTTAGCATTGGTCAATAGCAACAACACTTTGAGGTTTAAATAGAAAAGAGAAATACATGTAGTTGTTTCATTGTCTTTCTTTCTTGTTAGCTCATAGCTTATTATTCTGAAGTTAAAATTGTTTGTGCTTACAAGGAAGATGCATGATTGTTTCTATCACATGTATATTTGTTTGTTTCCCTCGACTCTTATGCTTGCTAATTAACCTTGCTAGCCAAAGACCAGATCGAGAGGGAATACTTCTCGTGCATCCAAACCTTAACCCAAACCTATGTCATTTGTGTCCACCATACCTACCTACTACATGGTATTTTCTGCCATTCCAAGTAAATACTTCATGTGCTACCTTTAAACAATTCAAAACTTAGTATCTCTTATTTGTGTCAATGTTTTATAGCTCATGAGGAAGTATGTGGTGTTTTATCTTTCAATCTTGTTGGGCAACTTTCACCAATGGACTAGTGGCTTCATCCGCTTATCCAATAATTTTGCAAAAAGAGCTGGCAATGGGATTCCCAGTCCCAAATTAATTAAACTAAATAGACACTCCTCCATGGTATGTGATTGATGGACGGCACCCGAAGGATTCGGTTAGCCATGGCTTGTGTAAGCAAAGGTTGGGGGGAGTGTCATCATCATAATAAAACCAAAATAAAAAGGCACTCCTTCATGGTATGAGATTGTTGGCAGGCACCCGAGGATTCGGTTAGCCATGGTTTGTGAAAGAAAGGTTGGAAGGAGTGCCACACAAAATGAAAATAATATGGGAGCCGCTCTCTGAAGGTTTGTTTGGCAAGGGGGTTAGAGTACCCGCTACCAGTCGTTGACAACAACAAACACCTCTCAAAATGTTACTTTTATTATCTCTATATGATTTCAAAACTGAAAAAGCTCTAGCACATGATTTAATCCCTGCTTCCCTCTGCGAAGGGCCTGTCTTTTACTTTATGTTGAGTCAGTAAACCTATTTCCCTCCATCTTGAGCAAGCATTTGAGTAGTTGTGATCAAACCGCTATATTGTGATTTACTTCATCATGTTTTTATTCTCCCTTGTTTAGTACAAGTTTTATCTGAATGAATATAGCTTTGCAAGTATCAATGATCATGAGGAGACCATTATAATTGAGTATGCAAGTTGTGCAATATAAACTTTAACATGAGAGCGCTGCTCAATGAGATAAGTATAATCTGTTAATTGTTCTCTGACCAAGAACAAAGTTTGCCATCACCAACTATGATTTCTTATGCACCTTTATTTGTGATTACCTTATACTTGTTTCAAGTTGAGTTATATGAAGAAGTTGTTTATTATAATGTCTTGTGTGAATGAATATGATGCTTCTTGTCCGTATTTTATTTATCGACTCTTCACTCCATAAACATGTGGTCCTGTTTACTGAGTTCAGTCTCGCTTGGGGACAAGCGAAGTCTAAGCTTGGGGGGAGTTGATACGTCCAATTTGCATCACTATTTTATATCATAATTTGCTGTTATTCATTGATATATTTCATATTTGGATACAATACTTATGTTATTTCATCTATTTTGCATGTTTCATCATTATTGGAGGATCAAGCACCGGAGCCAGGATTCTGCTGGAAAAAGCACCGTCAGAACGCAATATTTCGGAAGATCAACTGTGGAAGGAAATTATACCAAAAATCCTATTTTTCAAGATGACGAAGGAAGCCAGAAGGAGGAGCCAGCTGGACCCAGGGTGGGCCCACACCATAGGGCGGCGCGGCCCATGGCCTGGCCGCGCCACCATGTGGTGTGGGGGCCCCACAGCCCCTTTCGCCTCCTTTTCTTCGCGAAATCCTTCGTCCCGAAAACCTAAGCCACAGAGGGTACCTCGCGAAGAGTTACAGCCGCCTCTGCGGGGCGGAGAACACCAGAGAGAAAAGAGCTCTCCGGCGGGCAGGAATCCGCCGGGGAAATTCCCTCCCGGAGGGGGAAATCGACGCCATCGTCACCGTCATCGAGCTGGACATCATCTCCATCACCATCATCATCATCTCCACCATCATCACCGCCGTCTCCTCCGCAGCACCTCGTCACCGATGTAGCAATTTGGGTTTGATCTTGATTGTTTGATAGGGGAAACTCTCCCGGTATCTATTCCTACTTGTTGTTGATGCTATTGAGTGAAACCATTGAACCAAGTTTATGTTCAGATTGTTATTCATCATCATATCACCTCTGATCATGTTCCATATGATGTCTTGTGAGTAGTTCGTTTAGTTCTTGAGGACATGGGTGAAGTCTAAATGTTAGTAGTGAACTATGGTTGAGTTATATTCAATGGTATGATATTTAAGTTGTGGTGTTATTCTTCTAGTGGTGTCATGTGAACGTCGACTACATGACACTTCACCATTTATGGGCCTAGGGGAATGCATCTTGTACTCGTTTGCCAATTGCGGGGTTGCCGGAGTGACAGAAACCTAAACCCCAGTTGGTATATCGATGCAGGAGGGATGGCAGGATCTCAGAGTTTAAGGCTGTGGTTAGATTTATTCTTAATTACTTTCTTGTAGTTGCGGATGCTTGCAAGGGGTATAATCACAAGTATGTATTAGTCCTAGGAAGGGCGGTACATTAGCATAGGTTCACCCACACAACACTTATCATAACAATGAAGATTATTTAGCCGTATGTAGCGAAAGCACTAGACTAAAATCCCGTGTGTCCTCGAGAACGTTTGGTCATTATAAGTAAACAAACCGGCTTGTCCTTTGTGCTAAAAAGGATTGGGCCACTCGCTGCAATTGTTACTCTCGCACTTTACTTACTCGTACTTTATTCAACTGTTACATCAAAACCCCCTGAATACTTGTCTGTGAGCATTTACAGTGAATCCTTCATCGAAACTGCTTGTCAACACCTTCTGCTCCTCGTTGGGATCGACATTCTTACTTATCGAAAATACTACGATACACCCCCTATACTTGTGGGTCATCACCACGTATCACACGAATAAGTCAAACCGATGCACCAAATGTAATGGCAAGAGCACCACAAAGATGCCCAAATCCTTATCTCTCAAATTCCAAAAAAGCTACAAATGCTATTGGTGGAATAAGAGAGGGAGAATAAATAAGAAGAGGAACACCAAATTTCTCTCCAAGATCTAGATCTAGTGATTTCCTCACAAAGATGGGGATTTGATTGGTGCAAATGTAGATCTAGATATCATCTCTCTTTTCCTCAAATATGAGCAAAAATAATGAAGGGATTGATGGAGGGGAAGCTCTCATGAGTTCAACAATGGTGGAGGGCAAGAGGAAGAAGAATTACCAAAGAGAGAGAGAAAAAAACAGGCTTTAAAAAGGGGGTAGAAAATCTGTCCGTTGGCCTCGGCCAGGGCAGCACCGGCGGTACCACCGGCAAGGGCCGGCCGGTATCACCAGTACTGGTACCGGCCAAGGAGCGCACGCGTCCGGGGTGTTCTGCGAGCTGCTGGTACCGGTTGCGGTGTTACCGGCCCAACTTTTTTTTCTTTTCTTTTTAAACCAAAGGCAAAACTAGAAATGCAATAACTCGAGCTAGTTAACTCCAAATCGAGTGAAACCAATTTTGTTGGAAACAAGTGGGGTAGATTTTTCTATGAATATTGGAGTGAAACCTCTAAACCCGGAGAACCGAGAAAAACTCCAATATCGAAAACGCAATAAGTGATATACACGAAATCCTTTTTCGATGAACGAGAGCTTGTCATGGAAATAACGCTCTAAAACACCACATGGATAAGATCAAAATAAAAACCAAGAAAGATGATGCAAGGATGCAACGGTTTGATCTCTCTCCGAACGATACGATCGAGTTACTCACTCGAGAGCCCTCTTGATAGTACGAAAACTAAACTATAAACCGGTCTTCAACTACACCTTGAGAGCGGTAAGAAGTAAACCATATGTCGTTGCCTACTCGACAATACCCTGAAGGAGGGATCCTCACAGAGGGGGGGGGGGGAAGATGGGGCCAAAGGGCGGAGCGCCATTGGGATGGTGGTACGCGATTTAATCAGCTTCGGAACACGTTGCATGGGGGCAGGGCTTAGTGCTGCTTGTCTAAAATTATATGGGCGCTTTCGCGTTGTTACAATGAGTTGTGGTTGTGTATCTAGGGCTCTCAGGATCTAGCTTATAAAGGCGCCAAGATTTAGGGTTTCTATGGACAGTCCTAGCCGGAATACAATCTTGCATAACTACGGAATATTATGTTGTCGTGCACGTCAAGATTCCGCCTATACCTAAACTGTTGTACTGGATCCGGCTACCTTCATGGGCCTTGACGGATTCAACTCCTGGCGCATGTCAAGCTGGATTCGGCTCCTTGTTCCCGGGCTGGACATCTTCCTTCTTCAGCAACAGCAATTGGGCCTTGACTGTTAGGGTTTTAGGACACGTGTCGTTCATAAAACGGTGCGACGCTTGCGTTTCGACCACAGGATGCGGAGCACGAATCTCATTCCCCGGCTATAAATATCACTGTCGCAGGATTTAACCCTTTAATCCATCCATTTTCTCCTCATGTCGCTCTCACTCCAGCGCCGCCTCCGAGCTTCTCGCGCCACCATGCCGGAACTTCGCCGGAGTTTCGCCAGAGTATCTTCGTCGTGTTGTGTTCTTCAACTATTCTTAAGTCCGGCGAACCACCGCACCAAAACCTCACCGACGACCAGTTCGTCCACCGCGACCGCCAATGCCGGTAAGTCTTCCGCCTTCAAGCTTGTCAATCGGAAATCGTAGGGATGAATGAATGAACTATATTATTTCTGGCTAGTTTGCTAATGTTATCCTCTTATGCAGGCATGTCATATCCTCCTCCTTCCCAGGCGGATCCCATCATGGCCACTCCACTCGCCTCACCCCTCCTCCTCTCATTTCGGTTCAGCTGGATCCTTCCCAAGGATCCGGCAGGACCATCGAGGGTGAGCATCAAACTACAGATTCGGTTGATCTTGCGAGAAAACAGAAGATGGAGCAGAAGGTCGAAGAGGCCTCCGCCAAGAAATACAAATGATGAACCCGCAAGGGTGAGGTGAATGGACAGTGGTGGCCATGCACCGCTATAGAGGAAGAATTGCGAAGCATGAAGGGGTATGAAGTGATCTCAGCCCTTTATATGTTTGAGTTTAGCGGGAGGGGGACGCACTGAAGCATGCCTCACCGACCCTATTACCCTTTTAGGTTGTATATGATTGTACTAGTAAAAATGATTACTTCAGGTTACACCTTTGAGGACTCCCCCGAAACCTCCGCTCCCATGTGGCCATGATAAGTTTTACAATGCATTATTTTTAATTGTCATCTCTAGATTTTAGTGGTAATTAATTAATTTATAGTAAGACAGTATTTCATTAAGGGAAGATATATGGTACAATGCACAAAATGGTTTTCTCTTATGTAAGGGATCATCCCTTAACTAAGAAAGATGACCTTCTCTTTCTTATTTATCTCTCTTCCAGCTAAGCAAAAATTCAATGTGACAACTCTAAGAAAAGACTGAGGTTATCCCATTGTACATACCTATAGACTTGGCTGTGCACTCTAAACGAAGTGTCGTGGCACGGTGTCAGCATACCTTGCTCGGTTCCTGTGGTGTTTAAGGAAGCGAGTCCAATTGAAGTACTTGAGAACGAACATTCTTATTAGCTAGTCATTCTTTCTCCATATAATTATCTGGAGCAATAGTTCACGAGCCTCCTCCGTCTATTTTTAAAATGATGAACATTCTAAAAGATCAAAATTTCTAAGCATTTGTCTTGAATTAGCACAACAAGTCCTTTCCTTGGTAAGTCGGTATAGTATATCTCCAAGTTTGGACAAATGCAAGAAGGGCTTTTTGAATCCTCCTAGATACAATACGCGCGTATGCATATACTGGCCCTGCTCTTCTTCATTTTGCAACTGGCTTGACTAATCTGTCCATAATCATGCTACACGCCAAAATACAGTTGATCGAGAACACAAACTACGAATCCGCAGGTTTTACATGAATCTGATCAACCAGTTTGCTGATCTTATTAACACCATCAAACTAATAGCCGGGGAATGAGAGACATGCTTTATTTTGCTCTTGAGACCCCGAAAACATTCCGAAGTCTTCCCATCCTCTTGAAGAAAATATCTTGGCAGGATTACAAAGTGTAGCCGACCTAGCTAACTAATTCACTCAAGAAATCTTGACAGATCCTATAGCAAAAGCAAAACACCATTCATGTCTGCCCTTGCTTTGGTCCATGCTGTTGATTAGCTGCGCGTCACCAGAGTACTTTCTCACGTTTGATACTAGAATGCGCTCCACCACAGGATCTGTAATCCTTGCCCAAAAGGATGTGCTGCCGCACGTAGTTGAAAACAGTGAAGAGCCGACACACATGGTGTCTGTTTTTGGCTCCCCACGCACCTCCACACACACACACACACACCCCCCCCCCCCCCCCCCCCCCCGTGGATCGCCTTTTTAGCACTGTAAAATAGAAAATAAAATGATAGGAAATTCACAAAAATAAAATGTTTTTAGATTCTTGTATGTTATGCAACCTAGTATTAGGGAAAATTAACAACTTTTCATTTTCATTTTTTTTGCAAAAAAGGTTTGAAAAATGGTAAAACCGCAATAACTTTTGCATACGACGTCGAAAAAAACAAAATTTTAGATTCTCAAAATTCCAAATGAAAATACGAAAGCAGGAAGATTTTAGTTTTTCCTATAAATTCGGGATTTTATATATTTTTATACTTTATAACAATTAATTTTTTTTGATTGCATCATGCATAAAGATTACTATCATTTTTACCCATTTTTTAGATTTTCAAATTTTTAGGTTTTAGGTTTGGCAAAAAAAATTAGAAATAATACAAATTAAAAAGTTAATGTTTATTTATTTATTCAAGATTATTATTACATCGTTACTTTTGTTTATTAAAATAATTATTTGAAATTCAAACAATAAAGAAATGTGACATCGACCAACATGTTAATAGGATTGATATGATACTACTATCACATATATGCGCGCGAAGCACTTGGATGCGGAACGGGATGGAACTCGGAAGTTAAGCGTGCTAGTGCTAGAGTAGTGGGAGGATGGGTGACCGAGCGGGAAGTTTGACCACGAGTATGTAATTTGACTAGAGATAAGTGCAGTTAGAGATAGAGACTAAACTATGCAAATAATTGAAATAATAGAAATTCTGAAAAAATAGAAAAAAAATAAAATTAGAAAAAATTCAACTGGGGATATTTTTCGTCCTGACGAACGAACCCAGGCGGATGGACCTTTAGTCCCGGTTCGGGCCTTTAGTCGCGGATATTTAGTCCCGGTTGCGCAACCGAGATTAATGCCCGTTGCGAACCGGGACTAAAGCCCCTTTTTCTACCAGTGCTCGTCATTCCTCGCTCTATGTAACTATCTCAAGCAATAATTAAGCTCACGAGCCCAATCCTTCTATTTTGAAAAAAGATGAACATTCCAAAATACCAATGTTCAAGCATTTGTCTTGAATTATCACACTAAGTCTATTCTTTGGTACTCCTATGCATTTAATTTGGACGAGTGGCTTGACTCATTTCCGAATTCCTATGCAACGCATGTGCCCATGACTTGTAAGAAAATACCAAATGTTCATGTTCTCATAAAAGAACTTCCTAGTTCCTTATCATATGCTAAGGCAACTAGGGAGCCACTAGGGAGCCAAGGGGGGGGGGGGGGGGGGGGTAGATTCCCGTAACTAGCCCCCCGCCCCTCGTCGTCGCCATGGGGAGCGGCTAGGCAAAGCCTGGTCGTCACCGACGGTGGCAGGGACTTTCCCTCCCCGATGCGCTACAGATTTGTACTCAGTTTCTGTACTTGATCTGGAGACTGTAGCTTGCTTCTTAGCACTCCAGGACATTAGATTTGGTCCAAAGAATATAGCAAATCCTCCGACAGGAGGTCATCAACACAACCTGTCCAGTCTGCATGAGAAAAGGCACTAAGAAGTGTAGACTCAAACTTCAGGAATGTTAGGCCAACTGTCATGGTATGCTTTGTTAGGGCAATATGTTTGATGTATTGCCAGGGGGCCAAAGGCCACAATATATAGTACATGTACAGGTGCAAATATGCAGGAAACCCCCTAACATATGGGGAAACTACAATATACAGATATATACATCTAACACCCCCCCCCTCAAACTCATGATGGATCCACAACACTGAGTTTGGAGAGTAAGAAATCATGCTGCGCTCGAGTCTGTGCCTTCGTAAAGAAATCCACCAACTGCAAATCTGAAGGCACATAATGAACCGCAACAACATCATCCTGCACCTGAGCACGTGTGTAAAAAGCATCAACACCAATATGCTTGGTCAGCTCATGCTTGATCGGATCACGTGCAATACTGATAGCACCTGTACTGTCAGACAAAAGTGGAGTGGGTGTCGTAACAGAGACCCCAAAATCTGCAAGCAACCACCTCAGCAATCAACAAAGCCATAGCCCGCAACTCAGCCTCAACACTCGAACGTGAAACTGTTACCTATTTCTTCGTCTTCCAAGCAACAAGCGAACCACCAAGAAACACACAGTAAGCAGAAAGTGAATGACGATCCGTAGGATCACTCGCCCACGTAGCATCCGAGTAGCACTGGAGCTGGAGAGAGCTGGAACGGGGAAAGAAAAGGCGACGA
The DNA here is from genome assembly GCF_019359855.2 of Lolium perenne. NCBI lineage: Eukaryota > Viridiplantae > Streptophyta > Magnoliopsida > Poales > Poaceae > Lolium > Lolium perenne. Next base: position 48,288,033 of record NC_067245.2, read on the forward strand.
GTGATCGTGCCACGAAGGTAACGAAGAACACGGAGGAGATGACTATAGTGAACAGTGGTAGGAGCTGAGACAAACTGAATCAGAATATGAACAGGATAAGAAATATCAGGACGAGTGACAGCAAGATAAACAAGACTCCCAACACGATGGCGATAACGGGTGGGATAAGGAAGAAGATCACCATCAGTAGGACGAAGCTTAACATTAAGCTCTATAGGAGTATCAACCGTGCGCTCATCCCCAAGAGCAGCACGAGCAAGAAGATCCTGAATGTACTTTTCCTGAGAGATAGAAAAGCCATCAGAAGTGGAGGAAACCTCAATGCCAAGAAAATAGCAAAGAGGACCAAGATCAGACATAAGAAACTGATCGCGAAAACGAGCCTTAACAAAGGAAATATACTCAGGATCATCACCAGTAATGATCATATCATCAACATAGAGAAGAAGAAGAGTACGTCCACGAGGAGAAGTGTGAACGAAAAGTGCTGGATCATGAAGACTAGGAGAAAAACCAGCAGCAGTCACCACAGAGGCGAAGCGCTCAAACCAGGCACGAGGGGGCTGTTTGAGACCATAGAGAGAATGTCGAAGACGACAAACCATCCCATCGGGAATAGAATACCCAGGAGGAGGCTGCATGTAAACCTCCTCACTCAACTCGCTAGAAAGAAAAGCATTCTGAACATCAAGCTGGGAGACAGACCAGCGGCGAACAGAAGCAACAGCGAGAAGGGTACGCACAGTAGTCATATGAGCCACAGGGGCAAAAGTCTCATCATAGTCACGGCCGTGCTCCTGCTGAAAGCCACGAGCCACAAGACGCGCTTTATAGCGCTCAAGAGATCCATCAGAGCGAGTCTTAATTTTATAGACCCACTTACACGTGATAGGACGAACGCCAGAAGGGGGAGAAATAAGATCCCAAGTGCCAGTGCGCTCAAGCGCAGCGATCTCCTCAGCCATGGCAAGCTGCCATTCAGGATGACGCTCGGCATCCCGATAAGAAGTCGGCTCGGAAACAACAGAGAGACCATACTGACTAGGAGGGTAACGAACTGGAGCACGACGCTGATGAACAGGCCGTGAAGGAGGAAGCTGATTGGCAGAAGACAACTCATCAGAAGAAGAGGAAGAATGGACAGCATCGGAAGGATCTGAAGCCGGAGAACGAGGAGTACTAGGTGGACTAGACGAACGAGAGGATGGCGCCGAAGGGGGCGCAGCAAAAGTAGGAGGGAGAGGAGGAGGGACAGCAGGGGGTGCATCCGGAAAAAGAAGAAAAGAGATATCATCCACCGGGTAAGTACCCGAGGTGGGACGAGGATAGAAGGGACGCGTCTCATCAAACGTGACGTCACGGGAGATGCGCATCCCACGACCAACAGGATCCCAACAGCGATAGCCCTTATGCTCATCACTGTATCCGAGAAAAACACACTCAACAGACTGAGCGGTTAGTTTGGTGCGTTCGTGAGGAGGGAGAAGAACATAGCAGACACAACCAAATAAACGAAGAGTCGAGTAATCTAGAGAGCTACCAGAAAGATGCTCGAGAGGAATGCCACCTTGAAGGGCAACAGAAGGCTGAATGTTAATGAGGTAAGTCGACGTAGCGACAGCCTCAGCCCAGAAATGCGGCGGAAGAGAGGAAGCAATCATCATAGCACGGGTAGTCTCAAGAATATGACGATGCTTACGCTCGGCGACACCATTTTGAGCATGGGCGCCGAGACACGAGAACTGGGCAAGGGTGCCCTGCTCAGCAAGAACACCACGCATGTGCTGGGAGATATACTCTTCTGCAGAATCAGCACGAAACACACGAATAGGCGTGGAATACTGAGTACGAACCATGGCTGCAAAACGCTGATAAATAGAGAGCACCTCACTGCAAGAGTGCATAAGAAACAACCAGGTGTATCGCGAAAAATCATCAATAAACAAAATATAGTATCGATGACCCCCTTTCGAAGGAAAGGGAGCCGAACCCCAAACATCCGAATGAACTAAATCAAAATGTCGCTGAGATACAGACGCACTAGTAGGATAGGGAAGCCGAATCTGTTTGCCTAACCTACAACCCTAACACGAATGCAAAGACACATCTCCTGAGACAGACCCCAGAAGACCACGACGAACTAATGACGATAAACGGGAGCCACAGAGGTGACCCAGCCGATGATGCCACTGCTGAAAAGATCCAGTGACAGAAGCAGCAACCGCAGGAGAACTGGCAGATGAAGTGTCAGCAGAAGGAACGCGAAGCCAGTCTAACTCCCAGAGCCCCGGGGACTCAAGGCTGCGAGGGCCAGCTCCAACCAGGGCTTGTGTACGGCGGTCCTGAACAGCACAAGAATCAGCGTCAAGAATGACGCGACAACCAGAATCAGTAAGTTGACTAGCAGAAAACAGGTTCATCTTAAGACTAGGAACATGAGAAACATCAGGAACAGGTGCCTCGACTGGAAACAGGAAGAGAGGTACCATCAGCCGTGATAACACGAATAGGAGAAACAAGAGAGCGAAGAGCAGAAAGAATAGAAGACGCAGAGATCATATGAAAAGAAGCTCCAGAATCTAGATACCACGGGGATGACGTACCTGACTGTGTGGAAGGTAGTGGTCGCGCGGTGCCAGAAGAGCCAGGCACAGAACCAGCAGTACCCGTCGAGGAAGAGCCTGTACCAGTGAGCAGACCACGAAGACCACGGATAATGTCCTGATCAGATAGCGCAACAGCAGAAGATCCTGAAGAACCAGTCTGACGACGAGTATGCTGCGGCGGACGTAAGCTGGGATCCCTCTGCCAGCAAGTAGAGATAGTGTGGCCAGTCCTGCCACAGTAGGTGCAAGGAAGTGATGTCGAACCACGAGGTTGCTGGGGCTGACGCTGGCCCTGGAATGGAGGAGTAGGGAGTATCGGCTGTGCCGGAGACCGCAACAAAGCCGGCGGCATAGGAGGTCCACGAGCAGATGGCACAGGAGGGCCACGAGCAGCAAGAACAGAGGGAACCTCAAGAAGACCAGCACCACGAAGACGAGTCTCCTCAGCACGAAGCTCAGCAAGTACCTCAGAGAGCGGAACACGACCACGGGCAAGCAGCTGGGCACGACGCGGCTCAAACTCCTTGCGGAGCCGCGACAAGAACTCAAAAACGCGCTAAAACTCCAGATCCACGCGCACAGTCAGACAGCAGGGATAGGTGGCCCACACAGCTGTACGGAGAGAATCAACCTGACGCCAAATAGCAGCACTCTGAGTGTAGAACTCATCAATAGTAGAATCACCCTGCTGAAGGGCATGCTCCTGGCGGACCACAGACAGGTAAAGAGCATCCCCAGACGGCTGATAACGCTGACGAAGAAAAGCCCACTGAGCAGCAACGGTGGGAAGACCCATAAACTCAGCAGCATACTAAGGCGGAACACTGGAGGTGAGAACAGCAGTAGCACGAGCATCCTCATCTATCCACTGAGTGTACTCAGTCAGATCCAGCCGGTAAGTTGCAACGGCAGTAGAGTGGTCCTGGACCTTCCGGTCATAATCAGCCAGAGCAGTGTCATCAGCACTCTTGGCTGCATCCTTACCCGCCTGAGAAGCATCAGGGGCAAGGGCAACAGGTGGCGGTGCAACAGGCGTCGTAGGAGCAACGGGGCGCGGCGGACATGAGACCTCACAAGAGAGCACACCCCAAAGACGAAGACCGCGCATGTGAACGCGCATGAAGGCAGCGAAATCAGGATAATTCGCGCCATCAAAGATCACCGGGCAGCGAGGGATCACAACATAGCCCGATGAGGAAGACATAGCAATTCTCTTTTTTTCTAGAACAGATCGGAATCAAATCGAAGGAAGTCAACCCGAGCGAGAGAGAGGTTCTCTGCGGGACTCACGACGGAAACCGAAGGCGGGCGGGGCAGCGGCCGGTGGCGGGAGCGAAGCCGGCGGCCGGGGAAGATGGGGACCAGCGGTGAAGCGGAGCCGCGGGCGGCAGGGAGGCAGGCGCACGGGGGCGGGCGCACGGGAGCCGGCAGCAGGGAGGCCGGCGGGCGCACGGGAGCCGGCAGCAGGGAGGCCGGCGGGCGGACGGGAGCCGGCAGCAGGGAGGCCGGCAAAGATGGTCAGACGAAGAGGATGACCAGGGAACGGAGAAGGCCGGCGGCGGGGAGCACGGCCGGAGGCGGAGGGCGGCGACCGGCGGTCGGAGGAGCGGCCGGACGGTGAGCGGCAACTATGGCCGGGAGCGGCAACTACGGCCGGGAATACGGGATTAGAGGACCAAACTTCGCTCTGATACCATGTTAGGGCAATATGTTTGATGTATTGCCAGGGGGCCAAAGGCCACAATATATAGTACATGTACAGGTGCAAATATGCAGGAAACCCCCTAACATATGGGGAAACTACAATATACAGATATATACATCTAACATGCTTGACATACCTCAGAATTCGTTTAGCAGCAGTCCAATGAACAGTACTAGGAGCATGCAAATACTGACAAACTTTGTTGACTGCAAAGGATATATCTGGGCGTGTAAGAGTGAGGTACTATAGAGCACCAACCAAGCTTCTATACTTAGTGCTATCATCCGGACCCAATGAATCCCCTTGCTGTGCAGTAATCTTCTTAGATGAGGACAAAGGTGTCGGCACACCTGTGCAATTTAACATGCCAACACGGGCCAGAATATCATGAGCATACTTGGACTGCTTTAGAACTATACCATTGTGCATCTTCTGAACTTCAACGCCCAAGAAGAAGTTTAGATCACCAAGATCCTTCAACGCAAACTCTTGACTTAAGTCTCTTAAGAGTGCATCAGTTGCAGCTTGAGAAGAACTAGCAACAATAATGTCATCCACATATATAAGCATAAAGATGGTGATATTAGACTTGCGATAGATAAATAGAGAGGTGTCAGACTTGGAAGCAAAGAAACCAAGAGTATGAAATTTAGAGCTCAACCGAGAATACCAAGGTTGAGGTGCATGTTTGAGTCCATAAAGAGCCTTATCCAACTTACACAAGAAATGAGGAGAGCTTTTGTTTTTATACCTAGGCGGTTGTCTCATGTATATTTCCTCTTCCAGAACGCCATGAAGAAATACATTCTTGACATCCAACTGTTGCAAGCTCCATACCTTGGAAATAGCCAAGCCTAAAACAAGACGTACGTACAGTGGCAACTTTGACAACAGGACTGGAAGTATCTTCATAGTCAATCCCATATCGTTGTTTAAAACCAACAAGCCTAGCCTATCTGACAATAGAACCATCAGACTTGCGCTTAATTTTATACACTCATCGACAGTCAATGACATTTTTACCTTCACGTGGTGGTACCAATTTCCATGTTTTATTATTAATGAGAGCATCAAACTCTTCATCCATTGCTCCCCTCCAATTTGGATCAGCAAGAACAGATTGTAAATTAGCTGTTCATATACTGTACATGTCAAAAGCCAACGGACAGTCCCATCTTTGTATTCACGAGGCTTCACAATTCCTTTAGAAGCGTGAGTATTCGAACACGGAGGAGGTGATGCCACAGGCTGAGACATGCGAGCATTGGGCGCAGAGGATCCAGGGGAGCTGGTGGAGCTAGTGGCAGGAGAATCTGCCTCTCCTGACGCGGTCGGGGCGCCAGACGCAACGCCAGGATTCGTTGCGGCGTGTGTAGCTGGTGGTGTGGCAGAACGGGTGGCCGTGGATGGAGCGCGGGCCGCAGACGATCCGGGAGGAGCCGCGCGCGCAGGAGAGGCGGGGACCACGTGCATGCATGCGGGGCGCTGACGACGTAGAGCCTGGCGCGGAATCTTGCACGGAACGGGAGGATCCCAACGTGATCTGCGGCAATCCTGAGGTTGCTTCTATCAGAGAATCATCATAGGATCCGGCGCCACTGTTATTTTCACCTGAAAACTGAGAAGGGTCATATGAACTACTTGGAGCACCGTTTTGACCCAAATTTCTGCCAGCTGCTGTATCTCGACGAGATGTATCCTGCACAGTATAAGGAATAGGACTGACAGATCGGTCAGCAGCATGAGTATTTTCCATAGTAAAATCATCAGCAGTGTTGTTCCCCTACTCAAAATTACAAAGGGAACGATCAAGTAGAAGAATTTGTTTACGAAGAAGTGCACCAGCATTGGGATGTAGGGATTTAAACGGAAAAATAGTGTCATCAAAAACAACATCACGAGAGATGTACACTCGTTTCGTAGACACTTCTAGGCACTTAACTCCTTTGTGACGCGGCTATTACCCAGAAAGACACACTGTGTGGAGCGAAAAGCAAGTTTGCGCTTATTGTATGGGCGAAGATTTGGCCAACATGCATAGCCAGAAACACGAAGAGAGGAATAATTAGGATGGTGATAACCCACAAGTATAGGGGATCGCAACAGTCTTCGAGGGAAGTAAAACCCTAATTTATTGATTCGATACAAGGGGAGACAAAGAATACTTATAAGCCTTAACAACTGAGTTGTCAATTCAGCTGCACCTGGAAAAGCACTAGTAACAGGGATGATGTGAAAGCAGCAGTAATATGAGAGAAATAGTAACAAGAATACACGATGCAAAGATGCGGTAACACAGAGGCAATGGCACCAGAAAATAGTTGATACTACTTCTAATGGCATATAGGACCGAGTGGGTATTTGATGATGACAGATGGACCGGGGTTCCCAGCTATCTACACTAGTGGTAACTCTCCAATAACAAGTGACAAGTGTTGGGTGAACAAACTACAGTTGGGCAATTGATAGGATTGAAATAGCATTAAGACAGAACATCAAGTCTATTAATTATGTAGGCATGTTTTCCATATATAGTCATACGTGTTCGCAATGAGAAACTTGCATAACATCTTTTGTCCTACTAGCCGGTGGCAGCCGGGCCTCAAGGGAATCTACTGGTAATTAAGGTACTCCTTTTAATAGAGCACCGGAGCAAAGCATTAACACTTGGTGAAAACATGTGATCCTCATATCTAAGCCTTCCCCTCCAGTTATCCCAGTTGCCGTCACTATGGGGCCTCGGGTTCCGGACATAGACATGTGCAAACAACTTGTAGATAAAATCTAAGTAATAATTATAGAGCTTAAATCTAAGATCATGCCACTCGTGCACTAGTGACAAGCATTAAACACAACAAGATTGCAGCAACAATAACTTCACAAACTTATATAGATAGACTGATCATAATGTAACAATTCATCGGATCCCAACAAACACAACACCGGTTACATCAGATGGATCTCAATCATGTAAGGCAGCTCATGAGATCATTGTATTGAAGTACATGGTAGAGAAAGTACCAACTAGCTACTGCTAGAACCCGTAGTCCATGGAGGAACTACTCACGGAGCATGATGGAGGCGGTGGCGTCGATGGAGAAGGCTTCCGGGGGTCAATCCCCGTCCCGGCAGGGTGCCGAAACAGGAACTTCTGACCCTCGAAACTAGGTTTCGCGATGGCGGCGGCGCTCCTGGAGTCTTTCTGGAATATGGTCTGTTCATGTAGGGTTTTCGCGTCCCCCTCTTGGCCGCGCCGCCAGGTGGTGTGGGGCCCCCTTGGCCCCTCTCCGTCTCTCCTTCGGTGTTCTGGGTCCGTCTCGGTAAAATAAGAGTTTGGCTTTTGTTTCGTCGAATTCCGAGAATATTGCCCGAACAGCTTTTCTGGAACCAAAAACAGCAGAAAACATGAACTGGCACTTCAGCATCTTGTTAATAGGTTAGTCCCGGAAAATGCATAAAAACATTACAAAGTGTGAGCAAAACATGTAGGTATTGTCATAAAACTAGCATGGAACATCAGAAATGATAGATACGTTGGATACGTATCAAGCATCCCCAAGCTTAGTTCCTACTCGCCCTCGAGTAGGTAAACGATAAAAAGAATAATTTCTGAAGTGACATGCTACCAACATAATCTTGATCATACTATTGTAAAGCATATGAGATGAATGAAGTGACTCAAGGCAATGATCTATAGTTTGCTAACAAATAGATAACATATAGCAAAAACTTGTCATGAATAGTACTTTCAAGACAAGCATCAAAAAGTCTTGCATAAGAGTTAACTCATAAAGCAATAAACTCTTAATAAGAGGTTTGAAGCAACACAAAGGAAGATTTAAGTTTCAGCAATTGCTTTCAACTTCAACATGCATACCTCATGGATAATTGTCAACACAAAGTAGTATAATGAGTGCAATAAGTAAGCATGTAAGAATCAATGCACACAGTTGACATAAGTGTTTGCTTCTAAGATAGAAAGGAGTAGGTAAACTGACTCAACATAAAGTAAAAGAAATGCCCTTCGCAGAGGGAAGCAGGGATTAAATCATGTGCTAGAGCTTTTCAAGTTTTGAAATCATATAGAGAGCATAAAAGTAATGTTTTGAGAGGTGTTTGTTATTGTCAACGAATGGTAGCGGGTACTCTAGCTACCTTATCAAACAGACTTTCAAGAGCGGCTCCCATGAAGGACGTTATCTCTACCAACAAGGTAGATCATCCCTCTTCTCTTTTGTTTACACATGTATTTTAGTTTTATTTATGGATGACACTCCTCCCAACCTTTTTCTTACACAAGCCATGGCTAACCGAATCCTCGGGTGCCTTCCAACATTCACATACCATGGAGGAGTGTCTATTTGCAAAATTAAGTTGCTCACTGATAGATCAGGGCAAAACATGTGAAGATAATTATTAATGAAAGTTAATTAATTGGGGCTGGGCACCCCGTTGCCAGCTCTTTTTGCAAAATTATTGGATAAGCGGATGTATATGCCACTAGTCCATTGGTGAAAGTCTGTCAGAAGTAAATGACAAGGTTGAAAGATAAACACCACATACTTCCTCATGAGCTATAAAACATCGACACAAATAAGAGATAATAGGTTTTGAATTGTTTAAAGGTAGCACATGAAGTATTTACTTGGAATGGCAGAAAAATACCACATAGTAGGTAGTTATGGTGGACACAAATGGCATAGGTTTTGGCTCAAGGTTTTGGATGCACGAGAAGCATTCCCTCTTAGTACAAGGCTTTGGCTAGCAAGGTTGTTTGAAGCAAACACAAGTATGAACCGGTACAGCAAAACTTACATAAGAACATATTGCAAGCATTATAAGAATCTACACTATCTTCCTTGTTGCTCAAACACTTTTACCAGAAAATATCTAGACCTTAGAGAGACCAATCACGCAAACCAAATTTCAACAAGCTCTACGGTAGTTCTCCACTAATAGGTTTAAACTACATGATGCAAGAGCTTAAACATGATCTACTTGAGAGCTCAAAACAATTGCCAAGTATCAAATTATTCAAGACAATATGAAGCATTTTCTGTTTCCAACCAAATAGCAATAAGTGCTGCGGCTCTCAGCTTCGCTATGAACATGAAAAATAAAACGAAGAACACCAGTGTTCATATGAAAAAGCAGAGCGTGTCTCTCTCCCACACAAGGATTGCTAGGATCCGAATTTATTCAAACATAAACAAAAATAAAAACACATAGACGCTCCAAGTAAAGCACATATGATGTGAAAGAATAAAAATATAGTTTCACTAGAGATGACCTGATAAGTTGTTGATGAAGAAGGGGATGCCTTGGGCATCCCCAAGCTTAGAAGCTTGAGTCTTCTTGAAATATGCTTCGGTGAACCACGGGGGCATCCCCAAGCTTAGGCTATTCACTCTTCTTGATCACATTATATCACCCTTCTCTCTTGACCCTTGAAAATTTCTGCCACACCAAACTTCTCATAAACTTCATTAGAGGGTTAGTACTCAAAAAACTTTAATCCACTTTAGTTCTGTAGTGACACATTGCAAGAACTCAATAAAACATTAGCTACAGCTCTCCACGTCTAGAAAGCCTTACTTAAAGTCCACAAGAGACAATGCAAAAAACAGATACAAAATCTGTCAAAACAGAACAGCCAGTAAACACAAATTTTTTCGAGGTACTTCCGTTGCTCAAATCAGAAAACTCAAAATTAATGAAAGTTGCGTATATGTGAGGATCACGCATGAATTTTTTCAGAATTTTAAGAGTTTCCTACAGAGAGATCAACTCAAATTCGTGACAGCTAAAAATCTGTCACTGCGCAGAAATCCAAATCTAGCATCAACTTTGTATTAGAGACTTTACTTGGCACAACAATGCAAGAAAATAAAGATACAAAGGTATTGCTACAGTAGTAACAAGCACCTTGACTCAAATATAAAACAAAAATTGCAGAAATAAAATAATGGGTTGTCTCCCATAAGCGCTTTTCTTTAACGCTTTTCAGCTAGGCGCAGAAGATTTTAATGATGCTCACATGAAAATAGAAATGAAGCAAAAGGAGCATCAAGAAGCAAATTCAAAACGCATTTAAGCCTAACCCACTTCCTATGCATAGGAATCTTGTACACAAATAAATTCATGAAGAACAAAGTGACAAGCATAGGAAGATAAAACACGAGTAACTTCAAAAATTTCGGCATATAGAGAGGTGTTTTAGTACCATGAAAATTTCTACAACCATATTTTCCTCTCTCATTATAATTTTCAGTAGCATCATGAACAAACTCAACAATATAACTATCACATACAGCATGCTTTTCATGATCTACAATCACATAATTTTTATCAAGCTCAAAAATAATGGGATTAAAACTTTCAAACCCACTTTTATCAATAATATAACAAGATGATTGATCAATCTCAAAAGATATGGGACTACTAGATGAAGTCAAGACCTTTCCAATCCCATTTTCATTAGTGGTATAATTAATATTATCAAGTAACATAAGACCATCATCTAGAGCTTTATCATAAACATTTGCTAAGCAAAACTCCTTAGTACCATGCATTTCGATATCAGGCACAAACAAAGCATTATCATAAGATTTATCAAAATAGCATGGATTATCATAGATAATAGTAGCATAATTATTCTTACAAGTTTTACTCATAGGGAATATTTCAAGAGAATCCACAGGAACATAACATTCATCCTCCTTTGGTAAGCATGGAGGGCAATCAAATAGTGTAAGAGATAAAGAGTTACTCTCATTAGAAGGTTGGCATGGGTAGCTAATCCATTCTTCCTCCTTTTGTTCATCACTCTCCTCCTCTTTTTCATCCAATGAGCTTTCATGTTCATCAATTTCTTCTTTCACAGGTTCCTGCAAATTGTGGGTGCATTCTTGTGCATGAATGAGTCTCTCTTTATAATCAATAATATAAGGATTATCACTGTAATGTTCTATGCAATAATCAAGGATAGAAGAGACATAATCTTTAAGGTCATTACAAGCAACACAAGTTTCATAATTTTTAGCCATGAAGGATTCTATCTCAGAAGCTCCCATAAATAAAACAAATTGTTCTACTTCTTCGAACCCAAGATGAATATAGTTATTCCAATGATAGTTCCCAATTAAAACTTCTTCACTAAAGCCACATTGGAATTTAAGATGTTTAGTATCCTGTTTAGAGCAACAATTTATATCATGGCGTTTAAGCAAGATTTTAGCAATTGTATTGAATTTTTCTATAACGGCACTCATGACTTTACCCTTTCTTGATTCTCTATAATTCATATATAATTCTATAAGCTCCATATAGGTTGTGGGTTCTTCCATAACAACAGTTTTTAATTTTTTGGTTTTTCAAATTTTTATGGATTTTCGGGTATATAAGAAAAATAAAACAAGACAAAAACAAACTAGAAAAAAAGTAAACTAAGCAAAATAATACTAGACAGAAATAAACTAAGCACAAATAAACTAGACAAAAGTAAACTAGCCAAAACAAAATAAAATAAAAACAGAGAGAGAGAGGTAGAGTGTACTCCCCAGGTGAACTTATGAGTAGAGCTATGCCTCCCCGGCAACGGCGCCAGAAAATAGTCTTGATAACCCACAAGTATAGGGGATCGCAACAGTCTTCGAGGGAAGTAAAACCCAAATTTATTGATTTGACACAAGGGGAGACAAAGAATACTTATAAGCCTTAACAACTGAGTTGTCAATTCAGCTGCACCTGGAAAAGCATAACAGGGGTGATGTGAAAGCAGCAGTAATATGAGAGAAATAGTAACAGTAACACAGCAGCAGTAGCAGTAACACAGAGGCAATGGCACCAGAAAATAGTTGATACTACTTCTAATGGCATATAGGACCGAGTGAGTATTTGATGATGACAGATGGACCGGGGTTCCCAGCTATCTACACTAGTGGTAACTCTCCAATAACAAGTGACAACTGTTGGGTGAACAAATTACAGTTGGGCAATTGATAGGATTGAAATAGCATTAAGACAGAACATCAAGTCTATTAATTATGTAGGCATGTTTTCCATATATAGTCATACGTGCTCGCAATGAGAAACTTGCATAACATCTTTTGTCCTACTAGCCGGTGGCAGCCGGGCCTCAAGGGAATCTACTGGTAATTAAGGTACTCCTTTTAATAGAGCACCGGAGCAAAGCATTAACACTTGGTGAAAACATGTGATCCTCATATCTAAGCCTTCCCCTCTAGTTATCCCGATTCTTTGTCACTGGGGCCTCGAGTTCCGGACATAGACATGTGCAAACAACTTGTAGATACAATCTAAGCAATAATTATAGAGCTTAAATCTAAGATCATGCCACTCATGCACTAGTGACAAGCATTAAACACAACAAGATTGCAGCAACAATAACTTCACAAACTTATATAGATAGACTGATCATAATGTAACAATTCATCGGATCCCAACAAACACAACACCGATTACATCAGATGGATCTCAATCATGTAAGGCATCTCATGAGATTATTGTATTGAAGTACATGGGAGAGAAAGTACCAACTAGCTACTGCTAGAACCCGTAGTCCATGGGGGAACTACTCACGGAGCATGATGGAGGCGGTGGCGTCGATGGAGATGGCTTCCAGGGGTCAATCCCCGTCCCGGCAGGGTGCCGAAAAAGGAACTTCTGACCCCCGAAACTAGGTTTCGCGATGGCGGCGGCGCTCCTGGAGTCTTTCTGGAATATGGTCTGTTCATGTAGGGTTTTCGCGTCGCGAGGGAATATATGGGCGAAGAGGCGGCGCGAGGGGGTGCCAGAGGGGCCCACCCCATAGCTGGGCGCGCCCCCCCTCTTGGCCGCGCCGCCAGGTGGTGTGGGGCCCCCTTGGCCCCTCTCCGTCTCTCCTTCGGTGTTCTGGGTCCGTCTCGGTAAAATAAGAGGTTTGGCTTTTGTTTCGTCGAATTCCGAGAATATTGCCCGAACAGCTTTTCTGGAACCAAAAACAGCAGAAAACAGGTACTGGCACTTCGGCATCTTGTTAATAGGTTAGTCCCGGAAAATGCATAAAAACATTATAAAGTGTGAGCAAAACATGTAGGTATTGTCATAAACTAGCATGGAACATCAGAAATTATAGATACGTTGGATACGTATCAAGCATCTCCAAGCTTAGTTCCTACTCGCCCTCGAGTAGGTAAACGATAAAAAGAATAATTTCTGAAGTGACATGCTACCAACATAATCTTGATCATACTATTGTAAAGCATATGAGATGAATGAAGTGACTCAAGGCAATGATCTATAGTTTGCTAACAAATAGATAACATATAGCAAAAACTTTTCATGAATAGTACTTTCAAGACAAGCATCAAAAAGTCTTGCATAAGAGTTAACTCATAAAGCAATAAATTCTTAATAAGAGGTTTGAAGCAACACAAAGGAAGATTTAAGTTTCAGCAATTGCTTTCAACTTCAACATGCATACCTCATGGATAATTGTCAACACAAAGTAGTATAATGAGTGCAATAAGTAAGCATGTAAGAATCAATGCACACAGTTGACATAAGTGTTTGCTTATAAGATAGAAAGAGTAGGTAAACTGACTCAACATAAAGTAAAAGAAATGCCCTTCGCAGAGGGAAGCAGGGATTAAATCATGTGCTAGAGCTTTTCAAGTTTTGAAATCATATAGAGAGCATAAAAGTAATGTTTTGAGAGGTGTTTGTTATTGTCAACGAATGGTAGCGGGTACTCTAGCTACCTTATCAACTAGACTTTCAAGAGCGGCTCCCATGAAGGACGTTATCTCTACCAACAAGGTAGATCATCCCTCTTCTCTTTTGTTTACACATGTATTTTAGTTTTATTTATGGATGACACTCCTCCCAACCTTTTGCTAACACAAGCCATGGCTAACCGAATCCTCGGGTGCCTTCCAACATTCACATACCCTGGAGGAGTGTCTATTTGCAAAATTAAGTTACTTACTGATAGATCAGGGCAAAACATGTGAATATAATTATTAATGAAAGCTAATTAAGTGGGGCTGGGCACCCCATTGCCAGCTCTTTTTGCAAAATTATTGGATAAGCGGATGTATATGCCACTAGTCCATTGGTGAAAGTTTGTCAGAAGTAAATGACACGGTTAAAAGATAAACACCACATACTTCCTCATGAGCTATAAAACATCGACACAAATAAGAGATAATAGCTTTTGAATTGTTTAAAGGTAGCACATGAAGTATTTACTTGGAATGGCAGAAAAATACCACATAGTAGGTAGTTATGGTGGACACAAATGGCATAGGTTTTGGTTCAAGGTTTTGGATGCACGAGAAGCATTCCCTCTTAGTACAAGGCTTTGGCTAGCAAGGTTGTTTGAAGCAAACACAAGTATGAACCGGTACAGCAAAACTTACATAAGAACATATTGCAAGCATTATAAGAATCTACACTGTCTTCCTTGTTGCTCAAACACTTTTACCAGAAAATATCTAGACCTTAGAGAGACCAATCACGCAAACCAAATTTCAACAAGCTCTACGGTAGTTCTCCACTAATAGGTTTAAACTACATGATGCAAGAGCTTAAACATGATCTACTTGAGAGCTCAAAACAATTGCCAAGTATCAAATTATTCAAGACAATATGAAGCATTTTCTGTTTCCAACCAAATATCAATAAGTGCTGCGGCTCTCAGCTTCGCTATGAACATGAAAAATTAGACGAAGAACACCAGTGTTCATATGAAAAAGCAAAGCGTGTCTCTCTCCCACACAAGGATTGCTAGGATCCGAATTTATTCAAACATAAACAAAAATAAAAACACACAGACGCTCCAAGTAAAGCACATATGATGTGGAAGAATAAAAATATAGTTTCACTAGAGATGACCTGATAAGTTGTTGATGAAGAAGGGGATGCCTTGGGCATCCCCAAGCTTAGAAGCTTGAGTCTTCTTGAAATATGCTTGGGTGAACCACGGGGGCATCCCCAAGCTTAGGCTATTCACTCTTCTTGATCACATTATATCACCCTTCTCTCTTGACCCTTGAAAACTTCTGCCACACCAAACTTCTCATAAACTTCATTAGAGGGGTTAGTACTCAAAAAACTTTAATCCACTTTAGTTCTGTAGTGACACATTGCAAGAACTCAATAAAACATTAGCTACAGCTCTCCACGTCTAGAAAGCCTTACTTAAAGTCCACAAGAGACAATGCAAAAAACAGAGACAGAATCTGTCAAAACAGAACAGCCAGTAGACACAAATTTTTTCGAGGTACTTCCGTTGCTCAAATCAGAAAACTCAAAATTAATGAAAGTTGCGTATATGTGAGGATCACGCATGAATTTTTTCAGAATTTTAAGAGTTTCCTACAGAGAGATCAACTCAAATTCGTGACGATCTGTCACTGCGCAGAAATCCAAATCTAGCATCAACTTTGTATTAGAGACTTTACTTGGCACAACAATGCAAGAAAATAAAGATACAAAGGTATTGCTACAGTAGTAACAAGCACCTTGACTCAAATATAAAACAAAAATTGCAGAAATAAAATAATGGGTTGTCTCCCATAAGCGCTTTTCTTTAACGCTTTTCAGCTAGGCGCAGAAGATTTTAATGATGCTCACATGAAAATAGAAAATGAAGCAAAAGGAGCATCAAGAAGCAAATTCAAAACACATTTAAGCCTAACCCACTTCCTATGCATAGGAATCTTGTACACAAATAAATTCATGAAGAACTAAGTGACAAGCATAGGAAGATAAAACACGAGTAACTTCAAAAATTTCGGCATATAGAGAGGTGTTTTAGTACCATGCAAATTTCTACAACCATATTTTCCTCTCTCATAATAATTTTCAGTAGCATCATGAAGAAACTCAACAATATAACTATCACATACAGCATGCCTTTCATGATCTACAATCACATAATTTTTATCAAGCTCAAAAATAATGGGATTAAAACTTTCAAACCCACTTTTATCAATAATATAACAAGATGATTGATCAATCTCAAAAGATATGGGACTACTAGATGAAGTCAAGACCTTTCCAATCCCATTTTCATTAGTGGTATAATTAATATTATCAAGTAACATAAGACCATCATCTAGAGCTTTATCATAAACATTTGCTAAGCAAAACTCCTTAGTACCATGCATTTCGATATCAGGCACAAACAAAGCATTATCATAAGATTTATCAAAATAGCATGGATTATCATAGATAACAGTAGCATAATTATTCTTACAAGTTTTACTCATAGGGAATATTTCAAGAGAATCAACAGGAACATAACATTCATCCTCCTTTGGTAAGCATGGAGGGCAATCAAATAGTGTAAGAGATAAAGAGTTACTCTCAGTAGAAGGTTGGCATGGGTAGCTAATCCATTCTTCCTCCTTTTGTTCATCACTCTCCTCCTCTTTTTCATCCAATGAGCTTTCATGTTCATCAATTTCCTCTTTCACAGGTTCCTGCAAATTGTGGGTGCATTCTTGTGCATGAATGAGTCTCTCTTTATAATCAATAATATAAGGATTATCGCTGTAATGTTCTATGCAATAATCAAGGATAGAAGAGACATAATCTTTAAGGTCATTACAAGCAACACAAGTTTCATAATTTTTAGCCATGAAGGATTCTATCTCAGAAGCTCCCATAAATAAAACAAATTGTTCTACTTCTTCGAACCCAAGATGAATATAGTTATTCCAATGATAGTTCCCAATTAAAACTTCTTCACTAAAGCCACATTGGAATTTAAGATGTTTAGTATCCTGTTTAGAGCAACAATTTATATCATGGCGTTTAAGCAAGATTTTAGCAATTGTATTGAATTTTTCTATAACGGCACTCATGACTTTACCCTTTCTTGATTCTCTATAATTCATATATAATTCTATAAGCTCCATATAGGTTGTGGGTTCTTCCATAACAACAGTTTTTAATTTTTCGGTTTTTCAAATTTTTATGGATTTTCGGGTATATAAGAAAAATAAAACAAGACAAAAACAAACTAGACAAAAGTAAACTAAGCAAAATAATACTAGACAGAAATAAACTAAGCACAAATAAACTAGACAAAAGTAAACTAGCCAAAACAAAATAAAATAAAAACAGAGAGAGAGGTAGAGTGTACTCCCCAGGTGAACTTATGAGTAGAGCTATGCCTCCCCGGCAACGGCGCCAGAAAATAGTCTTGATAACCCACAAGTATACGGGATCGCAACAGTCTTCGAGGGAAGTAAAATCCAAATTTATTGATTCGACACAAGGGGAGACAAAGAATACTTATAAGCCTTAACAACTGAGTTGTCAATTCAGCTGCACCTGGAAAAGCACTAGTAACAGGGGTGATGTGAAAGCAGCAGTAATATGAGAGAAATAGTAACAGTAACACACCAGCAGTAGCAGTAACATAGAGGCAATGGCACCAGAAAATAGTTGATACTACTTCTAACAGCATATAGGACCGAGTGAGTATTTGATGATGACAGATGGACCGGGGTTCCCAGCTATCTACACTAGTGGTAACTCTCCAATAACAAGTGACAACTGTTGGGTGAACAAATTACAGTTGGGCAATTGATAGGATTGAAATAGCATTAAGATAGAACATCAAGTCTATTAATTATGTAGGCATGTTTTCCATATATAGTCATACGTGCTTGCAATGAGAAACTTGCATAACATCTTTTGTCCTACCAGCCGGTGGCAGCCGGGCCTCAAGGGAATCTACTGGTAATAAGGTACTCCTTTTAATAGAGCACCGGAGCAAAGCATTAACACTTGGTGAAAACATGTGATCCTCATATCTAAGCCTTCCCCTCCAGTTATCCCGATTCTTTGTCACTGCGGGGCCTCGGGTTCCGGACATAGACATGTGCAAACAACTTGTAGATACAATCTAAGCAATAATTATAGAGCTTAAATCTAAGATCATGCCACTCGTGCACTAGTGACAAGCATTAAACACAACAAGATTGCAGCAACAATAACTTCACAAACTTATATAGATAGACTGATCATAATGTAACAATTCATCGGATCCCAACAAACACAACACCGATTACATCAGATGGATCTCAATCATGTAAGGCAGCTCATGAGATCATTGTATTGAAGTACATGGGAGAGAAAGTACCAACTAGCTACTACTAGAACCCGTAGTCCATGGGGGAACTACTCACGGAGCATGATGGAGGCGGTGGCGTCGATGGAGAAGGCTTCCGGGGGTCAATCCCCGTCCCGGCAGGGTGCCGAAACAGGAACTTCTGACCCCCGAAACTAGGGTTCGCGATGGCGGCGGCGCTCCTGGAGTCTTTCTGGAATATGGTCTGTTCATGTAGGGTTTTCGCGTAGCGAGGGAATATATATGCGAAGAGGCGGCGCGAGGGGGTGCCAGAGGGGCCCACCCCATAGCTGGGCGCGCCCCCCCTCTTGGCCGCGCCGCCAGGTGGTGTGGGGCCCCCTTGGCCCCTCTCCGTCTCTCCTTCGGTGTTCTGGGTCCGTCTCGGTAAAATAGGAGGTTTGGCTTTTGTTTCGTCGAATTCCGAGAATATTGCCCGAACAGCTTTTCTGGAACCAAAAACAGCAGAAAACTGGAACTGGCACTTCGGCATCTTGTTAATAGGTTAGTCCCGGAAAATGCATAAAAACATTATAAAGTGTGAGCAAAACATGTAGGTATTGTCATAAAACTAGCATGGAACATCAGAAATTATAGATACGTTGGAGACGTATCAGATGGCTGCCAAGGAAACGATGAACAAGAGTGTCATTGTTAATAACTCGACTAGGTAGCATATTGATGAGATATGTGGTTGTGAGAAAGAATTCATCCCAAAATTTTAATGGCGTACCGACATGAGCAAGGAGAGACATACCAACTTCAACAATATGGCGATGTTTTCGTTCGGCAGAACCATTTTGCTGATGAGCATGTGGACAAGAAACATGGTGTGAGATACTATGAGTCTGAAAAAGAGAGTTCAGTTTAATGTATTCACTTCCCTCCATAACTGCAAGAATTTTCTATCGAATTTACGTTCAACAAGTTTTTGGAAATTAAAGGCAGCTAATGCATCAGATTTGTGCTTAAGCAGATAAATCCAAGTAAACTTGCTATAATCATCAATAAAGCTTACATAAAAATCATGACGACCGACCGAAGTAGGGGCAGGACCCCATACATCAGAGAAGACTAACCGTAAGGGAGCTGTAGAAACACTAGTAGATATAGGATAGGGTAATTGATGACTCTTAGCCTGCTGGCATGAGTCATAGACTGACACAATGCTGGTATCTCTTACACATGGAAGCTTATGCTTACTTATTATTTGCCTAACAATAACTGAAGAAGGATTACCTAGACGACTATGCCACTGAGATTGATTGAGTTTGGCGGCTCCAAAAGCATGCTTCATAGACCCTGAAGACGCCAAGGATGATCTAAGATGATAGATGCCGCCAACACACCACCCTCTATGGATGATTCTCCGGGTGACCCGATCCTTGACCAAAAAGAAGAAGGAGTGAAACTCGATAAAGAAACTATTATCATATGTGAAACGATGGATAGAAAGGAGGTTTTTAGATGCATGAGGAACATGTAAGATATTCCGAAGATGAAAATTTCGAGTAGGGTTAAGAACTATTGAGTGACCTATATGGGAAATATTCATACCTTGCCCACTGGCGGTGGTGACCCTATCGGAGCCCTTGTAGGTACCTCTGAATGTCAGGTTATTGAGCTCACTCGTGTGTGATGGGTGTCACCGGAGTCCTGGTACCAATTTGTGTCGACACCATAGGTGGCATGAATTTCCTTGTCACCATAGTCATCATCCTCGGAGTAGCAGGACCATCAATCTTTGGCAGGATGTCCCTCTTTATTGCAGATTTGGCAAGTGACATCAACCCAGGGAGTAGTGTGACGACGTCCTCGGCCATGGCATCGCCCCCCTCCTGGGGGTCCACGGCCATAGTAGGTAAACGGGCGGTCATCACGGCGATCATCACGGTGGTCATCGTGGTCATCACGGTCACCATGATCACCGCGGTCACCACGAAAGCGATTGAAGTTGTTGTTGCTGGTGAAGTAGTTTCCAGAGCGGGGACGCCACTGCCTATTCGCTGCATTGTCAGAGGTCTCAAAGTCCGGCTGATGTGGCCCGTTGAGCATCAACTGGCGCTGGTCATAGGCATGGAGGTGGGAGAAGAGCAGGCTCAAGGAGATGGACGTCGTCGCCACGCCGAGAACGGCCACCAGGGGATTGTAGTCAGCGCCAAGACCAGCCAGAATATAAGAAACTAGCTGACGGTGGTAAGAGGATGACCGACAGCAATCAGTTCATCAGCAAAGCCCTGCATCTTGGACAAGAACTCAGAAGTTTTCATCTGCAGTTTCTTCGTATTGGCGAGGGAGACCAGAAGGTTGTTGATCTTGGCCTCGCTCTAGGCAGCGAACATCTCTTCGATGGCCTGCCAAACTCCAACTGTGTGTTCAATCCGATGAACATGAGGCATAATCTTGCGAGAGAGGGACTGGAGGAGATAGGACAAAACAATCAGATCACGGGACAACCAGGAAGCATATGCCGGGTTTGGTCTCATCTTCGCAGCCGTGTCTGTGGTCTTGTCGGCGGGGGCGAGCTCAATCTGGGTCGGCGGAGCGGCATCTGTGCCGTCAAGGAGGCCCACGAGTTGGGCGCCGCGGATGGCAGGGAGAACCTGAGAACGCCAGATCAGATGATTTTCACGTGTCAGCAGTTCACGCGGGGGCAAGCCGAGATTGATCGGCGGGTTGGAGGAGGATGATGCCATGGCAGCTGATGATCGACGATCGGGAACGGCAGCGGTGGCAGCGGCGAGAGCTTGCGATCTAGGTTAACGGCGGAAGAGCCGGCCTGATACCATATACACCATATGTTTGGTTATTGCATAAAACACAGGATTAGCTGATAAATAGCTCCCAAATTATCACACCATATACACGGTGTCTGAGTCTGCTTAACACCCAATCCAGCAAGCAAGAACTGAACCCATATTACTTCAGCTGTTGCATTTGCTACAGATTTGTACTCAGCTTCTGTCCACGCTGTTGTTGAGCTACGTGTCACCGGTGTACCTTTTGAGGTCTGATGCTACAATTACTGGGCTCGACTACAGCAGCTGTCTACTTTGCTCCGCCGGATCAGCCGTCGCTCCCGTTTTAGAGAAAGGGAGAGCAGAAACACATGGAGGCTGTTCTATAAGATTTCCCAAGACCTCCCAACCCTAATGCGATCTATCAATTAATCTCAACAACATACGTTGCTTGTTAATTTCTTCTACCAGTACTATATGTAAGCTACATTTTCTTTGGGGTACTATAAGGTATGAGTTGTGGAGGGCGACCACTCTGCCACTTTATATCCTCGTCGTGCCCTGTCTCCCTACATGAACGATATGGTATGCGAACTTGCATGTGTTGATGTCAATACAGCTGTACACACTTAAGATGAAAGTTGACGACACAAGTACAAACATGTGAGCCCTTGGCCTCCCTATTTAATTATCTAAAGCAAGTGGAGTCATGTTCCAATGTATTACTCAATATTCCAATTCAAGCATGTAATATTCAATTCAATTGCATCCTCACAAAAGAGTCTCGATATATTCAGTTTGGGAGAGATGTAGTGTATAGAGTGGACAGACATAATGTACACGATATTGTAGTCATATGCTTTTATGTTTTCTTTATTAGAGATCCATTCAGTGAACTGATAGGAAAGCAAAATTATCTTTCACAATTTTAGTTCATCGGCAATCCTAAAAAACTACTGGATTTTGTGTTTAACAAAAACCTCACATTATTGTTCTATAAGGCCATATCCATAGACTCTGCTTATGAAGTGAAACTTTCACAAGTTCTATAAATAACTAGGGGTTTGATCTGCTTAAGGATCTGTCTTTATCCTGGTGTGTAGAACAACCATTTCCCATGACTTACATGTACAAAGTGTTCTCCTTTTCTTTTGTCGTGGTATGCTACCATTTACGATGCCTATAGATTGGTCTAGGCGATCATATGAGCAAATTCATGATCTGAAGTCAGTTACGTGTACAATAATTAACCAACCTGAATGAAAGTATAGCTGTTTGATACATTACTCTATGCATTAGTATTTTGGTGGCATCATAATTTCTGACGTTGGTGCCTCAGACTAGGATAGTAATCATCATCTGCACCCACCACTCGGGGTGCCGAATGCACGCACAAAAAACTACTTGTGATTATTTTGCCTGGATTTATTTTTTCAGGTGAATTGTGATTTGTGAATCTAAGAATTTCTCTTAGAACTGTGGCTTGTAGATTTGGAAAGAAATTAAAAATAGAGTATAAATAGTAGATTAAATTAGAGTAGATTATATTCAACTAAAAGGGTAACAATAATATAAAATTAAGGTTAAAGGACAAACTGATGCTAGGTAATGCCGGTTGACTTTTGGGTAAGTTATAGGTCGTAACAACTCATAAATTAAATATTTCTTCCGGTGCAACGCACGGACATCTTTCCTAGTTAATCTTAACAACATACGTTGCTTGTTAATTTCTTCTACCAGTACTATATATAAGCTACATTTTCTTTGGGGTACTATAAGGTATGAGTTGTGGAGGGCGACCACTCTGCCACTTTATATCCTCGTCGTGCCCTGTCTCCCTACATGAACGATATGGTATGCGAACTTGCATGTGTTGATGTCAATACAGCTGTACACACTTAAGATGAAAGTTGACGACACAAGTACAAACATGTGAGTAAATACATAGGCATACACTTTGTAGAGAACTTCCGGGATGATAGGGCCACATTTAGGCAGAGTCGATGCAACCCGGAGGTATCAGAAGGAACTGCCTGAAGCGCCGAAAGAGACACTTCTTCTCGCCCACTAATCACAGCTAGTACTTACATGGAAGCTCTAACCAGACACTTTCTGGATTTTCTTGGGGAATGTCCAGGACACTTCCGGGATTTGCTCACAAAACTCAAGCCTGTAATTTCACTCAAAAAAGATTTGACATGAAGTACCAGCAAAACAAAAACGAAGCAACGTCCCTGCATGCGCTTGTTTTGCTCGTTTTGCTCCATGATGTTCCTTTTTTGGGTGATTAGTGGTTTCCCCACTGTGGATTTTTATTAATTGTTAAAAGTTGTGTGAGTTACAAAATAATTTTGCTAGAGTAGCAACACGATGCTAACTACTAGGCTTCAAGCCTAAAAAGAAAGAAACATGAAACCATATATCTAAACCTCTCGACCCAACCTTTGAGATTAATGTAAGATTTCCTAGAAGCCTTATGTAACAAGAGATCTAGCTCATCCTTGAATTTCTTCTTGCAACTATATAGGCATGCCCTTGAAAATGAAATCATTCCTTCTAGTCCAGATCGACCAACCAATCAGCATGATCAATTCAATGAAGAAAGGCTCGTGTATGTATAGCTAGTATGAGGCTATCCAGCATGATCTGAATATCATTCTGATGAGGACCGGGTGGCGTCCAAGAGGGACAAACAAAGATATTGCCAACACATTGTTGTAAATGGGTAGCGAAAAAAGAGATGATTCCTAGTTTCCAGCTCACTTTGACCACACATAATACAAGAATAGTTCTTCATGAAGAAATTCTTCATTTGCAACATAGCTCTTGTGTTTAGACGGTTATGAATAAGAAGCCAGAAGAAAACCTTCAGATTCTATTCGCAACATTCCTGCCACATCCCACATCCATTTCGATGCAGGCACAATTCCACCGGAGTTCATAAGAGAATGATAAACTTAGAATTGCCCTGGATGGGTCAAACCGGAAAAAAACATGGCCCAGCGCGTGGACCCATCACTAAAACGGATGGCCGCGGCGTCTGGGACAACCCAAATCCGGCCCAAATCTGGGCCTCGTTTGTGTGGTCGCGGACACCGAGGGCTGCCCTCTCGCGTCCTCCCCTGGCCCGCCTGTCTGCCTCCCAAAACACACTCACTCCACTCCACTCCCAAAACCTAGAGATGGCCGACGAAGCTCCTTCCGCCACCATCGGAGACGAGGCCGAGCTCGCGGCCATTATCGCTCCTGCCGTGGAGGAGGCTCTTGTCGTGGACGCTCCGGTGGTCCCGCAGGCCGTGACGGTGACGAAGAAGGGGAAGCCCGAGCTCACCGCGGAGCAGAGGGCGATCGAGAGCAAGAAGCGGGGCGACTGGCGCCGGGCGCTCGAACAACGGAAGAAGGAGGCCGTTGCCGCTGAGGAGTGGCATAGGGCGGCCTAGCAGTTCCAGCTCCTCCAAACGGATGTGAAAGCGAAGGCCACGCAACAGCATGCCATGCTCTTTTACGGCCACGCCACGCTCGCACACCTGACCGTCCTGGGTGCCGGCTCAGCCTCGGCGGGAAGCTCCGCCTCGTCCGTGACCCGACCCCTTCCTTCCCGGTCAATAGTCCCACCGACTGCCCCGTTTGAGTACACGCCCGGCGCGCACGAAATGATGGCGCAGTCGGGGTAGTACTTGTACCCGTCACGGGATGGGTCACCGGAGGTGGGCGAGTCCATGACGGGGCCGTCACCTTCATCCATTGACCTCAACCGTGCGCCGCCGGCGCACTCCAAGGCCCCCAAGCAGCTGGGAGCAACAGCGTTGACCGGTGCCTGCACCCTGTTCGACGATTTGTCGGGTGAGCGTGCGCCGCCATCTATGCAGGCATCGGCCACGATGCAGGCCCCTCTGTCTTACCCACCCACGATGCCGACTACCATACAATATCCTTCGACCGAGCAGGCTCCCAGCTGCTTGGGGGCCTCCCATTGACATAGAGGAGGACACCATTGGCCCATCCCGACACCATGAATATCGACGAGGAGCCGTTGTTCGGTGACGAGCTCACACAAGCCGCTGCTGCACAAGCTCGAGGTCGCCGGGTTAGCGAAAGAACCATCAACTATACTTAGCTGGAGGACAAAATGATCGTCGAGGGATGGTTGGCCATTGGGCAAGATCCATTGACAGGTGCCGAGCAGAAGGGGACCGCATTCTGGCGCCGGATCCATGACTACTTCCATTAGCATCGCCGGTACGGGGAGGAGCGATTTGACAGCGACCGCAACGCCTGCTCCCTCCAAAAGAGGTGGGGAACAATTCAAACGGAATGCAACAAGTTCTAGGCGGCGTATGATCACGTGAAGCGGATTCCCGTTAGCGGCATCGGCGTGAAGGACTTGGTATACTTCTTAACCTCAACTTGTTCTTTCGTTGTTTGCACATATGTTTGTCATTGTTGTCTTGCTTTGCTCTAGGTGTGGCAAGCTTTGGATTACTTCAAAACGGTGACTGAAGGAAGGAAATTTGGCTTCTCTCATTGTTGGAAGGAACTCGAGGGCACCCCCAAGTTCAATGAGGGGTACAAGGGGTACATGGCAAGCTTGACTGGCAGCAAGACTACCAAAGATGCCACGATCATTGACCTTGATGGTGGCCAGCCTTACGGTATCTCCTCTTCCCGTGCAAGCCGTCCACGAGGCCACAAGGCAACCAAGGCCGATATGAAGCTTGATGCTTAGGCCATGCATTTGGTCGGCACCTTGAAGGAGATGTATGCTGACAAAGAGGTGTCCACAAACAAGAGGGATGAGAGGAGGCGCCGAAAGAAGGAAGAGGACATGAAGACCTACTTCGATGTCCAAAAGAGGAATCTTGAGATTGAAGAGGTCAAGGCCAAGACTAGAGCTAGGGAAGTGGAGCTCAAAGAGAAATAATTAGAGCTCATTGCAGCGGCAAGGGCCAAATAGGTGGAGCTGAAGGAGAGGGAGATTGAGCTGAAACGGCAAGCCGAGGACCACATGATCATGATAGTTGACTTGATCGCCATGAACGAGGTGAAGAGAGCTTGGTTCGAGAAGAGGCAGAAGGAGATCCTAAACCGCACAAATTGAGTTGACAATCTCAATTTGTAATTTTTATATTTGTTCAAACTATGACACATTTCATTTCCTGGTCATGCTATATTTGTATTTGATATTATTCTATAGTATTTTTTAGATATTATTTATAAATCTGTGTGACCAAACAGCCTATTTCCCAAAGAAATAGACCATATATTGACCACGTTGGCCAAATGGGTGGCCGCTGCGTTAGGCGCAACATGCGACCCAAACAGACGCGGGACGTTGTCCGCGTGTCCGCGCGGCCACCTAAACGGTCCAAAACAAGCGGCCCAACGCGTCTATTTGCGTCGCCGCGTTGAAGAGATGCCCTAAATCCATTAGGAGAGCTTGAAACAGAAGAAACTGTGTCATAGCATCGCAAATGAAAGAGTTCAATATCTGCCACTAGCAAAGCCTGCTTTATGGAGATTGATTCATCTTTGCAGAAAGAGAAGAGATGGTTGCTGCTTAGCTAGGCGTCACGGGTATCCTTTGTCAGGTCTGATAAAGAACGCGCTCCACTAAAGCACAGCATTCCCTGCCCCCAAATCCCCTTCTTGGCAACCGATCGCTCGAGCGAGCGATTCTTGTCGGCGCGGAGCGCTCGCGCGGCAGCGCGAAGGCAATTCCCTTTTCGCCGCGTCACGCGTGTCACGCTTGTTTCTATTTTTGGTAACCGATCGACTTTCCCTTTTCGGCCCGTCGTTTTCGAATTATTTCGAATCGATTTGGTGTTCCCCTCCTTCCGCCCGTTATCCTCTCTCCCCTGTTCTCGTCCCATTCAGCCCCGACGGAGAGGGCGACGGCGACGGCGACGGCGGAGTCGACGCTCCGATTCCTTGTGGCTAGTGCGCGATCTAGATTTCTCCTGCCGTCGCTTCACTAGCAAGGTCCAGTCGATTTCGGCGCTGTAAGGTTAGTATTCCAACTGGATCTAGTGGGGAGATCTGGGTCTCGCCGGCCGGTTTGTTTGTCCGGCGAGGGATTGTTTTCCACCGTGGATTTATTTTCTGATGGGTTTTTTGTTTGTCTGGCGATGGATTGTTCCGGCGAGGGTTTGTCTTTTTGGGTGGATTTTGTTCTCCGCCTAGGTTCCTGATCCTTATCTCGGTTCACAAACCTCTGTTATCTGGGTCTCGCCGGTCGGTATTGTTTTTGTGCGGCGAGGGATTGTTCCACCTTGGATTATTTTTCTGATGGGATTTTTGTTTTTGTCCGGCGAGGGATTGTTCCGGCGAGGGTTTTTTTTTGGGTGTATTTTGTTCTTCGCCTAGGTTCCTGCTTCGTACCTCGTTTTTCACAAATCTCTGTTATGGGATCGGCTGTAAATTGCGTTTTCACTATTTCAATATTCATTGTAGTCCGATTTTTGGCCTGTTGCACTGCTTTTTGTCCACAATTTCTATGGTAATTGTAGCAGGAGAAAGCAGAGATCATGGGACTTGTTTTCTAGGGGTTCACAAATCCCTGTTATGGGGTTTGTTTTATCAACCCACTTATTCACTTTTCATCAACAAGTATCTCAACGTTTAACCAATATATACATTCTGAAGTTACCCACCTCTTTTTTTTCCTGTGTTTAGGGAATGATGAACTCATTTTTTGTACTCCTGCATATGTTTTTTGTTTTGATGCTGATTTCTTCCTTTTTACAGTGGTGATTCTTGGTTGGGCTTGATATATCAACCAAGGCATTGTTATTTTGATTTCACTAAGAGTTTTTCTCATTATCATGGCATCTGTTTTTGTATTGCAGCGTTGTTGTTTCCATGGCGGGCAGCAAGAAACAAGGTGGTGATCATCTAGGTGTTCGCAAAATGCCCAATGCTAGTGAGCGCGCTAGGAATCGGGCCTCTCCTTTTCCTGTTGTCAGGTTATATGAACATCTAAGTTCTGATCAGAAGAACTCGATTGGGGATATGGATCTTGGTTCAATGCTTGACATCAAGTGCCATGTTCTTTACAATCCATTGATAAGCTGGCTCGCTCCTTTGTATGATAGTCATTCCCGAGAGTTTGTCATTCAAGGGCGTGGTAGAATCCCTCTCAATGCTGATTCCATTTACCGCACACTCGGTCTTCCGCGGGGGGATATTCCTGTTGTGTATGCAATGGATTCTGTCATAGAGGCTCGTCTAGGTTCTTTGTTATTTCCTGGCCATAGCAAAGACGCCGAAGATTCTTGGTGTGTTCACAATGCTGTCAGAGATGACTCAGTATGATGACATTTTCAAGCAAGTTTGGATGATGTATCTTGTTTGTACTTTGCTTGCACCAACAACGTCTAACAAAGTCAGCAACAGATGTTATCCTATACTGGTATATGTGTTATCCTCTAGTTTTTTAAAAAATCATTCAATTTTTTTATCAATATATGTGAACAATCATTTTTTACGCGGTGTTTACATTATTTTTTTGTAGGACAACATTAGCAATGTCAGGAACATGAACCTTTGTCAGTTTGTGTGCGACAGATTGCATGATGAGCTTTGTACTGGGAAGCCTTCTGGAGGCTGCCTGTTCCATATTCAGTTACTGTATGTTGACTCTTTGGATATTAGCTCTCTTAACCTTGACCTTCCAGATGGTAGATTTGTTGCTAATATATGGTCAAAGAAAGATGTTGATACTGTGCTTGATGCTGACTTGAAAAGGGATGGATCTGGTTATGGGAATCTCGAGGTTAGTTAATCTTTTTGTGTTTCTCATGTTATGACATGAACTTTTGTGGTCGATTTTGTGCAAGCTGATGCATTTTTTGTTTTTGTTTTGTCACTAATATCAGTTGAAGCCACACCTTGCTATAAATTTCAACTTGTTTGGAGGTGCAGCTAGCTTTGAAAGATGGGTTGAAACCAATACTGCACCTAACTGCCCGAAAAATGTATGATACAGTGATAAGTTTTTAATTTTAGTTTTTTGTTTTTCAAATTTGTATGGTACCATTACATTTTTTTAGTATATCTCTTTTTTTAAATGATTTTTACCTTTTTCATTTTTTGTGTGTTGTTTTTTGATGTAGCATAAAGACAAGGTTGCTAGATTAATGGGTGAGTTTGCGTCTGGTCTCACTGGTCTAATGAGTAAGCTTGTGCAAGGTTTGACTGAAGTTGATGATGATGAAGTTGTGTATACTACCAAATCTGATAAGACATTACGCTCTCAAATCGTTGCCTCTCGTTCATCGCATGATGGAGGTGCTGCAAACACAACCTCTCCTATTGCGCAATCAACTTATGATCGTCCTGCTAAGATTGTAGGGAAATCACCAATACGCCGTCTGAAGAATGTGCCTTGCAACCAAAGTGCTGATGCTACAGATGTTGGGGGGGATGTGCCTTGCAAGCAGATTGCTGATGTTACAGATGTCGGAGGGGATGTCCTTTGCAACCAGAGTGCTGATGCTACAGATGTCGGAGGGGCTATTACTGCTGGTCCATTGAATATTGTTGATTCCGTTTCATCACCTGTCTCTGAGCAAACTAATGTTCTGGCCGAGGCCCGTGTTATTGAGCAAACTCGTGTTACCAGGTCTGCTGCAAAAGCAGCTTGTGGTGCCAAAGCGCCATGTCAAACTGATAAGGTACCTGTTGTCAACTTCAGTGACAATATGTCTGACAGCGAGAGTTATCATTCTGGCAATGACAGTGATTATGTTGATGAAGCCGTTGCTGCTCGCTTTGTTATTCAAAGCAGACGTCATGTGGATGGAGGTGAGCATGGTGATACCGTGTTGTCGGAATGTGCAGGAGTGCCAAGCCAGACAACTCTTTCTGGTGTTGCGACAGTTGTTCCCGGTGTTTCTCCTGAACTGGTTTCCAGCAGTGTACCCATGGATATTGATTGTGCTGTTGCGGAACCATCTGATGCTGATGCTCTAGTACGTTTTATGGAAACTGATATCACTGTTGCATCAGCAGATAATAGGATTGTGTTTCAGGGTCTTGAAAATCTTGCAGAAACTGCTGCTATGCATATTGATGGTGTTGTTGATGAGCGAGATTTAGATATTGGGAAGCAAGTTTTATCTGAAACAAATGAAGCTGATCTTCTTCGTGCCAAAGATGCCAGTGCTGATGGTGCTGTCATTTCTGTCGGTACGAAGTCAGGCGAAGTTCTGAGTTCTAGCCTTGAGGTTGCTGTAATGAATGAAGGCAATGTGAAAGGATTATCTGATGGTTATGATGTTGTCAGTGAGACAATCAACGACGTTGTGAATGATTTGAAAAGGAGTAGGTGTGCTCTCGATGCTTCTGAAGCGAAACGTAGTTGTGTTGTACGCGAGGATCGTTCTGTTAATCCTGTACAGAATGAACCGTCATCTGCTCCTAAGAAGAAGCCCAATGTGAGAGGCAGAAGGTATTTTTGATCGACCCCGTTTGAAGTTACTCACCAATGTATTTCATGTGTAGCTATCAACATTTCTGTCGTTGCATTTTCTTACATTTTTTCGCTGTAAATGTATTCATGTTTTTTTCTTTTTTGCTCCTTTTGTTTTTCGTGTAATTTTACCAAATACCATCTCATGAACTTACCAATGCCTTTTTCTGGTAGTTATCAAACGCTGGTTGTTTTGCATGACATAGTATGTTTTATACTTCATTGTTTTGGAGTTTTTTCTAATAATTTTAAGTTTTTTGCTTTTTCACAGGCAAGCTGTTTATAAAAGTCAGGTTGCTACAAGATCTTCACCACGACGACCTCCTAGAGGTACTTCTTCAGGTGTTGCTGATAACGTTGCAGTTAAATCAAAAGTGTATACTTTGAAAGACCGTCTTGAAGGCTCAACAAAAATTCACGCTGCTGGAACATCTACTGTAGTTGAAACTGGTAGTCAGATTTCAGCAGAGGTTGTTTCTGACGGGGTTGTTTTTAAGGATGCTGTTTTCTCTTCCAAGTCTACAAGTGAAACTGTTCCAACAGGAAAAGAATCTGCACATGAGGATCCAGTTCAAGTTAGCTTTGCAACTAGTAGCCAGATTTCAGCAGTTGGTGGTTCTGATGTGGTTGTCCCTTCTAAGTCTACAAGTGAAATTGTTCCAACAGAAAAAGAATCCGCACACGAGGAACCACTTGAAGT
This sequence comes from Lolium perenne, assembly GCF_019359855.2. NCBI lineage: Eukaryota > Viridiplantae > Streptophyta > Magnoliopsida > Poales > Poaceae > Lolium > Lolium perenne. Next base: position 48,319,394 of record NC_067245.2, read on the forward strand.
TAGCTTTGCAATTGGTACCCAGGTTTCAGCAGAGGGTGGTTCCGATGTGGTTATTCCTTCTAAGTCTACAATTGAAATTGTCCCAACAGGACAAGAATCTGCACATGAGGAACCAGTTGAAGTTAGCTTTGCACCTCAAGATTCTGGTACCAGTGTTACAAATCAGATGGCTGATCCTGTTGGCGATGTTGACCATCATGCATCTGCTTCTACTGGAACAACTGTTGTTGTTGCTCGTGATGCTGAACAAAATGCAACAGCTTCTCCACAAGGTATTTGCTCTCTTTTTTTTCGTTGTATCGGTTTATGTTTTTTGTATTCATTGTTTTTTCATTCTTTCATTGTTTGTTTGACTTAGTATGAAACATTTTTTTAATCAGATCAAATTGTTACTGTTGTTAAGAGAGCTAAATTTGTTGCTGCTGATGGCAAACTGAGTCTCACTCCTGGCATCCCTATAGATCTGTCTGCTTATCATGTGTCTGTTGTAAATACATCTACGTCTGATAAAAGCGCTTCTCCATCTGGTAATATGATTTTTTGTTTTGTGCTCTTTTTGATTTCTTTTTTTTAATTTGTTTTGTTTGTCACGCTGCTGCTCACAATATCATTGTTTTTGCGCAGAGGCATTAGGAAATGCTGATGGTCATGATTCTACCATTTCTGCTGATGTTGTTAAAGAATCAGAAACTGCAAATGTGTCATCTATCCCTCCTACTGGTTAGATCACTTTTTCTATCTTTTTGTGTTTTATTTTTACAGTTTTTACTTTCTTTTATTTTCATTTTCTTTCTGTTTTTCACTCAACCTTTTTTTACTTATTACATGTTTTCTGTGCATGTCTTGTTCCATCAATTCATCTACGCCCGTTCCGCGTATTATCTCCCACTTGTAATCTATATATGCAGAATGCGTACCATCAGGGCAAGTAAATGCACGTATTCGTAATACGTTTTCAAGGAACAAGAGAGGGAGGAAGAAGAAGAATTAATTGTTATTTTACAAAACCTGCTTTTTTATGGATCATTGGGTGTGGCGAAGTGATGGTGCTGTTGAGTTGGTCGATGTATTAACTTTTTATTTTATTTTATATGGGTGAACAATATCCTGTATGAACGCTATGTAATTTTATCCCTGTTTATATGTAATGGATGATTTTACTTTTTTGTTATGAATAATTTCGCTCTGTGTGAGTGAGTACTGTTTGTTTTTTCTTCCCTCTCTCTTTTGTTTTTTTTGGACCTTTTTCTTTTTTCTTTTTATACCTTCATTTTTGTTTTTTATTTGTGGCTACATGTGCGGTGATGTTTATATTTGTCAATGAAGACGGAGGTGCAACTGACTTTCAAGAACATTGTTTTGATGACTCTGTAGATGGATTGCATCCTGTAATCGCCACCGAAATCAGTAACAATGAAGCTGGTATGTCCTACTCTATCTTAGTAGTTAAGTTATTTTTTTGTTTTCTTGTTTTTTCATATAGAATATCATGTCCTTATTTTTTTTACAATTTGTTCACTTTCTAATTATCTTTTTTTATTCCTGTTTTATTTTTTTTTTATTTTCTCAGATGATTTGGAGGTCCTTTATATTACTCCAGCTTTGCCAGTGCCTGTTCAGAATTTACCTGTTGCCAGTAGAACTCCAAGGACCAGGCTACGCATGGAAAGGGCCGTTCTTCCTTCGAAGTTCATGCTACCTCCATACAACCGAGTAACTTGTACCGATGTGCAAGAATTATTGTACCAGCAAGTTATAAAGCACAACAGCGACTCTGAACACTCTAAAATAAAACAGTATGTCAGTTTTCTCATGTATACGCAATGGTGTTCTTTTTAGATAATTCATTACTTTTTAGCAACTTAGTTTTGTTCATGCATTCTTTTTTTTGGCAGATCAAGGTTCTTGATGATTGACCCTATGTGGGTTTCCACTGGTGACTTGGCTAGTAGCGTTATGCCTTCTGGAGAACTGTCAACAACGGTTGCCGAAATTGGAATTGCTGTTCTTCAGGTTGACTGTCCGAAGAAGAAGATCATTTTCCCATGGATAGTAACTGTTTATTTGCTTGAAAGAAGATTTAATTCAAGAATACTGCAGAAACATTTCAGGATGGATGATAAGTATAAACTTAGTGACCAAAATCTGGTAAACTTTTTCTGTGTTTTTATGTTTTTCGATTTGTGTTACTTGTGAACATTTATTTTAATGTTTCTCTGACCCTTGTTTTTATCTTTTCTTTTTTTGTTTTTTTTCAGTTGTGTTTTGGTGTCCTTCAGAATCTTGGAACAGAAAAGAAGCCATGTGGTCATTGGTATTCACTGTTCTTGAATTTTGAGAAAAAAAGGTTTGAAGTTCTTGATTCTGCGCGTGGTCCTGATGATGAATCGCTCATTAATCATTCTAGCGATCTAGTCGATGCTATCAAGTGCATGTATCGTATAAATTACTCCAGTTCATCAAAACAGATTGATGACTATGAGTTGGTTTTCATTGAAGCTCCTAAGCAAAATAACAAGTATGTTCTCTTCTTTTTTATCTAACTTATGCTTTGTTCACTGTTGGATATTTCTTTGTATTTGATAGCTCACAGATCTTTGTTCTGTATCTTTTTTTTTGAAGCATTGATTGTGGTTATTTTATGCTCAAGTTCCTTGAACTTTGGAATGGCCTTGTTGTACCTGCTATCACTTATGATCAGATACCAGAACTTAGGAAGGTCCTAACATGGAATTGGTTAAACCACCCTCTGAACAAGTTGCAGAATTGGAGGTACCTGTTGGAAAGCAACGCTCTGTGAGGTATGAACTACCAGATGCAACTCAAATAAACTACCACTTACAGCATAAATAAGCTACTTCTCTTTTTACTTGCAGTCTGATTTAATTAGCATTTTTTCTTATTCTTTTTTGGCTTGGCAATTTGTAACATTAACCGTTGGTAAATATATGTTTTAGTGGTTGGTAAGGGGGGGGGGGCAGGTTGGTATTTTGTTACGAGCTAAAATGTAATTTTTGTCTATTTTTTTTGTTTGTAACTTAATTTATTGCTGTTCGTGGAATTATCAAAAGGCTGGTAAACAACATGCTCAGAGGTTGATAAACACATTGAATAGCGGTTGATAACTTTCAAGAATTCGACCTGGTCAGGGGTGTTTTTTGGGGGGATGGTGTTGATAAGTTCATGTTCTTTTTCCACAGCTGTTTTTCATAGGCAACTGGGTTGATAATTTTTCATGTTTTTACATTTGATAAACAACTGCTTGGAGGGTTGATACATAACTGGTCAGGGCGTTGATAAGTTCATTTTTCTTTTTGACAGACTACTGGGTTGATAATTATCAAGGATAGTTTTCATAATTTATGGAACGGAAAAATAATTATCCAAATTGTAGTATTACAAGTTCGAACGACAAACACAGCATGACCATTACACAAATGATTGTACTCCTTCTTTCATTGCATACTTCCATCCTGCTTTTCCCTCATCCTTCTTGCTTTGTCATGGGTTCCCTTCTTCTTTTTGGGAATCCATTCCTGGTATGCTCATGCCAGCCTGTGTATTTTTTTTACATGGGATAAATTTAGTAAATGGTAATAACTTTTTTAATAGTTTCTTTTGTACTTCTGTGTATATTTTTCTGTAAGTCAGTACAGTACCTTGTCTCTGTCTGAGCATTTTGGTCTCTTGTGTCCAGGCAACCTGCAAAGTCCACACAATCTTGGTGCAGCCTTTTTCTTTAGTTTTGCAGCACATTTCTCATGGAAATTCATAGGTCTTTCACCTAGGTTGAACCCTGGTTTTCCTGACTGTGGTGGATCCTTATAAGGGCGATGCTCATCTTCATTTTTTTCTTCGTCACTTGAATTTTTCTCCTCATGGTGTATCTGTTCATTGTTGTGTCCATGATTGTTGTCTTCTCTATCTTCATGACGCATATTGTCAGTATCTTGTTGAACTGGGTCATCAACCTTTTTTCTCTTACGTTTGACTTTTTCTTTCGTCTGGAGGCGTTCCATTGCATCTTTGCATATTGCTTTCTTCAGCTCAGCAACTCCTTCAGCAAACAAGTCGTATGACCTATCATCCGTGCAGACAGTAGATAGTATGTGTGATATTTTGCTCATTTCAATCGCGTGTCTAACAGCCAAGTGTGTGTTCTGTGATGCTGTATTGCTTCTTCTCTCCGTCAATCGCGCTACCTCTATCCCAGCTGCAGTAGTCCATCTAGGGTTGATGAAACTGACAGGAAGCTCAGTCAAACCAATATGACTAGCCACCCTCATGACATGGCAGCAGTGTATTCCATCGCGAGCTGATACGTCCAAAACGTATCTACTTTCCCGAACACTTTTGCTATTGTTTTGCCTCTAATTTGTGTGTTTTGGATGCAACTAACACGGACTAACGCTGTTTTCAGCAGAACTGCTCTGGTGTCTCGTTTTTGTGCAGAAATCCAACTTTCGGGAAAAACCTCGGAATTTATGCAGAAGGCCCTATTTTCCCAGGAAACTAGCGGAGCCAGAAGGACAATTGAGGTGGAGGCCCGAGGGCCCCACACCATAGGGCGGCGCGGCCCAGGGGGGCCCGCGCGGCCCTGTGGTGTGGCCCCCTCGGCCGGCCTCCGACGCCCTCCTTCGGACTATTTATCGGCCTCGACCTAAAAACGCACGGGGAGAAGTCGAAGTCGCCAGAAACACTCCAGAACGCCGCCACATCGCGAAACTCCGTCGCGGGAGCCAGAAGTCTCCGTTCTGGCACTCCGCCGGGACGGGGAATTGGAGGAGATCATCGCCGCCATCACCGCCAACGCCTCTACATCAACCAGCCATGTTTCCCCCATCCATGTGTGAGTAATTCCCCCGCTGTAGGCCGAAGGGGATGGTAGGGATTGGATGAGATTGGTCATGTAATAGCATAAGATTGTTAGGGCATAGTGCCTAGTGTCCGTAGTTGGTACTTTGATGATATTGTTGCAACTTGTTATGCTTAATGCTTGTCACTAGGGCCCGAGTGCCATGATCTCAGATCTGAACATGTTATTGTTTCATCATGATATTCATTGTTTATGGTCTTACCTATAAGTTGTATACACATGTCGCTGTCCGAACCGATGGCCCCGAAGTGACAAATCGGGACAACCGGAGGGAATGGTAGCGATGTGAGGATCACATGTGTTCACGGAGTGTTAATGCTTTGCTCCGGTACTCTATTAAAAGGAGTACCTTAATATCCAGTAGTTTCCCTTGAGGCCCGGCTGCCACCGGCTGGTAGGACAAAAGATGTTGTGCAAGTTTCTCATTGCGAGCACGCACGACTATATATGGAACACATGCCTATTGATTGCTTTGTACTTGGACACCGTTTTATTATTATCTGCAAATGCCCTGCTATGATTGTTACATGAGTTTCTCTCATCCATGCAACGCCCGTCATCCGTCCCCGTGCCTACAGTATTTTAATCCTGCTGTTTACTAAAATCACTACTGCTGTCTCATTACTCGCATCTGTTATTTCATTATCTACATTGCTATAAACCTGTTACCTCGATAAACCCTTGCGAGCAAGTCTGTTTCCAGGTGCAACTGAATTGACAACTCCGTTGTTAAGGCTTCCAAGTGTTCTTTGTCTCCCCTTGTGTCGAATCAATAAATTGGGTTTTACTTCCCTCGAAGACTGTTGCGATCCCCTATACTTGTGGGTCATCGGGACTATTTTCTCGGCGCCGTTGCCGGGACCCTAGCTTTATTTGGAAGTTCACTTGGATTAATATTGTTCGCTGCAAATTCTCCATCATGGGTAAACCTCGCGATACTAAGATCGCCATATTACCATCCACTACAAGAAAAGGTACAATTCTGAATACCTCTGCTGCTCTTGATTCACCATCTGTGATTGATAAACTTGTTTCACCGCCACATGCTTCGCATGCGGGTACATCTGCTGAATCTGAACACTCTCATAATATTGATAATGTTTATGCTGTGCTTGATGATAGTGGTTCATTGGGATCCTTTCTAGATGCTACAATTGCTAGGTCTAGACAAATTGAAAATACTGAAACTCCTAATGCTACTACACCTGTTAGTTCACCTGAACTTGGTTATTTTAGTGATGATCTTGAGGAAGATTATGTGGAGCTTAATGATGATTTTATTGAAAAATGCAATGCTACTACTGATGCAAGAAAAATTAAAAATTTGCTTGCAGAACATCGTTAAATATAAACTGTCTCCTGATCCTAAGTTTGCCACATCTCCTATAAACATTAGGGATAAAGATTATGATTTTTCTCTTGATCTATCTCATATAGCTATTGTTGAGAAAACACCCTTTTGTGGTACTGAAAAAGAAAGTGCTGTTGAACACATGACTGAGCTATCTACTCTTAGTAGCTTGTTTTCTGATGATGTTAAGATGCGTACTTACTTTGTTGCTAAAATATTTCCATTCTCATTAAAGGATGACGCTAAAACTTGGTATAATAATTTGCCACCTAATTCTATTAAAAGTCCGAAAGAATTGCTTGATGTTTTCTTCCGCAAATACTTTCCTGCTAGTGCTCAACATATTGCTTTGCAGAGAATTTATAATTTTAATCAGGAAGATGAAGAGAAATTGCCTGAGGCTTGGTCGAGATTCTGCTCTCTTATTAGAGCTCGACCTGAGCATGATTTGGAAAAGCATGATTTACTTGATATATTTTATAGTGGACTAACCATTGAGTCTAGGGCATACCTGGATAGTTGTGCTGGTTGTGTTTTCAGGAAAAGAACTCCAGACGATGCTGAAGAATTATTGGCTAAAATAAACCGGAATCATGATGATTGGACTACGCCTGAACCAACTCCAACTCCAATATTGAAGAAGCGGGGTTTAATTAAATTGAATGATGAAGATATGAGGGAAGCCAAGAAGTCTCTCAAGGAGAAAGGTATTAAATCTGAAGATGTGAAGAATCTACCTCCTATAGAAGATATATGTGAGATAATTCCCCCTTCATCCATGATTGAGGTAAACTCCCTTCAACGCTTTACTAGGGAAGATATTCCGTATTCGAAACCTCCTGCACAATGCTTAGATGAGTTTGATAATTATATTGTTAAGCAAGAAAATTTTAATATGAGAGTAGAGAATCATTTAATGGAAAATTCTCAAGCTATTAGTGAATTGCATGATATTGTGGAGAGAACCTCCAATGATGTTAAGATGCTTGTTAAACATTTTCAAATGATTCAAACTCAAATTGATCAACTCACTAAAGTGCAAAATGACTTGTTAGGGAATAATTCTAAAGAGAAACATGCTTATGAAGTAACAACTAGAGGTGGTGTCTCTACCCAGGATCCTCTATATCCTGAAGGGCATCCCAAAAGAGTTGAACAAGATTCTCAACGCATTGAACCTAGTGCTCATTCTAGGAAGAAAAAGAAGAAGAAACATAAAAATGTTGTAGAATCCTACGAACTCGTTAATGATCCTAATAGTATTTCTATTTCTGATGCTGAAACTGAAAGTGGTAATGAACATGATAATGATAATGATAATGATAAGAATGATACTCCTGATAAAGAAGAGGTTGAAGAAGAACCTGAAAAGCATGCTAAAAATAAAAAGTACACTAAAGAAGATTTTATTGCTGAGAAACATGGTAATGAAAGAGAACCTTGGGTGCAAAAGCAAATGCCTTTTCCTGCTAAGAAACTAAAATCAAAGGAAGAAGAACACTATAATAAATTTTGCGATTGGATGAAACCTTTATTCTTGCAAATCCCTTTGACTGATGCTATTAAATTGCCTCCTTATTCAAAGTATATGAAAGATATTGTTACTAACAAAAGGAAAATCCCCAATGAGGAAATTTCCACTATGCTTGCTAATTACTCTTTCAATGGCAAAATTCCAAAGAAGTTGGGCGACCCAGGTATACCTACTATTCCTTGTTCTATTAAGAATAATTATGTTAAAACTGCTCTATGTGATTTGGGAGCTGGAGTTAGTGTTATGCCTTTTTCTCTTTATAAGAGACTTTACTTAGATAAGCTGATACCTACTGATATATCTTTGCAAATGGCTAATAAATCTACTGCTATTCCTGTTGGTATATGTGAGAATGTTCCTGTTCAAGTTACTACTAACTGCTTGATATTAACTGATTTTGTTGTGTTGGAAATGCCGGAAGATGATAATATGTCTATTATTCTTGGGAGACCTTTTCTTAACACCGCAGGGGCTGTTATTGATTGCAATAAAGGAAAGGTTACTTTCAATGTTGATGATAGGGAGCATACCGTTTATTTCCCCAAGAAGATTGATAAAGTATGTGGAGTCAATACTATTTCTAATGTGAGAACTATCAAAGTGGGAACTATTGATTGTCCTATATATGAGCCTAAGGAAGAATATCAAACTCTCGTGATTGGATCCATATCAATACAATTCAAGGTAACATGATTGATTTGAGGTTTATTTCTTCTTATGCTATGTAAAATTTATTTGGTGGCAAGACTTGATCAACCTTGTTAACAAATACTTTTTGTATGCATAGAGGGTAAACAACATCTCTTTCTTCCTCCACTTGCTCTAGTTGCTGTAGCACTTTTAATTTGCAAAGTCCCTTAGTTATTTGAAGATTTCAAAATTTCTCCTGGCCAGTAATAATAAACTAAATACCCAGAAATGTGCATTTTTCAAAGTTTTCAAAAATTCACAAAAATTATACCGTTGGTCCTATTTTTCGACGAGGCACCTGGGAGCACTAGAGGATGACCTGTGGGGCACCAGAGGGCGCCAAACCACAGGCCGGCGCGGCCAAGGAGGTGGCCGCGCCACCATGTGGTGTGGGCCCCCCTCTGCCCCACTTTGTCATCTCTTTCGCCCAGAACAGTCTCTCTCCCGAAAAAACTCGTACCAAGTTCTTCTCACTCGCGTTTTTGCTCCAGAGCTCCAGATTTTTCGATCTCTTTGCTCAGCCCAGATTTCTGTCTGAAATTTGGCACATTTGCTCTTCGAAAATGGAGTGGAATAGATATCACTTGAACCAGCAAGAATTGGAAGTCCAACAAGTTATGATAGTCAATCGTGAAGAGGGAGTATACCCCTCTTACTACCCGTGCGCGGATTTCATGAGAAGCGCGGGGATACTTGAAGATGTTCAAACTCTAATTTCTCGTGCAGGGCTGAGTGACTTTGTTGAAGGAGAGCCAAGACAATATGTAAAATTAACTATGGCTTTTGTGCAGGACTTCAAGTTTAATTGGTCGCGGTCTAACCCCACGGTCCAGTATAAAATTTACAATAAAACTGTCAACTTGCCATTTAGTGCTTTTTGTGCAGCAATTAGAATACCGCAATGGGGGTCGTGCGAGAAGATAAGGGGATCGCCGCAAGAACTCTCGGATCTCTACAAGATGATTTGCGATGGAAGGAGTTTCTCAGGTGAAAGTGGTAAAATCACTAGTATTCAACTCCCGGCTATCCGCTACTTTGCCTATTTTATTACCAAGTGCGTTCTCGCTAAAAGGATTGGTGGTAAACTTTCTATCCCGGATTTGGCTTTTCTAGCTGCAGCACTGCAAAATAGTAGGTCTTATAATTTGGGGGCATTAATAGCTTATAGACTTGCTACTAACCGTGAGAAAGGTGGAATTTGTGGAGGTCTCATCGCCTCTCGTTTACTAGCTTTTCATAATGTAGAACCTCATCATTTTGATATTCCGTTCCCCATAGAAAAACTTGACATAGCCTCTATGATTAAACATAAATTTGTTTCAGATTCCTCCAACTTGGGTAACCTGTATTATAGGATGATATTTTATAAGAAAGTTTGGAGAATAACTAAGAAAACTGAGAAATTAGTAAGATTGCCTGCGCCTGTTCTGTCTAACCTTGATTCCAGGGGAGATTGGTCGGTTACAGAAGGTGCACTGGATGCACACATAGAGAGAGGAGGCCATCATGCAAGAGACGACATAGAGGTCGAGGAGCACCTCGACTCATCATCCGATGCAGCAAGTTCCTCGCATCAACATGGTGGATATGCGGAGCCTCCACGCTTTTCTTCTGCACAGGAGCTTTACTATGACTACTCCATGGACTACCCACCGGCGAGGAACAACGACCCTCGCTGGGGTTGAACTCCACTTAGGCCAAAAGCCTAAGCTTGGGGGGAGGTATACCAGCATCACTCATTCTTTGCATATTATGGTTGCTGGATACTTGCACATACTTGTTTTGTTCATTTGAGTGGTTTTCTAATGAGAGGAAGATAATATTTGGGGAAGTGCTGCCTGAAAACAGATTCTGGAACGTTACCGTAAAAATTCTCAAAAATAGCCAGAGCGTCATTTTGAGCTGCCAATTTTTGTGCAGGTTCCCCAGGTTGTTATCTAACTTTCATTAGTTGAACACTTTTCGATCTGAGCAACGTAAGATTTTTGTAAAAATCGATTTCTGTACTGCTGTCAGGTTTTGGCAGATTTCTGCCATCTCGCTTTTATTTGTTTCTTTTAGTTTGCTATTTCTTGTTTTTGCTTTGTTTCCTTTCCAAAACAAAAAAAGACCAAAAATATTTCTGTTGTTTCTCTTCACCATTTGTTTGCTTTAGTTTCTTGCATTTGTTTCACTTTATTTGCTATTGCTAGTTTGCTATAAGAAAACCCAAAAAGATTTTGCTTTGTTTGTTTGTTTCCTCTTGTTCTTATTTGCAATTTGAAAACACCAAAAATATTTGCTGTTCTTCTCTGGTTTGTAAAGTTCTTTATGAGTTCAATGGTCTTCGGTGGCTGGAGCGTGGTTTTCACTTCATATTATCCAAGCTGCACAAGTGAAAAGGCAATAATGACGATCTACGACAATCTGATTGTGGTGAGAGGCTGGTATGAACTCTATTTGTTTTCATTTTTGTACATATACTCATCCATGTGAGCATGCTTAGTTGGTTCATGTGAAGTATATGTTATTTGAGAAAGTCTAGTAGTTTATGATCTCTCATGTTTAGCTCCAATCTATTAATAAGAGTAGCATGTCATGGATGTTTGTTTGCATTGTTTTATTCATAAGTAAGTATGGCATTGTGGTATCCTCCTCTGAATAATTCATTTATATCGACTTGGCACATGCTCACGCATGCATATGACTGAACAAAAAGTCAATTAAGCCTCGATGATCTATATTGCTTCAGAGTTCTTGTATCACTTTTATGCCTCCGTTAATTTATTTTGCCGCAAGCATGATTATGACGATTCGCTCTCTTGATTTGTCGCTCCCTAGTCTATTGCTAGCCTTCACTTGTACTGAGCGGGAACGCTGCTCGTGCTTCCAAACACCTGAAAACCAAGTTATTCCAGAGTGTCCACCATAAATACCTATGCATGGCATTTCAAACCATTCCAAGTAAATTCTCATGCGCTACCTTTAAAACCTTCAAAATGCTTCTCAATTTGTGTTTATGTTTCATAGCTCATGAGGAAGTATGTGGTGTTTAGCTTTCAACCTTGTCATTTACTTTTGACGGACTCTCATATGGACTAGTGGCACATCCGCTTATCCAATAATTTTGCAAAAAAGAGCTGGCAATGGGATTCCCAGTCCCGAATTAATTAACTTAAATAGACACTCCTCCATGGTTTGTGATTGTTGGACGGCACCCGAAGGATTCGGTTAGCCATGGCTTGTGTAAGCAAAGGTTGGGGGGAGTGTCATCATCATAATAAAACTAAAATAAAAAGGCACTCCTTCATGGTATGAGATTGTTGGCAGGCACCCGAGGATTCGGTTAGCCATGGTTTGTGTAAGAAAGGTTGGAAGGAGTGCCAAATAAATATGCAATAATTCATGGGAGCCGCTCTTGAAAGTCCGGTTGGCGAGGTAGTTAGTGTACCCATTGCCATTCGTTGACAACAACAAACCCCTCTCAAAATAATTTTACTCCTGCCTTTATAAAAATGAAAAGCTCTAGCGCATGTTAATCCCTGCTTCCCTCTGCGAAGGGTCAATCTTTTACTTTTATGTTGTGTCTCCATTATTTCTTTGAGCACTATCTTGAGAGCACAACTGTCATTCTTAGTATAATATGCTTGTCTCAAAATATGATTGATTGTGGTATAACTTTGATGCATTTATCTTTTGACAATCACTACTTCTAGTCTTTCTATGAACTCCAGAGGTGCCCGGGCATTTATGTTTTGCCAACCAAATACAGGCAAGCGAGATACCACTTTATCATACTCTCTTATGAACATTGCAATCTTGCTTATATACATGATTCATGATGCTTCTTATTAATTGTTGGTACCTTTCCATGATTGACATAGCTGTTAGATGATCTTATTTGCATATATCTCATTATGAACTGCTCGAGTATTAGCCATAGCATGAGAATATATACATCATATGAGCAAATGTGTTCGTGAAAGTTCTTTTATCGCTCAGTTGTTAACTGAATTGCTTGAGGACAAGCAATAAGCTAAGCTTGGGGGGAGTTGATACGTCCAAAACGTAACTACTTTCCCGAACACTTTTGCTATTGTTTTGCCTCTAATTTGTGTGTTTTGGATGCAACTAACACAGACTAACGCTGTTTTCAGCAGAACTGCTCTGGTGTCTCGTTTTTGTGCAGAAATCCAACTTTCGGGAAAAACCTCGGAATTTATGCAGAAGGCACTATTTTCCCAGGAAACTAGCGGAGCCAGAAGGACAATTGAGGTGGAGGCCCGAGGGCCACACACCATAGGGCGGCGCGGCCCAGGGGGGGCCCGCGCGGCCCTGTGGTGTGGCCCCCTCGGCCGGCCTCCGACGCCCTCCTTCGGACTATTTATCGGCCTCGACCTAAAAACGCACGGGGAGAAGTCGAAGTCGCCAGAAACACTCCAGAACGCCGCCACATCGCGAAACTCCGTCGCGGGAGCCAGAAGTCTCCGTTCTAGCACTCCGCCGGGACGGGGAATTGGAGGAGATCATCGCCGCCATCACCGCCAACGCCTCTACATCAACCAGCCATGTTTCCCCCATCCATGTGTGAGTAATTCCCCCGCTGTAGGCCGAAGGGGATGGTAGGGATTGGATGAGATTGGTCATGTAATAGCATAAGATTGTTAGGGCATAGTGCCTAGTGTCCGTAGTTGGTACTTTGATGATATTGTTGCAACTTGTTATGCTTAATGCTTGTCACTAGGGCCCGAGTGCCATGATCTCAGATCTGAACATGTTATTGTTTCATCATGATATTCATTGTTTATGGTCTTACCTATAAGTTGTATACACATGTCGCTGTCCGGAACCGATGGCCCCGAAGTGACAGAAATCGGGACAACCGGAGGGAATGGTAGCGATGTGAGGATCACATGTGTTCACGGAGTGTTAATGCTTTGCTCCGGTACTCTATTAAAAGGAGTACCTTAATATCCAGTAGTTTCCCTTGAGGCCCGGCTGCCACCGGCTGGTAGGACAAAAGATGTTGTGCAAGTTTCTCATTGCGAGCACGCACGACTATATATGGAACACATGCCTATTGATTGCTTTGTACTTGGACACCGTTTTATTATTATCTGCAAATGCCCTGCTATGATTGTTACATGAGTTTCTCTCATCCATGCAACGCCCGTCATCCGTCCCCGTGCCTACGCGTATTTTAATCTCGATGTTTACTAAAATCACTACCGCTGTCTCTCGTTACTCGCTATCGTTATTTCACTACTGCTACTGCTATAAACCTGTTACTACTGATAAACCCTTGCGAGCAAGTCTGTTTCCAGGTGCAACTGAATTGACAACTCCGTTGTTAAGGCTTCCAAGTGTTCTTTGTCTCCCCTTGTGTCGAATCAATAAATTGGGTTTTACTTCCCTCGAAGACTGTTGCGATCCCCTATACTTGTGGGTCATCACGAGCCATCTTAGAGCACGAGCATTTGTACACATCGTCATCAGAGGAAACAGTAACCACATATATTAATCTGGGGAACTCTGCATTTCTATAGTTTGCCACCCTAATAACTCTGTACAATCTCTTCTCTTCCACAACTTCAACGTTGTAAGCAGTACCCTTCCTTAGCTCTTCAGCAAACTTGTCGTATATTGGGTCTGTGTAGATTTTCATTGCTTCCCTTTCAAGAGGATTGAATCCCCAATTCACAGACTCCTTGAACTCACTTTTCTCTCTTAGGCGATCTAGGTCGGACTGTTTTTTTTCTTGTATTATGATATACTCCTTGAAGAATGTTGCAATCGAGTCCTTCCTTTTTACATAGTGTTTGAATAAGGAGTTTGTGCTCTCACTTCTCCCCGTCGATGAAGTGAATGGGAAGAATCTCTCTTTGAAATATGCTGGGACCCACTGAGCTCTGATGTCATATATCCTGTCCATGTGTGGCTCTCCCAAAGCATTGTGACGCTCCAGTAGATCATGCCAGCTATTTTCGAATTCCTCTGGAGTAAATGAGTTCCTTATAACCGCTCTTAGTTCTTCCTTTAGAGTCCCTCTTACTGCGAAGAATAGGGACAACTTGTCATCCAGGTTCTTGCTGATGTGAAAGTTGCATAAACGGTGCACTGCGTAAGGTAATGCTTTAGATATTGCAATCCTCATTGCAACGTCTTGGTCTGTTATTATAGTTTCTGGGTGCTTGTTGTCCATAGCAGACAGGAATTCCTCAAACAGCCACTTGAAAGTGTCTGCTCTCTCATCCTCCAGCAGTCCTACTCCAAACACGACTGTTTTGCCATAGTTATCAACCCCTAATATTGGAGCAAATGGCATCCCATACTGGTTGGTTGAAAATGTTGTATCAAATGATACAAATTGACCAAACTTTGAGTAGTTTGCCCTCCCTATTTGGTCTGTCCAAAATATACTTTTCACTCTATTATCGCTGTCAACATCAAGTGAATGTCTGAATCCAGGCATCTTTTCACGTGCTTCCTTGAATAGTAGCAACAACTCTTCAATGTCCCTGTTCTTAATTTTCTTTCTTTCTTTTGCTAGCTCGTTCTCTAGGTTTTTTGTATCAAATGGAACTGCCCTGAAGCTTCCCCTTATTTTCCTGAATATTTTCATTATGTTCCTGGGTGGAACTCTTGTTTCTTGTAGGATGTGGATTAGAGTCTTGTCTGATGCAGACATTGACCTGTGACACTTCATGAACCTTACTATCCACTCTGACGGAGCTAGGTTGTGGTTATGTTCTAGTCTTACGTTACTTATTGACCACTTTCCTCTGTATTCCTTCACAAACATTCTGACTTTGCATTTTGTCTGCACAATCCTGGAAGTCCGTCTCTGTCTGAGTGCACTGTCAACGTATGTATCGTCACGACATCTGTTGCATGCGAATGTCTGTCTTGTTATTTCATTGGTTTTTCTAGACTCGTAGGAGGTGTCCTTTTTATTGCAAATCCAACCCTTCTTGCGTACACTGCAAAGAAGAAGAATGCATCATCTTTTGAATCGAATTCCATCCCAACTGTGGGAGTAGATGCCTCTGATATCTCTTGCATTGTTGGATACTTCTTGTTTGCAAACATTCTGTCCATTTCAAGCTCTTCAAAATCGGTTCCTCTGGATTCAAAGCACCGACTCAAGAGTTTCTTCATATTTTTCATCTTCTTTGTTCCCATGCTCATCACCATTTGAATAATCAGCATTGTCAGCTGGGCATGCATTCTCACCAGCAAATGATGCACCATCTGCATGCAATTCTGGGATGTTGCTATCAGCATATCCTTCGTTGTCTTCGTTCTCGAATTTGAGCACCTGGTTTTCACATAGATGCATCATGGTTTTTGGGGTATCAGCTATGGTGTTTTGTTAATGTCTCCCAAATAAACTCAATGTTTTTACTTTATTTTTGTTTGTAAATTATGTTACGTGAAGCAATTTGACATGTTACCTCATTTAAATCGAAGTCCTTGCATTTTTGTTTGCTCGCCCTTGTGATGTTTGATGACGTATGTCCTTCCGCTTCCGAGTTTTGCTTGTGCATGTAAAAACTTTCTTCAACTGCTTGTAGCTCTGCCAAGCTTTCGAGCTCAGCTCTCTCTTTCCTTCTCTGAAGAAATGCCTGTAATGTGTAACAAAGACTTTTATTAGTTTTTCTTTTTTGAGGATATGAACAAATCCCATCTCTATAGTCTGCAGAGGTTCATTACCTGTGCAAATTTATCTACCATCCTCCCAAGACCTTTGTATCGGTGTCTTCCCTGTCATAGATCCAAATATACTTTCTGCAGCGGTTGTTCCATCCTCCTGTTGTGTTTTTCCCGACTCATTCGCTTTTGTTGTATCCATCTGCAAAAGAAATTATTGTTGTATCAGAGTTACTCTTTCTGTTTTACATTTGTTAGTCATAGTCACATGTTTATGTATATGAGTTTAAATCAATTTTTTTTTCATATCTGCCTTTTTCAGATAATGGAGGATTTAACTTTTTTGTGTGCAAGTCAATAAGAGTCTGTGGAGCTATGGACAAAGAATTATGGACAGATGATACACAGTGTTACCATTTTTGTTCTACGTGTGCTGTGTAACTTTTAGTACACAGGAGGATGTTAACAGAGTTTTTCTTAATTCTGTCTCTTTTTTTATTTTTTTTTCTCTTTGAGCTGTGTAAAGTGATCAATGTTCTGTAAGTTTCTCTATGTGATGTAAATTGTATGTTTTTTCCCATTTAATATTCTACTATGCTGAACCTTTTCTATATTTTCTATTATGGTAAATGAAGGTATTGTACATATGATTTTCTAGGTTTTCTAGATGAAAAATGCATGTGCTAGTTGAATTAAGTACTAACCTTTCCTTTTTATACCGTATGCTGGTGGGTGAATTTCCTATCTCAGATCAAGGACTCATCCCGTAAACCACTTGGATGATTTTGTCTATAACCTGAGCTCCCTAAATCTCTCTCTCTAGAAGTTCTTCGTGAAATTTGTATTTTTGACCGTGGGGGGTAGAAGTTCTTTCGTGGCTGGGTTTAAGAAAAAGGATGATTCTCAGATTTCGTCCGTCTGGTCCACTTGCTCCATTGCTTTTTGATGTGCACCAGGCGGAAGCTTTTTTGTTTGGTTGAGGAGAGAGATGGTGGCGATGGTTGGTGGCGGAGGAGATGGATCTGTCCCCGATCAGATCCTGGGGAAGAAGGAGTTTATCTCCTTCTTTTTTTTCGGTTTTTACTGATGAGGTTTTGATTATTGTGTACGTGACCTTGTTTCTTATCTTCCTCTATCTTTCATTTCTATCCTTGTGTGTGTACATGTCCACCTGTTCCGTGGGTATTTTTTATACTTTATTTTTTCGAGGGGTTTTTTGTCAATAGGTAGATCCTACCTAACCCGACGGTCTCGTTTTGTCTGGAGTTCGAGCTGTCCCCTTTCCTCTTTCATTCTCTTTCCTCTCCCGACCATTCTCCATCAATCTCGTATATTTTCCTCCAAGAAGGCGCTAGGCGTGTACGGAGGAGAAACCATGGGCAGATCCATCTAGGTCGTGTTTTCAGATCTGTTTTTTTTTGTCCTGCCCTTTGTTTCCTTTTCAATTTCTTCATACCTATACGTTTCTTCCAGCTCGTACGATCGCTGGTTTTCGTACCTCTTTTTCTTTGGCTTTTTCATCTTTTGCAGATCCAATGATTTTTTGTTCCGCTTATCTTATGATGATTCGTCTATACTCCCCTGTACCTTTTTCCTGGATGATTTTTTGTTTTCCTCCAGGATTTTTGTTTGTTTTTCTGTTCATATTGCTCTTCTTCTCTCAGCATTTCTTTTATTCGAATGACTGAAATATCAATTGTGTTAATCAAGGTACACCAACTTCTTTGTTTTTGCAGGGTATGGAGATTAATCTTTCAAACTAGCAATCCTTCTTCTTATATTTTTTCTTCCATCTGCAAGCCATGGATGGGAATGATGCAGCAACGGTATAACATGATTTTGTTGTGTTTGTCTCTTTTTTTCTTTTGTGTTTATCTGTTTTGTGTATGTCTTAAATTATATATGTTTTGCTTTTCTGGTTGATCATTTATTAAATTTTTGTGTGCCTAGATCATAGTTGATGTTCATCAACCTGTAACGACTATTCGATGCCATGTGTACAAGGTAGTGTGAAAGTGCTGTCATTTGATGGATTGTTTGTGTTCATTATACGGCGTTTTATCTGTGCGTAGAAGGTGTCGACATGAAGTGTACTGTCTCTTTGTCTCACTGGGGTAGTACTGGTTTTGTATTGAAGAATATCTTTTACGGATTGTTCACTATTTACTGGGTATATGCTTTTCATTTCTTTTTTTTAATTTTGTGTGTGCTTGTTCCTCTTTTATAGAAAAATAAAGCACACAACATCGAATACTACATGTTCACATTACATTGTTAATAGTTGTTGTGACCTACTTTTTTGGTATGTTAAGACTACATACTTGCTGTTCATCAACATGTACCGACTATTCGATTATTTATTTTTTTAATCATGTAATTTGCAATTATCAGGGCTTTAGGACCAAGCTCTCGCTTCCTAAGTTTCTTGGAGCGACTAGACGGTTGACAGCTACTCAGAAAAAGCTTGTTGCTGATATTGGTCTTGAGCAACTGCTCTATGTGACCTGTGATTACCTTCCTAGGAGTCTCATCGCTTACCTGGTAGCTAACTTCGATTCGCAGACTAGGTTGCTCTCTCTACCTAATGGTCCTCCTGTCAAATTCAGTGCCTATTGTATCAACAAAGTTCTCGGCACACCCATCGGAGGTTTGCTGATTGGTAGGAAAGTCGATCCTCATTTAAGGGCAGCTATTGGTGATTTGACCAATTGCAAAGGACATTACCCTACCATTTCCGAGCTGGATAAAATTTTGACAAGGGAATTGGATGGAGACACTTTCAAAATTGTTTTCACTTTGTATGCCATGACCGCTTTTCTCTGTCCTTCTAGCCATGACGCTGTGAGTCCTGATTACTTACACATCGTGGAGAATCCTTCTGTGATATCTTCGTTCGACTTCTCAAGTGCTGTACTCCAAAAGCTCGTTTCTTCCATCGAAGCTTATAATGGAGGTACAACTTCGGTCTTAGGAGGGAACCTGTTTTGCTTAATGGTACGTAATGTTCATACCTGGGTAGAATTCTCCAAAAGGGGTCTGTATTTTAACATCTTTTCTGCTTTTGTGTTGTCATAGGCTGTGTACTTTGAGTTTCTTGACACTGAGGTGATTCTGCCACATTTGAAGTGCAATGTTCCTCGAATATCAATATGGTCTTCTTCTTTGGTTTCGGAAATCGAGATGCTAGATTGTGTTTGCAAAGACAAAGCAATATTCGGTAGCTTGCCTGTATGTTTTCCTTTTTCCAGACTTAGTTTATTTCGTACAAATTTCATTTTTCTCACACAATTATCCTTCAAACATTGTTGTTTTTCTTCTCTTATTCATTCAGACGAAAGATGTTGCAAGGACCCCTTTTGGAAATTTAATTAATGAAGGTCAAACCATTGAGAGTAATTCATATGAAGACCTTCTACAATTTGTCTTGTCAACAACACCTTTGGAGTCGCATGAAGAGGTATGTATGCTTTCTAAGATAATTATAATTCTGTGATAGCACCAACTGCTTTTGAAGAATTCTACCCTGGTCGGGGGGGGGGGGGGGGGGGGGGGGTTTTTTTTGGGAGGATGGTGTTTTTCTGGGAGGGAGTTGACATGTTCACGTTTTTTTACAGTTTTGGTACGCGACTGGGTTGATAATTTCACGTTTTTACATTTGATAAATAACTTTTCGTGGGATTGATACATAACTGGTCAGGGGGTTGATAAATACACTTTTTTCACAGGCAGGCGACAGGGTTGATAAATTGACGTTATTACACTTGATAAATAACTTATATGGCGTTTGATACATAACTGGGCAGGTGGTTCTTAAATACACTTTTTTTCACAGGCAGGCTACTGGGTTGATAAGTCTACCCTTTTACATTTGATAAATAACTGATCGTGGGGTTGATACATACCTGCTCAGGTGGTTGATAAATACACTTTATTTTTGCCAGGGTAGGCTACTGGGTTGATAAATTCACCTATCTACATTTGATAAATAACTGATCGATCGGTTGATACATAACTGGTCAAAGGGTTGATAAATACACTTTTTCTAAGTCTGTTGTTCAATAGTTCTTTTTTATACTAGTTGCATTTTTTTTATTAATGTGTCTTTTGTTTTTATTTTTGTTTTGTTCATAAAGGTTAAGGCACAAGTCGCTTTGTTAATAAGCAAAATGCAGAAAGACATAATAGACTCCATACAACCAGTAATTGTCAAGAATGTCATGAGTTTTCTTAGGATGACTTCAGTTAGTTCATCCTTGTTGAATACTGATGAGAAGCATAAATGTCAGAGTGGACCTGTGTGTTTCAAAGTACCTTCGCATGGTTCTATTGTTTGCCAAAGTCCATTAGTTCAGTCGGACACTATGTGTATTCTTGGGCAAGCAACATCATTAAAATTTTCTGATCCTCTGACTATGTCTGATGTGGACTGTGAAATAGAACATGTCTGCAATGATGGGTGCTTGTTACCAGTTCCTGACGATGATACGCTTGAGAGATTGAATAAAGAAGCTATGAAGGATGGTCAGTTTCCTGATATCGGCTCCATTGTTTCTGCTATGCAAACTCTTTGTAGCCCAAGCAGTCTAGGTGAACTCACCTGTAACTTTGAGTTGTTGGAGCAGATGATCCCGCCCAAGCCTGACTTCACTCAGTTTTATGATTCTGCATCACCAGGAGTTGACATGCTTCAGTATGTTATAGATCAAGCTGCAGAAGAGAGGAAACTTATGGATGCAAGGGAATTGCAGTCACAGTTGTTGTTTGAAAAAGTTCACTTCTCTGTCGATTTGGACAGTGTCAGCAGTTTCAGGAGACCCAATGGCGCAGGGTACTCTTGCAATGAAATATTATCCTCCAACAAAAGAAATGCAATGATTTCAAGCAATGATTTTGGTTCTGAATCTGCTTGCTTGATAAAGAGGCCAAGGATGTTTGGAATTAAAGAAGAAGCTGCAGTTCAGAGCATTGATCCTGCTGGTATAGATAATACAAAGGAAACTCGTTTTAATGATGGAGAGACATCCTTTATATCTCCCATCAACTGTACCATATCGCACAGACATGTTCAAGCTCCTGAGACCTCGTATTCATGGGATGAAAGTGAGTTTGACAGGGAGTTATTAAGAACAACACTTCAAGCAGAGGTTGAGCACGAATCGAAGCTACGTTCGACGCAGTTTCCAAGTTATGAAAATCAAGCATTCAATGTTACAGAGATCAGCCCAAACAAGGTCATATCAGAGTTCAATTCTACACTGGTTGAACAAGATGTTTTCAAGGACATTGTGCTCAGAGTCCCCAAAACTGCAAAAGCAAAGACGTAAGTTGATCTCCCATTGATCATTTTTTTATCGGCAGTACTTGTTTTTTATACTGTCCATCCTTTTTTTATGTGTTTGTGTTCACTGTCTTTATTTTGTTTTTGTGTTTCGTTGTTTCTTTTTTGGCAGTGTCAATATTGTGCGAATGGGTAGTACTTGGGCCGAGCACCGTGTTTTTGCTCTTAGTATGCAAGTGTATGGTAATGTGAACAAATACGTTATCAACATGTTGGGGAAAGCTGTCATTGTTGAGGATACTGAGAAGCGTTCACTGAAACTTTTACCTGAAGACCATTGGAAACGATATTTCATCCCTTTTGATGAATCTGTAAGCTTCTTTTCTTTTTCATCTCTCTCTCTCTATATATATATATATATGCTTGTGATACATATAGGTTGGACTTTTTTTTGATAAACCTGTATTGATGTTTTCATTATCAATATGTAGGCTCTGTTTGCAAAACCTTATGAGAACCCTGGAACCCTGTCTAGACTCATATCACATGAAATGATTGGTTTTAAGCTCGATTCAATGGATCTGGTATGTTTTTTATAAACTTTTATATGTGTTCTGAAATAATGGCTTTATAACCCTCTTTTTATTTTGCCTTATTCTTTTTCAGCAGCTTTTGAAACTTTTTATCTATCAGATGTTGTATTTTATCTTCTCACACTTATTATTGTCCTTTCCTTGTTATGCCTTTTTTTTATCGTAGGTGCATGTTCCGTTGATGACATCTGGGTTCTACTACCTTCTTCTTATCAACTTTAGGTTAAAGTTGTTTGAAGAAGTGTTATACCCTAACACAAAATTCAATCTTGTGTCTGAGCACGTCGAGGTTGCAATTAAGAATTTTAAAATGGGATTCAATTTATCGTACAAGCACTCATTGATCAAAGTTGATGGCATGCAAACAATTTACAGGAGTGTATGTTCTTCTGACAAAGAGTATGTCACAAGTTTCCTATATCTGTTTTCACATGTTCTATATGTTTTTTATGGATTTTTTTTTTGTGCTGTTTGTTTTTTCTGTTATGTATACTAGTGCTTCTTTACTGCCCCACCAGAAATTCCTCAACATCTGGTTAATATGCTCACATAAGCCCCTGGGCAACTTGAAGCATGACATAGAAAAGGTAGGTACAGCTTGAGCAACCGACTTAATCAAAATTTCTTTGCCACCCACAGATAGCAATTGCTCCATCCATCCCAATAAGCAATTCTTGGTGGTGGGCATTGTCCTTTGCAGCCAAGGCTTTCCTTGTTCTCCATGAAAGGCCACTTTTAATAGGCCATCGCATTTCAGACACAAGATCGGCACGTTTTAGTTCGTTATGGTGGCCCGCTGATAGGAAAAAGGCATCGGTCCGTATGTGGCTCTAATGACCGCGAACCTTAAAAAATGGTGTGTCATAAAAAAATAATAGACATAATTTACATATAGGGGACCTAAAAGTGGGTCCAAAGTCCACAATTCGCATAAAAAATGAAAACTAAACAAGAGGTAATGGCACGCATGCCGCCATTTCTACTCTCCATTGGTGGTACGTCCTCCTCCTCCTTCACGGGCACCGGTGGTGGCTCAGATGACGGTGTTGGTGGCGCCTCGTAGTCGACGGCGCGATCGTCGAGGCTCTCGAAGTGACCCTCAATGCTCTGTCATTGAGCGCCGTGCTCGGCCTCAAACCACCGTGTCGACAGCGGTGATTCCATGATGTAGGCCCGATTGTGATGTAGATCTCGCGACAGGAAGGTGCGACCGTGCAGGATCTCCCGGAGGTGAGCAGGGCCGCACACGATGATCGCCAGAACGCGCACCCACGCTTGGTTGAGATGCCACCCATGAGGGAGGTGCACATCAGGCCAGGGCAAGGGTACGCCAGCCTCGGCAAACTGGTGCACCATTTCCACATCGACATAGACACGCCGCTCGGAAGAAACGACCTCCTCCATTGTTGTTGCCACCAAAGCTGGAGCCGCGGGCCTCGTCATCACTGCGTTCATGCCGAAACGAACCGCCGCCCTTCATCCTCGACCCATCATGAACACAATCTTCAAAGATCATCTTAGAAAATGGATTTTGGTTTTCTTCGATGATATATTGGTCTACAGCAAGTCACTGTCTGAGCATTTGGTCCATCTGAAAATCACACTACAGATCCTGCAGCAACATTCATTGTTTGTCAAATTGCCTAAATGAACAATATGCTGATGGTTCTAGTAAACCAAAACTATCGTTTTTTAGCTATTTGGCTTCCTTATTCCTTTTTTAACAAAAGAAGATTTAGTTACGATTGGAAATAAACTTTTTTGTATCTTCAGCCATATATCCTTTACTCATATTTTAAAAATTGGAATACTTAAAATCCAATGCAAAATTATGCTTCGCGACTCTGTACTCATAATCCAATTTGTATTTTGGATGCAATTTCCATTAGTCTTTGGATACAAATCGCGAGAATGTATATTCTTCCTCAATATGCTATTGAGAGGAAAAGGATTAAATCCTTTATAAGAACTAAAGTT
Organism: Lolium perenne; assembly: GCF_019359855.2. Taxonomy (NCBI): domain Eukaryota; kingdom Viridiplantae; phylum Streptophyta; class Magnoliopsida; order Poales; family Poaceae; genus Lolium; species Lolium perenne. Next base: position 48,343,322 of record NC_067245.2, read on the forward strand.
AACCTGATTTTCCACCGTTAGGCTTTTCTCGTCCCGGCTTGGCCCAACACATAGCCAGGCATAGTTTGCGGTGGCTCTTTAGAGGCGGCCAAATGATGTTTTTTTTACGGAGTACTCTCTGGGTTGTGCCGCGTGGATTAGCTTGACGTGGATGGCCACACGTGCATCTTCTCCTTCTGACTTTCTCTCACTAGATGACCCGTTGCGCTATCGCGCAAAAGGCAAAGTCAAGTCAGAATTAAAATTATACGTTTTAGCTTATTTTAATATTAAGAATTAGTCTGGAAATTAACTGTTTTAGTACGATTTCATATTATTTTTACATTCACAATTTTGTACGATTTCGTATTATTTTTTCAATGCTTTTGTATAATCTCCTCACCAAATTATTGTTACTGTAGCAGAAGAGAAGAGGTAGTACAATAGAAAAAAAGATAAAAGGACAATTACTAATCCCAAGAAAAATGTATCTACTTCAAGACAAAAGGTTTGGTTCAAGATTTTATATATACATTAGAAAAATACATATACTTCAAGACAAAAGGTTTGGTTCAAGATTTTATATATACATTAGAAAAATACATATATAGAAAGATCAGTAAACAATATATGTACAAATTCACTGGTAAATGCATAGGCTTTACTCTCACAACAACAAATGTCAAAGAGCTTGATTTTCCTTCCGAGTCAATTCATCCCAACAAAAAAATATAATCAAACTTTTTCATCGACTGCCAAGATCTGCTCCTCACAACATAATCTACGATGAGAAAAAAGTCAAATAAGTATTTAGTTTTAGCGCCTAACATTGCTCTCTATTGACTTCGTTCTAACACAAAAAAATCTAAGGTTAATCACACGATTATTTATGCAATGTCACACTTAACTGATCAATAGATGTAGAATCTATGATTTCTTATAGCGATTGTAGCAGGGCATATTATGACATATTTTGTTTCAATTGGAAAAGGAACAAGAGAAACAAAACAATTGCTAAACGTAGTAGATGGTTTCGTAATCATATGGAGCAGATTCAGTTCCACAAAATGACTAATTCGCAGAATATGAACGCAAATGGCATGTTTCAGCTTTAACCAACTGCCAGCCAATAAAAAATATGAAGACCTTCATGAAATGATCAGAAATCAAATATCAGTCGTTGTACCAGCATCTTTGTGCTTGGTATGAAAATAATATCACTATATCAATATTCTGAAAAAAGAAAAGCAATAATAATCAACAAAGCTGAATTCAAAGAAGAAGGGGTACAACTGAGCAGCATACATATCACCGAAAATCCCAGAGACCAAAACAAGAAATACATGCTGATCGATGTAACAAATCTTAGTTCGGTCGCCTTTATTATTTTATTACTACTCCTGCTGCCCTAGCGCCACCGGCCTTCCCGCTGCCCTCCCGCTCGAGCTCGTCCCCCGCACCTCGCGCCAGCGGCCTCCTGCTGCCCAAGCTTGCATCCGCCTCAAGGAGGCTGGTGCATCTTCTTCTCCATCTCGGGCTGCCGCAACTGCGCCCATGTGTCCACCTGAAGGAGTCGATCGCTGCTGGGCCAGCTTCTCCTCCCGCCCAGGCGGCCACAACTGCAACCTGCTCCCGCTGGGCCAACCTTTCCTCCCGCCATTCTGCACACCATACTGTTCCAAACGAAATCAATGCCTAAATGTTGTCAAGCTCAAAACTGTGCACTGGAACGAAGTCCATCTGGTCTGATGCACTCTAGGACTGAAGAAATAATGTCTGCAGTGGAACGCATGGGAGCTAATGATGAGTACAATGCCTTCCACATGGAATTAACTGCATCAAAAAGATTAAGAAGCATATCAGTAAAAAGGGAACAAATGAAATGGCATAGAGATTCTCACTTGTTAGGGTTGCTGCATAACTGGTACTTCACCTAAGGCATTTGGATTGCATCAAAAAGAAACAAGAGGAGAAACATCATGTTTTGACACATTTTAAACAAGAGGGGTATAATTTTTGTTCTATCTAATTACACTGATTCATAATTCATGTAATTTTGGCCGTAGATATCATCTTAAACTCCTGAAGTCAACACATCCTTATTGCCAACTTTCCTCCATAGAATTATGGTTGCCATGTTTTATACATATAATTATTGTGCCCATCTTTTATCTGAAGTTCTGAACTATTATTCCTGTCTTTCAAGTTGTGACATTGGAGCTCACAGGCTGCTTCTACATGGGGAGGGAGAGGTACCAGCTTGACCTGCACACAGGTTGGAAGCACATTCAGCAAAAGCACCATCATGGACAAAAGGGGATACCAATCTCAATCTCACCACAATCTTCTGCATAAAAATCAACCGAGATTCAACCCAAGGCACACCGAACCTGCAAACAGTGGCATCGATACTTATATTATGTAGTTTCAGACTTTCTGTTTTACCCATCCACAAAAGCAATCTTTAGATTCAGTTGCAAGCTCAAATCTGAAAACACCACGTGAATAGATAAAATCCACACATTTGTATTCATTTATTTCCTAGAACTAACAGATCAATAGGACCTCACGGCCAAAGATCTAGCACCAGACCAAAATATATACAACGCAAGCAAGACATAAAACTGATGTATATGCCAAGGATCTAGCACCATAACAAGAATATATACGACGTTGAGCAGACTTATCAAAACCCCCACCAAAATGACATCAAGAGAAGGCGCTCGCACGCCGTGTCGAAGGCCACACCCACCTTTTCAAAGTGTCTCATTCCATTATAAATTCACAGCTGAATTAACGTTGTAATATGATGGCCCAGAAATCAACATATACTAAACTGGCACTCTTCTGACAGTTCTATTGAATGCTCTACAGATTGCTAAAAAAAATGAACAGAGAACATACAGGTGGACTGGTGGAGTGACACAGAATGCGCTCGCCCGCCGCGACAAAGAAGGCCTTCCACTAAATGGCAGTTTAGTTTTTGTTAATTTTTTTAGGGATATCAAGCATGTCCATTCATTGGTTAGATCAACAGAAAAATTGCGGCGATGTAATCAATCAACTAAGCAGTCTTTTTCGCTATGTAGCTTTGCATCAGCCAACTACAGTATTGTCTTACTATTTGGATACCTAAGCTATTCAAAAAAATTATTTCAATCATGCATTCAAGATTTGTAGGCATAGCTAAAAACCATTAGACCTATTCACCAATCGCGGATAAATTTCATCAAGCTATTCATACCTTATTCTAACTGAGCTCTAATATTTCTAAAATATGACCATGCTTTTTAAAGGCAGTAAGGGGTCCTAAAATGTTCTACCCCACACTCTGGAGCCTAAGCGCCGAAAGCGGACAAATTTGGAAGGCGCTGTGAGGGGCGCCTCATCAGCTAAGTGTCCTAAAGCAGACGTCTTAAAAACCATGAACATGACAAATTAAAAAATATGTCAAACAACATAAAAGCATAGAACAAAGTACTCTATTTCACAGGAACATCTTAAATGAACTCAGAAGGTATATTTTAGAGAAACACTCAAATACTCTATTGGTTGCTCTCACGTGAGAATCAACTCCTATAAATCTGTTTTATTACCATATAGCAGAGACGCCACGGAGAGCACACCAAACAATATTGTAGCCTTGAACTTGGAAAAACTGGACAGTATCCTACTGTAGAACTGAATAGAAAACATAACAGAGAAGACAGTCAGGCGCCTTGCACCACTGTCTCAATTTCTCGAGTCTGCGCGGCATTTGGTAGTCAATCTAGGTCAGAACTGTTTGTCCAGTAGTCGTGCAAATGTAAAATTTAGTATACTGTTTGTCCAATTGATTATTAACGAACGGAATACTGTTTCATTTGTCTCTGCTATTGTTTCAGGAAGATAAGTATGCTACATATTTGAATTTTAGGCTTATAGAATTTTAAAGTACCGTCTACTGTCTATTTAACCAATATTCCATAATACAGTAGCAGGCTATCCCCAAATATTGTTTTAAGGTTGCTCTTTTGTGCACAATATATCACAACACAGTTCAAGGGTAAGCAATGTGCCAAAATACAGAATACACATATAAGGAGATATCCAAATTCAGACATCAATCACTCATAAAAAGTTAAACTATAAACGAAACTCTATAGGCAGTATGCATATCTAGGAGACATTATAATAGAAACAGTGTATGTATCCGAATGTTTGCATTCATATTTAATTAAAGCACCATTCCTCGTTTAGAAAGAAAAGTTAACCGCGCTTCCTAGTGTAAAAGCACAAGCTTCAACCCAACAGATGTCAAAACAGAATAACTAACCCCCATGAAAAACAAAGAACAAGAGAATTCACATGCAAAACACAATTACCCGACCTATTCTCCTTGAGGGTGCATATCTTCTAGATCATCCATGTCCTTTTCCTGAAGATAGAGCATCTATGTCCTTTTCCTGAAGAAAAATAAGGCAAGGATACACTTTAAGTCAGTATAAATAAAATAAGTACAGAAAAAAGCAACAAGCAAAAGTATATAAACAGGGGCGGGGGAATAAAAAGGAGTGTTTTCATCGAAATAAAAGAAGTACAGGGAAAAAGAAAGCATGTTTTCCTCATCAAATACAATGTATTTGTTAACTAAAACTTAGTACTGTAAATAGACATCAACAAATAACTCCCAATGATTTATTAACTTACCTTTTAAAAACAAGAACACATGTGTATAAATTAGCCGGGAAGGGATTATTTTTAGGAAGAACCAAAATACAAATAGTAGTGGAGAAACCGATCGTATACCTCCATGTTCACCTACTCATACTTTTCTATCTGAACCAACAAAATCAAGGCTGCAAAGCAATCAACAAAACAACAGGCAATTGATAAACAAATGTACATACACAACAAAGAGAGAGAATCAAGGTGGGCAACTGATAAGTACATTATATATAGTGGCTTTCTGAGATCATTGAACCACCATGGTTATTTATTCAAATTGGGAAACGGAACCTACATCAAGCCACCAATTTTGAAGATCAAGTGACTTATCTAACACTGAAGACGGTTCATAGGTTGCTCAATTGTGCCTGATTATTTTAGAAATTAGCAACTATAGGTAACTCTTGAGTCTCCTCTTTTTCTTGCTCCCATAGCACCACATCAGGGGAGGGATTGGAACCAGCTGTAGCTGCTAGTGTACCTGGATCCAGTGTTGTGTGAGTGTCACACTCCATAGAAATAATGTCGTACAAAAAAATTCCATGGAGTAAGAATGGCTTTTTTGAAGATGGTGGTCTCCTACCTCCTCCGAATCACCTTCATGTGACACATCTCTTTGCTCAAATCCATGTCAAAGCTACAAAAAAAGAACCAAATCATCATCAACATCAACAATTTTAACGAGCTGGATAACAAACTGGATCTAGAGAACATGAACAAGAGCTGGTTCCTATGTCTTTGCAAGTTCAAGCATGAGAAATGGCCACCACAAATGTTGCATAGAAAAGAAGAGCCTAAAACATACCGGGCTTTCCATATGCATGGCTTGGATAGTAACAGACGCATTCGATGGTGTCAACTCCTTCACCACTGTAATCCTTATGACTTTCAAGTACACATAATATCAATTGCGCATTCGCTATTTGCACAGAAATCTATTTCAATCAGAATAATTACCCTGCATTAAATATTTCAAAAGGCTAAGTAAAACATCTTTGTCGTATCTAGGCAAACTTTTTCAGCCTAAATAACATGAATTAATACACAGACAAGCCACTGGTTTAGCATCGATGTAATTTAACAAAACCTCCCTCTAATAACCACAACAAATAATATGAAAAGACCAAAAAACGTGCACTCTCTCTGAAATAGAAAAAGGACCCTCCACGCTATCTAAAAGGATTCTACTCCGGTCCACCCAACAGCCAGCCTGCAAATCCTAAAAGTAGTAACATAAAATATAAATTGCACAAGCCTCCACCCAGCGACGCCCCAAGCACACAAAAATGGATGGTAGATGAGGACCAGAAATTTCAGAACTATGCACTAACCTTACTTCAATCTAGGGAATTTACAAAGCTATCTGATGCATGCTACAGATTTGCAGGAATTACTACTCTTTCACGTACTGGAATAAAATAATCAGCATCACCTTCAGAATTTTTCTTGCCCATGTATTGATTCCTGAACCTCAACATATTATCATGTAAGTTTGAGATAATCACCGGCTAGCTAAAAATATGAGATAGAAAGCAAAGATGTAAGTTGCAACAAATCCCTAACAATATCCTAACTGCTAGAACCGCTGCCACCAAATTTCAGACAAAACAGGGACACACATGACACTTTTTTTACGGCGAGATGTTATCTTACCAAGAAGCGCTGGATGTTGCCCATTTTGCTAACAGAAACATAAGTTGCAGAATACATCATAACCTGATCCTGTATCCTTCACATTTAACCGAATTGCTTGGGACGTTTTCTGGTGTGCTTGCTTTCCGTGGCCTCAACCTATAACCTGCATTTCAAAAGGCTAGGCTTCAGGGAATGAAAACTAAAATTACAGGAAAGTCCTACTCCATTGCACAATAGCAGAGAAATGCATATTTGAAAGTTGAATGTTTGTGCATGGACAACTTTAGCAAACATGAGCACATATTTCAGCCCAAAACACTGCCATCGACATGCACAACACAACAAAGGCACGTAACTCTATCGAAGGAATGAATATGAAGACTGATATTCCGAATCATTGGAGAAAATGCATTGCAGATAGATAATCAGAAAGGCTGAACATGTTATAAGAAAATTTTCATCATGTCCCAGTGGGAGGAAAAATTATACCCCATCATCTGCGCTCTAGGCAACACACCAAGCCCCCCTCCTCCACCCAACAACGGCCCCATTATCTCCTTCATCCAGTGCCACCACGAGAGCCGACCCAGAGTCGCCTTGTTCTCTTATTCCTCTGCCTTCTTCCTTTTTGATTCCTCTATAAATTAACCAAAACCAAACACAGCCTAAATCAATTTCAGGAGTTACATACTGACAAAAATATCAGCCTGCAAAATGTACATAAACTAACTCAAATTAGTTCGTCTCTTTTAGTGTTCTTTTCGTGAACATAAACTAACTCAAAATATTCCTAACCATGCATCATAAAACCCATATTTTCTTGTTCTTTTCGTGACGTGCAAGTCTCTTATTAATAGAGCAGTAAGAGATGAAAAATTACTCACCTTGGGGCCTTCCTTCTCTTCCTCAGATCTGAACAGATTGTGTTAAGAAATAACATCAATTTATAGCAAGATAGATCCAATATACATATGCAAATTTGTTTGTTAAAATGTCATAAAAATGCAATATTACTAACTTGCAAAATCGTGGTACATTAGAACTTTGGGTGCTTTAATAATTAACAACATATTATCAGTTTGCCAAAAGCAATGTTCAACGCAGATAAATATTCAAGCAAAAACAATACATACTAAGAAATAATTTAAGACCTACATAATATCAAGCCCAAATTGAGCAACAAAGTATGGATTGTTCAACCTAAATGGCAAACTGTATCAGAAGCTCAGTTCATGTAGTCAAAATGTATACACCAAGAAGAACAAATAGTCTGACTTCTGTAGAAAAAAGTATAGAACTGTATAGTGCATGATATGTATGTGAGGAGATCATTGATAGAGATATGATAAAATACTTACGCTAAAAAGACAATCACCCTCATGCTGCATCATTTGCCGGTTGCTGCAGTTAAATTTGTCCATAAGTCCGATTTGCACAAAATGTGTCACCCATCTACAGCCAGAAAATCACACCTTTTAGAGACAAAAATAAGATCAGGTAATGAAGATCTTATTCAAGCAACTAAAAAAAACCAATGGTAATTAGGAAATGCATCTGCATTCATGGTGAATGAATAAAAGGGAGGAGGGTAATCATGGTGTTGCAGCATCGGTGAGTGAAGTGTGCTGACATAATTAGTGATGTGTAGAATGATGAAATCAAATTTGTTTACCTACATGCTGTCATGCCAGACCTCCTCCCGCTTCTCCCCATTCCAGCCCTCAAGTTCACCTATATGAAATCAAATTTGTTTACCTAGAATGATGAAATCAAACTTTGCTGACACAATGATGTGAAGAATGATAAGGGAGGAGGGCGGACATCACCTCACAGGAGAACTTACATTTGGGAACTTGAGAGCAGCTGAAGGTATGCGGCATCACCCTACATGAAATCGAAACGGGCCACTGCCAAATCCACAGAGATTGCAAAAGACTATTATTACACAATCAGAGGTGAAAAGGAGATGGCTATGGTTTTCTCTCTCACAGCCATGGCTGGGCAATCCACCTTCATGGCTGTGCGAAATAGGAAATTAGAATAGGGGGAAAGGCGGAGGCTGCGCGACCCTGGGGGCTCCCCATTTAGTCTATAGACAATATTTGTTACAACAATTAGTTACTGAACCATGCTAAGGAGGCCATTACAAAATAGAGTTATTACCAAGCTGTAGCATTTAGTCTATAGACAACATTTGTCACAACAATTAGTTACTGAACCACTGCTAAGGAGGCCATTACAAAATAGAGTTATTACCAAGCTGTAGTAAAGTAAAAATTACTAACTTATGAAGACAAAACTAAACCTACAGCAGTGGGCATTAAAACATTGTTAATGTGAAACCATATTACAAGCACAGTTTCCCGTGAGCTCATGTCATACGAATGACTAAAGTTCTGGAAAATTGAGTGTCCAACACTCGAAACACTTATAATCTTAGAAACAAATTTGAAAATATCTCCCTTCTATGATCCTGCCACCAAATCCGAAAGCATCTAAATGACACCGCCACTGCACCGCATCTAAATGGGCAGGTCCCCTGTACTTTGTTCTAATTTCCCCATGAATTCAAGAACTAAACCAACAAACAAAGAGATAATTCATGAATGTCTCCACTAACTAAATGGTCGATGAGCATTCAAACGTTTAACAAACAATGTATTGGAATTGGGATTTTTTAGAAGCCCACCTTGGCCTCTTGCAATCAGCCTGCTCGCCACGACGAGCGCTGCTTCTCAACCCAGGGCCATGAACATTCAAGCAAGCTTAAACAACAACATCCCATGATTACAGGTACCACTCTTCTATACGCTTTAGCATTCTCTTTAATTAATCCCAAAGATCACAAAACCATTCTCTGCAAATAAAGGACAATGTAAATAGGGCGTGGTTCAGACATTACAAGTCGTCAAAATTAGCTAGCTTAAACAAACAGGCAAGCTGCTTGATCGATTTGTACGGTGAGGTAGCTAAAACAGGCAGCCTAGCTGCCGGATCATTATGCTACCGTGAATAGCTGACTGAAACAGGCACACCAACAGGTGGATCGATTGTTGGCAACCAGCTAGATGTGTCGGGTGGTTACACGCACACGTCTATGAAACACTCCCCACGACGCAGATCTGGGCCATGGGCAGCAGTAGGTCGCTGCACACGTTGTGGAGTCGCTACTGACGCAGAAACGAAGAGATGGCGAACGAGATCGAGGCGTGGCTCACCAAGAGGTTGCTGGCGATCAGGCTGGCTCGGGGATGCCTGTGGATGCCAGGAGAGGAAGAAGAACTTGGTGGCCACGGCCTGTCACTCTTTGCACGTCGACGTCCGTGACTGGTGGCGACCGTGGCCTCCTGGCGCTCTATGCAACGGTGGCGCCCGCACCCGCGCTGCCTCCTTATGTGAGGTCCTCCTGATGTGAGGCACGAGGCGGCGGCGGCTACCTCCTGGCCATGCTTCTCCAGTGCGCAGAAGAGGAAGGTTGAAGTGGAGGCGCAGTCCACCCCGCCCCCTCTTCACCTCATGGGCCGTGCTCCCTCCTCTGAAGCATCCGGCCGCCCATGGCATGACCGCTGCCGCGTCCAGCCGTCGCCGCCCCGCCGCTGCCGCGTGCAGCCGCCTCCATCACTCGAGCGCTGCTCCCGCTAGACAGGGGGAGAAAACGGCGCAGATTGGGGAAGGAGGAGGGGTGGCGGCGATTGGGGAGGAGAGGAGGAGTTGGGGATTGGACGAGGAGCAGAGGAGGCATGCGATTGGGGAGTGCCGGCCGATCTAGGTTTTCACCCCTTCCCCTCGCGCGCTTGGGAAGTTCACGCGAACGAGAGCGCCTGGCTGTCTCACACCGTCGGTCCCGCAAGCAGTTGGTCCCACGTGTCATGGACTCTCTCAGAATGCTAACAGGTGAGAAAAAAATGACCACATCCAACGGTTGCAGTCAAAAGCGGGTATCAGATTTTACTGTGTGGTGGAAATGGACGAACCAGATTGATTTGCCCCTCTTGGGTGCCCTGGCTGGCCGGGTAGTCTTGGAGCTTTTATAGGAGAAATAAGCAATCTTGAACCTTTGCAGTTTTTTGTTTGTTTTATATATGTTTGTATTTTTTGATTAAAAGTTATCAGGGGTATTGTTATGTAGTTACCATTGGTTTTGATAGTATGTTACCAGGTCATTCATTATATAGTTACCAATGGGTGGGGGAGGGGTGGTGGTGCAAGTTATGATTCTGTATAGCTTTTCCCTTTTTTATAGGTTTTTGTTTTTTTCAGTGTTCTCAAATTATGTTGTTTTTAAGAAGGTGTCAGGCCATTTTTGTTTGTGTCGTTACGAGGGCTTTTGTTTCCTTTTCTTTTATGTATCCTAATGTCATACAAGTTCTACTGTAACTTTTTATCCTTTCTTTTTTATGTATTTTTTCAGTTGTGACAGTGGTGTGTTCATCATGGAATTAATAAGAAATCAGAAGGGAGGAAACAAACTCTGTTTTGAACCAGTATGTTTTTCTCTTTTTTTTGTTAATTACTTATCATATGTGTTTTTTCATTTCCTTTTTCATTTCTTTTTTGTTACCGATGAATGAAATATATTTGTTAAAATGTTTATTTAATATATGTATTCTTTATTGTCCATGCAAAACCATTGCGCGAAAGTCTTACTTACTATATGGTTGCTCATCCTTTCAATGAGAAGATGCCACTGGAAACAAAAGAAATCCTTAGGAAGCATGTACGTTTTTTCACATTTTTGATTTATCTTTTTTCCTGAATTTTTTAATCTTTTTTATTGATCAATCTATTGATCAGTATTTATTTTTCTTTTTTTTGCCATGCATTTCATGATACAGGGAATCCCATTTGACCACCAGGTTTGTATTTCTTAAATCTAGTTTTTATATGGCTTTTTTTCCCATATCATTTTGTTTTGTGGTTTGTTTTTGCACACAATTGACTGTACTTCTTTTTTTTCAGACACCAGGTTACTATCCCTGGATGCACGAGCAAAACAAGCTTGTTAATGGTGAATATCACATAGTCCTTTTTGTCATATCTTCATTTTTTCTTATCTGTTTTGTTCATATTTTTGCAATTAAATTTTTATTTATTTTTTGCATGATATGAGTTGGCTGTCTTTTTTTTTGAATGCAGATGATACTGACTCCATTGAAGAAATGCTTATTTTCTGATCCTTTTCCATGTTTATGAATGTCCGATTTGCTGTGAAGAGGAGATGAGATGCGACCGATAAGATGTAGTGTAGACAATTTTTTTTTAATCAATCATTTTATGTTTTTCTTCTTTTTTAAATTAATTGACTAGTTATTCTTCTAGTTTTTGTGGAAGTGTAATGACTTTTAGATGTCGACATATCCATCCGGGGTTGGAATGTGAGTGAGAACCTTGTGTTTGTCAAATAATAATCGCAACTTATTCCTCTTATTTCATTCTTTTTTGCGGGGTTCGCACTGTGTTTGGCCCATCGTGGCCCAGTAATTAAACTCCTTTTTTATCTAGTCTTTTTTTGTTACTGGGCTGTCTCTTCAGGTCCAGTCCAGTAAACAACTTCTATAAGTATTCCTGGTCTGGAACCGACGGAGCCCCCACATCTACAGTTTCCGCATTTACAGTTCTTCTCGCCCAAGAAGTGGGAGGGGCGGTTCAGAGCAAGCGGATAGAACGGTGGTGTAAGTTCAATCTCAAATCTTCCGCCGTCATCTCTCTTTTCGATCTATATTTCTTCTCACTTTTCTTTTTTCGCATTACTGTCTAGTTGCTTTGTAGCATTTTCTCAAGTTTCTATGGTGTTTTTCTTGCTGGAAAAACCAATCTATGTCTCTTTTTGGTGTTCTTTTTTGTGGAATCTGAGTTCTCTCTGTAGCTTTTTTTTGTTGTCTTTCGTCCGGATCTCATCCTAATGGTCTTTTTCCTTCTAATATATTCTACTTTTTAATCGACTATCTGATGTATCTTAGATTTTTTTATTTTCGCAGGTGAACAGTAAGTGCGAACAAAAGGGGGGTTTTCTTTTCTGGAGGTCGTTGCTGTTCAAGTTTTTTTGGTGGAGATCTGCTTTTTTGTTCCTCGGTGGTGAGCACTTTCCCCTTTTTTTTATGTATTTGTATTACCTTTTATCTATATTTATTTTTCTTATCTGCACGTTTTCATTTAATCATTATCCTCCTGGCAGTAAGTCAAGAAATTGGGATCCAATATATTTTTTTTGTAATCTTTTTTGCGTCTGGAATCCTGGTTATGTGTCAGTAGTAAAGTAGATATCATGGTAGGTATCAACAGTTATACATTGTAGTCATCAAGGTGCTTTTTTATAGTGCTTTTAGTTTCATGTTCTTCACCTTCAGTTTTACATTGACAACTGGTAGTCTGTTAGCATAACTCTAGATATCATAGTAGTTATCAACATTCCTATTCTGTAGTTATCAAGGTGCTTTCTATCTACTGCTCGTTGATGTCCTTTAACTGTTAGTTTTAAACATTTTTTGATATTTTTTTTGATTAGTGCTTTTTGTACATTTCTAGGAGAGTGAAATTCAGTATGTCTACTTATGTGACTGAAGAGACGAGGGTTCAGGTGTCTAAGTTCCTTCTTAGTAAACTAGGACTTACTCCTGGCCCAGTTACCAATCTGTTTCTTGTCAAGAACCTTTCCTGTTTTGAGCCTGCTGGAGTCTTCAAGTGTCTCCATGTCATCAACAAGCTGGTCGGCACAGAGTTTGATTTCATAGTTAATCAAAGCCGCCAGTGTGAAGTCTTTGTTAGGTGCATGACCCCTGTTGCGTGTACGAAGCTTCACGATGTGCTTCCTTTAACCTTTAAGTTTGATGAAGCTCGCGTGAAGTTTTGCAAGGTTAGCTTCCTTGAAACACTCCCAGAAGATGAAGACATTTTCCTCAAGGAACCAGCCAAGACCTTTGGAGAATCGTAGTATTACTCAACAGAAGCTTCTAGGTTACCCTGCTGGGTACTCTGATGTAAGCCTTGACATGGATTATGAGGAGAACATCAGAATGACGGACACCACGATGAAGATTCTCGGTGTTTCTGAGGGTTCTCAAGAGGGTCTAGTTAGAGTGAACCTAAAATATCTGCTTTCACCTGAGTACATTGCCCATGCATACTCTGTTGTGCAATCCACAGACCTTGTCAAGTTTGCTGTTGAATACAACTCCAAGCTTTATATGAAGTTTAAGATCCCAATGATGGCTGAGGTGATGACCAAGAGCCACTACTTTGTTGATAGATTCATGATCAAGTTCTATTTAGTCAAGACTGTCAGGAAGTGTTCATTCATGGAAGATATTGGCAGGAAATATCCAGTATACAGTAGGCTCAAGAATGAAGACCATTTCGAAGACCATTTCGAGTCTGCTTGATTTCTTAATAGACGATATAGTGCCTTTCCCTTTCCCTAAGTGTTTTTTAGAAGCACAGTATGAACTCCATGTAATGTGGTGCTTTTGTATCAAGGCATAAAGCCCTTGATGTTTGATTTGTGTACTATATACTTTCTGTGTCTAGGTGGTTTGATGAAACTTTTTTTAATCTTTGCTTTTTAAGTCGTGTGTAATGGATGCTATTTATTTGTACTTTTTTACGTAAGTCTGTGCTGGTGATGAGTGTGTGCTGACATTTTATATGCACATGTGTGACAAATCTGAGTTTTACATGCTTTTTCTGTCTTTTTTGTTTATTCGTTCATGAATTTTTAAATTTTTATTTTTTGTCTTCTTCTCGTGCACTGAAATTTTTGTTTTATATTTTTGCCTGACATACAATATCTTCTTTTTGTTTTTTAACCTATCATTTTTGTTTTCTGTTCTTTTTTTACCAGGGTATGTCGTACATTACTAAGATGAGGAGGCCATCAGTTACTCGTCATGTTATGAGTAGGCTTGGAGAGTATCCTGGGAAAGTGCATGATCTTTACCTTTTCCGTGTGATGGATACTCGGCTTGATGGTATATTCATTTGTCTTGCACTAGCAAAGAAGCTGCTCACTAGGAATTTTCAGTACACTGTTAATCAGGGCAGCAAAACCAAAGTGTTCATCAGGCCCAGTGGGACAGATGATAAAGCTACTCTTCTAGCTGCTTCTGAATTTAAGTACATGCTGAATCACTATCATATCAAGATCATCAAGATAGAAGAGCTTCACTACAAGCCAGTTTCCAAGGATTTCTCTCTGAACAAACCAGTGTCGACATTCCCTTGTTCATATGATCATCTCTCAGTTGAAATGATGACTGAATTATCTTATCCTGTTGGTTTCTCTAGCCAAGGTGATAACATTGATGGTTTTTGCAACACAATAATGTCAGAGACGACCATGAGTCTTCTGGGTATTTCTGAAGGAGTGCAATCTGGTCTTCTCAATGTCATTGTCAAGTACTTCGTTCAACCTTCAACCATTGGGCTTGCACTTGAAGTTATCCCTACAGACTTTGAATTCAAGTATGCCATTGACCAGAATGGATCTTTTTACATGAAGTTCAAAAAGCCCGAGCAAGCTGAAGCTATTGCTAGGAGGCATTACTTCATTGGAGGCAAAATGATCAAGTTTTACTATGTGAAGACTGTCGAACAGTTAGATGAACAAGATGACACGGGCAAACTGTCTTTCCACAAGAAGCATCATACTGATGATTTCTATGTGCTTTTCTAGTCAATCTATGACTGTGTAGTCGTGCTTTCGTGTCGTTAGTCACCTGGTGCCTTTTGTTTTGTTTCTAAAAACTTGTCATGTAATAAGTAGGTAGCAAGGACTTTACATGTTTTTTTACTCTTTCAGTGATGTATTTTTGCTTTATCATATCTGCAGTCAGTATGTTTTTTTTTCTCTTGGACACTATGATGTAATAAGTCTGTAGCAAGATATGCTATGTTATTTTTTTAACCTTTTTTTTCACTGTTTTTTTGTCTCTCTTTTTTGTATGAGTGGTTTTATTGTTCTTCATTTGTATCCTTTTTCATCTGTCTTTTTTTTTTGTCATTTTGCCCCTGATTTGTATTCAAATCTTCTATTTTTTTACTGGATGTCCAAAATATTGTCTAGCTTGCCGTCATTTTTTACAAGCAGTTATGAATATATTATAATTGTTCATGACGCCGGCATCTAGTCTATATTTTTTATTCTTTTAAAATTTTACAGTGGTTTTCTTTTAAATGGGTTTTCCATAGGTGGACAGATAAAATGGTTCTCTTTTTTGTAATGCATCGGTACTCATACTCTTAGTTTGTAATAGCTATCGAGCGTGACTGTATGTAGTTACCAACGCTGGTCTAATGTATTTACCGACACTTGGCATTACAGACATTTCTTTTTTGCACGTCCTCTTTTTTATTTTTTATTAGATTATAAAATAGAAATGTTGGATATTTTTTCACTTTACTTATGCATAGCTCACTCCTTTTTTAGTGGTTGTTTATTCTCTTTTTTTTTCAGCTCAACTAAAGGAGCCAGTTAGACGCTTTTTTGTTCACTGCAAATTTTTTAATGCTACAGTTGGTGGAAGGTGAGACGACTACGCCTCAATAAATAGAGACCCCTTATCACTTCTGCATCTCTTCTCACCCTTGGCTATTCCATTCTCCCTCTTTCTAGGTCAACACATCCATATCGAGCCATTGCTCTTAGTGCTTCTTCTCCCCCAGTCCAGGCGGAAGGAATCCTCTTCTATCTATCTTTTTTTTTGTGGATCTTTTCCAAAGCTGCATCTGGACGGTAAGGCTTTTGTTTGCTCTCTTTTTTCTTTTTTTGATGTTTCTGAAACCCCGCACCTCCATGTGTTTATTTATTACGAACTCGTTTGATTCCCTTTTTCTGCCCCCCGCGCCCCCCTCTGTCTGTTGACCTTTTTTGCTAAATCTAGAAAGTACCTGGACAACAACTTTTTAAATATATAACCAGATTCTGAAGATTTAACTCTATTTTTAGCAGATCTACAACAATATTCCTGTAGATCTAGTTTACTTTTTTGTAATCTATGAGAGCTCGTCTTCTATTTCCTTATAGTTTTACTCACAGATGTCCCTTTTTTTCATTGCACAGGGTTTTCCTTTTGCTCTTTTCAAGATGGTCTGCAATGTATGTGGTAATCCAGATGGACCATGCAGGGCCAAAACGAGGGATTGCTCTTTTTTCATATCAGAGTTATTGGTTACCTCTGAAGATTGGATGGTACATTTTAATACTTTATTCTTCGTTTTTATACTTTGTTTTTGTGAGATTTATTTGCTGATTTCCTTTTTATCACTGCACCAATGTATTTTTTTTGTTCTACATATTTTTTGTTTTGCATGTTGTTCACTATACTTTTTTACTTTTTGGCAGAATGTTCCATGCTATGTTAGGAACCAGATAAACATGATATGTCTTTAACCGATATCTCTGTCTCTGATGAGTCTGGAACCACTCACTCTTTCAATGTAGCTATGAATGAGTCGGTAACAAGTTTTTATGGTTGGGGGTGGAAGGAATTTCTGATCACGTCCAATTCCAAACCTGGTGATTTCCTTATGTTTCAAATGACCAATAACCCTGAGATACCAATTAAAGTAGGATGTTGCAAGTTAGCAACAATGTCTCAGTTCAGTAAGGTGCAATCTGGTATGTTGAATGATTCTGATAGTGAATCAAGTGATGAAGAACCAGATCAAAGTGATTCAAGTGATGGAGAACCAGATCAAGGTTGTACGATTTTTGTTTTACCTTTTTTTTGCACATTTCTTTTACAGATGATGCAAAATGCTTAGACCTTAAACAACATTAACTTATTCATTCCTTTCTTTTGTTTTTTGATTTTCTTTTTGTTATCAGTGTATGATCGACATAGTGTTGTTGTCATGACAAGGCCACTTGATTGGACTATGAATCTCTTGGCTAGCTGGAGAGCAATTGTTAACAGGAGAGGCATTGGTTTGGGACCATTGTTTCTGCACAAACTCACTGCCACAAACATTAACAATTTGCTGATGGTATGTATGTAATTTGTGTCTCTTTTTATATGTGTCCCTTTTTAAAATGTTTAATTTTTTTGTACTCAAGATCATGATATGAACATGCATGTTTATATATACTCAGGGTTGTTTCTTTTTTGTTGTTTGTACTGTGCAGAAAATCCCAAGCATGGTTGTCCAGGGTCTTAATCTCGAACCATCAGGTTCCGTGGTTCTATCAGCGGACAACACACCAGATGTCCTTGGACAGTTCCATCCCTCCACTGATGGTAGGATGATAATAAGTGTTCAAGCATGGGGAGAGTTTGCTGAAAAGAAGGGATTAGCAGCTGGTCAAGTGGTGATGTTTCTCTTCCATCAATATGGTGGTATCATCACACGCAGTGTGGTGTTGTTATTACTGTCGATGTTATTTGAATATGTAACGAATATGTGTATGTTGGAACATCGATCAAGTCCTTTATGTATCGTTTTGAAACACCTTTGTTATCCATTTTCTATGTAACTGAACTATGTTTTGTAACTCAACTTTGTTTTGAGATCAATGTTTATTATGTGTTTTTCAAGTGATCTGTATGTATGTGATCCACTTTTTTTTATCACAAGCTATGATTACAACATATTTTTTGCTATCTACCAGTATGAATCACTCATCACATATCTTTTTTTGCCATGTAATGTGTTTTTGTTACCAACCTTTTTTTGTGTGTTTTTGTTACCTACCCCGATATTGAATTGTACTAATATTTTCCAAAATCCTAGATTTGAAACTATTCAGCTTTCTAATTTGATTTCTTTTTTTCTTGTTTTGATGTGTTTTTGGAATTCAGGGTTCGAATAAATTTTTGGTCGCCTGAGGTGCTCGCCGAAGCAGTGTCGTCTGAGGGGGCTCGCTGATGCAGGGCCTTATGAGGTTCTCACCAGAGTTGGGCCGGACGAGGGGTGTGTAGGGGAGAAAGGCACCGAGTCGAGTTGGCTAGGAGGTTGTGGGGGGGTGTGCGCAAGGCATGCGGCGACGGGCGTAGGGGCGAGTCGGTGGTGGCCGAGAGAAGGGATACGGGAGAGTTCCGGAGCGCGAGGAGGACAGAAGGGAGCTGCAGGCCGCGAGAATGGAGACGGTGGCGGTTGTGAGAAGGACAGGATGGAGGATGGGTGGGGGCAGTCGTGCAGCGAGGGAGATGTGCGGGGCAGACGCAAGTTTCCGAGTTTTTCTAAGGGTGAGACTATTTATCAACCCACTTATTTTTATCAACCCTCTTATTCAGTTTTCACCAATACGTTATTCAATATTTTTTTGTCAACTTTGTTTTTCATGTCTAGCGTCTCTTACTCTCTTTTTTGGGCCGTCCCTTTGTTTTTAGGCCCAGTCCAGTACAAACACTACAAAGCATGCGTCTTCTCGAATCGACGGAGACCCCACGCGTGCAGTTTCTCCCATTTACAGTTCTGGTCGCTTGAGAAGTGGGAGAGGCGGTTGATACCAGGCAGATAGGACGTTGTTGCAGGTTAAATCTCAAATCTTTGCCCATCCAATCTCTTTTCGATCTTTATTTCCTTCTTAATCTCTTTTCGCATTTCCTGTTTTAGTTGATTTTCCTAGCATTTTTGCAAGTTCTTAGGGCTTTTTGCTGGAGGAACTAATCTATCTCTCTCTGTTCCTTTTTCTGTCGAATCTGAGTTGCCACTCAAGTAATTTCTTCATCTCTTGTTTGTTCGAATCTTATCCTAATCGACTATTCTCTTCTGCTCATCCATTTTTTACATTTTGCAGGTGAACAGTAAGTACGAACAGAAGGGGTTTTTTTTTCTCTCTGTAGTTGTTGTTCATCTTTTCTTTGTCGGGAGATCTGCTTCTGTATCTAGGCGGTGAGTACTTATCCTTCTTTTTTATGTATTTTTCATTAGCTTTTATGTAGATTTTAACTTTGCAATCTTCATGTTTTTTTAGTATGCATTGTTCTTATTTCTAGGGGTAAGCCAAGAAATGAAATCCAATACTTTTTTTTGGTAATCTAATGGTCTCAAATCCATGTTATTTTTCCAGCAGCAAAGTACATATAATGATAATTATCAACATTCATTCATTGTAGTCACCAAGGTACTTTTTCTTTAATAATCTGCTCATTGATGTTCTTCCCCGTCAGTTATTTGGGGTTATTTTTTAGATAAACAACAGTTATACTTGGTTATGTATGACATTTTTTTTGCAGAGTAAATATCTTTTTATGTTCATGTTTTTTATTACACATTACTTTGCCTAGCAGCAAGCCAACAAAATGTGATCCTATATATTCTTTTTCTCCAGGGGCACTCCGCAGCAAGTTATCTCCCTTTTGCTGTTCCTTCTCATCTTTTTTTCTTTTTTCCAGTGACCTCTTCGTGTCCCTCTCATAATGGATGAGGAAGGCAAGTTTAGCAATCCCAGCAGTGACAAGGATCAGGAAGAAGTGGTTAGCAATCAAATCAGTGATACGGATGAGGAGGTGTATGTTAGGACTGACATCACTGAAACCCGTAAGATGTTTGCACACACGGCTGAGATTGAGGTTGTCTATACTGATGACACCCATAAAGCAGCCGAGATTATCGACATGTACGAGCAATGGCTTATGAAGGAGAAAGACAAGTTCGTGGGTCTTGACTTTGAGTATTGTGACCCAGAATATAAAGATGACTATCGTATTGCGGTTGTTCAACTGTCGATGAACAATCATGTATTGGTATACCAATGGTCTAGGTATGATATTTCAACTTCCATTTATTTTTTGTTGTGTGTTTTAATCAGTGTTGAAAGCAGATTTTTTCATATCTTATATCCTTCTGTTTTTATGTTTTTGCAGTAGCCTGAAGTGGTGTCCGAAACTTATGGATTTCTTACGCAGCGGCGTACATTTTGCTAGTGTTGACATAAGGAATGACAAAATAGCAATCAAGCAAAGTTGGAATATTGAGATACCAGCTGAGTGCCACATTGATCTTCAAGACTTGTTCAAGCTCGATCGTGACAGGACTGGTATGGCTGACATGGCAGCCAGCCTCATAGACAGTAGCTACAAAGTAATGAAGGAGAAGTTCCCATCTATTCAGCACAAGTTCTGGGAGAAGAGTCCGCTTGATGATATTAATATTGAGTATGCAGCCAGAGATGGTTATGTTGCGTATCAACTGTATCGTACAATTCTTGCCTGCAACTATGGACAGCGGCACATGCTACCTCCGCAAGCAACACCAACAGCATTGCAACCCAGTTCAACGGGTGGCACAGAGGCTTCTTCATCGAGCATCTGCAAAGTAAAAAAAGTATTGGTTGGCACGAAGCGACCAAGTGGGGATGAAGGGTGGACACAAATTCGCATGACTGATGGGCATGAATATTGGAGTGCCGCGTCCTGGAAATTTCCCATGTATTATGAAACAAGCCCTCCTCATTATCTTGCGGGCCAGTGGGATGATTGGCCAGAGGACAAGAAGCCGAAGATAGATTGGAGTGATGATGCCCCCGCCGACACACCCGTGTTCTATGCTCCGTGAAGTGTGTATGTTCATACTAGGCTTTTTGTAAATGGGTTGAACTACTTGTCTAAAATGCAAAGTGTGTGTTTTGCACTTGAAAACATCTTCAAGGAATTTGCTGTGTGTACGTCGAAAATTCAAGTGTGTGAGTGTGTAGCTGAATAAGGGCTACTATGTTTTTGGCGTGTGATCCTTGTTACAAATGCAAACCCTGTCTCTACACCTGAACAAATCTTAAACGATTTAATACCCGTGTTCATACTGTGTTTTTATGTATGTATCTGAGATGTTACTCTTCATCATGAAAAATGATCAACAAATATGTACCAACCCTCACATGTACTTTTTATCAACAATTGAGTTAATGTTTTACCAACCCATCTACTTTTTTGTTACCTCCTTCTTTTATTTTCTCTTTTATTTTGTTGTAGACAAAAGGTGGTCCTTTTTGTTTTTTAAGGGACCAAGGGAAACAATAATTATCTACCCATACATTCAGTATTCATCAACACATGAGTCCACGTGTTACCGACCAATTTTCATTATTTTTAGCTGCATCTATTTTTTCTTATATATGAACTTTTTGGTTTCTTTTTTGTTTCTTACGTGAAATAGGGGGAACCTAGTAATCAACCCTCCCATGCACTCTTCATTAAGAGTTGACTCAATGTTTTACCAACCCATGTCATCTTTTGTTACCTCCTTCTTTTTATTTCTCTTTTTGTGTAGACAAAGGTGGTCCTTTTTGTTTTTTAAGGGAACAAGGGAACCTACTTATCAACCCTCCCATGCACTCTTCATCAACAGGTGACTTAATGTTTTACCAACCCATCTACTCTCTTGTTACCATCTTCTTTCTTTCTTTTTCTATAGACAAAGGTGGTCCTTTTTGGTTTTTTAAGGGAATAAGGGAACCTACTTATCAACCCTCCCATGCACTCTTCATCAATAGGTGGCTCAATGTTTTACCAACCCATCTACTCTTTTGTTACCTCCTTCTTTTTTTATTTTTCTGTACACAAAGGTGGTCCTTTTTGTTTTTTAAGGGAACAAGGGAACCTACTTATCAATCATCCCATGCACTCTTCATCAATAGGTGGCTCAATGTTTTACCAACTCATCTACTCTTTTGTTACCTCCTTCTTTTTTTTCTTTTTCTGTACACAAAGGTGGTCCTTTTTGTTTTTTAAGGCAACAAGGGAACCTACTTATCAACCCTCCCATGCACTCTTCATCAACAGAGTGACTCAATGTTTTATCAACCCATCTACTCTCTTGTTACCATCTTCTTTTCTTTCTTTTTCTGTAGACAAAGGTGGTCCTTTTTGTTTTTAAGGGAACAAGGGAATCTACTTATCAACCCTCCAACGCACTCTTCATCAACAGGTGACTCAATGTTTTATCAACCCATCTACTCTCTTGTTACCATCTTCTTTCTTTCTTGTTCTGTAGACAAAGCTGGTCCTTTTTGTTTTTTAAGGGAACAAGGGAACCTACTTATCAACCCTCCCATGCACTCTTCATCAATAGGTGGCTCAATGTTTTACCAACCCATCTACTCTCTTGTTACCATCTTCTTTTTATTTCTCTTTTTTTGTAGACAAAGGTGTTCCTTTTTGTTTTTTAAGGGAACAAGGGAACCTAATTATCAACCCTCCCATGCACTCTTCATCAACAGGTGACTCAATGTTTTATCAACCCATCTACTCTCTTGTTACCATCTTCTTTCTTTTTTTTCTGTAGACAAAGGTGGTTCTTTTTGTTTCTTAAGGGAATAAGGGAACCTACTTATCAACCATCTCATGCACTATTCATCAACAGGTGACTGAATGTTTTATCAACCCATTTACTCTCTTGTTACCATCTTCTTTCTTTCTTTTTCTGTAGACAAAGGTGGTCCTTTTTGGTTTTTTAAGGGAACAAGGGAACCTACTTATCAACCTCCCATGCACTCTTCATCAATAGATGACTCAATGTTTTTACCAACCCATCTACTCTTTTGTTACCTCCTTTTTTTCTCTACACAAAGGTGGTCCTTTTTGTTTTTTAAGGGAACAAGGGAACCAACTTATCAACCCTCCCATGCACTCTTTCATCAACAGGTGACTCAATGTTTTTTACCAAACCCATCTACTCTCTTGTTACCATCTTTCTTTCTTTTTTTCTGTAGACAAACGTGGTCCTTTTTGTTTTTTAAGGCAACAAGGGAACCTACTTATCAACCCTCCCATGCACTCTTCATCCATAGGTGACTCAATGTTTTACCAACCCATCTACTCTCTTGTTACCATCTTCTTTCTTTCTTTTTCTCAGACAAAGGTGGTCCTTTTTGGTTTTTTAAGGGAATAAGGGAACCTACTTATCAACCCTCCCATGCACTCTTCATCAATAGGTGGATCAATGTTTTACAAACCCATCTACTCTTTTGTTACCTCCTTCTTTTTTTTCTGTACACAAAGGTGGTCCTTTTTGTTTTTTAAGGGAACAAGGGAACCTACTTATCAACCCTCCCATGCACTCTTCATCAACAGGTGACTCAATGTTTTACCAACCCATCTACTCTCTTGTTACCATCTTCTTTCTTTCTTTTTCTATAGACAAAGGTGGTCCTTTTTGGTTTTTTAAGGGAATAAGGGAACCTACTTATCAACCCTCCCATGTACTCTTCATCAATAGGTGGCTCAATGTTTTACCAACCCATCTACTCTTTTGTTACCTCCTTCTTTTTTTCTTTTTCTGTACACAAAGGTGGTCCTTTTTGTTTTTTAAGGGAACAAGGGAACCTACTTATCAACCCTCCCATGCACTCTTCATCAATAGGTGGCTCAATGTTTTACCAACCCATCTACTCTTTTGTTACCATCTTCTTTTCTTTCTTTTTCTGTAGACAAAGGTGGTCCTTTTTGTTTCTTAAGGGAACAAGGGAACCTACTTATCAACCATCTCAAGCACTATTCATCAACAGGTGACTCAATGTTTTATCAACCCATTTACTTTCTTGTTACCATCTTCTTTCTTTCTTTTTCTGTAGACAAAGGTGGTCCTTTTTGGTTTTTTAAGGGAACAAGGGAACCTACTTATCAACCTCCCATGCACTCTTTCATCAATAGATGACTCAATGTTTTTACCAACCCACCTACTCTTTTGTTACCTCCTTTTTTTTCTTTTTCTCTACACAAAGGTGGTCCTTTTTGTTTTTTAAGGGAACAAGGGAACCAACTTATCAACCCTCCCATGCACTCTTTCGTCAACAGGTGACTCAATGTTTTTACCAAACCCATCTACTCTCTTGTTACCATCTTTCTTTCTTTTTTTTCTGTAGACAAACGTGGTCCTTTTTGTTTTTTAAGGTAACAAGGGAACCTACTTATCAACCCTCCCATGCACTCTTCATCAACAGGTGACTCAATATTTTACCAACCCATCTACTCTCTTATTACCATCTTCTTTCTTTCTTTTCCTGTAGACAAAGGTGGTCCTTTTTGGTATTTTAAGGGAATAAGGGAACCTACTTATCAACCCTCCCATGCACTCTTCATCAATAGGTGGCTCAATGTTTTACCAACCCATCTACTCTTTTGTTACCTCCTTCTTTTTTTCTTTTTCTGTACACAAAGGTGGTCCTTTTTGTTTTTTAAGGGAACAAGGGAACCTACTTATCAACCATCCCATGCACTCTTCATCAATAGGCGGCTCAATGTTTTACCAACACATCTACTCTTTTGTTACCTCCTTGTTTTTTTCTTTTTCTGTACACAAAGGTGGTCCTTTTTGTTTTTTAAGGCAACAAGGGAACCTACTTATCAACCCTCCCATGCACTCTTCATCAACAGGTGACTCAATGTTTTATCAACCCATCTATTATCTTCTAACCATCTTCTTTCTTTCTTTTTCTGTAGACAAATGTGGTCCTTTTTGTTATTTCAGGGAACAAGGGAACCTACTTATCAACCCTCCCATGCACTCTTCATCAATAGGTGGCTCAATGTTTTACCAACCCATCTACTCTCTTGTTACCTTCTTCTTTTTATTTCTCTTTTTTTGTAGACAAAGGTGGTCCTTTTTGTTTTTTAAGGGAACAAGGGAACCTACTTATCAACCTCCCATGCACTCTTCATCAACAGGTGACTCAATGTTTTATCAACCCATCTACTCTCTTGTTACCATCTTCTTTCTTTCTTTTTCTGTAGACAAAGGTGGTCCTTTTTGTTTCTTAAGGGAACAAGGGAACCTACTTATCAACCATCTCATGCATTATTCATCAACAGGTGACTCAATGTTTATCAACCCATTTACTCTCTTGTCACCATCTTCTTTCTTTCTTTTTCTGTAGACAAAGGTGGTCCTTTTTGGTTTTTTAAGGGAACAAGGGAACCTTACCTATCAACCTCCCATGCACTCTTCATCAATAGATGACTCAATGTTTTTACCAACCCATCTACTCTTTTGTTACCTCCTTCTTTTTATTTCTCTTTTTTCTGTAGACAAAGGTGGTCCTTTTTGTTTTTTAAGGCAACAAGGGAACCTACTTATCAACCCTCCCATGCACTCTTTCATCAATAGGTGATTCAATGTTTTATCAACCCATCTACTCTCTTGTTACCAGCTTCTTTCTTTCTTTTTCTATACACAAAGGTGGTCCTTTTTGTTTTTTAAGGGAACAAGGGAACCTACTTATCAACCATCTCATGCACTATTCATCAACAGGTGACTCAATGTTTTATCAACCCATTTACTCTCTTGTTACCATCTTCTTTCTTTCTTTTTCTGTAGACAAAGGTGGTCCTTTTTGGTTTTTTAATGGAACAAGGGAACCTACTTATCAACCTCCCATGCACTCTTTCATCAATAGATGACTCAATGTTTTTACCAACCCACCTACTCTTTTGTTGCCTCCTTTTTTTTCTTTTTCTCTACACAAAGGTGGTCCTTTTTGTTTTTTAAGGGAACAAGGGAACCAACTTATCAACCCTTCCATGCACTCTTTCGTCAACAGGTGACTCAATGTTTTTTACCAAACCCATCTACTCTCTTGTTACCATCTTTCTTTTTTTTCTGTAGACAAAGGTGGTCCTTTTTGTTTTTTAAGGCAACAAGGGAACCTACTTATCAACCCTCCCATGCACTCTTCATCAACAGGTGACTCAATGTTTTATCAACCCATCTACTCTCTTTGTTACCTCCTTCTTTTTATTTCTCTTTTTTTGTAGACAAAGGTGGTCCTTTTTGGTTTTTTAAGGGAATAAGGGAACCTACTTATCAACCCTCCCATGCACTCTTCACCAATAGGTGGCTCAATGTTTTATCAACCCATCTACTCTCTTGTTACCATCTTCTTTCTTTCTTTTTCTGTAGACAAAGGTGGTCCTTTTTGGTTTTTTAAGGGAATAAGGGAACCTACTTATCAACCCTCCCATGCACTCTTCATCAATAGGTGGCTCAATGTTTTACCAACCCATCTACTCTTTTGTTACCTCCTTCTTTTTTTCTTTTTCTGTACACAAAGGTGGTCCTTTTTGTTTTTTAAAGGAACAAGGGAACCTACTTATCAACCCTCCCATGCACTCTTCATCAATAGGTGGCTCAATGTTTTACCAACCCATCTACTCTTTTGTTACCATCTTCTTTTCTTTCTTTTTCTGTAGACAAAGGTGGTCCTTTTTGTTTCTTAAGGGAACAAGGGAACCTACTTATCAACCATCTCAAGCACTATTCATCAACAGGTGACTCAATGTTTTATCAACCCATTTACTTTCTTGTTACCATCTTCTTTCTTTCTTTTTCTGTAGACAAAGGTGGTCCTTTTTGGTTTTTTAAGGGAACAAGGGAACCTACTTATCAACCTCCCATGCACTCTTTCATCAATAGATGACTCAATGTTTTTACCAACCCACCTACTCTTTTGTTACCTCCTTTTTTTTTCTCTACACAAAGGTGGTCCTTTTTGTTTTTTAAGGGAACAAGGGAACCAACTTATCAACCCTCCCATGCACTCTTTCGTCAACAGGTGACTCAATGTTTTTTACCAAACCCATCTACTCTCTTGTTACCATCTTTCTTTCTTTTTTTCTGTAGACAAACGTGGTCCTTTTTGTTTTTTAAGGCAACAAGGGAACCTACTTATCAACCCTCCCATGCACTCTTCATCAACAGGTGACTCAATATTTTACCAACCCATCTACTCTCTTGTTACCATCTTCTTTCTTTCTTTTTCTGTAGACAAAGGTGGTCCTTTTTGGTATTTTAAGGGAATAAGGGAACCTACTTATCAACCCTCCCATGCACTCTTCATCAATAGGTGGCTCAATGTTTTACCAACCCATCTACTCTCTTGTTACCATCTTCTTTTTATTTCTCTTTTTTTGTAGACAAAGGTGTTCCTTTTTGTTTTTTAAGGGAACAAGGGAACCTAATTATCAACCCTCCCATGCACTCTTCATCAACAGGTGACTCAATGTTTTATCAACCCATCTACTCTCTTGTTACCATCTTCTTTCTTTTTTTTCTGTAGACAAAGGTGGTTCTTTTTGTTTCTTAAGGGAACAAGGGAACCTACTTATCAACCATCTCATGCACTATTCATCAACAGGTGACTGAATGTTTTATCAACCCATTTACTCTCTTGTTACCATCTTCTTTCTTTCTTTTTCTGTAGACAAAGGTGGTCCTTTTTGGTTTTTTAAGGGAACAAGGGAACCTACTTATCAACCTCCCATGCACTCTTCATCAATAGATGACTCAATGTTTTTACCAACCCATCTACTCTTTTGTTACCTCCTTTTTTTTCTCTACACAAAGGTGGTCCTTTTTGTTTTTTAAGGGAACAAGGGAACCAACTTATCAACCCTCCCATGCACTCTTTCATCAACAGGTGACTCAATGTTTTTTACCAAACCCATCTACTCTCTTGTTACCATCTTTCTTTCTTTTTTTCTGTAGACAAACGTGGTCCTTTTTGTTTTTTAAGGCAACAAGGGAACCTACTTATCAACCCTCCCATGCACTCTTCATCCATAGGTGACTCAATGTTTTACCAACCCATCTACTCTCTTGTTACCATCTTCTTTCTTTCTTTTTCTGTAGACAAAGGTGGTCCTTTTTGGTTTTTTAAGGGAATAAGGGAACCTACTTATCAACCCTCCCATGCACTCTTCATCAATAGGTGGATCAATGTTTTACAAACCCATCTACTCTTTTGTTACCTCCTTCTTTTTTTTCTGTACACAAAGGTGGTCCTTTTTGTTTTTTAAGGGAACAAGGGAACCTACTTATCAACCCTCCCATGCACTCTTCATCAACAGGTGACTCAATGTTTTACCAACCCATCTACTCTCTTGTTACCATCTTCTTTCTTTCTTTTTCTATAGACAAAGGTGGTCCTTTTTGGTTTTTTAAGGGAATAAGGGAACCTACTTATCAACCCTCCCATGTACTCTTCATCAATAGGTGGCTCAATGTTTTACCAACCCATCTACTCTTTTGTTACCTCCTTCTTTTTTTCTTTTTCTGTACACAAAGGTGGTCCTTTTTGTTTTTTAAGGGAACAAGGGAACCTACTTATCAACCCTCCCATGCACTCTTCATCAATAGGTGGCTCAATGTTTTACCAACCCATCTACTCTTTTGTTACCATCTTCTTTTCTTTCTTTTTCTGTAGACAAAGGTGGTCCTTTTTGTTTCTTAAGGGAACAAGGGAACCTACTTATCAACCATCTCAAGCACTATTCATCAACAGGTGACTCAATGTTTTATCAACCCATTTACTTTCTTGTTACCATCTTCTTTCTTTCTTTTTCTGTAGACAAAGGTGGTCCTTTTTGGTTTTTTAAGGGAACAAGGGAACCAACTTATCAACCTCCCATGCACTCTTTCATCAATAGATGACTCAATGTTTTTACCAACCCACCTACTCTTTTGTTACCTCCTTTTTTTTCTTTTTCTCTACACAAAGGTGGTCCTTTTTGTTTTCTAAGGGAACAAGGGAACCAACTTATCAACCCTCCCATGCACTCTTTCGTCAACAGGTGACTCAATGTTTTTTACCAAACCCATCTACTCTCTTGTTACCATCTTTCTTTCTTTTTTTTCTGTAGACAAACGTGGTCCTTTTTGTTTTTTAAGGCAACAAGGGAACCTACTTATCAACCCTCCCATGCACTCTTCATCAACAGGTGACTCAATATTTTACCAACCCATCTACTCTCTTGTTACCATCTTCTTTCTTTCTTTTTCTGTAGACAAAGGTGGTCCTTTTTGGTATTTTAAGGGAATAAGGGAACCTACTTATCAACCCTCCCATGCACTCTTCATCAATAGGTGGCTCAATGTTTTACCAACCCATCTACTCTTTTGTTACCTCCTTCTTTTTTTCTTTTTCTGTACACAAAGGTGGTCCTTTTTGTTTTTTAAGGGAACAAGGGAACCTACTTATCAACCATCCCATGCACTCTTCATCAATAGGTGGCTCAATGTTTTACCAACACATCTACTCTTTTGTTACCTCCTTGTTTTTTTCTTTTTCTGTACACAAAGGTGGTCCTTTTTGTTTTGTAAGGCAACAAGGGAACCTACTTATCAACCCTCCCATGCACTCTTCATCAACAGGTGACTCAATGTTTTATCAACCCATCTATTATCTTCTAACCATCTTCTTTCTTTCTTTTTCTGTAGACAAATGTGGTCCTTTTTGTTATTTCAGGGAACAAGGGAACCTACTTATCAACCCTCCCATGCACTCTTCATCAATAGGTGGCTCAATGTTTTACCAACCCATCTACTCTCTTGTTACCTTCTTCTTTTTATTTCTCTTTTTTTGTAGACAAAGGTGGTCCTTTTTGTTTTTTAAGGGAACAAGGGAACCTACTTATCAACCTCCCATGCACTCTTCATCAACAGGTGACTCAATGTTTTATCAACCCATCTACTCTCTTGTTACCATCTTCTTTCTTTCTTTTTCTGTAGACAAAGGTGGTCCTTTTTGTTTCTTAAGGGAACAAGGCAACCTACTTATCAACCATCTCATGCATTATTCATCAACAGGTGACTCAATGTTTATCAACCCATTTACTCTCTTGTTACCATCTTCTTTCTTTCTTTTTCTGTAGACAAAGGTGGTCCTTTTTGGTTTTTTAAGGGAACAAGGGAACCTTACCTATCAACCTCCCATGCACTCTTCATCAATAGATGACTCAATGTTTTTACCAACCCATCTACTCTTTTGTTACCTCCTTCTTTTTATTTCTCTTTTTTCTGTAGACAAAGGTGGTCCTTTTTGTTTTTTAAGGCAACAAGGGAACCTACTTATCAACCCTCCCATGCACTCTTTCATCAATAGGTGATTCAATGTTTTATCAACCCATCTACTCTCTTGTTACCAGCTTCTTTCTTTCTTTTTCTGTACACAAAGGTGGTCCTTTTTGTTTTTTAAGGGAACAAGGGAACCTACTTATCAACCATCTCATGCACTATTCATCAACAGGTGACTCAATGTTTTATCAACCCATTTACTCTCTTGTTACCATCTTCTTTCTTTCTTTTTCTGTAGACAAAGGTGGTCCTTTTTGGTTTTTTAATGGAACAAGGGAACCTACTTATCAACCTCCCATGCACTCTTTCATCAATAGATGACTCAATGTTTTTACCAACCCACCTACTCTTTTGTTGCCTCCTTTTTTTTTCTTTTTCTCTACACAAAGGTGGTCCTTTTTGTTTTTTAAGGGAACAAGGGAACCAACTTATCAACCCTCCCATGCACTCTTTCGTCAACAGGTGACTCAATGTTTTTTACCAAACCCATCTACTCTCTTGTTACCATCTTTCTTTTTTTTCTGTAGACAAAGGTGGTCCTTTTTGTTTTTTAAGGCAACAAGGGAACCTACTTATCAACCCTCCCATGCACTCTTCATCAACAGGTGACTCAATGTTTTATCAACCCATCTACTCTCTTTGTTACCTCCTTCTTTTTATTTCTCTTTTTTTGTAGACAAAGGTGGTCCTTTTTGGTTTTTTAAGGGAATAAGGGAACCTACTTATCAACCCTCCCATGCACTCTTCATCAATAGGTGGCTCAATGTTTTATCAACCCATCTACTCTCTTGTTACCATCTTCTTTCTTTCTTTTTCTGTAGACAAAGGTGGTCCTTTTTGGTTTTTTAAGGGAATAAGGGAACCTACTTATCAACCCTCCCATGCACTCTTCATCAATAGGTGGCTCAATGTTTTACCAACCCATCTACTCTTTTGTTACCTCCTTCTTTTTTTCTTTTTCTGTACACAAAGGTGGTCCTTTTTGTTTTTTAAGGGAACAAGGGAACCTACTTATCAACCATCCCATGCACTCTTCATCAATAGGTGGCTCAATGTTTTACCAACACATCTACTCTTTTGTTACCTCCTTCTTTTTTTTTCTGTACACAAAGGTGGTGCTTTTTGTTTTTTAAGGCAACAAGGGAACCTACTTATCAACCCTCCCATGCACTCTGCATCAACACGTGACTCAATGTTTTATCAACCCATCTACTCTCTTCTAACCATCTTCTTTCTTTCTTTTTCTGTAGACAAATGTGGTCCGTTTTGTTAGTTCAGGGAACAAGGGAACCTACTTATCAACCCTCCCATGCACTCTTCATCAATAGGTGGCTCAATGTTTTACCAACCCATCTACTCTCTTGTTACCTCCTTCTTTTTATTTCTCTTTTTCTGTAGACAAATGTGGTCCTTTTTGTTATTTCAGGGAACAAGGAAACCTACTTATCAACCCTCCCATGCACTCTTCATCAATAGGTGGCTCAATGTTTTACCAACCCATCTACTCTCTTGTTACCTCCTGATGGCGTGTAACTCACACGTTCGTTGGGAACCCCAAGAGGAAGGTATGATGCGCACAGCAGCAAGTTTTCCCTCAGAAAGAAACCAAGGTTTATCGAACCAGGAGGAGCCAAGAAGCACGTTGAAGGTTGATGGCGGCGGGATGTAGTGCGGCGCAACACCAGGGATTCCGGCGCCAACGTGGAACCTGCACAACACAACCAAAGTACTTTGCCCCAACGAAACAGTGAGGTTGTCAATCTCACCGGCTTGCTGTAACAAAGGATTAACCGTATTGTGTGGAAGATGATTGTTTGCAGAAAACAGTAGAACAAGTATTGCAGTAGATTGTATTTCAGTAAAGAGAATTGGACCGGGGTCCACAGTTCACTAGAGGTGTCTCTCCCATAAGACAAACAGCATGTTGGGTGAACAAATTACAGTTGGGCAATTGACAAATAAAGTGGGCATGACCATGCACATACATATCATGATGAGTATAGTGAGATTTAATTGGGCATTACGACAAAGTACATAGACCGCCATCCAACTGCATCTATGCCTAAAAAGTCCACCTTCAGGTTATCATCCGAACCCCCTCCAGTATTAAGTTGCAAAGCAACAGACAATTGCATTAAGTATGGTGCGTAATGTAATCAACAACTACATCCTTAGACATAGCATCAATGTTTTATCCCTAGTGGCAACAACACAACACAACCTTAGAACTTTCGTCACTTTGTCCCGGTGTCAATGCGGGCATGAACCCACTATCGAGCATAAGTACTCCCTCTTGGAGTTACAAGCATCTACTTGGCCAGAGCATCTACTAGTAACGGAAAGCATGCAAGATCATAAACAACACGTAGATATAACTTTGATAATCAACATAACAAGTATTCTCTATTCATCGGATCCCAACAAACGCAACATATAGAATTACAGATAGATGATCTTGATCATGTTAGGCAGCTCACAAGATCCGACAATGATAGCACAATGGGGAGAAGACAACCATCTAGCTACTGCTATGGACCCATAGTCCAGGGGTAGACTACTCACACATCACACCGGAGGCGACCATGGCGGCGTAGAGTCCTCCGGGAGATGATTCCCCTCTCCGGCAGGGTGCCGGAGGCGATCTCCTGGATCCCCCGAGATGGGATCGGCGTTGGCGGCGTCTCTAGAAGGTTTTCCGTATCGTGGCTCTCGGTACTGGGGGTTTCGTCACGGAGGCTTTAAGTAGGCGGAAGGGCAAGTCAAGAGGCGGCACGGGGGGCCCACACCATAGGCCGGCGCGGCCAGGGGTGGGGCCGCGCCGCCCTAGGGTTTGGCCACCCCGTGGCCCCTCTTCGTCTCGTCTTCGGACTTCCGGAAGCTTCGTGAGAAAATAGGCCCCTGGGCTTTGATTTCGTCCAATTCCGAGAATATTTCGTTACTAGGATTTCTGAAACCAAAAACAGCAGAAACAAAGAATCGGCACTTCGGCATCTTGTTAATAGGTTAGTTCCAGAAAACGCACGAATATGACATAAAGTGTGCATAAAACATGTAGATAACATCAATAATGTGGCATGGAACATAAGAAATTATCGATACGTCGGAGACGTATCAGCATCCCTGCTTAGTTCTGCTCGTCCCGAGCAGTAAAACGATAACACGATAATTTCGAGTGACATGCCATCATAATCTTGATCATACTATTTGTAAAGCATATGTAGTGAATGCAGCGATCAAAACAATGTATATGACATGAGTAAACAAGTGAATCATAAAGCAAAGACTTTTCATGAATAGCACTTCAAGACAAGCATCAATAAGTCTTGCATAAGAGTTAACTCATAAAGCAATAATTCAAAGTAAAGGCATTGAAGCAACACAAAAGAAGATTAAGTTTCAGCGGTTGCTTTCAACTTATAACATGTATATCTCATGGATATTGTCAATATAGAGTAATATAATAAGTGCAATAAGCAAGTATGTAGGAATCAATGCACAGTTCACACAAGTGTTTGCTTCTTGAGGTGGAGAGAAATAGGTGAACTGACTCAACATTGAAAGTAAAAGAATGGTCCTCCATAGAGGAAAAGCATCGATTGCTATATTTGTGCTAGAGCTTTGATTTTGAAAACATGAAACAATTTTGTCAACGGTAGTAATAAAGCATATGCATCATGTAAATTATATCTTATAAGTTGCAAGCCTCATGCATAGTGTACCAATAGTGCCCGCACCTTGTCCTAATTAGCTTGGACTACCGGATCATCACAATGCACATGTTTTGACCAAGTGTCACAAAGGGGTACCTCTATGCCGCCTGTACAAAGGTCTAAGGAGAAAGCTCGCATTGGATTTCTCGCTATTGATTATTCTTCAACTTAGACATCCATACCGGGACAACATAGACAACAGATAATGGACTCCTCTTTTATGCATAAGCATGTAACAACAATTAATAATTTTCTCATTTGAGATTTGAGGATATATGTCCAAAACTGAAACTTCCACCATGGATCATGGCTTTAGTTAGCGGCCCAATGTTCTTCTCTAACAATATGCATGCTTAACCATAGGGTGGTAGATCGCTCTTACTTCAGACAAGATGAACATGCATAGCAACTCACATGAAATTCAACAATGAAAAGTTGATGGCGTCCCCAGTAAACATGGTTATCACACAACAAGCAACTTAATAAGAGATAAAGTGCATAATTACATATTCAATACCACAATAGTTTTTAAGCTATTTGTCCCATGAGCTATATATTGCAAAGGTGAATGATGGAATTTTAAAGGTAGCACTCAAGCAATTTACTTTGGAATGGCGGAAAATACCATGTAGTAGGTAGGTATGGTGGACACAAATGGCATAGTGGTTGGCTCAAGTATTTTGGATGCATGAGAAGTATTCCCTCTCGATACAAGGTTTAGGCTAGCAAGGCTTATTTGAAACAAACACAAGGATGAACCGGTGCAGCAAAACTCACATAAAAGACATATTGAAAACATTATAAGACTCTACACCGTCTTCCTTGTTGTTCAAACTCAATACTAGAAATTATCTAGACCTTAGAGAAACCAAATATGCAAACCAAATTTTAGCATGCTCTATGTATTTCTTCATTAATGGGTGCAAAGCATATGATGCAAGAGCTTAATCATGAGCACAACAATTGCCAAGTATCACATTACCCAAGACATTTATAGCAATTACTACATGTATCATTTTCCAATTCCAACCATATAACAATTTAACGAAGGAGAAACTTCGCCATGAATACTATGAGTAGAAACCAAGGACATACTTGTCCATATGCTACAGCGGAGCGTGTCTCTCTCCCATAAAGTGAATGCTAGGATCCATTTTATTCAAACAAAACAAAAAACAAAAACAAACCGACGCTCCAAGAAAAAGCACATAAGATGTGATGGAATAAAAATATAGTTTCAGGGGAGGAACCTGATAATGTTGTCGATGAAGAAGGGGATGCCTTGGGCATCCCCAAGCTTAGACGCTTGAGTCTTCTTAATATATGCAGGGGTGAACCACCGGGGCATCCCCAAGCTTAGAGCTTTCACTCTCCTTGATCATGTTGCATCATACTCCTCTCTTGATCCTTGAAAACTTCCTCCACACCAAACTCGAAATAACTCATTAGAGGGTTAGTGCACAATATAAATTGACATATTCAGAGGTGACACAATCATTCTTAACACTTCTGGACATTGCATAATGCTACTGGATATTAGTGGATCAAAGAAATTCATCCAACACAGCAAAAGAGGCAATGCGAAATAAAAGGCAGAATCTGTCAAAACAGAACAGTTCGTATTGACGAATTTTAAAATGGCACCAGACTTGCTCAGATGAAAATGCTCAAATTGAATGAAAGTTGCGTACATATCTGAGAATCATGCACGTAAATTGGCTTAATTTTCTGAGTTACCTACAGGGAGGTGGACCCAGATTCGTGACAGCAAAGAAATCTGGAACTGTGCAGTAATCCAAATCTAGTACTTACTTTTCTATCAACGGCTTAACTTGGCACAACAAAACACAAAACTAAGATAAGGAGAGGTTGCTACAGTAGTAAACAACTTCCAAGACACAAAATAAAAACAAAGTACTGTAGGTAAAAACATGGGTTGTCTCCCATAAGCGCTTTTCTTTAACTCCTTTCAGCTAGGCGCAGAAAGTGTGTATCAAGTATTATCAAACGATGGTGCATTCTCAGCGGGGTGCGGAGTTTTCTCAACTAGGCATAGTATATTAGATACATAAGTTTTAGCATCTCCCTTTTCATTAGTCTTAGGCGTGCTACTCTCATCAAACAAATTTTCAGGAACAGGCCAAGCATAGTTATTTTCTAGTGCATCATTCATAGCTAAGAGTTTACATGGTATTGGCGCTTTGATCTCCCCACCATCATCAATATTATTAGTGTATCTTATTCTATCCATGTCCATCTTTTCAAGGAGACTAACAAAATTAGTATGAGAGCCAAGCATATTAAATTTAGCAAAGACCTTTCTAGCTTCTCTTGCTAGACCACCAAATTCTCTAAGAAGGCTTTCTAAAACAAAATCTTTCTTTTCCCCTTCTTCCATATCACCAAGTGTGAGAAACATGTGTTGGATTATAGGATTCAGATTAACAAATTTAGTTTCCAACAGGCGAACTAAATGCGCAGCAGCAATTTCATAAGTAGGCGCAAGGTCTACCAAGTGTCTATCTTCAAAATTTTCAATGGTACTAACATGATTGAAAAATTCTTCTATATTATTTCTCCCAACTATAGACCCACGTCCTACCAGTATGTCTTTTGTGGTGAAATTAAAAGGAAACATGATGAATCAAGTAAGGTAAATGCAAGTAACTAATTTTTTTGTGTTTTTGATATAGCAAACAAGATAGCAAATAAAGTAAAACTAGCAACTAATTTTTTTTGTATTTTGATTTAGTGCAGCAAACAAAGTAGTAAATAAAACTAAGCAAGACAAAAACAAAGTAAAGAGATTGAGAAGTGGAGACTCCCCTTGCAGCGTGTCTTGATCTCCCGACAACGGCGCCAGAAAAGAGCTTGATGGCGTGTAACTCACACGTTCGTTGGGAACCCCAAGAGGAAGGTATGATGCGCACAGCAAAGAAGTTTTCCCTCAGAGAAAGAAACCAAGGTTTATCGAACCAGGAGGAGCCAAGAAGCACGTTGAAGGTTGATGGCGGCGGGATGTAGTGCGGCGCAACACCAGGGATTCCGGCGCCAACGTGGAACCTGCACAACACAACCAAAGTACTTTGCCCCAACGAAACAGTGAGGTTGTCAATCTCACCGGCTTGCTGTAACAAAGGATTAACCGTATTGTGTGGAAGATGATTGTTTGCAGAAAACAGTAGAACAAGTATTGCAGTAGATTGTATTTCAGTAAAGAGAATTGGACCGGGGTCCACAGTTCACTAGAGGTGTCTCTCCCATAAGACAAACAGCATGTTGGGTGAACAAATTACAGTTGGGCAATTGACAAATAAAGAGGGCATGACCATGCACATACATATCATGATGAGTATAGTGAGATTTAATTGGGCATTACGACAAAGTACATAGACCGCCATCCAACCGCATCTATGCCTAAAAAGTCCACCTTCAAAGTTATCATCCGAACCCTCCGGTATTAAGTTGCAAAGCAACAGACAATTGCATTAAGTATGGTGCGTAATGTAATCAACAACTACATCCTTAGACATAGCATCAATGTTTTATCCCTAGTGGCAACAAAGCACAACACAACCTTAGAACTTTCTCACACTGTCCTGTGTCAATGCAGGCATGAACCCACTATCGAGCATAAGTACTCCCTCTTGGAGTTACAAGCATCTACTTGGCCAGAGCATCTACTAGTAACGGAAAGCATGCAAGATCATAAACAACACGTAGATATAACTTTGATAATCAACATAACAAGTATTCTCTATTCATCGGATCCCAACAAACGCAACATATAGAATTACAGATAGATGATCTTGATCATGTTAGGCAGCTCACAAGATCCGACAATGATAGCACAATGGGGAGAAGACAACCATCTAGCTACTGCTATGGACCCATAGTCCAGGGGTAGACTACTCACACATCACACCGGAGGCGACCATGGCGGCGTAGAGTCCTCCGGGAGATGATTCCCCTCTCCGGCAGGGTGCCGGAGGCGATCTCCTGGATACCTCGAGATGGGATCGGCGTTGGCGGCGTCTCTGGAAGGTTTTCCGTATCGTGGCTCTCGGTACTGGGGGTTTCGTCATGGAGGCTTTAAGTAGGCGGAAGGGCAAGTCAAGAGGCGGCATGGGGGGCCCACACCATAGGCCGGCGCGGCCAGGGGTGGGGCCGCGCCGCCCTAGGGTTTGGCCACCCCGTGGCCCCTCTTCGTCTCGTCTTCGGACTTCTGGAAGCTTCGTGGAAAAATAGGCCCCTGGGCTTTGATTTCGTCCAATTCCGAGAATATTTCCTTACTAGGATTTCTGAAACCAAAAACAGCAGAAAACAAAGAATCGGCACTTCGGCATCTTGTTAATAGGTTAGTTCTAGAAAATGCACGAATATGACATAAAGTGTGCATAAAACATGTAGATAACATCAATAATGTGGCATGGAACATAAGAAATTATCGATACGTCGGAGACGTATCACCTCCTTCTTTTTATTTCTCTTTTTTTTGTAGACAAAGGTGGTCCTTTTTGTTTTTTAAGGGAACAAGGGAACCTACTTATCAACCCTACCATGCACTCTTCATCAACAGGTGACTCAATGTTTTATCAACCCATCTACTCTCTTGTTACCTCCTTCTTTTTATTTCTCTTTTTTTGTAGACAAAGGTGGTCTTTTTTGTTTTTTAAGGGAACAAGGGAACCTACTTATCAACCCTCCCATGCACTCTTCATCAACAGGTGACTCAATGTTTTATCAACCCATCTACTCTCTTGTTAACATCTTCTTTCTTTCTTTTTCTGTAGACAAAGGTGGTCCTTTTTGTTTTTTAAGGGAACAAGGGAACCTACTTATCAACCCTCCCATGCACTCTTCATCAACAGGTGACTCAATGTTTTATCAACCCATCTACTCTCTTGTTACCATCTTCTTTCTTTCTTTTTCTGTACACAAAGGTGGTCCTTTTTGTTTTTTAAGGGAACAAGGGAACCTACTTATCAACCATCCCATGCACTCTTCATCAATAGGTGGCTCAATGTTTTACCAACACATCTACTCTTTTGTTACCTCCTTGTTTTTTTCTTTTTCTGTACACAAAGGTGGTCCTTTTTGTTTTTTAAGGCAACAAGGGAACCTACTTATCAACCCTCCTATGCACTCTTCATCAACAGGTGACTCAATGTTTTATCAACCCATCTATTATCTTCTAACCATCTTCTTTCTTTCTTTTTCTGTAGACAAATGTGGTCCTTTTTGTTATTTCAGGGAACAAGGGAACCTACTTATCAACCCTCCCATGCACTCTTCATCAATAGGTGGCTCAATGTTTTACCAACCCATCTACTCTCTTGTTACCTTCTTCTTTTTATTTCTCTTTTTTTGTAGACAAAGGTGGTCCTTTTTGTTTTTTAAGGGAACAAGGGAACCTACTTATCAACCTCCCATGCACTCTTCATCAACAGGTGACTCAATGTTTTATCAACCCATCTACTCTCTTGTTATCATCTTCTTTCTTTCTTTTTCTGTAGACAAAGGTGGTCCTTTTTGTTTCTTAAGGGAACAAGGGAACCTACTTATCAACCATCTCATGCATTATTTATCAACAGGTGACTCAATGTTTATCAACCCATTTACTCTCTTGTTACCATCTTCTTTCTTTTTCTGTAGACAAAGGTGGTCCTTTTTGGTTTTTTAAGGGAACAAGGGAACCTTACCTATCAACCTCCCATGCACTCTTCATCAATAGATGACTCAATGTTTTTACCAACCCATCTACTCTTTTGTTACCTCCTTCTTTTTATTTCTCTTTTTTCTGTAGACAAAGGTGGTCCTTTTTGTTTTTTAAGGCAACAAGGGAACCTACTTATCAACCCTCCCATGCACTCTTTCATCAATAGGTGATTCAATGTTTTATCAACCCATCTACTCTCTTGTTACCAGCTTCTTTCTTTCTTTTTCTGTACACAAAGGTGGTCCTTTTTGTTTTTTAAGGGAACAAGGGAACCTACTTATCAACCATCTCATGCACTATTCATCAACAGGTGACTCAATGTTTTATCAACCCATTTACTCTCTTGTTACCATCTTCTTTCTTTCTTTTTCTGTAGACAAAGGTGGTCCTTTTTGGTTTTTTAAGGGAACAAGGGAACCTACTTATCAACCTCCCATGCACTCTTTCATCAATAGATGACTCAATGTTTTTACCAACCCACCTATTCTTTTGTTGCCTCCTTTTTTTTTCTTTTTCTCTACACAAAGGTGGTCCTTTTAGTTTTTTAAGGGAACAAGGGAACCAACTTATCAACCCTCCCATGCACTCTTTCGTCAACAGGTGACTCAATGTTTTTTACCAAACCCATCTACTCTCTTGTTACCATCTTTTTTTTTTTTTCTGTAGACAAAGGTGGTTCTTTTTGTTTTTTAAGGCAACAAGGGAACCTACTTATCAACCCTCCCATGCACTCTTCATCAACATGTGACTCAATGTTTTATCAACCCATCTACTCTCTTTGTTACCTCCTTCTTTTTATTTCTCTTTTCTGTAGACAAAGGTGGTCCTTTTTGGTTTTTTAAGGGAATAAGGGAACCTACTTATCAACCCTCCCATGCACTCTTCATCAATAGGTGGCTCAATGTTTTATCAACCCATCTACTCTCTTGTTACCATCTTCTTTCTTTCTTTTTCTGTAGACAAAGGTGGTCCTTTTTGGTTTTTTAAGGGAATAAGGGAACCTACTTATCAACCCTCCCATGCACTCTTCATCAATAGGTGGCTCAATGTTTTACCAACCCATCTACTCTTTTGTTACCTCCTTCTTTTTTTCTTTTTCTGTACACAAAGGTGGTCCTTTTTGTTTTTTAAGGGAACAAGGGAACCTACTTATCAACCATCCCATGCACTCTTCATCAATAGGTGGCTCAATGTTTTACCAACACATCTACTCTTTTGTTACCTCCTTCTTTTTTTCTGTACACAAAGGTGGTGCTTTTTGTTTTTTAAGGCAACTAGGGAACCTACTTATCAACCCTCCCATGCACTCTGCATCAACACGTGACTCAATGTTTTATCAACCCATCTACTCTCTTCTAACCATCTTCTTTCTTTCTTTTTCTGTAGACAAATGTGGTCCTTTTTGTTATTTCAGGGAACAAGGGAACCTACTTATCAACCCTCCCATGCACTCTTCATCAATAGGTGGCTCAAT
Source organism: Lolium perenne (assembly GCF_019359855.2). NCBI lineage: Eukaryota > Viridiplantae > Streptophyta > Magnoliopsida > Poales > Poaceae > Lolium > Lolium perenne. Next base: position 48,384,327 of record NC_067245.2, read on the forward strand.
GTTTTACCAACCCATCTACTCTCTTGTTACCTCCTTCTTTTTATTTCTCTTTTTCTGTAGACAAATGTGGTCCTTTTTGTTATTTCAGGGAACAAGGGAACCTTCTTATCAACCCTCCCATGCACTCTTCATCAATAGGTGGCTCAATGTTTTACCAACCCATCTACTCTCTTGTTACCTCCTTCTTTTTATTTCTCTTTTTTTGTAGACAAAGGTGGTCCTTTTTGTTTTTTAAGGGAACAAGGGAACCTACTTATCAACCCTACCATGCACTCTTCATCAACAGGTGACTCAATGTTTTATCAACCCATCTACTCTCTTGTTACCTCCTTCTTTTTATTTCTCTTTTTTTGTAGACAAAGGTGATCCTTTTTGTTTTTTAAGGGAACAAGGGAACCTACTTATCAACCCTCCCATGCACTCTTCATCAACAGGTGACTCAATATTTTATCAACCCATCTACTCTCTTGTTACCATCTTCTTTCTTTCTTTTTCTGTAGACAAAGGTGGTCCTTTTTGTTTCTTAAGGGAACAAGGGAACCTACTTATCAACCATCTCATGCACTATTCATCAACAGGTGACTCAATGTTTATCAACCCATTTACTCTCTTGTTACCATCTTCTTTCTTTCTTTTTCTGTAGACAAAGGTGGTCCTTTTTGGTTTTTTAAGGGAACAAGGGAACCTTACCTATCAACCTCCCATGCACTCTTCATCAATAGATGACTCAATATTTTTACCAACCCATCTACTCTCTTGTTACCTCCTTCTTTTTATTTCTCTTTTTTTGTAGACAAAGGTGGTCCTTTTTGTTTTTTAAGGGAACAAGGGAACCTACTTATCAACCCTCCCATGCACTCTTCATCAACAGGTGACTCAATGTTTTATCAACCCATCTACTCTCTTGTTACCATCTTCTTTCTTTCTTTTTCTGTAGACAAAGGTGGTCCTTTTTGTTTCTTAAGGGAACAAGGGAACCTACTTATCAACCATCTCATGCACTATTCATCAACAGGTGACTCAATGTTTATCAACCCTACTTATCAACCCTCCCATGAACTCTTCATCAACACCTTAGTCCATATGTTACCAACACTCCCATTCAGTCTTTATCAACATGTATATGGAAGCTTAACCAACACCTACATTATTATGTTACCAAGAAGGGAATTGCGGAAGAAGGGAATTGTCATGTTGCAAGTCGTAGTTCATTTCATTTGCAAGTGGATTATGCTGCTCCCCTCCCTTTTTTTGAACCCTAAAATTTCACTAGCCCAAAAAGAGAATAAGGAAATAGTTAATATTTTACTACTTGAACATGTAAAGGGAATTGCCCACGTGCAGCAAGCAAATTAACGTACGACAACCCAACTTGTGTCACGAGCGGAAAGGGAATTGCGGAAGGCAAAATCAATTAAGGCACGTAACCTCTGTGGTCCACAATTACCACGAAAGGGAAACGCGGTTTTATTCCCAAATTGGGTTGTCCGAAACCGATCGCTCGATTTAATCCTGGCGCGCGAGCGCCAGCTAGGGCCGCCCCCCTGCCCCACCTTATAAGTTATCGCTTGTGGTTCCAAGAAAGGAATAGCCAAGACATCTAGAGTCCTTGTTTTGAAAGATTACCCGAGACCGCCCAACCCTAATGCGCTCTATTTTTTTTTAGAGAAAGCCAAAGCTTTATTAGGGCATTCCGTCCGACACAAGACCAGCAATAGATGCTGGTACCTCATACTCCCAGAGCATATCTCCGTTGACATCGCAAGTTCATGGGCTGGTTTATTTAGCTCATGTTTACATGCAATGATATCACAAAAAAGAAAAAAACTAGTTCTAATCTGGAACTTTAACTCCTCAAAGCTTGTGGCGATGCATCAGCTTGTCTGTTGTGTAGTGCAAACATCAGCAACTGCGAATCGGTTTTCAGGACAACATGGATGATTCCCAAATATTCAGCCAAATGTAGAGCTTGTACCACCGCCGATAATTCAGCATGAAACACATCACCTATATTCTCAGATCGCCCAACAATAGCAGCTACTGATTCATAAAAGCATATACCTTCTACGTGTTAATTTCCTCTACATCTAACTTGTGCTACGTTGCACGTTAGAATCTTCATTTATTTTTGGTTATCAAGGTATGAGTTGTGCGGAGGGAGACCACCCTGCTATTTATTTGCCTCACCACGCCATGGGTCTACATGAATGATATGGTACTATGGTACGTGTGTATGCACTTACAACGGAACTTACTTACACAAGTACAAACATGTGAATTAATATGTCACTACAGGAATCCCACGAGGTGCCGACGGCCAGCTGCCCTCGGCGTAGCCGCGCCTGGCCCTCGGCGTAGGCTACGCCGACGGCAGCCCTCGGCGTAGAGCCTCGGCGTATAGGCTCCTCGGCGTAGCTCGGCGTGCCGTCGGCGTATGGCCGGCCCTCGGCGTACACGCCCTACGCCGACGGCCAGGTCAGCCCCTCGGCGTAGCTGCCCTCGGCGTCTCCTGGCGGCGCGTCGTCACCATTAACGGCGCGTCGGCAGACGCCGACGGCCTGCCCTCAGCGTACGGCAGCGGCCCGGCGACGAACGGGGCGACGTGGCGCGAGCTGGTGCAGCCAGGTGGGCGTCTATGCCGAGGGCAACCCCCTCGGCATAGGGCCGTGCATGGCATGGCCACGTGGCGGCCGTCCAGACGCATGGTCTACGCCAACGGCATTGCCGTCGGCATAGACACTGACCCCTGTTTCTGTTCCTGTTGCAATTCAAATTCAATTCAGCAGATCCAGTTCATCCAAATTCATCCAAAATCGACCAAATTCGCCATAATTCACATAAATATCATATAATCCACATAATAGCATACAAGCGGAGAGCGGAGAGTGCCATGTCATCCAAATACATAGTAGTAGCAAGCAAACCCTAGTTCTAAGCTGACTAGCGGAGGAAGGACCCGGGCGGGGTGTGTCCGCCCTTATCGTTGGCGAAACGAGCAGCCCGGGGTTGCGCTCCGGTAGAAGCTGCAGAAGAACCACCTGGAGAAGGACCGGTGCTACGCCCAGGAGAAGTCGACGGAGAGGCACCGGGAGTAGTCCCAGGAGTAGTCGAAGGAGAGGCACCAGCAGAACGCCCAGCAGACTGACCACCTTCATGAACCGGTGTGACCTCGCGCCCACCCGGTGAGGCCCGGTTCCCGGAGCATCCCATTCCCTACGTGTTCCCTACATGTTAGCAACTTGCGAGGCAAAGGAAAGTGGTAACTACCGGTTTGGCAAAGAACTTACCTCCGGTGTGAATCCGTAGTAAGTCGCAGCGAAAGCTGCCCTCGATGGCATGATAGGCATGTCCCCCGCCACGGTAACTCGAGCCGGTGGCGATGTACCAGTAGACATAGAAATCATCATTTCCTGCAAGATAGGTTACAAGTTAGGCTTTGCAGAAATAAAGCATCAAACTGAGACTTGTCATCTACTTGCGAGAAGAAAGATTCAGACTTACTCCTATATACGCCATGTAGGCCGTATTCTGCCTATTCCACTGGGCAGCAGCCTGCTGATACGCTTCATTGCAGGCTTCGAAGGCCGCCTCGAACTCAGGCTACAATTTCAGAAACAATGAATCTCGTCAACACTTAGCCATGTAGGAAGGAAAACCGGAAAGAGGATGAAAATGAGGAAAACTTACATCGTAGGCGGGTGGACGAGCAGGCCGTGGACGAGGCTGGGGGCTGTCGGCGGTGAGGGTATGCTTGAGACGCGTGTAGCTCGTGGCTGGGGTAGGCTTGACCGCCTTATTCAGAAAGGGGTAACGGCCATGCGGACGCCCGCGCCCCGACAGGACCAACGACTCCTCGTCGATCGGAATGCTCAAGGGGTCATCCACCTTCGGGTGACGAGATAACACCATGTCGCAGTAGTCCTCCTTGGCGGCCTTGGTATTGCCGTAGTACTGTGGCTGAGGCAATGCGGGATTGGGCTTCTGCTTTGTCCGCATCATGTCATATATCTGGGCATCATGAAGCACCACCCCAGGTGGCTCCGGTTGACCCGTCTGCGAAGAGCGTCACCCGTGGGACCTACATATATGCCATCTACGAATTCTTAAAAAATAGAACCTTTTTTACATAATTCATACTAGTAAATAAATAATAGAAACATAATATAAAGTAATATGAGAGAGAGAGAAAAGAAAAAAAACCCTATACGCCGAGGGTGGCCGTCGGCATAGGGGGGCCATGCCCTATGCCGAGGGTGGCCATCGGCCTCTGTGTGACGCCGTGAGAGGGCCGTCATGCCGCCGCTGGAACAGGCACGATGCTACTGCCTACGCCAAGGGCCAGGTAGACGCCGACGGCGGCCCTCGGCGTAGGAACTTGTACGCCGACGGTATGTATACGCCGACGGTCGGCGTCTCGAGCTGGCCCGGCGAGGCCGTACGCCGACGGCCCCGACATTTGGCCGTCGGCGTACACTCTGGTCACCGTTCCTGTAGTGTGTAGGCAAACTTTCTAGACGACTTCCGCATGATAGGCCACGATTATCAATTTGATAAGCCTAACTGTATAAGTACGAACGACCTGAAATGCCAAAAGGGACACTTCTCGCCTACTAATCAGCTAGGTACTTAACACGTTCCAGTTGCTACTAGGGGAAATGGGAGGTTTTAACAGTTATTGGATTTGTTTGTGGGATGTTGAGCTGCATGGCCAGGACACGGTCGTTATTACGCGCTCACCTTGACAAGACTCAATCGTATCATTTGACGTGGCACCATCTGGATTATGGACTTATGGTGCTCCCTCGCTGAGGATCAATGCCTTTCATCGGCAAAAAGGAGCGAAGTGGCTATATGTTCTCTGGCGTTAGGCTATGCAGAGTAAGGTGCGGATTCAGGACGACCACAATATTGGCGGCCCTTTCTTCTCCTCCAAATTTAATAGCCGGAGAACGGCTTTCGCGGATGCCACGTTCAACCTCCTAGATTTGAGGCCATTGATCAATGGAGTCACGGCGGCGACTCCCATCCTCTACATCCTAAGTGGTTTCACCCTGGGTGACGCTGAGGATGAGCGGCGTTGGCCTTAAAGTCAATGAAGATGGCGGTGCTGGACCTAATTGCTTTTTTCATCTTTTATTTCAGGGTGCTTGATGTAAAAGAGAAGGTCTGCCTTGTAATTTTCAGTTATTTCATGGGGTCTTCTTTAAACTGTAACTGCCTTTTTATGAAAACACCAACTAGACCCTTCAGCTTCTTTCCCAGGTTCAAAAAGAAAGAGACAACCCTAATACATTGTAAGGAGTCTTCTCATCGATCCTCTTGAAGGGAGTTTGCAATATTACAAGGGGTAGCAGAGCAGACTTCACTCAAGAAAGCTTGACAACAACTACAACCCAAAGCAAAAGCCAAACAACATTCATGCTTGGGTTTGCTTTGATCCATGCTGTTGTTGAGCTATGCGCCACCAATTTACTTTGTCAGGTCCGATACTACAATGAGTTCCACCGCTAGTCTTCCTTGCTCTGCACTATCAGTTGTTGCTCCCTTTTCTCAGGAAGGGAGATTAGAAACACATGGATGATGTTCTGAAAGGAAGATCAAAAACACATTTTTTTTTTGATACGGTGTGAAGATCAGAAACACATGAATGATGTTCTGTAAGATTTCCGGAGACCTCCCAACCCTAATCTATCAATTAGTCTTGAAAAGCATACGTTGTGTGTTGATCTCCTCTACCACTAGTATGTGCCACACAAGAAGCTACATTTGTTTTGGGGTACTAAGGTATGAGTTGGGGATGGAGACCACTCTGCCACTTTATATCCTCGTCCTGTCTTACCTCCCTACATGAACGATACCATGCGATCTTGCGTGTGCTGATGCCAATACAGTGTTGTACACACTTAAGATGGAAGTTGGTGACACAAGTACAAACATGTGAATTAATACGTAGGCATACACTTTGTAGTGGACTTCCGGGAGGATAGCTCTGCGTTTCAGGTAGAATTGAAGGAACTGTTTGAAGTGATGAAAGAGACACTTCTTCTCGCCTACTAATCAGAGCTAGTACTTATGTGAATCTTCTAACCTCCTAATCAGACACATTATGGATTTGCTTGGGGGATGGCCAGGACAACATCATTGTTATGCGCTCACCGTTACAAAACTCAAGCCTGTAATTTGATGCAGCACCATCTGGATTATGGACTTATGGTGCTCCCTTCGTGAGGACGATGCCATTCATCAGTTAGGACACATGAGCCTTCACTCTGGCTAAACACTATATCGTGATCCGATAGGAGACAAAACATCGGACTGATTAGCTACCGTGTATTGCATCGTATATGGCTTGCAAAGCAGATTTGAAGCACATTAACCATCGGGGGAAGCAAGGCCACGATCCGCCGGTGGCGTCTGAAGGAAGCACATCCGCCGTTTGAAGGAAGCACAACCGAAGCATGTCCACCATCGCGTGGTGGGGTCTGCAGATTACCTGGACGACCCAAAGCCTACCCAATACGACACATTTTATCTTACGGAAGCAAGCATGAAGCAAGGAGGAAACACACAGCATACTCAGTGGAATCATTTTCAGCATACGAGAAGAAAGTAGCACAACTAGTGGACAAATTTATCATTAGATGTTATTTCAGATAGTAGAAATATTTTGTCCATGGAATTTTTTTAGCGATGGTAACAAATATTTATTCTTTTCTCAAAGAAACATTACCAATTCTTTTGAAGCATACTTAGTTAGGATAGTGAAAATAATTTCACTATTGATGGAGGGTGGAAGCAAATCGATATTATGTTGAAAGAAACAGTATGATCACTTGAAGCAATACCATGCTGCTTTGAAAATCGAAAATATTTTAACATTAGACACAAATATTAGAAAGAAATTGTTTTGATTATACAAATAATAGGAAACAATTTTGCTTCCGAGTATAATCTAGCATTAGTTTCCTAAATAACAGGAACTTCAGATTGGAATAGTTGATTTCGAATCCCACTAAAAAAATTGAGCAGATGAATCCCACTAAATTAGAGCTAGTTATTTTACTAGAAAAAATGTTGAGAACTTCTATTGCGAACTCCTAGGCCCACATACTTTTCTTTGCCATGGGACAATCAACTCTGAACAAATCGTACGTCTCTTGAGCAGTCCGATGGGAAGCTAGTTATCGGCATCCGATCCCTAGCGTTGCCCCGGATGCCTCCATGAGGGTACAAGTGGCTGCAAAGACAATCATTAATGGAATAAAGATGAGAACAGTTAGGGCTCCTTTGATTCATTAAAAAAAAGTGTTGAAACTGTATAGGATTTAGATCCTATGAGGTTTTTCCTACACTAGTTGTTTGATTAATAGGAACATATCATATATGAAATAATCCTATAGAAATCTTGTAGTGTAAATCCTATAGAAAATAAACATGCGGTCATACCTCATATAAAATTTCTTTGGCATAATCAAAGAGGACTCATCTTCCTATAGGATTCAACTAGACATGGCGTACTAATCATATATTTTTTCTATTCCTATGATTTTTCTATTGTATGAATCCGGAGCTCTTAAAGTTCTTCGCTCATGAAGTGTACTCGTAGAATGCTACTAGTGGTTGCCGAACATTTCTTCTCTCAAGGTCAAGCTACTTGATTTAATCCATGCACATGGATTTCGTGTCGTTTATATTTACTTTTGAATAATACGAGTATTATACTCCCTCCGTCTCAGTTTGCTAGTCTTCCCCGTATTTCTAGGTCAACAATTTAACCTATATAATTTAAATTATACAATATAAAAACTATATCATTAGGAAATAGAACATCTAAACTTTCTAATGATATAATTTTTATAACATATAACTAATGCTAGCTTGATCAAATTTGCGCTCTAGGGGTACGCGCACGCCTAATAAACTGTGAGAGAGGGAGTATCATATTTACTTTTCATGCGGCGAGACACAAATCGAGAGCATGTTCGGTTTTTGTCCCCCGCGGGCGACACCCTCTCAGCTGCCCGATCAAGATCCAAAGGCGGCTGCAAAATCCAAAAAATAAATAAATTCTATGGCAGTTGTCAGGGCCCACAACATGGTTAGGCTGGCAACTTGCTTAGACTACTCATAGTGGGAGTAACTTCACTAGTAACTAAGTGTTCAACTCAATAAATTTATTTATGTTGCAGTGAGTTAATGAGGAGAGAGGAGAATTAAGTAACATAGCTAGTTACTGAAATATCACGGTTTTCAAGATACAATGAGTCTACAAGCTAATTAATGAAGACATCTATGATACTACTTTGATGTTACTAACCACTATGAAGGTAGTAACACATGTTACTACTCTATGTTACTTCCCACTATGACTAGTCTTGCTACCCATATCATAATGTTGAAAATGAAATTAGACATCTTTACACTTTTCCAAAGTGGGGTGGCACAAAATTTAAGTGGAATGTACAAAAAGAAAACGAGAGGCTACTCACTAAAATAGATGAGTTAGAGCTTAAGGCTGAATCTTCACCCTTAAGTGCGTCCAAGTAGAGGAGCGATTAGGGTTCCTCTGCCTCCCGTCGGCGGCCGCCTCCGATCTGGCTACCGATCTGGCCTTCGGGCCATGGAGGTGCGGCAGATCGTGGCTCTCGTCGGCGGGAGGGCTTCATTTCCCAGCTTTGGGTGCTTCGTTCCCCGTCTTTAGAGTTTTTGTTTGTAGAGGTGGCGCTCAGGTTGTGGTGGCGACGCCTCATGCAATAATGTTTCCCTGGCTTCAACCCCATCTCGACGGCGACGGTGAGAAGCTTGTGGGTGTGGTGTGGTCTTCGAGGATTTCGTCTGGCTGTGGGGATCTTCAGATCGTCAAGGAGCTTCATCGGCAGTTCATCCTACTTCTTCGTCTCCGGGACGGATGTGGTCTTCTCGACCCATTCGGCGACTTCCCGTCCGCAACCAACAACGTTAGGCCGACTCAGGGAGGAGCGGCAGTGGCAGCGCGCCGCCGACACGGTCTAGAGGTTGAAGATGAAGAGCTTCTCAAGGATCTCGTTGTATTTTTCGTTTTTCTTGGGCTTCTTTGTACTGTTCGATGTTTCTTTTGATGCCAGTGTCCTATTCGCAAAAAAAGTGCGTCCAAGTAGGATGCCACGAGGGATGCATATGAACATTGATAAACTTAGATGTGATCAGGAGACCAAGTGTGACGGAAATGGTTGCTGACCGAACGCAGCAGTAGGAGCACACTAGGCCCAGGTCGGGCTAGTAAATCCCCCACTGCTACGGGCAATATCAAGGTTCGTCGTGTGTCAGCTCCATTGTCATCCGGCTCGAGCCTGGTCCGCCCACAACAACTGTTGCGCCAGGGGCTGCCGCCCCCGAGACAGTCGCGCCACTGCGCCCATAAGCTAGCGCACCGCTCTCACTGGCCATCTCGGCATGTGCCTAAATTACCTCGCGGGGAGGGGCCTCTGCTAGAACTAGCGCCCGGGATTCTTTTTGGCCACGCCATACGGCAGTAACAAGGAGGGGGTGGAAAGGAAGGGGATGCTCGCGGTGGGTGGCAGCTAGAGTTTCCTCCCCGTCATCCATGGGAACGCAATGCATAATCTGGAGCATCATGTCTAGGTAGGATGTTTCACATAAAAAGAACGATCTCATACTCCCTCCTGTTCATATTACTTATACTAGTATAGATATATCTAGACATATTTTAGTTGTAGATACATCCATTTTAGCATGAAGTAATATGAATCAGAGGAAGTACTGGAAATGAAGAATTGATGTTAGCTTTGGCGAGGGAGATAGTTACATATGCATCTAAATCGTTCAAAGTCCGAAAGGAAAAAATGATATGCAACAGCTCCTTACTTCCCTTCATGTGAACAAAAAACATTTGAGCGGCGGTGTCCATAGCATGCACCAGATCAAACGAACACAGTCTTCCTGGGTATCCTTGCTTGTGGTGTCGTCGACCTGGGGCTGGGACTGGGAGCAGCGGCGGCAGGTCGGAGCTGATCAATGCGGATGCAGAGCGCGAGCATGTCGCCGTAGAGCAGCTCCTGGGGCACCGCCAAGAACATTCCCTTGCCTGGCGCCGGCGCGCCACCGGTGAGCGCGCTGGTTCCCACCGTGGAGGCCATGAGAACCAGCTTGTCCTTGTCGTCGCCCGGGCGCTCGACGGAGAGCTTGCACCAGAACTGTGGCACCGGGGCGCCGTCCGCCCTGACGCAGACCAGCGAGACGGCGGTGGCGGCGCCCAGCGCGCCCAAGATCAGGAGGAACACGCTCTTGTCCTCCTCCCCGACGAGGACGTGCCAGCGGTGGGAGAGGGGAAAGCTGAGGTTCCAGGAGCGGCCGTACCGGAGCGCGGTGGCGAGGCGCGAGTGGGCGGCGGCGAAGTGGTCGAGCAGCATCCCGCGGGAGCCCATGTACGCGCAGCCGGGCTCCGGGCAGGCGCACGGCGCGCACTGGCACACGCGCTGGTGGTCCGCGCTCTCGTGGTACACGACGTAGCGCTCGCAGCCGAACACCTTGTAGGGACAGGGCACCTTGGCGGCGCCGACGACCGCGTCCAGCTCGCCGCAGTGGGTGTTGGCGCGGCTGCAGATGTCGCCGTGGCCGGCCCGGCAGTAGCAGCACACGACGTGCCCGGCGGCCTCGCACTGCGATCGATACACGATTTTCTTTTAAAAACATCATCTTTCATGCATGGCCATAGCAAGAACACGAAAAGAGGTTCGTTCTTTCTCCTATTTGCAAACAAATTTGTGATCCCGCAGACAAATCTTGGATCACTCTGGTGGGTGGGATGAGAGACCGTACCTTGAAGACGGGGGGTTTGAGGGGAAGGAGGCAGGCCTGGCAGTGGAGCAGAGCCACGTCCATCCTGAGGTCCATCTGCGGCTGATCCGCCATGGGCGCCTGCGCCTCCACCACCGCCAAGGCATTTCTACCTTCATCTCCGTCCTGCATCACCACTTCTCCTTCCTCCGGCTTCACCTCCTCATCCCCTCTCGCCCTCTTGCCGTTGCCGCCGCTGTGATCCCCGGCCTCCATTGGCGAGATCCTCATATTCGCCCGGGACTCCGGAGAGGAGAACATTTTGGGGAACCGAGTGCTCCTCTTTCGGTTGTGGGTAGAGGAGTGGGGATGACAGAGCACTAGACAAACAACAATGAGAACTGGACACGACTGAAGAAACATATCTAGTCTGGTACTAATAACTACTGGAGTCCCGTGTACTGCGGCGTCCCCCTCTCGCCCCACCTCACACTCTTCACACCCGACTCGTTCCCAACCAGGGTCGCCGTTGAGTGCATGCCCCGCCGCCGCCATTACGACCCCAACCCCGACCCCGGCGGCGTCCATTACGACCTCGACGCTGTCCCTGGGAGGCAACCACGCCCCAGCCACTTCGGATCTGGCAGACCTGGGTTCCTGATTAACCGCAACTGTTATCGATGTCTCCAATGCAGCTTCCTTCAGTCTGTACTTCGCCCATATAGTACACGTAGTGGCCGCATGCCCGTTAGTTATTTTGAGCGGTCATATCAAAATGGAAAGTGCTCACACGGAAAGATGTGTCAAAAAGGTAGGCTAGCTGATATCATTTTGTTGTTTTTAAAAAGCTGTAACTTTTAAACCGTGCGGTGAAATTACAATCCGTTTTCACTATTAGAATCCGAACGACGAGAGCTTCGAAACTAGACCACATTTTCATATGTTTCGACGCAATTTTTTAACAAGCAACTTTGATGCACGACAGAGCAACTTTGTTGTGCGGGAAAACAATTTTGGTATGCGGCAAAGCAACTTTGGTGTGCAACAAAAACACTTGATTCCAGCTGCAGCAACAACTCCTAATGTTACTCTACAGGACACTAAAATTGCTCGGCCGAGTACCAAAGTTGCTCGCAAGACACTAAAAATTGCTCGGTCGGACGCCAAAGTTGCTCTGCAGGGTTCAAAAACTCCGTCGCCGGGCACCAAAGTTGCTCTGCAGGGCACTTAAGTTGCTTCGTCACACATTGAAATTGCTTCCATAGACACCAAAATTATTGTCGGGCACCAAAATTGTGCCTTCGTGTACCAAAAAATGTACATGTTCGTTGCACACCAAAGTTGCTTTGTCGCACATTAAAGTTAGTTTGCTGCACAATAAAGTTGCTTTGCCGCGCATCAAAGTTGCTTGTTAAAAAAATTCGTCGAAACATATGAAAATGTGGTCTAGTTTCGAAGCTCTTGTCATGGGAATTTTAGTAGTGAAAACGAACTGTAATTTGGTTGCACGGTTTAAAAGTTATAGTTTTTTAAAAGTGACACATGCTATCAGCTAGCCTACCATTTCATTGACAACTGGACTGCCTGGTGCGTGTGTCCGGGACGTCCATCCAGCACGCGCCTGCCCGTAAGATTTCTGGATATGAATTTGTCCTCTGGTTCGAAATATCAGATCGCATCCAGTATGTTTCAACAGACTTTATTTTTAGTCTCTTTAGTTGACAACTTATTTTGTAACCACATGTTACATCTGGTAACTTTTCTTTTTCTTCATCGAACAAAAAGATTCCACGTGTAACTTCAGTACAAGTACAGTGCAAACTGCTTAAATCAATGGGTACCAACTTTGAAGGAAATAAAAGTTGTTGGCACATACTATTATGGAAGTATTTTTGAAGCTCCCATTAAAATAAATCTAACTATGAAGAGATATCCTAAATCGGGTTCACGGTTTGAGAGTTAAAACATTTTAAATTCCAATTTACAAAGAATCATTGGTGTTGTTACAAGTGCATGTATATGCAATTATGGGTGTCACATACTAGTATTAAAAGCACAAGTTTGTGTTATTCCAGCCCTCACATAAATACACTCCACGTCTTTTCTTTAAAAGGAATGCGGCAGAGGAATTGTCTTTTAAGGAATGTGGTAGGGAAGCCTCTATGGTGATTTTTTTTTTTGAAATAATAAGAACTTAAATTCTAAGTCCGTGAAGACTTAAACATAGGTTATACATCCACTTCTCTAACCAATTGAGCTAGCTCACTCCGTTACACTCCATATATTCATAGTACAACTTCATGTGCACTGAGATTAAGTATATAAAATGCGAATAACTAATGGAACAAAGGAAAAACCCTAGGTCGCACCAATATTGCTGACTATATTAACATAACAGTTGGAATCAAATGAAACATGGTGATATTTTCTATGAATCCACTAAAACAGGTTTTGAATTGTTGTAAACTTGTTTGAATTCATTTTGCATCACTGATATATGGAACTGATATTTTGAATCCACTAAAATATTTTAAAAGACAATAAAGTTTAACTTAAATATTCGTCACTGGTATATGGAACTTGTATGAAATCAGCGGTATTTGTAAAAGTGATTACATTTATGTTTAAAAAGGTAACGAAATTATAAGAAAATTGACATTTAAAGTGAAAATAAGCTATCTTGCTCTTTTTTGAAACTTTTGTGAACAAAGGTTTGAATAGAATAGAAAGAAAAGTGTGCATAAGAGGCAGGAAATGGAGAAATACATAGCAATACTGGTAGATTACATGGCCACAGCCTGAATCTTGTGGCATATTGGAAACAAGAAATACAAAGCATGTCAAGAAATCCTTATTCCAAGAAAATTTAAAGTATACCGGCAACAAAAAGCTGCTAAAACATTAAAAAACAAGTAGCCATGACCCTGAACTGTAACTTCTCTGAATTTTGAAGTCCTCAAATTTTACCGCGTTTAATCTATACCTAATAATAAAGGAGCTAAGGTTTCTGCCAAAATTTTCGTCCAACTTTTTATTGGACGGATTTACCCTCCCACCAAACCACATAATACTGCACTTTGCCATTATACCGGTTCGCTATTTTTATTTCCGGTGTGTCTCCGCTCCCGAACGATCCCCTCAAGCCTCAGATGGCATGGCCCCGATCTGTTTCTCCTTCTCCACAATCCCTGCTCGATGATGATGCCGTCCGCGACGAGTCGGTCCTGCGCTTCCAAGGTTGACTGCTCCGGCGCCGCCACAGTTCGCCACCCTCCTTCATATCCGTCCACTGGAAGCTAGGGCGCTGTTCGGCCAGGCCCAGCAACATGGGAAGAGGGTCGTCCCGCAGATGTGGGCTAGACGGTGCCGTGACATGGGAGGACGTTCGCCGTTCGGCGCTACACAGCCATTCGGCGGTGGTTGACCAGTTTGTCGGAAGCAGACTGTGGACGCCGAGCTGCAGCCTGTCCCGGCGGCAGCAGGGCCGGAGACGCCGCGGTGGCTGCCCTGGCCAAATCGATGGCGACAGCGTCTTCATCGTCCCCTCTCCCCTGATCTCCGTCGACCGCCCCTCTAACCCGATCTCCCCCGGGCGCAACTCCTCCTGTCCTCCGGAGGTTGACAGGGTTGGGACTGAGGAGACCCAATTCTTGAAATTGGTCGTCCAAACGGGCTAGAAGAAAGAAGCGGATCTTGAAGAAGGAAGGAATTGGAGACGGGAGCATCGTGGATAATGCTACACTCGTCGGACTGTCGGCAGAGTAGAAGAAGGCGATGGTCTAGAGCGGAACTGGGATTTCGCGTGGCTATGACTCTATGAGAGGTAGACGGGAATGTCCAAGGGTGAGACTGTGGTCGATTTGAGCCACACTTGCTTTGCTTTGATTCTGTGTAAAGTTCCAAGCGGCGGAGATGGGGAACGATGATGTACATGCTCTGCTTATTCGGTATGAAGAAATAAGAATAGGAAAAGCGGTGGATAAGAAACATGTGGTAGAAATTTAAGCTAGCTAAGCCCGGTAGCTAATAAACTAAACAAGCTACATCACTTGCTTTTTTAAAAAGGGAATATGATCAAGCTTGTCAATAGATGGGTTCCATGTATTAGTCTAAAATTGTTATGCAATTTCAATCCATTTTTTGGAGGTTATATTGATGTGCTTATACGTGAAGGCAAGATTAAGTTATTTACGATCATTTTATTTTCCGCGAGCCAAATGCACATATAAAAAAAAACTCGAGTCCCTCAATCGAAATGCCAACTCAACAGAAAGTTTGTGTGTTCGAGATTGGTGCGCCTAAAATATTACTTTAATCGGTGTTTGCCATTTTTTTCTCCCCCTTCTGCCGACTTACCTAGATTTCCAAACCCCATGCTTCAGTCGTGCCACGAAGGATGTTGACAACAACGTCACGTGAATCGGTTCACCGCATGAAGCAGAGGTACAATGACCTTGGGCAAGGCGATCAGAGGCAGCAAAAACATAAAAAAAATTCAGAGAGCAAGGCGCATGGCAAGAGCACCACGTAAGAAAATTCCGATTCTGAGTTTGAACTAAAATGATGGTGGTCAGGCTGACGACGACTAGGAGCTCATCTTGGATGAAGTAGTCAACTTCGTAAACTCAATGGTTTAGGTAGGTAATAATGTCAGCGGCGATATGGATGAATTAGCGAAGGCTAATGGCGTGAAGGTCACATTGCGGAGGATTCCTAGACGAGAGGAGGAACCTGCTCATCTACAAGCTCAAGGACGATCTGCTCAAGGCCCCTTGAAGTACAAGATGTTGATCATAGTGAGAAAGCTGGGCTACGAGAATGCCCCACGGATACCCAGTAGCTCCACGAGACCGTGCATTCAGCGAAGGGGAAGAAATATCACGTGGTCTTAACAATGTAACAACATCCGCAAGAAAGACCTTTCATTCTAACAATAGTATGGCCCAACAAAGAAGCCGTGTCCCTGCTAAGGAAGGGTTCACCCCACCAAGAAAAATTGATTTCTAGAGTGATATTCTCCACAATTTTAAAATATTGAGTATTAAAAAAACCGTAGCAACGCACGGGCATTTGTGCTAGTTGTTAAAAAATCATCTCGAGAGAGCAGCAATTCTCAAAATCCGGTACGAACAAGGGAAGAAAGTTTTTAGCTTCTTGTCTCGCCTGCATTTTTTCCTTGGTTTTTACCGAAATTGGGCCTTGCTGGGCCGCTTGTCGTCTCACCACCCCAGTTTCCCCTGCGCTGCACGGCTCTCTTCCCTTCCTCACGATGTAACTCAAAGTCTGAAGCAAGCTCAGAAGAAAAAAACTCAAAGTCTGAAGCCGCCATCTTCCCCAGATCCCGCTCAACTAGCTCGTTTCTCTCACGCGGCAGAGCATCATCTACCCACGGAATTCCTTATTCGTCCGCAAAATCTCGCCTTCCCTGCTCGGATCTGAGCTCGTAAGGTATGGAGAGCCTCACCTCACCAAATACCTTTTTTTTCCCTGATCTTTTGAAGTTCAGATATTTAGTTTTCCTTCTGGTAGTTCCTGTTGTGCTGCGAGTATCTTGCCAGGAAAGCATGGCTGTATGTTTTGTAAACTGTCTCTAGGAGCAACTTTAGCTGTAATTTGTCTTTGGAGGATCTCCGTACAGCTTGAACCTTTTTGTCAATTAGTGTCTTTTTTTTATTGCGTTGTGGCAACTCAAAATTTGCATGTCAACTACTGTTTTCAATGTTGGAATATGCCCTGTTCCGGATGATCTTGCAGAACACATGTCCGACTTTCTAGTTACACTTCTTACAAAGTTGGTCATGGATTCATGGTTCATGACCAACTTTCAGCGCACCGATTTTGTGCTTCTTTATGCTTATTCTTGATTATGTTCTTTCTTTGTGTATCCGTGTTTGCCACTAATTAATCATATTTGCAGATAGCCATCGACAGTTACACTATATCTTATTTGTATTACTCATTCTGTTGCAGCAAAATGGTGATCCTTTGTGCTGCCCACCCTGCTCCTTCGGTTCATTCTGAATTTTTATCTGGGTGGTTATCACTGAACAGTTCCAGAATGCCTTACGGTCTGAAATCAACCGGAAGGAAACTCAGAAACCTAAACAGACATCGGCGGATGATCACTCTGGCAAAAAGTTCTTCATTACAAGGTATGCCTCCTAAAAAAATATAGCAAAACATCTTCTTCATTCAAATATATGTTCACTGTTATGATGTGAGTTGTGAATTTGTGACTGAACCTAAACTTCTTGTTAATATTCAGACCATAAAATTACTGAATTGCTGCCTTCCATTTTACTGTCCAGATTCAGCGGCCTCTGTAAAGCCATCTCGTCTTCTGCCAACAGTTGAACCAAAAACATTTCCCAATAGTGTCCCTGAGGAGATACTGTCAAAAGTCAGATTAGAAGAATCTGATGCCTTTTATATACTAGAGCTTAGCACCAGTAGAGAACTCAGCTCCTCTTTGTTAGATAAGAACGCCGCAATCTTAGTCTGCTTAATTGATGTTGACGGCGACTCCTTGTTACAAAGAGTACCTGCGATCTATGGAGACGAACCTGCACATGGCACCAAACCATTACAATCCCTTCCCTTTCAAAGTGGTTCAGTTGATATCATCACCTTTAAAGGTCCCAAATTGCAGACAGTCAAAGAAATCTGGATCGGCCTTGAATCAGGTACAGTATCCACCTAGTTGTTTGCTCTGTGCAAATATGTGCTCGGTGCTTACTAATACTAATGTACTCTCTTCATTTTCTTAACATTACCCTTGAAGATCAGGTTCATGGAGATTAGATGGTTTAAGTTTGAAAGTGATCCATGGAGCACTGAATACGCCTACAGATCTTGAGGGGACACTTGGGTTCAGCGGTTTGCAGTACACGTTCGACAAACTCAATGCGCTGCTTGGTGAGGATGGAGCTTCAGTAGCGGAAGCAAGGCCTATTGCTGTCACTGACCTGTCAGGAATTAGCATTTCTGATCTTCAAGAAGGACAGTTATCCTCAGCAAGGACAGTTGAAAGCATCATGGAAATGAAGGAGGATGGATTGAGAGAGTATGCTGACCTTAAGCAATCCTTGCTGCTCTACGACATATCTATTGTTATCACAGGTTTCTCGGCCTTCACTCTGGCTTCGAATGATGGAGCGGCCTACTCGTTCCTTGTCGGTGGTATTGGAGGATTCCTGTATCTATTGCTGCTCCAAAGATCTGTCGATGGGTTGCCGGCAATTAGTTCCCCTTCAGAAGCGAGCAGTTCAGAGACATCTCTGAATTTCAGCGGCATCAGAAGGCCATGGTTGATATTATCGATTTTGATGGTTGCTGGGGCTGTTGCACTGAAGTACGGTGCTGGCGGTGACAGCTTCGAGCTGACTCCGACTGAGCTCTTTGTTGGAGCTGCAGGGTTCCTGGCGAACAAGGTTGCTGTTCTTCTGGCAGCATTCAAACCCTTGCAAAGCAATTTGGAGAATGACGATGGATCTCTGGACTGAGCTTCTTGATGACATTTCTCTGAATGTACTTGTATTATGTAAATAAGAGGGTACCAACAAGTTGCAACTAATAGTAGCTTGAGAAAAATATGAAGCCAAGTATCGAAAGTGCAGGAGGCCACAAGCTCTCAGATAGAATGGAAGAGTACATGCTTGTCACTTGAGCCTTGTGGTAACTTCATACCGTCAGCTTGCACAACCACACAAACTCATCTCTCAAGCTTTTGAGGATCAATCAAGAATAAAGGTCCGGATGATAAGTCATGAATACAATTCTGTCCTGTTGTACTATAACCCAAACTTGGATCGTTCAGCTCTAGTCTACGCAAACTTGAGTACTTTGACTGCGCTCATAGGCATGTAGACCGTGACCCCTGCAGTTGCCAGAGACCTCAAGTGGTCCAAATGTTCATTTAGGTGAGATGGTATGGTTATTAGGAACAGTTCTAGCAGTACCATATGTTATAATTCTGTAACTAGACTAGCCAAATTTACTGCACAATTGGACCGGTAGATATTACAGTACACATGTCTATTTACAAGGCTGTTGTATTTGTAGGCTTGATGTTCTTATAATTGGAAATATAGTTGTATGTCTTCCATCCCTGTAATACTTAAGTGTATTATAGACCCTAAATTGATATCGATTTTTTTGTCCGATTAATGTTACTGTCTATAGTATATCTAGGCCCCTAAGTATATCAGTGAACGTTGAGGCTTATTATGGCCCTAGTGCCCTGCTTTCCCAACAATATTTGTGCTTTTCGTTTGATTGCAATCTGTTTCCTATACCTTTTATGCTCTGGAAGATATCTGTGCCAAAATCTGCTGGATGACATGTAGGTCACGTCTCAAGTATTAGAATCGTAATGTGAGTGATCTGTCAGGTTTCTAGCGTTGTTTTCTTTCTCTGCGGTTACATAGCATTCAACTGGTTCATCATTATATATACTAGCAAAATATGGCGCGGCGGCACGCCGCGCAGATAACGTGGTTGTAAGTTGAGAAATGAAAGATGGTACTTTCCTGGAGTGCATTTCATAGTTTCCTAAATGTCAGTTCATCGTTTTCAGTATTATTCAAACATGATTGTCAGGGAAACCATCTACCAAGCAAGGGTATATGCATGTGGTACATGTATAGGTGATCTGTCATAAATTTCATTACACCCTTGAAAATAAACGAAATGATAAAAATCCTGGATTCAAGAGCTTGACACACACTTGGTAACCGGAGAACGTCTTGGATGAGTGTATATGTCGCTTAGGAGCTGCACCATAGGAGACCCGACACCAAGGACTCCAAATAGCAATGACTCATATTCAGCTCATATTCTTATTGGATCATCACACCAAATATGTACTGATTGAAATTTGTATAGAAAAAAAAAGGCAGTTCATTCTGTAGAAGTAATAATTGGGAGCAAACAACATTATTCTTCAAGTTAGATCCATTGGCTGCACCATCTCTTTACTAATGAACGATTAAACAACAGAAACTCATTACATAGTTTTGTACTTGTACAAACAAAGCATGCCATTACAAAAGCCTTCGGTACGGAGTACAACCTGTGTGTGTTTCAAAGCTAGCTTCCAGCATATACCACTGGTAATTCGACACCAACCACCGCTATCACAGTAAGCCTCAGTGCAAGCCACAAATAAATAGCAAAAGGAGCCCTGAACCATCTGATGTCAGCAGTACAAAATGCGCCCTAAAAATTAAGCATAAATCATCAGTAACTAACTGGATGTACAACATACATATACTGGAAGCATGGTCATGGCACTTAATATAACATACTTGAAAGTGTAAATTGCAGTATATATCTCTACAGGTAGTGCATAATTCCTAGTATATAATCCCGATGCCTACTTCGTCTATTTTTAGTCAGCTCAATCCGGATCTCCATCTCTGAAGAAGACGCCACCTGTGGCACTGTCAGGATTCTCCTCTAAGGAAACACTTATGTGTAAGCACTAATAATACCTAGCTGGCCCACGATGACAAAGTAAACAAATGTACTTAGTCGTAAAGTGTACAAATTTCATTTCAACTATGACTCAAATAAGGACTCTCTTCTCACCTATACACCTATGCCTAGTGTAGAAAACAAACCAAGCAATCGGAAATATTCATGGGACAGTGAACAAACTACACACTTATTTTCATTATACTTTCCTTGTGTTCAGGTGAGACAGTAAGAGCAATCATTTAAGTTCGATGTTGTTGCATTTCCAGCAGCTGCTAATGGCACCAGATGATTTTAGTTGGCATTAGGCCTTAACCTAAGCAATTTATAAAGTATATAAACTTTGCGGGAAAGACGAAGATTCATTAGTAATATCCCACCTTTGATATGAATGGACCATGTGGTAAGGAAAAAATGGACACCAAGTCAACAAACAAATTACATACAATGTGCAGTGAGAGACATGATAACCTAAAGACCTATGTATAATGAATCTACGATTTGGTCCGAATGCATGCCCATTCACCTTTTGAGTAACTTATTTTCTTTTCTTTGAAGCATATAAACTTTCTTTTGAAATTTGAACAACTGTGCATAAAAGAAATTGCAAATTATGTTTGTCTACTCCATGTGCAGTTGGATGCATGTGTTATCTAGACAGCAGGATGGTTGTTAAACGTACAACTCGCAAGGGGAGTGGCAGGTTGTCAGATTACTTGGTCAATTCAAAAGCAGAGTGGCAGGGTGCGAATTTATTGGCGAATGCAGAAAACATTTATTGTATGTGACAATATCAGGGAGAGAGACGTATCGCTATGAGCATCAAGCAAAAGAACACGTTTCAAAAAATTTAGAATAAGAAGTTTGGTTGGAACTATATATACTTTAACTAAGAATGAAGCAATAGCATAGCCGGAAAACAAAGAATGCATACTTAATTAACTTTTTACTCCTGCAAATCAAAAGTTGAGGTTCCCAAAAGAACAAAAAGAAACAGGTGTTGAATGCAAAATGAATGTAACCACTCAATGACCACACGAATATGTAAACTATTCATTCGGAGTTACATGTGAATGATCAGGTATCAATTTAGATACATTGTGCATGAATATGAAATAAAATGTGAACTCCACAGACTAACAACTGTAAAATGATGCCGGCCATGAACTAAGTATAACTATGATGATTCTGCTAATTTTCTCATCCAAAACACAGTAAAAAAGAAGGTGTACATTATTGTCTAGTGAAATTGAAGAGGTTTCAAGGCCCTGTACTTGATCATTTTATTCGCAAATGGTATCAACCTCCGGTCTGCATTCTGTTATTTGCATGTAAAGTATCTCTCAGTCATGAGCTTTTAAATATAATACAGAGAATGATATGTGAGCACGATATACAGAAGGGTGTGGTCAAAGGGTCTATGATAATTAGTATGTAGCATTCGTTTTTTGTCACTAAATATTTAACACACAAGATGCTCGAATTTTGCTGTATCAATAAGAATTTGAAAGCATATGCTTGCAGTTAAGAAGAGAAGTCAAGCTATAAAGTGCAGCGGTCAAAAGAGAGATCAATAACAGTAACTCAATCTTGATGTGGGAAATGAGCAACCCAATTAAAAATAATGTTATGGACCACAAATAATATGTATAATACATCTAAGGACTAACTGCATATGTAAGAACTAACTATACCTTGCTGGCACGCAATGGCAGAGTAGAAAGTAGTTGGCAGAGTGAACAATATCCACTACAACTGAATCTAAAATAGAGACTTCATCTCACCAAGATACCCATGCCTATTGTAAAAAACAAACAAAGTCGTCTTACATTTCCATAGTTCAATCAAGAAACTACAGTTATAATGTGAGAACAATTATGCCTGTTTGATATTGTTGCATTTCCATCTGCTAATAATTGTAAATAATCCATGAAAGGGAGATCAAAATAAATTTCTCTACTTAGAGTCATATCCCTTAAGTAAAGCCAGTTTTCAAGTATGTAAGCTTTGCTGGGAAGGCCAAGATTCATGAATCCGAAAGGAAAAGATTACCCACTGAACCATGTGGACAGTCCTACCTATGCAGCTTGGGTTCCGATGATTTACCAAATAGATTCTAATATCATCTTTCTGGTTGAGGGCGACAAACTGAACCTCAACGGCAGCTCGAACACAATCTCGAGAGTGGTAGTATCCATGTACCGCATGACTCAACGGGTCTGAAATCACCAAAAAAAATTGCATAGGTTAAATAAAAACACCCAAACAAAAATCTCAAGAAAACTCAAAAGATCAACCTGTACAATACCCGGATGACGCATAAAGCAAGACAAAAGGCTAATCCATCCGCGAAAGCACACGGACCACCTCAGTCTCCTCTCTCCTCTCTCGAGCAGCCTTTTTTCTTGGAGGCAACATCAACACTGCCGCGCCCTTCCTAGCCCACATCATCACCCGTGTCGCCAGGCCTAATTTCACAATGTCCCACAAGGCAGAGGAATTTTGCTTAACCCATATACTAAAAGAAACCAAAGAAGAGAGGGAGATGTACAGAGAGATCATGCCAGGTACACCAACATCATGCAAGCTCCACTCACACAGAAGAAAAATTCATAGAACGACTATTTCCCTGGAGATATAAAATATAACTCTTATTGCAACAAACACACATGCATCTCGGTGGCATTAGTGTCAAAATCAATTTGGACATGAGTAATTTGGTTGAAAATAGAGGAAAAAGCAACCACACAAAACTGAACCTTAGCACCTATCATGCATTACATGGAACATGTTGAAGGCAGATACACCGGCAAATCTGTTGTATGATTAGTTTTGCACCTGTATCATGCCGATGTCTCCTGCAGCTTGTACGAAGCTCTAAAAATCACGATAGAACAAATTGGGAGCAAATATATTAGCAGAGGTGGAGCTAGCATTAGCTATTAAACATACATAAGAGGCTTTCGGTGGCTAAGCTGGTGATGGAGGAGAGAGGATTTACTGCCAACGGCCAGAACAGAAACCTCGCAGTGGAAAAGGCCCAAATAGCTTTATCCTGACTCGCGCCGCCCGCATACACTTTGGTAGTGTAAGGAGAAGGTGGAGGCGCAACTCATCCCAATTAATGTACTCTTTGTGGGTGCATATATCTCAACCTTTATATGTTCTCTATATGCAAAGAAAAAGATGGAACTGCAATAGGATTTACATATGCTCTCATGTTTAAGTAATTGTGAAAATCATTCTTCGAACATATATAGCTTATTTGTAGAGGCAATTCGAGGAAATGTGATGGAATGAACATTGTACACCTAATAATTTCCCAATCTATTTATCAAAGTCTCACCACAATGCTTGTAGACTTCATATAGAAAAATCTTGCAGTCCATAAAAAACTACTTGTATACCTAATAATTGCACAATCTATTTATCAAAGATTCAGGAGAGCGCATCTAGAATTCGTATAAAAAAATCTGGCAGTACATTAAAAGTCAACTATAGATATACACGAGTGTTATTGATATAATTGGCATGTAGTATTAATCAATGTCTTATCCGATTTGCGATCTGAAGCAAGGATGCAATATGTTGTAGATCATGTAGACACTGGATAAGCATCTAACTCTATTTTTATATTGTAAGAAAACAAAAATAACAAATAAAGTTTCCAAATAAAATAATCTCCGTCCCATTCCCTACACCATGTGATATATGGAGCCCAGCAGGTACATACGAAAGACGATGCTTACGTATTGTTAAGGTCAAGCCAGTCAATTACGTTGCAGATAGAAGAAAATCTTTACTTCTTATCACATAGGACTGAATATTTGAATCTTTATACGTCCATGAAATAATACTACCCATACTCCTCAACCTGCATAGTGCTTGTACTCTACTCCCGCTAGAAAATATCCACTATTTAATCAATTGGACAAAATATCATCTAATGCAGCCAGAAAGTAATTAAGTAATAAATCATGGCACACACATTATCTTCCAAGAACTGACTATGCGTTGCCTTTGCTATTCCTTTTATTAACTAAATGGAATAGTTTAAGATCTTTTCAAGCCTGTTGATTTCATACAGTGCAAGTGTTATCATCTCAAACGGCAGATTGTCGATGCAGTTTCAGTTATTGTCATAACAGATCCATACAACAATGCTAGCCCACATCCCATGAATTGCCAAGAAGTGTATTTATAGAAGCACACAAACCTTCGTAATGAAGAAAAAATAATAGAAAGGAGTGCTTGAGAGATTCAGATGAACGATGAAAACTGAATTGAAATTTTACTCCAAACAAAATCATAAAAGAAATAGTACATGTCGGACATTTCATCATACATGTGAGGATCTGTAGCACAACCGTCCTCACTGCTCCTTGTGCTACCTGGCTGCTCCTGCATGAGCAAGAAGAAATAAGCAGAGAGGGCGCATGAGCAGCAACTTACAAATTCGCACGAGCATGGTTCAGTAGCTGCTCCCGTGTGAGCAAAAAATAGAAATAAATAGAGAGAGAGCAGGAGCAGAAACTTATGAACTCGCACGGACGGAGGACACGCATCGGCAAAAGAGATGGTTTGACCCTCACCCAGGCGGTTGTGTACCCGCGTGCGTGTTGTCGTTGACGTAGACGTAGACGTGCTGGTGGTGAAGGGTGGGCTTGTTGTTGCCGTGGAGGAGACACCGCCGGATTCTGCACTTGCCTCTACGCCGTCGCGATTGGGGATGGGCCGCTGCTCCCCATGGAATTGAGGACGTGCAGATGAAGATGGAGCTTCAGTGTGAGCCGGCCTCTCGCTCACCACGGACCACTTGTTGGCCCTCGAACGCCCCCAAGCAGCTGCCGCCTCTAGCGATGAACACATCCGGCTTCCACGTTTAACGCCAGCCACCTCCGTAGTACGTTTTGCCACATCGACAGCTTGCAGGTGACCGGCACACACATCCGCCGCCATGCCCAGCTCCGGCCGCCGGGAAGCCGAGGACGCGCCGGATGCCTGCATCAGAGGAGCCGCTGGCCTTTGTGGACGCGCTGGCCGCCGCGCATCGGAGAGCTCGCCAGCGTATAGGGAGCCGAGGAGGAGGCCTCCGCGAAGCAACAGCTGTGCCAGCTGCCGGGGAGCCAAGGAGGCGACGGCCGCCGCACATCAGAGGAAGCTCCGGCCCCCGGGGAGCCGAGGACGCGCTGGCCGCCAGGTAGCAAAGGAGGCGGCGGCCTCCGCGGATGCGCTGGCCACCGCGCATCAGAGAGCTCGCCAGCGTCCGGGGAGCCAAGGAGGCGGCCGCCGCGGAGCCGTGGTTGTGCCGGCTGCAGGGAAGGCAAGAATTCGCTGGCCGCAGCTGCTGCTCCATGTGCGCACCCCGTATCCTCGCCGACGCGAGACAGAGAGAGATTATGTGGAGAAGGGCAATGGGGAAAGAAAGGAGAGGAGGAGACAATTCTGGAAAGACCACACGGGCTCACAAACGGATCCAATAAATTTGGTCAAAGCGGTGTGGCAGCCCCAAAACATCCCAGAAAATATAAGAAGTGAGAAGGACAGAAAGTAGACAGAACAATAGAATTCCTACGGGGCACCCAATTCGTACACCAGCAAAAAGCAGACCACCAGATAACGACGTGTCAACACGAGGTTAATCCAAAAAAAAATCCAAAATTCTGAGAAAAATCGAAATCGTTCAGGTTTAGTATAGTAGATATTCATGGTAGTATGAAAAGAAGATGCCAGGGAAGGAAGAAAGCGACCACGCTCCACCGCCCACCTTGCCGGACACGGGAAGACGTGGCTGGCCGCGGCGTCCCCGGCGGAGGCGAGGCCATGACCTCACCGGAGACGGGGACGTCGCGGCTGGCCGCGGCGTCGCCGGCGGAGGTGAGGCCGAAAACCTTAGGGTTTCGGGTGCGGGTGCGGGGCTCAACGGAAAACTTAGGGGCAGGTGGGGGATCGCCGGAGAACTTAGGGGAGGGCGGGTGAGGGCTCGCCGGAGTTGGGGGAGGTTTAGAGGTAAGGCCAAGGTGGCAGCAGACCGGCGGTGGGCTGCAGTGGAGTAGGGCGGCACGGCGAGGCACCGCGTTAGCGGTGGCGGCCACAGGCGGTCTGGCCGGCGGCGGCGGGAGCAGGACTGACTTGGTCTCGATGGAGAAGACCAGAGGAAGGAGAAGATTCACAACAGGAAGCAGAGGGTGATGGGCTGTGGCCCACGAAAACCTGCAGTGTGCGTTGACCCTCTCGCGGACGCATAATGCGTCAATTAGGGCATCTCCAGCGGCGCGACACAAACGGAGGCTCAGCGACCGTTTTCGTCCGCCGTGACCGGAAATGTGTCTGGCACCACTTCCAGCGGGGCGACGCAAAGTGACCGGGCCGTCAAATATGCATCTCGGATGCGTCTCTATGGACGTCCGGAAACGTCCGCTCGCTTCTGGCGGACGTTTCGTCGGGCCCGCCTGGCAGCGACCCTGCGTCGATGCGTCTTCTCAAACGCGCCAGCAACTGCGCCGCTGCGTCGCTTCGGCACTCTGCGCCACGTTAATGGCGACGATGCCTCGGCTGTCGAGCGGCCGCCCACCTCCGCTAACCACGTTAATGGCGACGCCACGCGTCCAGCAGCCACCGCATGCCGTCGACCTATATAAAGGGGGCGCGCGTTCTTCTTCCTCATCCACTCCTCCAAAGAAACCCTAGCCGCCACAAAGCTCGACCGTAGCGCCGCCTAGGTGTTCCTGCGACGCAGCCAAACCCGTGAGGAAGTCCATGGCCGGTCCTGGTGGCCGGCGAGACGGTCGAGGCCGCGGCCCTGGTCGCCCCCGTGGCCGGGGCAGGGGCCGCCGTGGTGGAGCAGCTACGGCCCCACGCTCGCCCTCGCCTGCGCCCTCCTCGTCCTCACAGGAGGAGTGCTGCTTCGAGTTCCTCCTCCGCATCGACGACGACCCACTCGCCATCAAGCGGCTACCCGCCGAGTTCATCGACGGCGTCGAGCCGGTGCAGTTGCATCTACGGGAGGCCAGCTGCAACTTCTACCGCTGGACCGTGGAGGTCCTGTTCGACGGGCAGGGCAAGATGTACCTGCACACGGGGTGGGACAAGTTCGCCCGTGACCTCGCGCTCGAGCCCGGCTGCCAGCTCACCTTCCTCTACGAGGGGGACGGCGAGATGATCGTCAAGGTGTTCGACGACACATCCTGCCGCAGGCACTACCACACCAACGACTCCGGCTCCGACACCAATAGTTAGAACGTCGAGTGTTCTTTCTTTGCAGCGAATCTGGCTACGGGCCAGACGAAGCCAGTAGTCGAGGTTTCTGGATGTTCGCCTCATCGGTAGAACCAACAAGGGCACCATCTCCTCCCGCTGGATTTTCCAATTTGGGTGATTGGGTGTGCCCTCGAATGTTCTTTCTTGGCAGCGAACATACGGAAATCAACACAACTGGCTTCTTTTTTTAAAAAAAAATATATTTGTGTCGACCATGGTTCAAACTATGTGTTAGTTTGTGTAAACCATGTTTCTAACTATGTGTTAGTTTGTGTAAAATCATGGTTCAGAATGTAATATTTGAAACTTTGTTTAATTGAGAAGAGGGGAAAAAAGAAAAAGAAAAATTAATGCGTCGCCCCGCTGGAGCAGACCCCAGACGCAAACAGACGCGCGGATAAAAACGGTCATTTTAGCGTCCGCAGCGCGACGCAAACGGACGGTCGCGGACATTAAAATGCGTCGCGCCGCTGGAGATGCCCTTAGGAGCACCCGCGACTCGCCTTGCCGAAACGAACCATTCACAAAGGGTACATAATCGAGACTTTAGGGGACGCGTTTTTTTCACGCCGTGTTTGGGAACGTCGCTCTTCTTTCATTTAAATTTGATTATATTTTACAAATTTGAATGAAAACGGCTAGATTTAATCTAACCCTAGCCTACTGGCCGCCCGGCGGTGAGTTCGACGGCCCCGCCCTGTCGTCGCCTCCCCTCTGCTGTACCTTTTGCGCTGCGCACTGATGGTGCTCCGGGGACAACGCCAAACAATCTTGGTGGCGATTGTTGTGGAAGCGGTTGGAAAACCCCAAGAGGAAGGTGTGATGAGCATAGCAGCACGTTTTCCCTCAGCAAGAAACCAAGGTTTAATCGACCAATAGGAGAAAGGCGTAACTTCTGAAGGTGTTGCTAGATGACTAGTGGTAGGGCGCACTACCGACGCCAGTGATGTCTACGCACGCTTCTATTCATGTAGACAATGTTGGGCCTCCAAGAGCAGAGGTTTGTAGAACAGCAGCAAGTTTCCCTTAAGTGAATCACCCAAGGTTTATCGAACTCAGGGAGGTAGAGGTCAAAGATATCCCTCTCAAGCGACCCTGCAATTAAGATACAAGAAGTCTCTTGTGTCCCCAACACACCTAATACACTTGTCAGATGTATATGTGCACTAGTTCGGCGAAGAGATAGTGAAATACAAGTAATATGGATGACTATAACTAGTAATTGCAATCTGAAATAAAAATGGCAGCAAGCAAACATGTAGCAGAACTTGTTGGAAACAGTGTTTCAATGCTTAGAAATAAGGCCTAGGGATCATACTTTCACTAGTGGACACTCTCAACAATGATCACATAAATAAATAACTTCTCTTCACTTGTGCTACTCTGAATTACTCTCCTATTGGAATCACTAATCATGTAGTGGCTACAAAAGCTCCGCTCAAAGTTCATCAAGTACTTGACAAACACCATTCATAGGGATATTCTCATCAAATCATAATGCAAGACAATACCGTTGCAATTTAGACCGAGTACTAACATAGCATACACACTGTAAACAATAGCTATGAAAGGGGGAATAGATCACATCAATACTATCATAGTAATAGTTAACTTCATAATCCACAAGAGATTACAATCATAACCTACGCCAAGTACTACATGATGCACACACTGTCAACTTTACATCATGGAGGAGGAATAGACTACTTTAATAACATCACTAGAGTAGCACATAGATTAATAGTGATACAAAGCTCATGATCACATAAAGATCACACCACGGGAGAGAGATGAACCACATAGCTACCGGTAGAGCCCTCAGCCTCGGGGGAGAACTACTCCCTCCTCATCATGGGAGTCAGCAGCGGCGATGAAGATGGCGGTGGTATCGATGGAGATGACTCCGGGGGCAATTCCCCGTCCCGGCGGCGTGCCGGAACAGAGACTTCTTTCCCCCG
Source organism: Lolium perenne (assembly GCF_019359855.2). NCBI lineage: Eukaryota > Viridiplantae > Streptophyta > Magnoliopsida > Poales > Poaceae > Lolium > Lolium perenne. Next base: position 48,413,795 of record NC_067245.2, read on the forward strand.
AAACTTGTCTTCGCGATGGCGGGGATACGGAACTCTTTGTGGAATATCGTCGATTGTTTTAGGGTTTTCGCATCTAGAGGATTATATAGGCGAAAGGGCGGCGTCGGAGGGGTCCCGAGGGGCCCGCCCCATAGCTGGGCGCGCCCCCCCTCTTGGCCGCGCCGCCAGGTGGGGTGGCCACCTCGTGGCCCCTCTCCGTCTCTCCTTCGGTGTTCTGGAACACTCCGTGGAAAATAAGGCCTTGGGCTTTTGTTTCGTCCAATTCCGAGAATATTTCCTGTGTAGAATTTCTGAAACCAAAAACAGCAGAAAACAGGAACTGGCGCTTCGGCATCTTGTTAATAGGTTAGTTCCGGAAAATGCATCAAAATGATATAAAGTATGAATAAAATATTAGGTATTGCCATAAAACTAGCATGGAATATAAGAAATTATAGATACGTTTGAGACGTATCAAGCATCCCCAAGCTTAGTTCCTACTCGCCCTCGAGTAGGTAAACGATAACAAGGATAATTTCTGAAGTGACATGCTACTATCATAATCTTGATCAATACTATTGTAAAGCATATGAGATGAATGAAGTGATTCAAAGCAATGGTAAAGATAATGACTAAACAACTGAATCATATAGCAAAGACTTTTCATGAATAGTACTTTCAAGACAAGCATCAACAAGTCTTGCATAAGAGTTAACTCATAAAGCAATAGATTCTTAATAGAAGGTTTTGAAGCAACACAAAGGAAGACATAAGTTTCAGCAGTTGCTTTCAACTTCAACATGTATATCTCATGGATAATTGTCAACACAAAGTAATATGATGAGTGCAAATAAGCAAGTATGTAAGATTCAATGCACACAGTTGACACAAGTGTTTGCTTCTAAGATAGAAGGAAGTAGGTAAACTGACTCTGTAGGATAACGTTGCATAGAAAACAAAAATTTTCCTACCGCGAACACGCAATCCAAGCCAAGATGCAATCTAGAAGACGGTAGCAACGAGGGGGTATCGAGTCTCACCCTTGAAGAGATTCCAAAGCCTACAAGAGGAGGCTCTTGTTGCTGCGGTAGACGTTCACTTGCCGCTTGCAAAAGCGCATAGAAGATCTTGATCACGATCGGTTCCGGCGCCACGAACGGGCAGCACCTCCGTACTCGATCACACGTTCGGTTGTTGATGAAGACGACGTCCACCTCCCGTTCCAGCGGGCAGCGGAAGTAGTAGCTCCTCTTGAATCCGACAGCACGACGGCGTGGTGTCGGTGGCGGTGGAGAACTTCGGCGGAGCTTCGCTAAAGCTACGCGGAAGATATGGAGGAGAGGGGGCGGCTAGGGTTTGGGAGGGGGTGGCCGGCCTCAAGGGGGTGCGGCCAACTTGTGGTCTTGGGGTGGCCGGCCCCCTCCCTTGGCCCCTCATTATATAGGTGGATCCCCAAGAGTTGGTCTCCAAGTCTTCGAATAAGACCCGAACCAAAAACCTTCCATATGGAGGGGAAACCTAGCCAAGCTAGGACTCCCACTAGAGGTGGGAGTTCCACCTCCCATATGGGGGTGGGGGTGGCCGGGCCCCTACGGGGGATTCAACTTGTGACTCCTCCCAAATAGGGTTGGCCGGCCATGGAGGTGGAGTCCCATGTGGACTCCACCTTCCTTGGTGGTTTCTTCCGGACTTTTCTAGAACCTTCTAGAACCTTCCATAGAACCTTCCGTGACATTTTAATTCACATAAAATGACATCCTATATATGAATCTTATTCTCCGGACCATTCCGGAACTCCTCGTGATGTCCGGGATCTCATCCGGGACTCCGAACAAATATTCGAACTCCATTCCATATTCAAGTTCTACCATTTCAACATCCAACTTTAAGTGTGTCACCCTACGGTTCGTGAACTATGCGGACATGGTTGAGTACTCACTCCGACCAATAACCAATAGCGGGATCTGGAGATCCATAATGGCTCCCACATATTCAACGATGACTTTAGTGATCGAATGAACCATTCACATACAATACGAATTCCCTTTGTCACGCGATATTTTACTTGTCCGAGGTTTGATCTTCGGTATCACTCTATACCTTGTTCAACCTCGTCTCCTGACAAGTACTCTTTACTCGTACTGTGGTATGTGGTCTCTTATGAACTCATTCATATGCTTGCAAGACATTAGACGACATTCCACCGAGAGGGCCCAGAGTATATCTATCCGTCATCGGGATGGACAAATCCCACTGTTGATCCGTATGCCTCAACTCATACTTTTCGGATACTTAATCCCACCTTTATAGCCACCCATTTACGCAGTGGTGTTTGGTGTAATCAAAGTACCTTTCCGGTATAAGTGATTTACATGATCTCATGGTCATAAGGACTAGGTAACTATGTATCGAAAGCTTATAGCAAATAACTTAATGACGAGATCTTATGCTACGCTTAATTGGGTGTGTCCATTACATCATTCATATAATGATATAACCTTGTTATTAATAACATCCAATGTTCATGATTATGAAACTAATCATCCATTAATCAACAAGCTAGTTTAAGAGGCATACTAGGGACTTCTTGTTGTCTACATATCACACATGTACTAATGTTTCGGTTAATACAATTATAGCATGATATATAAACATTTATCATAAACATAAAGATATAAATAATAACCACTTTATTATTGCCTCTAGGGCATATCTCCTTCAGTCTCCCACTTGCACTAGAGTCAATAATCTAGATTACATTGTAATATACCTAACACCCATGGCATTCTGGTGTTGGTCATGCTTTGCCCTAGGGAGAGCTTTAGTCAACGGATCTGCTACATTCAGATCAGTGTGTACTTTGCAAATCTTTACTTCTCCATCTTCGATGTACTCGATAATCGAGTGGTAACGCAGCTTGATATGCTTCAGCCTCTTGTGTGACCTTGGCTCTTGTGCATTGGCGATGGCACCCATGTTATCACAGTAAATGATTAATGGGTCCAATGCACTAGGAACCACACCGAGCTCTACAATGAACCTCTTCATCCATACCGCTTCTGATGAAGCCTCTGAAGCCGCTATGTACTCTGATTCTGTTGAAGACTTCGCCACCGTGCACTGCTTCGAGCTTGCCCACCATCGCAGCACCATTCAATATAAACACGTACCTGCATTGTGACTTAGAGTCATCGGGATCGGTGTTCCAACTTGCATCGGTGTAACCACTTACAACGAGCTCTTGGTCACCTCCATAACAAAGAAACATATCCTTAGTTCTTTTCAAGTACTTCAGGATATTCTTGACCGCTGTCCAGTGTTCCATTCCTGGATCACTTTGATATCTGCTAGTCAAACTAACAGCATGTGCTATATCCGGTCTAGTACATAGTATGGCATACATGATAGATCCTACTGCCGAGGGATAGGGGATATTACTCATCCTTTCTCTTTCTTCTGCCGTAGCCGGTCCTTGAGTCTTACTCAAGACCTTGCCTGGTAACATAGGTAAGAACCCTTTCTTACTTTCGTCCATTCTAAACTTTTTTAGAATCTTGTCCAGATATGTACTCTGTGATAGCCCTATTAGGCGTCTTGATCTATCTCTATAAATCTTGATGCCTAATATATACGATGCTTCACCAAGGTCTTTCATTGAAAAACTATTATTCAAATAACCTTTAACACTGCTTAATAGTTCTATATCATTTCCGATCAATAATATGTCATCTACATATAATATCAGGAATGCTACAGAGCTCCCACTCACTTTCTTGTAAATACAGGCCTCTCCATGACACTGTATAAACCCGAAGTCTTTGATCACCTTATCAAAGCGTCGGTTCCAACTTCTTGATGCTTGCTTCAGTCCATAGATTGAACGCTGAAGTTTGCATACTTTGTCAGCATTTTTAGGATCGACAAAACCTTTGGGTTGTACCATATACAACTCTTCCTCAATGTCTCCATTAAGGAACGCCATTTTGACATCCATCTGCCAAATCTCATAATCGAAAAATGCAGCTATTGCTAACAAAATCCTTACAGATTTTAGCTTCGCTACAGGTGAGAAAGTCTCATCGTAGTCAACTCCTTGAATTTGTCGGAAACCCTTTGCGACAAGTCGAGCTTTATAGACAGTAATATTACCATCAGCATCTGTTTTTCTCTTGAAGATCCATTTATTCTCGACAGCCTTTCGGCTATCAGGTAAGTCTACCAAAGTCCATACTTTGTTATCATACATGGATCCCATTTCGGATTTCATGGCTTCTTGCCATTTGTTGGAATCTGGGCTCATCATCGCTTCTTCATACGTCGCAGGGTCCTCATCATTGTTATCTACAATCATGACATTTAGACAAGGATCATACCAATCAGGAGTGGTACGTTCCCTTGTCGATCTGCGAGGTTCAGTAGTTTCCTCGTTCGAAGTTTCATGATCATTATCATTAGCTTCCTCTGTTGCCGGTGTAGGCGGTACTGGTACAACTTCCAAGATCGCGCTACTCTGATCAACGAGTATAGATTCATCAATCTCATCGAGTTCTACTTTTCTTCCAGTCACTTCTTTAGTGAGAAATTCTTTCTCAAGAAAGGTTCCGTTCTTAGCAACAAAGATTTTGCCTTTTGATTTGTGATAGAAAGTGTACCCTATAGTTTCCTTAGGGTATCCTATGAAGACGCATTTCTCCGCTTTGGGTTCTAGCTTGTCCGGTTGTAACTTCTTTACATAGGCTTCGCAACCCCAAACTTTCAGGAACGACAGCTTAGGTTTCTTATTAAACCATAATTCATACGGTGTCCTTTCTACGGATTTTGATGGTGCTCTATTTAAAGTGAATGCGGCTGTCTCTAATGCATAACTCCAAAATGATAACGGCAAATCAGTAAGAGACATCATAGAACGAACCATATCTAAGAGAGTTCGATTACGACGTTCGGACACACCATTTCGTTGAGGTGTTCCCGGCGGTGTCAATTGTGAAAGTATTCCGCATTTCTTTAAATGCATGCCAAACTCATAACTCAGATATTCACCTCCACGATCAGATCGTAGAAATTTTATCTTCTTGTTACGTTGATTTTCTACTTCACTTTGGAATTCCTTAAAGTTCTCGAAAGTTTCGGATTTATGTTTCATGAAATAGATATACCCATATCTACTCAGATCATCTGTGAAGGTTAGAACATAACGATAACCACCGCGTGATGCTACGCTCATTGGTCCACATACATCGGTATGTATGATTTCCAATAAGTCAGTAGCTCGCTCCATCATACCAGAAAATGGAGTCTTTGTCATTTTTCCCATTGGACATGCTTCGCATCTATCAAGTGACTCAAAGTCAAGTGATTCAAGTAATCCATCAGTATGGAGTTTCTTCATGCGTTTCACTCCAATATGACCAAGACGACAGTGCCACATATAAGTAGAATTATCATTCAATTTAATTCGCTTAGCATCAATGTTATGTATATGCGTATCACTACTATCGAGATCTAACAGAAATAAGCCATTCTTTTATGGTGCTCGACCATAAAAGATATTATTCATAAAAATAGAACAACCATTATTCTCAGACTTGAATGAATAACCGTCTTGCATTAAACAAGATCCAGATATAATGTTCATGCTCAACGCGGGTACAAAATAACAATTATTTAGGCTTAAAACTAATCCCGAAGGTAGATGTAGAGGAAGTGTGCCGACAGCGATCACATCGACTTTGGATCCATTTCCAACGCACATCGTCACTTCATCTTTCAGTAGTCTTCGTTTATTCTTTAGTTCCTGTTTCGAGTTCTGAGATATGAGCAACCGAACCAAGATCAAATACCTGTGTACTAGAACGAGAACCAGTGAGATAAACATCTATAACATGTATATCAGATATACCTTCTTTCTTTTTCTTGACAAGGCCGCTCTTCAGATCAGCCAGATACTTGGAGCAATTACGCTTCCAGTGTCCCTTCTCCTTGCAGTAATAGCACTCAGCATCAGGTTTAGGGCCGTTCTTAGGTTTCATAGGAGGCGTGGCAGCTTTCTTGCCACCCTTCTTGAATTTTCCCTTAGACTTGCCCTGTTTCTTGAAACTGGTGGTCTTGTTGACCATCAACACTTGGTGCTCTTTCTTGATCTCAATCTCAGCAGCTTTTAGCATGCCAAAGAGTTCAGGTAACTCCTTGTTCATGTTCTGCATATTGTAGTTCATCACAAAGTTCTTGTAACTTGGTGGCAGTGATTGAAGGACACGATTAATCCCTCTGTTAGGAATCACTATTCCCAAGTCACTGAGTTTCTTCGCATGCCCGGTCATGGCGAGCATGTGCTCACTAACGGAGCTGCCTTCTTCCATCATGCAGCTGAAGAATTGTTTCGATGCTTCATAGCATTCCACGGCCGCATGAGTCCCAAAAATAGCTTTCAGCTCTTTCATCAACTCATGAGGATCGTGGTGCTCAAAACGTTTTTGAAGATCGGATTCCAGACTGCACAGGATGGCACACTGAACATGAGAGTACCGAATTTTCCGAGTCTCGTAAACAGCTTTTACTTCATCGGTTTCAGTTTCTGCAGGAGGGTCACCTAGCGATGCATCAAGCACATATTGCAGATTTCCGCCAGAGAGGAAGATCCTCACATGACGGAACCAGTCGGTGAAGTTGCTACCATTGCTCTTAAGTTTCTCTTTCTCTAGGAACTGATTAAAATTGATTGGGGACGCCATCTCTACAACATATATTTGCAAAAGTTTAGACTAAGTTTATGACAAATTGAGTTCAAATTTTAATTCAACATAATTAAAAATCTAGGTGAACTCCCACTCAAAACAATATCCCTCGCATTGTCTTAGTGATCACACGAACCAAATCCACCGCACCTATGTCCGATCATCACGAGACAAGGTGTGATTTCAATGGCGAACACTCAAAGTGTTCATCATATCAACCATATGATTCATGCTCTACCTTTCGGTATCACGTGTTCCGAGACCATGTCTGTACATGCTAGGCTCGTCAAGGCCACCTTAGTATCCGCATGTGCAAAACTGTCTTGCACCCGTTGTATGCACTTGTTGATTCTATCACACCCGATCATCACGAGATGCTTCGAAACGACAAGTCTTGGCAACGGTGCTACTAAGGATGAACACTTTATTATCTTGAGATTTTAGTGAGGGATCATCTTATAATGCTACCGTCGCGATCTAAGGAAAATAAGATGCATAAAAGGATTAACATCACATGCAGTTCATATGTGATATGATATGGCCCTTTTGTCTTTGCGCCTTTGATCTTCATCTCCAAAGCACGGACATGATCTCCATCATCTTCGTGCATGATCTCCATCATCGTCGGCGTAGCGTCAAGGTCAATGGCGCCGTCTTCATGATTGTCCTCCATGTAGCAACTATTACAACTACTTTGAAATACTACTCAACATGAAATTTAAAGACAACCATAAGGCTCGCCGTAGGTTGCCACAATACAATAATGATCATCTCATACATATTCATCATCACATTATGGCCATATCACATCACCAAACCCTGCAAAAACAAGTTAGACGTCTCTAATTTGGTTTGCATATTTTACGTGGTTTAGGGTTTTCGAGAGAGATCTAATCTACCTACGAACATGAACCACAACGTTGATACTAATGTTTTCAATAGAAGAGTAAATTGAATCTTCACTATAGTAGGAGAGACAGACACCCGCAAAGCCTCTTATGCAATACAAGTTGCATGTCGAACGAGGAACAAGTCTCATGAACGCGGTCATGTAAAGTTAGTCCGAGCCGCTTCATCCCACTATGCCACAAAGATGCAAAGTACTCAAACTAAAGATAACAAGAGCATCAACGCCCACAAAACCATTGTGTTCTACTCGTGCAACCATCTATGCATAGACACGGCTCTGATACCACTGTAGGATAACATTGCATAGAAAACAAAAATTTTCCTACCGCGAACACGCAATCCAAGCCAAGATGCAATCTAGAAGACGGTAGCAACGAGGGGGTATCGAGTCTCACCCTTGAAGAGATTCCAAAGCCTACAAGAGGAGGCTCTTGTTGCTGCGGTAGACGTTCACTTGCCGCTTGCAAAAGCGCGTAGAAGATCTTGATCACGATCGGTTCCGGCGCCACGAACGGGCAGCACCTCCGTACTCGGTCACACGTTCGGTTGTTGATGAAGACGACGTCCACCTCCCGTTCCAGCGGGCAGCGGAAGTAGTATCTCCTCTTGAATCCGACAGCACGACGGCATCGTGTCGGTGGCGGTGGAGAACTCCGGCGGAGCTTCGCTAAAGCTACGCGGAAGATATGGAGGAGAGGGGGGCGGCTAGGGTTTGGGAGGGGGTGGCCGGCCTCAAGGGGGTGCGGCCAACTTGTGGTCTTGGGGTGGCCGGCCCCCTCCCTTGGCCCCTCATTATATAGGTGGATCCCCAAGAGTTGGTCTCCAAGTCTTCGAATAAGACCCGAACCAAAAACCTTCCATATGGAGGGGAAACCTAGCCAAGCTAGGACTCCCACTAGAGGTGGGAGTTCCACCTCCCATATGGGGGGGTGGCCGGCCAACCCTAGGGTGGCCGGCCCCCTAAGGGGGAGTCCACTTGGGACTCCTCCCCCACTAGGGTTGGCCGGCCATGGAGGTGGAGTCCCATGTGGACTCCACCTTCCTTGGTGGTTTCTTCCGGACTTTTCTAGAACCTTCTAGAACCTTCCATAGAACCTTCCGCGACATTTTAATTCACATAAAATGACATCCTATATATGAATCTTATTCTCCGGACCATTCCGGAACTCCTCGTGATGTCCGGGATCTCATCCGGGACTCCGAACATATATTCGAACTCCATTCCATATTCAAGTTCTACCATTTCAACATCCAACTTTAAGTGTGTCACCCTACGGTTCGTGAACTATGCGGACATGGTCGAGTACTCACTCCGACCAATAACCAATAGCGGGATCTGGAGATCCATAATGGCTCCGACATATTCAACGATGACTTTAGTGATCGAATGAACCATTCACATACAATACCAATTCCCGTTGTCACGCGATATTTTACTTGTCCGAGGTTTGATCTTCGGTATCACTCTATACCTTGTTCAACCTCGTCTCCTGACAAGTACTCTTTACTCGTACTGTGGTATGTGGTCTCTTATGAACTCATTCATATGCTTGCAAGACATTAGACGACATTCCACCGAGAGGGCCCAGAGTATATCTATCCGTCATCGGGATGGACAAATCCCACTGTTGATCCATATGCCTCAACTCATACTTTCCGGATACTTAATCCCACCTTTATAGCCACCCATTTACGCAGTGGTGTTTGGTGTAATCAAAGTACCTTTCCGGTATAAGTGATTTACATGATCTCATGGTCATAAGGACTAGGTAACTATGTATCGAAAGCTTATAGCAAATAACTTAATGACGAGATCTTATGCTACGCTTAATTGGGTGTGTCCATTACATCATTCATATAATGATATAACCTTGTTTTTAATAACATCCAATGTTCATGATTATGAAACTAATCATCCATTAATCAACAAGCTAGTTTAAGAGGCATACTAGGGACTTCTTGTTGTCTACATATCACACATGTACTAATGTTTCGGTTAATACAATTATAGCATGATATATAAACATTTATCATAAACATAAAGATATAAATAATAACCACTTTATTATTGCCTCTAGGGCATATCTCCTTCAGACTCAACATAAAGTAAAAGAAAGGACCTTCGCAGAGGGAAGCGGGCATTACTCATGTGCTAGAGCTTTTTATTTTGAAAACATGGAAACAATTTTGTCAACGGTAGTAATAATTCATATGTGTTATGCATAAACCTCCTATAAGTTGCAAGCCTCATGCATCGAATACCAATAGTGCTCGCACCTTGTCCTAATTAGCTCGGATTTGCATGGATTATCATTGCATTACATATGTTTCAACCAAGTGTCACAAAGGGGTACCTCTATGTCACCTGTACAAAGGTCCAAGGAGATAGATCGCATTTGATTTCTCGTTTTTGATAAATCTCAACTTGAGGACATCCATACCGGGACAACATAGAAAACAGATAATGGACTCCTCTTTAATGCTTAAGCATTCAACAACAGATAATATTCTCATAATAGATTGAGGATTAATGTCCAAGGTGAAACTTCCACCATGATACATGGCTTTGGTTAGCGGCCCAATGTTCTTCTCTAACAATATGCATACTCAAACCATTCAACTCAGGGCAAATCACCCTTACTTCAGACAAGACGAACATGCATAGCAACTCACATGATATTCAACAGAAGTGTAACAGTTGATGGTGTCCCCAGAAACATGGTTACCGCTCAACAAGCAACTTATAAGAAATAAGATACATAAGCGACATATTCTTTACCACAATAGTTTTTAAGCTACTTTCCCATGAGCTATATATTGCAAAGACAAGGAATGAAATTTTAAAGGTAGCACTCAAGTAATTTACTTTGGAATGGCAGAGAAATACCACATAGTAGGTAGTTATGGTGGACACAAATGGCATAGGTTTTGGCTCAAGGTTTTGGATGCACGAGAAGCATTCCCTCTCAGTACAAGGCTTTGGCTAGCAAGGTTGTTTGAAGCAAACACAAGTATGAACCGGTACAGCAAAACTTACATAAGAACATATTGCAAGCATTATAAGACTCTACACTGTCTTCCTTGTTGTTCAAACACTTTTACTAGAAAATATCTAGACTTTAGAGAGACCAATCATGCAAACCAAATTTCAACAAGCTCTACGGTAGTTCTCCACTAATAGGTTTAAACCACATGATGCAAGAGCTTAAACATGATCTACTTGAGAGCTCAAAACAATTGCCAAGTATCAAATTATTCAAGACAATATACCAACTACCACATGAAGCATTTTCTGTTTCCAACCAAATAGCAATAAATGCAGCAGCTTTTAACTTTTGCCATGAACATTAAAAGTAAAACGAAGAACACAAGTGTTCAAATGAAAAAGCGGAGCGTGTCTCTCTCCCACACATGATAGGATCCAATTTATTCAGAGAACTAAGATAACAAAACGAAAATAAAAGCACACAGACGCTCCAAGTAAAACACATAAGATGTGACGGAATTAAAATATAGTTTCACTAGAGGTGACCTGATAAGTTATTGATGAAGAAGGGGATGCCTTGGGAATCCCCAAGCTTAGACGCTTGAGTCTTCTTGATCATATCATATCATCCTCCTCTCTTGATCCTTGAAAACTTCCTTCACACCAAACTCAAAGCAATCTCATTAGAGGGTTACATAATCAAAAATTCACATGTTCAGCAAGGACACAATCATTCCCAACACTTCTGGACATTACCCAAGGTTACTGAAATTTAATGGAGCAAAGAAACCCAATCAAACACAGTAAAAGAGGCAATGCGAAATAAAAGGCAGAATCTGTCAAAACAGAACAGTCCGTAAAGACAAATTTTTTCTATGCACTTAACATGCTCAGATGAAGAAGCTCAAATTGAATGAAAGTTGAGTACATATCTGGGGATTACTCATGAATTTTTACAGAATTTTTAGACTCTCCTACAGAGAGATCAACTCAAATTCGTGACAGCTAAAAATCTGTTTATGCGCAGAAATCCAAATCTAGTATCAACCTTCTATCAAAGACTTTACTTGGCACAACAATGCAATAAAATAAATATAAGGAGAGGTTACTACAGTAGTAACAACTTCCAAGACACAACAAAACAGTAGCAAAATAAAAACATGGCTTATCTCCCAAGAAGTGCTTTCTTTATAGCCATTAAGATGGGCTCAGTAAATTTAATGATGCTCTCGCAAGAAATAAGAGTTGAAGCAAAAAGAGAGCATCAAAAGCAAATAAGAAACAATTTTAAGTCTAATCCACTTCCTATGAAAAGGAATCTTGTAAATAAACAAGTCATGTACGCATAATGCAACAAGCATAGAAAGACAACACAAGCGCAACTTCAAGATTCTCAACATAAAGAGGGGAAACTTAATATTATTAAGATGCATATAACCATGTTTCCCTCTCTCATAATAACTTTCAGTAGCATCATTGATGAAATCCACAATATACCCATCACTTAAAACATTCTTATCATGGTTCATATGCATAAAAGTATCATTAATTTTGGCGTAAGAAAAACTCTTCTCATTAATAGTAATTGGAGCAGGATCATTATCAAGAATTTGAACATGGTAAACAAGTTGCATACTAAGGGAATGGTTTTTGGCAATCCCATCATAACTATGACAAGTTTCATAAGGATAGTTATAACCTGTGTCATAGCATTCTTTATAATAATTGTCAAAGATTGGAGGCATAGTGTCATCATAAGAAATAGAATAGTTATCTTCCACAGTATGTTCATCTGTAACCATACCATCATTGTTACTATAAGGAGATGTATCAAACATATAATCATCAGTAGCAAAAGGATTTTCAAACACCTCATCCCCAAGCATAGAGCTTTCTATATCATTATGGGAAGAAGCATGGATAGTACTAATACTATGGCAATTATTAACATCATCATTTTCAGAATTAGTTTCCCAGAGATTTTCAATATCAAAAGTAGTGTGCTCTTCTAAATCATGATCACTAATGTAGGTAAAGGGCATAGGAAGATCATTGTACTCAGATTCATTATCATAATAATCATTAGGATCAACATACTTACGGTTACCTATCGTTATCTCATACACGCAGGGATATGCCGTTACCTCTTTCTTTTTATTCCCCCTCTTCTTCTTCTTCTTCTTCTTCTTCTTCTTCTTCTTCTTCTTCTTCTCCGTTTCCTTCTTCTTCTTCTTCTTTTCCTTCTCCTCGTTCCCTTCTTTAGGAGGAAGAGGCTTGAAGGGAGGCTTCTCCACATAACCTGATTTATTTCCAGAAACAATAGAAGAAACTTGGGAGGGTGTTCCTCCTCTTCATTAATAAGTTCAAAACACACAGCGGTCCTATCATATTTTGGCAAAGTGTCATCTTCTAAAATATTTTGTATGTAAGTATTTGTATGGCAATTATCAATGCAATAAGAAAGACACCCATGCAGGACACTATTAATATCAAGAGCACTCATATCCACCAAAGAAGTTTTTCTCAATAACTCTTCACACTCCAAAAATAATGTAAGTTCATCATGCTGATTAGGAATGATTTCATCATCACAATACAAATTTGCAGCACTCATGGGGTTCGAATTATCATTGGAGGAGCATTGAAAATTAAAATGACCCACTCTATGGCAAAGTTCACAAATAAAAGGATAGAGGGCACACACTTTTTCACCAAGATCATCTAGAGCCCTAGACCACTTTCTAGTTTTTTTCATTCCTGTGATGGATACAATATTCTTCTTCGATTTTATTCTTTTCACAAGGTCTATGAACTCCACAAAAATTAACATGCTTATAGGAAATAGCATTCTCAGGAGTTTGAGCATGTTCATTGCAATCATTAACAGCAATTTCATTTTCCATGCAAGTGTCTTTAAAAGGTTCATGATACATGTACCAATTTTCTTTAGGAGCATTAATATGAGAACCAAAGGCTCTATAGGAATCGACCATAATTTGAGGATCAAGACCATATTTAGCACTAAGCTCTTGAAAATCAGCAGTTTCAATGAAAGACTTAATGCATTCATATTCATAGTTTATACCTGATTCTTTACCTTTGTCGTTCTCCCAATCTTCAGTATTGCTTTGAATTCTTTCAAGAAGATCCCATCTAGCTTCAACCTCCTTGCTTGTGAAAGATCCCTCCAAACAGGCATCTAGATAGTCCTTGTGATGTCCTGAAAGCCTTGCATAAAAATTATTAGTAAGAACATTACGAGGGAGCTCATGAATGGGACATTTGAGCATTAGTGACTTCAATCTCCCCCATGCTTGGGAAATACTCTCTCCATCACGAGGATAGAAATTATAAATGTAATTCCTATCAACATGCACTTCATGAGGAGGATAAAATTTAGAATAAAAGAGAGGTACAATTTCCTCCCAACCAATAGATCTACCATTCTTTAGCATCTTATACCATTCCGTAGCTCTTCCCTTCAGAGATACAGAGAATAGCTTCCTCTTAACTTGGTACTTTGAAATACATGCACTCTCGAACAACTCGCATAATTCATGTATAAAGAGTAAATGATCACTAGGATGGACAGTCCCATCTCCAAAATAGCAATTGTTCATAGCAAGTTCAACAATTTTCGTAGGTATCTTGAAGGGAATACTTTCAGTAGGTGGATTTGGAATATCACAAGCATCATTCGAATCACCACATATTGGAGACAAAGCATTATCAAGGCAAAATACTTCTTCCAAAGCTGAGGAGCAAAAAAATTATTTTTATATAAACTAGCTTCCCCAAGCTTAGACTTTTCCATAGCATTAGCAGTAATTGCGTTCATACTAATAACATTGCTACTAGCATGCAAATAAGGTTCCATAGGTTTTTTAATTTTCGCATCAAACAATCCATGTCTTAACTCAGGAAAAAGATTAAAAAGCTCACTAAATTTTTTGTTGTTTTCCATTATGCCTAACTAGTGAAAAATAAAAACAAGAAATAAAAATATAAAATTGCAGAATCTAAAGGAGATACCTTCGAGCATTCACACACCGGCAACAGTGCTAGGAAATAGCTTAGTAGTCGGAGGATGTGAATACCTTTTACCTTACCTCCCCGACAACGGCGCCAGAAAATAGCTTGATGTCTACGCACGCTTCTATTCCTGTAGACAGTGTTGGGCCTCCAAGAGCAGAGGTTTGTAGAACAGCAGCAAGTTTCCCTTAAGTGAATCACCCAAGGTTTATCGAACTCAGGGAGGTAGAGGTCAAAGATATCCCTCTCAAGCAACCCTGCAATTAAGATACAAGAAGTCTCTTGTGTCCCCAACACACCTAATACACTTGGCAGATGTATAGGTGCACTAGTTCGGCGAAGAGATAGTGAAATACAAGTAATATGGATGATTATAAGTAGTAATTTCAATCTGAAATAAAAATGGCAGCAAGCAAACATGTAGCAAAACTTGTTGAAAATGGTGTTTCAATGCTTAGAAATAAGGCCTAGGGATCATACTTTCACTAGTGGACACTCTCAACAATGATCACATAAATAAATAACTTCTCTTCACTTGTGCTACTCTGAATTACTCTCCTATTGGAATCACTAATCATGTAGTGCCTACAAAAGCTCCGCTCAAAGTTCATCAAGTACTTGACAAACACCATCCATAGGGATATTCTCATCAAATCATAATGCAAGACAATACCGTTGCAATTTAGACCGAGTACTAACGTAGCATACACACGGTCAACAATAGCTATGAAAGGGGGAATAGATCACATCAATACTATCATAGTAATAGTTAACTTCATAATCCACAAGAGATTACAATCATAACCTACGCCAAGTACTACATGATGCACACACTGTCAACTTTACATCATGGAGGAGGAATAGACTACTTTAATAACATCACTAGAGTAGCACACAGATTAATAGTGATACAAAGCTCATGATCACATAAAGATCACACCATGGGAGAGAGAGATGAACCACATAGCTACCGGTAGAGCCCGCAGCCTCGGGGGAGAACTACTCCCTCCTCATCATGGGAGTCAGCAGCGGAAATGAAGATGGCGGTGGTGTCGATGGAGATGACTCCGGGGGCAATTCCCCGTCCCGGCGGCGTGCCGGAACAGAGACTTCTGTCCCTCGAAACTTGTCTTCGCGATGGCGGTGGCTACGGAACTCTTCGTGGAATATCGTCGATTGTTTTAGGGTTTTCGCATCTGGAGGATTATATTGGCGAAAGGCCGGCGTCGGAGGGGTCCCGAGGGGCCCACCCCATAGCTGGGCGCGCCCCCTCTTGGCCGCGCCGCCAGGTGGGGTGGCCACCTCGTGGCCCCTCTCCGTCTCTCCTTCGGTGTTCTGGAACACTCCGTGGAAAATAAGGCCTTGGGCTTTTGTTTCGTCCAATTCCGAGAATATTTCCTGTGTAGAATTTCTGAAACCAAAAACAGCAGAAAACAGGAACTGGCGCTTCGGCATCTTGTTAATAGGTTAGTTCCGAAAAATGCATCAAAATGATATAAAGTATGAATAAAACATGTAGGTATTGTCATAAAACTAGCATGGAACATAAGAAATTATAGATACGTTTGAGACGTATCAGTCAGCAACAACGTGAAACCTACACACAACACAACCAAAATACTTTGCCCCAAATTACAGTGAGGTTGTCAATCTCACCGGTTTGCTGAACACAAAGAATTAGATGTATCGAGTGGAAAGAGATGTTTGCAGTAATTAAAGAGAACAGAGATTTGCGGTAAGTAACAGAGAAGGATTGCAGTGGATGAATTTATCAGTGTAAAGGAAAGGACCGGGATCCACAGTTCACTAGAGGTGTCTCTCCATAAAGATAAATAACATCCTGGATGAACAAATTATAGCTGGGCAATTGACAGAATACCGATCATACATGACAAGATGATTACTATGAGATTCGTTTGGGTATTACAACATAATACATAGACCGTAATCCTATGGAACTTTACTTGCATGCTGGTAGAAATGGTATTAGTATGAATTCTTTGAACACCATTGAAAGAACATCTCTCACATTATGTTTTGGATTGTTTGATGTCAATATATGTGATACACTAATGTTTGATGTAGTGGTGCAAAGAATATATATATATACATGTATATGGGTGTCTTGCGTGGAAAAACGAGACAAAAAGATGCAGGTTGTGTTTCACCAGGCCGGATATTCCGGGCCGGATATTAAAATCGGCTAAGGACTTTTCGGCAGAGCTTACTGGATAGGGGGCCGGATTTTTGCCCGGAAATTCCCCAAGGCCGGATTTTTCGGGGGCGGATTATCCGGCCCTAACTTACACCGGATAATCCAGCCCTCGAAGACTTCCAACAGCTGGATTTTGAGAGGGGGTATTTATACCCCCCTTCTTCCTCTTTCCAACCTGCTCAATCATTTCAGAAGTTCATCCACATTAGAGCTAAGTCAAGGCACCTCAAGAAACACAAGAATTTCAGGATCTCCTCCTCCACCCAACCAAAGCTCTTGATCTTTGGAGATTCGAAGGAGAAGACCCCGATCTACATCTTCACCGAAGCGATTTTCATTTCCCCCTCATATGCTTGAGGGCCCTTTGCTAGTGTTCCTCTTTTGAGAAACCCTAGTTATTTGTACTTGATATTGTTCTTGTTGTTGTTGTGTTGTTACAGATTTGGGAGCCTCCAATTTGGTTGTGGATGTGTGCCCCAAGAACTTTGTAAAGGCCCGGTTTCCACCTCGAGGAAATCCCTTAGTGGAAGTAGGCTAGGCCTCTATGGCGTTGCTCACAGGAGACCTGAGTGAAGCCTTCGTGGATGTTGGTCTGGCTTTCGTAGCAACCACACTCCTCCAAACGTAGACATACCTTCTTGCAAAGGAAGGGAACTACGGGAATCAACTCCGTGTCTTCGTGTGCTCCACTCTCGGTTACCTCTATCCTTTATCTCCTCTATATATTGCGTAGCCATATCTTGCTTAGTCGTTAACCTTGTCATATAGGTAAATTCACATAGTTGCATACCTAGAGAATTTACCTTTGTGTCAAGCCTAAATTGAAAAAGAACTAAAAATTGGTTAGCACCTATTCACCCCCCCCCTCTAGGTGCGGCATACGATCCTTTCAATTGGTATCAGAGCCTCGGCTCTTATTTTGGGCTTAACCGCCTAAGAGTATGCCAGACCACGAGTCTGCGGAAAGGGCCGCAAAGATGGTCTCCATGGATGATCTCAAGTCGTTGGAAACATCCTTGAGGTCCTCCATGGAAGCTCGAATGGAAAACATGAGAAAAATGATTTCCGAGCTTTTGACTCCGGTTCCTCCCATGGCTCCCGTCATAGAGGAAAAGGACAAGGGTGCGGTAGAAGAGGGAGATACTTCGGTATTACCCTCCTCTACCAATCCCTTGAGTGGTGATAACTTAACCACTATTAAAACTCCCATTGCATCTCCTAGGGGAACTAGTGGAGGTGCTAGCTACAATCAAGTGGCTCCGCCTTTCCTCTCTTCCGATATCCCGGTTCCTCATCCTCATATAAACATTACGGGCGACCCACCAAAGTTTAATGATAAAGATTTTGATACATGGCAATTTGAGTTTCGCTCTCATGTTCGCAGTGCCTCCAATGAACTTTGGAGAATCATCATGGAAGGCTTCAAGCCTTACAACCCCGACAAGTTGACTAGAAGAGAAGCGGTTGATAATCAACTCAATGACATTGCCTTGCACATGATTCAAACTAGTGTGGGGACAAAGGACTTGTCTCGTGTTCGGAATTTATCCACCGCCAAGGAAGCTTGGGATGGTTTGGCCGCTAGTTGCATGGGAAGTGATAGCATGAGAAGTAACAAGTATAATGCCCTTCGGAATCAAGCCGAAGGATTCATGAGGCTACCGGATGAAGATCATGAAGTCATGTATAGAAGACTCATCACCGTTGCCGATGCTTTCCAGAATGTGGGTGCCAAACACATTGATGACTCTTGGATCAAAGATAAGCATATTGATTGCATGATGCCGTTTGAACCCGTTGATGTCAAGACTCTTGTTGGAAGATAATTCTTTCCCTCTCTCACCTCTCAACAAGCGGTGCACGAGTTGCAAGCTCTCAAGGTGCTCGAGCAAAACTCTCATGATTCTCGCAATCGTGCCATTGGAATGTCTAGAGGGACCAAACTTGCCTTGGCAGTCAATTCCGTGGAAGAAGTGACCCCTCAAGAACCATATAGGACATCTTGGAGTATGTCCTATCCATATGATTTGGATTACCACTACAATGACCACATGGCATTCCATGCAAAAACCTTTTGGGTTGATCCATCCAAGGCCAAGGAAGACAACATCAAGAGAAACAACTCAAGTGGGTTCGAGAGCTCGAGCCCAAAATCAAGATCGTGCTACAATTGTGGTGACAAACGCCATTTCATAGCCGATTGTCCCTATGAGCATAGAGAAACTCATGGTGGAAGGCTCATTCCCAAGGACAAGAGCAAAGATTCAAAGGCCCCCAACAAGAAATTCTACAACAAGAGCAAGAAGGGCAAGAGGCCATCAAGGATTGTGCTTGTGACTAAGGAAGAATATTCTTCCGATGAAGTTGAAAGTAGTAGTGATGAAGAAGAAAGCTCAAAGGAAGTGGCCACCATTGCCACCACCAGCATTCCCTCTTCATCTCTCTTTGAATCCCCCAATGAGAATCCTCATATCAAGAATGCACATTGCTTCATGGCAAGGTCCACCTTGGACACATCTATTGTGCTACCAACTCAAGAAGAATATACCTCCGGAGATGATGATGTTGATGATGAAGAAGATGCAACTTCAAATGGATTGGTTGCTCTTGCCTCCCTCTCCACCAACTCTTCATCACCAAGTGAATTCCCCAATGAAGTCATTCATGTGGAGGAAGAAAGTTGCCTCATGGCTAAATCTTCCGAGGTATCATCTCCTAACCCCTCTATGCCTAACATATCAAACGATCTAGGGGTTGATCATGCTAGTTTAAAAGTGAAACAAGAAATGCTTGATTTTGATGAGTTCATTCTTAACTTACAAGGTGACACTAAAAGGCATGTTTCAAATCTCATGGTTCGTCTAGCATAACTAGATGATACTCTTGATAAAAAATGTCAAATAGAGAGAGAAGACTGTCAACACCCGGATTTTTAAGTCCGAATGCCTATTATGTCATACATCGCAATCCCAGGAATATTGTTGTTGCGAGGCATAATAGTTAAGTATCACAGTCATCATTCATTACAAACCATAAGTCTTACAAATTTGGAATCATATGATCCATATTACACGAATAGTTGATCTATTGATCAACGAACAAACACAAGTTCATAGTTCAACATAGCGGAAGCGTAAGATACAAGGACTCTCTAGTCCACAGGCCAACGCTTGACGTCGGAAGGCGCTTAGTTGTCGTAGGCGTCCTGCTGGTCATCTCCTTGTTCATCTTCATACTCTGGCCATTTGAATAGCCAGGGACAAAGCCGTGAGTACGTTGAGTACTCGCAAACTAATACTAAAGTAAGTGCTAGACATTCTAGTATGGTTGGCTAAGCTCTAGTTTCTTTGCATAAAGCTAGTTTTAGTTCACAAAGTTTTGAGGAAAGCTTATTCAAGTGCTAACTAACTCAAGTGGGAACATTAGTGTCATTCCCACCATTCAAGTGGTGATTTCAATTCAATTCACCACAAGTCATTTCACCATCATCTTTCAACATCATTTTCAAAGATATGACATTGGAAACTGTATGGCCTTTCCAACCGTCCGTAACCGTGGACGCGGCTATTCGAATAGGTTTACACTCTGTAGAGGTTGCACACTTGTGCCACAACATTTGTTTTCATCCGTCGGGATTTCCCCGAATCATCGTAACACAGTACGCGGATCATCAACCATAACCTTTCACTTACAAATCCTAGTATGAGCACCTCTCCCCATGAGCTTGGCCTCCCAGTGAAGACCAATCATCAACCTCGAATCGCACAGGCTTGGCCGTACAATTCACCTCAATTTCACATCATTTCTCAACAACGGAGGCAGCCTAAAGCGTAACCCCTATGACGTGTGTTCAGAGGGAACCCATACTAAGACGCGTAAACTTCCAGTTAAGCCCTACCCATAATCAGGTATTGTGGGGGTACTTAGTAATTGGAAAGGTATCGCATTCAAACCAACATCATTGTTTATCAAAAATCACCATCTTCTCTTGTTCACATTCACCTTCAAAAATCATTCAATGGAATGCATCATCATTCCAAGGTTTCAAATTCATTTCAAATTCACACTGTTCCCATCTAGAGTAGTCAAGTTTTATTTCATTAGCACTAGCTCTAATTCATGAGGGGTGCTACCTTGCTTTGCTTGGAAGAGACTAACTCCTTACTCTAGTAACCAACTTGTACTTTGACCAAAGTTAACTATAAAAGTAACTCATTTAGAAAACAAGTAAAGCTTGTAAAGTAAACTTGGGATGGGCTTATGTAAGATAAGATAAGAATCATGGTGCCTTGCCCCAAGGGGCTTTGCACTTTGCAAGAATATTAGCTTGCCTTGGTAGTTCTCAAACTGTTCCTCGGATGAAGCCCGGTGATCAGGGGGATACGTGAGCACCCCCTAACTACTCGACACGTGTCTAACGGCATCCGGTAATCCGTTAACACTCTCCAATACGTGAGCCTAGTCTCTGCCTTCTGACGGAGCCCCCTAGCTCCCTGCGATTGTTTTGGATGCAATCAAGCTAGCTGCCACAGACCTCCCGTACACCTCCTCTTGCGGCGAGGCACGGACTGGCTCGGCCACGAGATCCGCCATGGGCTCCCTCGACGGTGCCGCCGGCTTGTGGAATCACAAAGTGTGCGGCCGCAACGCCGGTGTGCTTGCCGCTGCAGTTTGCCTCGGCGGTTGGTGGAGTCGTCGGGAGGCCGAGCGGGCTGCGCATCGAGGCGCCACTGTTCGGTTGCATCGCCGGAATACGGCTGCGCAGACGAGCAAGCCATATGGCTCCCGGACCGGCAGGCCGAAAAGCAGGAATGCCACCCAGACCGGCAAATAGCTGCCTCCTCGTCGCCCTACTTCGCTCCGCCATCTCGTGCCGGCCGGACTCGCCGACGGCCCGCGCCAGGAGTTTCCAGACGTGCGCGCAAAGTGCCACGAAAAGCGAGGTGCGGTGGCCTGCGGAGGCAGAGGAATCCGCGGCCAAGAACCTCCCGCCCGCCCGCGGCAGGAAGAGGGCGTCCGGCAAGATCGGTAAGTCGCTGGTGCCGGCGCCGGTACGGCAGAAGAGAAAGAACACGGCGCAGCACAGCGAGTCGCCAGAGCCCAGGCCGAAGAGAATCAGGAGCGTATGGGCTCCTGATGACGAGGCCCTGGTTCTCGAGGCGCTTGCTCAGCACCGCTGCCAACACGGGTCGCTGCCGCCTTCTGGGGACAGCGACTTCTTCGAATCCATCCGTGAGGGCCTCGAGGAGAAGAGCTTCCAGCACTCCGATATCGAGGATAAAGTGCGCAGCCTGCTTCACTGCTTGGCCGGCGGGATGTAATCCGTCTGCCACATCTGGCCGCTCCGCCCGGATGCCCTGCTACGGTTGGTCAACATCCTGGGCACCGACATCCTGAGCAGCGACTTGGCGTTGTCGCCTGCGGCGGGGTGCTTGTTGGCGTAGGCGATGCCGATGGAGAGCTTGGCGTCGAGGAAGGTGTCGCCCGTGGAGCCAACGCTGCTGGGGTCGCAGTCGTCGCCGCCGCCGCCGGCGTCGGCGCTGAAGGTGCGCCACTCGGAGCCCTCGTTGATGAAGTGCGCATCGAGGACGAGCGCGCACTCGGTGCAGATGGTGTCCTCGATGGCATGGTCGAGCACCACGTCCGTCGCGCGGTGGCAGTCCGGGCAGAACACCCGCTCGTCCGTGGCCGAGCTCTTCATGGCTGCTGTAGCTGCCGCGTGCGCGAGCTCATCTCGATTTGGGGACATATGCGCCATCTAGCAGCTGTGGTATGAGCGGAATTGGAAAGAGAGCAAGGAATCGTTGCTAGCCAGAGGAGTCCACATGAGCTCTTCGTCAAATTGGATTAAACCGGAGCTCAAGTCAATGAGGGAGGAGCAGTGAGGAGCAGGATCGGAACGAGAGGAGAGGAGAATCGAGATGGGGATTGGGATTTCACGGCTGTTTGCTCGCCGTGAGCATCTACTAGCAGAGAGCGAATCTAAAAGCAAATCCAACAGTGTCTAGAGGGTGCTCACGTATCCCCCTGATCACCAAATCCACTCTCAACTGTTCCTCCTCTTCCTCTTGGTAGCAACCTTCTTCTTCGGCGTACTCTCCGGTGCTACCGTCTAAATTTGAATACGAGTATAATTACTCACAAATTCAATGGCTATTCCATACATCACATATAACACACAAACTACTCTATGCACACAAATAAATTAACTAGGGTGCATGGGTTGTGGGGTTTAAATAGAATTCACTTCTTTGTATTTCATATGTAAATGATAGTTTCCATACGGTTCTTGAGAAATAATTTCCTCTCACTAAAATCTTCTTAAGATTTCATTTCTCAAACAATCATGTATGAACTCATATTGACCTAAGTCAAATGTTCATCATCATCATTTGTGATAATGATTTAAATGAGGTAGATCACCTCATACTATTTAAACAACACTACATTTGATTTAAATCTCAAGTAATTCATATAAGAGAGTTTGGGACCAGGGGTCCAAACATCCCATGAATTCATGTGAGACAAGTTTAAATGAAGTATAAGACTTCACAAAATTTACTTTAATAGTTTTGGACAATATCAACTAGTTAAACTAGACATAATATCCATTCATTAAACTATGGCATGATCATACAAAGTGACCACACCATTTTATTGCATAAACAATTAGTGTAAGTCAAATGTGAGCTATTAGAGTTGGAATTAACTTCATATCTATTTTGGTTGATTTTTAAGAATTATTTGAATAGGGAAAAGTCCCTGTCTTGTTATTTTTATCACATTAATTCTACAAAGAATCTGGCCATGGGACCAGTGGAATTGGTTAGATAATTTCTCTAGCTTTCCATCCATATAAAGTTCACCCAATTTGGTTTAGCCAATTTAATTCTATTGAATTTCAAAGTGGCAGCAGTATTCAAAACTATTTGAATTAAATAGATCCAGTTTGAATTAAAGGGCCGGCGGGAAAAGCTAGTTGGGCTCAAAGGTTTAAAAACGGCCCAAGGCTAGCCCAGCCATGGTCCAGTGCCGCGCGGGCTGCCTGACAGAGGGTCCCGCCTGTCAGCCATTGTTAAACGCCGAAGCGGTACGGGCGAGTCTGAGGCGTTGGATTAGAACGCGATCAAACGGCTGTGGTTCATCGTCCCGCCGGCGAGAGGGGAGTTCACCGGCGGCTCAGGTAGGGGGTCGGAGAGCTCACCGTGGCTCCAGCTAGGGTTGGCAAGGTGCGCGATGAAGTTGTGGACGACGGCGAGTCGACTGGTAGCAGTGGCTCGTCCTGGGGTGGCTCCAATCGATGGTGGCGTCCACCAGGTACTGGCGGCTTCGATCTCCAAATTGGGGCAACTCCGGCGATGATCGAGTGGGTGGAGTGGTGGTGGCGAAGCAGTGAGAGGTGGGGAGTGAGCTGGTGTGGTTGGTTTGGTCCAGGGAACTCCCTATTTATAGAATCGCATGGAGGTTGCGGGGCAGTGAGGTGGTCGACATGGGCGCGGCGTCTCCGGCGGCTGGTCGAGCTAGGCGAGGCTATGGCGATGCTCTACGGGTCCAGGTGGTGCTACTGGAAGTGACAGCGTGGTCGGGGAGCGTCGGAATCGCTCGCATTGCTTCCGTGTCTGTGGCGCCCGCGGCGGAGCAGGGTCTCCTTCTCCGGCGGCGGTGGGCACGGGTCGCGGTCTTGGCCGTGTCTGGCGGCGTCCAGGTGTCGAGTGCGTGCTCAAGGCGTTGAGAGCAGGGCCAGGGAGTGAGCGAGGTGGTGGCGCGGCGCGTGTACTGGGCGTGTCCGCGTCGTGCATGCGTGCGACGTGAGCGGCGTCCAGGGCGTGTGCTGGCGCGCGTCGTCCGGCGTCTGGTCGCCGTTCCTTCGACCATGGCGGTGCTAGGGCTTGCTAGGGGACGCGTTGGTGCACGGTGGCGAGGTGGTCCTGGCAGAGGAGCAAGGGGAGAAGAGGGAGGTCGACGAGCTCGGGGACATGGCCGGCATGGCCATGCCCTAGCTTACTCTCTCTCTCTCTTAGCCTCACTATGCCTCAATTAAGGTTTAAGGGGACCAGGGAACAAGTTAGATTAGAGTTGGAGTAGATTAGGTGTGTAGAATCACTATTTGCAACTATTGCAAATAGTGCCCGAATTTGGAAAATGCAAAAATATCCAAATTTGAATTAATTCAAAAGGTGAAAGTTTTTGAAATGTGAGTGTTGATATAAGTTGTAAATGACCAGAGAGGTTTTGAGGTGGTGGTGGAAAAATTAGAATTCAAAAGTTGGCCAAAATGGCTATGTGTAGATTGTTGCATATGTGAGAAAGTTGGAACTTTGGATGATCCTTGCTCATGATCAAAGATGAATTTGGCATGATGATCTTCACCAAAGTTGTTCACCTTGATGTTGACTTTGAAATGATGCAAAGAGTTAGCAAGAGTTGGTTTGGGAAAAAATGAATGGCAAGGGCTCAAAGTGGTGATCAGACTAGAATTGTCCAAAATGACCATTATCATATGTGAGTTCGATTTGTGTTTGAATTTCATTTGAATTGTGAATCTTTGATTCCAAAAGTTGTAGTAAGTGTTTAATAACATTACTCAACTAATGGTGAAGACCAAATAGGTCTAGGGTCAAAATTTATAAAAATGCCATAGGGCATATGTGAGGGTTTTTAGGGTTTTGCATTTTATGGAATTTCTTCCTCTTTGATTTATTTGGTTGGTGATCTTCATATGATCACACTAGGGTTTTAGAGCATATCAAATACCAGTAATAACAATCATCATGGCATATCACTCAAATGCACAAGTCCTATGCATGGTACTATATGCAAATAGAAAAGTTTTTGTTGGTTTGAAATTTTGCTTTCTGGAATTCTCTAACTTTCTTTTTATTGAAATTTGGGGTGTTACAAACCCTTCCCCCTTACAAAAGATCTCGTCCCGAGATCGAAAAGAAAGTTAGGTACTAAAGAGATCTGGGTACTCCTTCTTCATGAAGTCTTCGCGTTCCCAAGTGGCTTCATCCTCGGTATGATTGCTCCATTGGATCTTCAGAAACTTGATGCTTCGGGTGCGGGTGGTTCGGTAAGCTTCTTCCAGGATGCGAATCGGCACTTCGCGGTAAGTCAGATCCTTGTTGATATCCACCGATCGGTGATCGATGTTCTTGAACACTTCGGTCTTCTCCGGGACTTCAAGGCACTTCCGGAGAAGTGAGATGTGAAACACGTCGTGCACAGCCGACATTTCTTCAGGCAACTCCAGTTGATAAGATACTTCACCTCGGCGGCTGAGGACTTTGAAAGGTCCGACATAGCGGGGTGCAAGCTTTCCTTTCAGTTGGAACCTTTGCATTCCTTTCAAGGGGGATACCTTGAGATAGACGAAGTCTCCGATCTCAAAGGTCATCTCCCGACGTCTCTTGTCGGCGTAGCTCTTCTGTCTCGATTGCGCTGTCTTGAGGTACTCGCGGATCTTGTGGACTTTCTCTTCGGCTTCACGAAGAACATCTGGGCCGAAAACTTGGCTCTCTCCGACTTCTGACCAGTTCAGGGGGGCACGGCACTTCCTTCCGTACAAGGCTTCGAAGGGGGCCATCTGTAGGCTGGCTTGATAGCTATTGTTGTAGGAGAATTCTGCGTAAGGTAGGCAGTCTTCCCACTTGGATCCGTATTCCAGTACGCATGCCCTAAGCATGTCTTCCAGTATCTGGTTTACTCTCTCAGTCTGTCCGTCGGTCTGAGGGTGATAGGCGGTGCTGAAATTTAGGCGAGTGCCTAGTCCTTCATGCACTTTCTGCCAGAACCTTGAGGTGAACTGTGATCCTCTATCTGACACTATCGATTTGGGGGTTCCGTGCAGGGCGACTATTCTGGAGATATAAAGTTCAGCTAACTTTGGGCCTTGATAAGTGGTTTTGACGGCGATGAAATGGGCGACTTTGGTCAATCTATCGACAACTACCCATATTGAATCATTGCCTTTGCTGGATTTGGGCAGTCCGGTGATAAAGTCCATTCCTACGGAGTCCCATTTCCATTCCGGAATCTGGAGGGGTTGTAACAGTCCGGCGGGTCGTTGATGTTCTGCCTTGACTCTCTGACAGATGTCACACTTAGCGATATAGCTACCGATCTCTCTCTTCATTCCGTGCCACCAAAATTGTTCTTTTAGGTCTTGGTACATCTTGGTACCTCCGGGGTGGATTGAATAAAGGGTGTCATGGGCTTCTTGCAGGATGACTTGTTTCAAGTCAGAGTCCGATGGTACGCATAGACGTTCTTTGTACCAAAGAACTCCGGCTTCGTCTACTGTGAATCCGGGGGCTTTTCCTGCGGCTATCTGTTTCTTGATTCCGTCAATGCTAGCGTTGTCCTTCTGGGCTTCCTTGATCTGACTAACCAAGGTGGGTTGCAGTTCTATGCTGGCTAGGAATCCCTCACTAACAAGTTCAAGTCTGAATTGTTCAAACTCTTGATGCAAGCTGGGCTGTTCGGTTGCGAGCATGGAGTTCAACTGGCACGGCAGTCGACTCAAAGCATCCGCTACCACATTGGCCTTGCCAGGGTGGTAGTGAATCTCCATGTCGTAGTCCTTGATCAGTTCGATCCATCGGCGTTGTCTCATGTTCAACTCTTTCTGGGTGAATATGTATTTGAGGATTTTGTGGTCGGAGTAGATCTCGCATCGATTACCCATGAGGTAATGACGCCAAACTTTCAAGGCTAAGACCACGGCTGCAAGCTCGAGGTCATGAGTTGGGTAGTTCTGTTCATGTTGCTTGAGTTGTCTTGAAAGGTAGGATACAACCTTGCCTTCTTGCATACGCACGCGTCCAAGTCCAGTCTTGGAGGCGTCGCAATATACGTCAAAGGGTTTTGCGATATCTGGCATGATCAGGATTGGGGCTGTTTTCAATCTACTCTTGAGCTGTTGAAAGCTCTCTTCGCATTTGTCGGTCCACTCAAACTTTCTGTCCTTTTTCAGCAGTTGGGTCATTGGTCGAGCGATGCTCGAAAAACCTTCTACAAATCTGCGGTAGTATCCGGCTAATCCAAGAAAAGCGCGAACCTCGGTCTGTGTGGTTGGGGCTTGCCATTCCATAACAGTTTTGGTTTTGGCGGGATCTACAGCAATTCCTCCTGCAGACAAGATGTGTCCCAGGAATCCAACTTCTTCCAGCCAAAACTCACATTTGCTAAACTTGGCATACAACTTGTGCTGTCTAAGGGTTTCTAGGACAATCTCCAAATGCTGTTCATGTTCCTCTTCGGACTTGGAGTAGACGAGGATGTCGTCGATGAAAACAACGACAAACTTGTCCAAAAAGTTCATGAAGATCTTATTCATGAGATTCATGAAATAAGCGGGGGCATTGGTCAGTCCAAACGACATGACGTTGTACTCATACAACCCATATCTGGTGGTAAAGGCAGTTTTTGGAATGTCGGTGGCTCGGATCTTCAGTTGGTGGTATCTGATGTCTACGTTCCCCCTCCTTTCCTGTAGACAGTGTTGGGCCTCCAAGAGCAGAGGTTTGTAGAACAGCAGCAAGTTTTCCCTTAAGTGGATCACCCAAGGTTTATCGAACTCAGGGAGGAAGAGGTCAAAGATATCCCTCTCATGCAACCCTGCAACCACAAAGCAAGAAGTCTCTTGTGTCCCCAACACACCTAATAGGTGCACTAGTTCGGCGAAGAGATAGTGAAATACAGGTGGTATGAATATATATGAGCAGTAGCAACGGTGCCAGAAAATAGCTTGCTGGCGTGTAGTTGATGGTGGTAGTATTGCAGCAGTAGTAACACAGTGAAACAGTAAACAAGCAGTAGTAACACAGCAGTATTTAGGAACAAGGCCTAGGGATTAGACTTTCACTAGTGGACACTCTCAACATTGATCACATAACAGAACAGATAAATGCATACTCTACACTTTTGTTGGATGATGAACGCATTGCGTAGGATTACACGAACCCTCAATGCCGGAGTTAACAAGCTCCACAATTTGTTCATATTTAAGTAACCTTATAGTGTAAGATAGATCAATACAACTAAACCAAGTACTAACATAGCATGCACACTGTCACCTTCATGCATATGTAGGAGGAATAGATCACATCAATATTATCATAGCAATAGTTAACTTCATAATCTACAAGAGATCATGATCATAGCATAAACCAAGTACTAACACGGTGCACACACTGTCACCTTTACACACGTGCAGGAGGAATAGAACTACTTTAATAACTTTGCTAGAGTAGCACATAGATAAATTGTGATACAAACTCATATGAATCTCAATCATGTAAAGCAGCTCATGAGATTATTGTATTGAGGTACATGGGAGAGATGAACCACATAGCTACCGGTACAGCCCCGAGCCTCGATGGAGAACTACTCCCTCCTCATGGGAGCAGCAGCGGTGATGATGATGGCGGTGGAGATGGCAGCGGTGTCGATGGAGAAGCCTTCCGGGGGCACTTCCCCGCTCCGGCAGCGTGCCGGAACAGAGACTCCTGTCCCCCAGATCTTGGCCTCGCGATGGCGGCGGCTCTGGAAGGTTTCTGTGGGTTTCGTCGAACGTATCAGGGTTTTCGATCCAGGGGCTTTAAATAGGCGAAGAGGCGGTACAGGAGGGTCGAAGGGGCGACGACACCATAGGGCGGCGCGGCCAGGGCCTGGGCCGCGCCGGCCTATGGTCTGGGGGCCCAGTGCCCCCCCTCTGGTCCTTCCCGGGTGTTTTGGATGCTTCCGGTGAAAATAGGAACTTGGGCGTTGATTTCGTCCGATTCCGAGAATATTTCGTTACTAGGATTTCTGAAACCAAAAACAGCAGAAAACAGCAACTGGCACTTCGGCATCTTGTTAATAGGTTAGTTCCAGAAAATGCACGAATATGACATAAAGTGTGCATAAAACATGTAGATAACATCAATAATGTGGCATGGAACATAAGAAATTATCGATACGTCAGAGACGTATCAGCATCCCCAAGCTTAGTTCTGCTCGTCCCGAGCAGGTAAAACGATAACACAGATAATTTCTGGAGTGACATGCCATCATAACCTTGATCATACTATTTGTAAAGCATATGTAGTGAATGCAGCGATCAAAACAATGTATATGACATGAGTAAACAAGTGAATCATAAAGCAAAGATTTTTCATGAATAGCACTTCAAGACAAGCATCAATTAAGTCTTGCATAAGAGTTAACTCATAAAGCAATAATTCAAAGTAAAGGCATTGAAGCAACACAAAAGAAGATTAAGTTTCAGCGGTTGCTTTCAACTTATAACATGTATATCTCATGGATATTGTCAACATAGAGTAATATAATAAGTGCAATAAGCAAGTATGTATGAATCAATGCACAGTTCACACAAGTGTTTGCTTCTTGAGGTGGAGAGAAATAGGTGAACTGACTCAACATTGAAAGTAAAAGAATGGTCCTCCATAGAGGAAAAGCATCGATTGCTATATTTGTGCTAGAGCTTTGATTTTGAAAACATGAAACAATTTTGTCAACGGTAGTAATAAGGCATATGTATCATGTAAATTATATCTTACAAGTTGCAAGCCTCATGCATAGTGTACTAATAGTGCCCGCACCTTGTCCTAATTAGCTTGGACTACCGGATCATCACAATGCACATGTTTTTACCAAGTGTCACAAAGGGGTACCTCTATGCCGCCTGTACAAAGGTCTAAGGAGAAAGCTCGCATTGGATTTCTCGCTATTGATTATTCTTCAACTTAGACATCCATACCGGGACAACATAGACAACAAATAATGGACTCCTCTTTTATGCATAAGCATGTGACAACAATTAATAATTTTCTCATATGAGATTGAGGATATATGTCCAAAACTGAAACTTCCACCATGGATCATGGCTTTAGTTAGCGGCCCAATGTTCTTCTCTAACAATATGCATGCTTAACCATAAGGTGGTAGATCTCTCTTACTTCAGACAAGACGGACATGCATAGCAACTCACATGAAATTCAACAAAGAGTAGTTGATGGCGTCCCCAGTGAACATGGTTATCGCACAACAAACAACTTAATAAGAGATAAAGTGCATAATTACATATTCAATACCACAATAGTTTTTAAGCTATTTGTCCCATGAGCTATATATTGCAAAGGTGAATGATGGAATTTTAAAGGTAGCACTCAAGCAATTTACTTTGGAATGGCGGAAAATACCATGTAGTAGGTAGGTATGGTGGACACAAATGGCATAGTGGTTGGCTCAAGTATTTTGGATGTATGAGAAGTATTCCCTCTCGATGCAAGGTTTAGGCTAGCAAGACTTATTTGAAACAAACACAAGGATGAACCGGTGCAGCAAAACTCACATAAAAGACATATTGAAAACATTATAAGACTCTACACCGTCTTCCTTGTTGTTCAAACTCAATACTAGAAATTATCTAGACCTTAGAGAAACCAAATATGCAAACCAAATTTTAGCATGCTCTATGTATTTCTTCATTAATGGGTGCAAAGCATATGATGCAAGAGCTTAAACATGAGCACAACAATTGCCAAGTATCACATTACCCAAGACATTTATAGCAATTACTACATGTATCATTTTCCAATTCCAACCATATAACAATTTAACGAAGAAGAAACTTCGCCATGAATATTAAAAGCTAAGAACACATGTGTTCATATGCAATAGCGGAGCGTGTCTCTCTCCCACTCAAGCATGATGTAATCCAATTTATTCAAACACAAACAAAAATAAGAAACATACAGACGCGCCAAGCAAAGCACATAAGATGTGACCGAATAAAAATATAGTTTCAAGAGAAGGAACCTGATAATTTGTCGATGAAGAAGGGGATGCCTTGGGCATCCCCAAGCTTAGACGCTTGAGTCTTCTTGATATATGCAGGGGTGAACCACCGGGGCATCCCCAAGCTTAGAGCTTTCACTCTTCTTGATCATAGTATATCATACTCCTC
The DNA here is from genome assembly GCF_019359855.2 of Lolium perenne. Lineage (NCBI taxonomy): Eukaryota > Viridiplantae > Streptophyta > Magnoliopsida > Poales > Poaceae > Lolium > Lolium perenne. The sequence goes on from NC_067245.2 coordinate 48,445,621, forward strand.
TCTTGATCCTTGAAAACTTCCTCCACACCAAACTCGAAACAACTCATTAGAGGGTTAGTGCACAATAAAAATTAACATATTCAGAGGTGACACAATCATTCTTAACACTTCTGGACATTGCATAATGCTACTGGACATTAGTGGATCAAAGAAATTCATCCAACATAGCAAAAGAGGCAATGCGAAATAAAAGGCAGAATCTGTCAAAACAGAACAGTTCGTATTGACGAATTTTAAAATGGCACCAGACTTGCTCAAATGAAAATGCTCAAATTGAATAAAAGTTGCGTACATATCTGAGGATCATGCACGTAAATTGGCTTAATTTTCTGAGCTACCTACAGGGAGGTGGACCCAGATTCGTGACAGCAAAGAAATCTGGAACTGCGCAGTAATCCAAATCTAGTACTTACTTTTCTATCAACGGCTTTACTTGGCACAACAAAACACAAAACTAAGATAAGGAGAGGTTGCTACAGTAGTAAACAACTTCCAAGACACAAATATAAAACAAAATACTGTAGCAAAATAACACATGGGTTATCTCCCAAGAAGTTCTTTTCTTTATAGCCATTAAGATGGGCTCAGCAGTTTTAATGATGCACTCATACGAAATAGTAATTGAAGCGAAAGAGAGCATCCAGAGGCAAATTCAAAACACATTTAAGTCTAACATGCTTCCTATGCATAGGAATCTTGTAAATAAACAAGTCCATGAAGAGCAATGTAACAAGCATAGGAAGATAAAACAAGTGTAGCTTCAAAAATTTCAGCACATAGAGAGGTATTTTAGTAACATGAAAATTTCTACAACCATATTTTCCTCTCTCATAATAACTTTCAGTAGCAACATGAGCAAACTCAACAATATAACTATCACATAAAGCATTCTTATCATGAGTCTCATGCATAAAATTAGTACTACTCCCAACATAAGCATAGTTATTCTTATTAATTGTAGTAGGAGCAAATTCAACAAAGTAGCTATCATTATTATTCTCATCATCAAATATAGGAGGTATATTGTAATCATAATCAAATTCATCCTCCATAACAGGTGGTAACAAAAGACTACTATCATTATAATCATCATAAATAGGAGGCAAAGTATCATCAAAGAAAATTTCCTCCTCAATGCTTGGGGGACTAAAAATATCATGCTCATCAAAACCAGCTTCCCCAAGCTTAGAACTTTCTATATTATTATCAACAATGGTGTTCAAAGCGTTCATACTAATATTACTACCAGCATGCAAATAAGATTCCATAGGTTTTTTAATTTTCGCATCAAACAATCCATGTTTTAAATCAGGAAATAGAGTAAAAAGCTCATTGTTGTCCATTATGCCTTACTAGTGTAAACAAGAAACAAAAAGATGCAATTGCAGGATCTAAAGGAAATAGCTTTGAGTACTTACGACGGCGGAAAATAGCTTGGTAGCCGAGGTCCGGAGTGTGAGTACCTTTTACCTTTCCTCCCCGGCAACGGCGCCAGAAAATAGCTTGATGTCTACGTTCCCCCTCCTTTCCTGTAGACAGTGTTGGGCCTCCAAGAGCAGAGGTTTGTAGAACAGCAGCAAGTTTTCCCTTAAGTGGATCACCCAAGGTTTATCGAACTCAGGGAGGAAGAGGTCAAAGATATCCCTCTCATGCAACCCTGCAACCACAAAGCAAGAAGTCTCTTGTGTCCCCAACACACCTAATAGGTGCACTAGTTCGGCGAAGAGATAGTGAAATACAGGTGGTATGAATATATATGAGCAGTAGCAACGGTGCCAGAAAATAGCTTGCTGGCGTGTAGTTGATGGTGGTAGTATTGCAGCAGTAGTAACATAGTGAAACAGTAAACAAGCAGTAGTAACGCAGCAGTATTTAGGAACAAGGCCTAGGGATTAGACTTTCACTAGTGGACACTCTCAACATTGATCACATAACAGAACAGATAAATGCATACTCTACACTTTTGTTGGATGATGAACGCATTGCGTAGGATTACACGAACCCTCAATGCCGGAGTTAACAAGCTCCACAATTTTTTCATATTTAAGTAACCTTATAGTGTAAGATAGATCAATACAACTAAACCAAGTACTAACATAGCATGCACACTGTCACCTTCATGCATATGTAGGAGGAATAGATCACATCAATATTATCATAGCAATAGTTAACTTCATAATCTACAAGAGATCATGATCATAGCATAAACCAAGTACTAACACGGTGCACACACTGTCACCTTTACACACGTGCAGGAGGAATAGAACTACTTTAATAACTTTGCTAGAGTAGCACATAGATAAATTGTGATACAAACTCATATGAATCTCAATCATGTAAAGCAGCTCATGAGATTATTGTATTGAGGTACATGGGAGAGATGAACCACATAGCTACCGGTACAGCCCCGAGCCTCGATGGAGAACTACTCCCTCCTCATGGGAGCAGCAGCGGTGATGATGATGGCGGTGGAGATGGCAGCGGTGTCGATGGAGAAGCCTTCCGGGGGCACTTCCCCGCTCCGGCAGCGTGCCGGAACAGAGACTCCTGTCCCCCAGATCTTGGCCACGCGATGGCAGCGGCTCTGGAAGGTTTCTGTGGGTTTCGTCGAACGTATCAGGGTTTTCGATCCAGGGGCTTTAAATAGGCGAAGAGGCGGCGCAGGAGGGTTGAAGGGGCGACGACACCATAGGGCGGCGCGGCCAGGGCCTGGGCCGCACCGGCCTATGGTCTGGGGGCCCAGTGCCCCCCCTCTGGTCCTTCCCGGGTGTTCTGGATGCTTCTGGTGAAAATAGGAACTTGGGCGTTGATTTCGTCCGATTCCGAGAATATTTCGTTACTAGGATTTCTGAAACCAAAAACAGCAGAAAACAGCAACTGGCACTTCGGCATCTTGTTAATAGGTTAGTTCCAGAAAATGCACGAATATGACATAAAGTGTGCATAAAACATGTAGATAACATCAATAATGTGGCATGGAACATAAGAAATTATCGATACGTCGGAGACGTATCAGTATCCAGTTCTAAGATCTATCTTGGAGAAAACTCTGGATCCGGTGAGTTGGTCAAACAAGTCTTCTATCTTGGGTAGGGGGTATTTGTTTTTGATGGTGACATCGTTAAGCTTACGATAGTCCGTGCATAAACGATTTGCACCATCTTTCTTGTCGACAAACAAGACGGGGGATCTCCAGGGGGATGCACTTGGTCTAATCAAACCTTTGGCTAACATGTCATCTATTTGCTTCTTCAGTTCCACAAGCTCGGTTGCGTTCATGCTGTAGGCTCTCTGGGCTATGGGTCCAGTTCCGGGAATTAACTCGATGATAAACTCGATATCCCGATCCGGGGGCATACCGGGTAGATCATCTGGAAACACATCAGGGTAGCGACAAACGACCCTGATTTGATCCAGAGTTGGCTTGGATACACTTTGGTTGCAGGTAAATTTTCTGGGTATTTTTTCAGAGACGTGCTCAACTACGATACCGGTGCTGCTAGTCATGGTTATGGCTTTCTTGGCACAGTCTATCAATCCATTGTGCTTGGACATCCAGTCCATTCCTAGGACAACTTCCAAACCTTTGGTTCCAAGTATGATTAGATTTGCAAAGAAATCTACATCATGGATTTTGATTGGCACATTTTTGCAAAATTTTCTAGCTTTGGTGGTTGATCCGGGGATTTGAACTATCATAACATGCTTCAAACTGAGAGGTTGAATTTTACTTGTTGATGCAAAGTCTTCGGTGACAAAGGAATGAGATGCTCCGGAATCAAACAACACTCTGGCAGGGATGTGGTTGATAGAAAACATACCCAGTACAACATCTGGTGCTTCCTGGGCTTCTTCAGCGTTCATGTGGTAGAGGCGGCCGTTGCGGTTGTTGGGGTTGTTGGGGGCGAACTTCTTGCCGGTGGAGACACGGCGTTGCTGCTGAGCAGGTGCAGCGGTGTTGCCGGCGAGCTTGGCAAGACGCTTGGGACACTCGTTAGAGTAGTTCCCCACTACACCACACTCATAACAAGTGATAGTGGTCTTGTCCTGCTTGTTCGCAACGGGAACGGCATTGCTTCCAGTTCTGGGAGCGGTGTTGGTGTTGGTGTTGTTGTTATTAGGGGCTCGGGGTGGAGCGCGGTTGTAGTTGTTGTTGTTGTAGTTGTTGTTGTAGCCTCCTGGCTTGGAGTTTCCCCCACTCCGGTTCTGATAACCGGGGCGAGAGTTCTGCATCTGTGGCTTGTTGTTTCTCGGAGTGAAACCTCCGCTTGAGCTAGGGCGAAACTTTTGGGGGTGGCTTGATCCACTCTGATTCGCCATGCGGCACTTGCGGTTCTCATTGGCTTGGTTTAACTTGCCCTCCATCTGGATGGCTGAGTCAACAAGGGCTTCGAGGTCGGCGAAGGGGATGTTGACGAGGACAGTCCGCATCTCATCATGCAGTCCGTTCAGGAATCTCTCCTTCCTCTTCTCAACGTTGTCGGTCTCATCAGGGGCATACCTCGACAGTGTGAGAAACTTGTCGCGGTATTCAACCACCGTCATGCGACCTTGTTTCAGCTCACGGAATTCATCCCTCATCTTCTTGATAAGACCCGGGGGTACATGGTACTTGCTGAACTTGAGTTTGAAATCCTCCCAAGTCATGAATTGACCTCCGTTCATGGCACGGGTGCTTGTCCACCAAGCGCGGGCTGGTCCAGCGAGATAATGGGTGGCGAACAAAACTTTCTCGTTGGCCTCCACTCCGGCTACCTCCAGATTGTTCTCCATAGTCTGGAGCCAATCGTCGGCGTCGAGGGGCTCCTCGGTCTTGCTAAACACCGGAGGGTTGGTGTTTTGGAAGTTCTTGAGCTTGGATCCGGGGTGGTCATGATTTCCATGGCCTTGGTTGGCGATGTTCTGCAAGGCGATGAGGTTGGCTTGGCGTTCGGCTCTTTCGGTTTCCCAGTCTGCAAGCATGGTTTGCAGCAGTTGCAACATCGCATCGTTGGTGCGATTTGGAGGGGCCATCTGCAGGTATAGAAGATCATGAGATGAGAGGGAACGTTCTAGGGTTCATTTTGGTTAAGTTTTGAAAAATAGTTGAAAACTTGTAATCTTTTCATGACAAACATAACATTCATTCATGCAACACATAGTACAAGCTACACACATACTCCAATGGTTTTAAGAACCATTCTCATGCTACGATACAAAGGACGGGATACAACTCACACCTACTATAAGTGGAACAAGTGCAACTACTCCTCATCATCGACATCGATCGGGACGTAGTCGTCGGGTCCTGCCTCCAGGAACTCGTAGTCCTCCTCCTCGGTGTTCTCGTCCTCCTCAAAGTCGTTGTCGTCACTCAGGAAGGCGTCTCCTCCCTGAATGTCGATGCCTCCATCGTCATCCTCCAGCTGACGAATCTGATCCTCCTGGGCCTTGACAGTGGCCTCAAGTGACGTGATCCGGGCGCGAAGGCGACGAATCGTAGCATCCTTCTTGGCACGCTGCTGGCGAAGGCTCTTGCGGTCGTTGTTGAGTAGCTTGATCGCCTCACCCTGCTCGGTGATGTGAGCATGGGTCTGGTTCGCGTAAGCGCGAGTGGCGTCGAGGTCCCTCTGAGTCTGGTAGAGCATGAAGTCCAGGTGCTCAGCATGGTGCCTCAACTCCGGGTGCGGCTGCAGCTCCATGGGCACTCCCGCGGCATCACGCCTCATAAGGTGGGCATAGCGAGAGGCGAGGATGCGCACCACGTTCTGTCCACAGAGGTGCGCAAGTGCCTCCTGTAGGCCACGTGCGAGTCCGTTGAGCCAGTTGCTCTCGCGGAAGGAGAAGAGGATCCTCTCCGAGGTGGGAGGCTCCATCTTGCCCCTCAAGTCGGCAGTGATCACCCACTGCAACTCTCCTCCGGGCGTGTCGTCCAGCTGAACCCCGTGAAACTCGGGGTGTGGGTGCCCAAGGAAGTCAGAGACGGCGTTGAGGTCGTGCTCGAAGATCAAGCTTCCTCCGTTCCCAAGCTGATAAAACTTGGTGTTGATGGGTTCATTCGGCTCCATCTGAAAGTGAATTGGATGAGTAAGTTAGAGAGTGCAAAGTGTGGCAAAATTTTAAGTTGATTCAAATAAGATAGAACATGATTCATCAAATTTTTGGCAAAGTCTCAAAGACAAGAGTGTAGTAAATTTTCACAAATAGTTTCTTGCATTTGATTTCAAAGTTAAGTTTTTCAGAACGCCCATTCTAACTAAGGTCTTCTAAGGTCAAACAATGGCTCTGATACCAACTTGTCAACACCCGGATTTTTAAGTCCGAATGCCTATTATGTCATACATCGCAATCCCAGGAATATTGTTGTTGCGAGGCATAATAGTTAAGTATCACAGTCATCATTCATTACAAACCATAAGTCTTACAAATTTGGAATCACATGATCCATATTACACGAATAGTTAATCTATTGATCAACGAACAAACACAAGTTCATAGTTCAACATAGCGGAAGCGTAAGATACAAGGACTCTCTAGTCCACAGGCCAACGCTTGATTTCGGAAGGCGCTTAGTTGTCGTAGGCGTCCTGCTGGTCATCTCCTTGTTCATCTTCATACTCTGGCCATTTGAATAGCCAGGGACAAAGCCGTGAGTACGTTGAGTACTCGCAAACTAATACTAAAGTAAGTGCTAGACATTCTAGTATGGTTGGCTAAGCTCTAGTTTCTTTGCATAAAGCTAGTTTTAGTTCACAAAGTTTTGAGGAAAGCTTATTCAAGTGCTAACTAACTCAAGTGGGAACATTAGTGTCATTCCCACCATTCAAGTAGTGATTTCAATTCAATTCACCACAAGTCATTTCACCATCATCTTTCAACATCATTTTCAAAGATATGACATCGGAAACTGTATGGCCTTTCCAACCGTCCGTAACCGTGGACGCGGCTATTCGAATAGGTTTACACTCTGCAGAGGTTGCACACTTGTGCCACAACATTTGATTTCATCCGTCGGGATTTCCTCTTGGTAGCAACCTTCTTCTTCGGCGTACTCTCCGGTGCTACCGTCTAAATTTGAATACGAGTATAATTACTCACAAATTCAATGGCTATTCCATACATCACATATAACACACAAACTACTCTATGCACACAAATAAATTAACTAGGGTGCACGGGTTGTGGGGTTTAAATAGAATTCACTTCTTTGTATTTCATATGTAAATGATAGTTTCCATACGGTTCTTGAGAAATAATTTCCTCTCATTGAAATCTTCTTAAGATTTAATTTCTCAAACAATCATGTATGAACTCATATTGACCTAAGTCAAATGTTCATCATCATCATTTGTGATAATGATTTAAATGAGGTAGATCACCTCATACTATTTAAACAACACTACATTTGATTTAAATCTCAAGTAATTCATATAAGAGAGTTTGGGACCAGGGGTCCAAACATCCCATGAATTCATGTGAGACAAGTTTAAATGAAGTATAAGACTTCACAAAATTTAATTTAATAGTTTTGGACAATATCAACTAGTTAAACTAGCCATAATATCCATTCATTAAACTATGGCATGATCATACAAAGTGACCACACCATTTTATTGCATAAACAATTAGTGTAAGTCAAATGTGAGCTATTAGAGTTGGAATTAACTTCATATCTATTTTGGTTGATTTTTAAGAATTATTTGAATAGGGAAAAGTCCCTATCTTGTTATTTTTATCACATTAATTATACAAATAATCTGGCCATGGGACCAGTGGCATTGGTTAGATAATTTCTCTAGCTTTCCATCCATATAAAGTTCATCCAATTTGGTTTAGCCAATTTAATTCTATTGAATTTCAAAGTGGCAGCAGTATTCAAAACTATTTGAATTAAATAGATCCAGTTTGAATTAAAGGGCCGGCGGGAAAAGCTAGTTGGGCTCAAAGGTTTAAAAATGGCCCAAGGCCAGCCCAGCCACGGTCCAGTGCCGCGTGGGCTGCCTGACAGAGGGTCCCGCCCGTCAGCGAGTGTTAAACGCCGAAGCGGTACGGGCGAGTCTGAGGCGTTGGATTAGAACGCGATCAAACGGCTGTGGTTCATCGTCCCGCCGGCGAGAGGGGAGTTCACCGGCGGCTCAGGTAGGGGGTCGGAGAGCTCACCGTGGCTCCAGCTAGGGTTGGCAAGGTGCGCGATGAAGTTGTGGACGACGGCGAGTCGACTGGTAGCAGTGGCTCGTCCTGGGGTGGCTCCAATCGACGGCGGCGTCCACCAGGTACTGGCGGCTCCGATCTCCAAATTGGGGCAACTCCGGCGACGATCGAGTGGGTGGAGTGGTGGTGGCGAAGCAGTGAGAGGTGGGGAGTGAGCTGGTGTGGTTGGTTTGGTCCAGGGAACTCCCTATTTATAGAATCGCATGGAGGTTGCGGGGCAGTGAGGTGGTCGACATGGGCGCGGCGTCTCCGGCGGCTGGTCGAGCTAGGCGAGGCTATGGCGATGCTCTACGGGTCCAGGCGGTGCTACTGGAAGCGACAGCGTGGTCGGGGAGCGTCGGAATCGCTCGCATTGCTTCCGTGTCTGTGGCGCCCGCGGCGGAGCAGGGTCTCCTTCTCCGGCGGCGGTGGGCACGGGTCGCGGTCTTGGCCGTGTCTGGCGGCGTCCAGGTGTCGAGTGCGTGCTCAAGGCGTTGAGAGCAGGGCCAGGGAGTGAGCGAGGTGGTGGCGCGGCGCGTGTACTGGGCGTGTCCGCGTCGTGCATGCGTGCGACGTGAGCGGCGTCCAGGGCGTGTGCTGGCGCGCGTCGTCCGGCGTCTGGTCGCCGTTCCTTCGACCATGGCAGTGCTAGGGCTTGCTAGGGGACGCGTTGGCGCACGGTGGCGAGGTGGTCCTGGCAGAGGAGCAAGGGGAGAAGAGGGAGGTCGACGAGCTCGGGGACATGGCCGGCATGGCCATGCCCTAGCTTGCTCTCTCTCTCTCTTAGCCTCACTATGCCTCAATTAAGGTTTAAGGGGACCAGGGAACAAGTTAGATTAGAGTTGGAGTAGATTAGGTGTGTAGAATCACTATTTGCAACTATTGCAAATAGTGCCCGAATTTGGAAAATGCAAAAATATCCAAATTTGAATTAATTCAAAAGGTGAAAGTTTTTGAAATGTGAGTGTTGATATAAGTTGTAAATGACCAGAGAGGTTTTGAGGTGGTGGTGGAAAAATTAGAATTCAAAAGTTGGCCAAAATGGCTATGTGTAGATTGTTGCATATGTGAGAAAGTTGGAACTTTGGATGAGCCTTGCTCATGATCAAAGATGAATTTGGCATGATGATCTTCACCAAAGTTGTTCACCTTGATGTTGACTTTGAAATGATGGAAAGAGTTAGCAAGAGTTGGTTTGGGAAAAAATGAATGGCAAGGGCTCAAAGTGGTGATCAGACTAGAATTGTCCAAAATGACCATTATCATATGTGACTTCGATTTGTGTTTGAATTTCATTTGAATTGTGAATCTTTGATTCCAAAAGTTGTAGTAAGTGTTTAATAACATTACTCAACTAATGGTGAAGACCAAATAGGTCTAGGGTCAAAATTTATAAAAATGCCATAGGGCATATGTGAGGGTTTTTAGGGTTTTGCATTTTATGGAATTTCTTCCTCTTTGATTTATTTGGTTGGTGATCTTCATATGATCACACTAGGGTTTTAGAGCATATCAAATACCAGTAATAACAATCATCATGGCATATCACTCAAATGCACAAGTCCTATGCATGGTACTATATGCAAATAGAAAAGTTTTTGTTGGTTTGAAATTTTGCTTTCTGGAATTCTCTAACTTTCTTTTTATTGAAATTTGGGGTGTTACAAAGACTCTCTTGAAATACATGCTCTTAAAAATGCTCTTGAGGAAAGTCAAGAAACTATAGCTTCTCTTGAAGAGAGGCTAGAAACTCTTGAAGAACCTCAAGATGAAATTAACAAGCTCACTAAAGCTAGAGATCTTGCTATGGCTAAAAAAGGAAAAGGCCAAATTTGGTGTTGATCATGAGAAACTTGTGAAGGATCTAGATGAACTAGACAAGGCTCACAAGGCCTTGAAGAGTGAATACTCTCTCCTCTCCAAGTCTAATGAGCAACTTCAAATTATCCTTGCTTCATATGACATACCTAGTTCCTCTACCTCTTCATGTGATCATGCAAATATTATTGAGGAAAATGCTAGGTTGAATGATAAACTTGCTAAGGCCTCCTCTCCCCAAAGTAAACTTTCGTTGGATGATCTTTTGAGTAAGCAAAGGTCAAACAATGGGAATGAGGGCCTTGGTTATAATGCCAAGGCAAAGAAGGCAAACAAGAAAAAGCCCAAGCCCGCACAAGAAAAGAAGACAGCTATCACTAATGGTGAAGCCCCTAAGGGCAAAACCATTAATGATGATGATGCGGGAATTGCTAACCCTCACTATGTTCTATTTAAAGATTATTATGGTGATGTCTATGCAAAATATGTTGGCCCATATGATGGTTATGTTGCTTGGTCTATTTGGGTCCCAAAGACCCTTGTTGCTAACAAAAGAGGACCCATTGAGAAATGGGTACCTAAATCCAAGAATTGATCTCATGTAGGACTATGCCGCCGGAGGTTCAAAATGGGTACTTGATAGTGGATCTACAAGTCATATGACCGGCGGCAAGAACCTCGTCAAGGAGTTGAGGCCCAACATAATCATATCACCGTCTCCTTTGACGATAATTCTACATCCGAGGTATTGGGTTTTGGCAAGGTTGTGGTTGCACACAACATTACTCTTGTGGATGTCATGCTTGTCAAAACCCTAGGTTACAATTTACTTTCTGTTCCGCCCTTGGCAAGATGGGTTTCGCCGTATTTATTGATAATGATATTGTGGTCCTCTTGTGGAGCAAGACTCTAAAAGTCGCTTTCGTTGGGTATCGCGAATATATCTTGTATGTGGTGGACTTCTCGGGGGCCACCACCTCAAGTGTGATGTGCCTATTCAGAAAGGCGGATGTGGGTTGGTTGTGGCATCGCCACTTGGCCCATGTTAACATGAGAACTTTGCAAAGTCTTCACAAGGGGAACCATATTGTGGGATGATACGTCTCTGACGTATCGATAATTTCTTATGTTCCATGCCACATTATTGATGATTTCTACATGTTATATGCACACTTTATGTCATATTCGTGCATTTTCTGGAACTAACCTATTAACAAGATGCCGAAGTGCCAGTTCCTGTTTTCTGCTGTTTTTGGTTTCAGAAATCCTAGTAACGAAATATTCTCGGAATCGGACGAAATAAACGCCCAAGTTCCTATTTTCACTGGAAGCATCCAGAACACCCGGGAAGGACCAGAGGGGGGCACTGGGCCCCCAGACCATAGGCCGGCGCGGCCCAGGCCCTGGCCGCGCCGCCCTATGGTGTCGTCGCCCCTTCGACCCTCCTGCGCCGCCTCTTCGCCTATTTAAAGCCCCTGGATCGAAAACCCTGATACGTACGACGAAAACCACAGAAACCTTCCAGAGCCGCCGCCATCACGAAGCCAAGATCTGGGGGCCAGGAGTCTCTGTTCCGGCACGCTGCAGGAACGGGGAAGTGCCCCCGGAAGGCTTCTCCATCGACACCGCTGCCATCTCCACCGCCATCTTCATCACCGCTGCTGCTCCCATGAGGAGGGAGTAGTTCTCCATCGAGGCTCGGGGCTGTACCGGTAGCTATGTGGTTAATCTCTCTCCTATGTACTTCAATACAATGATCTCATGAGCTGCCTTACATGATTGAGATTCATATGAGTTTTGTATCACAATTCATCTATGTGCTACTCTAGTGATGTTATTAAAGTATTCTATTCCTCCTGCATGGTGTAAAGGTGACTAGTGTGTGCAGCATGTGGTTCTTGTCGTAGGCTATGATCATGATCTCTTGTGGATTGTGAAGTTAACTATTACTATGATGGTATTGATGTGATCTATTTGGTTATGTTGATCTATCTTGCACTATAAGGTTACTAAAATATGAACATTAATTGTGGAGCTTGTTAACTCCGGCATTGAGGGTTCGTGTAATCCTACGCAATGTGTTCATCATCCAACAAGAGTGTAGAGTATGCATTTATCTATTCTGTTATGTGATCAATGTTGAGAGTGTCCACTAGTGAAAGTGTAATCCCTAGGCCTTGTTCCTAAATACTGCTATCGCTGCTTGTTTCTTGTTTTCTTTGCGTTACTACTGCTGCAATACCACCACCATCAACTACACGCCAGCAAGCTATTTTCTGGCACCGTTGCTACTGCTCATATATATTCATACCACCTGTATTTCACTATCTCTTCGCCGAACTAGTGCACCTATTAGGTGTGTTGGGGACACAAGAGACTTCTTGCTTTGTGGTTGCAGGGTTGCATGAGAGGGATATCTTTGACCTCTTCCTCCCTGAGTTCGATAAACCTTGGGTGATCCACTTAAGGGAAAACTTGCTGCTGTTCTACAAACCTCTGCTCTTGGAGGCCCAACACTGTCTACAGGAAAAGGAGGGGGAAGTAGACATCATGGGACTAATGGAAAATGTTTCTTTTGCCAAAGATCGTGTTTGTAGGGCTTGTGTTGAAGGAAAAATGCATGACTCTCCGCACCCAAGCAAGACTATCATCTCTTCCAAGAGGATCTTGGAGCTCCTTCATGTGGATTTCTTTGGTCCTACCTCTCATGCAAGTCTTGGTGCGAAGAAACATTGCTTGGTAATTGTTGATGACTATTCAAGATACACTTGGGTCTACTTTCTCAAGAAGAAAGATGAGACTCAACAAATATTCATTGACTTTGCTACCGAGGTGCAACGCCAACACAATCTCCTCATTATGGCAATAAGAAGTGACAATGGCTGCGAGTTCAAGAACTACACACTCAATGATTTTCTTAGTGATGAGGGGATAAGACATCAATATTCCGCTGCATACACCCCTCAACAAAATGGTGTTGCGGAGAGGAAGAACCGGACTCTCTTGGATATGGCAAGGTCTATGATGGCGGAATACAAATCCCGCTATAATTTTTGGGCCGAAGCTATCTCCACCGCTTGCCATTCTTCTAACCGGCTCTATCTCCGTAAGGGCTTGAACAAGACTCCATATGAAATACTCACCGGCAACAAGCCTAATATATCATACTTCAAGGTGTTCGGGTGTAAGTGTTTCTATAAAATCAAAGGAGTTCATTTATCTAAATTTGCTCCTAAAGCTCTGGAGGGTATGTTTGTTGGTTACGGTGCTGAATCTCACACTTATAGAGTCTTTGATATATCTTCCAAGATTATCATAAAATCTTGTAGTGTGAAGTTCGAAGAAAATGATGGCTCCCAAGTGGGACAAGTTGATGTATGTGCAGGTGATGAAATACCTCAAGATGCCATAGTAAGAATGGGTGTGGGATTTTTCCGCCCCATTGAGGGACACGGTGTGGCGTCTCGGGAAGGACTATGCTCTACCACGGTGGAGCCCTCATCTCTTCTCAACATCAACAAACCCCATCTCTTGAAGCTAATGATGCACCAACCCAAGAACAAGAAGAAAACCCTCCCTCTCATGTACAAGATCAAGGACAAGACCAATCAAGGATTCGTGATGGATCCGATGAATATCCATTCAATATTCTCCTCTCACCGGATAATGTCCAAGATCAAGCACATGACATTGAGAAATCTCAAGAAATTGAGGAAGCTCAAGTTGAAGGTCAAGACGGAGACCCAAATGATCAAGTTGATCAAGTGATACCTCCAAGGCCAAGAAGAACCAAGGAGGACATCGTGGCCCGTCGTCTAGCAAGAAGAGATAGGAACTTGGAAATTCTTGGACACACTCATGACAAGGTCCTAAGTGATGTAAGAGGAAGGGTTTCCACAAGAAGGCAATTGGCTAACTTTAGCAATCATCATGCTTATATCTCCTTAGTGGAACCCAAGAAATTATTTGAAGCCCTTAAAGATTCGGATTGGTTGAAAGATATGCACAACAAACTCAGCAACTTCAAGCGCAATAAAGTATGGACTTTAGTAGAGAATCCAAAGGGGTGCCGCAATATTATAGGCACTAAATGGATTTTCAAGAACAAGCAAGATGAGTTTGGAAATGTTGTGAGAAACAAGGCAAGATTGGTGGCTCAAGGTTTCTCTCAAGTTGAAGGAATTGACTTTTGAGAAACTTATGCTCCCGTGGCTCACCTTGAGTCCATCCGTATCCTTCTTGCTTATGCATCGCATCATAACTTTAAGTTACAACAAATGGATGTGAAAAGTGCTTTTCTTAATGGTCATTTGCATGAAGAGGTTTATGTTAAGCAACCCCCGGGGTTTGAGGATCTCAACTTTCCTAACCATGTCTATAAGCTTGATAAAGCACTTTATGGTCTCGAACAAGCTCCTAGAGCTTGGTACGAGTACCTTAAAGAATTTTTGATAGACCGTGGGTTTGATGTTGGGCTAATCGATCCCACTCTTTTTACTAAGAGGGTCAATGGGGAGCTTTTTGTTTTCCAATTATATGTTGATGATATTATCTTTGGCTCTACTAACAAAGCTTTCAATGATGAATTTTCAAAGCTTATGACAGATAGGTTTGAGATGTCTATGATGGGAGAGATGAAGTTCTTTCTTGGTTTTGAGATCAAGCAATTGAGAGAAGGGACCTTCATCAATCAAGCAAAATATCTCCAAGACATGCTCAAGAGGTTCAAGATGACCGAGATGAAGGGTGTAGCCACTCCTATGGTTACTAAATGTCATCTTGCACTAGATCCCAATGGTAAAGAGGTGGATCAAAAGGTATATCGCTCCATGATTGGATCCTTGCTTTACCTTTGTGCATCTAGACCGGACATAGTGTTGAGTGTTGGTGTGTGTGCAAGGTATCAAGCTTCTCCTAAGGAGAGTCACATGATGGCTCTCAAAATAATCTTTCGATATTTAGTTGATACCCCAAGATATGGTATTTGGTATCCTAAAGGCTCAAGTTTTATTCTCAATGGATACACCGATGCGGATTGGGCGGGAGACAAGGATGATAGGAAATCAACCTCTGGGCTTGCCAATTCCTTGGTAGGTTCTTGGTGTGTTGGTCTTCTAAGAAGCAAAATTGTATATCTCTCTCCACCGCCGAAGCCGAATATGTTGCCGCCGCAAGTGGATGCACACAATTGTTATGGATGAGGCAAACTTTAAAGGAATATGGTGTCACTTGTGACAAAGTGCCTCTATTATGTGACAATGAAAGTGCTATCAAGATTGCCTATAATCTGGTGCAACATTCAAGAACGAAGCATATTGAGATATGGAATCATTTTATTAGGGATCATGTTGCCCGTGGTGATATTGAGCTAATCTATGTTCCTACCAAAGATCAACTTGCCGATATATTCACGAAGCCTCTTGATGGAGCAAGGTTTTGCTATTTGAGGAATGAGCTAAATATCATTGATGCAAGGAGTATAGCTTGATCATCTTGCAAACATACCTTTGTCTCAAAACTTTATATGGTTTAGATGTGGGCATGGAAATAGGGGAGTGCGGTTTAAACTAAGCTATCCCTCCCCCCATAATGCCAACATTAAGAAATCATTCTCTTTATATCATATGTTGATATGTGAGCTTCAATGATGAGTAGTGGTTTGGGCCCAAGATATATCTTCGCGGTGCCATGCCATAACACTCATATATGGTGGCCTAGGACACCACACTCTTCTTTGTGAAGAGTTGGAGTTATTTGGATCTCTATTGGATTTTATTTGACATCTCCTTGTTCTTATGGGAAATCACTCCAGTTTAGCCTTGTTTGCTCGTATCTTGCAAACTTGAGTGATCATGTACCATTAACAGTTTGGGAGTTCTAAACCAAAGCCTACAATCATCTATAAGCCATTTCCATCTTGCTCTTATGTCATGTTTTGGTAAAAACTTGGAGTTCGAGGAGTTTCGGTTGGATGATCTAGGTTGCCCCATCTTATTGGTCAATATGCATCTTATATGTGACGTGATACTTCATTGCATCACATATGGGCATATGCAAATAACCAACAAAAGATAGGCAGGATTTCTGGTGTTCTGGTGTTCTGGAATTCTTGAGAAAACCGGATTATCCGCCCCAACTTAGCGCCGGACTATCCGGACTGGGCAGGTTTCGATGGGATTTGAGGAGAGGCCGCGGGGTGAACGGTTCCAGAACCAGTTCCCCCACGCACCTCTCTCTCTGCCCTCAACTCGCCGGAGCTCCTCCTCCTCGCCGGAGCCGCCCCGTCCACTCCCTCTCGGAGTTTTTGGGTGGATCGGGTGCTCCTCCTCCCTAGCTTTCATCCCCTCCAAGCGGCTCCTCCAATGGAAGAGGGTATGACTCACAATCCCTAACCCTAGGTGTTGTGATTTATATGTGCTGTTTTCTTGATGGGGATGGTGTCTAGTTGTTCCAAATCATGTGTAGTATACTCCATTTGCATGCTATGAGGCCGATCTGGTTCTAGACAAATTTTTGCTTGAGATTTTTGCAGATTCGCGGGGCCGGATTATCCGGCCCCCGCGCTAGCTGGATTATCCGGCCGGGCCGGATTATCCGCCCCTCGGGGACCCTGGATTATCCGGCCTGGAGCTTTTTTACTGCTGCAGTTCTGATTCAATCTATCATGTCTAAACTTTTACCGACTCATAGTATGTTTCTAGAGTACCCTACTGTATCAATACATGACTTATGAGCATTATCTTCTCTTTGCTATCCGTATTTCTCTATCACAGGTAGTGGTGCTTGGAGGTGCTCTAGGAATACACGATCGAGTGATGAGTTTGCTCAGAATGATCCTCGTAAGTCTGCCACTCTCAGGCGGAAAGGCAAGTCAACAAGGGAGAACTACAAGTCCATGGATAGTATCTCTTATGCTGCTATTCGACAGAAGAACTGGCATGAAGACATTGAGAGGGATGATGAGATTGAGGGACAAGCGCTTCTGGTGCTTGGAACAGGAGTACATCTTCAAGGATATATATGAACCTATGAGGAAAGTGAGACCTGTGCAAGCAATTAATGTGGATCTTCTAGTTGTGAACAATCACTTTGAGGATGCCATCTGTGTCACTGGAAGGATGGGTCTGCAGGATCTTATGAAGATATAGTGTGACTACAGTCCTGACTTGGTTAAGCAATTCTTCGCTACACTTGCCTTCAAGAAGGATGAAGAGCGCACTATGCAATGGATGACTGGCTCCACCCATTGCGAGGCAACTTTTCGCCGGTTTGCTTCTATTCATGGCATTATCGAGGCAGGTGGTCACCGCCTCCATGGACCGCAGAAGACTGACAAGAATGTGCTCTACAATATGTATGACAGGTCTAGAGTTATTGGGTCTACCAAGGGGCTTCTACCCATCTATAGTCAGCTGCTCCGCTTCTTTAGGGCAACCATTGCTCCTAGTGGCGGGAACAATGATGCCCTCCGTGGACCTATTGTGGATCTTATGCATCTTGCCTATGAATGTGCTCAGGATAGTGAGGAGGAATCTGAATTCACTCTTGATGTCATGGACTACATCTTTCATGAGATTCATGATACCATGGTTTCTCGGACCACTATGCCCTATGCTCCATATATTCAGCTTCTCATCAACAACACTGCTTCTCTTACTGAAGACTTGGGTCGATTCCCTAAAGAGAGTCACACTGTCAAGAAGGCCTACAAGAAGAAGCCAGTTCCCCCTGCTGCACCTGCTTCTAGCTCCTTTATGGGAGATGCCCTCTAGTGGCTATGCACCCGGTCGCCCTGTTGCTACCCCTGTGATTCAGAAGCATGTGAGGAAACTCACTTGGTTTCAGCGCAATGTTCTATGCATGAACATTGAGATTCACATGGAAAACTTTGAGGCCAGCCGTCAGCGCTCAGAGATTCAGCATACTCAGGCGGTTATTCTTCACAGGCTCAGTGGTGAGCAAGGACCTCCTCCTCAGCCTCCAGTTCACCCAGCTTACAGTGGGTGGCACTCGTCTCAGGTTCCTTGGACTGATATTAAGCAGAGTATTCAGAGGGCCAACATCGCTCGCAACTCTCCTCCTGCCACTGACAGTGATGATGAGTACCAAACTGAAGAGGACTCCGAGTGATCTCCATGGGGCGAGTAGCATCGCGTTTTCCCCTTTTTGGCATCTCGATACCAAATGGGGGGAAGTGTTCTATTAGGTCTTCTCTCGGGGATTTGCATGGTTAGGGCACAAGCATATGCGTTTACCATTCCTTTATCGCTTGTGTCCTTTTATATCATTTGAACTATTTGCTTTGGTTTGTTTGTTCGTTCGTTCAAAACTATGTGTTATGTGTGGATGCGAGACATTATGTTAAGGTTTTTGGAATTCTATATGTTGAGACCAAGGTTTATGATATGGTGTGGTATTTATATATATCCGGTATTATATATATCCATATGGTATGATCTCTTTCACTTTGTCTCATATATATATATTCCTATGTCTCTTGTTTGAGCTCATGTTGGATATCTCTTGTGTTGAGGCACCTCGCACCTATGTGTTATACATTTGTATTCAAATGCAAATTACTTGTATGCACACATGTAGGGGGAGTGCCTCTACGTTTTGCCAACATGCTTGCTCTCTATAGTGGTTTTTTATTGCAAATCTGTATATTGTCATCAAACACCAAAAAGGGGGAGATTGAAAGAACATCTCTCACATTATGTTTTGGATTGTTTGATGTCAATATATGTGATACACTAATGTTTGATGTAGTGGTGCAGAGAATATATATATAAATGTATATGGGTGTCTTGCGTGGAAAAACGAGACAAAAAGATGCAGGTTGTGTTTCACCAGGCCGGATATTTGCAAAATATCCGGGCCCCAAAAATCGGCTAAAGACTTTTCGGCAGAGCTTCCTAGATAGGGGGCCGGATTTTTGCCCGGAAATTCCCCAAGGCCGGATTTTCTGGGGCGGGGGGGGGGGGGGCGGATTATCCGGCCCTAACTTACACCGGATAATCCGGCCCTCGAAGACTTCCAACGGCTGGATTTTGAGAGGGGGTATTTATACCCCCTTCTTCCTCCTTCCAACCTGCTCAATCATTTTAGAAGTTCATCCCCATTAGAGCCTAAGTCAAGCCACCTCAAAAACACAAGAATTTCAAGATCTCCTCCTCCACCCAACCAAAGCTCTTGATCTTTGGAGATTCGAAGGAGAAGACCCCGATCTACATCTTCACCGAAGCGATTTGCATTTCCCCCTCATATGCTTGAGGGCCCTTTGCTAGTGTTCCTCTTTTGAGAAACCCTAGTTATTTGTACTTGATATTGTTGTTGTTGTTGTTGTTATGTTGTTACATATTTGGGAGCCTCCAATTTGGTTGTGGATGTTGATACGTCTCCAACGTATCTATAATTTCTGATGTTCCATGCTTGTTTTATGACAATACCTACATGTTTTGTTCACAGTTTATGTCATTTTTATGCGTTTTCCAGAACTAACCTATTGATGAGATGCCGAAGTGCCAGTTGCTGTTTTCTGCTGTTTTTGGTTTCAGAAATCCTACAAAGGAAATATTCTCGGAATCGGACGAAATCAATGCCCAACATCTTATTTTTCCCGGAACCTTCCAGAAAGTCAGAGCGGGACCAGAGGGGTGCCCTGGGGGCCCCACACGTGTGGGCGGCGCGGCCCAGGGGGGTGCGCCCCCCTACTGTGTGGCTGCCCCACAGCCCCTCCGACTCCGCCTCTTCGCATATAATAAGCTTCCTGACCTAAAACATCGATACCGATTGACGAAACCCGAGAAAACCTTCCAGAGCCGCCGCCATCGCGAAACTCCAATTCGAGGGACAGAAGTCTCTGTTTCGGCACCCTGCCGGGACGGGGAGTTGCCCCCGGAGTCATCTCCACCGCCATCTTCACCGCCATCGCTACCTCCATGATGAGGAGGGAGTAATTCACCCCCGGGGCTGAGGGCTCCGCTGTAGCTATGTGGTTCATCTCTCTCTCTTTGTGATCTAGTTGAATATCATCTATGTGCTACTCTAGTGATGTTATTAAAGTAGTCTATTCCTCCTCCATGATGTAATGTTGACAGTGTGTGCATCATGAAGTACTTGGTATATGCTATGATTGTGATCTCTTGTAGATTATGAAGTTAACTATTACTATGATGGTATTGATGTGATTTATTCCCCCTTTCATAGTCTGTCGGTAACAGTGTGCATGCTATGTTAGTACTCGGTATAATTGCGTTGGTCTATCATGCACTCTAAGGTTATTTAAATACGAACATCGAATGTTGTGGAGCTTGTTAACTCCGGCATTGAGGTGCTCTTGTAGCCCTACACAATTAATGGTGTTTGTCATCCAACAAGAGAGTGTAGAGTGGTTCTATTATGTGATCATTGTTGAGAGTGTCCACTAGTGAAAGTAGGATCCCTAGGCCTTGTTTCCACACATCGAATCTCCGTTTGTTTACTGTTCTGTTGCATGTTTACTCGCTGCCATATTTTATTCAGATTGCTATTACCACTCATATACATCCATATTACTTGCATCTCATTATCTCTTCGCCGAACTAGTGCACCTATACATCTGACAAGTGTATTGGGTGTGTTGGGGACACAAGAGACTTATTGCATTGTGATCGCAGGGTTGCTTGAGAGGGATATCTTTGACCTCTTCCTCCCTGAGTTTGATAAACCTTGGGTGATCCACTTAAGGGAAAACTTGCTGCTGTTCTACAAACCTCTGCTCTTGGAGGCCCAACACTGTCTACAGGAAAAGGAGTGTGCGTAGACATCAAGCTATTTTCTGGCGCCGTTGCCGGGGAGGAAAGGTAAAAGGAACTCACACGCTGGTCCCAGGTAACTAAGTTATTTTTTGGTAC
This sequence comes from Lolium perenne, assembly GCF_019359855.2. Taxonomy (NCBI): domain Eukaryota; kingdom Viridiplantae; phylum Streptophyta; class Magnoliopsida; order Poales; family Poaceae; genus Lolium; species Lolium perenne. Next base: position 48,466,503 of record NC_067245.2, read on the forward strand.
CGTTGTAAGTGCTCGGAGCTATTTCCTTTAGATCCTGCAATTGCATCTTTTTGTTTCTTGTTTTACACTAGTAAGGCATAATGGAAAACAACTGTGAGCTTTTTAATCTATTTCCTAAGTTAAGACATGAATTGTGTGATGCGAAAATTAAAAAACCTATGGAACCTTATTTGCATGCTGGTAGCAATGTTATTAGTATGAACGCAATCACTGCTAATTCTATGGAGAAGTCTAAGCTTGGGGAAGCTAGTTTTTATGATCTTTTTAGCTTCCCATCTTTAGGGGAGAAAATTTGCTCTGATAATACTTTATCTCACATATGCGATAACTCTAATGATGCTTGTGATATTTTAAATCCACCTACTGCAAGTACTGCTTTCGAGATACCCATGAAAATTATTGAACGTGTTATGGATAACCGCTATGAAGGGGATGGAACTGTCCATCCTGGAGATCATTTACTGTTTTTGCATGAATTATGCGGGTTATTCAAGTGTGCAGGTATCTCTATGGATGAAGTGAGGAAGAAACTATTCTCTATTTCGCTGTCTGGTAAAGCGGCGCATTGGTATAAATTGCTGAAGAATAGTCATTCTCTTGGTTGGGAGGAAATTGTATCTCTCTTTTATTCTAAATTTTATCCTCCTCATGAAGTGCATATTGATAGGAATTACATTTATAACTTTTATCCTCGTGATGGAGAGATTATTTCTCAAGCATGGGGGAGATTGAAGTCACTACTGCTAAAATGTCCCATTCATGAGCTCCCCCATAATGTTATTATTAATAATTTTTATGCAAGGCTTTCAGGACATCACAAGGACTATCTAGATGCCTGTTTGGAGGGATCTTTCACAAGCAAGGAGGTTGAAGCTAGATGGGACCTTCTTGATCGGATTCACGAGAATACTGAAGATTGGGAGAATGACAAAGGTAAAGAGTCAGGTATAAATTATGATTATGAATGCATTAAAACTTTTATGGATACTGGTATATTTCGAAATATGAGTGCTACTTATGGTCTTGACTCTCAAGTTGCTGCAAATCTTTATAAAGCTTTTGCCTCTCATTTTGAATTGCCTAAGAATAATTTTGATAAGTATCATGAACCTTTTAAAGATGCTTGCATGAAGGATGAAATTGTTGTTAATGATTGCAATAAACATGCTCAAACTCCTAAGACTGATATTTCCTATAAGCATGTTAATTTTTGTGGAATGCATAGACCTTGTGGAATTAATCAAATCGAAGATGAATATTGTATCCATCATATTAATGAAAAAACTAGAAAGTGGGCTAGGGCTCTAGATGATCTTGGTAAAAAAGTTTGTGCCCTTTATCCTTTTATTTGTGAACTTTGCCATAGAGTGGGTCATTTTAATTTTCAATGCTCCTCTAATGATAATTTGAACCCCATGAGTGCCGCGAATTTGTATTGTGATGATGAAATTACTCCTAATCAGCATGATGAACTTACTTTATTTTTGTGGTGTGAAGAGTTATCAAGAAAAATTTCTTTGTTAGATATGAGTGATCTTGATATTGATGATGTCCTGCATGGGTGTTTTTCTTATTGCATTGATAATAGCCATAGAAATACTTACATACAAAATATCTTAGAAGATGACACCTTGCCAAAATATGATAGGACTGCTGTGTGTTTTGAACTTATTAATGAAAAGGAGGCATCCTCTCAAGTTTCTTCTATTGTTTCTGAAAGTAAATCAGGTTATGTGGACAAGCCTCCCTTCAAGCCTCTTCCTCCTAAAGAAGGGAAAGAGGAGAAGGAAGAGAAGAAGAAGAAGAAGAAGAAGAAGAAGAAGGGAACGAAGAAGAAGAAGAAGAAGAAGAAGAAGAAGGAGAATAAAGAGAAAGAGGTAACGGTATATCCCCGCATGAATGAGATAACGCTAGGTAACCGTAAGTATGTTGCTCCTAATGATTATTATGATAATGAATCTGAGTACAATGATCTTCCTATGCCCTTTACCTACATTAGTGATCATGATTTGAAAGAGCACACTACTTTTGATATTGCAAATCTCTGGGAAACTAATTCTGAAAATGATGATGTTAATAATTGCCATAGTATCAGTACTATCCACGCTTCCTCCCATAATGATATAGAAAGCTCTAAGCTTGGGGATGAGGTGTTTGAAAATCATTTTGCTACTGATCATTATATGTTTGATACATCTCCTTCTAGTAACAATGATGGTATGGTCACAGATGAACTTACTGTGAAAGATAACTACTCTATTTCTTATGATGACACTATGCCTCCGACCTTTGATGATTATTATAAAGAATGCTATGATATAGGTTATAACTGTCCTTATGAAACTTGTCATAGTTATGATTGGATTGCCAAAAACAATTCCCTCAATATGCAACTTGTTTACCATGTTCAAATTCTTGATAATAATCTTGCTCCAATTACTATTAATGAGAAGAACTCTTCTTATGCCAAAATTAATGATACTTCTATGCATATGAACCATGATAAGAATGTTTTAAGTGATGGGTATATTGTGGATTTCATCAATGATGCTACTGAAAGTTATTATGAGAGAGGGAAACATGGTTATATGCATCTTAATAATATTAAGTTTCCCCTCTTTATGTTGAGAATCTTGAAGTTACTCGTGTTTTATCTTCCTATACTTGTCACTTTGTTCTTCATGAATTCATTTGTGTACAAGATTCCTTTGCATAGGAAGTGGGTTAGACTTAAATGTGTTTTGAATTTTCTTCTTGATGCTCTCTTTTGCTTCAACTCTTATTTCTTGGGAGTGCATCATTAAAATTAATGAGCCCATCTTAATGGCTATAAAGAAAGCACTTCTTGGGAGATAACCCATGTGTTTATTTTGCTACAGTACTTTTGTTTTATATTTGTGTCTTGGAAGTTGTTACTACTGTAGCAACCTCTCCTTATCTTAATTTTATTGCATTGTTGTGCCAAGTGAAGTCTTTGATAGTAAGGTTGATACTAGATTTGGATTACTGCGCAGAAACAGATTTATGTCTGTCACGAATTTGGGCAGTGTTCTCTGTAGGCAACTCAGAAAAATCTGCCAATTTACGTGCGTGATCCTCAGATATGTACGCAACTTTCATTCAATTTGAGCATTTTCATCTGAGCAAGTCCAGTGCCTCTAAAAAATTCATCTTTACGGACTGGTCTGTTTTGATAGATTCTGCCTTTTATTTCGCATTGCCTCTTTTGCTATGTTGGATGGATTTCTTTGTTCCATTAACTTCCAGTAGCTTTGTGCAATGTCCAGAAGTGTTAAGAATGATTGTGTCACCTCTGAACATATGAATTTTTGATTATGCACTAACCCTCTAATGAGTTTGTTTTGAGTTTGGTGTGGAGGAAGTTTTCAAGGGTCAAGAGAGGAGGATGATACACTATGATCAAGGAGAGTGAAAGCTCTAAGCTTGGGGATGCCCCCGTGGTTCATCCCTGCATATTTCAAGAAGACTCAAGCATCTAAGCTTGGGGATGCCCAAGGCATCCCCTTCTTCATCGACAAATTATCAGGTCACCTCTAGTGAAACTATATTTTTATTCCATCACATCTTATGTACTTTACTTGGAGCGTCTGTCTGTTTTTATTTTTGTTTTGTTTGAATAAATTCATCCTTGTGTGGGATAGAGACACGCTCCGCTGGTTCATATGAACACATGTGTTCTTAGCTTTTAATGTTCATGGCGAAGGTTGAAAATGCTTCGTTAATTGTTATATGGTTGGAAACAGAAAATGCTACATGTGGTAATTGGTATGATGTCTTGAATAATTTGATACTTGGAAATTGTTGTGCTCATATAGATCATGTTTAAGCTCTTGCATCATATACTTTGCACCTATTAGTGAAGAAATACATAGAGCTTGCTAAAATTTGGTTTGCATGATTGGTCTCTCTAAGGTCTAGATATTTTCTAGTAAGGGTTTGAACAACAAGGAAGACAGTGTAGAGTCTTATAATGCTTGCAATATGTTCTTATGTGAGTTTTGCTGTACCGGTTCATACTTGTGTTTGTTTCAAACAACCTTGCTAGCCTAAGCCTTGTATTGAGAGGGATTACTTCTCGTGCATCCAAAATCCTTGAGCCAAGAACTATGCCATTTGTGTCCACCATACCTACCTACTACATGGTATTTCTCCGCCATTCCAAAGTAAATTGCTTGAGTGCTACCTTTAAATTTCTATCCTTTATCTTTGCAATATATAGCTCATGGGACAAAATAGCCTAAAAACTATTGTGGTATTGAATATGTACTTATGTATCATATTTCTTATTAAGTTGCTTGTTGAGCGATAACCATGTTCTTGGGGACTCCATCAACTATCTTTGTTGAATATCATGTGAGTTGCTATGCATGTTCGTCTTGTCTGAAGTAAGGGTGATTTATCATGAGTTGAATGGTTTGAGTATGCGTATTGTTAGAGAAGAACATTGTGCCGCTAACTAAAGCCATGATCCATGGTGGAAGTTTCAGTTTTGGACAAGAATCCTCAATCTCTTATGAGAATATTATTTGTTGTTGAATGCTTATGCATTAAAGAGGAGTCCATTATCTGTTGTCTATGTTGTCCCGGTATGGATGTCTAAGTTGAGAATAATCAAAAGCGAGAAATCCAATGCGAGCTTTCTCCTTAGACCTTTGTACAGGCGGCATAGAGGTACCCCTTTGTGATACTTGGTTAAAACATATGTATTGCGATGATAATCCATGTAAATCCGAGCTAATTAGGACAAGGTGCGGGCACTATTGGTAATCTATGCATGAGGCTTGCAACTTGTAGGATATAATTTACATAATGCATATGCTTTATTACTACCGTTGACAAAATTGTTTCTTGTTTTCAAAATAAAAGCTCTAGCACAAATATAGCAATCAATGCTTCCCTCTGCGAAGGGCCATTCTTCTACTTTTATGTTGAGTCCATTTACCCACTTCTTTCTGTCTTAGAAGCAAACACTTGTGTTAACTGTGCATTGATTCTTACATACTTGCATATTTGCATTCATCATATTACTTTGCATTGACAATTATCCATGAGATATGCATGTTGAAAGTTGAAAGCAACCGCTGAAACTTAATCTTCCTTTGTGTTGCTTCAATGCCTTTATTTAGAATCTATTTCTTTATGAGTTAACTCTTATGCAAGACATTGATGCTTGTCTTGAAAGTACTATTCATGAAAAGTCTTTGCTATATGATTCAGTTGTTTAACCATTGTCTTTACCATTGCTTTGAATCGCTGCATTCATCTCATATGCTTTACAATAGTATGATTAAGATCATGTTGGTAGCATGTCACTTCAGAAATTATTCTTTTATCGTTTACCTACTCGAGGACGAGTAGGAACTAAGCTTGGGGATGCTGATACGTCTCCAACGTATCTATAATTTCTGATGTTCCATGCTTGTTTTATGACAATACCTACATGTTTTGTTCACACTTTATGTCATTTTTATGCGTTTTCCAGAACTAACCTATTGACGAGATGCCGAAGTGCCAGTTGCTGTTTTCTGCTGTTTTTGGTTTCAGAAATCCTACAAAGGAAATATTCTCGAAATCGGACGAAATCAATGCCCAACATCTTATTTTTCCCGGAACCTTCCAGAAAGTCAGAGAGGGACCAGAGGGGTGCCCTGGGGGGCCCACACGTGTGGGCGGCGCGGCCCAGGGGGGCGCCCCCTATTGTGTAGCTGCCCCGCAGCCCCTCCGACTCCGCCTCTTCGCCTATAAGAAGCCTCCTGACCTAAAACATCGATACCGATTGACGAAACCCGAGAAAACCTTCCAGAGCCGCCGCCATCGCGAAACTCCAATTCGGTGGACATAAGTCTCTGTTCCGGCACCCTGCCGGGACGGGGAATTGCCCCCGGAGTCATCTCCACCGCCATCTTCACCGCCATCTTCACCGCCATCGCTGCCTCCATGATGAGGAGGGAGTAATTCACCCCCGGGGCTGAGGGCTCTGCTGTAGCTATGTGGTTCATCTCTCTCTTTGTGATCTAGTTGAATATCATCTATGTGCTACTCTAGTGATGTTATTAAAGTAGTCTATTCCTCCTCCATGATGTAATGTTGACAGTGTGTGCATCATGAAGTACTTGGTATATGCTATGATTGTGATCTCTTGTAGATTATGAAGTTAACTATTACTATGATGGTATTGATGTGATTTATTCCCCCTTTCATAGTCTGTCGGTAACAGTGTGCATGCTATGTTAGTACTCGGTATAATTGTGTTGGTCTATCATGCACTCTAAGGTTATTTAAATACGAACATCGAATGTTGTGGAGCTTGTTAACTCCGGCATTGAGGTGCTCTTGTATCCCTACACAATTAATGGTGTTTGTCATCCAACAAGAGAGTGTAGAGTGGTTCTATTATGTGATCATTGTTGAGAGTGTCCACTAGTGAAAGTAGGATCCCTAGGCCTTGTTTCCACACATCGAATCTCCGTTTGTTCACTGTTCTGTTGCATGTTTACTCGCTGCCATATTTTATTCAGATTGCTATTACCACTCATATACATCCATATTACTTGCATCTCATTATCTCTTCGCCGAACTAGTGCACCTATACATCTGACAAGTGTATTGGGTGTGTTGGGGACACAAGAGACTTCTTGCATTGTGATCGCAGGGTTGCTTGAGAGGGATATCTTTGACCTCTTCCTCCCTGAGTTTGATAAACCTTGGGTGATCCACTTAAGGGAAAACTTGCTGCTGTTCTACAAACCTCTGCTCTTGGAGGCCCAACACTGTCTACAGGAAAAGGAGTGTTCGTAGACATCAGATGTGTGCCCCAAGAACTTTGTAAAGGCCCGGTTTCCGCCTCGTGGAAATCCCTTAGTGGAAGTGGGCTAGGCCTTCGTGGCGTTGCTCACAGGAGACATGAGTGAAGCCTTCGTGGATGTTGGTCTGGCTTTCGTAGCGACCACACTCCTCCAAACGTAGACGTACCTTCTTGCAAAGGAAGGGAACTACGGGAATCAACTCAGTGTCTCCGTGTGCTCCACTCTCGGTTACCTCTATCCTTTATCTCCTCTATATATTGCGTATCCATATCTTGCTTAGTCGTTGACCTTGTCATATAGGTAAATTTACATAGTTGCATATCTAGAGAATTTACCTTTGTGTAAAGCCTAAATTAAAAAGGAACTAAAAATTGGTTAGCACCTATTCACCTCCCCCCATCTAGGTGCGGCATATGATCCTTTCAAGCATTATTGCTAATGCTATGAAAAAGTCTAACCTTGGGAAAGCTGGTTTTTATGAGCATGATATTTTTAGTCCCCCAAGCACGGAGGAGGAAATTTACTTTGATGATACTATGCCTTCAATATATGTTGATTACAATGATGATTATGTTATTTTCAGTCCACCTACTATTGAGGAGAAAATTAATTATGATTACAATATGCCTCCTATATTTAATGATTATGGTGATGAGAATAATGATAGCTATTTTGTTGAATTTGCTCGCACTACAATTAATAAGAATGACTATGTTTATGTGGGGTGTAATAATTATTTTGTGCATGTGGCTCATGATAAGAATGTTCTATGTGATAATTATATTGTTGAGTTTATTCATGATTCTACAGAAAGTTATTACGAGAGAGGAAAATATGGTTGTAGAAGTTTTCATGTTACTAAAACACCTCTCTACATACTGAAAGTTTTGAAGTTACTCTTGTTTTATCTTCCTATACTTGTCACTTTGTTCTTTGTGGATTTATTTGTGTACAAGATTTCTATGCATAGGAAGTGGGTTAGACTTAGATGTGTTTTTATATTTTCTTCTTGATGCTCTCTTTTACTTCAATTCATATTTCGCATGTGAGCATCTTCTCAAATTACTGAGCCTAGCTAAAAGGCGTTAAACAAAAGCATTTTTGGGAGATGACCCATATTTAATTTCTGTAATTTTTATTTTGTTGAGTCTTGGAAGTTATTAACTATGTAATAATATTTCCTCATCATTTTATTTTGTTTCTGTGCCAATAATAACCTCTAATAGGAAGAAAGTACGATTTGGGGAAGTTGCTATCCTGAAAACAGATTGTGTGTTGTTACCATGGAAATTCGTAAAAATAGTCAGAGGGTAATTTTGAGCTGCCATTTTTTATTCATATGCCCCAGGTTATTATCTAAATTTAGTTAGTTGACTATGTTTTGAGATGAGCAACAGAGGATTTTCGAAAAAATCGATCTTTACTTGCTGTTCTGTTTTGACAGATTTCTATATTATTTGAATTTGCCTCTTAAATCTCTTTCTTTTTAAGTTCTTTTGATCAAAGAGCCTTTTGAAAGGTTGCTACAGTATCTAATGATTTAATAGATGCTTGATATATGTTAGCACTGAACCCAAGTGGATTTTTTTATTTTATTGAATTAATGGTGCTAATAAAGAATTGTGTGAAGTTTTGTATGAAGAAAGTTTTGAAGTGCAGGGAGAGAAGAATGATGTGATGAGATGAAGAATGGGAAAAATCTCAAGCTTGGGGATGCCCTGCACCCCAATAAATATCCAAGAGGTACAAGCGTCAAATCTTGGGGATGCCCAAGGCATTCCCTTCTTCATCAACAAAGCAACAGGTCATCTCTCTATACGCTATATTTTTATTGCTTCATACGCTATGTGTTGTTCTTGGAGCGTCTTTATTTTTTTTGTTCTTTTTTGTTTTCTGTAGCATATGTTGGATCCTGGCACATTTGTTTTGGAGAAAGACCTGCTCCTTTTTAATTGCATAGAATGCTCTAGTTTTCGATGTTATTATTTTGCGAGTGTTCTAGTTTTCTGGTACTGCATTTAGCTCTTGTTCTTTCACTTGAATTTTATCAGAGCACGTTGGTATCTTTATTTGTGTATGATTATCTCTTTAGTCCATAATATATTTTATCTCTGAGAGTTATTTCAAATAAGTTGATTGGTGTTGGATACGAGTAAAATATTTCATGACTATAGTGATGCAAATAGAAGCTTGTCTAGACTATGGCATAGACTTTGGCATGTCATGTTGGATGTTATTCTTGTAATATGCTTAGTATTTATTGTGTATCATGACTTATCTCAAATGGCTGAGAGTGCATAATGTGTCATTGAAAGAATCGTGTGTTGTTTCTATCATAAAAGCATAATATTGTGGTATTCTCCTTTGATGCTTTATTGGTTGACTTGGCGCATGCTTATACCATGTTATGACTATAACCAATCAATTAAATCTTCTATGATCATTTATTTTTTGACTTGTAATATCACTTTATGCTTTGATTGATAATGTTTTGCTGCTATGCATGATTATGTCCATTACTGCTCTCTTAGTTGGTCGCTCCTAGTATATTGCTAGCCTTCGCCTGTGTTGAGTACACTACAAGAAATATGTTAACTAGTGATCTTCCATTAGTGACCGTGAGTGAAATAGTCATAGATCTATGACAAATTTGTACCAAATGGTCGTAAGCCATTTAAGAGGGTCAAAACCCTAAATCATTACGACCATTTTATTGTGAAAGGTCCTAATTTATTTACGTGAAATGGTCGTAGAGAAGATGATACGGTCTACGACCTTATCTCTAGCAGAGTACGACCAATTTAAATAGTCATGCCTGCTAGTTTGTTATGCCTTAAAATGACTTGCTTGCCACCTAAGCAATTTCTCCTACATGTCGTGTCCATGTGTCAACAACCAGGTTTAAATCTATCGCGGGTGGGATCCACATATTGACATGTTGACTAAGAGGTTCAACTTTTTTGAGAAAAAAAAGGTCCAACTACATGGCCTAACCAATTATATTGGGACCTACTTGTACCACATATTGACATGTTGACGAAGAGGTTCAACATTTTTTTTTGAGTAAAAAAGAGAGTTCCAATTACACAGCGTAACCAATTATACATGGAACCTACGTGCCACATGGGCCTTTTTCTTTCTGAATTTTTTGGTAGCCCGCCAATCCAACTTGTAGTAGTAGCCTTAGCAGAAATTTTGCCTCCAGTCCTTAACGAAAATTTTGGTATTCCGCCTAGAGCACGCGCTTCTTTTTTGCCCCAAAATTCCCGTGCCTGCTACCGTACTAGGAACCCCTTCGGGCCCACACCCGCTACCCTAGATGGAACCAAATCCAGATCGAGCTCTCCCAACTCCCGACCCTCTCCACCACCAAACCCTACCCCGCCGCCACCATAGCACCGGCCTCCGCTTCGCCCACTTCCTCAAGGTCGTCGACTCCATGTTTTTTTGGCTCACCGGAGCGACGCCCCTCGCCGGCCTCCGCCTCGACCGCTTCCTGTAGTTCGTCAACCCCGGCGCCACTACTACTCTGTCGTCTGCAAAGAGGGAGCCAGGTCATCCTCGGCGACCATGTCTTCCATAGCGCGCAGACGCTGTGACCCTCGCCGGCGTCCGCCACTCCCGCTTGCTCAAGGTCCCCAACCCCGGCATCTCCCTCTCTTTCCTTCCCTTTGCCGCGAGTTCATCTGCACCAGCTACCCTCGCGTCTCCCGCCTTGACGACGGCTTCCTGAGCTTGCGGCGAAGATGGAGAGGGTGGGCCGACGAGGAGTTCTACAACTGCGAGGGCCGCATCTTCAACTACCTCGTCGAGAAGGATCCAGTGAGTTCTCCGCCTGCTCCTCTCCGATCCTTGCTTCATTCGTTGTGGATTTTGAAAGATCGAGATGTCGCCTAGAGGGGTGTGAATAGGCAATTAAAAACTCTTACATATTTGTCTTGTAAGAATGCGGAATTAAACTATTGTTTAGTTTACAAGCACAAACCCTAAATATGCTAAGCTCAACTAAGTGTAACAATAACAACTAGAGCTAAGCAAGATAGGCACAAGATATATGTAGCACAAGTGATAGCAAGATATATGTACTTCAAGCATGATGGCTATCACAAGGAAAGAGAGCTCGGGTGTAGAAATAACCGAGGCGCGCGGAGACGAGGATGTATTCCCGTGTTCCCTTCCTTTGCAAGAAGGTACGTCACGTTTGGAGGAGTGGAGGTCCATGAAGGATTCCCCGCGCCACGAAGGCTCACCCTATTCTCCGAACCACACCCACGAAGGATAATGGCCCTTTCCTTATGGTTAGTTTTTCTTCCGCTCCGGAGATGGCAAGCTCCACAACCACTTCACAAGCTCCACGAAGGAGAAGCCCGGGCCTATTCACAATCTTCTTGAAGAGATTGATACGTCTCCGACGTATCGATAATTTCTTATGTTCCATGCCACATTATTGATGATATCTACATGTTTTATGCACACTTTATGTCATATTTATGCGTTTTCCGGAACTAACCTATTGACGAGATGCCGAAGGGCCGGTTGCTGTTTTCTGCTGTTTTTGGTTTCAGAAATCCTAGTAAGGAAATATTCTCGGAATCGGACGAAATCAACGCCCAGCATCTTAGAATCCCCGGAAGCATCCAGAACACCCGAGAGTCGCCAGAGTGGACCCACAGGGAGCCCAGGAGGTAGGCCGGCGTGGCCCAGGCCCTGGCCGTGCCGCCTTATGGTGTCACCGCCTCTTCGCCCCTACGACTCCGCCTCTTCGCCTATATAAAGGTCCCTGATACGTCTCCGACGTATCGATAATTTCTTATGTTCCATGCCACATTATTGATGTTATCTACATGTTTTATGCACACTTTATGTCATATTCGTGCATTTTCTGGAACTAACCTATTAACAAGATGCCGAAGTGCCGATTCTTTGTTCTGCTGTTTTTGGTTTCAGAAATCCTAGTAACGAAATATTCTCGGAATTGGACGAAATCAACGCCCAGGGTCCTATTTTGCCACGAAGCTTCCAGAAGTCCGAAGACGAAACGAAGTGGGGCCACGGGGTGCCCAAACCCTAGGGCGGCGCGGCCCCCCCTTGGCCGCGCCGGCCTATGGTGTGGGGCCCTCGTGCCCCCTCCTGACTTGCCCTTCCGCCTACTTAAAGCCTCCGTGATGAAACCCCCAGTAGCGAGAGCCACGATACGGAAAACCTTCCAGAGACGCCGCCAACGCCGATCCCATCTCGGGGGATCCAGGAGATCGCCTCCGGCACCCTGCCGGAGAGGGGAATCATCTCCCGGAGGACTCTACGCCGCCATGGTCGCCTCCGGTGTGATGTGTGAGTAGTCTACCCCTGGACTATGGGTCCATAGCAGTAGCTAGATGGTTGTCTTCTCCCCATTGTGCTATCATTGTCGGATCTTATGAGCTGCCTAACATGATCAAGATCATCTATCTGTAATTCTATATGTTGCGTTTGTTGGGATCCGATGAATAGAGAATACTTGTTATGTTGATTATCAAAGCTATGTCTATGTGTTGTTTATGATCTTGCATGCTCTCCGTTATTAGTAGATGCTCTGGCCAAGTTGATGCTAGTAACTCCAAGAGGGAGTATTTATGCTCGATAGTGGGTTCATGTCTCCGTGAATCTGGAGGGGTGACAAGAACCTCTAAGGTTATGGATGTGCTGTTGCCGCTAGGGATAAAACATTGGTGCTATGTTCAAGGATGTAGTCACTAGTTACATTACGCACAATACTTAATGCAATTGTCTGTTGTTAGCAACTTAATACTGGAGGGGGTTCGGATGATAACCTGAAGGTGGACTTTTTAGGCATAGATGCATCTTTGGATGGCGGTCTATGTACTTTGTCATAATGCCCAATTAAATCTCACTATACTCATCATGATATGTATGTGCATGGTCATGCCCTCTTTATTTGTCAATTGCCCAACTGTAATTTGTTCACCCAACATGCTGTTTGTCTTATGGGAGAGACACCTCTAGTGAACTGTGGACCCCGGTCCAATTCTCTTTACTGAAATACAATCTACTGCAATACTGTTCTCTTGTTTTACGCAAACAATCATCTTCCACACAATACGGTTAATCCTTTGTTACTGACAAGCCGGTGAGATTGACAACCTCACTTTGTTTCGTTGGGGCAAAGTACTTTGGTTGTGTTGTGCAGGTTCCACGTTGGCGCCGGAATCCCTGGTGTTGCGCCGCACTACATCCCGCCGCCATCAACCTTCAACGTGCTTCTTGGCTCCTCCTGGTTCGATAAACCTTGGTTTCTTTCTGAGGGAAAACTTGCTTACATGCGCATCATACCTTCCTCTTGGGGTTCCCAACGAACGTGTGAGTTACACGCCATCAAGCTCTTTTTCGGCGCCGTTGCGGGAGATCAAGACACGCTGCAAGGGGAGTCTCCACTTCTCAATCTCTTTACTTTGTTTTTGTCTTGCTTAGTTTTATTTATTACTTTGTTTGCTGCACTAAATCAAAATACAAAAAAATTAGTTGCTAGTTTTACTTTATTTGCTATCTTGTCTGCTATATCAAAAACACAAAAAAATTAGTTACTCGCATTTACTTTATTATCATGTCTAGTCCTGTAGTTGTTACTTTATCACCTGAGGAATCGATCTTCACCTTTAAACAAGGAGGTGAAGAGAATTTTAAAGAAGCATGGTCTAGAATTTTTGATGCTTATAGTAAAACTGAACCTAAAATAACCTTAAGTTTGCTTCTTAGTAATTTCTATTTCGGGCTTATTCTTCGCTATAGATATGCCTTAGATGCTGTAGTGGGAGGAGATTTCCTTCATTGTGATGGGGATCAAGCTTTTAATGCTATAAGGAAATTGATTACATCATTTAGCTCCGATAATAATTTTGATCCATCTCATGCTAGCATGCATAATAGATTAGACACTATTGAAACAAATATATCCTGTTTAAAAGAAGTGTATAATCGAATTCGCGAATATTATGATTATGTTCCATTGAGCTTTGAACCTTCAATGTGGGCGCCTACTGTTAAAGTTACTATTGGTGGTGAAACTTTTCCTGCTCGTTGTGATATTATGTCCGAGTTTTGCCTCATGCCTGAAAAAATTTATAAATCTTTGACACTTTGGGGACTTACTGAAGGGGGAGAAGAAATAACTCTTACGGATAACTCTGTTGTAATTACTATGGGTATAGCTGAAGGTGTTTTCACAACCTTTCTTGGAAGGACGGTATCCACTGATTATCTCGTTATTGAATGTGTAGGGACAGGACAAATCACGCTTGGAAGATCCCTGCTGAAACTCATGGGAGCAGTCATAGATGTTGGGAAAGGCACTCTAAATTTTACTTCTACACCCGGATGCGGTCATGTATTCCCTAGACCAAAGAGTAGGAATAAGAGTAAGAAAGGTAAGAGCAACACCCCTGGTAAGAATGCCGATGCACCACCCTCCGATAATACTTGATATACACTTTCTGCGCCTAGCTGAAAGGCGTTAAAGAAAAGCGCTTATGGGAGACAACCCATGTTTTTACCTACAGTACTTTGTTTTTATTTTGTGTCTTGGAAGTTGTTTACTACTGTAGCAACCTCTCCTTATCTTAGTTTTGTGTTTTGTTGTGCCAAGTAAAGCCGTTGATAGTAAAGTAAGTACTAGATTTGGATTACTGCGCAGTTCCAGATTTCTTTGCTGTCACGAATCTGGGTCTACCTCCCTGTAGGTAGCTCAGAAAATTAAGCCAATTTACGTGCATGATCCTCAGATATGTACGCAACTTTCATTCAATTTGAGCATTTTCATTTGAGCAAGTCTGGTGCCATTTTAAAATTCGTCAATACGAACTGTTCTGTTTTGACAGATTCTGCCTTTTATTTCGCATTGCCTCTTTTGCTATGTTGGATGAATTTCTTTGATCCATTAATATCCAGTAGCATTATGCAATGTACAGAAGTGTTAAGAATGATTGTGTCACCTCTGAATATGTTAATTTTTATTGTGCACTAACCCTCTAATGAGTTGTTCTAAGTTTGGTGTGGAGGAAGTTTTCAAGGATCAAGAGAGGAGTATGATGCAACATGATCAAGGAGAGTGAAAGCTCTAAGCTTGGGGATGCCCCAGTGGTTCACCCCTGCATATATCAAGAAGACTCAAGCGTCTAAGCTTGGGGATGCCCAAGGCATCCCCTTCTTCATCGACAACATTATCAGGTTCCTCCCCTGAAACTATATTTTTATTCCATCACATCTTATGTGCTTTGCTTGGAGCGTCGGTTTGTTTTTGTTTTTGTTTTGTTTGAATAAAATGGATCCTAGCATTCACTTTATGGGAGAGAGACACGCTCCGCTGTAGCATATGGACAAGTATGTCCTTGGTTTCTACTCGTAGTATTCATGGCGAAGTTTCTCCTTCGTTAAATTGTTATATGGTTGGAATTGGAAAATGATACATGTAGTAATTGCTATTAATGTCTTGGGTAATGTGATACTTGGCAATTGTTGTGCTCATGATTAAGCTCTTGCATCATATGCTTTGCACCCATTAATGAAGAAATACATAGAGCATGCTAAAATTTGGTTTGCATATTTGGTTTCTCTAAGGTCTAGATAATTTCTAGTATTGAGTTTGAACAACAAGGAAGACGGTGTAGAGTCTTATAATGTTTTCAATATGTCTTTTATGTGAGTTTTGCTGCACCGGTTCATCCTTGTGTTTGTTTCAAATAAGCCTTGCTAGCCTAAACCTTGTATCGAGAGGGAATACTTCTCATGCATCCAAAATACTTGAGCCAACCACTATGCCATTTGTGTCCACCATACCTACCTACTACATGGTATTTTCCGCCATTCCAAAGTAAATTGCTTGAGTGCTACCTTTAAAATTCCATCATTCACCTTTGCAATATATAGCTCATGGGACAAATAGCTTAAAAACTATTGTGGTATTGAATATGTAATTATGCACTTTATCTCTTATTAAGTTGCTTGTTGTGCGATAACCATGTTCACTGGGGACACCATCAACTACTCTTTGTTGAATTTCATGTGAGTTGCTATGCATGTCCGTCTTGTCTGAAGTAAGGGAGATCTACCACCTTATGGTTAAGCATGCATATTGTTAGAGAAGAACATTGGGCCGCTAACTAAAGCCATGATCCATGGTGGAAGTTTCAGTTTTGGACATATATCCTCAATCTCAAATGAGAAAATTATTAATTGTTGTTACATGCTTATGCATAAAAGAGGAGTCCATTATCTGTTGTCTATGTTGTCCCGGTATGGATGTCTAAGTTGAAGAATAATCAATAGCGAGAAATCCAATGCGAGCTTTCTCCTTAGACCTTTGTACAGGTGGCATAGAGGTACCCCTTTGTGACACTTGGTAAAAACATGTGCATTGTGATGATCCGGTAGTCCAAGCTAATTAGGACAAGGTGCGGGCACTATTAGTACACTATGCATGAGGCTTGCAACTTGTAAGATATAATTTACATGATACATATGCTTTATTACTACCGTTGACAAAATTATTTCATGTTTTCAAAATCAAAGCTCTAGCACAAATATAGCAATCGATGCTTTTCCTCTATGGAGGACCATTCTTTTACTTTCAATGTTGAGTCAGTTCACCTATTTCTCTCCACCTCAAGAAGCAAACACTTGTGTGAACTGTGCATTGATTCCTACATATTTTCTTATTGCACTTATTATATTACTCTATGTTGACAATATCAATGAGATAAACATGTTATAAGTTGAAAGCAACCGCTGAAACTTAATCTTCCTTTGTGTTGCTTCAATGCCTTTACTTTGAATTATTGCTTTATGAGTTAACTCTTATGCAAGACTTATTGATGCTTGCCTTGAAGTGCTATTCATGAAAAGTCTTTGCTATGTGATTCACTTGTTTACTCATGTCATATACATTGTTTTGATCGCTGCATTCACTACATATGCTTTACAAATAGTATGATCAAGGTTATGATGGCATGTCACTCCAGAAATTATCTGTGTTATCGTTTTACCTGCTCGGGACGAGCAGAACTAAGCTTGGGGATGCTGATACGTCTCCGACGTATCGATAATTTCTTATGTTCCATGCCACATTATTGATGTTATCTACATGTTTTATGCACACTTTATGTCATATTCGTGCATTTTCTGGAACTAACCTATTAACAAGATGCCGAAGTGCCCGATTCTTTGTTTTCTGCTGTTTTTGGTTTCAGAAATCCTAGTAACGAAATATTCTCGGAATTGGACGAAATCAACGCCCAGGGTCCTATTTTGCCACGAAGCTTCCAGAAGTCCGAAGACGAAACGAAGTGGGGCCACGGGGTGCCCAAATCCTAGGGCGGCGCGGCCCCCCCTTGGCCGCGCCGGCCTATGGTGTGGGGCCCTCGTGCCCCCTCCTGACTTGCCCTTCCGCCTACTTAAAGCCTCCGTGACGAAACCCCCAGTACCGAGAGCCACGATACGGAAAACCTTCCAGAGACGCCGCCAACGCCGATCCCATCTCGGGGGATCCAGGAGATCGCCTCCGGCACCCTGCCGGAGAGGGGAATCATCTCCCGGAGGACTCTACGCCGCCATGGTCGCCTCCGGTGTGATGTGTGAGTAGTCTACCCCTGGACTATGGGTCCATAGCAGTAGCTAGATGGTTGTCTTCTCCCCATTGTGCTATCATTGTCGGATCTTGTGAGCTGCCTAACATGATCAAGATCATCTATCTGTAATTCTATATGTTGCGTTTGTTGGGATCTGATGAATAGAGAATACTTGTTATGTTGATTATCAAAGCTATGTCTATGTGTTGTTTATGATCTTGCATGCTCTCCGTTATTAGTAGATGCTCTGGCCAAGTTGATGCTAGTAACTCCAAGAGGGAGTATTTATGCTCGATAGTGGGTTCATGTCTCCGTGAATCTGGAGGGGTGACAAGAACCTCTAAGGTTATGGATGTGCTGTTGCCACTAGGGATAAAACATTGATGCTATGTTCAAGGATGTAGTCACTAGTTACATTACGCGCAATACTTAATGCAATTGTCTGTTGTTAGCAACTTAATACTGGAGGGGGTTCGGATGATAACCTGAAGGTGGACTTTTTAGGCATAGATGCATGCTGGATGGCGGTCTATGTACTTTGTCGTAATGCCCAATTAAATCTCACTATACTCATCATGATATGTATGTGCATGGTCATGCCCTCTTTATTTGTCAATTGCCCAACTGTAATTTGTTCACCCAACATGCTGTTTGTCTTATGGGAGAGACACCTCTAGTGAACTGTGGACCCCGGTCCAATTCTCTTTCTTGAAATACAATCTCTTGTAATCTTTGTTCTCTTTGTTTTACGCAAACAATCATCTTCCACACAATACGGTTAATCCTTTGTTACAGCAAGCCGGTGAGATTGACAACCTCACTGTTTCGTTGGGGCAAAGTACTTTGGTTGTGTTGTGCAGGTTCCACGTTGGCGCCGGAATCCCTGGTGTTGCGCCGCACTACATCTCGCCGCCATCAACCTTCAACGTGCTTCTTGGCTCCTCCTGGTTCGATAAACCTTGGTTTCTTTCTGAGGGAAAACTTGCTGCTGTGCGCATCATACCTTCCTCTTGGGGTTCCCAACGAACGTGTGAGTTACACGCCATCAGTCCCTGACCTAAAACATCGATACGAAAAAGCCACGGTACGAGAAACCTTCCGGAGCCGCCGCCATCGCGAAGCCAAGATCTGCGGGACAGGAGTCTCTGTTCCGGCATGCCGCCGGGACGGGGAAGTGCCCCCGGAAGGCTTCTCCATTGACACCACCGCCATCTTCATCAACGCTGTTGTCTCCCATGAGGAGGGAGTAGTTCTCCATCGAGGCTCGGGGCTGTACTGGTAGCTATGTGGTTCATCTCTCTCCCTATGTACTTCAATACAATAATCTCATGAGCTGCCTTACATGATTGAGATTCATATGATGATGCTTGTAATCTAGATGTCATTATGCTAGTCAAGTGGATTTTACTTATGTGATCTCCGGAGACTCCTTGTCCCACGTGTGTAAAG
This sequence comes from Lolium perenne, assembly GCF_019359855.2. Lineage (NCBI taxonomy): Eukaryota > Viridiplantae > Streptophyta > Magnoliopsida > Poales > Poaceae > Lolium > Lolium perenne. Next base: position 48,485,395 of record NC_067245.2, read on the forward strand.
GTGACAGTGTGTGCACCGTGTGGGTCTCTTAGGCTATATTTCACAGAATACTTATTCACTGTTATGAATGGCATAGTGAAGTGCTTATGTATATCTCTTTATGATTGCAATGTGTTTTGTATCACAATTTATCTGTGTGCTACTCTAGTGATGTTATTAAAGTAGTTTATTCCTCACACTTGCGGTGTAATGGTGACAGTGTGTGCATCGTGTAGTACTTGGCGTAGGCTATGATTGTGATCTCTTGTAGATTATGAAGTTAACTATTGCTATGATGGTATTGATGTGATCTATGCCTCCTTTCGTAGCGTGAAGGTGACAGTGTGCATGCTATGTTAGTACTTGGTTTGGTTGTGTTGATCTGTCATGCACTCTAAGGTTATTTAAATATGAACATCGAATATTGTGGAGCTTGTTAACTCCGGCATTGAGGGTTCGTGTAATCCTACGCAGTTAGTGGTGTTCATCATCCAACAAGAGGGTGTAGAGTCTAGCATTTATCTATTTATTCTGTTATGTGATCAATGTTGAGAGTGTCCACTAGTGAAAGTATGATCCCTATGCCTTGTTCGCAAATACTGCTATCGCTGCTTGTTTACTGTTCTGCTGCATCTGTACTGTCCGCAATATTACCACCATCAACCACACGCCAGCAAGCACTTTTCTGGTGCCATTGCTACTGCTCATATTTATTCATACCACCTGTATTTCACTATCTCTTCGCCGAACTAGTGCACCTATTAGGTGTGTTGGGGACACAAGAGACTTCTTGCTTTGTGGTTGCAGGGTTGCATGAGAGGGATATCTTTGACCTCTTCCTCCCTGAGATCAATAAACCTTGGGTGATCCACTTAAGGGAAACTTGATGCTGTTCTACAAACCTCTGCTCTTGGAGGCCCAACACTGTCTACAAGAATAGAAGCTCCCGTAGACATCAAGCACTTTTCTGGCGCCGTTGCCGGGGAGGAAAGTTAAAAGGCACTCATACTCCGGTTCCAGGTAACAGTACTTTTCTGGCGCCATTGTGTTTGTGCTCGAAGCTATTTCCTTTAGATCCTGCAATTGCATCTTTTTGTTTCTTGTTTACACTAGTTAGGCATAATGGAAAACAACAAAAATATGAGAGATCTTTATGAACTTTATCTTGAATTAGGACATGATGTGTTTGAAGAGAGAATTAAAAAACCCATGGAACTTTATATGCATGCTAATGGGAATGTTATTAATATGAATGCTTTGAACACTATTGTTGCTAATGCTATGGAAAATTCTAAGCTTGGGGAAGCTGGTTTTGATGAGCATGATCTTTTTAGTCCCCCAAGCATTGAGGAGAAAATTTACTTTGATGATACTTTGCCTCCTAGTTATGATGATTATAATGATAATAGTCTTTTGGTGCCACCTACTATGGAGAGTGAATTTGATTATGATTACAATATTCCTCCTATATTTGATGATAGCTACTTTGTTGAATTTGCTCCCACTATTATTAATAAAATTGATTATGCTTATGTGGAGAGTAATAATTTTATGCATGAGACTCATGATAAGAATGCTTTATGTGATAGTTATATTGTTGAGTTTGCTCATGTTGCTACTGAAAGTTATTATGAGAGAGGAAAATATGGTTGTAGAAATTTTCATGTTACTAAAATGCCTCTCTTTTTGCTGAAAATCTTGAAGCTAAACTTGTTTTATCTTTCTATGCTTGTTGCATTATGCTTCTTGAACTTGTTTATTTACAAGATTCCTTTTCATAGGAAGCATGTTAGGCTTAAATGTATTTTGAATTTGCCTCTTGATGCTCTCTTTTGCTTCAAATAATATTTCTTGCGAGTGCATCATTAAAACTGCTGAGCCCATCTTAATGGCTATAAAGAAAGAACTTCTTGGGAGATAACCCATGTGTTTATTTTGCTACAGTACTTTTATTTTGTATTTGTGTCTTGGAAGTTGTTACTACTGTAGCAACCTCTCCTTATCTTATTTTTATTGCATTGTTGTGCCAAGTAAAGTCTTTGATAGTAAGGTTCATACTAGATTTGGATTACTGCGCAGAAACAGATTTCTTTGCTGTCACGAATCTGGGCAAAATTATATGTAGGTAACTCAGAAAATTATGCCAATTTACGTGAGTGATCCTCCGATATGTACGCAACTTTCATTCAATTTGAGCATTTTCATTTGAGCAAGTCTGGTGCCTCAATAAAATTCGTCTTTACAGACTGTTCTGTTTTGACAGATTCTGCCTTTTATTTCGCATTGCCTCTTTTGCTATGTGGGATGGATTTTCTTTGTTCCATTAACTTCCAGTAGCTTTGGGCAATGTCCAGAAGTGTTAAGAATGATTGTGTCACCTCTGAACATGTGAATTTTAATTATGCACTAACCCTCTAATGAGTTGTTTTGAGTTTGGTGTGGAGGAAGTTTTCAAGGGTCAAGAGAGGAGGATGATACAATGTGATCAAGAAGAGTGCAAAGTCTAAGCTTGGGGATGTCCCGGTGGTTCACCCCTGCATATATCAAGAAGACTCAAGCGTCTAAGCTTGGGGATGCCCAAGGCATCCCCTTCTTCATCGACAACATTATCAGGTTCCTCTAGTGAAACTATATTTTTATTCCATCACATCTTATGCACTTTGCTTGGAGCGTCGGTTTGTTTCTATTTTTGTTTTTGTTTGAATAAATTCATGCTTGTGTGGGAGAGAGACACACTCCGCTGGTTCATATGAACACATGTGTTCTTAGCTTTTAATTTTCATGGCGAAGGTTGAAACTGCTTCGTTAATTGTTATATGGTTGGAAACGGGAAATGCTACATGTAGTAATTGCTAAAATGTCTTGGATAATGTGATACTTGGAAATTGTTGTGCTCATGTTTAAGCTCTTGCATCATATACTTTGCACCTATTAATGAAGAAATACATAGAGCATGCTAAAATTTGGTTTGCATAATTGGTCTCTCTAAGGTCTAGATAATTTCTAGTATTGAGTTTGAACAACAAGGAAGACGGTGTAGAGTCTTATAATGTTTACCATATGTCTTTTATGTGAGTTTTGCTGCACCGCTTCATCCTTGTGTTTGTTTCAAATAGCCTTGCTAGCCTAAACCTTGTATCGAGAGGGAATACTTCTCATGCATCCAAAATCCTTGAGCCAACCACTATGCCATTTGTGTCCACCATACCTACCTACTACATGGTATTTCTCCGCCATTCCAAAGTAAATTGCTTGAGTGCTACCTTTAAAATTTCTATCCTCTACCTTTGCAATATATAGCTCATGGGACAAATAGCCTAAAAACTATTTTGGTATTGAATATGTACTTATGCACTTTATCTTTTATTAAGTTGCTTGTTGTGCGATAACCATGTTCCTGGGGACGCCATCAACTACTCTTTGTTGAATATCATGTGAGTTGCTATGCATGTTCGTCTTGTCTGAAGTAAGGGAGATTTACCGCTAGAATGGTTAGAGCATTGCATAATGTTAGAGAAGAACATTGGACCGCTAACTAAAGCCATGATCCATGGTGGAAGTTTCAGTTTTGGACAAATATCCTCAATCTCATATGAGAAAATTAATCGTTGCTACACGCTTATGCATAAAAGAGGAGTCCATTATCTGTTGTCTATGTTGTCCCGGTATGGATGTCTAAGTTGAGAATAATCAATAGCGAGAAATCCGATGCGAGCTTTCTCCTTAGACCTTTGTACAGGAGGCATAGAGGTACCCCTTTGTGACACTTGGTTAAAACATGTGCATTGCGATGATTATCCAGGTAATCCGAGCTAATTAGGACAAGGTGCGGGCACTATTAGTATACTATGCATGAGGCTTGCAACTTGTAAGATATAATTTACATGATGCATATGCTTTATTACTACCGTTGACAAAATTGTTTCTTGTTTTCAAAATCAAAGCTCTAGCACAAATATAGCAATCGATGCTTTCCTCTTTGAAGGACCTTTCTTTTACTTTTATTGTTGAGTCAGTTCACCTATCTCTCTCCACCTCAAGAAGCAAACACTTGTGTGAACTGTGCATTGATTCCTACATACTTGCATATTGCACTTGTTATATTACTTTGCATTGACAACTATCCATGAGATATACATGTTATAAGTTGAAAGCAACCGCTGAAACTTCATCTTCCTTTGTGTTGCTTCAATACCTTTACTTTGAATTATTGCTTTATGAGTTAACTCTTATGCAAGACTTATTGATGCTTGTCTTGAAGTACTATTCATGAAAAGTATTTGCTTTATAAGTCAGTTGTTTACTCATGTCATTTACCATTGTTTTGGATCGCTGCATTCATTACATATGCTTACAATAGTATGATCAAGGTTATGATGGCATGTCACTCCAGAAATTATCTTTGTTATCGTTTACCTGCTCGGGACGAGCAGAAACTAAGCTTGGGGATGCTGATACGTCTCCGACGTATCGATAATTTCTTATGTTCCATGCCACATTATTGATGATATCTACATGTTTTATGCACACTTTATGTCATATTTATGCGTTTTCCGGAACTAACCTATTGACGAGATGCCGAAGGACCAGTTGCTGTTTTCTGCTGTTTTGGTTTCAGAAATCCTAGTAAGGAAATATTCTCGGAATCGGACGAAATCAACGCCCAGCATCTTAGAATCCCCGGAAGCATCCAGAACACCCGAGAGTCGCCAGAGTGGACCCACAGGGAGCCTAGGAGGTAGGCCAGCGCGGCCCTGGCCCTGGCCGCGCCGCCTTATGATGTCACCGCCTCTTCGCCCCTCCGACTCCGCCTCTTCGCCTATATAAAGGTCCCTGACCTAAAACATCGATACGGAAAAGCCACGGTACGAGAAACCTTCCAGAGCCGCCGCCATCGCGAAGCCAAGATCTGGGGGACAGGAGTCTCTGTTCCGGCACGCCGCCGGGACGGGAAAGTGCCCCCCGGAAGGCTTCTCCATCGACACCACCGCCATCTTCATCAACGCTGATGTCTCCCATGAGGAGGGAGTAGTTCTCCATCGAGGCTCGGGGCTGTACCGGTAGCTATGTGGTTCATCTCTCTCCCTATGTACTTCAATACAATAATCTCATGAGCTGCCTTACATGATTGAGATTCATATGATGATGCTTGTAATCTAGATGTCATTATGCTAGTCAAGTGGATTTTACTTATGTGATCTCCGGAGACTCCTTGTCCCACGTGTGTAAAGGTGACAGTGTGTGCACCGTGTGGGTCTCTTAGGCTATATTTCACAGAATACTTATTCACTGTTATGAATGGCATCGTGAAGTGCTTATTTATATCTCTTTATGACTGCAATGTGTTTTGTATCACAATTTATATGTGTGCTACTCTAGTGATGTTATTAAAGTAGTTTATTCCTCCTGCACGGTGTAATGGTGACAGTGTGTGCATCGTGTAGTACTTGGCGTAGGCTATGATTGTGATCTCTTGTAGATTATGAAGTTAACTATTGCTATGATGGTATTGATGTGATCTATGCCTCCTTTCGTAGCGTGAAGGTGACAGTGTGCATGCTATGTTAGTACTTGGTTTGGTTGTGTTGATCTGTCATGCACTCTAAGGTTATTTAAATATGAACATCGAATATTGTGGAGCTTGTTAACTCCGGCATTGAGGGTTCGTGTAATCCTACACAGTTAGTGGTGTTCATCATCCAACAAGAGGGTGTAGAGTCTAGCATTTATCTATTTATTCTGTTATGTGATCAATGTTGAGAGTGTCCACTAGTGAAAGTATGATCCCTAGGCCTTGTTCGCAAATACTGCTATCGCTTGTTCTTTGATACATTTGCTGCATCTGTCATCCGCAATATTACCACCATCAACCACACGCCAGCAAGCACTTTTCTAGTGCCGTTGCTACTGCTCATATTTATTCATACCACATGTATTTCACTATCTCTTCGCCGAACTAGTGCACCTATTAGGTGTGTTGGGGACACAAGAGACTTCTTGCTTTGTGGTTGCAGGGTTGCATGAGAGGGATATCTTTGACCTCTTCCTCCCTGATATCGATAAACCTTGGGTGATCCACTTAAGGGAAACTTGTTGCTGTTCTACAAACCTCTGCTCTTGGAGGCCCAACACTGTCTACAAGAATAGAAGCTCCCGTAGACATCAGAGATCACCGGAGCACCAACCGCCAAGCCAACTAGGACATCTCCCTCCAAGAGTAACAAGCTCACGGTCTCTCACTCGAACTAATCGTGGTGGAGAGCTCAACACTATGCAATGATGCAAAGAAAGAACACTAGAGGTGTTCAAGTCCTTCACACTCAAATCCCACCCAAACAACAAATGCTAGGATGAGATTGGAGAGGAAGAACAATGGGGAAAGTCAACAAAAGACTCCAAGATCTAGATCCCAAGAGTTCCCCTCACTTAGAGGAGAAATGGATTGGTGGAAGTGTAGATCTAGATCTCCTCTCTTAGATCCCTCAAGAATGAGCAAGAATCATGGGGGGAGACAACAGAGAAAGCAAGTTCTTCAAAGGCAACAATGGAGGAGAGAGAATAGAAGAACTAGCTAAGCCCAAGGTGGAAGAAGGGCTATTTATAGCCCAAGAGCAAATATAACCGTTGGGGGGGAAAGACAGAAAAACTGCACAGGAAACGGGCAGAAAAATCGGCCCAGCCGGCCGACCGTATCGGGCGCTGAGGAGGCTGGCGCGCCGTCCGGTCGGGCCGGCCCACAGGCCGGGCGGGGCAGTGCGCCGCACCGAGCGGCAAATAGCTCAAGGGAAGGCGGCGCCCGATCGGGCCGGGGGAAGCGCCGGGCGGGCCGGTTGGCGGCCGGCTCATGGGCCGGACCAGGCCGGTAGGCCCACTGGATGCAGCCGGTTGGCACATGCGCCAGATCCGGTTACGGACCGGGTGGGCCGGTGGCTGGCCCAGTCAGCCGGCTGGCCCCTTCCCTTTTTTTCTTTTTCTTTTTATTCTTTTCCCTTTTTCCTTTTTCTTTAATAACAAATGCTCCTGAACTCCGATTCGAATGAAACCAATTTTGTTTGGAAGATAACAAAAAATGCTATCCAATAGAAAGTGAAAACACAAGAATCTACAGGAGGGGATTTTATCATGAATATAAAAGGTAGAATATCATGAATAACCGATAAAATCACACAACCTCAAAAACGCATTAGAAGATGCATGCGGATTCCGTTTTCGATGAACTTGGGCTTGTTGTAAAGCTAGCAACAAGCTCAAGAACCTCACACAGAGAAACACCAAGAAGCAATAGAGATATGCAAAGTATGCAAAGGATTGAGCTCCCTAAGACGATGTGATCAAGTTACCCAACAGAAAGCCCCTCTTAATAGTGCGGCTATCTATCCTATAATCTGCTCTCCCATCAACCTCCTTGAGACCGGTAAAAGGAAAACCTAGCAAGACCATACCTTTGCCTTGCACATCCCGCTTGATCTTGATGATAGCTCTTCAAGCTCCACTCAAGCCGGAATGCCTCAACTTGATCATCGTTGGTTCGTGAAGACTCACAAATGCTCCCCCATACACCATGATGGGAAAGCTCCATTGATGCACATATTCACAAGTCCATTATCACCACATGGACGGCAAGCTTCAAGTATGTGATCCACTTGAGATGCTCATCTTGAACTTGCACGACTCAACCTTGTATCTTCTCATACTCTATCATACTATCTTGAGATGTATAAAGAATTCTTCACTTGGAATCAAGCTCTCAAGAACTTGGTCATTCATTGCTTATCACATAGGATAGAGCATGGCTAATATTTAGTTCCACATAATAACTCCATCTTCATTTCTTCTTCTTGATCATATCACATATGTATCTTTAAATCGATGATCTTGATGCCAATACACAAGGTGTATCTTTATCTTCATGGCATCCATACTTGAATCCAACACATGGAATACAAGAAGTACCTATGGAATATTCCTTCATATAAACTCAATGAAAACATTAGTCCATAGGGGTTGTCATTAATTACCAAAACCACACATAGGGGCAATATACCCTTACAATCTCCCCCATTTTGGTAATTGATGACAACCACCATAAGAGGATTTATATAATGAATATTAGAGACAAGTACGCAACTTATCCGAGAATAAGTTGTATACAAGAGGTTGTATTTGATATGGTCAAGTAACACAAAGCTACTATCCCATATCAAAATCAACTCTACTCACACAACTACAACTAATGCAAGGGATGTGAGTAGAACCAATATATATAGAGCAAACTCCCCCACAATGTATGCACGTGTGATGAACATGAATTCATTGCATACATTGTCAAGATTAACCTTTGGGACAATTCCCACTATATATATACAACCATGCAAGACATATAAATATGGAATGCATGAGAGGCAAAACACTTAAGCACAAACCAAACTTAAGTATAAAACCATTCCCTTAAACCCTCTTAACTTCTCCCCCATTGGCATCGAGTGCCAAAATGGGTGAAAAATTTAGAAAGCCAATATAATGTGAGTTCCTCCCCAAGGTGTGCACTTCTCATAATTTGAGTGGAATCAAATGCACATATCCAATGATGAATATTTGAAGGAAGTCAAACTATATTGAGGATCAAAGATTGCACAAGGATAACATGGTGAAGGAAGCTTTAACAAATAAAGCAAGCAATCAAAGATCCAATTCGACAAACAAAGATATCATGATAAGAGAGATATAGTGCTCTAAATAAAATAAGGAAGCTCCCCAAGTTTTGTGCATAATTTATAGTGTTTGCATTTGAATACAATATGCACAAACATGGAATCCTTACTCCCTCAATATCATTCAGAACACAACCAAGATAAAGATAATATGCTTATCAAGAATAACTTGAGTCCAACAATTACGAGATATGAGTGCAAGAAGGAAACAAATAAACCAAGCACTCATAAATCTTCTTTACCAACACCACTAAGAAACAAAAGGATAAAAGATGGTGGGCGAAGAACAAGGATATCAAGGTGATGGATTAACGCTCTTATGTATATAAGTTTCTAAAGTGGACAAAATGATCCATAAAGAAACATGCACACACAAGAGGTTAACAAAATAAATAAGACAAGATATCCAAAATGAAATCATAAAATATACCAAAAGATGTTTGCTTAAGAAGCATATATAGCCTATGGCTCCAATTTTCACTTATGATATATGAATGAGCTTCAACCAAGAAAATATCAAAAACATCACAACTAACGATAAGGGAAGTAAAGCTAGTTGGAATGTTTTGAGAGAGGCAACAAGTATCACAAATAGGGATTTATTTCGCAATTTTTATCAAAATTGCACATCAGAGTTCTTTGAGGAATTGATATGCAATAAATTGCTAGAGGGCATATTTAGGATAGGTGAATCATAAATATGATTTATATATATATTCATATCATATGCATCTTCTCAAATTAATCAAATGTATAATAAGAAGTTTTCTTTAAAAAGGATTTTTCAAGAACCGCAATATTTTTGAAATAAATAATTTCGTGCCAAGATGCAACCTACAAGAGGTTGGATGCTATATGAGAATGCATGAATAAGATACTTGTTACCAAGATAGCAATGACATGATGTAGTAGATAAGAGTTCATTGATCATCCTAGCTCGACTCCAATTATCATATGGTGACAACACCTTCCTTATAGATGAGACAAGCCTTCATTGTATCTCCAATGTACCTAAAACAACATTCAAGTACATCTTGGTCCCCAAACTTATTGGGTCCAAAATGGTTAGACTAACCACAATATATAGGACACACTCCATATAAATATGTGCATATTTAGATGAAATTTGAATTTCATGCACATCTTAGCCACTTAGGATTTGATGGAGTATACCCTATATAATGGATCAAAGAAAGAAAGCATGCTATAAATATAAACAAATTACATATAATCATGCATAAAGACTTTAAAGATCCAAGAAAGATATACTTTGGAGAAAACACTAAATGAATTGAAGAAGGCATAAAGATGTGACCAAAAAAAATTGTTGTCCAAATTATATCAAAGATGCAAATCACAAAAGATTTGTTCAACAAAGTTCAACAAATGAACTAAGAAGGAACCATTGAGCATAAAGGATGAAATAAAGCAAACATGCTCAAAGATTTATCTCATTCAAGCAAATAAAACATGTAAAAAAGAATGAGATAGCAAACTCCCAAAAGAGAAAGGTTCGAACAAATAAACCAAACCCTCTACACTTTTCACAATGGCACAATTTACCGTAAGGAAAAGGTTTGTCTTCCAAAACAAACACTTGATATGAATTAAGAGAATTTATCAAAAGATTTTTCAAAGGGACAAGGAAGACACGTGGGAGCAACAAAGATTTCTTGGAAATAAAATAAGGCAATAAGAAGCAATCCAAGGTGAAGGTGATCCATAAATTCAACCACATACAAGGTTATCAATTGTCAAAGACAATGAGAATATTGGAATTAATTTCCGGTGGTATATCAACAAGAATAGTAAGGATCAACTTCACAATAAAAGGTATAGGATAAGTACATAGAATTAAGCACTATGCACGGATGAAGATTCTTAATAGTTTCAATTAGTCAAACAATCACGCACGGCAATTATTAGAATAACTTGAAGCAAACGGTATCTCAAATAAGATATAGAGATATGTATTGGAGGAAAAACCGTACCAAGACTTTCTTACTCAAACAAGAACCATAAGATGAGCAATAAAAGTTTTTTTAATACAAGTGGAGCTTGTTTGAGAAAACATGCCACCTAGGATCAAGATAATGACGTGTATAAACTCTAAGTGGCATAACCTCATATGTTCACATTTTCTTAGGCTTGTGATATGTACAAAACATATTACTCCCCCATAATGTTATAAAACATTTCTTCTAAACAAGAGGCAACTAAAATTCGACTAGAGATGATTAATGGAGATTAGAATTTGAATTTCTCATGAGTATGACACACCACATAGTGACTAGATAATCTTGCAATGTCAATACTAAGTGGTGGTTGATACGTCCCCGACGTATCCATAATTTCTGTCGTTCCATGCTTGTTTTATGACAATACTTACATGTTTTGCTTGCACTTTATGATGATTTCATGCATTTTCCGGAACTAACCTATTAACGAGATGCCACAGTGCCAGTTCCTGTTTTCTACTGTTTTTGGTTCCAGAAAGGCTGTTCGGGCAATATTCTCGGAATTGGACGAAATCAACGCCAAACCTCCTATTTTTCCCGGAAGGCTCCAGAACACCGAAGAAGAGTCGGAGAGGGGCCAGGGGGCCACCACACCACAAGGCGGCGCGGGCCAGACCCTGGCCGCGCCGGCCTAGGGTGAGGTGCCCCCAGGTGCCCCCCTGCGCCGCCTCTTCGCCTATAAAATCCCTTTCGACCTAAAAACACAGTACCAATTGGTGAAACTCCAGAAAGACTCCAGGGGCGCCGCCACGGTCGCGAAACTCCAATTCGGGGACGAACTGCGTTAGGCACCTGCCGGAACGGGGAAGTGCCCCCAGAAGCCATCACCATCAACGCCATCGCCTCCATGATGCTCCGTGAGTAGTTCCCCCATGGACTACGGGTTCTAGCAGTAGCTATGTCGGTATACTCTCCCCTATGTACTTCAATACAATGGTCTCATGAGCTGCCTTACATGATTGAGATTCATCTGATGTAATCGGTGTTGTGTTTGTTGGGATCCGATGGATGATACATTATGATTAGTCTATCTATAAAGTTTGTGAAGTTATTGTTGCTGCAATCTTGTTATTCTTAATGCTTGTCACTAGGGCCCGAGTGGCATGATCTTAGATTTGAGCTCTATACTTATTGCTTAGATTGTATCTACAAGTTGTATGCACATGTCACTGTCCGGAACCAATGGCCCCGAAGTGACAGAAATCGGGACAACCGGAGGGGATGGTAGTGATGTGAGGATCACATGTTTTCATGGAGTGTTAATGCTTTGCTCCGGTACTCTATTAAAAGGAGTACCTTAATATCCAGTAGTTTCCCTTGAGGCCCGGCTGCCACCGGCTGGTAGGACAAAAGATGTTGTGCAAGTTTCTCATTGCGAGCACGTACGACTATATACGGAAAACATGCCTACATAATTAATAAGCCTGATGTTCTATCTTAATGCTTTGATTCCTATCAATTGCCCAACTGTAATTTGTTCACCCAACACTTGTCACTTATTGGAGAGTTACCACTAGTGTAGATCGCTGGGAACCCCGGTCCATCTCTCATCATAATATACTTGTCCTCTATGTCATTGGAAGTAGTATCAACTATTTTCCGGTGCCATTGCTCTCATATTGCTATTACTGCTGCTGTGTTACTGTTACTACTGCTCTCATATTACTGCTACTTTCACATCACCCCTGTTACTAGTGCTTTTCAGTGTGGCTGAATTGACAACTCAGTTGTTAAGGCTTATAAGTATTCTTTACCTCCCCTTGTGTCGAATCAATAAATTTGGGTTATACTACCCTCGAAGACTATCGTGATCCCCTATACTTGTGGGTTATCAAGACTGTTTTCTGGCGCCGTTGCCGGGGAGGCATAGCTCTACTCATAAGTTCACCTGGGGAGTACACTCTACCTCTCTCTCTGTTTTATTTTATTTTGTTTTGCTTAGTTTACTTTTGTCTAGTTTAGTTGTGCTTAGTTTATTTCTATCTAGTATTATTTTCTTTAGTTTACTTTTGCTTAGTTTATTTTTGTCTAGCTTATTTCAGTCTTGTTTTATTTTCCTCATATACCCAAAAATCCATAAAAATTTGAAAAACCAAAAAAATTAAAAACTGCTGTTATGGGAGAACCAACAACCTACTTGGAGCTTATGGAATATTATAATTGTTATAGAGAATCAAGAACTGGTAAAATAATGAGTGCTATGATAGAAAAAGTGAATACAATTGCTAAAATCTTGCTTAAACGCCATGATATAAACTGTTGCTCTCAACAGGATACTAAACATCTTAAATTTCAATGTGGCTTTAGTGAGGAATTTTTAATTAAGAACTATAATCGGAATTGCTATATTCATTATGGGTTCGAAGAGGTAGAACAATTTGTCGTGTTTATGGGAGCCTCTAAGATCGAATCCTTCATGGTTGAGAATTATGAAACTTGTGTTGTTTGTAAGGACCTTAAAGATTATGTCTCTTCTATCCTTAATTGTTGCATAGAATGCTTCGGTGATAATCCTTATATCATTGATTATAAAGAGAGACTCATTAATGCACAAGAATGCACTCACAATTTGCAGGAACCTGTGGAAGAAGAAACTGATGAACCTGAAAGCTCATTGGATGAAAAAGAGGAGGAAATTGATGAACCTGAAAGCTCATTGGATGAAAAAGAAGAGGAGAGCGACGAACAAAAGGAGGAAGAATGGATTAGCTACCCATGCCAACCTTCTAATGAGAGTAACTCTTTATCTCTTACACTATTTGATTGTCCTCCATGCTTACCGGAAGAAGTTGAGTGTTATGTTCCTGTGGATTCTCTTGAAATAGTACCTATGAGTAATACTTGTGAGAATGATTATGCTACTGTTATTTATGATAATCCATGCTACTTTGATAAATCTTATGATAATGCTTTGTTTGTGCCTGATGTCGAAATGCATGGTACTAAAGAATTTTGCTTAGCAAATGTTTATGATAAAGCTCTAGATGATGGTCCTATGTTACTTGATAATATTAATTGTACTACTAATGAAAATGGGATTGGAGAGTTCTTGACTTATTCTATGAGTCCCATATCTCTTGAGATTGATCAACTACCTTGTTATATTATTAATAAAAGTAAGTTTGAAAGTTTTAATTCCACTATTCTTGAACTTGATAAAAATTATGTGTTTGGAAATCATGAAAAGTATGCTGCATGTGATAGTTATATTGTTGAGTTTGTTCATGAAGCTACTGAAAATTATTATGAGAGAGGAAAATATGGTAGTAGAAATTTTCATGGTACTAATACGCCTCTCTATATGCTTAAAATTTTGAAGTTATACTTATTCTATCTTCCTATGCTTGTTACTTTGCTTTTCATGAACTTGTTTATTTACAAGATTCCTTTGCATAGGAAGCATGTTAGACTTAAATGTGTTATGGATTTGCTTTTTGATGCTCTCTTTTGCTTCAAATACTATTTCTTGCGAGTGCATCATTAAAACTGCTAAGCCCATCTTAATGGCTATAAAGAAAGCAACTTCTTGGGAGATAACCCATTTGTTATTTTGCTACAGTACTTTATTTTATATTTGTGTCTTGGAAGTTGTTTACTACTGTAGCAACCTCTCCTTATCTTAGTTTTGTGTTTTGTTGTGCCAAGTGAAGCCTCTAATCGAAGGTTGATACTAGATTTGGATTTCTGCACAGAAACAGATTTCTATCTGTCACGAATCTGGGCTGTTTTCTCTGTAGAAAATCAGAAAAATATGCCAATTTACGTGCGTGTTCCTCAGATATGTACGCAACTTTCATTAGTTTTGAGTTTTCTGATTTGAGCAACGGAAGTATTTTATTCAAATTTGTCTTTACTGGCTGTTCTGTTTTGGCAGATTCTGTCTCTGTTTTTTGCATTGTCTCTTGTGGACTTTAAGCGAGCTTTTCTAGACATAGAGAGCTGTAGCTAATGTTTTATTGAGTTCTTGCAATGTGCCACTACAGGACCAAGGTGGATTCAAATTTTTTGAGTACTAACCCCTCTAATGAAGTTTATGAGAAGTTTGTTGTGAAGGAAGTTTTCAAGGGTCAAGAGAGGAGGATGATATATGATCAAGAAGAGTGAAAAGTCTAAGCTTGGGGATGCCCCCGTGGTTCATCCCTGCATATTTCAAGAAGACTCAATCGTCTAAGCTTGGGGATGCCCAAGGCATCCCCTTCTTCATCAACTTATCAGGTTTCCTCCCCTGAAACTATATTTTTATTCGGTCACATCATATGTGCTTTACTTGGAGCGTCTGTGTGTTTATTTTCATTTTGTTTGTTTGAATAAGATCGGATCCTAGCAATCCTTGATTGGGAGAGATACACGCTCCACTTTTTCATATGAACACTTGTTCTTCGTTTTACTTTTAATGTTCAATGATAAAAGTTGGAAGCTACAATACTTATCTTTATTTGGTTGGAAGCAGAAAATGCCTCATATGTCTTGGATAATTTGATACTTGGCAATTGTTTTGAGCTCTCAAGTAGATCATAAGTTTTTGCATGTAGTTTAAACCTATTAGTGGAGAACTACCGTAAAGCTTGTTAAAATTGGTTTGCATAATTGATCTCTCTTAAGGTCTAGATATTTTCTGGTAAAAGTGTTTGAGCAACAAGGAAGACAGTGTAGAGTATTATAATGCTTGCAATATGTTCTATGTAAGTTTTGCTGTACCAGTTCATACTTGTGTTTGCTTCAAACAACCTTGCTAGCCTAAGCCTTGTATCGAGAGGGAATACTTCTCATGCATCCAAAATCCTTGAGCCAACCACTATGCCAATTGTGTCCACCATATCTACCTACTATGTGGTATTTCCTGCCATTCCAAAGTAAATTGCTTGAGTGCTACCTTTAAACAATTCAAAATGCTTCTCAATTTGTGTTAATGTTTTATAGCTCATGAGGAAGTATGTGGTGTTTAGCTTTCAACCTTGTCATTTACTTTTGACGGACTCTCATATGGACTAGTGGCACATCCGCTTATCCAATAATTTTGCAAAAAGAGCTGGCAACGGGATTCCCAGTCCCAAATTAATTAACCTAAATAGACACTCCTCCATGGTTTGTGATTGTTGGACGGCACCCAAAGGATTCGGTTAGCCATGGCTTGTGTAAGCAAAGGTTGGGGGGAGTGTCATCATCATAATAAAACTAAAATAAAAAGGCACTCCTTCATGGTATGAGATTGATGGCAGGCACCCGAGGATTCGGTTAGCCATGGTTTGTGTAAGAAAGGTTGGAAGGAGTGCCAAATAAGTATGCAATAATTCATGGGAGCCGCTCTTGAAAGTCCGGTTGGCGAGGTAGTTAGTGTACCCATTACCATTCGTTGACAACAACAAACACCTCTCAAAATTTTACTTTTTATGCTCTCTATATGTTTTCAAAACCAAAGCTCTAGCACAAATATAGCAATCGATGCTTTCCTCTTTGAAGGACCATTCTTTTACTTTTATGTTGAGTCAGTTCACCTATCTCCTTCCATCTTAGAAGCAAACACTTGTGTTAATTGTGCATTGATTCTTACATACTTGCATATTTGCATTCATCATATTACTTTATGTTGACAATATCCATGAGATATGCATGTTGAAAGTTGAAAGCAACCGCTGAAACTTATATCTTCCTTTGTGTTGCTTCGATGCCTTTACTTTGAATCTATTGCTTTATGAGTTAACTCTTGTGCAATCTTTTGATGCTTGTCTTGAAAGTACTCTTTATGAAAAGTTTTGCTATATGTTATCTACTTGTTAGCAACTATAGATCATTGCCTTGAGTCACTTCATTCATTTCATATGCTTTGTAATAGTATGATCAAGGTTATGTAAGTAGCATGTCACTACAGAAATTATTCTTTTTATCGTTTACCTGCTCGGGACGAGCAGGAACTAAGCTTGGGGATGCTGATACGTCCCCGACGTATCCATAATTTCTGTCGTTCCATGCTTGTTTTATGACAATACTTATATGTTTTGCTTGCACTTTATGATGATTTCATGCATTTTCCAGAACTAACCTATTAACGAGATGCCACAGTGCCAGTTCCTGTTTTCTGCTGTTTTTGGTTCCAGAAAGGCTGTTCGGGCAATATTCTCGGAATTGGACGAAATCAACGCCAAACCTCCTATTTTTCCCGGAAGGCTCCAGAACACCGAAGAAGAGTCGGAGAGGGGCCAGGGGCCACCACACCACAAGGCGGCGCGGGCCAGACCCTGGCCGCGCCGGCCTAGGGTGAGGCGCCCCCAGGTGCCCCCCTGCGCCGCCTCTTCGCCTATAAAATCCCTTTCGACCTAAAAACACCGTACCAATTGACGAAACTCCAGAAAGACTCCAGGGGCGCCGCCACCGTCGCGAAACTCCAATTCGGGGGACAGAACTCTGTTCCGGCACCCTGCCGGAACGGGGAAGTGCCCCCGGAAGCCATCACCATCAACGCCATCGCCTCCATCATGCTCCGTGAGTAGTTCCCCCATGGACTACGGGTTCTAGCAGTAGCTATGTCGGTATACTCTCCCCTATGTACTTCAATACAATGGTCTCATGAGCTGCCTTACATGATTGAGATTCATCTGATGTAATCGGTGTTGTGTTTGTTGGGATCCGATGGATGATACATTATGATTAGTCTATCTATAAAGTTTGTGAAGTTATTGTTGCTGCAATCTTGTTATTCTTAATGCTTGTCACTAGGGCCCGAGTGGCATGATCTTAGATTTGAGCTCTATACTTATTGCTTAGATTGTATCTACAAGTTGTATGCACATGTCACTGTCCGGAACCAATGGCCCCGAAGTGACAGAAATCGGGACAACCGGAGGGGATGGTAGTGATGTGAGGATCACATGTTTTCATGGAGTGTTAATGCTTTGCTCCGGTACTCTATTAAAAGGAGTACCTTAATATCCAGTAGTTTCCCTTGAGGCCCGGCTGCCACCGGCTGGTAGGACAAAAGATGTTGTGCAAGTTTCTCATTGCGAGCACGTACGACTATATACGGAAAACATGCCTACATAATTAATAAGCCTGATGTTCTATCTTAATGCTTTGATTCCTATCAATTGCCCAACTGTAATTTGTTCACCCAACACTTGTCACTTATTGGAGAGTTACCACTAGTGTAGATCGCTGGGAACCCCGGTCCATCTCTCATCATAATATACTTGTCCTCTATGTCATTGGAAGTAGTATCAACTATTTTCCGGTGCCATTGCTCTCATATTGCTATTACTGCTGCTGTGTTACTGTTACTACTGCTCTCATATTACTGCTACTTTCACATCACCCCTGTTACTAGTGCTTTTCTAGGTGCAGCTGAATTGACAACTCAGTTGTTAAGGCTTATAAGTATTCTTTACCTCCCCTTGTGTCGAATCAATAAATTTGGGTTATACTACCCTCGAAGACTATCGCGATCCCCTATACTTGTGGGTTATCAGTGGTACACATGTACACACATTTTAAAGAAAGAGAGATGCACAATGCATATCACTCCCCCAAAATGGGATGTTCCATTAATCACTCAAAGAGAACCAAATAAGATATCATCAAGATGCATTAGGCTCAAAACAATACACAAGTATATGATGAGTCAAACAAACATACTTGAATACACAAGATAGGTAAGTAAGACTCAACACATACAAACACATATTTGATACAAAACCAAACATGCAAAGGGGCAAGTAACTTACAATAAATATGAAGAGTTGAAGTATAAGTTACCGCAAGGAGGAATATTGGATATAAGATATAGATGATGATCCATACGACTTGGCTTGGTCAAAATATAATATATGAAGATCCCTTAATTCTTCATGAAGTAGCCAAGTCTCCAATGACCTCCACATGCACCTATTGATCAAGTTTGAGCTTGTTGGTCCCCAACCAAGTTGGGTCCTAAGAGGTTAGTCACAATAGGCTTGGCAACCCAAATGGTTCTTTTCTTGAAACCACTTTGAGTCAACAAACTTGGCAAACACATTTCCATCCTTATCCTTACTAAGAGAATAATCATCATCAACAATGATAGGGTTGGATAAGGTACCACTTAAACATGAAGAAGCAAAGTGCCCCTTCTCACGGCATAAGTAGCAAGTGTTCCCCATTCTCTTCTTTATTGATTTCTTCTCTTGGGGAACAATATTTTGATTCTTCTTGGGAAGTGGCCTATCTTCAACTTGAGTTCGAGCATGAGCTTGAACTTGACCTTGTGGCCGTTTCCCTTGTTGTTTCTCACTCAAGTGCTTCTTCTTCTTCAATGGGCATGATCTAACATGATGCCCTTCAACCTTGCACTTGAAGCAAACCAACTTGGCCGGATCCTTGACTTTGTCTTGGCCCTTCTTGTTGTTGTTCTTGCTCTTGGACTTGTTCTTGTTATTGGAGTTGAATCCAAGTCCACTCTTGTCATTGGGGGATTGTTCCACACTTAACATTTTGTCAAGTGCGGATTTCCCTTCATGACGTTTTTCCAAGTCTTTCTTCAAAGAAAGGACTTGGGCCTCAAGCTCTTTGATTTCCTCTACATGGTTAGTAGAAATACAAGTACTAGAGGAAGTAGAAGCTTCATTGTTAGAGTAACAAGGCAAAGCAAGTAATCCAACACAAGGTGTGTCACTAGTTTCACTAGATGGATTACAAGGACTAGCACATGGCAATATAGCATTTTGAGTAGAGGTTGTGCTAATGTCTGAGGCTCGCAAGATGTTACCTTAGTGATACTAGCCTCATGATCTAACTTTAGCTCATCGTAGGAAGTTATGATATCCTCAAGAGAGTGTGAGAGCGTTTTATTGCTTTCTTCCAATTCCCTACAATTGCTAGTTAGCCAATCAAGTTGAGCCCTTAGCTCAACATTCTCCTTTAAGATAGATGCTTCACAAGAAGTAGAGTTAGTAGCACAAGCATCAACAATGGATTTTTCATTTTCAAGCTCATAGGATTCAATTTTTGTGTAAGCATAAAGTTAGTATGCTTCTCATCTTTTAGCTCTTGTTTGAGGAGAACAATTCTTAGTCTCCTATTTTCAATATGAGACTCTAATTCCACTATGGTTTCCTTTTATTTATTCAAGGTTTTCATAGAGTGTTCAAGATTAGCACGAGCTTCTTTATTACCATGAAGAGAAGCATATACCATCCCCATATCATGCAACAAGGTATTATATTCTTCATCATTATCATCATCATCACTCTCATCATTGGAGGAAGTGTTAGGAGTCAAAGTAGGAGATACCTTTGATCCATTTGCCATAAGGCACATGTGCATACCGGAGGATGAAGATGAAGATATTCTTGAATCCTCATTTGAGATCATGTCTTGATCCATAGAGTGTTCGGTTTCCTCTACATTGTTAGTCAACAACCAACTAGAGGGAATAGAAGCATTTTGATTATGGGAACAAGACAAGGTAAGCATATCATCATGAGATCTATGTAAGCAGTTTACACATGATTTGCAAGGACTATCAACACAAGCATGTAGATTATTTTCAATGCTAGATGTGTTTAAGTCCAAAGAGGAAGCATTGCAATGGGATAGAGATGAAGAATCATCACTATTGAGCACAATATCAACATTGCAATTTTCCTCACTACTCACCATATCATTACCTCGTGTCTTGCTACACGTTGGTGAAGTGGAAAAAGATGAGAAATCATCACGGCCGGAGGTGGAAGCAACTTGGAGCTCTTCATGATGTGAAGGGGAAGAGAGCTCCTCGGAGTCACCACCGACTAAATGAGAAGTGGATCCACCAAACATTTCCTTAAGCTTGATCCACATCTCATGAGACGATTTTCGCTTTATATATATCAAGAACCTATGAAAATCTGGTCTCAAGGAGAATACAAGCTCATTAGATACTTGAGCTTCAAGATGTAAGTTTTTCTCATCCTCTAAAGATAGGTTTTGAGGATCCATCGGAGGAGAAAAAACTACATCTAGAAATTACTCTACATTTGGACACAAGGTCCGAAGATTACAAAGCAAGCAATTTCGCCACAAAAGATAATTTGTGCCATCAAAGATAATTGTGTCATTGTGCATTATATTATTAGCCGGCATCTTTACTCTCAAGGCGTTGAAGCCTTAAACAAGGAGAGACCTTGCTCTGATACCAATTGAAAGATCGAGATGTCGCCTAGAGGGGGGTGAATAGGCAATTAAAAACTCTTACGGATTTGTCTTGTAAGAATGCGGAATTAAACTATTGTTTATTTTACAAGCACAAACCCTAAATATGCTAAGCTCAACTAAGTGTAACATAACAACTAGAGCTAAGAAAGATAGGCACAAGATATATATAGCACAAGTGATAGCAAGATATATGTACTTCAAGCACGATGGCTATCACAAGGAAAGAGAGCTCGGGTGTAGAAATAACCAAGGCACGCGGAGACGAGGATGTATTCCCATGTTCCCTTCCTTTGCGAGAAGGTACATCACGTTTGGAGGAGTGGAAGTCCACGAAGGATTCCCCGCGCCACGAAGGCTCACCCTATTCTCCGAACCACACCCACGAAGGATAATGGCCCTTTCCTTCTGGTTAGCTTTTCCTCCGCTCCGGAGATGGCAAGCTCCACAACCACTTCACAAGCTCCACGAAGGAGAAGCCCGGGCCTCTTCACAATCTTCTTGAAGAGATCAACGGAGCACCAACCGCCAAGCCAACTAGGAGGTCTCCCTCCAAGAGTAACAAGCTCACGGTCTCTCACTCGAACTAATCGTGGTGGAGAGCTCAACACTATGCAATGATGCAAAGCAAGAACACTAGAGGTGTTCAAGTCCTTCACACTCAAATCCCACCCAAACAACAAATGCTAGGATGAGATTGGAGAGGAAGGACAATGAGGAAAGTCAACAAAAGACTTCAAGATCTAGATCCCAAGAGTTCCCCTCACTTAGAGGAGAAATGGATTGGTGGAAGTGTAGATCTAGATCTCCTCTCTTAGATCCCTCAAGAATGAGCAAGAATCATGTGGGGAGACAAGAGAGAGAGCAAGTTCTTCAAAAGCAACAATGGAGGAGAGAGAATAGAAGAACTAGCTAAGCCCAAGGTGGAAGAAGGGCTATTTATAGCGCAAGAGCAAATATAACCGTTGGGGGAAAAAGACGGAAAAACTGCACACGAAACGGGCAGAAAAATCAGCCCAGCCGGCCGACTGGATCGGGCGCTGAGGAGGCTGGCGCGCCGTCCGGTTGGGCCGGCCCACAGGCCGGGCGGGGCAGTGCGCCGCACCGAGCGGCAAATAGCTCAAGGGAAGGCGGCGCCCGGTCGGGCCGGGGGAAGCGCCGGGCGGGCCGGTCGGCGGCCGGCTCATGGGCCGGACCAGGCCGGGAGGGCCACTGGATGCAGCCAGTTGGCACAGGCGCTAGATCCGGTTATGGACCGGATGGGCCGGTGGCTGGCCCGGTCAGCCGGCTGGCCCCTTCCCTTTTTTTCTTTTTCTTTTTATTCTTTTCCCTTTTTCGTTTTTCTTTAATAACAAATGCTCCCGAACTCCGATTCGAATGAAACCAATTTTGTTTGGAAGATAACAACAAATGCTATGCAATAGAAAGTGAAAACACAAGAATCTATAGGAGGGGATTTTATCATGAATATAAAAGGTAGAACCTTATATCATGAATAACCGATAAAATCACCCAACCTCGAAAACGCAATAGAAGATGCATGCGGATTCCGTTTTCGATGAACTTGGGCTTGTTGTAAAGCTAGCAACAAGCTCAAGAACCTCACATAGAGAAACACCAAGAAGCAATAGGGATATGCAAAGTATGCAAAGGATTGAGCTCTCTAAGACGATGTGATCAAGTTACCCAACCGAAAGCCCCTCTTAATAGTGTGGCTATCTATCCTATAATCCGGTCTCCCATCAACCACCTTGAGACCTGTAAAAGGAAAACCTAGCAAGACCATACCTTTGCCTTGCGCATCCCGCTTGATCTTGATGATAGCTCTTCAAGCTCCACTCAAGCCGGAATGCCTCAACTTGATCATCGTTGCTTCTTGAAGACTCACAAATGCTCCCCCATACACCATGATGGGAAAGCTCCATTGATGCACATCTTCACAAGTCCATTATCACCACATGGACGGCAAGCTTCAAGTATGTGATCCACTTGAGATGCTCATCTTGAACTTGCACGACTCAACCTTGTATCTTCTCATACTCTATCATACTATCTTGAGATGTATAAAGAATTCTTCACTTGGAATCAAGCTCTCAAGAACTTGGTCATTCATTGCTTATCACATAGGATAGAGAATGGCTAATATTTAGTTCCACATAATAACTCCATCTTCATTTCTTCTTCTTGATCATATCACATATGTATCTTTAAATCGATGATCTTGATGCCAATACACAAGGTGTATCTTTATCTTCATGGCATCCATACTTGAATCCAACACATGGAATACACGAAGTACCTATGGAATATTCCTTCATATAAACTCAATAAAAACATTAGTCCAGTGGGGTTGTCATTAATTACCAAAACCACACATAGGGGCAATATACCCTTACAGATTTCATCAGATATCTATTGATCTGGTATGGTTGTGCTCTATTTGTGCAAGCTAGTTGTCGATCTATTGGTGTTGGCTGGGTGTATATTGATCTGCAGTCTTACTTTATCTGGTGAATGAAACCCTTGTAGTGGAGGAGGTAGAATAGCTCTTCTTTGTTTGTGCATTTTTTTTCCATGGTATGATTGTATCAAGATCACCCTGCTGTTGGTCTAATCAACATGTGTCCTGACGTTAGTTGTTTTTGGGGTGTCAGAAGTACACCAATTCACCTGCCACACGGACCTCACCGACACGGTTTGGTCTTTAGGTCCTCTTAATTTCTAGTTTAATTGTTGATATGCATCAACTGTGTTGTGCAATATAAACTAACAGTTAATCGCAACTCATATATGCTGTTAGGAAAATTAAGAAATGTTAAGCCTGCAAATAGTAGTAATTAGTTAATGGCATCCTCTCTGGACAGTGTGTAGTACATCATTAAGACTGCTAAATTGACGTGTTCTAGGTTCCAACTCTGATTGAAAAGTAGGAGAATCTGGTACATCTCTAACTTTAATCATTCTCTTTTGTAGACGAAAGCGCATATTTCTCAAAACAGAGATATGTAGAGCTCTAAAATGACCCTGCCCTGTCATTGATAAGGTATGCATTCTCTTCATTTTAGACCTCTTTTGGTTAACTAATGTCAGGGGGAAGACCCCGGGTAGGGCAATGGACGCGGAGCAGCCGGCTGGCCACTGGCCGGCTCGCGGCAAAGGCCGGCTGAGGAGCAGCCGGCTGGCGCCGTGGCCGGCTGGTCTGGAAGCCGGCTGGCTCTAGATCCTAGTCGGCCTGGCTACGGCCGCCAATGCTGTGGTTGGGCCGGCTTCTACAAGCCATATCCGACTGGGAGTTTGTACCTCAGACCGACTCGAGGCTGGCGAGTCTTGCACTAGAAGGAACCGGGTTGGTGATCCGGGTTCCCAAAGTCCACGCTGACTTCATCTTCCATAAAGCGCGGAGCACTGTGGAGCAATAGTGCTACGCGCCGGACAGGCCATCATGGTCTACGTCGATCCGTACTGGCTACAGTGGCTGATGGCGACAGGGACACCTCCTCTCCATACCGCTGACCTTGGCAGCCGGATGGGACAGGCCATGAGGCCTCAACGGCTCCTGACGTCACTGCCTCGGGAAGGAGCGGAAGCCGGAGCCGGCCAAGCCGGCCAGTAAACTATAAGGTCTTATATGTAAAGTGCTGATGCCTATATAAGCCGCACTACCCCCTCTCGTGCAGGGGATCGATCATTCTCACCTCACTTCCACCCCTAGCGCTGCCCTGTGAGAGAGACTCTAGTCTTCCTTAGCCTCCCAGGAGCAGCCGGACACAGCTCAAGGAGCAACCTTGTATTGTGTGATCATCATATACACTCTAGCAGGAGTAGAGGTGTTACCTCCATCGGAGGGCCTCGAACCTGGGTACGTCGCCGTGTCGCTCGTCCCCATACCCGCATCCGGATACCGCCGTGAGATCTCTCAGGAACCACCTTCGTTAGCCACCCTATGGCATATGCCGTGACGATACCACGACATTTGGCGCCCACCGTGGGGCCTTCAGCATCCTCGGCCGGTGTCTTCATCCGGACGGGCCTCACCATCACCACCGGCGAGCGAGTCGCTTCAGGCTTGATCTGGAGATTCGGCTCCCTCGACTGCGTCAGCGACAACGCTGGCTGCTTCGCCGACCGGCCCTTCCCAGCCGGCGGCAGCGTCATCTCCTTCGGCGGCCACGACGTCTACGTCGCCACCGTCGCACCGCCGCGCTACCCGCGGCAGGTGCTGCGCTGCGCAAGCCCTCCTCCGCGAGCCGGCAGCAGCGCTCCCGCCAGCCCCGCCGTCGTGCAAGTCATGATGGCTGGCGAGGAGCTCCCCACCAAGAACCCGCGCACCCGCGGCCCCAACCTGGAGCGCAACATCGACCCCAACGCCTCCGGCTCGGGCCCAAAGGCGCCTCCACCTCCATCCCGGCTGGATGAAGTCCGGACGAAGTTGAGCTCCCCGCTCACCGCAGGCGGCGACGCCGCCACCGTCGAGGCGGACCTGGAAGCACATCGCCAGCTCCTCCTCCAGCAGGCCGAAGAGCTGGCTGCAGCCAAGCGCCAGCTGGCCATCACCCAGCGTGAGTTCGAGCACGCCCACTGCTTCACGCCAGGCGGCAACAACCCCAGCCGAGTTGGCATGATCCGCAAGCGCGGGGGCGCCTTAGGCGCTGAGATCGACCGCGACGGCGTGGAAGCGCCGGCTCCGTCCGCAGAGCTGCCCGTCTACAACACCCCCGACAAGAACATCCTCGCAACCGAAGCGGCTTCGAAGGAGCTAGCCCTCCTCGAAGGAGAAGAGCTGCGCCGCCAGACGCAGCGCGTAGCTGACCTGTGCCGGGCTGCAGCTGAGCAGACCAAGGACCCCAGGTATGGTGCTTCGAAAGCCCCTCCCGTCCGCGCTACTGCAGGCACCAGCAAGGACCCCCACAGAGACACAGCCGAGTCCGCCTCGCCCGCACCAAGCCGGCACAGAGACTCCCGCGACACCCGCGCAGGTTCAAGCCGGACGAGCCGGCTGGACGGCGGCCACAGCGGCCGCAGCCGCCCACCACCAAACCGGAACGAGGAGCATGACTCCGAGCTGGCGGCGCCAAGACGCCAGCACAGGCCGGCCCCAGAGCGAACCGGCACCCGGCAGCCGGCACGTTCCCGGCTGGGCTCCCGCATCGAGCCCGTCGACGCCAGAGACCACCTCGATCGGCTGGTCGAATCCCGCATTGCGGAAGAGGAAGCGCCGGCTTGCCCCAAGTGCTTTGGGCCCCGCATCGCCAACGAGCCCATGCTCGACGGCTTCCAGCTCCCCCGCGACACGCCCAAGTACGACGGCACCGCCAAGCCGGAGGACTGGCTGCAGGACTACTCCACCGCAGTCGGCATCTCCAGAGGCAACAAGCGCTGGGCGGTGCGCTACTCCCCCCTGATGCTGGTCGGCTCCGCCCGCACCTGGCTCAACAACTTGCCAGCCGGCAGCATCAACGGCTGGCTTGATTTCGAGGAGGCCTTCATCAGCAACTTCACCGGCACCTATCGCCGGCCGGGTCGCCCCCAACAGCTCGAGATGTGCAAGCAGGGCCCGGACGAGACGGATCGCGCGTACCTGACGCGCTGGTGTGAGATGCGCAACTCCTGCGAGGGTGCGCACGAGATCCAGGCCATCAGCTTCTTCATGGGCGGCTGCCGGCCCAACACCATGCTGTGGCACAAGCTGCGCCACAGCGAGCCCAAGTCCATGGCCGCCCTCATGGCCATTGCCGACAAGTACGCGCTGGCTGAAGAAGCCGGCAAGGCGACGGCTGACCCAGCGCCGGCTCCCTCCAGGCGGGACCACCACAAGTCGGCTGAGCACAAGCCGGCAGACGGCGCCTCTCATGGCAGCCGGCGGGACAACTACCGCGGCAAGCGTCACAGCGACCAGCCGGACCGCTGGTACGGCTCCGCCCACGTAGCCGCCGTGGCAGACAACGCGGCAGGCGGAAGCCGCCGCCAGAAGCAAGATCGGCAGTGGAAGCCGAAGTACACCTTCGAGCAGATGCTCGACTCGCCGTGCAAGTACCACAGCGGCAAGAACCCCTCTAACCACACCACCCGCGACTGCCACTTCATGAAGCGGCTGACAAGCGGTGAACCTCTCCCGCCTCCACCCCCACCTCCTCCAGCCGGCGGGCCGGGTGGCGCAGCCGGCGCGGAGAACGCCAACCTCGAGCACCACGAGGCTAACCAAGTGCACCATGGCCGATATCTGGCCGAAGATGCTACCTACATCATCTTCACCTCCGAGCCCGAGGACAAGACGAGCCAGCAGAGCCGTTCCCTCGAGGTCAACGTGGTCATACCGCCGGTCCCCCAGTACCTAAACTGTTCAGAGCAGGCCATCACTTTTGATCGCCGCGACATGGAAGCCAAGTGGGCTCTGGAGCTAGTTGCCCACACCATCCTCTACGAGCCACGCACAGCCATCAAGTCGCAGATCGTCGCGGACTTCTTCGTCGACTGGGCTGAGATGCAGTACTTGCCGCCTGTGCCGGATTCCACACATTGGAAGATGCACTTTGACGGCTCGAAGATGCGCAACGGCTTGGGAGCCGGCATCGTCATCACCTCTCCCAAGGGAGACCGGCTGGACTACGTCCTGCAGATCCACTTCGCCGCATCAAACAATGTGGCGGAGTATGAAGCGCTCATTCACGGGCTCAAGCTGGCCAAGGAGATCGGCGTGCGTCACATAATCTGCTTCGGCGACTCCGACTTGGTCATACAACAAGCATCTGGCGACTGGGACACGAAGGACGCCAACATGGCCTCATACCGCTTCCATGTCCAGCAGCTATCCGGCTTCTTCGACGGCTGCGAATTCCACCATGTGCCACGAGCAAACAACGAGGCGGCTGACGCCTTGTCCAAGATTGGCTCAACCCGGCAAGCCATTCCGCCGGGCATCGCCTTGGCGGTTCTCAAGAAGCCGTCCATCATACCGTCACCGGACTCGGATTCAATATTCGTGCCGGCTGACCCGGGGGCTGCTCAGCCGAACCCGGGGGCTTCATTGCCCAAGTCGGGGGCTTCAAAGCCAAACCCGCCGGCTACCATGCCGAACCCGGGGACTTCTCAGTCCAACCCGGGGGCTTCATCGCCAAACTCGGGGGCTAGCAAGCCGAACCCGCCGGCTAGCAAGCCGAACCCGGCGACCATGCAGTCGAATCCGGAAGCTCCCACGCAGGAGGCCCTGTTGTTCAGCGTATTCGAGATAAGATGCGTACCTTCATGGGCACAAGAATTCATCTCCTACCTCACCGACGGTGTGCTGCCTGATGATAGAGTCCAGGCCAGGCAGATTGAGAGAAGGGCCAAGGCCTATACCATCATCAACCACCAGCTGTACAAACGCAGCGTAAGTGGGGTGTTCCAGCGGTGCGTCGAGCCGGCTGAAGGGATTGAACTCCTACGGGAAATCCATCAAGGAGAGTGCGGACATCACGCCTCATCCAGAGCCATAGTGGCCAAAGCTTTCCGGCACGGTTTTTACTGGCCGACTGCGCTCAGAGACACAGAAGAGTTGGTGAAGAAGTGCAACGGTTGTCAGCGCTTCGCAAAGAAGAGACACCAGCCGGCTTCCGCCTTGAAAACCATCCCCATCACATGGTCGTTCGCCGTATGGGGTTTGGATATGGTGGGCCCGTTCAGAACAGCACGAGGCGGCATGACACATCTCTTGGTGATGATTGACAAATTCACCAAGTGGATCGAAGCCAAGCCAATCAAGAAGCTGGACGGCTCCACAGCCGTCACATTCCTCAAGGAAATCATCGTGAGGTTCGGCTACCCTCACAGCATCATCACCGACAATGGCAGCAACTTCTCCCAAGGCATCTTCTCTCACTACTGCGGGGAAATGGGGATCCGGATGGCCCTAGCCTCTGTGGCGCACCCGGAGTCCAACGGACAAGTGGAGAAGGCTAACGGCTTGGTCCTAGCCGGCATCCGGCCCCGGCTGGTGGAGCCGCTCGAACGAGCAGCCGGCTGCTGGATTGAAGAGCTGCCCAATGTGCTGTGGAGCCTGCGTACAACGACAAACCGCTCAGTCGGCTTCACACCATTCTTCCTCGTATACGGGGCCGAAGCCGTCCTGCCGACCGATATCGAGCACGACGCGCCAAGGATCAAGCTCTACACAGAAGCCGAAGCCAAAGAAGCTCGCGAAGATGGAGTCGACCTGGTCGAAGAGGCCCGGCTGCTGGCTGCGTCCAGATCTACTATCTACCAGCAGAGCCTCCGACGCTATCACAGCCGGAAGGTCCAGCCCTTAGCATTCCGAGAAGGAGACCTAGTGCTCCGGCTAATCCAGCGGACATCCGGACAGCATAAACTGTCATCCCCATGGGAGGGTCCCTTCATCGTGAGCAAGGCAGTAGGCAACGATTCCTACTATCTCATAGATGCCCAAGAGGCTAGAGAAAACAAGCCGGACAAGGCTGACGAGGAGACTAAACTTCCCTGGAATGTCAACTTGCTCCGCCCATTTTACACCTGAGATCAGGAATGTATGTATCCCTTGTATCCCTTTTGTAAGCTATGAAAAAGCACGCGCCAAGAGCGCCGTTTCCGACAAGTTTTTCGCGTACTCTACTTTGTTTCACCAATTGGCTTGAACCCTCTCACGCGGCCGGCTCAGTAACGTGATCCGGTTTCCGACAGCCGGCTTCCGATCCAGCTACAGACCGCAACCCGGCTGTCCGGCTGGCGGGAGAAAGGCCTAGGAAGCCGGCACGCGAAAGACGGCTAAGGGAAAGAGTAAAAGCGAGTTGACTTGCAACTTTTCATAAAAGTGCCGGATTGCCGAATTCGGCTCGTTCGACTGAAATACTGTCGGCCTCACCCAGCGGCCCGCTCTTGATCCGGCGACGGATCGCAAGTCGGACGTACGACCGGCAAGAGCACAGCCAAAGAGTGGGGCGGATGGGAAAAAGCGAACAAGTCGAAAGAAAGCAACTCGGCACGTAAATGATTAACAAACACATTAAAGTGTGCCATAATGAAAGGACAATAATATTCATACATATGCACCCGGCATCCCGGGGATTTAACAAATTGTCTTGGCAAAAGCAACGACAAAGACAGGTAAACTAAGCAGCGGCTGGAGAAGGACCAGCCGGAGGAGCGTCATCGGAGCCGGCTGCCGGGTCGTCTTCAGGCGCGTCTTCCGCCTCCTCATCTTCCATCTCGTACTCATCCTCAGACTGAGGGTTCGGGTCCGCGATGAAGAGGCCCTTGTCGACGAAGTCGGCGATGGCGCTGGCTCGGGCAAGCCGGGCAGTCTTGTGTTCGGCCGGGAGCTTGTCCTCCACGCCGGCTCGCCGGTACTCGAGCTGCCCCAGGTCCACCTCGTTGTACCAGGAGAGGACAAAGGACAGCGCCATGTCGGCTCCAGCGCGCGTGGCAGACTCCTTCCAGTCGAGGAAGCGATCCGGCGCCCGCTCCATCAAGGAGATGAGGTTGGAGATATCTTGCGGCACCGCCTCCGCGGGCCACAGCATCGGGACCAGCTCCTCAGCCGCCTTCCGGAGCTCCCAGCCAAGCTTGGTGATGGGCTCGACGCGGGCAGCCATGGATGCCATATAATCCTCCATGGTGAAGTACTCCGAGCTGCCCTCGCCAGTCGCCCGCCTCCTAGTCTCGCGCGCAACGCCAACGGCTGCTAATGCCGCATCCTGCGTTTCCGGGAAGGCCGCTGCAAGAAGAAGCACGTCAGAAATCGTCAAAGCCGAAATAAGCTGAAAAATGCAAGTTTTCGAAGTCCTAAAGTAGGCCAGGCGGCAGCCGGCCGAAGAAAGGAAAAGCCTGGCGGCAGCCGGCAAAAACCGACTGCCCCCAGCCCGAAGATGGAGATAGCGAAAAAATCAGAGTTTCGGCCGCCGGCTGCCAACGAAAGCCGGCAGCCGATAGCTGAAAGCCGGCAAAGGGAAAGGAACAAAGAAATGCACTCTCCCGACAAGCCGCGGTCGAGCGCGCCAATCTCGTCCACCCAGCGCTTGGCAGTGGCCGACAGCTCCGTGGTCTTGGTGGTGACCTCCTCCTGAAGCGCAAGCCGCTGCTTCTCCACCTCGGTCAGCCGCCAGCTCAGATCCTCCACCTTCTCCTTCTCAGCCGTCCTGAGGAGGGCAAGCTCCTTGAGGTGGTTCTCCTCAAGCCGGCGCAGCCGCGTTAGCTCCAGCTCAGCCACCTTGAGCTTGGCGGCTGCAGATCGGCCCGCCTCCTCGCTCTCGGCGCACTGAGCGCGAGCAGCCCGAAGGTCCGCCTCCAGCCGCGGGACCTTGGCGGCTTCAGCTGCAAGGCAGCTAGAAAGAAGCGTCAGGCAACCAAGACTAAAAAGAAAGAAGACATCGGGTCGGAAAGAAAAAGATCTTACCCTTGACGGCCTCCAGCTCGCGAGCCAAGTCGGCCCGGTCCAGCTTGGCCTTGTGGTAGTGGGTCACGGCGCGGTTGTACAAGTTGGTGCGCTGATCCGCCACAGCCTAAGGGGAAAGAAAATCAGTCAACTAGACGAAACCCGGACCGGCTCCGAGCAGCCGGCCCATGCCTCGGAGGGCTACCAGGATGATAACCAAATTGAAAAACAGATGAAGCGCTTACCTTGCTGGCTTCCTCCACCTTGGCGACGTTGGCCGCGGTCTCAGCAGCCCTGGCCTTGAGGTTGGCCTGCAAGCCGGAGAAGAACATCTCCACCGACGCTTGGCCTGGGTTCCCCTCCCGGCTGGTCACCTCGTAGGAGTCGGCGCGGAGCCACGCCTGCTCCATAGTGCCAGCTGAGCCAAGGCTGGAGTCGGAGGCGGACGGCACGTGCAGCAGCCGGGCGCCCTTGGCCACATGCAGGCTCCCCAACGGCGCCGAGGGGGCTCCCGTCCTCACCAGCGCACGCGAGTCGGCGCCCTCCATGCGCGCCGGTGATACGTCTCCAACGTATCGATAATTTCTTATGTTCCATGCCACATTATTGATGTTATCTACATGTTTTATGCACACTTTATGTCATATTCGTGCATTTTCTGGAACTAACCTATTAACAAGATGCCGAAGTGCCAGTTGTTGTTTTCTGCTGTTTTTGGTTTCAGAAATCCTAGTAACGAAATATTCTCGGAATTGGACGAAATCAACGCCCAGGGTCCTATTTTGCCACGAAGCTTCCAGAAGACCAAAGAGGAGACGAAGTGGGGCCACGAGGTGGCCACACCCTAGGGCGGCGCGGCCCCCCCCCCTTGGCCGCGCGGCCCTGTGGTGTGGGCCCCTCGTGCCGCCTCCTGACCTGCTCTTCCGCCTACTTAAAGCCTCCGTCGCGAAACCCCTAGTACCGAGAGCCACGATACGGAAAACCTTCCAGAGACACCACCGCCGCCAATCCCATCTCGGGGGATTCAGGAGATCGCCTCCGGCACCCTGCCGGAGAGGGGAATCATCTCCCGGAGGACTCTACGCCGCCATGGTCGCCTCCGGAGTGATGTGTGAGTAGTCTACCCCTGGACTATGGGTCCATAGCAGTAGCTAGATGGTTGTCTTCTCCCCATTGTGCTTCATTGTCGGATCTTGTGAGCTGCCTAACATGATCAAGATCATCTATCTGTAATTCTATATGTTGCGTTTGTTGGGATCCGATGAATAGAGAATACTTGTTATGTTGATTATCAAAGTTATGTCTATGTGTTGTTTATGATCTTGCATGCTCTCCGTTACTAGTAGATGCTCTGGCCAAGTAGATGCTTGTAACTCCAAGAGGGAGTATTTATGCTCGATAGTGGGTTCATGCCTCCATTGATATCTGGGACAGTGACAGAAAGTTCTAAGGTTGTGGATGTGCTGTTGCCACTAGGGATAAAACATTGGTGCTATGTTCAAGGATGTAGTTACTGATTACATTACGCGCAATACTTAATGCAATTGTCTGTTGTTAGCAACTTAATACTGGAGGGGGTTCGGATGATAACCTGAAGGTGGACTTTTTAGGCATAGATGCATGCTGGATGGCGGTCTATGTACTTTGTCGTAATGCCCAATTAAATCTCACTATACTCATCATAATATGTATGTGCATGGTCATGCCCTCTTTATTTGTCAATTGCCCAACTGTAATTTGTTCACCCAACATGCTGTTTATCTTATGGGAGAGACACCTCTAGTGAACTGTGGACCCCGGTTCAATTCTCTATACTGAAATATAATCTACTGCAATACTGTTCTACTGTTTTCTGCAAACAATCATCATCCACACTATACATCTAATCCTTTGTTACAGCAAGCCGGTGAGATTGACAACCTCACTGTTTCGTTGGGGCAAAGTACTTTGGTTGTGTTGTGCAGGTTCCACGTTGGCGCCGGAATCCCTGGTGTTGCGCCGCACTACATCCCGCCGCCATCAACCTTCAACGTGCTTCTTGGCTCCTACTGGTTCGATAAACCTTGGTTTCATACTGAGGGAAAACTTGCCGCTGTACGCATCACACCTTCCTCTTGGGGTTCCCAACGGACGCGTGTTGTACGCGTATCAGGCTCTTTTTCTGGCGCCGTTGCCGGGGAGATCAAGACACGCTGCAAGGGGAGTCTCCACTTCCCAATCTCTTTACTTTGTTTTTTGTCTTGCTTAGTTTTATTTACTACTTTGTTTGCTGCACTAAATCAAAATACAAAAAAATTAGTTGCTAGTTTTACTTTATTTGCTATCTTGTTTACTATATCAAAAACACAAAAAAATTAGTTACTTGCATTTACTTTATCTAGTTTGCTTTATTTACTGTTGCTAAAATGGCTACCCCTGAAAATACTAAGTTGTGTGACTTCACAACCACAAATAATAATGATTTCTTATGCACACCTATTGCTCCACCTGCTACTACAGCAGAATTCTTTGAAATTAAACCTGCTTATCTTGAATCTTGTTATGCGAGAGCAATTTTCTGGTGTTAGTTCTGATGATGCTGCTGCCCATCTTAATAATTTTGTTGAATTGTGTGAAATGCAAAAGTATAAGGATGTAGATGGTGACATTATAAAATTAAAATTGTTCCCTTTCTCATTAAGAGGAAGAGCTAAAGATTGGTTGCTATCTCTGCCTAAGAATAGTATTGATTCATGGACTAAATGCAAGGATGCTTTTATTGGTAGATATTATCCCCCTGGTAAAATTATATCTTTGAGGAGTAGCATAATGAATTTTAAACAATTAGATACTGAACATGTTGCACAAGCATGGGAAAGAATGAAATCTCTGGTTAAAAATTGCCCAACCCATGGACTGACTACTTGGATGATCATCCAAACCTTCTATGCAGGACTAAATTTTTCTTCGCGGAATTTATTGGATTCACCTGCTGGAGGTACCTTTATGTCCATCACTCTTGGTGAAGCAACAAAGCTTCTTGATAATATGATGATCAACTACTCTGAATGGCATACGGAAAGAGCTCCACAAGGTAAGAAGGTAAATTCTGTCGAAGAAACCTCTTCCTTGAGTGATAAGATTGATGCTATTATGTCTATGCTTGTGAATGATAGGACTAATGTTGATCCTAATAATGTTCCATTAGCTTCATTGGTTGCACAAGAAGAACATGTTGATGTAAATTTCATTAAAAATAATAATTTCAACAACAATGCTTACCGGAACAATTCTAGTAACAACTATAGGCCATATCCTTATAATAATGGCAACGGCTATGGTAATTCTTATGGGAATTCTTACAACAATAATAGGAACACACCCCCTGGACTTGAAGCCATGCTTAAAGAATTTATTAGTACACAAACTGCTTTTAACAAATCTGTTGAAGAAAAGCTTGGGAAAATTGATATACTTGCTTCTAAAGTCGATAGTCTTGCTTCTGATGTTGATCTTTTAAAATCGAAAGTTATGCCTAGTAGGGATATTGAAAATAAAATTGTTACTACAGCAAACGCCATCCAAGTTAGAATTAATGAGAATATAAGATTGATGGCTGAACTGCGTGCTAGGTGGGATAGAGAAGAAAATGAAAAACTAGCTAAAGAGAAGAATGTAGCTAAAGTTTGGACTATTACCACCACAAGCAATGCTAATGCTACACATGTTGCTGCACTTCCTACTATTAATGGTAAAATAATTGGTGTTGGCAATGTTTCTACTCCTAGTGCAAAGCGTACAAAACTGCCTGAAACTGCTAAAACTGCTGAAACTGCCTGTGATAAAGCTGCTGAAATTTTTTCCAACATTGGGGATGATGATCCCATTGCTTTAGATTATAATGGTTTGAATTTTGATGATTGCCACATCTTTGAAGTTATAAAGTTCTTGCAAAAACTTGCTAAAAGTCCTAATGCTAGTGCTATAAATTTGGCTTTCACGCAACATATTACAAATGCTCTCATAAAAGCTAGAGAAGAGAAACTAGAGCGCGAAGCCTCTATTCCTAAAAAGCTAGAGGATGGTTGGGAGCCCATCATTAAGATGAAGGTTAAAGATTTTGATTGTAATGCTTTATGTGATCTTGGTGCAAGTATTTCTGTTATGCCTAAGAAAATTTATAATATGCTTGACTTGCCACCGCTGAAAAATTGTTATTTGGATGTTAATCTTGCTGATCATTCTACAAAGAAACCTTTGGGGAAAGTTGATAATGTTCGCATTACCGTTAACAATAACCTTGTCCCCGTTGACTTTGTTGTCTTGGATATTGAATGCAATGCATCTTGTCCCATTATATTGGGAAGACATTTTCTTCGAACTGTTGGTGCTATCATTGATATGAAGGAAGGTAATATAAAATATCAATTTCCTCTCAAGAAAGGTATGGAACACTTCCCTAGAAAGAGAATGAAGTTACCTTTTGATTCCATTATTAGAACAAATTATGATGTTGACACTTCGTCTCTTGATAATACTTGATACACACTTTCTGCGCCTAGCTGAAAGGCGTTAAAGAAAAGCGCTTATGGGAGACAACCCATGTTTTTACCTACAGTACTTTGTTTTTATTTTGTGTCTTGGAAGTTGTTTACTACTGTAGCAACCTCTCCTTATCTTAGTTTAGTGTTTTGTTGTGCCAAGTAAAGTCGTTGATAGTAAAGTTCATACTAGATTTGGATTACTGCGCAGAAACAGATTTCTTTGCTGTCACGAATCTGGGCTGTTTTCTCTCTAGGTAACTCAGAAAATTATGCCAATTTACGTGAGCGATCCTCAGATATGTACGCAACTTTCATTCAATTTGAGCATTTTCATTTGAGCAAGTCCGGTGCCTCGATAAAATTCGTCAATACGAACTGTTCTGTTTTTGACAGATTCTGCCTTTTATTTCGCATTGCCTCTTTTGCTATGTTGGATGAATTTCTTTGATCCATTAATGTCCAGTAGCTTTATGCAATGTCCAGAAGTGTTAAGAATGATTATGTCACCTCTGAACATGTTAATTTTTATTGTCGCTAACCCTCTAATGAGTTGTTCTAAGTTTGGTGTGGAGGAAGTTTTCAAGGATCAAGAGAGGAGTATGATGCAACATGATCAAGGAGAGTGAAAGCTCTAAGCTTGGGGATGCCCCGGTGGTTCACCCCTGCATATTCTAAGAAGACTCAAGCGTCTAAGCTTGGGGATGCCCAAGGCATCCCCTTCTTCATCGACAACATTATCAGGTTCCTCCCCTGAAACTATATTTTTATTCCATCACATCTTATGTGCTTTGCTTGGAGCGTCGGTTTGTTTTTGTTTTTTTGTTTTGTTTGAATAAAATGGATCCTAGCATTCACTTTATGGGAGAGAGACACGCTCCGCTGTAGCATATGGACAAGTATGTCCTTAGGCTCTACTCATAATATTCATGGCGAAGTTTCTTCTTCGTTAAATTGTTATATGGTTGGAATTGGAAAATGATACATGTAGTAATTGCTATAAATGTCTTGGGTAATGTGATACTTGGCAATTGTTGTGCTCATGTTTAAGCTCTTGCATCATATACTTTGCACCCATTAATGAAGAAATACATAGAGCATGGTAAAATTTGGTTTGCATATTTGGTCTCTCTAAGGTCTAGATAATTTCTAGTATTGAGTTTGAACAACAAGGAAGACGGTGTAGATTCTTATAATGTTTACAATATGTCTTTTATGTGAGTTTTGCTGCACCGGTTCATCCTTGTGTTTGTTTCAAATAGCCTTGCTAGCCTAAACCTTGTATCGAGAGGGAATACTTCTCATGCATCCAAAATCCTTGAGCCAACCACTATGCCATTTGTGTCCACCATACCTACCTACTACATGGTATTTCTACGCCATTCCAAAGTATATTGCTTGAGTGCTACCTTTAAACAATTCAAAATTTATTACCTCTGATTTGTGTCAATGTTTTATATCTCATGAGGAAGTATGTGGTGTTTATCTTTCAATCTTGTTGGGCAACTTTCACCAATGGACTAGTGGCTTCATCCGCTTATCCAATAATTTGCAAAAAGAGCTGGCAATGGGATTCCCAGTCCCAAATTAATTAACTTAAATAGACACTCCTCCATGGTATGTGATTGTTGGACGGCACCCGAAGGATTCGGTTAGCCATGGCTTGAGAAAGCAAAGGTGGGGAGGAGTGTCATCAAAATAAAACTAAAAATAAAAAGGCACTCCTTCATGGTATGAGATTGTTGGCAGGCACCCGAAGGATTCGGTTAGCCATGGTTTGTGAAAGAAAGGTTGGAAGGAGTGCCACACAAAAATAAAATAAAATGGGAGCCGCTCTTTGAAGGTTTGTCTGGCAAGGGGGTTAGAGTGCCCACTACCATTCGTTGACAACAACAAACACCTCTCAAAATTTTACTTTTATTGCTCTCTATATGTTTTCAAAATCAAAGCTCTAGCACAAATATAGCAATCGATGCTTTTCCTCTATGGAGGACCATTCTTTTACTTTCATTGTTGAGTCAGTTCACCTATTTCTCTCCACCTCAAGAAGCAAACACTTGTGTGAACTGTGCATTGATTCCTACATACTTGCTTATTGCACTTATTATATTACTCTATGTTGACAATATTCATGAGATATACATGTTATAAGTTGAAAGCAACCGCTGAAACTTAATCTTCCTTTGTGTTGCTTCAATGCCTTTACTATGAATTATTGCTTTATGAGTTAACTCTTATGCAAGACTTATTGATGCTTGTCTTGAAGTTACTATTCATGAAAAGTCTTTGCTATATGATTCACTTGTTTACTCATGTCATATACATTGTTTTGATCGCTGCATTCACTACATATGCTTTACAAATAGTATGATCAAGGTTATGATGGCATGTCACTCCAGAAATTATCTTTGTTATCGTTTTACCTGCTCGGGACGAGCAGAACTAAGCTTGGGGATGCTGATACGTCTCCAACGTATCGATAATTTCTTATGTTCCATGCCACATTATTGATGTTATCTACATGTTTTATGCACACTTTATGTCATATTCGTGCATTTTCTGGAACTAACCTATTAACAAGATGCCGAAGTGCCGATTCTTTGTTTTCTGCTGTTTTGGTTTCAGAAATCCTAGTAACGAAATATTCTCGGAATTGGACGAAATCAACGCCCAGGGTCCTATTTTGCCACGAAGCTTCCAGAAGACCGAAGAGGAGACGAAGTGGGGCCACGAGGTGGCCACACCCTAGGGCGGCGCGGCCCCCCCTTGGCCGCGCGGCCCTGTGGTGTGGGCCCCTCGTGCCGCCTCCTGACCTGCTCTTCCGCCTACTTAAAGCCTCCGTCGCGAAACCCCCAGTACCGAGAGCCACGATACGGAAAACCTTCCAGAGACGCTGCCGCCAATCCCATCTCGGGGGATTCAGGAGATCGCCTCCGGCACCCTGCCGGAGAGGGGAATCATCTCCCGGAGGACTCTACGCCGCCATGGTCGCCTCCGGAGTGATGTGTGAGTAGTCTACCCCTGGACTATGGGTCCATAGCAGTAGCTAGATGGTTGTCTTCTCCCCATTGTGCTTCATTGTCGGATCTTGTGAGCTGCCTAACATGATCAAGATCATCTATCTGTAATTCTATATGTTGCGTTTGTTGGGATCCGATGAATAGAGAATACTTGTTATGTTGATTATCAAAGTTATGTCTATGTGTTGTTTATGATCTTGCATGCTCTCCGTTACTAGTAGATGCTCTGGCCAAGTAGATGCTTGTAACTCCAAGAGGGAGTATTTATGCTCGATAGTGGGTTCATGCCTCCATTGATATCTGGGACGTGTGAGAAAGTTCTAAGGTTGTGGATGTGCTTGTTGCCACTAGGGATAAAACATTGGTGCTATGTTCAAGGATGTAGTTACTGATTACATTACGCGCAATACTTAATGCAATTGTCTGTTGTTAGCAACTTAATACTGGAGGGGGTTCGGATGATAACCTGAAGGTGGACTTTTTAGGCATAGATGCATGCTGGATGGCGGTCTATGTACTTTGTCGTAATGCCCAATTAAATCTCACTATACTCATCATAATATGTATGTGCATGGTCATGCCCTCTTTATTTGTCAATTGCCCAACTGTAATTTGTTCACCCAACATGCTGTTTATCTTATGGGAGAGACACCTCTAGTGAACTGTGGACCCTGGTCCAATTCTCTATACTAAAATACAATCTCCGCAATCTTGTTCTCTTGTTTTCGCAAACAATCATCATCCACACTATACATCTAATCCTTTGTTACAGCAAGCCGGTGAGATTGACAACCTCACTGTTTCGTTGGGGCAAAGTACTTTGGTTGTGTTGTGCAGGTTCCACGTTGGCGCCGGAATCCCTGGTGTTGCGCCGCACTACATCCCGCCGCCATCAACCTTCAACGTGCTTCTTGGCTCCTACTGGTTCGATAAACCTTGGTTTCATACTGAGGGAAAACTTGCCGCTGTACGCATCACACCTTCCTCTTGGGGTTCCCAACGGACGCGTGTTGTACGCGTATCAGCCGGCTCATCCCTTGCCGGCTCCTGCCTGGCCGGCTCCTCCGTCGTCGGCTCTGGCGGTGGCGGCGCTCCGGGCGAAGCAGCTGGCCCAGTCGGCGCAGCCACCTCCGGCGCCTGAGGTGCCCCCTCCGGGCTCTCCACCAACACCACCACGCTTGGCCCGGCTCCGGCTCCGGTCGCAGGTGGCGCAGCCCTACTGGCTCCGGCTCCGGTCGAAGGCGGCATGCCCGGCCGGCCCGGCGGCTGGGTCCAGAAGACGAGCACGGCGCGGGAACATGTCGTCCAGCGTCGGCTGGCGCGTCGGCTCGGCCCGCGTGCCGCGGCCAGGCGCTGAGGCCAGTGGCACGGCGAAGGAAGACGCCCCTGCAGGAGGCGGAGTGCCCGCAGGCGGCGGCGGCGTAGGCGCGCGCGATGGAGGCTGTGGCGTCGGCTCCCTCCTTTGTCGCGGAAGCGGCGACACGACACGCGGGGTTTGCCGGGAGCCGCCGCCCTGAGCAAACTTGATGGGGGCCCTAGCCGGACAAATAAGGAAAAGATAAGCATAAAGAGTAAGGAAAGAAAAGGAATCAAACAAGAGAGAAAGAGAACTCACCCGGCCTGCTCCGGAACCTTCTTCGGCTGCTGCCGGCGGAGCTTCTTCGCCTTCGCCTCCAAGGCGGCGGTGGAGCGGGGGTCGCCGACCCGCTTCTTCCCCTTGGGCGCCGAAGTCGCCGTGGTGCTTGGCGGCCTCGCGCGCAGGGGCACGGTGGGGATTGGCCCCGTGGCGGACGTCGCCGGCTCCTCGTCCTCCTGCTGCTCCGGTGAAGGGGGCGGATTGTGCTCCCCCTGGCCGCCTAGGTCAGGCGCCTGCAGCAGGTCGTCGTCGCCGGCCTGGTCGCCGGCTTGGTCAGCCGGATCGGCGTGATCCGGCGTCCACCTCCTTGTCGCCAGGTCGCCGTCCTCGACGTTCTGACGGTCGAAGAGCTAGAAAAATAGAAGACATGAGCAAACAGCAAGCCGGAAGGCGGAAGAAAGGGAAGTCGGCCTCGCAGCCGCAAGCCGGAAGTCGGCCAGAACATAAAGCTTACCAGCTCGGGTTGGTGGTCCCTGTCGTGGGGCGCCAGCCCGTAGTTCCACTCGTCCGGCATGTTCGCCTTGGTGATGTTGTTCACCCGGCGGGCCACCTGGGCCTTGGAGAGCAGTGCCTTGGACGTCCGGTTCGGGTCGAACCGGCCGGACATGTGCCCGATCTTGTGGGTGCGCATTTGGAGCGGCAGCACCCGGCGCTCGGCGATGGTGCAGAGGAGGTCCTCGGCGGTCAGCCCGTTCCCAACGGCCGCCCCCAGGAAGTCCCAGAGCTGATTCACCTCAGCGTCCGGGTCCGTCGTGCGGGCGTTGTAGCTCCAGTTGATCC
This sequence comes from Lolium perenne, assembly GCF_019359855.2. Lineage (NCBI taxonomy): Eukaryota > Viridiplantae > Streptophyta > Magnoliopsida > Poales > Poaceae > Lolium > Lolium perenne. The sequence goes on from NC_067245.2 coordinate 48,526,580, forward strand.
GGCCGACTGGAGGAGCCGGGTTGAACTCCGGCAGGTTGATCCGGTCGACGAGCTGGCCCTCGTTGCGCACGTAGAAGAATGACATCTGCCAATTCTTCACCGAGTCAACGGTTGGAATTTTGGGGAAGGGCGTACCCGGCCGAGTGTAGATCGAGGCGGCGCCGCAGGCCCGCAGGCGGCCGTCAGTGGTCTGCGCCTTGAGGTAGAAGAGCCGGCTCCAGAAATCTATGTCCGGCCACAAGCCGGCGTAAGCCTCCATGAAGGCCACGTAGCAGCTGAGGAGGACACAGGCGTTGGCCGGCAGGTGGTGCGGCTGCAAGCCGAAGTTGTCGAGGAATTGGCGGAAGAAGTTGGACGCCGGCAGGCCCAACCCGCGATCGAGGTGCGCGCCGAAGACGACGCGCTCGCCGGGCCTCGGCTCGGGCTCCGTCTCCGCGCCGGGCGCCCTCGTGACCACCGACGACGGGATCCGGCGAAGGAGCACCAGCCGCTCGATGTCGTCGTCCCTCATGTACGACCCCCTCCACGATCCGCTGGCGGAGGCCATCGACGAAGAAGAAGAAGAAGAAGAGGACCACGAGAGACGGAACGGAGAGGAGGAACCTCGCGACGGCGGCGGCGGAGGGCGCACGGTTGAAACTCGGGGCCCCGTGGCGCCGGCTCGACGGAGTGGCGGCGGCGGCTTGACGGAGACGCGTTCGCCGGAGCTCGCCAGTGAGAACCTTCGCCGGAACCGCGAGGAGCGACGGCGCGAAGAAAACAGCGAAGAGCTCGAAGCGCAGCGGAGCAGGGCGCGGGCGCGAGGAAGAAGAAGTGCGGTAGTGCCGCCTCGATCCCCCCCCCCCCCCCGCGCGGCATTTATAGCCGCCCGGGGCGGACGGTTGGCCTCCAAGTGGCGGACGTGGCCACGTCGCCCGGATCTTCTGCGCATTAACTCCCCCACGACCGCTGCAGTTACCGGAAACTGCCACACCACGTCGCCCACGACCGCACCGGATCCGGAGGAGACATTGATGTGACCAGACGAACAGGCGGCAGAGCCCAGACGTCAGACCGGTCAAGTCGGGCGCAGGACCCGAGGCGGCGGAGACTCCGGCGCGCCGCAAGCCGGAGCCGGACATTAAGTTCACCTCGGCCCAAAATTCATCCAGCAAGGCGGAGACTTCACCAAAACTTGCGAGAAAGCAAAAGCTGCATAAGTGTAAATAGTGGCCGGCTAGAAGCAGCCGGCCGGAACGAGCCGGATGAGGGCGCAGCCGGCTGAATGGAAATTCTCAGTCGGCCCCTCCAAGTGCCGTCAAGTATATTCAAGAAGCCAGGAAAACCTGCCTAGGTCCTTCTAAACGCAGGACCTTGCCAGCTTCGGGGGCTAATGTCGGGGGGAAGACCCCGGGTAGGGCAATGGACGCGGAGCAGCCGGCAGGCCACTGGCCGGCTCGCGGCAAAGGCCGGCTGAGGAGCAGCCGGCTGGCGCCGTGGCCGGCTGGTCCGGAAGCCGGCTGGCTCTAGATCCTAGTCGGCCTGGCTACGGCCGCCAATGCTGTGGCTGGGCCGGCTTCTACAAGCCATATCCGACTGGGAGTTTGTACCTCAGACCGACTCGAGGCTGGCGAGTCTTGCACTAGAAGGAACCGGGTTGGTGATCCGGGTTCCCAAAGTCCACGCTGACTTCATCTTCCGTAAAGCGCGGAGCACTGTGGAGCAATAGTGCCACGCGCCGGACAGGCCATCATGGTCTACGTCGATCCGTACTGGCTACAGTGGCTGATGGCGACAGGGACACCTCCTCTCCATACCGCTGACCTTGGCAGCCGGATGGGACAGGCCATGAGGCCTCAACGGCTCCTGACGTCACTGCCTCGGGAAGGAGCGTAAGCCGGAGCCGGCCAAGCCGGCCAGTAAACTATAAGGTCTTATATGTAAAGTGCCGATGCCTATATAAGCCGCACTACCCCCTCTCTTGCTGGGGATCGATCATTCTCACCTCACTTCCACCCCTAGCGCTGCCCTGTGAGAGAGATTCTAGTCTTCCTTAGCCTCCCAGGAGCAGCCGGACACAGCTCAAGGAGCAACCTTGTATTGTGTGATCATCATATACACTCTAGCAGGAGTAGAGGTGTTACCTCCATCGGAGGGCCTCGAACCTGGGTACGTCGCCGTGTCGCTCGTCCCCATACCCGCATCCGGATACCGCCGTGAGATCTCTCAGGAACCACCTTCGTTAGCCACCCTATGGCATATGCCGTGACGATACCACGACAACTAACTCATTGTAATTGAATATAGAAGATTAAAATTAGTTCTTTTATGTGTGTGTTTGGTTCTCTGATTGCTCTCTCTCACGGCTTCTCATTGATTTTACTTTGTAGGTTGCAGAAGTGGAGCAACGTCAAGCAGATCGGGCAAAAATGTAACCTGTTTGGACCAGGCCACCAGCGACAACTTCCGAGACGGGGCAAGGAGGCATTGAGCGCCAGTACTGCAACCCCAACCTCTCTGCCTCGGATCCGGCCGCCTTGTCATCACCCCCGCTGGATCCGGCTCCACCGCAGATGCAAGCCGCCCTGCCGCGCAAGGAGGCCTTCGCTGTTGACGATTTCCGTGCTAGCCTTCAAGCACCGTTGTTGGTTATTGCATATCTTTAGGTTACATTGCTACGTTATTTTTTTCTTAGCCATCAGTTTGTTGCATTGACCTTGAAACTTATATCAGACCTGTAGATGCAAAATTGGAAAATCTGGAATATTATGAACTTATTTATATTCAGTATATGCTCCCTATGCAAATCAAGAATCTCATGCGAAGCAATCCGTATTTTAATTTGAAGTATCCATTCTTGCTACTGATATATTAAATTATTTGCACAATTCATTTTTCTCTTACAGGTGTATAAGATGTCAAATTTGTGTATTTGTCTCTTCTTAGTTGTGCTTCTTTTAATAGCATGTTTTCCTGATCTTCTGAAATGAACTGCCATTGTGTAGTTGTATCTAGTTCGTACTGTAAGTACTTTTACAATGAGATTATGAATTTAGATAGTCCTGTGGCACTCTTGCTAAGAATTCTATACCATTTTATGCTTATGTCTGAGTGCACTCTTAAAAGCTTTGAGAGTTTCTTTATCATTTACTATGAAGCTATGGATCTCCCAAGGTTTACCTGGCTTCATGCGTAGTGTCTACCAAAAGGATCATGCTTTAATAACACCAGAAAGCCATGTATCCAGTCCGTTGCCTGATTGGTACTGCTCTGCCTTTCCCGCGTACTTTCTAATTTCTATGGATGTTACGCAGCTATATTAAATTATTGATCATTCATCTTATCTCTTTAGGACCAACACGTTAGGAGCATATATTTGATTAGTTCAGCCATTGGGGAACACTTCACTGTGTACTTGGCAAACATGCAAGGTATGCTATCTCTGTCGTTCACTGTCATGTGGGTACAAGGAATGGATAGTCATATATGTGTATGGTCTGCATGGTTGACAATTGTTAGTTCATTCAGTTGTTATCTAATAGTTCTCCCTTTTAGTTGCATTCTACTTCTGTTATACTACCATACTGAAGCATTTATGAATGACTACATGGTCAACAACTGTTAGTTCATTCAATTGTTATCTCCTAGTTCCCCTTTTAGTTGCATTCTACTTCTGTTATACTATCATACTGAACCATTTTTGAATGACTGAAATGAGCATGCTATTTTGGACAGTGGCATAATCTACATAGTGGACTGGGTATTCAAGGCATGCAAGCACGCCAAGGCTACGAAAAGAAGAACGATGGGGACCAGATCATCACCGCATCTTGAAGAAGTCAGATAGGCACCCCCCCCCCCCCCCCCCCACCCCCACTTAATCCAGATCTGTACATGTTATCTTCTTTCATATCTTACACAATTTGACTTGAGTATGTTGAAATGTGACTATATCTTACTATGTTTTTTACTAGGTCTCCTATGATGCGGTGCTCACTGAGGTGCCCAAGAACAAGCAAATCACACCTTCATTGTCTTTGTTCACCCAGGGTGCTTACATGACATTCATACCTTCAAAAAAAGAATCTCATGACAATCATATGCACTGAGCTAATATTTATGGTTTGCTCTCAGCCACTTTGTCTCCCACGACTACTGCCATGTGATAAAACTTTCTGTCCATATCCTGAAATATCATTTCTGCTGAAAGGGACGGACAGATAGGAACCCACATAGGAACCCTGCTCCCGGCTTGCTCCCCCCCGAACCGTTCGCTCGCTCGCCCCCCCGCGGGCGACGGGCGAACCCTAGCCGCCGCCACCCCAAGTCCTCCTCCTCCCTCTTCCCCGGCCGTCGCCGCCGGCCTGGGCCGCCGGGCGTTGCCCGCGCGGTGTCGGCGGCGGCGGGGCTGACCTTCCCGCGGCGCGGCGGGGGCGCGGGGGCCCCTTGGCGGCGCGGTGCACCTCGGCTGACGGCGGTCCGGCACGGCGGCGTGAGACCCGCGCGCCGGGTGGGAGGAGGAACGGCGGCGCAGCCAGTTGGAGGCGGAGCAGCGACGGCGGGCGGCGCGGACGGGACCTGCTCGGCCCAGATCTGGCCCAGTTCGGGGCCCAGATCGGCTGGGCGGGTCTCCTGCGTTCGGCGCGCCGACGGAGCTCCCTGGCGGCGGAGATGGTGCGGCGGGGGTGGATGGGTGGCGGCGGCGCTTCGGCCGGCCTGCTGCAGCTTGGCAGTGGGGCTTTACGGGCCTGTTTGGGCTAGGCCGGGCCAGCTTGGGCCTGGTTTGCCCCCCTTTGCCATGTCCGGTCGGCGACCGCGAAGGCGGTGGAGGTAGTTCCCTCCCGCCCGGTTGGGGTGCCGCTACCCCCGTCCCTGCCCATGTCGTCTCTTCCTCTAGGCCCTGTTCCGGTGACCACAGTGCGACGGCGAGGGCGACTACAAGACCGTGGTGGCGTGTGCTCGTGGGTGGCATGTTTGGTGGAGCACGTCGGAGCGTTCAGGGTGGTGGGTTTGGTGGTCGGGAGAAATCCGTGTCGGCATGTTCGACTCCGACGCGGCGACGCCTGCGGGTGCCGCCTTCCTTCCTGAAGGGCGTCGGATGTATCCCTCCCTAATCCCTTCCGCGTACCGGGGGAAACCCTAGGCCGACTTCGGGCAGTAGCGGCGTCGTCGTCGTTCCCTTGTTGAAGGTGCTGCTTGGTATGCGGCATCTCGGCGTGCTAGGAGAGTGGTGATACTTCTTCGGAGGGCGCAGCGGTTGCGGAGTCATCATCGTTTTCGTCAATCTGCCGGTGTCGGCATTAGTTTCTTTTTCGTTTCTTTTTCTTGTCGTTTGGGCTTGGTTGTGCTGCGGCCCCAACTGTTTCGTTGTATCGGATGGTTGCTATATTAATATAGCGGGACGAAAGCCTATTTCGAGGAACTATCATTTCTGCTTAGTTATAAGCTTTTTCCTAGTTTTCCTTGAACTATCTTATTTTTAGGCAATGTATTGGTTGTTTCTGCAAATGTGTTTGCATGCTAAAACAATGAATACTTATACGTCAACATTTGAGTCTGTACATTTTATCAATAGTGATCCGTGCCAAACTGCCAATGGTAGCAGTCTACATAAAATTGTGTCGAATGCTACTTGACTGGGCATAGTTTGTCGGCAGGTTGTAGGCACCCAAGGTGTTTAGATGGTGTTGCTATCAGTGAACCATGAATTTGGAGTAATGGGATTGAGATTTTAGTGCTTGATTAAGTATACATTATATGTTTTATAATGATTTTAGATCTGTTGTCATTGAGATTCTGATATGTTAAGCATGCTTTTATGTAGTTCCCGTTCATGCAACAGAGAAGAACTTGAAAATCGTTCATGTTGGATATAGCTTTATTGTTAATATCCAACGAATATAAGCATCTCCCTTGTATGGCTTACGTCAATTACCTGTACCTTTTGTTTTTCACTAGAGTTTAATTGGCTGCTGTCAATTACTTGTAGCACGTACTATTATTCTCACTACACTAATTATTAATAGTGTATTCTCTAATAGAATGGAATTTATGAACAGTCTGCCTAGAGAAGAACATATGTTAGATTGTCTTTATTTTGTTTCTTACTGTTATGTTCAATACCACTTGCAGGCTTTCACTTTTCATTCGTGCAGAAGTGTTGAGAAATGTTGTTCCGTCACTTACAAGCGTCAGAAGCTGGAACCTGAACTTTGTTTTATTTTCGTAGCTAGTTACTTGATGTTCTATTATATTTGCAAGCTGGATACTGTGCATGAATGTAATGTACCCCTGTTATCTGAAATATTATTCATCAAATTGTTGTGTTTGAATCAAAAGAATTTCATGTACTTTGTGGTTCTTATTAAATCATCAGTTATTTAATTATTGTATAAAACCTGACAGTTGGAACCCAGGCATGTATAATTGTACGTGTCTGAAAGGTGGGACCAACCTGAAATAAAATGTCTCTAAATTAAAAAAGAAAGTATGTAATAAGGCCAAGGCCTAGAAAATAAAAAGGCCAAAATATTGGGCTTGGCCCAATAACCGCAACGGCCGTCTCTACCACATGAACGCCGAAGAAAGCCCAGGAAGCACCAGATGTTGTACTGGGTATGTTTTCTGTCAACCACATCCCTGCCAGAGTATTGTTTGATTCCGGAGTATCTCATTCTTTTGTCACTGAAGACTTTGCATCAACCAGTAAAATTCAACCCCTCAGTTTGAAGCATGTTATGATTGTTCAAATCCCCGGATCAACCACCAAAGCCAGAAAATTTTGCAAAAATGTACCCATCAAAATCCATGATGTAGATTTCTATGCCAATATAATCATTCTGGGAACCAAAGGTTTGGAAGTCGTACTAGGAATGGACTGGATGTCAAAACACAATGGTTTGATTGACTGTGCCAAGAAAGCCATCACCATGACTAGCAGCACCGGTATCATAGTAGAACATGTCTCTGAAAGACTACCCAGAAAATTCACCTGCAACCAAAGTGTATCCAAGCCAACTCTGGATCAAATCAGGGTCGTTTGTCGCTACCCTGATGTGTTTCCGGATGATCTACCCGGTATGCCCCGGATAGGGATATCGAGTTCATCATCGAGTTAATCCCCGGAACTGGACCTATAGCCCAGAGAGCCTATAGCATGAACGCAATAGAGCTTGTGGAGCTGAAGAAACAGATAGATGATATGTTAGCGAAGGATCTGATTAGACCTAGTGCATCCCCCTGGAGATCCCCCGTTTTATTTGTGGACAAGAAGGATGGTGCAAATCGTTTATGTACGGATTATCGTAAGCTTAACGATGTCACCATCAAAAACAAATACCCCCTACCCAAGATAGAAGACTTGTTTGATCAGCTAACCGGAGTCAGAGTTTTCTCCAAGATAGATCTTAGAACTGGTTATCATCAGCTGAAGATCCGAGCCACCGACATTCCAAAGACTGCCTTTACCACCAGATATGGGTTGTATGAGTACAACGTCATGTCGTTTGGACTAACCAATGCCCCCGCTTATTTCATGAATCTCATGAATAAGATCTTCATGAACTTTTTGGACAAGTTTGTCGTTGTCTTCATCGATGACATCCTTGTATACTCCAAGTCCGAAGAGGAACATGAACAGCATTTGGAGACTGTCCTAGAAACTCTTAGACACCACCAGTTGTATGCCAAGTTCAGCAAGTGTGAGTTTTGGTTGGAGGAAGTAGGATTCTTAGGACACATCTTGTCTGCAGGAGGAATTGCCGTAGATCCCAACAAGATCAAAACCGTTATGGAATGGCAAGCCCCAACCACCCAAACCGAGGTCCGCGCTTTTCTTGGATTAGCCGGATATTACCGCAGGTTTGTACAAGGCTTTTCGAACATCGCTCGACCAATGACCCAACTGTTGAAAAAGGACAAGAAGTTTGAGTGGACTGACAAATATGAAGAGAGCTTTCAACAGCTCAAGAGTAGACTGACAACAGCCCCCATCCTGATCATGCCAGACATCACCAAGCCCTTTGACGTATATTGTGACGCCTCCAAGGTTGGTCTTGGATGTGTACTTATGCAAGAAGGCAAAGTTGTATCCTACCTTTCAAGACAGCTAAAGCAACATGAACAGAACTACCCAACCCATGACCTCGAGCTTGCAGCCGTGGTCCTAGCCTTGAAAGTTTGGCGTCATTACCTCATGGGTAACCGATGCGAGATCTACTCCGACCACAAGAGCCTGAAATATATCTTCACCCAGAAGGAGCTGAACATGAGACAACGCCGATGGATCGAATTCATCAAGGATTGCGACATGGAGATTCACTACCACCCCGGCAAGGCCAATGTGGTAGCGGATGCTTTGAGTCGACTGCCGTGTCAGTTGAACTCCATGATCGCAACCGAACAGCCCAGCTTGTACCAAGAGTTTGAACAGTTCAGACTTGAACTTGTTAGTGAAGGATTCCTAGCCAGCATAGAACTGCAACCCACCTTGGTTAGCCATATCAAGAAAGCCCAGAAGGACAACGCTAGCATTGACGGAATCAAGAAACAAATAGCCGCAGGAAAAGCCCCTGGATTCACCGTAGATGAAGCCAGAGTTCTTTGGTACAAAGAACGCCTCTGCGTACCATCGGACTCGGACTTGAAGCAAGTCATCCTGCAAGAAGCCCACGACACCCTTTACTCAATCCATCCTGGAGGTACCAAGATGTATCAAGACCTGAAGGAGCAATTCTGGTGGCATGGAATGAAGAGAGAAATCGGCAGCTACATAGCCAAGTGTGACATCTGTCAGAGAGTCAAGGCAGAACATCAACGACCCGCAGGACTGCTACAACGACTGCAGATTCCAGAATGGAAGTGGGACTCCGTAGGAATGGACTTTATCACCGGACTGCCCAAATCCAGCAAAGGCAATGATTCAATATGGGTAGTTGTCGATAGATTGACCAAAGTCGCCCATTTCATCGCCGTCAAGACCACGTACCAAGGCCCAAAGTTAGCTGAATTGTACATCTCCAGAATAGTCGCCCTGCACGGAACCCCGAAATCGATTGTGTCAGATAGAGGATCACAGTTCACTTCAAGATTCTGGCAGAAAGTGCACGAAGGACTAGGAACCCGTCTGAATTTCAGCACCGCCTATCACCCTCAGACCGACGGACAGACTGAGAGAGTCAACCAGATATTGGAGGACATGCTGAGAGCATGTGTACTGGAATATGGATCCAAGTGGGAAGATTGCTTACCTTACGCAAAATTCTCTTACAACAACAGCTATCAAGCCAGCCTGTAGATGGCCCCCTTTGAAGCCTTGTACGGAAGGAAATGTCGTACCCCACTGAACTGGTCAGAAGTCGGAGAAAGCCAAGTTTTTGGCCCAGATGTTCTTCGTGAAGCCGAAGAGAAAGTGCACAAGATTCGCGAGTACCTCAAGACGGCGCAATCAAGACAGAAGAGCTACGCCGACAAGAGACGTAGGGAGATGACCTTCGAGATCGGAGACTTCGTCTATCTCAAGGTATCCCCCTTGAAAGGAATGCAGAGATTTCAGCTGAAAGGAAAGCTCGCACCCCGATATGTCGGACCCTTCAAAGGTCTGAGTCGCCGAGGTGAAGTATCTTATCAACTGGAGTTGCCCGAAGAAATGTCGGATGTGCACGACGTGTTTCATATCTCACTCCTCCGGAAGTGCCTTGAAGTCCCTGAGAAGACCGAAGTGTTCAAGAACATCGATCACCGATCGGTTGATATCAACAAGGACCTGACTTACCGCGAAGTGCCGATTCGCATCCTGGAGGAAGCTTACCGAACCACCCTCACCCGAAGCATCAAGTTTCTGAAGATACAATGGAGCAATCATACCGAAGATGAAGCCACCTGTGAACGCGAAGACTTCATGAAGAAGGAGTACCCAGATCTCTTTAGTACCTAACTTTCTTTTTGATCTCGAGACGAGATCTTTTGTAAGGGGGAAGGGTTTGTAACATCCCAAATTTTAATAAAAAGAAAGTTAGAAGAATTCCAGAGAGCAAAATTTCAAACCAACAAAAACTTTTTAAATTGCATATAGTACCCTGCATAGGACTTGTGCATTTGAGTGATATGCCATGATGATTGTTGTTATGTGTATATGCTATACCCTAAAACCCTAAAGTGATCATGAGAAGATCACCAACCAAATAAATCAAATAAAAGAAAAACCCTAAAACCCTCACATATGGCTCTATGCCATTTTTATAAATTTTGACCCTAGACCAATTTGGTCTTCACCATTAGTTGAATAATGTTACTAAACACTTATTACAACTTTTGGAATCAAAGAAACACAAATCAAATGGATTTCAAATTCAAATTTGGCTCACATATGATAATGGTCAAATCTGCCAATTATAGTCTGATCACTACTTTGAGCCCCTGCAATTCAAAATTTTCAAACTAAACCATGCTAACTTTTTGCACCTCATCCAAGACAACATCAAGGTGAACACTTTTTGTAAAGACCACCATGCCAAATTCTTTTTAGATCAAATGCTATGCTCATCCAAAGTTGCAACTTTTTATTAAGTGGAACAATCTCCCACTTATCAATTTTTGCAATTCTTTGAATTCAACTTTTCCACCACCACCTCTCATCACCTCTGGTCATTTAGAACTCAACCAAACACACCCAATTCCAAACTTGCAGCCTTTTGAATTAAATTAAATTTGGACAAATTAGCAAAATTTCAACTATGGAACTATTTGACACTATTTGAAATAGTGATCTACCTAGTCCTAATCTACCCCAACCTACACTAAATGGTCCCCTGGTCCCCTCTCACTCTTAATGTTGCATAGTAAGCCTAAGGAGGGAGGAGAAGCAAGGTAGGGCATGGCCATGCCGGCCATGTCGCCACCCCGACAACCTCCCCCTCTCGTCCTTCACTCTCTGCCCTGGCCCTGGTGTCCAACGAAGCCACCGTGCTCCCCTACCTCTCCTAGCACCGACCATCTCGCCGTAGACGCCATAGCCACGCCGAAGATCGCGTGCCACGGTCGCCCCTGGATGCCGCTCGCGTCGCGCGTGGACACGCACTGGACACGTGCCGTCCCACTCGCTCGCGCTCGCCCTGGCCCCGCTTGCTAGACGTTGAGCATCGCCGTGACACTGATACGTCTCCAACGTATCCATAATTTCTGATGTTCCATGCTTGTTTTATGACAATACTTACATGTTTTGCTCGCACTTCATGATGATTCCATGCATTTTCCGGAACTAACCTATTAACAAGATGCCACAGTGCCAGTTCCTATTTTCTGCTGTTTTTGGTTCCAGAAAGGCTGTTCGGGCAATATTCTCGGAATTGGACGAAATCAACGCCAAACATCTTATTTTTCCCGGAAGCATCCAGAACACCGAAGGAGAGTCGGAGGGGAGTCAGGGGGCCCCACCCCACAGGGCGGCGCGGCCAAGGGGCGGGCGCGCCCCCCTACTGTCTGGGCCCCCCAGAAACCCTTTTGCGCCGCCTCTTCGCCTATTTAACCCCTCGCGACCTAAATCCTCGATACCTTTTGACGAAACTCCAGAAAGACTCCAGGGGCGCCGCTGCCATCGTGAAACTCCAATTCGGGGGACAGAAGTCTCTGTTCTGGCACCCTGCCGGGACAGGGAAGTGCCCCCGGAAGCCATCTCCATCGACGCCACCGCCTCCATCATGCTCCGTGAGTAGTTCCCCCATGGACTACGGGTTCTAGCAGTAGCTAGTTGGTATTCTATCCTCCATGTACTTCAATATAATGATCTCATGAGCTGCCTTACATGATTGAGATCCATCTGATGTAATCGGTGTTGTGTTTGTTGGGATCCGATGGATGATACATTATGATTAGTCTATCTATAAAGTTTGTGAAGTTATTGTTGCTACAATCTTGTTATGCTTAATGCTTGTCACTAGGGCCCGAGTGGCATGATCTTAGATTTAAGCTCTATACTTATTTCTTAGATTGTATCTACAAGTTGTATGCACATGTCACTGTCCGGAACCAAAGGCCGAAGTGACAGAAATCGGGACAACCGGAGGGGATGGCGGTGATGTGAGGATCACATGTTTTCACGGAGTGTTAATGCTTTGCTCCGGTACTCTATTAAAAGGAGTACCTTAATATCCAGTAGATTCCCTAGAGGCCCGGCTGCCACCGGCTGGTAGGACAAAAGATGTTGTGCAAATTTCTCATTGCGAGCACGTACGACTATATATGGAAAACATGCCTACATGATTAATAATCTTGATGTTCTGTCTTAATGCTTTGAATCCTATCAATTGCCCAACTGTAATTTGTTCACCCAACACTTGTTGCTTGTTATTGGAGAGTTACCACTAGTGTAGATCGCTGGGAACCCCGGTCCATCTCTCATCATCATATATTCGTTCTACATGTCATTGGGAGTAGTATCAACTATTTTATGGTACCATTGCTCCTGTGCCATTACTGCTGTGTTACTGTTACTATTGCTCTCATATTACTGCTGCTTTCACATCACCCATGTTACTAGTGCTTTTCCAGGTGCAGCTGAATTGACAACTCAGTTGTTAAGGCTTATAAGTATTCTTTACCTCCCCTTGTGTCGAATCAATAAATTTGGGTTTTACTTCCCTCGAAGACTGCCGCGGTCCCCTATACTTGTGGGTTATCAGACACCACGACGCCGCCAGACATGCGCTCGACCAGACCCTGGACCGCCGCCGCCGGAGACGGAGAAGAAAATCCCGTGAGCGCCGCCCGACGACACGGAAGCAATGCGAGCTATCCAGACGCCGCCCGACCGCGCCGTCACCGCCATTAGCTTCGCCTGGACGTGTAGAGCACTGCCGCACCCTCGCCTAGCTCAACCGCTCGCCGGAATCGCCGTGCCCATGTCGACCACCACCCTGCCCCGCAACCCTCACTCGCCTCTATAAATAGAGCGTTCCCTGGAAGCAACGGAGCACACCATCTCACTCCCCACCCTTCACTGCCTCTCCTCAACCACTTAGCTACCTCGATCATCGTCAGAGCTGCCCCAATTTGAAGATCGGAGCCGCCCGTACCCGAAGATCGCCGCCGTCGATTGGAGTCGTTCCAGGAGCTGCCGCCGGTACCAGGAGCTTCGCCGTCGTCCACATCTACCTCGAGCACACTGCCAGCCACCGCGGGAGCTCTGGTTAGCCCTCCGACCCCCTAGGTCCGCCGCCAGAGCGTTGGGTTCTCGTCGGAGAAGACGATGAACCTCGACCGTCCGATTCCTTCTAATCCAACGCCTCACTTTAAAACGTACAGTTTCGGGTTTTAATAGCCACTGACGTGTGGACCCCAAGCTGTCAGCACGCCCACGCGTCTGTGGACCGTGATGGGCTGGGGTGGGCCGTTTTAATTCAATTCGGCCCAGCTTCGTTTTCCCGCCGGCCCTTTAATTCATATTCTGTTTAATTTAAATCCAATCAAATTCAATACTGCATCCAACTTTGAAATTCAATAGAATCCGTTTGGCTTGGCCAAATTTAACAAATTTTATATTGTTGGAAAGCTACTAAAAAGTTCTACAATATGCCACTGGTCCCATCTCAAAATTAATTGTAGAATTAATCTGATAAAAAGAAGAAGGCAGGGACTTTTCCCCATTCAAATAATATTTAAAAATCAACCAAAATAGATATTAAGTTAATTTCAACTCCAATAGCTCACATTTGACTTACACTAATTGTTTATGCAAGAAAATGGTGTGGTCACTTTGCATGATCATGCCCTAGTTTAATTAATGGACAATATGGCTAGTTTATCTAAGTGATATTGTCCAAAACTATTATGCAAATCATATGAAGTAGTATACTTCATTTAAATCTTGTCTCAAATGAATTCATGTGATGTTTTGACCCCTGGCCAAACTCTCTTATATGAATTACTTGGAGATTTAAATCATATGTAGCATTATTAAATGGTATGAGGCGGTCTACCTCATTTAAATCATTTTCCCAAATGATGATAATGAATGTTTGACTTAGGTCAATATAAGTTCATGTATGATTGTTTGAGAAATTAAATCTTAAGAAGATTTCAATGAGAGGAAATTATTTCTCAAGAACCCTATGGAAACTATCATTTACATATTAAATAAAAGGAAATTAAATCTCCTCAAGCAACACAACCCATGCACCCTAATTAGATTAATTGTGTGCATAGAATAGTTTGTGTGATTATATGTGATGTATGAAATAGTCATTGAATTAGTTGAGTGATCATACTCGTATTTAAATTTAGACGCTAGCACCGGAGAATACCCGGAGGAAGAAGGTTGCTACCAAGAGGAGGAGGAGGAGAACTTTGAGAACTACCAAGGCAAGCTAATATTCTTGCAAAGTGCAAAGCCCCTTTGGGGCAAGGAACCATGAATCTTATCTTTTCTTACATAAGCCTATCCCCAAATTTATACCTTACAAGTTTTTACTTGTTTATTCAAAGATTTACTTTTATAGTTAACTTTGGCCAAAGAAAAAGGAGTTACTAGAGTAGTGAAGTTAGTCTCAATCAAGCAAAGCAAGATAGCACCCCTCATGATTTAGAGCTAGTGCTAATGAATTAAAACTTGACTACTCTAGATGGGAACAATGTGAATTGAACTGAATTTGAAACCTTGGAATGATGAAGCATTCCATTGAATGATTTTTGAAGGTGAATATGACAAAGAGAAGATGGTGATTTTTGATAAAAATGATATTGGTTTGAATGCGATACCTTTCCAATATTGAGTACCCCCACAATACCTGATTATGGGTAGGGCTTAACTGGAAGTTTATGCATCTTAGTATGGGTTCCCTCTGAACACACATCATAGGGGTTATGCTTGAGGCTGCCTCCGTTGTTGAGAAAAGATGTGAATTGAGGCGAATTGTACGGCCAAGCCCTGTGCAGTTCCCAGGTTGACAGTTGGTCTTCACTGGGAGGCCAAGCTCATGGGGAGAGGTGCTCATACTAGGATTTATAAGTGAAAGGTTATGGTTGATGATCCGCGTACTGTGTTACGATGATTCGGGGTAATCCCGACGGATGAAATCAAATGTTGTGCCACAAGTGTGCAACCTCTGCAGAGTGTCAATCTATTCGAATAGCCGCGTCCACGGTTACAGACGGTTGGAAAGGCCATACAGTTTCCGATGTCAAATTCTTGAAAATGATGTTGAAATGACTTGTGGTGAATTGAATTGAAATCACCACTTGAATGGTGGGAATGACCCTAATGTTCCCACTTGAGTTAGTTAGCACATGAATAAGCTTTTCTCAAATACTTGTGAACTAAAATTGGCTTTATACAAATAAACTAGAGCTTAGCAAACCTTACTAGAATTGTCTAGCACTTACATTAGTATTAGTTTGCGAGTACTTGAAGTACTCACGGCTTTGTCCCTGGCTATTCAAATGGCCAGAGTATGAAGATGAACAAGGAGATGACCAGCAGGACGCCTACGACAACTAGGAGTCTTCCAACGTCAAGCGTTGGCCTGTGGACTAGGGAGTCCTTGTATCTTACGCTTCCGCTATGAACTTATGTTTGTTCGTTGATCAATAGATCAACTATTTGTGTAATATGGATCATGTGATTCCAATTTGTAAGACATTATGGTTTGTAATGAATGATGACTGTGATACTTAACTATTATGCCTCGCAACAACAATATTCCTGGGATTGCGATGTATGACATAATAGGCATTCGGACTTAAAAATCCGGGTGTTGACACATAACATCAGGTAAAGATAGATTTTTCCGAAAATATTCTGTTGCGCATCTTGAAAATTTGTCAACTCACGAAAGTTAGATAATAACCTGGGGAATATGTATAAAAAAATTCAGCTCAAAATTACGCCCTGGCTAGTTTTACGAATTTTTATGGTGACAGTACATAATCTGTTTTCAGGACATCAACTTCCCTAAATCTTACTTTCTTTCTATTAGAGGATATTATTGGCACAAAAACGAAATAAAAATGATAAGGATAGGATATTACAGAGTTAATAACCTCCAAGACTCAACAAAAGAAAAATTACAGTAATAAACATGGGTTATCTCCCAAGAGTGCTTTTTTTTAACGCCTTTCAGCTAGGCACAGAAAAAGAGCGAGCATCAAGTATTATCAAGAGAAGAAGCATCAACATCATAATTTGTTCTAATAATAGAGTCATAAGGTGATTTATTTCTCTTTCTATTGAAGTTTTCCATACCTTTCTTAAGTGGGAATTGATATTTAATAATCTCATCTCTCATATCAATAACAACACCAACTGTTCTAAGAAACGGCCTTCTCAAAATAATTGGACAAGAAGCATTGCATTCAATATCCAAGACAACAAAATCAACGGGGACAAGGTTATTTTTAACCATAATAAGAACATTATTAACTCTCCCTAAAGGTTTCTTTTCATCAATATCAACAAGATGAACATCCAAATAACATTGTTCCAACGGTGGCAATTCAAGCATATCATAGATCTTTATAGGCATAACAGAAATACTTGCACCAAGATCACATAAAGCATTGCAATCAAAGCCATCTATTTTCATCTTAATGATGGGCTCCCAGCCATCTTCTAACTTTTTATGAATAGAAGCTTCACGTTTTAATTTCTCTTCTCTAATTTGCATAAGAGCATTTGTAATAATGTGCTTTGTAAAAGCCATATTTATAGCACTAGCATTAGAACTTATAGCAAGTTTTTGTAAGAACTTAATTACTTCAGAGATATTGCAATCATCAAAATCAAATTCATTTTTATCAAAGGTGAAAGGGCTATTGTCTCCCATGCTCCGAAAAATTCGAGAACACTTATCAGGAACAATTTCAGTGGTTCTAGGAAATTTTTTAGAAGGAGCGGGGACTTTTCCTACACCGATTATTTTACCATTAATAGTAGGGGAGTGGCTAGAATTTGAGACATAATTGCTACTGGCGGTGATGGTACAAATTTTAGTTAAATTGTTGTTTCTAGCAATTTCATCTTCTCTTTCCCACATAGCATGCAATTCCGTCAACATCCTAACATTTTCGTCAATTCTAACTTGAATGACATTCAAAGTTTTACTTTCTTTAACATCATGAGGCATAACCTTTAATTTGTGAAAATCAACATCATGGGCTAGGCAATCAACTTTAGAAGCGAGAATATCAATTTTGCCAAGCTTTTCCTCAGCTGTTTTAATGAAAGCAGTTTGTTTACTAATAAATTTCTTAAGCATGACTTCAAGATCAGAGGGTGCACTTTTATTATTGTTGTAGGAATTAACATAAGAATTTCCATAAGCATTACCATTATTAGAAGTATGTGTCCTATAATTATTTCTACCAAAATTATTTCTATAAGCATTGTTGTTAAAATTGTTGCTTTTAATAAAATCCACATTAACATGCTCTTCTTGAGCAACCAAAGAAGCTAATGAAATATTATTTGGATCGACATGTGCTTTACCATTAACAAGCATAGACATAATAGTATCAATTTTATCACTCAACGAGGAGGACTTCGACAGAATTTACCTTCTTACCTTGTGGAGCTCTCTCGGTGTGCCATTCAGAATAATTTATCATCATATCATCAAGTAATTTTGTTGTAGCCCCCAAAGCAATGGACATAAAGGTACCTCCAGCAGCTGAATCCAGGAGATTTCTTGAAGAAAAATTTAATCGTGCATAAAAAGTTTAGATGATCATCCAAGTAGTCAGTCCATGAGTGGGACAATTTTTTACCAAAGATTTCATTTTTTTCCAAGCTTGAGCAACATGTTCATTATCAAATTGTCTAAATTTTATTATGTCGCTTCTCAAAGATATAATCTTAGCAGGGGGATAATATTTTCCAACAAAAGCATCTTTGCATTTAATGCAAGAACCAATACTATTTCTATGCAAAGATAGCAACCAATCTTTAGCTCTCCCTCTCAAAGAGAAAGGAAATAATTTCAGTTTAATAATGTCACCATCTACATCCTTATATTTTTGCATCTCACAAAGTTCAACAAAATTATTAAGGTGAGAAGCGGCATCTTCAGTACTAACACCAGAAAATTGCTCTTTCATAACAAAATTTAATAAAACGGGTTTAATTTCATAGAAGGCTGTTGCGGGAGCAGGTGGAGCAATAGGTGTACAAATAAAATAATTGTTGTTGGTGCTAGTAAAGTCACACAACTTAGTATTTTCAGCGGGACCCATTTTAGCAAAATTAAAACAGAACAATAGAAATGATAGCTATAATAGAAACTATTTTTTTGTGTTTTTTACATAAAGACAAATATAAAGGAAACTAAAAAAAATTCGTTTTTGATACGATAAAGCAAACAAGACAAAATAAAATAAACTAAACTAAACTATAACAAAGTAAAAAGATTGGAGATGAGAGACTCCCCTTGCAGAAATTCTCTTTCTCCCCGGCAACGGCGCCATAAAATCTTGATGGTGCTCCGGGGACGGCGCTAGACAATCTTTGTGGCGATTGTTGTGGAAGTGGTTGGGAAACCCCAAGAGAAAGGTGTGATGAACACAACAACAAGTTTTTCATCAGTAAGAAACCAAGGTTTAATCGACCAGTAGGAGAAAGGCGTAACTTCTAAAGGTGTTGCTAGCTAACTAGAGGCAGGGCGCACTACCGGCGTCCGCAACAACGTGGAACCTGCACACAGTACAACCAAAATACTTTGCCCCAACTTACAGTGAGGTTGTCAATCTCACCGGTTTGCTGAACACAAAGGATTAGACGTATCGAGTGGAAAGAGAAGTTTGCAGTAATTAAAGAGAACAGAGCTTTGCAGTAAGTAACAGAGCAAGATTGCAGTGGATGAATTTATCATTGTAAAGGAAAGGACCGGGGTCCACAGTTCACTAGAGATGTCTCTCCATAAAGATAAATAACATGTTGGGTGAATAAATTACAGCTGGGCAATTGACAGAATATCGATCATACATGACAAGATGATTACTGTGAGATTCGTTTGGGTATTACAACATAATACATAGATCGTAATCCAACTGCGTATATGACTAATAATTCACCTTCCGGTTATCGTTCGAACCCCTTTCAGTATTAAGTTGCAAGCAACAGATTATCGCATTAAGCAATGTGTGTAAAGTAAACAAGAGAATTACCCTTGGATAAAACATTGTTATTTTCTCCCTAGTAGCAACAGCACATCTACAATCTTAGAAGTTATTGTCACTCTCCCAGATTACTAGAGGCATGAACCTACTATCGAGCATAAATACTCTCTCTTGGAGTCACAAGCATCTACTTGTCCAGAGTATCTACTAGCAACAGAGAGCATGTAAGATCACAAATAACATATGACAAGAATATATAATCGATCTCAACATAGTACAAAATATTCATCGGATCCCAACAAACAAAACATGTAGCATTACATAAAGATGATCTTGATCATGTATGGTAGCTCAAAAGATCTAAACATGAGGCACAAATTGGAGAAGGCAACCATCTAGATACTGCTATGGACCCATAGTCCAGGGATGAACTACTCACGCATCACTTCAGAGGCGGGCATGGCAATGTAGATGCCTCCGACGATGATTTCCCCCTCCGGTAGGGTGCCGGGAAGATCTTCAGAACCCTCTCAAGATGGGTTCTGCAATGGCGGCCGCGACGGAACTTTTCGTGGATGGAGGCTCGGGTATTCATGGTTTTCCCGAGATCGTGATTAAATAGGCGGAGGAGCGATGTCGGTGGAGGCCAGGGGGGCCACACCACCCCTAGGCGTGGGCTAGGGCCAGGCCGTGCCTAGGGCTGGCGTGGCCGCCCTGCTGCCCCTTCGACTCCCCTCTGGACTATGTCTTCGTTACGTAAAAATATTGACTTCGGCTTTTGTTTTATCCAATTCCGAGAATGTTTCCTGTACAACTTTTCTGAAATACAAAACATCAGAAAACAAGGAACTGACACTGTGGCATCTTGTTAATACGTTAGTGCCGGAAAATATATTTAAGTGCAACGAAGTATGAGCAAAACATAT
The DNA here is from genome assembly GCF_019359855.2 of Lolium perenne. NCBI lineage: Eukaryota > Viridiplantae > Streptophyta > Magnoliopsida > Poales > Poaceae > Lolium > Lolium perenne. Next base: position 48,546,586 of record NC_067245.2, read on the forward strand.
ATAAATTGGTGTAAAACAAGCATGGAGCATCAAAAATTATAGATATGTTTGAGACGTATCACGCGCCGTCTCTCCCTGCGGAGGGTGATGAGAAGACGCCAGTGCTCCATCAACGCATCGTCGCCTACCCTCCCTTGCTGGCTGATGCGCCGCCTGGAGGGAGAGTTCGACGGAACTGCGAATCTGCTCGTCTTCTCGGGCAAAGGCGTCGTCCTGCAGATTCTTCTGCGACTCGAAGGACTCGACGAGCTCTCGTTGCTGATCCGCCGCCTCGTCCGGGTGCAGCCCGTCGTCGTCGACCAGTCGAAGTCATCGTTATCGCCCCCTCCTCCGCCGCCTCCGCCTCGTCCTCCTCCTCCGCCTCATCGTCCTCCTCCTCCTCCATTTGCGCCGCCACAACAGCCGCCAACGCATCCGCCCGCGCCCCCAAGACGCCTCCGCTGCTGCCAGTGTTACCTCCCGCTGCTGACGCTCCACCTCCTCCCGCCATTCACGGTACTGTAGATCCCGCTCCATGTGCAGGCACTACCGCTCTGCCTGCCACCACTCGCCCATCTCCTCCGCCCGGCGCCGCCGCGCCTCTTCCGCCGTGGCGGCATCGAACACCGCTATGGTATCCGCTAGCGCCACCTCCTTCCACGCTTCGTTCTCCGCAGCTTCCGGGTCGATGTCGAACTGCGGTGCTAGAGGTGGTGGTGGATACGGTGGTGGAGGGAACTGGCCGGCGCCGGGGCGGTTCATCATTGCGCAGGTGGTGTTTATGCGACGAGGGTTGTGCTTGCGGTGGAGAAAGGGTGCCGACGGCTGTGGTGGCTACCATTGAGCAGGGGAGGCCTTTTATAGACGACGGCGTCGCCAGAAGAGGCGGGAAGATAGCACGAGAATAGGCTAGAAGCGGCGGGAAGAAAGCGCGGTGGCGTGCGAACGCCGGCGACGCGTGGAGGTTGCGCAGCGCCGATGAGACGTCTCGCCTGCCCCTCCATCGACATTAAGGCAAAGCTACGACACTTCGTTCATGAGTCGCTGACATGTCGGGCCCACGTCTCACCGTCTCTCATTTCGTTGTGTCTGGCGTGCCCGGAGCGTCTCCTGTGGAGCGGGGACGGGCTCGAGACGTCGGACAGCGTATTGGGCCACGCCGGACAGAAATGGTCTTTGGAGCGCGCGACTGGAAATGAAATTTTATCCCCATGCTCCAAATCCCTTTGGGGGTTGCTTTGTGGGACGCGGCTGGAGATGCTCTCAGCATTGGTTTGTTTTGCCCCGAAGAGACACGACACGATGTCGCTTTCCGAGTTGGAATTCTTCCATGGTAATTCGTAGGGCAGCGTAGACCATTTTTATCTTAATTAATTCCGCCTAATATAACAATAAAATATGATGTACAATGCATTATTTTTTTAGTCTTATCTCCGCTAAACATGTGCTGAGGAAGATTGTTGCTAAGAGATCATCTTTTAATTAAGAGAAGGTAAACTTTTTTTATACTTTCTCTTTCCTCCGCCCAACATTTATCCTACATGGCACTCCTAATTTATTACCATCGTACCGTACGTGCCATTAGTTGAAGAATGGCTTGCTAGGTATCATATCATATGGTGTACTTATTCCACTCCAAATTACAATTTAATTTAAACATGAGCTTTAGATGGTTTTTGTAGGGTTTCTAGCATCCAGTATCCTATGTGACGAGAAGATCCCACAAAAGTTAAAAGGTAAGTTCTATAGGACGGCAGTTAGACTGGCAATACTATATGGGGCAGAATATTGGCTAATTAAAGACAACACATCCAACAGATGAGTGTCCCGGAGATGCGCATGCTACTGTGGATGTGTATCCATACAAGAAATGTCCGGACGGGTTAGAAACGAGGTAATTTGTGATATGCTAGGCGTGGCACCAATTATCGACAAGAAGCTAGTCCAACACCGACTAAGATGGTTTGGGTATATCTAGCGGAGGCCTCCAGATGCGCCAGTTAACAGGGGGATTCTAAAAAATATGGAGGAGACTAGAAGAGGTAGAGGACAACCAAAGTTCACTTGGGCGGAGACGGTAAAAAGGGACCCGAGGGATTGGAATATACCTAAAGTCTTGCATCTTGAAAGGATTGTGTGGATATCAACGATCCATGTGCCAGAATGTTAGTTTACTCTCTCTCTTTTTCCTTCGCCTTGTTTTAGTTTTCTTTGTTTTCTACTGGGTTTCATATCTTGTTTATCCCAACTTGCTTCGGGAAAAGGCTTCGATGTTGTTATTGTTGATGACTTTTAGATGGTTGATCCATGTCTCAGCCATGACCCAACCTTATGTGATCTATGAGTTGTACTCTTGTGTAAGCAATTTTTTTTGCGAAAATGCAAAAGCTTTGTGTTTCGATTCATTGATAGAAAAAAATGACTTTACATTACAAGCCTAAGAAAGGGCTGAGCACCCACATTATAGACCTAACACTCAAAACAAGACCACGACAAAACGGCTGAAATCCGTCGAGTGCTCCTCCAAGACGCAGCAGAGTCAGCTCCTCCTCACAATAGAACCCTTGCCGATGAAAGTAGCAATGCTTGTGCAACGTCTAAATTACCAAGAACCTGCTAGCCGCAGCCAAGACGCGTACCACCCGAATCTCGCGTGCCCACCACATGGCTCAGCTAGGATCATTGCTGCTCCGGCCTCGCCCAAATCCGGTGTACGCCATCGGTGCAACACCTCCCTCCCAAAACCCTCGACAGACGTGATATGCAAGTGTGCAGTCTTTAGCAACCTTGCATTGACCATAGAGGCCAGACCACCACTACTCATCTAGAGGCTTGCTCGTGCTGTCCGAGAAAGATCCTCGTCGCGCAAGCCACCGTGATACCACTCGAGAGACCGATACACTACCTGCATCGCAAGACGCCTCCTATGTGTCCAACGCTGAGATCCACGAGGAAGAACTACGGCCCAAACTCAAGTTCCCAAGACGACGCCTCCATGGAGGGTACGTCAAGGAGGTCATAGTCCAAGCCAAATCTGAGGTTTTCACCCAGAACATGAGACCCTAGGCGAGGGTGGTGTCGAAACCCTCGGTGACACCACAGAGGAAACATCGCCCTCAGGCGTCGCCATCACCGGCCCCGAAAGGCAGGGCTTTCGTCCAGATCATGGTACCTCACCGCCACAAGCATTGTCTGTTCTTCACCTAGAGCTCTCACGCTGACCCTTTCCACCCAAAGCACTAGCCTTGCCAGGGCAACCCGCCAGCAGCACGTCCCGTGCGCCATGTCGGGGGCAGCCATGCCCACAAAGGGACAAGCCTCTTGATAAGAGCATCACCGAGCCGCAAGCCCCACATGTGCATCCATGGGAGGAGTCGATGCATGTTTGCACACATCCACCTAAGAGAACATCGCCGGCCACCCAACACCGCCCACCTTGACGCCAGCACCACACGGATGCCTCGAGCCGCCACGCCAATATGGCGTTGGGCTCTGCTCAAACCGGCCAGAGCAGCACCACCCCTGCGCTCAGAGCCGAGGAGGAGGTGCCTGACCGCACCCAGGCGCAGGGGGCTAGAACGGCCGGGAGCCGCCCCTTTGGGTCTAGACCAGAGCTAGCAAACCCGCGCCGCCATGGCGCCATCTCCGTCCATCCAGCACCGCCTGCCGCCAGCGCCATCACCCTCATCCCCAGCGTCATCCCCGCCCACCCGAGAAGCTCCCGGAGAGTGGGCGGGTGGTGGAGACGCCCACCGTCGGCGGTAGTGCGCGGGCTTTACCCGCTGGTTGCCTCTGTGTAAGCAATCTTTATATGTATTAACCGATGGAAAAGCAGAGGCTCCCCGATTTCGGAAAGAAGTAACAAGTCTAGAACGAAAAGAAACTACATGTGCTAAATGGGATAAGACCGAAAACATATGCCTGGTGTTTACCTTTCTCTTCTGCAATGATGACGACTTTCATTCACTTACTTTGTACCGGTCACAGTTAGTCAGAACCACTATAACAGGTCAAGATATGGTACTCAAAGTTAGGCATTGCTTTTCCACCTGAATTCAAACGCTCTGCCAACCCACCGGCGGACTCACGGATACTACATCCGTTCCAAAGAATAAAGCGTCTTTGTTTTATGAGTTTTTTGTTTGATCAAAAATTACTTTAAATAGATAAAGATTATTTGTATGAAATTAGCGCTTTTCAATACGAATTCAACGATACTAATTACATATAATATAATTAAGGTTTTGTTGCTTAATTTTTATGGTCAAAGTTCATCTTGAAATACGCGTGCGCCTTATTCCTTGAAACGGAGGTAGTACACACCATTGGCTAGGATTATCCTCCTTTTCAAATAAAAATAGAGCACCATTCTTAATCTGAAGCGCTATTATACCAGGGTATATATGTGGTCAAACTTTCTCTAAGACTAGCCACAATGAAAGTATCATAAGTAGTATCAGTCATGCCATGTTGGTAAAAATTTGATGTTCTAATTAATGAAGTGAGAGATGGAAGTAGTATTATAATATGATACCGTATCATAGCACGTAAAACTAGAAAATTTAATGGTAAACACATCATGTACATAAATTTGCATTGAGATTCTACAAAACATTAAATACGATGATATTATGATACTACCTCCGATTCAAGGAATAAGGCGCCCTCGTTTTACATGCTTTTCGTTTGACTAAGAATTACTTCAAATATATAAAGATTATTTGTATGAAATTAACATCATTAGAAAGTGTTTTTCAATACGAATCCAAAGATACTAATTACATATAATATAACCAAGATTTTGTTGCTTAATTTTTATGGTCAAAATTCGTCTTAGAATACACGTGCACCTTATTCCTTGGGACGAAGGTAGTACTATCTTATGATATTATGCATTGTGAGGGTAGTATCATGAACTAGTATCATGTGCATGATACTAGTGTATGATAGATACTATTATGGCACATGCACCAAATATTACCAGCTCCGACTTTATCTAGATACGGGAAACATATCTTTTTACTAGAAAACATAACATTTTTCAGTGGTTGCGCCCCGTAGCCTATGGAGTCATAAGGAGGCGACCAAGGAGGTCTACGTGCTTCGTTGGTTTCGAGAACGCACCACTGCCCTGCCAATGATCATTGGTTTTGCTTTTCAGCTTCCGAGTCAATTGCTTTTAGCATTTGTACTAGATGGTCCATGCGCGTCTTGCCGCGCCGACTTCCGATGCTTCGGCTAAATTATTTGGCGTGCGTTTTCCTCTGTTTTTTTCTTTGCTTCTATTTTAGTATTTGATCTTAACAAGGTTCAACCAGCTCGTCCATGATTCTAGGCCACCCTTTTGTGGGAAAGCTGATTCTAGTTTTCCTTTGTGGTGGACGTCTTTCTTGTATATGGGCCTAAGGCTGAAGAATTCATGAAATTTATGGTGGGGCCTATCCATTTCGTTTTTTTTTTTTTCAAATTCCTTCTTCCCGCATGCCTCAAACATGAGCAGAGCTACCGGCCAACCACGTGTCATCTTCCGCTTGACCACCTCCCGCACCAGCGCCAACCCGCCATCCACCGTGTAGCCGCTTCCCGCTCCGGTCGGTCGCCTGCCCGCCGCTCAGGCGTCTCGCCGCCTCCCGTCCTTCACTCGGCCATGGCACGAGTCGCGCGCCGCTCGGCCGTCTGCCTCTCTGCCGCCTCCCGCACGAGCCAGTAATCGGCCGATGCTCGGCAGTCCGCCTCTCCACCGCCTCCCGTCCCAAGCGGAGGTTACCCGGCTCGGCCCGAGCTCGGTCGTGAGCGGCTCCAGCGCCCCATGCTCCGCACGTGGCCCCGTCGTACTATTACCGCGGAAGATTCACCGGAGATTAGCTAAGGTTCGTCAGAAATTTGCCGGCTTCGGCCGCGGAAGGGAACCAACTCCTCGCACCAACAATGTGGCGAACTGAATAGTTCGGCCCAAAATTCATGTATATGCAACATTTGACGAAGCGGTGTGGGTTTGCTGCAAAAAAAATGTTAGGCTTACGGCATTTTTGCTGGACATTTTTTCGTCTAGTATCGCATACTGGCGATTATTTTCTGGATTTCAACCGGATATGGTATCTGTTAGAGATGATCTAAACCACATGCATAGCCTGCAAACATGAGATATTGTTAGGATCACATAATCATTAAATTGAAAAGGCGTGTATCTAATTGTCTAGAAGCAAGAGTGATAAGACATAATGTCTGCTCGCTGCAATTTAGATCTTATTGGGCGCACAAAGCTATTGTCATTATTTAGTCTCTCTTTTATCATTTTTATACTCCCTACCTTCCATCAAAAGTGTCTCAACTTTATCAAAATTTAGATGTATATAGACACTATTTAATAGGTAGATACATTTAAATTTTAACAAAGTTCAGACAATTTGGTGGGATGGAGGGAGTATTGTGCATCACTATAGATCTCGTCAAAAGTTAAATATACATCATTACAAAAGATAAAATGGTACTCATTGTAAAATGGCATGTTTAGTATCTAGTAGAAGGATCCCGCACCTGTTTTTTTTGCTGCTGACACTTTTCTTCTGCTGCTCTTGTGTCCGTATGCCTGCTCTACAATGGATCTCAACTTAATAAAACTTAGTACTACTTAATTGCAAGGGCGCCCATTTTTCTTGCTTTTCCGTAGATACGGTTACTGTACTACTTAATTGCCCAAAATAGCTTCAATATAAGAATTTCATAGAACTCTCATGTAACTGCAGACTGTAGTACGTCGGGATGGAATAGAACTTGCATCTTGTATAAGCTTTCCACTATTGAGGAAATACTGATTGAAAGCCAATCCCATTCACCAAAATAATTTCATGATGACCAGGTTCCCAATTTTAGCAATACAACCTGCAGGTAAAATGTTTTTTTAAGAAACGCAGTCCAACTACAGAAAGATTACCTTGCCTTGATTAAACTGTTCCGAACTGCAGCATGGGAGTGAGTGAGAGGGCCATCATTCCTAGGGACCAAGAAACTGGGGTTGATGGTCAGGAATCCAAGCGGCAGCAATGACTGCAAGCCAGCAACTTCCCCACGGTGAACAGCGACGAACCAACCCCACTGCGTGGGCACTGAAGCGAAGCAAACTGGGGAAGCCACAACAGGAACATCGGCAAGAACATGTAACATGAACCGACTAACGGTAAACCCTGGACTCAGTAGTTCGAACTATATCAATAGCAGTAACAACAGATTAACAAGTACGCCCCTGCAAACAACAAATAGTATGAAAGTTAGGAGCATATTAGTTGCCTCACATGAGCAGCAAAAGTATCATAAGCAAGTAGCCTGGATGCCAATTTTTTCTAAGAGAAGAGAACCAAAATTATTGAGAATGATTTTTAAATTGGTCTCAAGGCTCTAATTCATCTTCACAGTTGAAAAAATACAATAAGTACGAACAGCAGGGACATCCCATCTATCATAAGAGAACAATTATCGACATTTTCATACATTAGACTGAGGTATAAACATTAATATGAAATCATCATGATCATAAATCTACATATAGATAAATGATAAGTTTGAGTAGATGGCATCATCGTAAGAGGTGACTTTGTTCAGTGTCCATCACAGGACATCAAGGCAATCATAGAATCTGTTCTTTCCATATTATATTCAGCCAAAAATAGGTGCACTATCTTGATGTTAAAATCATCAAATATGTGTCAGTGAAGATGACTATTCAATCATAAAGCTCTTAATGTCATTAAATCTACAATCCTAAAGCACAACTATCGGATACCTGTTCCATCAATAGAATTTTCTTATAATTCCTAAACTAAAATGTTATTCTCTTTTTCCTACAAATCTGCAGTCTTAGCTTGCAGGATAGGGAAATAAATTCTTCAACAAAAAATTAGGGAAATAAACTATTGTTACTTCAAAATCAGGGCAACTGAAATTATAGCTCCAGAACTAATTCCAATAAATCTGAGAGCAAGTACACAACACTATGTGCTAGCTAAATCATGGCGGATCAAATCACAGAAATATCTTGCATTAGCTTATCAACGTTTCATAATTTAGCATAACTTTCTCTCCATGTCTAATTGAGCTACATCATAGTCAAACAAAGATTCTGAGACTCTGATTGTTTCTAAAACAGGTATTCGGAATTTACATGGTTCAAAAATATATTCTTGCTCAAAGTCAAGCATATTGGAGCCTGGGTAATCAATTACCTCATGCGTATACTTCTAGAGATAGACATCAAATAATTAGCGCAAATAAGAACTACATGGCGTATGTGTACTAAATACTGATGTTATTCAGATTTGTTTTGCCTGCCTAACATACCTTCATCAAGTGAACTCCCCTTCAGAAACATAAAGTCCCATTATCTCACCGGTTCCATCAAGCCATTTACAAACAACGCTGATCCATGCTCATGCCAAATAGGAAGAGACAGGCGAAGGACGAACTGGGAGATCGCAATAATCTGAGGCAGCGGTCTAAAGCAACCAACGAACCCTACAATTGCAGCATAGGAGGACGGATCTTTGTACCAGCATGGAGCAGGTCAACGCTGCTACTTGGAAGTGTATGTCAGACATTTGTTCAAACAGTTGGTGTGCACAGGAAACACCTGCAATATATGAAACCTAAAAGAGAGATGCAATTTAAAAAAAAAAACACTCCTGCAATCACCTATTCGACACTGATGTTTGCAGCATAGCGAAACCAAATTTGGGGAAAACATTAGGAGGCAGCACGGGCGAACACCTTCCCTAAGTCACAACACAAAGCCAGTAGAGGAAGAGCAGACTAAGGAGTAAGGAACACCAGACTTACCACGTTCTCGTGCAGATAGAGGCACGGAGCGACATGTCGTCCTTGGCGGCGACCACCGGCAGCGAGCCCAGCTTACAGTCGAGCGGCTGCAGCCTGCAGCAGTGGCTCCTCCATGTCCTTGTCGCCGCTCCAGGGGTGCACCTCCACCTGGAAGTCAGGCGTCGAGCGGCGGCTTCGATCTACCGGGGAGGATGGAGGCGGTATGGCGGTCGTAGATTCTAATGGGCTTGTGACGACCGTACGGGGGATGGGGCGGGGACGAACCGCCGTATCAATTTCTAGGCATCGACGTTGCGGTACTCGGCCAGATAACCGGCTTACTGTAGCGTGGGCCCCAAATCAACCACATGCTCTCAAATGGGTGGGAGCTTAGAGCTCTTTAGAGATGACTGAAACCATAGACCTTTCCAGGACCCGGTAGACATTTCAGCGTCAGATCAGGTTCACATGCAACCATTGGTCTGTTTTTTTTTTAGTTTGCAAGTCCATTTATTTCCAGACTTCTACCACTAAATACTGAAACCATAGACGTCGCTCTTCTTTTCGCTATTGATAATTAGGTACATTTACTTAAGAGCTAGTCACTCCGTCAAAATCACCAGAGCATTAGCTAATACAGATAGGAACGGGATGTCTTCTCTTTCTTTTTTCAGGATTCGCACAATTCCGAAAAAAAAATGTTTACTTACCTACAAAATGTTGATAAGAAACTCTTTAGTATCTGAAATACGAAAAATAGACAAATTTATGGATTTATAAATCAACAAAATGTTGATAAGAAACACTTTAGTATGTGAAATACAAAAAATAGACAAATTTATTGATTTATAAGTTTGTGTATGTGCTAATAGTAGCCCTCAATTTTCCCCACAAAAAAATTAGCCATCATCAACTTAAAAGCTTTCTCCCAAAAAAAATTGTGGAGAAAGAGAGCCAAAGCAAAAGTTCATACAAGGGGAAATTAAGTAGAGTTACCAACACAAGTATTTGAGCATAACAGAAAACACAGATCATCAGCAGCTGAAGCAAAATAGAATATATATATTACATGTTTCCGCATGGAGTACACAAGGCTCAGCAAACACAGCAGATTATTTTATATACAGTACAACTACACCCATAATTGCATTTTTCTCACAAGTTAATGCATCATCTCGTGCATTACATCACCCATATTCACTCATCCTCCTCGGAGATTGCAGTCACCTCGGATGACAAATGGTAAGAATCCTCAATATGGATGTGCTCTTCATCACAGAAGAATGGCCTAGAAGGCATTTGCAAGCTATCAACGCTACCTTCCAGCATCTCTATGACCGCGCTCATCATCGGACGATCTTGAGACCTCATCTGAATGCACCACAGTCCAACAATGCATAGCTTCTTCTCCAGCTCATGCATGTCAGCAACAGGAGATATCTCATACCCCTCTGGGACAGTTAGCCTATCATACACCCAGGATGGGTAGTAGGCCTGACTTGAGTTTGTTGTGCTCGGATCAGCGTTTTTTCTTCCTCCAGCCATCTCGAGCAGCAGCATTCCAAAGCTATAAACGTCGGACTTGCTAGATATGACGCCAAAGCTACGTGATATCATCTCAGGAGCTATGTACCCAACAGTTCCCCGCAAGGCACTCATTGGCACAAAACTACCGCCTCTTGGGTACAGTTTGGCGAGACCAAAATCAGCAACTTTTGGGACCAAATTGCTATCAAGAAGGATGTTGTGGGGCTTGATGTCGAAGTGTAGAATTTGCATCTCGCACCCCTGGTGTAGGTAGTTAATCCCTTGGGCAATGCCCAAAGCAATCTCATTGAGCTTATCCCAGGAAAAACTCTTCTCAGCTGAGAAGATGTACTTGTCGAGAGAACCTCCAGGCATGTACTCGTATACTAGAGCCCTCCTCAGTTCTTCCGAGCAGAATCCCAAAAGATGAACCACATTGACATGATGGATCCTGCCGATGGTGGATACCTCACTGATGAAGTCATCTCCATTACAGTTGGAGTTAACCTCTAGCATCTTCACCGCGACATGAACACTGCCTGGCAATAGCACACCCTTGAACACGGATCCATAGCCTCCTTGACCAACTTATCTCTGAAATGGCCTGTGATTGCGGTGATGTCGGTGTAGGCGTACCTTGCTGGGCCAAGCATTTGTTGCATTTGGAGGAACTTCTCGACTGCATCGATTGTTATCCTTGTTTTCCAGTACTTGTAGGTGAGGAAAATCAACACAGCCAGGGGCGCCAAAACGAGCCTGCATAGTACTGTCAAACAAGGCAGCAGGTATGTATAGGTTACATTATATGGATGATGCCTAAAAAATATGCCTTACACAATGTAAGTTAAATCATGGTACAATAGGAAAACCCCTCCCGATTTCCATGACTAAAAAATGATTAAAAAAACTTACATAGAACAGACTAATAAGGAAAGCACATTGTGTTGTTGGTAGAAAATTTTCACGTACCAATATATAACTTGATGATGTTAATACCAGATTCGATGGCTTCCATTCTGAAAAATATCTTGGTTGGCTTGCAGTAACCGTAATTATTACGGTAATAACTTATGCAATTTAAGAAATGTATGTCACTCCAGAAAAAGGCAATAGGCCACTTCAGGATGTTTGCATCAGATATTTGCTCCTTGAAATAGCTGCAAGGCACACCATTATACAAACAGGGATTTAAGAGGGGGACACAGTTCTTAGATAAGAGTAAACTGCCCCTCACCACCTAGTTTAAGTGTTCAGTAAAGCCTCCAAGGGTGATGTTTGTGGGTTGTGTTAGTTGTCTAAAAGGCAAAATCAGTACGTTTGATTTTCTGAACACAGAGCACAATGTAATTCAAGCAGCTTGGCACTTTGGACTCGCTTTTATATTAAACATGATCCGATCTGCGCTCTGACAACTGGCCACACCTGCAGATGTTATGGGCATTGAGTGCAACGACTATGCGGCAAGCAGGCATCAGTAATAGAATTGTACATGCCTATTCGGAAAGGTATAGGATAAAGCATACAAGGAGATAGAATGTTGGATACGATTGTGTACTCTGAAATCTAAATTAAGTAGTGTCCAATTGCTCCCTCCATATCAGAAATGAGTTGCATCTTGGACATGCCTTCAGTCAAACCTTTAGAACTTTTACTACAAATATCATTTTAATTACGGAAATACTTTTGTACACCCACGCATGGGTGCGGGTGTTTCCGTCACCGTAATTTAAATAGATTTGTCTCGATTAGCATTTCTATAGTAATATAATATTATATATTTCTTGATTTTTGCACATATATATTCAGTATAAATCAGTGGTCAAAGTTACATCCTGAAGACCATATCAATGTCCAAAATGTCACTTAATTGTGACATGAAGGGAGTAAATTAGCAAATAGACTTGGAAGTTTAGTCTAAGAGTTCTGCTTCCGACTGGTAAATCGAGCTAGTTGTCATATATAAATATACCCCCATCTACCCGTTTTATAGTCAACCAATGAAAAAAGCAGCAGTTCTCTAAGCCTCTGAGCCTCTCTTCCACGTCAGGGACGAGCCCTGTTGTCCGATTCTTGAGGGTAAGTGCTCAGTCTTTGGAAATTTACTCTACCTAAATTATCTCGTGGATCAAGATTTATAACAGCATATGTCACACAAGCCGATGACGGGACGGGTCAGTGTGTCCCGGGCAACTAATCAGCTCAGATTAACAAAAATGAACTAGAGTTTAACTCTATATATGCTGATTGTACTTTTTTGAAGCTCATGTGGTTTAACAGGCCACATTAATTCTTGTTGTTAAAAACATAAGGGATGAAGGAAACCAAATTCAGGAGGAAATAGAATGACAGGTTGACATGGCCACACTCCACAGCGTAATCTCACCTGGTTGAATTCTTGAGGCATAAATTAATGCCCTCGGAGCAAGGGTGCTCCTGGACTTTGATATCCATAGGAAACTTAACAGAAAACCCCTTCCTGATAAATCCCATGATATCTTCATAACTTGCATTCCATAGCTGTTTCCGATAAGAAGAATCCCAGTTGTCACCAAAGGGAATCATGGCCAGGTAGCCGCATGACGATTGAAGATCTTGAAATGAACAATAGCCAGAATACCAAAGATAAACATGTGAATTCTTCGCACTAAGGCAAGCAATGGACTTGTACTGACTATTACTCGTTACCGCTCGCGAACAGTTAGCAAAACATGCCCAACTGTCGGTGTTAGTAACCAAGTCGTAAGGGCCATAATCTAGGTAGGGAAACTGATCCGAGCGAGGAAGAGGGCAGCTGCTGTTCATTTCCATGTTGGCATCCACAACCCAGAAGGATGAATCGGTATAGTTGATCTCAGTGACAAAGTACGTTCCCGTATTGATGTCAATTCTGGCCTTGCTGTTGGTGCAAACTAGCTCGTATGCTTCAACACCGCACTCAGGTGGGTCGCCTGGACGACGGAAAGGATCCTGAACGTCTTGGAGATCCCCACAGGAGAAACGTGGGCACAAATATCCTGCCTGGACGTCTGCCACAGGAACTCCAATCACATAGAAGACAGTTAGGGCTTGCAGGGCAATAGAACAATGATACGCACTGGGTTTCGCCATGAAAGCTTTGCAGATGTGTGCATAAGTACACCCACTAGGGAATTGATGGCATAGTTCTGGAGAGGATTACTTGGTTATATAGAGAAGGCATGGTCAGGATACTACTGACTTTGGATGGAGTATACAAGATTGCTACAGTTTTTTTTAAATAAAAGAAAAACTCAGCCACCAGTTAATCCTGGACTTTCGTTATCTTTTCCTTATTTACTTGGTAAGGGTTCATTATTTCCAGCGGTGGAAATGACAGCATGCTAGAGTTTCCACGCAATGCCCCTTGACGCACGGCAGCAGTGCTTCTAGTCAAAAGAAACTCCTTTGCATGTGCGTATAGCTATCAGTAAAGCATTAATCTGACCAGGATGGTGACAATCAGAGTACTAGAATTCCCACAAAGTGGCCCTCCGCATGGAATTAATGGAAGTACTCGAGTTTCCACTCAGCTCTAGAATCCTTGACTACAGCTAGTGCACAGTCACTATCCAGTCACTAGAATATGGCATGAGGTTGAATTTGCAACACAGATTAACCCATGATAGTTAAGGCATACAACTATATATCAGAGCATTACAGCACGATTCTGGTTGCTGGTGTTGCTTTTTTATACTTGCAGCAGCTTGCTTTCCTTCATCCCCATTCCTCTTCCTCTGCATCGTACAGAAAGATGAGTGCATTCCTTGTTGCAGCTGTCCTGCTATGTCTCGTCAATTATGGAGTTGACTTGGCCACAGCGTGGGAAGATAAAGATTTCTTCAAATACTGCCAACCGTCCAAGTGCAGCAAGCATGGCCCGGAGATCAGGTTTCCTTTTCGACTTGAATCCAACAATACATCATCATCATGCAGTACACCATGCATGGCATTAGCATGCTCTGGCCAGGACACCATCCTGGTTCACCCAGTCCTTGGCCCATGCAAAGTGACCACCATAGATTACAGGTATCCTGGCATCAAGATCATCCCGCTCGTAGACTCCTTGTCTCCCTGTCCGCTCCAGAAGCTCATCTCCAGAAGCATACCCTATGCACAGCACCAGGGCCACTGTGACGTATATTATCAGTACTATGCAACCTTAGTATGCTGCTCGAAAGAGTTCACGCGAAGCATTCATGATGCCGATAGCGTTGCTGGCCCAGTTTCCTGCCTTAGCAACGTAACCCACTTCTCGTATTTGGTGGATTCTTTTGCATCCATTTCCATTCTTTCATCAGACTGCAAGGTGTGCTTAGATGGTGTCATCCCGCTACCCATCAACTACGACATAGTCCCATTTTCTTTCAAGAGAAGTGCAGAAGGAATCCTCAGTTTTTCTGAGATGGCGATGGAATGGGAAAATTCGATGTATGAAATAGGCAATAGTTCCAAGGCAGGCATCAATTGCCCAGAATGTGAACGTCAAGGGAAACACTGTGCATTCAGCTCACAAAGGAATCAAACATTCTGCATGCGTCATGGTATTGTTTGAACTAACCCCATTTGTTTTCTCACTGAATTTCAAATTTAATAAGGTGTTGTAATTTTTATTTAATTTTGGATTTTCTCATTCTACAATTCGATGTGTTTGAAGTCCATAAAAGATTTCCTGTTATTAGAAATCATTTGGTTAGCTAGATTGAGCAACCACATTGAGGCACCCCAATATCACAAATGCGATCTCATAGAAATAGTTTTGCAGGAAGAAATTACGTTTTATCTTCTATCTTATCAAGCACTGTCCTTTTAAAAATCAAAACTCTATTATTGTTATTTAGTCCAACACTTGAGTAGAGAATTACAGATACCACATTGGTACAGAATGGACCAACTAAATAAAAAATCTAAAGCTTAAACCTACAAGGCTACAACGACATCCTCTTCAAGGGAACAAAATATCAGCAACAACCCTGTGTTCTAGACACTCGCGACACAGGAAATATGAATAATCAAATAATACAAACCAGTAAACTGCACATACACATATACAGGGACATAAAAGGTTGTATGCATAACATCAAGATAAAGGTTACTTTTAGTTGGTAGCCACTATGTAGACCAGCAGGTTTTCGGTGCATTTCATTTTATTCATTATGCAGTACAACCTTGAGTCCTTGTCTAAGCCCAGTAAAAAGCCTATACATTATCTTTGAACATTCTTCTCGTTTGATATTACATCTCATTAGAACAATGTATTGTGACAACTGTCCTTTTACAAACATTATTGTCAATTGTTAGCACTGACAATGTGCTTGAGAAAAAAACTGGTGATAGTACAATTCTTTTTGGTTCACTAAACTCGTTTTTGTGGCAGGTGACCAAAAGTCCATATCTCATTCTTATCTTCTCAATTTGCAGGTTCGCGTATCAGAGTCACCGCTGGTACAGTCGCAAACCATGCACTTCAACAATAATGAATGGAAAATAAATCTTTCCATTATGCATAAAATTCTTCTTATTTGTCATTTACAATCTGTTATACCTGATATAAGTTAGCATACTTATTTCCTATTATCTATTGATTCAGCTACATCATCGGTGGCCGCATTCGTTGTTCTTTTGTTGACGGTGGCCACTGCGCTTTACCTTTCACTTAAGACAAGATATAACGAAGAGATACATTTGAAGGTTGAAATGTTTCTCAGGACATATGGCACATCAAAACCCACGAGGTACACTTTCTCTGAAGTTAAAAAGATGGCAAGACGGTTTAAGGAGAAAATAGGACAAGGGGGATTTGGAAGTGTATACAAAGGCAAATTACCAAATGGAGTTCCCATGGCTGTCAAGATGCTAGAAAACTCTACAGCAGAGGGAGGAGAATTCATTAATGAAGTTGCAACCATTGGGAGAATCCACCATGCAAACATTGTCCAGCTCCTGGGCTTTTGCTCAGAAGGAACAAGGCGGGCACTTATTTATGAATTCATGCCTAACGAATCATTGGAGAGATATATATTCTCCGCTGATTCTAAGGCTTATCATCAACTCCTAGTTCCTGACAAAATGCTAGATGTTGCTCTAGGCATTGCCCGGGGAATGGAATACCTACATCAAGGATGCAACCAGCGCATTCTCCATTTTGACATCAAGCCTCACAACATCTTGTTGGACTACAACTTCAATCCAAAGATCTCAGACTTTGGCCTCGCAAAGTTGTGTGCAAGGGACCAGAGCATTGTCACGTTAACCGCAGCAAGAGGAACAATGGGTTATATTGCACCAGAGTTATATTCGCGGAACTTTGGGGGGATATCCTACAAATCAGATGTGTACAGTTTTGGCATGCTGGTGTTAGAAATGGTTAGTGGAAGGAGGAACTGTGACCCAAGTGTGGGTAGCCAGAACGATGTCTACCTCCCAGAGTGGATCTACGAGAAAATAATCACTGGGCAAGACTTGGTCCTTATTTCAGACATGGCAGAGGAGGAGAAAGAAAAGGTAAGACAGCTGGCCATTGTGGCATTATGGTGCATCCAGTGGAATCCAAAACATCGGCCCTCGATGACAAAGGTGGTCAACATGTTAACGGGAAGATTGCAGAACCTGCAGATTCCCCCTAAGCCGTTTGTCTCATCTGAAAATCAACGAATGGTGTAAAGCATGGAGAAGATGCTGCCACACTTCAGTAAATATACTTAGTCCATGAGCCACCGCAATAATGCACAGCACTATCATCATGCAATATATATTTTTTCCGACCTTTTCAACCTTACTAGCACCTGATGCACGAATATTTGGTCATCGCCATGTAATAGCACTATCAGGTATTCGCAACATATCAGAATCACATCGAAAATTGTTTGGATTGTAACAGCTAATAATAATACAGTAATCTGTTGGTTACCTTCAGTGGCGGAGCCACGTTGAGACCTGTGTGGTCATTTGACCACACAGCTTTGTGCCAAGTTCTTTGTATTTTTGAATTAATCTTGTAAAAAATATTTAAAATAACTAAAAAGTACATGTATTTGACATCACAGATTTCAAATGACATCACAGGCTTTAAGTTCTGGCTCCGCCACTGGTTACCTTATTCTGCTGTTCCGGTGATTTCTCTCCACTTCAATATTTTCTGAAGGTGCATTCCTCCTCGCTGAACTCCTCAAGACACAGCACTAGGGGTTCCTTTTTTTTTCTGGCAAAAGGCAAATCAATAGGCGCTCTGACTTCCCCTTTTATCTCACGGGATCATCCTACAGGTCGATTAATCATGCCATTTGTAATCCTGGGAATAAGAATTCAATGTGAATGGATGTATATCCGGGTTGGAGGGTACATTTCCTACTAAGATTCAGCAATGCAAAAAAAGAACGGAAATCAAACTAATGGGTTGCTACCTTCGCCGACGCAAATGAGGAGACCGCGGATCTCGAAGGCTGCCGCACCCCGGTGGGTGGGGAGGGGGGGGGGGGGGCATGACGGCGTTAGGAGAGACCTGGAATTCCATAACTGGAAGCGCGATGTGGTGGGCTACTGGGATCCAGGATCGCCGCCGCCACCGGAGCGAGCACCGCCGGGGTCGAGGTTTTTTTTTTTAGGGAACGCCGGGGTCGATGTAGGAAGAACAGGTGCATCTGCGGAAGAGATCCAGCCCAGTCAAGTAACGCAACTAGGCCCAGGAGACACCATTCTTTAGAGAGGGAAACAGAGGCCCGCTTCAGTATTTTTATATGTCAGATTGATTATTTCCAGCGATGATTAAATTACGACCTCAGCACCGCTGCAGCTGTGCTTGTTTTTCTTTCGAAAAGGTCCATCGAATCTATTAATCTCTATCTCTATCTCTACTAGTTGAATGCCCGTGCGTTGCTACGGATTCTTGAGATCTTTTTATAAACTTCATAAAAGATGTACTCCTTTTTGAACCAACATGAATAAAAACAAATATAGTGATTAGCCAAGAAAAATACCTAACCATCTCAAATTTATAATTGAGCACATGTGTGTTGCTACGGACAAATAAATATATTGCAGTACTAATCAGGAATTCAATCTATTTTGCGCAAAAATATTGAATAACAATATCATCTCTAGAAATTTTGGCCTCCATAACTGAAGCTAATTTTTTCTACGCATTTACAGTTGTAACTTGCTCATTCAGTAGGTCCAATATTTCAAAAATTGTGCACCAAACAAATAGACGGACGGAAAAAACATGGCATCTCATATTCTTTTTGAGAGTCTTGTCTCCTCAAATGAACATATAAGGAAGCCTAAACGAAATAATTACTTTACAAACGAAATGCTTAACAGAATTTCCAAAATGATTTTCAAACAAGATAAAAATTTAAAGAATATCGAGCTAAAATATAACCTGTCAATCTACCCCTATTTTCTCTGCATTGAACTTTTCCATACTGAAGTATAGGTTGCGAGCGCCTTAATTTCAATGACAATATTGGGGAAAAGTATTTAGTCCAAATGTACCTGCTTTATTTGAAAAACTCAAGACACAATTTTATTATTTCATAGACACGAAAGCAGTCGAGGAAAAAGTATAGTAAAATGGTTGAAATATGGCAATCATATTGCTGGATGTGGTGACAGGAATATAGCTTGAGGGAATATTTCTTTCCCGTTCATGATCAACAAAAGCAAAACATATTGAATATTTGAAAATCTTAAAAACGAAATATGGCACTTCCAAAAGAATATGTAGCTGGTACGAAAGTAGTATTAAAGTCCCCCTCCCAGCCAATCTTTATTACTTCACTCCAGAAAGAAATGAAACGGAACCATTCTGCATGAAAACCCAAACCAATCTGCACTCGCAACCGAGACGAGAGGCCTGTTCAAGTTCAGTAAAGAACATGAAACTTCCAAAAAAATCTCTTAATTCATTTAAATTTGACTTCAGTGATAGTCTTAGTATCAATTTGTAAGTTGAGCAACTGAGTGACAACATAGATGCAAACATGTGTATTGATCAAGACTAAGATCACATAACTCATGAAAGTATTACCGTAGAAGCCTCTAACAAGTAGTTATCCGACAATGAACGACACCACCTCCATTGGTACCTTGATCCTAAATGATAGCATGAGGCCTATTATATTGATTCAACTTCGTTAATCAACAATTCTTGAATCAGATGAGATAACAATAATGTCTCACCTTAGGTCGTTAGCCTGGACAGAAGAAATAAATCATTATTAAACATGGACCTATGAAGTCACAAAAAGGCATAAATTCACAACCATTGCTAACCATATAACTTCTAAAATAATGGCACATAAGTGTAGATCGATCTAAATTTTTAAGAAATAATAAAATAAAATGAGACATGACATGGAACCATATTGCTTGATAGTATTCAATGAAAAGAAGCACTCATTCCAACCCTCTCACATGCTCTTCTACACGACAAACGTTACTCGGGGGTGTGAGTGTGTCCAGCATTTGGAATTTTAGAATAATTTTGGAGTTCTAGGGTATGCTTGTTTGCGGGTGTTTAAGTTTGGGGTATTAAATATGTCTATTAGGCTCTCAGTTTTATCATGGCAAGGTACTTAGCTAATATGATGCTACTGCATAAGACACTGTAAATATAAGAATTAGGAATTGGGAAGATCCATTTGTTAAGCAGACAAAAATAACCATCAAATATATTAAGTGGCATGTACCCATCAACCTGTATAATAAAGAGTATGAATGCACTCTTGGAGATATTTATCTTCCAGCTTTAAACCTACGTCAAAACTGATTGCTCAACAAATATGACTGAGAACTACCTTTAGAAGGATCACTAAATTACTGTTAGTTAGAACCTCATTTGAGAGCATAGACATAGAAATTTTCTAAATTAAAGAACAAATGGAGAACCAAACATTTACCTTGCCTCATTTTTTAAAAACATACACATAAATCTTATCAGATTTTTGCAGGAGTAATGTAAATGGACTACACACTACCAGAATCAACAACGAAAATCGCAGCATGTGGTAAAAAAAATCTAAAGGCAAAGTTTGGAGAAAAATTGAGTGTGTGGTGAACATAAACCTGAAGGCGGACAAACCAACGTAATTGGCACACTCCACACACTAATCGAGCCATGGTGATTGGACTTGATTGACCTAGTAGTAGGCATTAAACACACTTGCCCATCGTAACGACTTAAATCATATTGTCACTTCTTGTTTCTTCTTGGCAGCTGCTTTGATCTTCTAAGCATGGCTCTTCAAATCCTAACATTCCTTCTCCTCAGAAAGAGAAACACACACTTAAACACATGATCAATAGGAGCATCGGAGAAGTACATGTAAACAATAAAGTAGATAGTAACCACCTTATCTTGTCGAAGGAAACAGTGGACACTAAATTGGGAGGAACCCCGACAAGCAATGCTCGATACACCCAGTAAGAGTAATGCTTGGTATGAGTACAACTTGACAAAGGGGTAAACCACCAGCTACATAATCAAACTCCATTGAAGTATCAATGATTTCCATGTAGGTATGCAAAGTGTGGGTATACTCGTAACATCAGGAACATGGAAGGGATGCAAAGTGCGGGTAGAAATTACAAAGTAGTGTAGATGAAGAGGAGGAGGAGCACTGCCCCGATGCACCTCCTCGTCAGTGAGCACGAGCATACCAAACTGTGTGGCAAACAAGTCGTCGATCCTGTCCAGCTTCTGGTCCGCCATAGCAACCTCTATAGTGGTGCCGGCCTCCTTGGCGAGCGAGTAGCTCCATCCTAAAGATTAGTTAGCGTACGTGATTGTGGACACAGGAAAAGCGGAGTTTATTTCCTTTCCATGTTTCTATTAAAGTCCCGTGATTAAGAGATTCTTGATTGTTAGTATAATTTACTTCCATACTGATTGATTATGAAAGATTTTGATGTGCAAGGCGCTGGGCGTGATGTGAGTTTCCTGAACGTTACTTCAAGGGGCTTCCATATTTGCACTGCGTGACTTCAGTTTTTTGGGAAAGAGAATCATGTTTGGTTAACTGGGAAAGGAAAGATTATTATGGCTTGGCTTAGAGGATACGTGGAAAAATATTTGGTTACCTTAGATACGTTAGATTAAACCGAACGGTCAGGATGTTCCCTATCTCCTTCACCAAACGCGTTGTATGACGTACGACCAACTGGAATATAATAGTAAAGACTATTTATAAAGGCACGAAGTGCCGTTGGAAAATACAATCTCAGTCATCCACATATATCCATCGAATGGTCTAAATCCACCCGTTCTCCCCACTGAAATTCACGCGCCCATTCAGACGGAAAACAAAGAAACGAAAAATGCCTCTCACGTATCTATATCACAATCGCCGTATCAATTTCCAGTGATCCCCCACCCCGTGGCCTCCTCTCCACGCATCAACGCATCTGATCCTCGACGTTAGCTCCCCGTGTGGCGCCACCATTCCAGGCCAGGCATGTACCTAACCCACGCCTCCTGCCACCTCCCGCTCCTCAAGATGCACCGGAGCACTTCACCTCGCGCCATCACCGCTCGCTAATGGAGGCCGTTCCTGAGACTGAGCATCTTAACTGCATCCGGTGCCACAACCAGGTGTTGCCGGCGCCTTGCAGCAAGAACCATTGGTGAGGATGGAGCCGAGACTAAGCATCTTAACCGCATCCGGAGCCAGAGCTAGGTGTTGCCCGCGCCTTGCAACAAGAACCATCGGTGAGGATGGAGCTGAGACTGAGCATCTTAACCGCATCTAGAGCAAGAGCCAGGTGTTGCCGACGCCTTGCAGCAAGAACCATCGGTGAGGATGGAGCCAGAGCCTCTGCAGTCCGACCGTCTTCCTCTCCCTCCTATTGCATTGTATGCCGTCTTCGCCCTATTGTACTCGCCACAGTCAGCCCGCCGATGTAGGATGGCCAATAATTATCATGTTAGTGTTTTCCATATAGTGCTTTCCCTAATTTATGTCTCAGTACGCTAGATATTCAACGGGGCAAACAAGGACGTGTGCCTGAGGCGGATGTTGTGTGGTCCTGCAAACCACACCTAAACCGTGGAGTAGTGAAGGACACACAATTGCCTCTGAATCAGAGATGGCAAACACAGTTGTATTACATTCTGCAATCTGCGATGCCATCTTTCGTACTATTAGTATTATGATGATATTTTTATTTACAAACGACAAACTTGGATTACGCAAGTCCATGATATGAGTCATATGATGTTAGTGGTTATATGATGTTAGTGGTTACCTAATAGAGCAAGTATTGCAGAATTGTCAGTGGTTCAGTAGATGGAAGCTTTATGCAGATATCCGGAGATGTTCATTTAGTAATGCCCATTCATGAGATTGGCTAATTCTCCTTTTATGCTCCATGACAACTGTAAGTGTGTGCATGTGTGTGCGATCCAACTACATATTTAAGCCTCACTGAGTGATATTATGGCTGATCCTATGAAATTTCACATTTCAAGGGAATTGCTAATAGCTAATCACAAGGATCAGGTTGGATTACACCTGCATCTTGTAGGTAATTATCTCATATGATTTATTTTCAGTTCTTTTTCCATGTGCACTATCCGGGGAAAAAATTCACCTAACCTCGACTATTAGTCACCTAACCTCGAGTATATTTTACCAGTACATTTCGGTTTTAACTAACATACATTTTTTGCTTCATATTCTACTAGCTTTCTATGCATGAGGCCAGTGGAGAAAAGTTGGGTGTTTGATTTCGTGGAAGAACACCGCCAGAAAAATAGTACTCACCTTGTGTATATTTCTCTTATTTGGTTAATTCGCTTGATTACTACTAAATTCCATAGACTAACATTCTCACCAACTGATTTCATTTATTTACAAGCTCCGTGTGAATAAAGTAATGATTCACGTTTCAGGTTTATAGCATAGTTCAGTTTCATCGTTCAATTTCATGCATAAATTCATGTTTGAGGCATATATAAGAATTTGCATTATATTTCTATTTCATATAGTCATTTCAGCTTCAACTTTGAGAGCATTGGATATGTATTGAATACCGCATCTCACCTAATTTTATCTGCACCATTGGGTCTTAAAAGTGCTTGCTGATATCATCTTTCACACGGTTAATTGTTGTTAGTTTGTATTGTTATCTTCCACCGTTTAGTTCACGGACTTCATTATTTTTTGATGTGCCTGCGATTGTATCTATCTTTTTTTACCATGAATCTTATCTCTTGCAGGCAACTGATAAGACAAAAATTTACCCAATGCATCCAAGCAAGGTATTATGTAAAATAATAGTAAATATCTGATATTTATAAGCTAATTGAGACCTCCTGGTTCAATCAATGGAGATGGTAAAAATGGTGGAGCTTATCTATTCTTGATAGATTGTACTCAAATTAGTGCACAATTCTTTTACTCCTGGTCATACTGGCAGGACCAATCACGTCAGGACAAATTTGAATAAGAATTGTTCATATAGATTTAATGTGAGCATCATATTTCCTGTTGTTAATAAGGTTGTTACATGTTATAGTACAATGGTTTAGTGATTTATACCTTTGTTTGGTACACTGCAGATGCACATGCCTCTAACTGATGTTGTGTTGAGCAAGCATTCCTCGGTTGCAATTCGGAACATAAAGTTTACATGTTTCTTCTTTACAATTTGGGGTATTAATCAACAAGTCTTTCCTTCTTGAGTCTTTCCGGTTTTTTCCAGCCCTTATTATTTTATCTTAGGTTGGCTTTTTTTTGCACAAGTGGATGTTTGAGTCTAATAAATTTATCCTTCAAAACTGAAGTTTTATTAGTCGAATGAAACTTGAAGTGAACCAGTCAGTGTTACTTGTTTCTTTTGGTCATATTTTGTCCACCGTTTCTCCATTTTGGTAGGAGATAGATATAGATTTTCTACTCATTTATGGTTAATCTTTTGACGTGTATTAAGTAGAATTGTTTGTTCCAACTGAATTTGGCAACCTTTGACAAATACATGTTGCACAATAGCTATTAGCAACCATGGGCGGTGTTGGCTTCTGACATGTGGTGCGACAAACGATTCTTCGAGATTTGAAAGAAATGCTAGGTGAGAAGTGAAATCCCAATAGGTGGTTGGGCATGGGGAGGAATTGGTCATTGGTGCAGGGAGAGAGGGCCGAGGGAGGTCGTGGCCACCGGGGAGAAGCAACATGTGGATCGGCATTGTGCATGGAATTTGTGTGTTTGAACCCTCGGCTTTAGTGTTGGTGCATGTATATCTACATCATAATTCATAAATGTGGGTTCTGCTAGGTGATATGGAAAGAGCGGGAGAGGGATTGACATGACAACTTTTGTGGTGGTTGTGATGATAGTACATTTTTGTATGGGGAACACCACTAGGTTTGCTGGTCGCTGAGTGTCAACTGCCTCACTTGGGCAGATGGGGAAATTGGTGGTCCTATTTGCGTCATGGGAAGGCGCGCATGAGAATATACATCATTCTTACTTGGAGAAGAGACTTGATGATTCTGGAGATAGAGGAGTAAAGGTGGTTGTTTATACATGATTGATTGTATAGACGTGTGTTGCACGTGCAAACTTACTAGTCATCATCAATACAAAAAAATATCAATAGTAATAAGAATTATAAATAAATCATTAGATCACATAGCGAAGACTACAAGCACTAAAGCGAGCCGCCGAAGTAGCCCCTCCGTACCATTTCTCCCTTGGCTGTTTGCGAAGTCTTCTTTCTATACTTGGCATTCGTTTTTCTAGGAAAAAAGATTTCTAATGAACTTTCTTATTCATGCTTAAAAAATGTTGAATCATATGTGAGAAGTAATAATGAATCTACTACTTTATAACTAATTTTATAGCATTTTACACACAAAAAATATGTGATTTTTGTTACTCCTAAGCTCCATGGGGCTCTTTATTTATATAACTCAAAATAGAGTAAATAGTACAAACTAAAATTCAAAAAAATCTGGCAAGTACATTCTGCTATAGTAGAGTGCACAATAAAGTTGTCTATTTTATAAAATTCGAAAATTGAATTAAATGATCCAAAAATATTAAAACAATTATGGCAAGTCCGTTATCCTACTCTACTAGATTGCACTATAAATTGCTAGATTTCATCATATAACATTTTCAAACATGGGCCGTGGACAAATGGTAATGTAAATTGCAAAGAACATGGTAACACTATTTATAATTATAAATCATCGTACTGAGAGTGGATTTCGTACTTACATGCATGGGTGTGAGTGTTTTCTTCACCGTCCTTTTATTTCCCGAGATTCGTGCTTACCATGGTAGATGAAAAGATTATTTTGTCCTCTCTTCCTTTTTATCCAAATTTTAAAGCATAACAGACGGTGACGAAAATATCCAATCCACACCCATGAGTGTAAGTACAAAAACATTTTCATATTAAGAACACATGTATATGCGTGTCTATTGAAAGCCCCGGTATATAAATGATGATATAACAGGATGCTACATTTCGATGATATAACAGGATGCTACATTTCGATTTTTGTGCATTATAATTAATTAGTACGTGCGTCTAGTTTGGGCAGATAGGAGTCCCACTTTGCACTTGTTAAACTCCGGAGTCTGAATTTTCGAAAAAGCAAAAAAGCTCCGTAGTCTGAAAATGCACACCATTCTCGCTTTAGACGTGACTCCTTCCCTTCAGAAAACCTCATACACCCGGGTTTCCTCTGTTGGCGGCGACTCCAGACCTCCATTCCGGCGAGGGGCCGGAGATGACCAGCCGCCGCACCTCGTCCCCAGATCCCCAACCCACAGCAGAGAAGCGGACGCCAGAGTGACGCGCTGCTGCAGTCCGAGCCTCCATCCCCAAATCGAGGCGACCGAGGAGGGCGCCGAAATGAGCCGCGGCCACGGTGTCGGGAATTCATCGGCGGTGCCGGCCTCCCTGCCGGGAGGACGATGATATGCTGTGGGAGATCCTCCTCCGTCTCCCTCCGCAGCCGTCTTCCCTCCCGCGCGCCTCCGCGGTCTGCAGGCGCTGGCGGCACCTCGTCACGGACCCCAAGTTCCACCGCCAGTTCCGCATCCACCACCGGAAGCCGCCACTGCTCGGCGCATTCTCGTGGAGGAGCAAACGTGGGATTATGTTCAACACCATACTCGACCCTCCCGACCGCATCCCTCTAATACGATTCTCCCTTGGACGTTGCGGCAGCCGCGACTACGATTTGCTCGATCACGAGCGGGCTTCCTCAGCGCTGCCGACGACCTTGGCCAACGTGCACGGCGGCTGCCACTCGAGCCTATTCAGGGTAGTCTTGGTCGTGTACAGTGAAGATAATCAATTCCTCGCACGTGTTTACTCCAATACTCCTCAATGTTAGACATTGTATTGTAGCTGTATATGTGTATCCATACCTAATTGGTATTGGACTTGTATTGTACCTTTGTGTACTCCTATATATATATGAGATAGGCCACCCCTAGAGGGGTGTGCCGGTTCCCCCTAAACCCTATCGTCTTACATGGTATCACGACCATCTCGATCCTAAACCTAGATCGCCGCCGCCGCTGCTCTCTCCCGCAGCCGCCGCCGCGCATCTCCCTCGCTTCCGCCTCATCATCGCCGGCGCCATGACTACGAGCGCCACGTTTGGCCTCTCCTCTTCCGGGTATCTCCCGGCCTCCTTGGCGGCCCTTCTCAACCGGCCACTCGACATGGCCGCGGCCGCCACCATGTCCCAGGAGGGGACTCTCAGCGTGGGCTCCCTCTTCGTGCACCCACCATCGGCCTCGCCGGTCTCTACTGCGACGCAGCTCCAGATCGCCTCCGCGCCTGCCTCCAGCTCCACGGCTGCTGTGACCGCCCCGGCGTCTGTGCCGGTCACGCCTCCGGCGCCTGCGCCGGCCGGCCCTGGCCCTGTGGTGCAGCCCGTGGTGCAGCCCGTGGTGCTCCCGGCTGCTGCACCGGATGCGTTCGCTACGCTGCCGCCGCCTTACCACTTCGGCAACCACATCACCATCAAACTAACGCCCGACAACTATATCTTTTGGCGTGCGCAGGTGCTTCCCCTTCTTCGGAGCCATTACCTGATGGGCTATGTTGATGGTAGCTTGCCCTGTCCTCCTGCGCTCATCGACAGTGTGCAAGGGCCGGTGGTGAACCCGGCTCATCGTGTGTGGACGGCACAGGATCAAGCAAACCTGTCCTCCATACAGGGGTCTCTCTCCCCGACGGTCGCCGGCATGGTTGTCTTCGCCACCACTTCCTGTGAAGCATGGAAGACGCTGGAGTCGAGCTTCTCGGCTCAATCCCAAGCACGTGCCAACTCTCTCCGCCGTGAGCTAGGTGAGTGCGAGAAGCTGGACATGAGCGCCAAGGACTACTACAACAAGGTGCGCGGGCTCGCTGACACGCTCGCGTCTATCGGCCAGCCCCTCTCCGACTCTGAGTTCAACTCGTATGTTGTCAATGGGCTCGATGAGGAGTACGACGGGCTGGTTGAGGTGATGGAAGATCGCACCACGCCCATGCCGCCTCACATGCTCTATGCGAAGCTCCTCCGTACCGAGCAGCGTGTTGAGGCGCGCCCCGGCCGTCGCAGCAGCGGCGTCCAGTCCGACCTCTCGGCTCACATCGCGCAGAAAGGTGGTGCGCGCAATGCGCCGCCTTCCTCCCAGGGCAAGTCCCCTGCCTCCGCACCTCCGGCCCCTGCCTCATCCCCGGCCTATGGTGGTGGGCGTCCTCAGCGCACTTGCCAGCTGTGTGGCCGTGACGGTCACATTGCCTCCAAGTGTCATCGGCGTTTCCAGCGCAGCTTCCTCGGTCTTGGCAACGATGGCCGGGACACGCGCAACAATGCGCGCCAGGCCGCTATGGCTGATCGGCCTTCGCCCCAGGGCCAGCAAGGTCAGACACAGTCCTACTCCGTCGATCCCGCGTGGTACATGGACACTGGGGCCACGGATCACCTGACTAGCGAGCTCAACAAGCTGCATACTCGCGACGCCTATCATGGTTCTGACAAGGTTCACACCGCAAACGGAGCAGGTATGCACATCTCCCATATTGGTCAAGCTTCTCTCCTCACTAGCCATCCATCTAGACAACTCTATCTTAACGATGTCCTTCGTGTTCCAGCTGTCACACGCAATCTGCTTTCAGTTCCTAGGCTCACTCATGATAATAATGTTTTTTGTGAGTTTCACCCGTTTGATCTTTTTGTTAAGGATCGAGCCACGAGGGACGTTCTTCTTAGCGGGCAGCTGTGTCATGGCCTCTATCGCGTGGATCCTCCGGGTGCCCATCAGGTGTTCAGTGGAGTTCACGTCTCGTCGTCGCAGTGGCATGCTCGTCTTGGTCATCCTGCCACTCCCATTGTTTGTCATGTCTTGAGTCGTTATGAGTTGCCTAGTTTGTCTAGTAAACAAGATTTAGCAGTGTGTGATGCCTGTCAACAGGGCAAAAGTCATCAGCTTTCATTTTCTGATTCTACTCGAGAAGTTAAGAGTCCTTTAGAACTTGTGTTTACAGATGTATGGGGTCCTGCTCAAACCTCTGTTAGTGGACACACATATTATGTCAGTTTCATCGATGCTTATAGTCGTTTTACATGGCTCTATCTTATTAAGCGCAAATCTGATGTGTTTAGTATTTTTACTCAATTTCAAAAACATGTTGAACGTCTTCTCAAGCACAAAATTATTCATGTTCAGTCAGATTGGGGGGGCGAGTATCGCAACCTCAACTCTTTCTTTCAGGAGCTTGGGATTTCTCATCGTCTATCATGCCCTCATACTCATCAACAGAATGGCTCAGTTGAGCGTAAGCATCGACACATAGTTGAAACTGGTCTTACTCTTTTGGCTCATGCATCTCTTCCTTTTCGTTTTTGGAGTGATGCTTTTTCCACTGCTTGTTTTCTCATCAACCCTACTCCCACTCGTGTGTTATCTATGAAAACTCCGCTTGAACTTCTCCTTAATGAAAAGCCCGACTATACCTTTTTCAAGGTTTTTGGTTGTGCGTGTTGGCCACATTTGCGCCCCTACAATAAACGTAAGTTGGAGTTTCGATCTAAAAAATGTGTGTTCCTTGGATATAGTGCTCTTCATAAAGGGTACAAGTGTCTCCATGTTCCCACAAATCGTGTCTACATATCTAGGGATGTCGTCTTTGATGAGAATTCTTTTCCTTTTTCGAGCCTCCCAGTGTCCACTACAGCACCCCCATCATTGCATTCCTCCTCCACCACTGCTGACCAATTTGGTGATGTTGCATACTCTCCTATGTTGTTACCTAATCATGGTGCAGGTATTGGTCGTGGAGCTCGCTTGGAATTACTTGATGAAGTGCCATCACCGTCGCCTGCTCATATACAGCTTTCGTCGATGGGCGATGCCTCTTCTCCACCTGTTGATCCCGCTAGCACCGTACCTGCTGATGCTGCTCCCCTGGCCACGCCTCCCGCCTCGCCTCACGTCGATCATCCCGACGTGCATGGCCTCGGGGACCGTGCCCATGCACAAGCCCACGTGGCTCCGGCGCCTGCGTCGCCTCCGTCGCCATCGCCCGCCCCTGCGTCCCCGCGTTGCCACGATGGGCCGCTCCCTGGGTCGCCTCTGCGGCCTGCTTCGCCGGCCTCTTCACCGACCCAGGCGTCTCCGGCCATGTCTCCATCGCCTAGTCCGTCGTCCAGTCCGTCGCCGTCGCCTGGTACTACTCCAGCTTCTACGGCACCGACTGCTGCTCCTCTACGGCCTCATACGCGCAGTCGCAGTGGTATCTTCCGTCCCAAAGAGCGCACAGATGGGACTGTTGCCTGGTATGCTGCTTGTATGATTGCTGCCCTTGATGATCCGACAGCTGAGCCCCGCACATATCAGGCTGCTATGAGTATTCCACATTGGCGAGAGGCCATGGAGCAAGAATATCAGGCCTTGCTTCGCAATGAGACCTGGGCACTTGTCCCTCCGCCGCCTCGTGTTAATATTATTGATTCCAAATGGGTGTTCAAGGTCAAGAAGCACTCTGATGGGACCATTGAGCGCTACAAGGCACGTCTTGTTGCTCGCGGGTTTAGGCAACGGTTTGGCCTTGACTATGAAGATACCTTCAGTCCTGTGGTCAAGCCTACTACTATACGCCTGCTTCTGTCGCTTGCTGTTACTCGAGGTTGGTCTCTTCGGCAGCTTGATGTGCAGAACGCTTTTCTCCATGGCTTACTCGAGGAAGAGGTCTATATGCGGCAGCCTCCAGGTTTTGTTGATCCTGATCATCCCACGCATATCTGTCGTCTCACCAAGGCTCTCTATGGTCTGAAGCAAGCGCCTCGTGCTTGGCATGCTCGCCTTGGTTCAGCTCTTCGTGCTCATGGATTTGTGCCCTCTACAGCTGATTCCTCTCTGTTTCTTCTACAGACGCCCAAGGTTACTATGTACTTCTTGGTCTATGTAGATGACATTATTCTGATCAGCTCGTCAGCTTTGGCTTCTGATGCTCTCATTGCGTCACTTGGGAAGGACTTTGCTGTCAAAGACCTCGGTGCTCTTCACTACTTTCTTGGCTTGGAGGTGGCTCAGTGTGCTTCTGGTTTGGTCATGACTCAGAAGAAGTACTCCTTGGACATTTTGCGCCGTGCTGGCATGCTCAAATGCAAGCCCACGGCCACACCCATGTCCTCCACTGATAAGATTACTGCAGCTGATGGTGTTCTCCTCACTTCTGATGAGGCCACTGAGTATAGAAGCATTGTTGGAGGGCTTCAGTACCTGACCATCACCCGGCCAGATATTTCCTATGCTGTCAACAGAGTTTGTCAGTATCTTCATACACCACGAGACACTCATTGGGCTGCTGTTAAACGCATACTTCGCTATGTACAGTCTACCTTGTCTCATGGTCTTCATATCCGGCCTACCATCTCTGGAGTGCTCTCAGCCTATTCTGATGCCGACTGGGCTGGCAGTCCAGATGACAGGCGATCCACGGGGGGCTATGCTGTGTTCTTTGGTTCCAATTTGATCGCCTGGAGTGCTCGGAAACAAGCCACTGTGTCTCGTAGTAGTACTGAGGCTGAATACAAAGCTGTTGCCAATGCCACTGCTGAGCTCATATGGGTACAGTCTTTGCTTCGCGAATTGCGGGTGTCTCAGCCACAGTCTCCAGTCCTTTGGTGTGATAATATCGGTGCTACATATCTTTCAGCCAACCCGGTGTTTCATGCTAGAACTAAACACATTGAAGTGGATTATCATTTTGTGCGGGAACGTGTTGCACGAAGACAGCTACAAATCAAGTTCATATCTTCTAAAGATCAACTTGCAGACATCTTCACAAAGCCATTGCCTCTTCCACAGTTTGAGGCTTGCAGGCGCAATCTTACCCTTTTAGATTCTTTACAAAGTGGCTAAGATTGAGGGAGGGTGTTAGACATTGTATTGTAGCTGTATATGTGTATCCATACCTAATTGGTATTGGACTTGTATTGTACCTTTGTGTACTCCTATATATATATGAGATAGGCCACCCCTAGAGGGGTGTGCCGGTTCCCCCTAAACCCTATCGTCTTACACTCAATCTGGCGTATGGGGCGCCAATATCATCTCAACAGCCACTCCATGTGAGCTTTCAGATGCTAGTGCGACCCTTGCTTGTAATGCACTTTACTCGATGTCTGAGGGAGATCAAATACTTGAGTTTGATTTGGATGAACATAGCCTAGCTGTGATCACGGGGCCTCCAGTTGCAAATGATATCTGCTCCGGAAACCGCCAGATCATCCAAGGTGAGGATGGCGGTGTTGGCTTCGCCATATTGTGTTTCCCTCGCCTCTAAATGTGGCAAATGAAGGTCAATTGTCATGGTGTTGCCACATGGGTGCCGTGGAGACCATTGAAATGCATACAATTGTTGGGCCCCATTCTCCGATCGAGAGACTCTGGGGACGACTGCTGGGGTAGGATTAGGATACTGGTATTATTTTCATATGTCTGAAGGATGGTGTCTACATGGTTCAACTTATGTCGATGCAATCCAGAAAACTTTACGATACCTATAATGTCGATTACTATCATTTCACAAGTTTCTTTACACCAGGTGATTGCTTATCCTTAGTTTTTATGTTCTAGTACATGCCTGCACTAATGCATGTTTGTTCTTCCTTAGTGTTAACTAGCAAGTAGCAACTGTATAGCTTAGTTAGCAGTTGTCCTTTTGCTAGATAGATGGACTTATAGCTGTATTGCTTTCTATGGACTGATGGTATCTTTCGGTGTAGATACATACACTGTTCAGAGATCCCGAAGTGTCAAATGAGTGAAACAAACTTGTAGCCATATTGCTTTTTTATGTCTTCGCTCTCCAGAGACCCCAATAAAATGTCACGAGTAACTCATTTGGTTGCTTTGGAATCTCAAAGCTAGTTATATTCTCATATCATGTACTACTCCGTACCATAGTACCCCCTCTATACCGATTTATTAGGCTTATTCGCGAGGCACTGCAACCCAGGTGCTAGCAGATTGGGCGAGAAAATCCACTTTGACCCATTGTAATCCCAAGTTTTTCTCTAGTTTGGTGCGGTAATTAAGTAGATTGCACCTCCATGTACTCAGCGGGTTTGCATGCAAACTGATTCACCCTATCAGTAGTAGGATCAAGGCCATGCATTCGTTGTTACCTCTTCACAGGATGTTAACGAGGAGTAAGCACATGCGAGAATTAGTGGTGGCGAGCGATTTGAGGAGGAGAGGGCCACAGTGGCTATTAAGTCTGGCCAACTAATGCTGATTTGAGCCCAATTTTGGGTATTTTCCTAATTTCATAGTAAGCCCAGTAAACCGGTATGGAGGGAGTAACAACTTTTTTTTCACTCTATACCTTCTGAAGTAATAATTTCTTCTCACTTGTTGAAGAGCGAAGACTGCTGCAAGTGACTAGTACACTGGTACCACAAAAGATATTTTGAAATTTCTTGTCCAATTATGCTATATTCTTTATTTATTTGAAACTGAATACTCAAGATCGCTTTTGTAGCTAGAGTTTATTAGTTTAGGCATGCTAAACTTTTTTTTTCTAATCAGCTAAAATGTTCACATGAAATTTCGAGTTGTGAAATATGGAGTATATATTACTGTATGTATTACGGTATGTAAAAGGGACTATGGGTCTTGGCTACTTCTATGAGAAGAAGAAGGACAACGGTGAACTTTGTTTGGCGGGTTATAGTGACAGTGATATGGTCGGCGATGTTGATGATCGAAAGAGCACCACCGGTCTGGCATAGAATCTAGCACCCTCTTTTCTTCCTTCAAAGCAAGCTTCAATCTTTCACGACCGACTTCAAGTAGCCAGTATCCTACGTAATTCATTCTTCTCCTTGCTTACTTTTTAGGGTAGTCTCGGCTAATTTGGCTTCTGCCAGTTTTGAAGGAGACACCTTTAGCTACGGGGGTGAATGTTAGGAAACTTAAGCTTAGATCGGTTTGGTAGCTGAAAAAGTTAGTGTCATTTTTCGTATCATATTATGCAAGGTTGTAAAATCAGTGTTGTACAGGGTCGCGCTATGTTCGGCATGCGAGTAATGTTAGATGTTGGTTTGTATCCAGGGCCAGAGCTACTAAGGGGCCAAACTGGGCCCTAGCCCACCCATGAATTTGCGTAAAGGCATCTAAATTAGTAGCCCGGCCCATTAATATAAGCAAATCAGCACACATTGTTTGTCCCGGCCCACTCAAACTTCTCCGTGAAGCTCCACCGATGTTTTGTATCCTTTCTCTCGATAAAGTAAAGTAATGAAAAAGACAAAAAAAAGCCAGTATTGCTGCACCAAATTCACTTTTTAACCTAACTCAAAATTAGGGTTTTATTTATGTCCTTACATATGGTTTTGTCTTAGATCGTGAAACAAATAGAGCGAGATATTTGATAGATCGGCGTATTTTCGTTAAATCTCTTTACACTTATTTGATAGCTTGGCGTATTTTATTACCGTACAAAATGATTTGGAGGATGAATAGAACTCTTAAAGTCAAAGCTTTTATTTGGCTGATTGTGAAGGATATAATCTTAACCAAGAATAACTTGGCTAAGAAAGGTTGGAAGGGGGTATCTTATGTGAATTTTGCGTGGTAATGAAAATATAATCACTTGTTCTTTGAGTGTCCCTTAGCGAGATATAATTGGAATGTAGCAAGCTGTGCTTTAGGGATAGAGAGTAAACCTGAGAATTTTTATGATCTTTGCCAGAACTGGTTACAAATTTTTTTGGGTGTAGATAGAGTAGTGGTCATGCTACTGCAGCTTTACTTTGGAACTTATGGAAAACGAGAAACTCCTTTTGTTTTCAAAGCAAAATGCCTAATAACTCTACTGATGTTATCTTTTCTATGTGCCGCCTCTTGGATGACTGGAATATTCTTCAAAAAGAAAAGATCAGAAGAACCGTGTCACGGGTGTCTGAGCGAATGCGAAGAAGTTTTTGGGAGGAGGCATGGATGTGCTCCTGTGACAAGAATCTGAGACGGTTGATTGAGCTCAACTATGTGTCTGCATGTTTTTATGTCTACCCCCTGAAGTCTCTCTATATGCTCCTTTCTAAAGTCTTAGACCTTCTGTTCTAAAGAGAAGTTGTAATAAGATTTAGCTTCAAGTTCCAGGCTTAAAATCCTAGTACGGTAGTGGTGTCTTTGAGTAGCAGATAGATTAAAAAAGAGCGAAATACACACCAAATGGAACTTGACGGCACCACCGCCAACCGCCCCGTAGGAAGTGTGCGTGGCTGCCCAGAACGCAGAATCCTGCTAGTACTACAAAATGAATGATGAACACGGTTCGTGGAGCCATTCGTGGGTCCAAAGTACCGGGCGTTGTCTATACTGCATCATGACGAGACGACCTGATTGATAACCAAGTCCACCCGCTGCAGAATAAACAAAGACCACTACGTTATGTATGTAGGCTAGGCTACTCTCACTCTGGTGTGTGCAACCTCACCTCGGTGGGCAATGGCCGTGGGCACCCTCCTCGCCGCCCTCCTCCTCGCTGCCGCCCTCCTCGCCGCCCCAGCGCTCGCGCAGACGGTGCAGGTATGGTCATCATGTTCCACAGCGAACTACAGCTCCGGGAGCGCCTACGCGACCAACCTCCGCGGCGTGCTCAGCGACGCGGTGGCCGCGGCCAGCCGCTCCCGCGACGGCTACGCCAGGGTCGACCGGCGCCCGCAGCAACCGGACGCGCCGTACGGCCTCGCCATCTGCTACGCGGACGCGGGGCCGGCGGCGGTGTGCCGGCTCTGCCTGCGCATGGCGGCCGGGAACGTGACGCTGGCGTGCCCGCGCGCGGCGGAGGCCGCCATGCTGTACAACAACTGCCTGCTGCGGTACGTGGCCGCGGCGGCCGCGGGCGCCCTCGCGGAGCCGGACATGGAGAAGCGGTTCGGCTTCTACAACCCGAACATGACCAGCGCCGGCGACGCCGACCGGTACGGCGCCGCGCTCGGGCGGCTCGTAGACCGCCTCGCGCAGGCCGCCGCCGCCGGAGCCGGATCGCCCGGGCGGCTGCTCGCGTTCGCGCAGACGAACGTCACCGGGGAGGAGAGCCTGTACGGGTTCGCGCAGTGCGTGCCGGACCTCTCGCCGGCCGGCTGCCGGCGCTGCCTCCGGAGCCTCGCCGCGTCGTTGCCCATGTAACCTACTCCTCCTACCTAGTCAATCATTCGTCCGCGTAGATCGAGGAAGGTCGGCCACTGACATGTACGCGTGCTTCTAAGCGCAGGACGAAAGGGGGGCGCGCCTACTCGCTAACATGCTACACGAGGTTCGAGGTGGTGCCGTTCTACATGCCCCCAAACACGACGAGGATTCTCGTGGTGCCGCCGGAGACGGCGTCGCCGTCGTCGTCCCCCGCGCCAGATTCTTCTTCCACATCAGGTCAGTGCGTGACGCGTCATCGCAACAGTAACTACTCATAGTACTCCGTAGTACCTACATGACTTTGTGTCCTTTGTTGGTGTGAAAGCGATTGACAACATGGCGAGTGCGGTGCATGAGTATGACTGGTCCTTTAATTTCGACGAACGTATCAAATGTCATCTTTCTTCCCTCTCGTGAAAACCTGCTGGTTCATCCACTGAATTAATTTTTTGAAAAGTGTGACTGCCGACTGATGTCATCGAAGTGCAACTCATACACAGCACCAATCGTAAAGCAATCCAACGGTTTGGCACGCTTTTCTCAGTTGCAACTCATGCCTTGCACGAATGTTGACGCTATCATATGGTCTATGAGTAGCAAAAGAGTTTTCTTTTAAATAATCAGATTCTTATTTTAAAATTAATTATGTTAAAAAATGTAAGCACGACATGCAATAAAGACTCGCGCTGGGAGATCTATCGCCAGCAAATATGTAGTGCATAATTTTGGTCAAATTAAAATTTGTAAATTTTAAATTAGATAGAAAAAATACAACAACATATAAATTTCATATTATTAGGATCATCATAAAGTATCTTATCATGTTATATGCATATGGTATTCTTATTCTACATGTTGATACATTAATTATATGTACTCTTTCAAGTTTTATAAAGTTTGACATTAACAGAAAAATTTGTATGCAACATGTTTTCAGAAAGAAAGGGTATTAACTCTTCTTAGATTGCTCCACCACCTACCAAGCCATTCTATAAGCTGACTCGTAAAAATCATCTCTAGGTGTACTAGTATCTTTGCCACTGTATTTATCTATATTATCAGATTCTGTGAAGAGCAAGATTGCAGTCTGATCAAGCAAGATTGCAGTTTGATCAAGCAAGGTTGCAGTCTGATCAATGCTAATCAGTTGGCACACAACAACTTAATGTATTATGTTGGATTCCTATAAACTATCATATTTATGAGAATCATAAACATGAGCTTAATTGTTGCAGCTGCCAAGCGTAGCAAATTGCGCAGAAGTGTGGCATTATCAGGTATGTCTTCGTAACCCTTATCCTTCTGATCAACCTAACTGAAAATTACAAACAGTGTGATATTCTTCTTTTTGCAAAAAAAAAAACCTTGCTCTCTTCCCGCGCTGTCTTGCCTTCGGAATTGGAGTTGTCTAGTCGTTTGCGTCGGTGGCTTGTTGTTTAGCAGTGTATTCGTGTGGTTTGTTGAAGGTTGGACATCATTGGCAGTCTGTTACGGCATAGTCGGAGTCGTTGGCTCGAGTAGTAGCGAGGACGATGAAACTATGTAACGTCGACTATTCTATGCTTTTTGGGACATGTTTGGAGTGTGTGTTGGTAGCCAGGGCAGCAATGACGATATGTGCTATGTCATGTTCTATGACAGTTGCTTGGGTTTGTCTTTCAAGGTTTTTTTTTTTTTTTGAGAAACACAGTACAAACGCAGACGCTCACATACACGCGTATACACTCACCCCTATGAACGCACACACGCACACCCTACCCCTATGAGCACCTCCGGAAGACTGGACCGGCGGATTGGATCTTGAAATTGACGAAGTCACCACAGACGCCTCGCTGTCGACGGGAACGTCGCCTCCCACTGAATGAATATTCCGCCTTTATGAGACACACAGATGTCAAACCTGGGGTTTGAACTCTGGTGGGCTGGGGGTACAACCACCCTCCTAACCACCCAACCTCAGGTTGGTTCTCGTCTTTCAAGGTTTTTGTATTTATTTTTCGCTAATTAACTAGGAAATACTCTTCTTAATCATTGATAAATTCAAGTATTTTGTCTCGTTTCATAATATAAGTTATGGTAATAGCAACTGGTTGTAAAACACTGCATTCTGGATTTTTCATTACCTGCTCAGTATCCCCTGAATATATGCTAGCCTGTTCTTTTTTCGGGGTGCTAGCTGAGTGTTCATTAATTAGACGGTTGTAAAAGTGTTGGTCATCTTATATAAAGTAATTTTACACAACGGTTTATATTATATGTTGTACTTCTTCGTCTATGAATAAATACATGTTTAGCTTTTGAACCTATCTTAAATTGTCTTGATTTGATAAACTTTTAGAAAAAAATAGCAGCATTTATCCAAATTAGTGTTGTTTTTTCGATAAAGGGAATATATTAATATCAAAACGATACCAATTACACCCGGCCTCTGCAACAACGCACCACCCTAATGGCACTACGGATGCACATAGCCAAAAAAAGGAAAAGAAAACTAAGAAACAAAAGTCCCGCTACAGTATCTCGGGCCTAACAACAGCAATACATCCACCACCAAGACAACACCTGAAGTACAGACTCTCCAAGAACGACGCCTCCAAGAAGGGAACAGTGCGCTAACACCATCGTCGCCCGATCAAAGATCTTAGGTTTTCACCCTGAAGATAGTCCCCGCTCTCAAAACAATGCCTCCAACAAGGTCATTGCCAGGCACAACCAGTTAAGGCCAGACCTTGGGTTTTCACCCTGAAAGGTAGGACTCTGAACTTCACCTGTGTTGTCGCCCCCACTTTCATACCGCTGCTGTGAAGCCCGGAACACCAAGCAAATCCCTCAACAGCGCGGAGATTTGAGCCTCCCTTAGCTAGTCCTCCCCTCCAGCCTTCATGAACTTCCCTTCTTCCAACTTTCATCATGGATCCATAGTCACTTGATGTCAACACAGAAAAAGAGCTTCGCGCCGCTCCCTCCAGAACCAATCGGTCGGAATAAAAGCATGGGTGCGCACGACCGAATACCACCGATCCAGCAAACTCCAGGCAAAAAGCACTGTTACATTCGCCGGCGGAGCCTTCCGGAACTCAACACTCCGGCTAGATCACGAGTCCAGGCCTCCAGTAGGTCTTCCTCTTCACGCAAGAGAGACCCTAGGACCACCACCTTTATTCAGGTCGGACCCCCACGTCGGCGACCGTCCCGGGCTGGCCATGCCAACCCTCCACCGGCGACTCCGTCGCCGGCTTCCAAGCATCTCCATCTCGCCACCGGAACGCGGTGATAGATCGATAGATCCACCACCAACAACCGCAAGCCGACCCTCTCTGGCAAAGAAGAGGGCCACCTCCACCGTCGTACCCAAGGCTGCTGCCCCGGGCGACCTCGTGTCGCGGGTGAAACCCGAGATCGCCTCCACTCACCGGCAAGAGGCGGGGGGGGGGGGGAATTGCCGCAGGCCATGAGCCTGGCCGCCGCCCACCACCAACTCCTGCCGGAGTGCTGCGGAGCCGACGGGAGGAGGGAGGCCGCAGCGCTGGCCGCCGCCGCCCATCCCACGCGCCGACCGCCAGGGGAGCCGACGGGAGAATGGGCGCAGCGCAGGCCGCCGCCCGACTCATCCGCGCGCCCGCCATGCATCGAGGAGGGAGATCCGGCCGCCGTCACCAGGCGTCGACGAGGAGGAGCCCCCGCCGCCGCCACGCCCCGTGGGACTTTGCCCCGGCGGCGCTACCGGCGGCGGCGGCGGTTAGGCTGGGGTGCGGGAGGAGGGTTAGGCTGGGGTGCAGGAGGACTAGCTAAGGGAGGCTCAAATCTCCGCGCTGTTGAGGCTCAAATTAGTGTTGTTGGATCCGTTTTAAAATGTAGTTTAATATGCTAACTTGATGTCACATATCCCGCTATGCATTTTTATCCAATTGGTCATTTTTATTTTTTTTACTTAAATCAAAAGCTAACTGTACACTTGTTGATGGATGGAGGAGTACATCATTATTTCTAGTGTAAAGTTAATTATGTGCATCTTGCTAAAACAGTACGCTGCTTCTTTCAGTTTCAATTGTTGCAGCCCTTGTTTTGGTCATGGCCTGCGTCATTATTTCTATAAAGATTCGAAGAAGTGGAAGAATCCCATTCCAATCAATGGTAGGAAAGCAGTACAACAAACCTGTGGACAAAATCGAAGAATTATTGGGAAACTACGGTTCAATGGCCCCCAAGAGATACAAATTCTCATATCTGAAGAAAATAACCAAAACTTTTGCTGAGAAGCTAGGAGAAGGCGGCTATGGCATGGTATACAAGGGCACCCTATCTGATGGCCACCCTGTTGCTGTCAAGTTCCTTCATGACATGATTGGGAACGGTGAAGAGTTTGTAAACGAGGTCATCAGCATCAGGAGGACCTCCCATGTGAATGTTGTCACTCTGCTCGGTTTCTGTTTGGAGGGACCAAAGAGAGCTCTCGTATATGATTACATGTCTAATGGGTCACTGGACAGGTTCATCTACGCCGATAACTCGAAAGAAACCCTTGGCTGGGACAAACTATATGAGATCGCAGCAGGCATCGCCAGAGGTTTGGAGTATCTTCACCGTGGATGCAACACCAGGATCATACATTTCGATGTCAAGCCCCAAAACATCCTCCTTGACCAGGACTTCGTCCCGAAGATCGCCGATTTCGGACTGGCGAAGTTGTGCAATCCCAAGGAGAGCTATCTATTGTCGATGACTGGCTTGCGGGGGACGGTCGGGTTCATTGCGCCAGAAGTATTCTCAAGGCGATTCGGGACCGTTTCGACAAAATCAGATGTATACAGCTTCGGCATGGTGCTCCTAGAGATGGTCGGAGGAAGGAGAAACTTGAGAGCAAGTGTGGAGAGGGAAAGTGAGGTGTATTTCCCCGACTGGGTTCACGACCATCTCGCACAATTTGGGAGTTTGCACTCGCTTGACTTGGGATCAGGTGAAACTGAAGAGACTGCAAAGAAGATGGCCTCTATTGGGTTGTGGTGCATACAAATATGGCCAGCATCTCGCCCAACGATGACCAAGGTTATAGAAATGTTTGACAGAAGTGCTGATCAGCTCGAGATACCGCCCAAGCAATTCCTCTATTCACATATATCGTGAGTTTTCCATCACTTTACTTTATAATATTAAATATGCTTTTACAAAGTCCTTCAGTGTCTTTATAAAAAAATAAAGTCCTTCAGTGTGGTTATCCTTTTTTAAAGAAAAATAAATGCAATTGTCCTTGAGGAAAATATACTCGGCCAAGCACTTAAATTCAGAGATGATGCTAGGATTATTGTGCGATTCATTTTGTTTAGCACGATAGAGAACTGTTTTGTGCTGCTTGTTGACCACATAATTAATTTGCACTGCTCCTTAATTCATTTCTAATTCCACATACACAGGGATGACACAGGTCAACAACAGAACGAGACAAGTTCCTATGAAGAAGGG
This sequence comes from Lolium perenne, assembly GCF_019359855.2. Lineage (NCBI taxonomy): Eukaryota > Viridiplantae > Streptophyta > Magnoliopsida > Poales > Poaceae > Lolium > Lolium perenne. Next base: position 48,588,036 of record NC_067245.2, read on the forward strand.
AACTAGCTAGCAAGTTCATCCGTAAGATTTTTCGAGGTAAAAAGAGGAAGAAATAAATCGAACGATGTCAGAAACAATGCCCGTGGAATCAATCAATTGCATCCTCTGTTTTTTGAAACTAAGCTTATCACTGGGCACTGATACAAAGTCAGAGAGATGACAAAGCGTGACTCCAAACTGCACTGATATTGTCTCCTTCCACGCTCCTTAGCAATCATCTTTTAGTAGTAAAAAATTATATATAGGTTATATGATAATCTAGAGACGATTACAGCTGGGGCAAGCAGAAAGTATGTCGCCGTCCTCGTCCTTCCATCACCGAAGCCAAGCAAAGCTTATCGTAGTAGAGTTTATTATAATAGATAAATAGAAAACCACTCGTGCTAAGGTCTCCGAGGATCAACACACTAGAGGAGCAATCATCACCGCTGGTGAGAACTATATATCAGAAGAGCTCGACCCGAAATCACCGCAACAAACATAAGACTCAACCAGATACACCCAAGAGATTCGCGAGACCCACAACTGCACGTGCCCTCTGCCGGTGCTAGGCGCACCAATTAAACGAGGATAGGGCAGGGATGACGTTATTCCAACTTCATGATATCACCACATCCTCACCATCCTAAAGAAGACACGTAGAAAATCCAAAATAAGATATGAGAACCCTCCCACTGGCGATAGACTACGTCATGCATGCCACATCTCGAAGGCCCGAAAGGACATCAGAGGCGTGGCAGACTAGCGCCAACGCCGACATAGGCGACGGTGTTGGGTGTAATCCCACATCAGTTGTCGGATAAGACCATATGCGTGATAGACCAGCACCGACACCGGCAGAGGGGACGGTGTTGGGTGCAATCCCACATAGGTTGTGGGAGGAGACGAGAGGAGCGACTTATAAGAAAGAACATGTCCCCCCTAACATGCTAGTATTTTAGGGGGAGAGGACCCAAAGCTTGATGTATTCCGTGTTGGTCTCAGGTTGGGTTGGTGGGCTAAGATGCCGTGCAGCAGGCCCACTAACTATAGTAGATCGACAGAACCCCTAGTCGCATGGGGATGACCTTCCTTTTCTCCTCTTTCTTGTTACCGGTACATTGACTAGTTGTAGCGGAGAGAAGGACTAACACATAGGATCTTGCTGCAACAAAGAGCCATAGTCGCCATCACTGTTGGGCGGAGTAGGGATGATGAAAACGTGTCATTGTCGTTGTGAAGTGAAATACCAAGTCGCCGCTTCCATTGGGGAAGAACATGCGTCACTCTATGGGTGCTCGCGACGGGATTGGGTAGGCTTCCTAAATTGCCGTTCGATTTAGTGTAATTACAGTGCATGTAGTCAAAATGGGAGAGGTGAACACGCTTGCTTCCGTCGGATGGTATTCCCAATCAATCGTTGGTTGCCGACGGATGGTATTTCCTGTCAACATGGTGGACATAGGCGAATCCAACTGTAGCTGCATAGGACACCACATAAAAAATAATTTCTTTGTTAAACAGCTACCCCTAAAACGAGATTTTATTTCTATCTCTGTGCATTTTCTAGCTCAACCCCTGATGGTGGGTACAATTTTTGACTCTCATGTTCAACATTGAGCGAGTAGATCCGGTGGTCAGTCTTCCATGTCTTCGTCGGCGTCAAAAACCACGTCGGCCAACCCTGTCAATAAGGATGGCAATGAGTAGGATATATGTAGGGTAGAGAAATATCATACCTACACCCATAGAGCTCGCGGGTATTTTTTTTACATATAACCAAACCTATGTGTATTAAATTTTACTCGCACCCATACCCGGTGAGTACCCTTACCTGATGGATATCCATTGGGTAGATCAATAGTTCATAGAATCAGAGTGTACAATGCACCGCCACGTTACAATTGTGTTCTTTTACTCTCTATTCGAATGCTACCTGCATGGTGAGCACCTACCTGCACTGACCGCTGGGACTGATGAAAGTGAGAAAGGACTGGATCCAGAGGAAAGGATGGATGTCGGTAGCGTTGTCGCTGACTCCATGTTGGATTAGCGTAATGGGAAGCGTGAGTGTATCGTGATCTCGAGGAAGCATATGTCAGAGGAAAATGGGTAGGTTTAGGTCTACCCATGGGCACATGAATGCACTCATGCCCTACCCCATCTTAGCGGTTCGGGTATAGGTACTACCTATAGGTAAAACAATATTTCCATATCCTTACCGCATGGGATAAAATTGGCATCCCTACTTTCCAATTATGACCATGGGACAACGCTTCACCGATCAAAGTTGGTGCTCACGCATGGGTGGAGGCTGGAGTATGGGAAGTTCGTTAACTAACAAGAACGTCTATGGCACTGTCGTAGTTCTAAACTTGTAATGTCTAGAGTACGAGAACAAAATGTCTACTAATACCTTTCGATATCGTTTGTACCATCACCGGATCCGTGGCGCAATGGTAGCGCGTCTGACTCCAGATCAGAAGGTTGCGTGTTCGATTCACGTCGGGTTCAATACCCCCGATCCTAATCCGGTTCCTTTTTTTTCCCTAACCAAAACTTTTCGGCCAGTCCATTTTAACCCATTCCTAAACCCGAAGGCCCATTTCGAAAGCAAGCCCACGACGAGCCCTTCCTCCGAACCAAAACCCTCGAGCCCCTTCGCGAACATTCTCCTCCAGTCCTCCCCCCTCCTCCTCCCCCCCGCATCCAGGCGAGCGACGCCGCGAGCGCCAGCGTGCTGCAGGCGAGACCTCCACAACCTCCCGCGGCCCGCAGCCATGGCGACCGTCATGCAGAAGATCAAGGACATCGAGGATGAGGTGCGTGACCGATGCGACCGTAGCCTCCGTCCCTCCTGCGCCCCGCCGCGTCGGCGGAGGGTTTGACGCTTGCGATTGGTAGTGGTAGACTCGATGCTGTAGTACGTCGTTTGCTTAGTAGTGTGTGGTTCCCTGTGGTTCGCTGCTTTTGTGGCTCCGGTTGTAGGCAGATTGGATTGGGGGCCTATGTTAGGTTACAAGTAGCAGGGGCGTAGGTTTTCTTGCTGTGTCGATTTAGAACTGATTTTTGTAGTACTGGAAGTGGTTTGTTCATCTATCTGTGAGTGTCAGTTGTAGCACAGGCTTAGGATCTTTTTGTTGTTGTATCGATTTACAAGTAGCAGGGGCTTAGGTTCACCTAGCTATGAGTGTCAGTTGCTACTCTTGATTTGATTTGATGGGTGCTAGCCCATAATTTTTCGTCTTATGCTTGATTAATATGAGGGCAAGTGAGGCTTTGGTAGCCTTTGGTCTTCATCGCTGGTCTTCAAACTTTTAGCACCGACTGAAATGATTTGGACCAAAGTTTTCTCGTTTCCCAAACAAAGACAAGTTGATCCAAAGGGGGCTTTGGGGTAATGATAATTTTTATGTCAACTGCCAACTGAGTGTGTTTTATCAAGTGGCTTGGTGATATAAATGGGTGCTCAGGTGCTATGTGGAATCTTATGTGCAACTGAAAGGAGTGTTTTTTTTTTTTTTTTGCTTACAAGTCATGATTGAGATGCTCGGTAGCTGCTGCAGAGGATTTTGAGTTGGTTAGTTGTGCTGGATACTTGAGAATTGGTGGATTTCAATAGTAATTCACTCAGTTAAGCTAGGCCTATTTTTCATGTGATTTGATAGTTGAAAAGGTTGAATTGGCCTCCTTACGGCGTTGATAAGAAGCTGCACGTTTTATGTAACTAGGACTCTGCGGCACGAGCACATAGGCTGCTTACCCGTGTCTTCTATGTCATGGATGATTTTCTCTACTGATACTTAGCGGATAATAGTATGGTTTCAATTGATGATTAGTTGGTGTCTTGGTTCGGGATTAACACTTGACAATTATTAAAATTGTGGTGCACTGTGTGGAGCTTCTCTTGATGGATTGGGCAAACGAATATGAACATTTCAGATGATTAATCAAAGGCAAATTTTTCATTACCTGAACCATGCGTTTATGTTATTTGATTCTCTTTTACTTGACAGATGGCGAAGACGCAGAAGAACAAAGCCACTGCACACCATCTTGGCGGTCTGAAGGTGATATGCTCTTATCTATTTATTTCAGTTAATTGGAATCAATTTCATTGGATATTATGCTATACCTTGCCTTGTCAAGCCATATGGTGGTGTTATCAGTTCTTATCTCGATTATTGGCTTGACAGAGTGTGGATGTTGTTGATTTTATCAAATACGACAGCATGTTTCCCCGTGTTGGATTATCGACTTGTCAGAGTGTCGATGTTGTTGATTTTATCAAATACGACAGCATGTTTCCCCATGTTGGATTATCGGCTTGTCAGAGTGTCGATGTTGTTGATTTTATCAAATCCGATAGCATGATTCCCCATGTTCTGCATCAACCTTTATGCATAATTGTTGCATAACGGCCACATCAATGCCCTGCTGGGGTTATATGCTGCAGCATGTAAGAGCTTTCTTGTAGGGTTAAAAAATACCCCGAACAGAAAACAGCTTCACAAGCTCCCATTCCATCAAGTCATCAACTAGCTGAACAAATTTATTCTTATCTATGATTTGATACTTATGAGCATCTCCTTATGCTAAGCTCATATTACTAATTTGAGAAAAAAGAATCATTGTACTCACAGTTATTCCTTTGGTCAGGCTAAACTTGCAAAATTGCGGCGGGAGTTGCTTACTCCTACAACCAAAGGTGGTGGCGGTGCTGGTGAGGGATTCGACGTGACAAAAAGTGGAGATGCACGTGTTGGTTTGGTGGGTTTTCCTTCTGTTGGGAAATCAACGTTGCTGAACAAGTTGACAGGGACTTTTTCAGAGGTCTGCTCTTGCTGTACTAATAGTCCTTGCATTTTCCTGGTCTATTATGTTTGTTTCAGTACTGATATACTATCTTTGTACTCCTTATCTGGTTCACAAGGTTGCTTCCTACGAGTTCACAACTTTAACATGCATTCCTGGAGTTATTATGTACAAAGGAGCTAAAGTTCAGGTGATATTTTTTACTTTCAAAAGAAGCTACAAGTTGGCCTTTGTTATTAGTGCATGTTTGTTCTTTGTCTTTAACCATCTCTACTTCGTATTCAGCTTCTAGATCTTCCGGGAATCATTGAAGGAGCTAAAGACGGAAAGGGTAGAGGTAGGCAGGTAATATGCCCAGCTTTTGCTCTACTTTTGCAGTGCAATTAACATATGGTTACAAACGTGCCATGGCATATCATACATGGATATGTATAATCTCTACAAGTTCTCATGACACTGGTAGTTCAGTATTTCTGTGAGCATTGGGTAAACCTATCTCTGTTAGAGTTATTTGAGCACCCCATTTATCTATTATTGTAATCATCTGTGGCAGCTGTATGTGCATGTACGAAAGTGCATTCTCGCTTCCTCCTGATTATATTTTCGTAGGGGAAAAATCTAGTATAATGTACTGTGTAATGCCAATTCTCATTATTGTAATTGCCATTATGTTTTAGTTTCTAGCTCATAACACACATCATTACTAAAATATATGTACTGGAAGTTACCCAGATAAGTTTTTGAAAATTAATGTTGCTTTATGTTCTTCTTATCTTCCTTAGAAATAGTTTCAGCGACAATTTATATGTTTTTTGATACTGTAACATCCATAAAATCAGAATAAAGGATTTCCCCCCATGTTATCAAAATTAGCAATGCAATAAGTTATGTGCACCTCTTACTTTATAAAGGACAATTTATGCACACTATGGTCCATGAATTTCCTGAATTGTCCCTTATTCTGTCCATTAAAGAGTTATATGTCGTGTTTCCTCAGCTTAATGATTGATATTTCAGGTTATCAGCACAGCTAGGACATGCAATGTGATTCTGATTGTTCTTGATGCCATAAAACCAATAACCCACAAGCGTCTCATTGAGAAAGAGCTAGAGGGGTTTGGCATCCGGTAAGTCTCTATGTTGATACTTTCTGGTGCTAATGATGTTTCACCAGTATTTGACAAGTAATAAGACAGCTTGGACATTGGTCCTATTATTATTGGCATGCTGTCTCACTTTTCCATGGTCTCCCAATTTGTATGAAATTGTTGTGAGCCACCTAAATGGTTATTTTTATTAGTTGCCAATGTGGCATTCATCCAATTACATTAGTGGCATCCCCGTACACTGGAAGATAGTTTTTTTTTAGTTCCTCCATGTGATCATGTTCCTTCTAGTTCATCCAAGGTGTTCTATCTGAAACAGTTGTTGACTAAGGTGGATCACATTTTCCCCTTTACTTGGTCACTTGTTCAGTTTGTTCTGCGATGTAAGAATTTATCTGATTGTCTTGCTTGCTGAGAGAAGGTGATGTCTAATCTGTATGCGCTTTCCATGTATTAGGTTGAACAAGACACCCCCCAATATGACGTTTAGGAGAAAAGAAAAGGGTGGCATCAATTTCACATCAACAGTAGCAAACACTCACTTGGACCTTGACACAGTAAAAGCGATCTGTAGTGAGTACAGGATTCATAATGCTGATGTCTCCCTTAGGTTTGATGCAACAGCAGATGATCTCATTGATGTGATCGAGGGAAGTAGAATTTACATGCCTTGCATCTATGTCGTTAACAAAATTGATCAGATTACAGTCGAAGAGCTGGATATCTTGGACAAACTTCCCCACTACTGCCCAATCAGGTGAGTGTTTACTTGGCTGCTTGTTATGCTTGTTCTCTTCAAAAAAAATTAACCTTCAATGGTTAAAGCGCTTTCTTCCGTTGTTATCTGCCAACAGTGCCCATCTTGAATGGAACCTTGATGGACTTCTAGAGATGGTCTGGGAATACCTAGATCTGGTTAGGCTGTACACAAAACCCAAAGGTCTAAACCCAGACTATGAGGACCCTGTGATCTTATCAACCAAGAGGAAAACAGTGGAAGACTTCTGCAACCAAATCCACAAGGACATGGCGAAACAGTTCAAATAGTAAGTGCTGGCCTCATATGTCGGTAAATGCTTGTCTCCTCGTAATCAACCTGTTGGGCTAATTGCATGGTGAACTTGCAGCGCGCTGGTGTGGGGTTCTAGCGTTAAGCACAAGCCTCAGAGGGTTGGCAAGGTATGCATTTCTTGACCACACTGATGTTAGGTACACTCTGGTCTTTTCTAGCATTATTAATTCGCAAGATCTCTGCAGGAGCATGAGCTTGAGGACGAGGATGTTATTCAGATCATTAAGAAGATATAGTCACACTGGGTGGAGAGAGCGATCTTTTTTGCAAACCAGGAAGGAGCTATCAGTTACAGATATTTTCGAGAAGTGGCTATGTTAGAAGAACTTGTGTTTCTTTCGCTGGCTGTAAGATGCCCATAGGTGGGCGGCTGTTCGCATAAATCCTGTTTCGATCAAAAGACAGAATGTAGACAGTTTCCTTTTCCCTTGTACGAAGTAGACGTGTAACTGTGATGTGTGTGACAGATGGATAAACCAAGAGTCTTGCCCTCAACGGCCGAACACATGAAAAGATGATTGTCTATCTTTAGAAGATGATAAGATGGTTCTTATAATGCAGACTGTTTCATTTTCGTTAGTTTACCATTTTCCGTTGTACCTAATGATTGACTGCCAATTTTTATGATGAGAAAAACACATGGAGAAGCTTACTGGTCGTGATTATTCTACCAGATCACGTGTCGCTTTGTTGTTTGTTTCTGGTTTTTATAGATCTCAATGCTAACCTGTAGGGTGATAATTAATCATATGACTCCTTCCTCATCTAAGTTGTAGTGGGATAAGTAAAATGTGGATGCTACGCTGCAACAAATCGGAAGTTTGTACGGGACATGCTGTACCAATGCATGTGAAAGTGTCCTGTCTCGATCTGGTTGGTTTTGCCCGAAGTCTGAGGGGAGATCGCCAAACGAAAGATCTGTCCCAGCATCTTAGCCATCAATGATTGGAAAGGAACCTGTCGATCTCTGTTTGGAGTGTTAGTTATTACTCGTGGCTTAATCTTTGGATGCTTCGTCTGATCTTAAAGAGCCACTGCCAGGATTTGACTTAACCTCTCAGGATTTTTAATCGCCGGTAGAAAACCCACTTGCAGATAGCAGCCTAGGGTGCACTTCGGCAAGTCTTCCTTAAACTCGACTTTGAAAAAGCCTACGACAGGGTGGGCTTCCTTAGCAAGTCCTTATCCGAAAAAGTTTTGATCGAGGCTGGGTCCATAGAGCCCTTGGTTTGGTCTCGCCATTAACGGAGAAGTGAGTACTTTTTCTTCATGTTGAAAGTGGTAGTTCATTTGTGTAGCAAATGCATTTCTTGATTCTTGCTATTCTCCCCCTTTACTTATTTCTCCGTGAAATTTTGCTATCCCAATTGTAAAAGAAAAGAGATTTAGGTGGGCAGCAAAGAAAGGAATCGTAAAAGAAAAGAGATTTAGCCATTTAGGTGGATCCTGTGCTTAAAGGTAATTAAACGTAGAAATTTATATGCGTGGATCAGAGAATTACATGTCTAGTTTGTCGTTTAGCTGGAAGGGTAAACCACCTCACGTCAGACAGTCAAAGTGACCGCTGGCCTAGGCTCGAGCGATCGACCGCCTGTTAGGGGAGCCCAGGTGTAATTAATATCTTCGCGATATTAATATATTTTTTTTTTTATAAAAAATAAGCTATCAGAGTAGTGAAATAAAGAAATATCTATGGAGTGGCCAAGTAAGGTTTAGCTTCTCTTATACCAAAGGAATCCATATTAATAATGAAAATTTGACCAGATCTTTCTACGTGTGATTTAAGTACTTGATATGCTTAGCTGTTCTTGATTCCCGAAATCGTGGACATTAGAAGCCATAGAGTTTAGTATAGGATCCGATGAGTTGATCCCACCAAGGGTTGACTTAAGTTTTTTTTAGCGTGTATTTTTCCTTTGTTGATTTGTGTATCCACATGTGATCCCATCAAGGGTTGACTTAAAGTTTTTTTAGCGTGTATCATTCATTTGTTGATCCGTGTATCCACATGATAGTGACACCCATGAGTTGTGTTCACTTTGAACTGAAATTGGACAATACATATGGCTACGTATATGCCCTTTTTTCTAGAGAAAGAAAATGCAAATTGGGTGACATGCCTGCCCACCCATGATGAAATTAAAACATGGTATAGGTATAGTACTAGGAAATGTGCCCGTGCGTTGCACCGGGATAGAGAAAAATATGCGGTGCGAAGCCGTATAAAGTAAGTTGCCGTAGAAGAAAACGTGACATGTTTCAAAAACCAGCCACCTTCGACGTGTCAATGTCTCAACAGATAGTCTCAGCGCAAATTCATTCATGAAATAAGACTAATATCGAGTGCATTTTACGTGCATTCTTTCTTGATTCTAATTAAGATCCATGGCTAACAAAAATAGTTTATTATATACTTCAAAAAGTAGTTTATTATAGCTATGGCTATATGGAGTTCATTACATCTCAAACTTTAATACTCGGAACATGATTTGAATATTACTCGTCCAACAACAAGCAGCAAAAGTGAGCTTTCCATAAAACTCTGGATTTCTTTTATAATCTCCCTGCACAACAATCTCTATCTTCTGCATTCGGCTTAATAGATAAACCACATTCAATCACGTCTGGAAGAAGTATTCTAAACTGAAATTGGCCACGCTAGCTAGGTAGCCATGCAGCATCTCTGTATTACAGCACTGGGTGACACAACGCCGCAGGAGTGGGAGGCGGGCGGCATCATACACGCCGAAGCCCTCCATCACCTTCCGATACGCGCTTCTTCTCCTTGATGGAGTCAAAGCTCCACGCCGATGACGTCAATCGCCGTGCGTAGACGACGATAGGATGGTTAGATCGGCAGAGTTCGTTTGCATGCTTGATATTTGTAATGAGATGTGGGATCGATCTTGTGCAATCTGCCTGCTCTATTCAAAGTCTGTATTTTGAGTAGGACAATATTCTCGTGCGACCAGCGCTTGGCCTAACCGCTTGTGTCTCTTCGATGAAGTCATGAAACTGGCGGTGATGTCCCTTCGAGTGACGGCGGGCACCCCAGCCGCGGCCATACGCGACCCGCGAGCCTGTGGATCCACCCAAGATGGTGGAACCGTGCAACCGAGGCTCACCGGCCAGTACAAATCGTTGCTAATCTGTAGCTCTTTTTGCCTAACCGATAGCTATCGAGGTGATGAACCGGGGTCGAGAAAGCAATGCGTGACCGCGACCAGGACGTCACCCAGATGGCGCTAACTTTTCCTCAACAATATCGACTCCGGCATTTCTTGTGTAATGCGTGCGTGCTCCAAAGATCTATTGATTTGTGCTTCTTGCCAACATTGCCACGAGCGATAGCCGTGCTGGCTTCAGAGACACAACCGGATCAGATGTTGGTCCAGTACACGAGCTGCATATGAGCGTCGCCGCCTCCCCGATGACCTCTTGATCGCTCGTCGTCACCTCTTGACCGCTCCGGCGGCGTAGGTGGAGCAGATGTTCCTCTCTATATCCACGCTAGATGTACTGTCACTGGCCGGGCCGCGTGGCGTGCTGGCGCTTGACCTCTGAGCGGGCCGAGAAGATTTGACGTTGATGCCCGCGGATACGGGCGAGGTTCCTGGCCGACTCGATCGAGGTCCCAAAGGCAAAGAGCTCATCCGCGGCCTTCACGAGATCGCTCACGACGTCTTTGATAGTTATCTCACGATACATCCTTCATCCTTGTATATATTTATATATAGACGGAATGTTCAACTTGTCGCACACGATATGGAACGATTCAACTTGTAACTCGTACGCACCCCGTGATCTTTGTTGGGAGTAGTCGTGTGTGGTTTGGCAAGCTCTTCTCTATTTTGTTTTGTCATCGAGAGGAGTCTTGGATACGGAAGGAGTCGTGGGTAAGTGGCGCGTTATTCAGTCGGTGTTTACCTGGTGTCTTAGAGTTGCCCTTGGTTTTGGACGAATCACGGATCATGATTTAGCAAGCGCGGTACGAAAGCGTATTACACGGTTGGACGAAAGCGCACTTTAGCGGACGAAACCAAGGAAACGTTAGCTCCTTTATTATTAGGTATAGATATAGATATAGATTACATGCATGCCTACCATAAGCACCATCCTTGGGCTTAATGTGTAGTTTGGTCGAATTCAAAGGGAGGTTCTGTGTTCTAGCTGTATGGGCAGGCCATGCAGCGGCGACGGCATGGGGTCTCTTGTGAATGTGTTCTCCTTGCAGGAGAGCTTCCATGTGAAGTGTCTCACCAGCTAGTGCATCATCACCAGTGTTTGGACCTTGGCAAACTCCATCCCGGGGCATATCCTGGGGCCGGCGCCGAAGCCGACGAAGGAGCACGACGGCGTCGTGGATGACAGGTTCTCAAACCGGGAGGGGTCGAACTTAGCCGGCTCGGGGAAGATGCTAGGGTCCAATTGCGTTGCGCTAGCCATCCAAAACGCCTGAACAGAAAATAAGAGTTGCATCAGCTAGCAAATTGTTTGCTGCAAAAAATGGTGTTGCAGCAGCTACAAACGGAGTCCAAATTAGCAATGCACCTGCCATCCTTTTGGAATGCGGTAGCCATCGAACTCGACATCCTCCAGACGACTCCAGTGCTACTCTAAAGCCCCCGAACACTACAGGGATGAGGCGAAGTGTTTCCTGTGCGACTCGCCATGTGAACTTCATATTTGATAGGTCTACCCATGTAAGAGCCTGTCCATCAGACTTGTTCCTTGCAATCTCTTCATGCTCTGTATCCCAAAATTACAACACAACATAACTGTCGGAAGTGACAAACGAAAATAACAGAAACAAAGCAACATGACAATGGCAGATGGCACTTGTCGTAGTACGTACCATGCACCATGGCGGCGAGGGTGGCCGGATCGCCGGCGAGGTGGCGGACCATTAACGTCATGAGTATGGACGTCGTGTCGTAGCCGGCAATCATGGGGATCAAGCTGTTGTCGACGATCTCCTCATCGGTCAGCAGCTGCTGGCCATGTTCGTCTCTCATGCTGAGCAGGTGGCTGATCAGGTTCTTGTTTGGCGAGTCCCCCTGTTTCGCCTTCTTCTCCCGCATGACACCCCTGAGTAGCCGTCGAGCCCTTTGGCCAGCCTTGATGCTCCGGCCGTAAGCCGTGAACGGCAGGTTCACCGGCATCGCAATAATGCCCGCAAGCATGCGCCCCACATCATCGGCGAAGGCGTCCCGCACGGCGCCCGCCTCAAAGCCGAAGACTAGCGCGGAGATGATGTTGAACGTCAGCCGCTTCATCAGTGGCAGCACCGTGACGGTCGTCCGGCCGGCCCAATTCTCCTCTAGGTGGTGCCTCACCTCGGAGTCGATCTTCTTAACGTACAGCTTGAGCATGGCTGGTTTGAGGAACTCCATTAGCGCGCCACGGATGCGCAGGTGATCGTCGCCGGAGAGGGACAAGATGGTCTTCTCCCCGATAACACGCTGGGCGAACAGGGGCACATACGGCGGCAGCGAGCTGCTGAAGAACATGAACTTGTTGGCCGCCGGGCCGACGAGGAGAACCGTCGGCTTGCCGAACAGCGAAAGCTTCGAAACCAGCCCATACCTGTCGATCCGGTCCCAAAACCACTGGTCGATGCTGTTAAAGTGCATGCCGCGGAGGAAGCCGAGGCTCTGGCCAATCACCGGAATACCCATGGAGCCAGGGGGCAAGTTGGCCGGACATGATTTCTTGGCTCTGCTCAGGATGTGGATGGCTATGGCAGAGGCTGTGACAAGGAGTGCTACGACTTTGAGCAAATAATCCATTGGACAAGCAAAGTTCACACGATGGAGCGATGCTACATAACTGAAACATATAGGGACGAACACACACACATATATATAGGAGCTAGCTAGCATCGATCCGTGGGGAGCAGAATTTTCTGCAGATTCTTTTTTATAGACTCAAATGTTAGGGCATGTACAATGGTAGAGAAGTCACGCCTTCCCTTAGCTCTCCACATCATCTAGAGAAGGCAATAGTTAAATAATGCATTATCTCTTATTGTCATCCCTTATAATTATAATTAATAAAAAATACTTAATTTTGGTAGAAAATCATGTTGCTAAGGGATACAATGGTGAAACTGGTCTTCCCTTATTTTCTAAGGGATCTTCCCTTAGCTAAGGGAAGACAACCTTCTCTTTCCCTATTCTCTCTCCTCTAACTTAGTAAAAATCCTACGTGGCAGCTCTAAGAGAAGGCTGACATCACTCCATTGTACATGCCCTTACAACTACCTGTTCGCCCATCTGAAGTATTCAATTCCTTAAGGTCTTGTTTACTTCTCTCGCATTTTTCTTTTCAATGGGTATGGGGATGGAAGAGGATTTGGTGTTCACCCAATTCCCTCAAATACCCTTTCCCAAAAATACACTAGTATGATACAGAGTTTTCAATTTAGGCAAAAAATATGGGAATGAAAGGGGATGGGAGAGAATATCTCGGCGTTCAAAACCGGAGAAGTAAACGGACCAGTGAGATTTTCCGGGAGACAAAATAATCCCCTCCCATCCCATAAATACACTAGAAGTAAACAAGACATAAACAAGATTTTATACCCTGTGGGGTGGCAGTCTGCAATATGCGATGATACCCTTCTATTCTTAGAAAATAATGTCAGAGTAGCTACTAACTTTAAATGGATCCTTACTTATTTTGAGCAATCATCTGGTATGCACATAAATTATCACAAAAGTTAGTTAATTGGTATAAACATGGAATAGATATTTTGCCTTCCCTGGAAATCTTTTAATGTGTGGAAGGAAAATTTCATGTCAAGTACTTGGGTCTTCCTCTACATTTTGATAAATTAAGCAGAGAATATTTAAAACCCTTAGTTGATAATCTTTTTGGCGGAATGACATGATGGATGGGTTTTTATCTCGGGAGGCTAAAAGAATTCTCATCCAAACTGTTCTTGCCAACATTCTTATTTATATGTTGTCTTTTCTAAAATTTCCTAAGTGGGCACATAAATTGATTAATACCTAGTTAGCTATTTGTTTTGAAGTGATGTAGATGGTGAAAGTGCATGGATCCCCCATGTGTGGTTTTGGTAATTAATGACAATCTCTATAGACTAATGTTTGCATCAAGTTATATTTGTAGAAGTTGTTCATAGGCAATGTTTGAACCATATGTTGGCTTCAATGTTGCAAGAAGGAGCAAATAAAAAATATCAAGTGATAAGTATATCTTGAAAAAGAAGATTAAGTGCGCTCTCATGTGTATCTTCAAGACATCAACATAATGAAGAAAGAAGAAATGGTATGCAAGTTCAAGTCTAGAAGATATCATATGCTTGAAGCTTGGCATCAACATAATGAAGAATGAAGAAATAAAGTGTAAGTTCAAGTTCAAGATGAGCATCTAGAAGAAATTATATGCGTGAAGCTTGTCATTCTTATGGTGTTCATGGATATGTGAAGACATGCGCAAAGAAGAGCCTTCCCCATATGAGTATGGTGGAGAAATTTACAAGTCTTCATCTAGCAAGCACGGTCAAGAAAGGTGTTCCATCTTGTTGCGATCAAGATCGCCATCATCTAGCTCAAGTGGAATGCGTAAGGTTATGTTTTATCTTGATAGAGTTTCTTTCTTACCGGTCTCATGGTGTAGTTGGAGACCGGTTTTGTAGTTTAGTTCCCATACTATCAAGAGGGTTCTCGAGTGAGTAACTCAATCCTATCGTTCGAAGAGAGCTCAAACCTTTACATCCTTGCATCATCTTTCTTGGTTCTTATTTGGTTCTTATCCACGCGAGTATTTAGAGCTTGTGTTAATCTCTATGACAAACTCTAGTTCATCGAAAACAGATTCCTTATGCATTCTCTATCACGTCTTTGATATTGGTAGTTTTACCGGTTTGTCTTTTATAGATAGGTAAAACCTTTACTCATTTATCTCTATCCTCCCTTTCTGTAATATGATGTTTCTATGCATATTGTTTTAGAGCTCGTTGTCGTGATTTCAACAAGCCCAAGATCATCGAAATCGGAGTCCGGATGCAAAACTTTTTAAGATTTTCGTATCGGGGTGTTTGGGTATTCACAGGGAGGGCGGCACTACCGCCCAAGAGAGGGCCACACTGCTGCCCAGTCAAGGGCAGCACTACAACCCAGACAAGCGCAGTACTGCCGCCAGTGCCTTGGGTGCCATTGACAGGCAGAATTCTTGGGACCCCTTTCTAAGGCCTTCTTCCTCCTCTCTCTTGCTACTTCTTCTTCCCCACATGCCCTCAACCATTAACATGGGTATACCCGACAAAAGATATTGCAGAAATTGACAACTTCGACTACTGCAATAGCCAAATGAGGCATCTGGACAAAATACTCCCTGGGCCGTGTCTGCCGCGAAACACGTCTATATGCCATGCTTTTCAGCATGAAGATAAGACCATCGAGATCCGTCCTGTAAGGCCTATCACCGCCAATGACTGCGCTCTGTTAGAAATTATCTATATCATTGTCGATATGATGAAAAATCTTGACGGATGCGTCAGGTACCCTTAAACTTTCACTGGAATTCAGAACTCGGTAAGTCCCCCACAACCCGGGCTGAATTACACCAGTTATCCAAATTCGTGTCCGGGAACGCGAGTTTGAAGTAGGTACTCGCATTTTCTCCAGCAATTAACTGGTTCCCGAACCATCGGGTGAACCAGGCTTATTTACCAAAACCCCTATGACTATATAACATTTGATATTGGTTGAAACGATAAATCAGCTACAGATTCAAGCTACGAAGAAAGAAGTCGAAGGATTGAGACTCAACCCGAGACGAATACTTCCTCGGATGCTTCACAAAGTTTGAAGTCGAATACTTCCTCGAGTAGTAAAACTTAAGTCTACGCGCGGTTGCAAGCACCCGCCCATAGACTCCGGGGCTACTCCCCTCGGGAGCACTGGTCGTGCACCCGATATAAAATTCTAACATCGGAGAAGCAAGGATCCAAAAGCTTCGGCTAGTGCGTCAGCTAAACAAGGCACTCGATAGTTCGGGTGAACAAAATATATTTAGTTAATTCTTTACTCAAACAAAGGTTTGAGTCTGTTTTGCAGGGGTGTGTTCGGTTCTGGAATCATGAGGAATGGGACGGGACGGTTCCGCTCCTAGCGCCCATTCCTGTGTTCGGTTGGCAAAAAGGAATGGAACCGAGTAGTTCCTAGGAACGGAATATACCCCTAAGATGCGGAATGGACTAATCCGGCCAAATCGGTGGAATCTGGGGAACGACTCTCTAAGCATTGATCCAAGCATGCAGAAAAAAGTCTGACTTGTCGCCGGTCTCACTCGGCGGCTGATGCGCGTGTGACACACGTACGTCCGTTGGGAACCCCAAGAGGAAGGTGTGATGTGCACAGCAGTAAGTTTCCCTCAGTAAGAAACCAAGGTTATCGAACCAGTAGGAGCCAAGAAGCACGTTGAAGGTTGTTGGTGGCGGAGTGTAGTGTGGCGCAACACCAGGGATTCCGGCGCCAACGTGGAACCTGCACTACACAATCATAGTACTTTGCCCCAACGTAACAGTGAGGTTGTCAATCTCACCGGCTTGCTGTAAACAAAGGATTAGATGTATAGTGTGGATGATGATGTTTGTTTGCGAAGAACAGTAAAGAACAATTGCAGTAGATTGTATTTCAGATGTAAAGAATAGGACCGGGGTCCACGGTTCACTAGTGGTGTCTCTTCCATAAGATAAACAGATGTTGGGTGAACAAATTACAGTTGGGCAATTGACAAATAAAGAAGGCATAACAATGTACATACATATATCATGATGAGTACTATGAGATTTAATCAGGGCATTACGACAAAGTACATAGACCGCTATCCAGCATGCATCTATGCCTAAAAAGTCCACCTTCAGGTTATCATCCGAACCCCTTCCAGTATTAAGTTGCAAGCAACAGACAATTGCATTAAGTATGGTGCGTAATGTAATCAACACAAATATCCTTAGACAAAGCATCGATATTTTATCCCTAGTAGCAATAGCACATCCACAACCTTAGAACTTTCTGTCACTGTCCCAGATTTAATGGAGGCATGAACCCACTATCGAGCATAAATACTCCCTCTTGGAGTCACAAGTATCAACTTGGCCAGAGCCTCTACTAGCAACGAAGAGCATGCAAGAACATAAACAACATATATGATAGATTGATAATCAACTTGACATAGTATTCAATATTCATCGAATCCCAACAAACACAACATGTAGCATTACAAATAGATGATCTTGATCATGATAGGCAACTCACAAGATCTAACATGATAGCACAATGAGGAGAAGACAACCATCTAGCTACTGCTATGGACCCATAGTCCAGGGGTGGACTACTCACACATCGATCTGGAGGCGATCATGGCGATGAAGAGACCTCCGGGAGATGATTCCCCTCTCCGGCAGGGTGCCGGAGGTGTTCTCCTGAATCCCCCGAGATGGGATTGGCTGCGGCGGCGTCTCAGTAAGGTTTTCCGTATCGTGGCTCTCGGTATTGGGGGTTTCGCGACGAAGACTATATGTAGGCGAAAAGGTAGGTCAGGGGGCGCCACAAGGGGCCCACACGCTAGGGCCGCGCGGCCAGCACCTGGGCCGCGCCGCCCTGTTGTGTGGCCACCTCGTCGCCCCACTTCGTTTCCCTTTCGGTCTTCTGGAAGCTTCGTGGAAAAATAGGACCCTGGGCGTTGATTTCGTCCAATTCCGAGAATATTTTCTTACTAGGATTTCTGAAACCAAAAACAGCAGAAAACACAAACTGGCTCTTCGGCATCTCGTCAATAGGTTAGTGCCGGAAAATGCATAATAATGACATATAATGTGTATAAAACATGTGAGTATCATCATAAAAGTAGCATGGAACATAAGAAATTATGGATACGTTTGGGACGTATCAAGCATCCCCAAGCTTAGTTCCTACTCGCCCTCGAGTAGGTAAACGATAACGAAGATAATTTCTGAAGTGACATGCTATCATAATCTTGATCAATACTATTGTAAAGTATATGAGATGAATGCAGCAATTCGAAGCAATGATGAAGATAATGAGTAAACAAATGAATCATATAGCAAAGACTTTTCATGAATAATACTTTCAAGACAAGCATCAATAAGACTTGCATAAGAGTTACTCATAAAGCAATAGATTCAAAGTAAAGGCATTGAAGCAACACAAAGGAAGATATAAGTTTCAGCGGTTGCTTTCAACTTCAACATATATATCTCATGGATAATTGTCAACACAAAGTAATATAACAAGTGCAATAGGTAAACATGTAAGAATCAATGCACACAGTTTACACAAGTGTTTGCTTCTAAGATAGAAGGAATAGGTAAACTGACTCAACAATAAAATAAAAGATAGGCCCTTCGTAGAGGGAAGCATGGATTACTATATTTGTGCTAGAGCTTTTCATTTTGAAAACAAGAAACAATTTTGTCAACGGTAGTAATAAAGCATATGTGTTATGTATAAGATATCTTATAAGTTGCAAGCCTCATGCATAGTATGCTAATAGTGCTCGCACCTTGTCCTAATTAGCTCGGATTAACACGGATTATCATTGCATAGCATATGTTTCAACCAAGTGTCACAAAGGGGTACCTCTATGCCGCCTGTACAAAGGTCTAAGGAGAAAGCTCGCATTGGATTTCTCGCTTTTGATTATTCTCAACTTAGACATCCATACCGGGACAACATAGACAACAGATAATGGACTCCTCTTTAATGCATAAGCATTCAACAACAGTTAATTTTCTCATAAGAGATTGAGGATTAATTGTCCAAACTGAAACTTCCACCATGAATCATGGCTTTAGTTAGCGGCCCAATGTTCTTCTCTAACAGTATGCATACTCAAACCATTTGATCATGAAAATCGCCCTTACTTCAGACAAGACGAACATGCATAGCAAATCACATGATATTCAACAAAGGTAAAAGTTGATGGCGTCCCTAGAAACATGGTTACCACTCAACAAGCAACTTATTAAGAAATAAGACACATAAGTACATATTCTTCACCACAATAGTTTTTAAGGCTATTTGTCCCATGAGCTCTATATTGTAAAGGCAAAGAATAGAAATTTAAAGGTAGCACTCAAGTAATGTACTTTGGAATGGAAGAGAAATACCATGTTGTAGGTAGGTATGGTGGACACAAATGGCATAGTATTTGGCTCAAGTATTTGGATGCACGAGAAGAATCCCTCTCAATACAAGGCTAGGCTAGCAAGGTTGTTTGAAGCAAACTCAAATATAAAAGGTGCAGCAAAGCTCACATATGAACATATTGTAACTATTATAAGACTTTACATTGTCTCCTTGTTGTTCAAACACCTTAACCAGAAAATATCTAGACTCTAGAGATCAATCATGCAAACCAAATTTTAACAAGCTCTATGTAATTATTCATTAATAGGTACAAGGTACATGATGCAAGAGCTTAAACATGATCTATATGAGCACAACAATTGCCAAGTATCACATTATTCAAGACATTATACCATTTACCACATGCGGCATTTTCCGTTTCCAACCATATATCAATGAATGAAATAGTCCAACTTTCGCAATGAACATTAAAGATAAAGCTAAGAACATATGTGTTCATACGAAACAGCGGAGCGTGTCTCTCTCCCAAACAAAGAATGCTAGGATCCGATCTTATTCAAACAAAAACAAAAACACAAACAAACAGACGCTCCAAGTAAAGCACATAAGATGTGACGGAATAAAAATATAGTTTCACTAGAGGTGACTAAATAAGTTGTCGATGAAGAAGGGATGCCTTGGGCATCCCCAAGCTTAGACGCTTGGGTCTTCTTAAAATATGCAGGGATGAACCACGGGGGCATCCCCAAGCTTAAACTCTTCACTCTTCTTGATCATATTGTATCATCCTCCTCTCTTGACCCTTGAAAACTTCCTCCACACCAAACTTAAAACAAACTCATTAGAGGGTCAGTGCATAATTCATATATTCAGAGGTGACATAATCATTCTTAACACTTCTGGACATTGCACAAAGCTACTGAAAGTTAATGGAACAAAGAAATCCATCAAACATAGCAAAACAGGCAATGCGAAATAAAAGGCAGAATCTGTCAAAACAGAACAGTCCGTAAAGACGAATTTTTTAGAGGCACCAGACTTGCTCAGATGAAAATGCCCAAATTGAATGAAAGTTGCGTACATATCTGAGGATCACGCACGTAAATTGGCAGATTTTTCTGAGTTACCTACAGAGAGGCATATCAAAATTCGTGACAGCAAGAAATCTGTTTCTGCGCAGTAATCCAAATCTAGTATTGACTTTACTATCAAAGACTTACTTGGCACAACAATGCAATAAAATAAAGATAAGGAGAGGTTGCTACAGTAGTAACAACTTCCAAGACTCAAATATAAAACAAAGTGGAGAAGTAAAATAATGGGTTGTCTCCCATACGCGCTTTTCTTTAACGCCTTTCAGCTAGGCGCAGAAAGTGTGTATCAAGTATTATCAAGAGATGAAGCATCGACATCATAATTTGTTCTAATAATAGAATCATAAGGTAACTTCATTCTCTTTCTAGGGAAGTGTTCCATACCTTTCTTGAGAGGAAATTGATATTTAATATTACCTTCCTTCATATCAATGGTAGCACCAACAGTTCGAAGAAAAGGTCTTCCCAATATAATGGGACAAGATGCATTGCATTCAATATCCAAGACAACAAAATCAACGGGGACAAGGTTATTGTTAACCATAATACAAACATTATCAATCCTCCCCAAAGGTTTCTTTATAGCATTATCAGCAAGATTAACATCTAAATAACAATTTTTCAATGGTGGCAAGTCAAGCATATCATATATTTGAAGGAGATATGCCCAAGAGGCAATAATAAAAGTGGTTATTATATATCTTTATGTTTATGATAAATGTTTATATATCATGCTATAATTGTATTAACCGAAACATTAGTACATGTGTGATATGTAGACAAACAAAGAAGTCCCTAGTATGCCTCTTAAACTAGCTTGTTGATTAATGGATGATTAGTTTCATAATCATGAACATTGGATGTTATTAATAACAAGGTTATATCATTATATGAATGATGTAATGGACACACCCAATTAAGCGTAGCATAAGATCTCGTCATTAAGTTATTTGCTATAAGATTTCGATACATAGTTACCTAGTCCTTATGACCATGAGATCATGTAAATCACTTATACCAGAAAGGTAGTTTGATTACATCAAACGCCACTGCGTAAATGGGTGGTTATAAAGGTGGGATTAAGTATCCGGAAAGTATGAGTTGAGGCATATGGATCAACAGTGGGATTTGTCCATCCCGATGACGGATAGATATACTCTGGGCCCTCTCGGTGGAATGTCGTCTAATGTCTTGCAAGCATATGAATAAGTTCATAAGAGACCACATACCATGGTACGAGTAAAGAGTACTTGTCAGGAGACGAGGTTGAACAAGGTATAGAGTGATACCGAAGATCAAACCTCGGACAAGTAAAATATCGCGTGACAAAGGGAATTGGTATTGTATGTGAATGGTTCATTCGATCACTAAAGTCATCGTTGAATATGTGGGAGCCATTATGGATATCCAGATCCCACTATTGGTTATTGGTCGGAGTGAGTACTCAACCATGTCCGCATAGTTCACGAACCGTAGGGTGACACACTTAAAGTTGGATGTTGAAATGGTAGAACTTGAATATGGAATGGAGTTCGAATATTTGTTCGGAGTCCCGGATGAGATCCCGGACATCACGAGGAGTTCCGGAATGGTCCGGAGAATAAGATTCATATATAGGATGTCATTTTATGTGAATTAAAATGTCGCGGAAGGTTCTATGGAAGGTTCTAGAAGGTTCTAGAAAAGTCCGGAAGAAACCACCAAGGAAGGTGGAGTCCACATGGGACTCCACCTCCATGGCCGGCCAACCCTAGTGGGGGTGGAGTCCCAAGTGGACTCCCCCTTAGGGGGCCGGCCACCCCCCCATATGGGAGGTGGAACTCCCACCTCTAGTGGGAGTCCTAGCTTGGCTAGGTTTCCCCTCCATATGGAAGGTTTTTGGTTCGGGTCTTATTCGAAGACTTGGAGACCAACTCTTGGGGTTCCACCTATATAATGAGGGCCAAGGGGGAGGGGGACGACCACCTCAAATACCACCAAGGTGGCCGCACCCCATAGTGGTCGGCGCCCCCCTCTCCCCAAACCCTAGCCGCCCCGCTCCTCCACTTCCCGCACGCTTAGCGAAGCTCTGCCGGACTTCTCCACCACCACCGACACCACGCCGTCGTGCTGTCGGATTCAAGAGGAGCTACTACTTCCGCTGCCCGCTGGAACGGGGAGGTGGACGTCGTCTTCATCAACAACCGAACGTGTGACCGAGTACGGAGGTGCTGCCCGTTCGTGGCACCGGAACCGATCGTGATCAAGATCTTCTACGCGCTTTTGCAAGCGGCAAGTGAACGTCTAGCGCAGCAACAAGAGCCTCCTCTTGTAGGCTTTGGAATCTCTTCAAGGGTGAGACTCGATACCCCCTCGTTACTACCGTCTTCTAGATTGCATCTTGGCTTGGATTGCGTGTTCGCGATAGGAAAATTTTTGTTTTCTATGCAACGTTATCCTACAGTGGTATCAGAGCCGTGTCTATGCATAGATGGTTGCACGAGTAGAACACAATGGTTTTGTGGGCGTTGATGCTCTTGTTATCTTTAGTTTGAGTACTTTGCATCTTTGTGGCATAGTGGGATGAAGCGGCTCGGACTAACTTTACATGACCGCGTTCATGAGACTTGTTCCTCGTTCGACATGCAACTTGTATTGCATAAGAGGCTTTACGGGTGTCTGTCTCTCCTACTATAGTGAAGATTCAATTTACTCTTCTATTGACAATATTAGTATCACCGTTGTGGTTCATGTTCGTAGGTAGATTAGATCTCTCTCGAAAACCCTAAACCACGTAAAATATGCAAACCAAATTAGAGACGTCTAACTTGTTTTTGCAGGGTTTGGTGATGTGATATGGCCATAATGTGATGATGAATATGTATGAGATGATCATTATTGTATTGTGGCAACCGGCAGGAGCCTTATGGTTGTCTTTAAATTTCATGTTGAGTAGTATTTCAAAGTAGTTGTAATAGTTGCTACATGAGGTGAACAACCATGAAGACGGCGCCATGGACCTTGACGCTACGCCGACGATGATGGAGATCATGCCCGTTGATGATGGAGATCATGTCCGTGCTTTGAAGATGAAGATCGAAGGCACAAAGACTAAAGGGCCATATCATATCACATATGAATTGCATGTGATGTTAATCCTTTATGCATCTTATATTGCTTAGATCGCGACGGTAGCATTATAAGATGATCCCTCACATTAATATCAAGATAATAAAGTGTTCTCCCCTCGTATGCACCGTTGTACAGTTCGTCGTTTCGAAGCATCTCGTGATGATCGGATGTGATAGACTCAACGTTCACATACAACGGGTGTAAGCAATGTTGCACACGCGGAATACTTGGGTTTGCTTGACGAGCCTAGCATGTACAGACATGGCCTCGGGACAACGGAAACCGAAAGGTTGAACACGAGTCATATGGATGATATGATCAACATGTTGATGTTCACCATTGAAGCTACATCATCTCACGTGATGATCGGTTTTGGTGTAGTGGATTTGGATCGTGTACCACTTAACAACTATGAGGGATGTTGTATTAAGTGGGAGTTCATTAGTAATTAGATTAAAACATGAACTAATTATCATAAACATAGTCTGAGTAGTATTTTGTATTAATTTTGTAGTATTGGCATCCGTTTACTACTATGCGCTAGTCTTGTTATTGAGATAGAAATACTGTTAAATCTGATAAGAAACTTTACGGATTAGTACCGTATTGTTAAAGAATCAAGAATTGATTAAGTCCTATTGCAAACTTTTAGTAAACCTCACATTGTTGATTCAAAGAGCTATGGTTTCAATTAGTACCCAAAGTTATCTTGTCTCCGTGAAACTTGAAGTTCAAATCTGTTTGAAAAGTAAGGAGCTGAAAATTTAGTTTTCAGAAATAATCAAGGTATGAGATATATGTGATATCTAAGACCTTATTGCAAGATGATAGAATATAAATTTGGTGAGACTACATAAACTCATAAGTTTTATGGGAATGTATGAAGGTTGAAGACGCCAGGCGTCACAATCCTCCAACTATTGGGGCACTAATAATATTCGCATATCCATGAAGTTATCATCCTTAGTATGCACCGTTGCTAAGACTCGTCGTTTCGAAGCATCACGTGATGATCGGGTGTGATAGATTCTACGTGTGCATACAATGGGTGCAAGCCAGATTTGTACATGCGAATACTAAGGTTAAACTTTATGAGCCTAGCATGTACAGACATGGTCTCAAAAAGTTGTCATGAATTGATGGATAAAATTATAAGTGAAATTGTTCATCATAGTTACTAATAAGTGAAATCTAGAACACTTGTCATATGATGATCAACTTCAAAGTAAGAACCTCAAGATTATTGGTATTTGACCAACAAACCTAGAAGTTATTGATGTTGAAGTGTTTTTCTGAATAATGAGGAAAACTAAAAGAGAAACTGCAAAAGATATTTTGGCAGAAAGAAAAAAAAAGACTAGAAAGTCTAGCTCAGGTGTATATAAATGATATACATGTTATGGTTGTATTCCTAGTTAGGTCACACTATGAAATTCTTGGGTATTAGTACTATATTGGTTGGTATGAAGTGTCATACAAAACAACGCAATACAAGAATACAATGGCCTAAGTGACTGACAAGGAATATGATAGAAATGCACGTCTGGAACAAAATAAAGTGTTATTATGTTCGTCGTTGGCATTCTATCTAGCCCTTAGAATTTATAATAAAGAACTTAATAATTGTTATTTTGCTCTGGTCAAATGAAAACAATGAGTTGTTCAAATTATGACATTACTCCATATATGATGGATAAGTTATTATAAATCTTAATGGTGAAACACACATACATAACACTGACGCTAAAATGCCATAAGGCAAATGATTTGAATTCCACTTATTTGTGGAACCGCCATTTAGGTCATATTAGAAAGGAACGCATGAAGGAACTCCATGCAAATGGATTTTTGGAGTCATTTGATTTTTGAATCATTTGGCGCTTGCAAATCTTTTCTAAAGAGAATGATTAAAATACCGTTCATAGGCCAAAAGTTGAATGGGCAACTAACTTAGTGGAAAAATACATGATGATGTATGTGGTTCACTGGGCATAGTTGTGTGCGGGAGATTCTTCTACTTCATGAAAACTTTCAAGAGAGTGGATTTGGTGACCGCGTGTATACGTGAGCACGTATCCATTACCGTTGGATTCACTTTGAGATTCTATACTCACAAGCGGACACCAAACTGGCGTTAACCTGCATTTTCAACTTGACCGGATTCTGTCCAGGAGCGTGCACAAAGATTCGGACATCACATGCATGGGTGTTCACCATATTCTCGTGACCAACCTGATAACCTTTGTCCGAGTGGGTCCTAGTGAGATAAATCATTGGCAGGTGTAGTTTGTTATTTAGCGCGTGAGATTAATTGTTTGGCGCGTGGCCGGTGGAAGATGGAATATTTGGCGCGTCGCCTCCCAAAAGTAAAAAGTCGATCGTCTGGGTCGCCACGCGCCCAACGCCCACGCATGGCCCCACATCCACCGCTTTTCTTCCTTATCTCGTATCAGCGTTGTTCTCCTCCATTCCTTTTCCTTCGCAATCCAGAGACTAACGTCTCCACGGCGACGCGCCTCCACAGAACCCGCTCATGGATGTCCTCAACGCTAGCATCCCCGCCGCCGTTCTGCAGTTCTGCTACCACCGACGGCAGGCGCTGCCGCTGCTGTTGCTCTCGGGTGGCGCAATGGACGCGTGCGAATACCAGTTAGTGGCGTCGGCGCCGGAGGTGCCCGTGGCCGCTGGTAGCAGCGACGGCAGCAATTCGGAGCAGCGTCGGGCGCCGTTGGTAGCAGCGGAAGTGGCCGGTCGGAGTAGCACCGGCGATCGCTGGTAGTAGCGGCGGCGGCCGTTCACTGGAGACCGCTCGTAGCAGGGCCGGCGGTCGTTGGTAGCAGCGGCGGCGGTGGTTCGGAGCAGCACCGGAGACCGCTGGTAGGAGGGTCGGCGGCTGTTGGTAGCAGCACCGGCTACCGTTGGCTAATCCGAACTGAATTTGCCCCATTTTCTTCTCGACAAGCTGAGTTTGGTAGCTGTGGCCGGCCTGCTACAGCTTAGGCGTCTCTGGACAGCGACGTCGTACCATCGGCCTCAACGGCCATGGGAGAGGGAGGCGTTGGATCGAGCAGGGGCATAAGCGTGGGGGCATGGCCTCGTCGGAGGAAGCTCCTTTTTTATGTCAACAACAAAGTCGCCAGCAGCTCACTATGTGAGAGAAATCGCTAGCTCACTACTTTATTTAGGACACGGCTCGTTCCCACCTCAAACGGCAGAAACACACAGACGTTAGACACGTGTCGAGTAATGAATGCGTGCTCACGTATACACCCGGTCACCAGGCTTCATCCGAAACTTTCAACAATGAATTGAGTATATATATGTGGATATATTCAATAAGGAAGAAGTTTGAAACATTTGAATGGATTCAAATAAATTTCAGCATGAAGTGGAAATCATCGTAATAGAAAAATCAAATATCTATGATTGGATCATGGTGAAAATATTTGAATTACGAGTTTTAGCGAACATCTAAGAGAGTTATGAAATTGTTCTACAACTCACATTTCTTGGAGTATCATAATGATGATATAGTATCCAAGATATGTATCCAAACCTTGTTGGATTAATGATGAGATAAAAATATTATGACGCCATTATATTTTTGTGGATTATGCTTTAGTGACTACCGTTTTTACACTAAATAGAGCATCATCATGATCCGTTGAAATGACACCATACAAGTTATGGCATAGGTAAGAAACCTGATAGTCTTTTCTTAAATTTTGGTATGCATAGCATAAGTAAATAAGTTTACAACCAAAATCGGATGAATGTCTTTGTTGGTTATCCCAGAGATTTGATTGGGAATTCTTCCCACGAGACAAAGACAAAAGTGTTTGTCAGTGTTTCTTATTTCCGAGAAATTGTTTCTAGTGAAGTATTTGAGTGGGAGGACAATATAATTTGATAAGGTTTATGAACCTGAGCATAATGATCAGAGTAGCGCAGCATCGGAATTGGTTTCGGAAGCGGCCACAACGATCATGGCTCCCATGACTACAAAGTGTTTTAGTCATGGAGATCGAATTACATATTGAACCTTGTAGGTATGGTTTACTTTGTGATCAAATAAATGATTTGTGGACAAAGGATTGATTTTGAACAATGATAAACCAACTACAAACAAGGAAGTTATGATGGGCCCTGACTCCGTTAAAATGGCTATACGCCATGAAATCCAAGATAGATGAATACTTTTTGAAAGTAAATGGATCTATAAAATTGATAGACTTGGATGAAATATCCTTGAAGAAGCTCGACTTGTCGAAAAGTTGTTTACGACAAAGTTCAAAGAATTAACTACGATAAGATTAGATCTTCTGTAGCAATGCTTATAGTCTTTATGGATTATTCTAGTAATCACTACATATTTCTTTTATGAGATATGCCAGTAGGATGGCAAAATACACTACTTAACAGAAGTATGTATTAAAGGTGTATACAAGATACAACCAAGAGTTTTGCTGGTCCGTGGAATACTAGATAGGTATACAAACTTCAATTGGATGAAGTGAGTATCGCGGAGTTGGAATCTTCACCAGATGAAATAGTCAAAAGAGTTTTTGATTTCATCAGAGACGATGAAGAGGCTTGCATTTGCAAGAAATTAAGTGGGAGCGCTAAGACATATTTATAATACTTTATGTAGGTGACATATAGTTGGTTATAAATGATGTAATTATATACTTGATTAAAAGGTTTCATTGAGAAATTAATTTCAATGAAAGGATATGGACTGAAACATATTTAGTGTCAAGATCTATGAAGATAGATTGAAACACATAATAAGTTTAAGTCAAAGTACATAGAATGGATATTGAAGTAGTTCAATATAGAAATATTAAGAAAATGTTCTTGTCATGTGAAGGTTTAACAAGACTTGAGTGTATCTGACACTCAATTAGTAAAAACACATGAGTGATTATAGATCACGGATAATATGTACACAATCAGATGTCCTGTGCTCTTAAAAGTGTTATGAGCATGTACCCGAATGATTCATGTGATGATCATTGAAAAACAGTAAGGATATTCTTGAGTACTTGAGAAGAACCAAGGATATATATATATATAGTTTTGTATGGAGAAATGACAAAACAAATCGCTGTAAGATGTTGCACCGACATTTGTTTTGTCACATATGAAAATAAAATTTCAATCTCAAATTAGACTAAGTATTGTTTAAAAGGTAGCACAATGAGCTAGAAGTTGTCTATGCTAGATTTAGAAGAGTTCTAAATATTGTGACGGATTCTACAAAAGAAGGCAGAGTATGTCATTGTTTTGACAATGACAAAGGATGTTAAAGTCAAAAGGTTCTTTGAGAACTTGGTGTAGTTCCGATAGTGTCAGAATTTTTGAAGCTATATTGTATGTGACAATATTAGTGACTTATTTCAGACCGCGGAATTAAGGTTTCACCAGAAGACCAAACATATTTAATGCCAACTCATTTGGAAATGAGTGATGCGTTGAGACGCAAATGAATTACAAAATACATACGTTTCTGAGCATGTCAGATCCATTGACTAAAACCTCTCCCGTGAGCAAAACATGATAAAACACCAGAAGGCCAATGTGTTATATCTTTACAAATGTAAACTAGATTATTGACTCTAGTGCAAGTGGGAGACTGAAGGAGATATGCCCAAGAGGCAATAATAAAAGTGGTTATTATATATCTTTATGTTTATGATAAATGTTTATATATCATGCTATAATTGTATTAACCGAAACATTAGTACATGTGTGATATGTAGACAAACAAAGAAGTCCCTAGTATGCCTCTTAAACTAGCTTGTTGATTAATGGATGATTAGTTTCATAATCATGAACATTGGATGTTATTAATAACAAGGTTATATCATTATATGAATGATGTAATGGACACACCCAATTAAGCGTAGCATAAGATCTCGTCATTAAGTTATTTGCTATAAGCTTTCGATACATAGTTACCTAGTCCTTATGACCATGAGATCATGTAAATCACTTATACCGGAAAGGTAGTTTGATTACATCAAACGCCACTGCGTAAATGGGTGGTTATAAAGGTGGGATTAAGTATCCGGAAAGTATGAGTTGAGGCATATGGATCAACAGTGGGATTTGTCCATCCCGATGACGGATAGATATACTCTGGGCCCTCTCGGTGGAATGTCGTCTAATGTCTTGCAAGCATATGAATAAGTTCATAAGAGACCACATACCACGGTACGAGTAAAGAGTACTTGTCAGGAGACGAGGTTGAACAAGGTATAGAGTGATACCGAAGATCAAACCTCGGACAAGTAAAATATCGCGTGACAAAGGGAATTGGTATTGTATGTGAATGGTTCATTCGATCACTAAAGTCATCGTTGAATATGTGGGAGCCATTATGGATATCCAGATCCCACTATTGGTTATTGGTCGGAGTGAGTACTCAACCATGTCCGCATAGTTCACGAACCGTAGGGTGACACACTTAAAGTTGGATGTTGAAATGGTAGAACTTGAATATGGAATGGAGTTCGAATATTTGTTCGGAGTCCCGGATGAGATCCCGGACATCACGAGGAGTTCCGGAATGGTCCGGAGAATAAGATTCATATATAGAATGTCATTTTATGTGAATTAAAATGTCGCGGAAGGTTCTATGGAAGGTTCTAGAAGGTTCTAGAAAAGTCCGGAAGAAACCACCAAGGAAGGTGGAGTCCACATGGGACTCCACCTCCATGGCCGGCCAACCCTAGTGGGGGTGGAGTCCCAAGTGGACTCCCCCTTAGGGGGCCGGCCACCCCCCCATATGGGAGGTGGAACTCCCACCTCTAGTGGGAGTCCTAGCTTGGCTAGGTTTCCCCTCCATATGGAAGGTTTTTGGTTCGGGTCTTATTCGAAGACTTGGAGACCAACTCTTGGGGTTCCACCTATATAATGAGGGCCAAGGGGGAGGGGGCCGGCCACCTCAAATACCACCAAGGTGGCCGCACCCCATAGTGGCCGGCGCCCCCCTCTCCCCAAACCCTAGCCGCCCCGCTCCTCCACTTCCCGCACGCTTAGCGAAGCTCTGCCGGACTTCCCCACCACCACTGACACCACGCCGTCGTGCTGTCGGATTCAAGAGGAGCTACTACTTCCGCTGCCCGCTGGAACGGGGAGGTGGACGTCGTCTTCATCAACAACCGAACGTGTGACCGAGTACGGAGGTGCTGCCCGTTCGTGGCGCCGGAACCGATCGTGATCAAGATCTTCTACGCGCTTTTGCAAGCGGCAAGTGAACGTCTACCGCAGCAACAAGAGCCTCCTCTTGTAGGCTTTGGAATCTCTTCAAGGGTGAGACTCGATACCCCCTCGTTACTACCGTCTTCTAGATTGCATCTTGGCTTGGATTGCGTGTTCGCGATAGGAAATTTTTTGTTTTCTATGCAACGTTATCCTACAATATTTTCTTAGGCATAACAGAAATACTTGCACCAAGATCACATAAAGCATTACAATCAAAATCATTGACCCTCATCTTAATGATGGGCTCCCAACCATCTTCTAACTTCCTAGGAATAGAAGTTTCAAGTTTTAGTTTATCTTCTCTAGCTTTTATGAGAGCATTTGTAATATGTTTTGTAAAGGCCAAATTTATAGCACTAGCATTGGGACTTTTAGCAAGTTTTTGTAAGAACTTTATAACTTCAGAGATGTGACAATCATCAAAATCTAAATCATTATGATCTACAGCAATGGGATCATTGTCCCCAACGTTTTGAAAAATTTCAGCAGTTTTAGCAGTTTCAGGTAATTTTGCACGCTTTGCACTAGGAGTAGAAACATTGCCAACACCAATTATTTTACCATTGATTGTAGGAGGTGTAGCAACATGTGAAGCATTATCATTACTAGTGGTGGTAATAGTCCAAACTTTAGCTACATTATTCTCTTTAGCAAGTTTTTCATTTTCTTCTCTTTCCCACCTAGCATGCAATTCAACCATCAATCTTATATTCTCATTAATTCTAACTTGGATGGCATTTGCTGTAGTAACAATATTATTTTCATTATCCTTATTAGGCATAACTTTCAATTTTAAAAGATCAACATCAGAGGCAAGTCTATCAACCTTAGAAGCAAGGATATCAATTTTATCAAGCTTTTCTTCAATAGATTTGTTAAAAGCAATTTGTGTACTAATAAATTCTTTAAGCATGGCTTCAAGACCAGGGGTACATTCCTATTATTGTTGTAAGAATTCCCATAAGAATTACCATACCCATTACCATTAACAGAAGGATATGGCCTATAGTTGTTACCAGAATTGTTCCTATAAGCATTGTTGTTGAAATTATTATTTTTAATGAAGTTCACATCAACATTTTCTTCTTGAGCAACCAATGAAGCTAAAGGAACATTATTAGGATCAACATTAGATCTACCATTCACAAGCATAGACATAATCACATCAATCTTATCACTTAAGGAGGAGGTTTCTTCAACAGAATTTACCTTCTTACCTTGTGGAGCTCTTTCCGTGTGCCATTCAGAGTAATTGATCATCATATTATCAAGAAGCTTTGTTTCCGCCCCCAAAGTGATGGACATAAAGGTACCTCCAGCAGCTGAATCCAATAGGTTCCGCGAAGAAAAATTCAGTCATGCATAAAAGGTTTGGATGATCATCCAAGTAGTTAGTCCATGGGTTGGGCAATTCTTTACCAAAGATTTCATTCTCTCCCATGCTTGAGCAACATGTTAATTATCTAATTGCTTAAAATTCATTATGCTACTTCTCAAAGATATAATTTTAGCAGAAGGATAATATCTACCAATAAAAGCATCCTTACATTTAGTCCATGAATCAATACTATTCTTAGGCAAAGATAGCAACCAATCTTTAGCTCTTCCTCTCAAGGAGAAAGGAAACAATTTCAATTTTATAATGTCACCATCTACATCCTTATACTTTTGCATTTCACATAGTTCAACAAAATTATTAAGATGGGCAGCAGCATCATCAGAACTAACACCAGAAAATTGCTCTCTCATAACAAGATTCAGTAAAGCAGGTTTAATTTCAAAGA
Organism: Lolium perenne; assembly: GCF_019359855.2. NCBI lineage: Eukaryota > Viridiplantae > Streptophyta > Magnoliopsida > Poales > Poaceae > Lolium > Lolium perenne. The sequence continues at coordinate 48,620,409 of NC_067245.2, forward strand.
ATTCTGCTGTATTAGCAGGTGGAGCAATAGGTGTGCATAAGAAATCATTATTATTTGTGCTAGTGAAGTCACACAACTTAGTGTTTTCAGGAGTATTCATTTTAGCAATAGTAAATAAAGCAAACTAGATAAAGTAAATGCGAGTAACTAATTTTTTTGTGTGTTTTTAATATAGAGAACAAGACAGTAAATAAAGTAAAACTAGCAACTAATTTTTTTGTGTTTTGTTTTAGTGCAGCAAACAAATTAGTAAATAAAATAAAGCAAGACAAAAACAAAGTAAAGAGATTGGAAGTGGGAGACTCCTCTTGCAGCGTGTCTTGATCTCCCCGGCAACGGCGCCAGAAAACAGTTTTGATGCGCGTGTGACACACGTCCGTTGGGAACCCCAAGAGGAAGGTGTGATGTACACAGCAGTAAGTTTTCCCTCAGTAAGAAACCAAGGTTATCGAACCAGTAGGAGCCAAGAAGCACGTTGAAGGTTGTTGGTGGCGGAATGTAGTGCGGCGCAACACCAGGGATTCCGGCGCCAACGTGGAACCTGCAACACAATCACAGTACTTTGCCCCAACGTAATAGTGAGGTTGCCAATCTCACCGGCTTGCTGTAAACAAAGGATTGGATGTATAGTGTGGATGATGATGTTTGTTTGCGAAGAACAGTAAAGAACAATTGCAGGAGATTGTATTTCAGATGTAAAGAATAGGACCGGGGTCCATAGTTCACTAGTGGTGTCTCTCCCATAAGATAAACAGATGTTGGGTGAACAAATTACAATTGGGCAATTGACAAATAAAGAAGGCATAACAATGCACATACATATATCATGATGAGTACTATGAGATTTAATCAGGGCATTACGACAAAGTACATAGACCGCTATCCAGCATGCATCTATGCCTAAAAAGTCCACCTTCAGGTTATCATCCGAACCCCTTCCAGTATTAAGTTGCAAGCAACAGACAATTGCATTAAGTATGGTGCGTAATTGTTGCCTGCCAAAACCCACTGATACGTCTCCGACGTATCGATAATTTCTTGTGTTCCATGCCACATTATTGATGATATCTACATGTTTTATGCACACTTTATGTCATATTCGTGCATTTTCTGGATCTAACCTATTAACAAGATGCCGAAGTGCCAGTTGCTGTTTTCTGCTATTTTTGGTTTCAGAAATCCTAGTAACGAAATATTCTCGGAATTGGACGAAATCAACGCCGAGGGTCCTATTTTGCCACGAAGCTTCCAGAAGACCGAAGAGTCAACGAAGTGGGGCCACGAGGTGGCCACACCATAGGGCGGCGCGGCCCAGGCCTTGGCCGCGCCGACCTATAGTGTGGGCCCCTCGTGTGGCCCCCTGACCTGCCCTTCCGCCTACTTAAAGCCTCCGTCGCGAAACCCCCAGTACCGAGAGCCACGATACGGAAAACCTTACTGAGACGCCGCCGCCGCCAATCCCATCTCGGGGGATTCTGGAGATCTCCTCCGGCACCCTGCCGGAGAGGGGATTCATCTCCCGGAGGACTCTACGCCGCCATGGTCGCCTCCGGAGTGATGAGTGAGTAGTTCACCCCTGGACTATGGGTCCATAGCAGTAGCTAGATGGTTGTCTTCTCCTCATTGTGCTTCATTGTTGGATCTTGTGAGCTGCCTAACATGATCAAGATCATCTATCTGTAATACTATATGTTGTGTTTGTCGGGATCCGATGGATAGAGAATATTATGTTATGTTAATTATCAAGTTATTACCTATGTGTTGTTTATGATCTTGCATGCTCTCCGTTATTAGTAGAGGCTCTGGCCAAGTTGATGCTAGTAACTCCAAGAGGGAGTATTTATGCTCGATAGTGGGTTCATGTCTCCGTGAATCTGGGACAGTGACAGAAAGTTCTAAGATTATGGATGTGTTGTTGCCTCTAGGGATAAAACATTGATGCTATGTCTAAGGATGTAGTTATTGATTACATTACGCGCAATACTTAATGCAATTGTCTGTTGTTTTCAACTTAATACTGGAGGGGGTTCGGATGATAACCTGAAGGTGGACTTTTTAGGCATAGATGAATGCTGGATAGCGGTCTATGTACTTTGTCGTAATGCCCAATTAAATCTCACTATATTTATCATGACATGTATGTGCATTGTTATGCTCTCTCTATTTGTCAATTGCCCGACTGTAATTTGTTCACCCAACATGCTTTTATCTTATGGGAGAGACACCTCTAGTGAACTGTGGACCCCGGTCCAATTCTCTTTACTGAAATACAATCTACTGCAATACTTGTTTTACTGTTTTCTGCAAACAATCATCTTCCACACAATACGGTTAATCCTTTGTTACAGCAAGCCGGTGAGATTGACAACCTCACTGTTTCGTTGGGGCAAAGTACTTGGGTTGTGTTGTGTAGGTTCCACGTTGGCGCCAGAATCTCTGGTGTTGCGCCGCACTACATCCCGCCGCCATCAACCTTCAACGTGCTTCTTGGCTCCTCCTGGTTCGATAAACCTTGGTTTCTTTCTGAGGGAAAACTTGCTGCTGTGCGCATCATACCTTCCTCTTGGGGTTCCCAACGAACGTGTGAGTTACACGCCATCAAGCTCTTTTTCTGGCGCCGTTGCCGGGGAGATCAAGACACGCTGCAAGGGGAGTCTCCACTTCCCAATCTCTTTACTTTGTTTTTGTCTTGCTTTATTTTATTTACTACTTTGTTTGCTGCATTATATCAAAATACAAAAAAATTAGTTGCTAGCTTTACTTTATTTACTGTCTTGCACTCTATATCAAAAACACAAAAAAATTAGTTACTTGCATTTATTTTATCTAGTTTGCTTTATTTACTACTGCTAAAATGAGTAATCCTGAAGTTGAAGTTTGTTCATTTAAGCAACAAGGGGGAGAATGTTTAAAAGATGCTTGGTATAGAATTAGTGATGCTCATAGTAGGTGCACTAAGAAACACTCCACCACTATCCTGCTCAGGAATTTTTATGTTGGTATCTCTAGCTGGAATAGATATGTTCTTGATTGTCTCGCGGGAGGTAACTTCCTAGGCGCTCCCGCTTTAGAAGCTAGTTGCATTATTAAGAGTTTATTTGGAACACCACCTGTTAATGAAACTAAAATTGAAATCTCTCTTGAGGATGTTATGAAAAATTTGGAGACCATAGAGAAAAATTTTCCGAGTGTTGAAACTAAATTGGAGATGTTACTTGATAAAACTGATGAACTTGATAAATCCTTAGGAGGAATTGATGAAAGAATTAGTGTCCTAGGAACTTGTGTTGTCCATGATGATCAAATCAATAGGATTGGTGAGCTTGAAAAAGCCATGGGAACCTTGGGTTCAACCTTTTCATCTATAAAGTTTAGAGAAAAAGCTTATGTGGGTAAGGAGCAAAAGTTTATGTATGTCTCTAAAGTGCCTAAACCAAAGAAATATTATTATAGGCCTAAAATTGACAAAGCCCTTAGTACCACTACAGATGGGGGAGCTTATGATATCGATGCTTCGTCTCTTGATGTTACTTGATTTACACTTTCTGCGCCTAGCTGAAAGGCGTTAAAGAAAAGCGCTTATGGGAGACAACCCATGTTTTTACTACAGTATTTTTGTTTTATATTTGAGTCTTGGAAGTTGTTTACTACTGTAGCAACCTCTCCTTATCTTAGTTTTGTGTTTTGTTGTGCCAAGTAAAGTCTTTGATAGTAAAGTTCATACTAGATTTGGATTACTGCGCAGTTTCAGATTTCTTTGCTGTCACGAATTTCGACCTGCCTCCCTGTAGGTAGCTCAGAAAATTAAGCCAATTTACGTGCGTGATCCTCAGATATGTACGCAACTTTCATTCAATTTGGGCATTTTCATTTGAGCAAGTCTGGTGCCATTTTAAAATTCGTCAATACGAACTGTTCTATTTTGACAGATTCTGCCTTTTATTTCGCATTGCCTCTTTTGCTATGTTGGATGAATTTCTTTGATCCATTAATGTCCAGTAGCTTTATGCAATGTCCAGAAGTGTTAAGAATGATTGTGTCACCTCTGAACATGTTAATTTTTATTGTGCACTAACCCTCTAATGAGTTGTTTCGAGTTTGGTGTGGAGGAAGTTTTCAAGGATCAAGAGAGGAGTATGATGCAATATGATCAAGGAGAGTGAAAGCTCTAAGCTTGGGGATGCCCCGGTGGTTCACCCCTGCATATTCTAAGAAGACTCAAGTGTCTAAGCTTGGGGATGCCCAAGGCATCCCCTTCTTCATCGACAACATTATCAGGTTCCTCCCCTGAAACTATATTTTTATTCCATCACATCTTATGTGCTTTGCTTGGAGCGTCGGTTTGTTTTTGTTTTTGTTTTTGTTTGAATAAAATGGATCCTAGCATTCTTTGTGTGGGAGAGAGACACGCTCCGCTGTAGCATATGGACAAGTATGTCCTTAGGCTTTACTCATAGTATTCATGGCGAAGTTTCTTCTTCGTTAAATTGTTATATGGTTGGAATTGGAAAATGATACATGTAGTAAATTGCTAAAATGTCTTGGATAATGTGATACTTGGCAATTGTTGTGCTCATGTTTAAGCTCTTGCATCATATACTTTGCACCCATTAATGAAGAAACACCTAGAGCTTGCTAATTTGGTTTGCATATTTGGTTTCTCTAAAGTATAGATAATTTCTAGTATTGAGTTTTGAACAACAAGGAAGACGGTGTAGATTCTTATAATGTTTACAATATGTCTTTTATGTGAGTTTTGCTGCACCGGTTCATCCTTGTGTTTGTTTCAAATAACCTTGCTAGCCTAAACCTTGCATCGAGAGGGAATACTTCTCATGCATCCAAAATCCTTGAGCCAACCACTATGCCATTTGTGTCCACCATACCTACCTACTACATGGTATTTCTCCGCCATTCCAAAGTAAATTGCTTGAGTGCTACCTTTAAAATTCCATCATTCACCTTTGCAATATATAGCTCATGGGACAAATAGCTTAAAAACTATTGTGGTATTGAATATGTACTTATGCACTTTATCTCTTATTAAGTTGCTTGTTGTGCGATAACCATGTTTCTGGGGACGCCATCAACTATTCTTTGTTGAATATCATGTGAGTTGCTATGCATGTTCGTCTTGTCTGAAGTAAGAGCGATCTACCACCTTATGGTTGGAGCATACATATTGTTAGAGAAGAACATTGGGCCGCTAACTAAAGCCATGATTCATGGTGGAAGTTTCAGTTTTGGACATATATCCTCAATCTCATATGAGAATAATAATTGTTGCCACATGCTTACGCATTAAAGAGGAGTCTATTATCTGTTGTCCATGTTGTCCCGGTATGGATGTCTAAGTTGAGAATAATCAAAAGCGAGAAATCCAAAATGCGAGCTTTCTCCTTAGACCTTTGTACATGCGGCATGGAGGTACCCCATTGTGACACTTGGTTAAAACACGTGTATTGCGATGATCCGGTAGTCCAAGCTAATTAGGACAAGGTGCGGGCACTATTGGTATACTATGCATGAGGCTTGCAACTTGTAAGATATAATTTACATAACTCATATGCTTTATTACTACCGTTGACAAAATTGTTTCATGTTTTCAAAATAAAAGCTCTAGCACAAATATAGCAATCGATGCTTTCCTCTTTGAAGGACCATTCTTTTTTACTTTTATGTTGAGTCAGTTCACCTATTTCTCTCCACCTCAAAAGCAAACACTTGTGTGAACTGTGCATTGATTCCTACATACTTGCATATTGCACTTATTATATTACTCTATGTTGACAATTATCCATGAGATATACATGTTATAAGTTGAAAGCAACCGCTGAAACTTAATCTTCTTATGTGTTGCTTCAATACCTTTACTTTGATTTATTGCTTTATGAGTTAACTCTTATGCAAGACTTATTGATGCTTGTCTTGAAGTACTATTCATGAAAAGTCTTTGCTTTATGATTCACTTGTTTACTCATGTCATTTCCATTGTTTTGATCGCTGCATTCACTACATATGCTTTACAAATAGTATGATCAAGGTTATGATGGCATGTCACTCCAGAAATTATCTTTGTTATCGTTTTACCTGCTAGGGACGAGCAGAACTAAGCTTGGGGATGCTGATACGTCTCCGACGTATCGATAATTTCTTGTGTTTCATGCCACATTATTGATGATATCTACATGTTTTATGCACACTTTATGTCATATTCGTGCATTTTCTGGAACTAACCTATTAACAAGATGCCGAAGTGCCGATTCTTTGTTTTCTGCTGTTTTTGGTTTCAGAAATCCTAGTAACGAAATATTCTCGGAATTGGACGAAATCAACGCCCAGGGTCCTATTTTGCCACGAAGCTTCCAGAAGACCGAAGAGTCAACGAAGTGGGGCCACGAGGTGGCCACACCATAGGGCGGCGCGGCCTAGGCCTTGACCGCGCCGACCTATAGTGTGGGCCCCTCGTGTGGCCCCCTGACCTGCCCTTCCGCCTACTTAAAGCCTCCGTCGCGAAACCCCCAGTACCGAGAGCCACGATACGGAAAACCTTACTGAGACGCCGCCGCCGCCAATCCCATCTCGGGGGATTCTGGAGATCTCCTCCGGCACCCTGCCAGAGAGGGGATTCATCTCCCGGAGGACTCTACGCCGCCATGGTCGCCTCCGGAGTGATGAGTGAGTAGTTCACCCCTAGACTATGGGTCCATAGCAGTAGCTAGATGGTTGTCTTCTCCTCATTGTGCTTCATTGTTGGATCTTGTGAGCTGCCTAACATGATCAAGATCATCTATCTGTAATACTATATGTTGTGTTTGTCGGGATCCGATGGATAGAGAATACTATGTTATGTTAATTATCAAGTTATTACCTATGTGTTGTTTATGATCTTGCATGCTCTCCGTTATTAGTAGAGGCTCTGGCCAAGTTGATGCTAGTAACTCCAAGAGGGAGTATTTATGCTCGATAGTGGGTTCATGTCTCCGTGAATGCAGGACGATGTGAGAAAGTTCTAAGATTATGGATGTGCTGTTGCCACTAGGGATAAAACATTGATGCTATGTCTAAGGATGTAGTTATTGATTACATTACGCGCAATACTTAATGCAATTGTCTGTTGTTTTCAACTTAATACTTGAGGGGGTTCGGATGATAACCTGAAGGTGGCGTGTTTAGGCCTAGGTGCTTGCTGGATAGCGGTCTATGTACTTTGTCGTAATGCCCAATTAAATCTCACTATATTTATCATGACATGTATGTGCATTGTTATGCTCTCTCTATTTGTCAATTGTCCGACTGTAATTTGTTCACCCAACATGCTTTTATCTTATGGGAGAGACACCTCTAGTGAACTGTGGACCCCGCTCCAATTCTCTTTACTGAAATACAATCTACTGCAATACTTGTTTTACTGTTTTCTGCAAACAATCATCTTCCACACAATACGGTTAATCCTTTGTTACAGCAAACCGGTGAGATTGACAACCTCACTGTTTCGTTGGGGCAAAGTACTTGGGTTGTGTTGTGCAGGTTCCACGTTGGCGCCGGAATCTCTGGTGTTGCGCCGCACTACATCCCGCCGCCATCAACCTTCAACGTGCTTCTTGGCTCCTCCTGGTTCGATAAACCTTGGTTTCTTTCTGAGGGAAAACTTGCTGCTGTGCGCATCATACCTTCCTCTTGGGGTTCCCAACGAACGTGTGAGTTACACGCCATCACCCACCGGCGAGCAGTGGTTAAGCAACACGAAGAGCCGGGAGACTCCCAAGAGCTAAGTGGGCCCTGGTGCCTCGCGTCGTCCCGCAAAGTCCCAGCACACGTCCTGGCGGTTGCAAGGGCTTGCCACCTAACCTATACCTGATCAGGAAGGTGTTGGATTGTTTCGATTAGTCTCCTGCATGGTAGACACGTAAACATTAAATACGAGCTCGATCGGCTCTCAGGTTGCCCTGTGGATCGGCTCAAAGAGCCGATCGCCCCATGGTTCACGTTGGATTTACGATGACATGGGGATCCTGCTTGATCAAAACAAAGCTAAACCAATCTACGACAGTTTAGGGTTTTCACCGCATAATCGGAACATCCTACGCGTAGTTGGGCCTAGCAGATACGAAAGATGATGGAAACTATTCCTAAAAGAGGCCTAAAAACCAACATTAAGTCAATTCCCGGAACATCCCTTGTAGGAACGGTAAAACAACACCTCACGCACTACCGGATCATCCAACCCCAGCATAAGGCCTAATCATGCAGATATTAAACTAATCCTTGAAGAACAAGGAACAACTATAACGGATCGGATCTACTAAGTAACGAACAAGCAAGGTGCTGCCCTTACACCTAGATAGGTGTAAGGGCAGCTAGATATCGAGGGACGACATTGCTAAGCAAATATGCATAAGAAAAGCATCAATGCAAGCCCCAAAACATCTATGATAAGTAGTGCTACTCGCCATCAACAACGCTTCAGCACGAGTAACACAAGGTAACGAATAAACGTATACTGCCTAGATCGCAAGATGCGATCTAGGCAGCATGATGCTTACCCGGAAGAAACCCTCGAAATAAGGGGTGGCGATGCGCCTGGTTTGTGTTTGTTGTGAACGTGATTGTCCTCTTTTCTCAATAACCGTAGGTACATATTTATAGTCCAAGGGACTTTCTAATTCGGAAATAAACTAACCCGTATACGGGCTAGACTCTATCTTTTAATTCTAACCGACACGATCTAATAATATACAGATACACGGGCAATCTAGCCCAAACTTCTTGTACAAGGCCGGTTCGAGAGTATCTTTCATGTAAATCTTCTAAGCCCATCTCAATTACGGCCCATCTCCTGATTCGGCCAAAATCTGGTGATAACACATGCCCCCTGGTTTTGGCAATGATAATTTCAAAACCACTCTGTTTTTCTTCGTCGGGTCATGTCGTGGCAGAGCAGAACCGTCGCAGTATACTTCATCATGACGCCTTGCCTTCTCAACTTCTCTGCACGATTTGACAGTTCTTTGGCACCACTTCCTCGGAAACTGCTGCAACATTAACTCCCCCATATCCCATTATTTAACCGCGTCGAACAGTTTGCCACTTCATCCCCTTGCTCTGTTCTGGCCATCAGCACCAAGAAACCCCAATCTCAGAGCAATGTCTTCCTCCTCTTCCTCCTCCGCCTCGTCGGATCTCTCCTCCCAGTCCTTCTCCTCCTCCTCCTCCTCCTCCTCCCGCGAACCCACGCCAGAGTGGGATCCGATGGCGGTTCTGATGGCGGCGCACGACGAGCGCGCCCTAGAGGAGTGGGACCAGGAGGACCACGCCTCCTCCGTCTGGTCCGAGGACGACAAGTCCTTGACCAGCGGAGATGAAGACCTCCAGTTCCTCGCTGATGGGGAACTGGAATCGGAGAGCGAGGACGACTCGTTCTCCTGGGACGATTACACCTCCTCCGAGGAAGAGAAGGAGGAAGACGACGACGACGACGACTCCCCTCGAGGATTACCCACCGGCGAAGCGCTTCCGCGCCGGGTCCGACGACGACGACGACGATGATGAAGATGAGGAGGCCCCCAATGAGGGCCACTGGAGCAGCGACGAGGAGCCCGCCGGCAGCAGCGCCGACGAGAGCTCCGATGACGACGACGAGGGCAGCGACGGCCCGTAGATTTAGGAAGTAGTGCAGGACCAGTAGTAGTAGTGACATCGGATGATCCTTTTGAGAGCCATCGGCTCTTTCTTGTAAGATCTCCTCCTCGAATCAATGAAAATCGTTCGTCCAATGTGATTCTCCATTTGTTCGATTTCAAATCTTCCGACTGCCAAAACAAATCAATGCACCAAGAACCGATAGCGACATATCGGCCTTTCACCCTCAAACGCCCATAAGGCCGAGCTCAAATCCTAAATCAGACAGATATCCAAGCAAACACTCCTTGAATTCAGACTGTATCTTGATATCTGACCACAACATCTTGCAACTCTAAAGTCGATGGCTGTACATCGGCTGTTTTGTTCTCAAGTCGATGTCCGTGCATCGGCTGTTTTATTCTTAAGTCGATGTCCGTGCATCGGCTGTGACTTGTATAATTTTTTTTTACTGGCCGATTTCATGAATCGGCCCCCACATTTCACTGTTCGTCATCCCACATGCTTGGGAAATATTTCTTGAGATGTTGACCATTGACAGCTACTGGGAACTTCACGCCATCCAACTGCTCAAGCATGTATGCATTACCCTTCAACACTTGGTCAACTTTGTACGGGCCATGCCAATTTGGAGACCATTTACCATACACTTTATCCTTCGTCCCCAATGGCAATACAGCTTCCCATACCAGATCACCAACTTGGAACTCCTTTGGCTTCACCTTCTTATTATATGCGCGAGCCACCTTGGCTTTATTCTCCTTGATTTTCTCAAGCGACCATAGTCTGAGTTCCGTTACATCCTCAATACTGTCACTCATCAGGGCTGCATATTCTTCAGTAGTCAAATCATTCTGAAACGTTATCCGTCTCGACCCAGCCTTGATTTCCCAGGGTAACACAGCTTCTTGTCCATGGACCAGCTGGTATGGCGAGGTTTTTATTGCTCCATGACACGACATGCGATAAGCCCACAAAGCTTCTGACAATACCTCATGCCATCGTCTAGGGTGCTCGTCGATTTTCCTCTTAATCAGCTTGATCAGGCTCTTGTTGGACGCTTCAGCCTGCCCATTTGCTTGAGCATAGTATGGAGACGATCGGATCAGCTTGATTCCCATATCCTCGCAGAATTTTCTAAACTCCTTAGAAATGAAAACCGAACCTCCATCGGTCGTGATAGTCTGGGGAATCCCGAATCTATGAATGACATGTTCCAACACGAAACTGATGACATCCTTCGATGCTACTGACTTCATAGGGACGGCCTCCACCCATTTAGTGAAGTAATCTGTGATGGCCAGAACCCATTCATGGTTTTTGCTCGATGGAGGATGAATTTTGCCGATCATATCCATGCCCCAACCTCGGAATGGCCAAGGTTTGATGATAGGATTCATTGCTGATGCGGGTACCATCTGAATGCTCCCAAACTTCTGACATGCTTGACACCCTTTATAGTACTGGAAACAATCTTCAAGCATGGTGGGCCAATAAAATCCCGATCGCCTGATCAGCCACTTCATCTTATGAGCCGATTGGTGAGTTCCACAGGCACCCTCATGCACCTCATGCAAGAGCCGATTGGACTCGGCTGGTCCCAAACATTTGAGAAGTAATCCTTCCAATGTCCTGTAGAACATGTCATCGCCAATCAGTACGTACTTCATGGCCCTATATCTTATCCGTTCAGGTGCCCCCCGAGCCGATTTTTTCAAAGGGATTGAAGATATCGGCTCTTCAGTCATCCTCTCTTAGATCAATGCTGAACACAGGCAAAATGCATGTCGAGGATAATTTTGGCCTATTGCTAGAATCGGCCTCCTTTTTCATTGCAATGCTCAATGAGGGTTTACAACTTCTTGGTTTTCTACTATGGCTACGTGACATGCTCGAGATGAGATTCGTGCTTTGTATTTTTTGGGGCCGATCGCAGGGATCGGCCTTGCCACGTACGTCTACCGATTTGGACCTTGCTACTCTGTCAGGCCGGTGGATAAGACCAGCCTCACCCCGTTTTTTGAAGCTTCGATGCGCTCACAGCCGTCCAAACTGATTCCAGAGAGCGGCTCTTGGTCGTCTGCATCCCAAATATTCATGGCAGCTAGTGAGATCTCGATTGAGTCATCTGCCTGAACGACCTCCACTTCATCTCCATCCCACTGTATGATGCATTGGTGCATTGTGGATGGGATGCAACAGTTAGCGTGAATCCAATCCCTTCCTAGCAGGACAGCGTAATTGCTTTTGCTGTCGACGATGAAGAACGAGGTAAGTATGGTTTTTGGCCTACGGTCAGATCTACATTCAGAAAACCTTTTGCTTCTGATGCTTGGCCGTTGAAATCGCTTAATGTGACGTTGGTCTTGATCAGATCGTCATTCGAGCGTCCCAATCGTCGTAGCATGGAATACGGCGTTATGTTGACTGCCGCTCCCGTGTCAACCAACATCTTGCTGACAGGCTGCCCATCGATATAACCTTTTAGGTATAGAGCTTTCAAGTGCCTGTAGCTCCTCTCTCGTGGCTTCTCAAAGATCACTGGCCGTGGATCGCAGTCGAATTGAGCCACCGATACTTCCTCGTCGTTTGGAGCACAAAACTCTGATGGGAGTATGAACACCATGTTTGTATCAGCCGATGCCTCTGCATCGGCTTTTGTCTGTTTAGGGCGCCACACTTTCTTTGGCGGGCGCATCTCTGTCTCCAACGTTTGCTGAATTTTCACTGCCAGATCGGGCCGTGCCTTCCTCAACATGTACAGGTACTGTGCTTCGGCTTCCTCTAGGTTTCGTAGCCGCTGCACCCTACGCTTCTGAGAATGGCTGAGTCCATCAGGGCACCACCTTGGCCGGTGGCACCTATCTTCTTCTTCATCTGACTCCTCAAAGTCTTCATCTTGGGATGACTCAGTTCGTTTACTCTGAGGTGGGAGAGGCCCTAGACGCTTGAACACTGAAACTTCATTTGTTCCCTTCCTCTGCTGTCTACATTCCGGGCAGTTCTCGATTGTAGGTAATCGGCTCATTCCTGAGTCCCAGCAGTGTTTAAAGAAAGGACAGTTCCAATGCCGTTCCATGTCTTCTTGCTCTCTTGACTTCCCTCTAGCGTGACGCTCGTACCCTTCATCGTCTCTATCAAATCGACGATACCTCCTGTCATCTGCATCAGACCGACGATATCTTTCGTCATCCACGTCGTAGCGCCGACGTCGGTCATACTGCTGCTCATATTTGTTAAGGAGATGCGCGGAGAGTGGTCGTTGATACCGCACGCTTCTCACTTCTTCTTCTGTCAGGTACCGTCTGTTATCATGTTGGGGCCGGTCGCGTGGATCGGCCTCCTCTTTCTCCTTGCCACGGGAGTGACTGCTACGCTTTATCCTTGCCATGGCGGTTACCAAGCCCTGCCATGTTGACATCAAAAGAGAAACCTGGCTCACATCTTATGGAGTGACTGAGATCCACCATGTTGACGCCAGGAAACGGATGTGTGTCTACTTTCATGGCAAATTGTCCGAAGATTAATCGGCCTGACTCTATCGCCATTTGAATCTATGCGCGCAACACTTTGCAGTCGTTGGTGGCGTGGGTGAACGTGTGATGCCATTTGCAGTATGGCCTACCGTTCATCTCTTGTGACGTAGGAGTTTTGTGGCCTTCAGGTAACTTCAGCTGTTTCCCCTTCAGCAGCAAATCAAAAATCTGCTCAGTTTTGCTTAAATCAAAATCAAACCCTTTTGGAGGCCCTGGTTGTTTCACCCATTTGCAGGACACGGGAACTGCCGTCCGAGTCCATTCAGCCACGGCGACTTCCTGATCTGCCGCAGGGTCTTCATCCTCTTCAGCGTCGACCAGGCCTATCGTGCGCTTGAACTTGTCTTGGTACAATTCTGGGTGGCGCTGCTCATACAATGTCGGTTTACGGACCATGTGCGCCAACGAATTGTACTCCACTTGGAACGTCGAGATCCTTGAGTGGCGGCTGCGAGGCCTGCCACGGCCAGCTCGGCTGCTTCTTTCTCGAGATAAATGAACCGAATAACATCGGTTCTTGACGGTTCTGAAACGTTGAATGTACTCGAGACACCGTCTCTCCTCGCCTTTGCCGAACCTGCGTCGGATCGGCAATGCCGGCTTCGGTAGCTTACGAATGATATTGTATGTGAAACTGCTCTTCCAGTTGCTTCCATGTCCGGCGAATCTGGGGGTAACGAGGTGTACCACCCAAAGGCTGGACCCGTGAGAGATTGGGCAAAGAACCTCACACGTAGCGGTTCTGATGCTGAAACCATGCCCAGCTGTGCCTAGTATCGGCTCACGTGCTCGATGGAGCTAGACCCTTCTGATCCACTGAATTTGTGAAGTCAGGGAGCCGATATTTAGGCGGCAGTTGGATCAGGTCATACTCGTTGGGGTACGGCTTGGAATAGCCGATTGTTCTCTTCTTCGGCAGGATGCCGAACTGATCTCTCAAGATTGCGCTGATCTGATCCACAGTAGGAGCTGTAGGGGTTGAGCTTTCATGACTCGTGGCAGTGGCATATTTAGTTAGCCACGCTTGTTTCTCAGCATCTGCTCCAGAACTCCCCGCGGCTCCAGCAATCCCTCCTGCCGTAACAATCGCTCCTGTTCCGGCAATTCCTCCTGCTGAAGTCTGGATCGTGTGCGTCCAGTTGTTGCAGTCCGGCACGTATGTGCACACGTATCCATGTGGAATCTCCTTGGGCGGCTCATACAAGAATTGGTAGTCGCCAGGATCACCTCCAGCCTTGTAGACAACGTATGTCGGTGAACCTTGTTGCTGTGGAGCTGCCATCGCGAATGGCAGTGGTAGCCTAGTGTGGAATGGTATCTCTCCCTGGTGAGTCCCTAGAGTAGGTCCTGACGGAGAATATTGATGTTTCATGATTTCTTGCACCACACGAAGCGCAACCCGCTCAAGAGTATTCACCAGGCTCTCAGAATGCCGATGTAGAGAATGAGCCACAACATAGTTAATTTCCTGGCGCGCAGGGCTGCAGTACGTTCCTCCGAAGGGAGAGACAGATCTAATCCCTCGAACGCGCCTTCGGGTGTGAATCGTTTGAACCTGATGCCGTGCGAACGGGTCTTCTCAAAAGAGCCGATGAGATCGGCTTCAAAGATGGCCTTCAGCTCATCGTATTTCTTCTTATGCTCTGCAAGTAGATCCTCGTACTTGATCAGTTCGTCCGACATCTTGGCTGCCGATGTTGACGTGGTTGTTGCAGAAAGTGTCCCACCGGGCGTGCCAGAATGTGTTGCCTGCCAAAACCCACCGGCGAGCAGTGGTTAAGCAACACGAAGAGCCGGGAGACTCCCAAGACCGCTAAGTGGGCCCTGGTGCCTCGCGTCGTCCCGCAAAGTCCCAGCACACGTCCTGGCGGTTGCAAGGGCGTGCCACCTGACCTATACCTGATCAGGAAGGTGTTGGATTGCTTCGATTAGTCTCCTGCATGGTAGACACGTAAACACTAAATACGAGCCCGATCGGCTCTCAGGTTGCCCTGTGGATCGGCTCAAAGAGCCGATCGCCCCATGGTTCACATTGGATTTACGATGACATGGGGATCCTGCTTGATCAAAACAAAGCTAAACCAATCTACGACAGTTTAGGGTTTTCACCGCATAATCGGAACATCCTACGCGTAGTTGGGCCTAGCAGATACGAAAGATGATGGAAACTATTCCTAAAAGAGGCCTAAAAACCAACATTAAGTCAATTCCCGGAACATCCCTTGTAGGAACGGTAAAACAACACCTCACGCACTACCGGATCATCCAACCCCAGCATAAGGCCTAATCATGCAGATATTAAACTAATCCTTGAAGAACAAGGAACAACTATAACGGATCGGATCTACTAAGTAACGAACAAGCAAGGTGCTGCCCTTACACCTAGATAGGTGTAAGGGCAGCTAGATATCGAGGGACGACATTGCTAAGCAAATATGCATAAGAAAAGCATCAATGCAAGCCCCAAAACATCTATGATAAGTAGTGCTACTCGCCATCAACAACGCTTCAGCACGAGTAACACAAGGTAACGAATAAACGTATACTGCCTAGATCGCAAGATGCGATCTAGGCAGCATGATGCTTACCCGGAAGAAACCCTCGAAATAAGGGGTGGCGATGCGCCTGGTTTGTGTTTGTTGTGAACGTGATTGTCCTCTTTTCTCAATAACCGTAGGTACATATTTATAGTCCAAGGGACTTTCTAATTCGGAAATAAACTAACCCGTATACGGGCTAGACTCTATCTTTTAAGTCTAACCGACATGATCTAATAATATACAGATACACGGGCAATCTAGCCCAAACTTCTTATACAAGGCCGGTTCGAGAGTATCTTTCATGTATATCTTCTAAGCCCATCTCAATTACGGCCCATCTCCTGATTCGGCCAAAATCTGGTGATAACAGTAATGTAATCAACACAAATATCCTTAGACAAAGCATCGATGTTTTATCCCTAGTAGCAACAACACATCCACAACCTTAGAACTTTCTGTCACTGTCCCAGATTTAATGGAGGCATGAACCCACTATCGAGCATAAATACTCCCTCTTGGAATCACAAGTATCAACTTGGCCAGAGGCTCTACTAGCAACGGAGAGCATGCAAGAACATAAATAACATATATGATAGATTGATAATCAACTTGACACATAGTATTCAATATTCATCGGATCCCAACAAACACAACATGTAGCATTACAAATAGATGATCTTGATCATGATAGGCAACTCACAAGATCTAACATGATAGCACAATGAGGAGAAGATAACCATCTAGCTACTGCTATGGACCCATAGTCCAGGGGTGGACTACTCACACATCGATCCGGAGGCGATCATGGCGATGAAGAGACCTCCGGAAGATGATTCCCCTCTCCGGCAGGGTGCCGGAGGCGATCTCCTGAATCCCCCGAGATGGGATTGGCGGCGGCGGCGTCTCAGTAAGGTTTTTCGTATCGTGGCTCTCGGTACTGGGGGTTTCGCGACAAAGACTATATGTAGGCGAAAAGGTAGGTCAGGGGGCGCCACGAGGGGCCCACACGATAGGGCCGCGCGGCCATCACCTGGGCCGCGCCGCCCTGTTGTGTGGCCGCCTCATCGCCCCACTTCGTTTCCCTTTCGGTCTTCTGGAAGCTTCGTGGAAAAATAGGACCCTGTGCGTTGATTTCGTCCAATTCCGAGAATATTTCCTTACTAGGATTTCTGAAACCAAAAACAGCAGAAAACAGCAACTGGTTCTTCGGCATCTCGTCAATAGGTTAGTGCCAGAAAATGCATAATAATGACATATAATGTGTATAAAACATGTGAGTATCATCATAAAAGTAGCATGGAACATAAGAAATTATGGATACGTTTGGGACGTATCAGCGGCCAGCACGAACGGCGGAAGCGCGGCGGATGTGCGGTGGCGGCCAAACATGCGCGACGGCCAAGCATGTGCGGCGGAAAGCACGCTCGGCTGGCGGCGGCAGCCAGGCACGCGCGGCGGCGGCATGCACGCGCGGTGGTCGATTAGAATTGTACTTTTCCGTTAATTGAGGAATATGTCTATTTTTTCTGGGTCTAGAACCAGTAATTATTGAAATTGACTGGGCTTGAAATTGCGCCAGCACGCGCGGTGGCCAGACCGTGCTCCTCCCGTTTTGCTTGTTGATTTTGGCCTGTGTTGATTTTGATTTGCACAAAAAAAATCATGTTTAGGCCTGTGTTGATTTTGATTTGGACAAAAAAAATCATGTTTAGACCGTTCCGTTCCGCTGTGCGATTGCAGAACCGAACAGAAAATGGAACCATTATTTTCCTCGACTTTTTCTAAACCGAACACGGGGTCAGAACCATCCCATGACGTCAGAATAGAACCATTCCATTCCGTCCCTCCTGGTTCTAGAACCGAACACACCCCAGGTGAATGAATCAAGGTTTGAAGACTCAACTCAAGTGTGCGACTCAAGTAGTGCCTACTCCCGTCGGGATCACGTGGATGCAAAAAAAATCGACATCTTCATCAAGTTCAAGTGGTACAACTTGAGTCTACGCGTGGCTGCGAGCACCCGCCCATAGACTCGAGGGCTACTCTCAATGGGAGCACCGGTTGCACACCCGATAGAAAATAACTTCGCAACTTCATCTACGATAGTTTATGTAAGCATAAAGTACGGATTCAACATTCTTTAATTGATCAAGACATTTGGAGGCGATATTTGAAATACTTGAGTCGCTACGCAAGTCTTCGACTTCCCTAGACACTTAGGGGATACTGATATGGGTATACTCTATCGAGTGCCTATTATTGCTATACCATGTGCGGTTTAGTCAAACGGAACATGAAGCACATACTACAACAAACAGTCACAGTCCAAGAAATCTGGCGTGTCAATCAAGGAAAGCCCAAAGAAGAAAACTCCAAGACGTAGTCGAACAGAACAATTGTAAACCCTAACTTGGTTGCATATATAAAGCCAGAGAAAGGTGCCCCTTAGAGGATACTCGTAGCATAGACAAGATAGATTAGATCTAGATACACAACTCCTGTACACAACTATATTATACTGGATTTCTAGCAGGACGTAGCGCTCCTCCACTGTGCGGACGTGAACCTGGGTACGTCGTGTGACATCTCGCTCCTAGAATCTTCAGGCGTCGCCTTTACCTAAAAAACAAGTCCATAACCATGAGCATTGCCGAGGTCACCCCTCGTCAACCATTGCTAACATTTTGAGAGCTTCCTCTCCCTCTAATCCCTCCATGATTTTTGCTCATATTTTAGGAAAAGAGAGAGCAGATGTAGATCTACAATCCCACCAATCAAATTCCCCTCTTTATGAGATAGTCCCTAGATCTAGTTCTTGGAGAGAAATTTGGTGTTCTTCTTCATATCTGTTCTTCCTCTCTTATTCCCCCAATAACTTATGTAGCTTTGTTGGAATTTGAGAGAGAAGGACTTGAACATCTTAGTGGTGTTCTTGCCATTGCATTTGGTGCATCGATTTGAGTTCTCCACGGTGATTCATGGAAGTAAAAGTGAGAAGGTTGTTACTCTTGGGTTCTTGGAACCCTAAACTGATTTGAGGCCTTTGTGACGATTTCTTGGGAGCATGATGGCAAGAACTCCATGTGTACCAACTTGTTGGGACTCCGAGTGCAGAGTGTTGTAGCAAGCGTCTTTTCCCCACAAGGGTGACTCGAGGGTTTATATAAAACTCTCCGGAAATTGGCTAGAGGCTCAATTCTTCTTCTCCTCCTCTAGCAACCTGCAAAGCAAAGTTTTTGTCGTGTGTCCTCAACTCCACCGCGTGATTGTCAACCACAATGCTTCGTATTAGTAATATGAAATATAAATATAACTAAAGCGGAGTAAAGTAAGTAAGCTAAGTAAGCAAGGTAAAAGCAATAAAGAGATGATTGCTTTTGGGTTTTGTGTGTTTGCAAGTGAAGAAATCAATTTTTTTTATTTATTTTCGGATTAATAAATTGGAGAAAATATAAAGAGTCGTAATTGTGTTGGAAAGGTGTGTCTAATGATTTAAAATGGACCGGGGTTCATGGGTTCACTTTTCTACTATCTTTTTAGTTGTAGTGGACACAAACAATTCATCAAATACATAATATTGGTGGAACTTCAACATGTGTTTAATAAGCATTGATATGAAAATCACGTACTAACATAGAGATGATGCAACATATCTATCTTATACTCCTCAAGAAAGGTAAAACTCCAAGCAATCTTGAATTACAAATTAACATAATATAGCCTTAAGTAATTTGACATGATTTTTGAATCACAAATATGCTACCTTGAACAAACAAGATTATGAAGCTGTCAAATGATAATTGTAGCGCATGAATTCACTTTATCCCTAGTGAGGCAGCGAAAGAAAGGTAAATACCATAGTAGATCTTGAATTTGTTGTCACTATTCAATCACTACAATCATGCTACTCCATCTAATACACACTTCTCCCCATACATGCTCTTGCATACAAGTTGGATCAGAACAAGTACTTAAGAACATGGTACATGATATACATCTATCAATATATCTTACACATAATAGTTTCCAATCTCATATGAAAAATCATAGAATAAAGATCTACCACATTTGAATTACAAATATGACCATGATCATGTTGGGCAACTCATATGACACTAGATCTATGAAGAACAAGAGAGAAATAGATCAAGCTACTGCCACAGACCCATAGTCCAAAGGTGGATTACTCCCTCTTCATCATGGTGATGATGGTGGAGACGTTGGAGAAGGTGGAGATCCCTCCGTCGGCGACTCCAGTGGAGTTTCCCCCTCCAATCTTCGCTAGTTTTAGCTTTGTTCTGGTGTTTTGGTGTTTCTGTGGCGCTCCCTCGAAGAAGCCTCGGGAAGTCCTTTATATAGAGGTTTATAGGTCGGAAGGAGTCCGTGGACAAAAGAATCAATCGAATCAGACGATCGAGGATAGAAAGAGGTAGGGTGACGCCCCCCTTACTGGGCGCGCCACCTAGCCTCTTTTGGCCCTCCCGGCCCTTCTCGTGAGCTCCAAGTCCTCCAAACGCTTCTCCTGGCGAAATATTGATATCCCAGAGTCGTAGCTTCATTTCACTTCGTTTAGGTCCGTGAAAGCTAAAAATACACAAAACAAAATTTTCCTATCCTACAGAGTCATAACGAAATTAAAATGGATAATTCGCAAATCCACAAAAATCAGTATAAAATATGGATATAACATCATATATAAACCTGTCAGAATTTTAATCGCCCGTAGAAAAACCACTTGCTGCCATGTAGATAGAAGGCTAGCAACAACCCACGGGTTTTTCCTCTTACCACAATTAATCTCATAGCGGCGTTTCGAATGTACTTTTTTTTTGAACAAGGAGTGCCCCGAAGGGCCATGAAGCTTCTCATTAAATCCAAACGGAGGAGGTACACAATATTACAAAGGACCCCATAAGATCTAAATACACATATAGGTCCCTAGCATTTGCAGAAAAGACCTCACTGAAAGATGAAAAAAAGCAATCAAGTCCTTCTCTTTCCCCGCCGTCGAGCCAGAGGTCTGCTACGCCGCCGTCATGCAAAGAGGCGGGGACGAAACCACTTGCCTCCATGCAGCCGTAGTATGCGACTGCAAACCTCAGGAAAGACCTCGCAAAGGAGGTTGATTTGCCGGAATCCATCGCCGGCAGTAGGATAGGCCATGGAGTGGCCTTGGAGCTGCTCAAGAAAGTAACTTCCCACCTCCGGAAAGCAAAGAAAACATCGTCGTCACCATCTTCATCTTCCACCTCGCCTCCACGGCCGGCCAGGTCGATGTCGAGGATGTCAAGGGCGCATCTTTGCAACCCGCAGTGCTTATTGCAGGGGGGCTTGGCAGGAGTAGCATACGATTCCATCCCCCACCTTGGGGACTTGACATCGCAGCTGCTCGGCCATCCACCGGTGCCGCACCAAAACACCAGGGACAGAGAGCCCCTGCTCATCTCCATCGATCCACCGTCCTCCATCCATCTTCCCCACCCCTCACCACCACGACCGGCCAGTGGGAGAAGAACGAACAGAACAAACATGGAAATCGAAGAGGGAGAGCAAACCTTGGGCTTATTGACGGAGATCCTTGGGGGAAGGTCGAGCGGCGCCATCTCCGACCGCCGGAGCTCCTTGCCGCGCCGCCTCCACCACCAAACACACCGGATCTTGCCCAGAAGATCAGGTGCTAGACTCCCAAACGACGGCATCCAGCCGAAGACACAAGACCTGAACCTATCTACAGAACCGGCGCCTCCCCCTCCCCATCTCCGGCCGGCAGCGCCGCCGGAGAAGGGACGGGTTCGGCCCGGCCGCCCTCGGTCAACGGGCAGAGGAGAGAATGGAGGCGGAGAGGGAGGAAGAAGGAGAGAGGAGCGAAGCTTTCGAATGTACTCCCTATGTTGCATATTAGTTGTTCCTGAGTTAGCATGTACTATACTAAATTAGAGACAACTAATTGAATTATGGATAAAATTGTAACCTACCCCCTAATCAGTGCGGATAGGGATAAACCAATCTAGAGGTTAAATAAATCTGGAGTTTTTACCGCCAAATCTCTTTACAACAAATCGCATGCACATTTGAGGAAAAAGACATTCAAACATCTCTGGAAAGCAAAAATCCCTCCTAAAATCAGATTTGGCTTTGGTTATATTGGCATAAAGCAATTGCCACAAAAGATAATATGAGGAGGAGAGGTTGGCAAGGAGAATTTAGTTAGAGTATAGGTTTTCAGATGAACAAGAAACTATTCACGATCCCTTTTTTTGCTTGCTCTGCTGCAAAGTACATGTGGAGTATTGTGCATGCGATTACAATGAAATAAAAAAGTTAAAAAAATATACAAGGCTGGACAGTTGTTATTTCCTGATATATGTTGGTACTTTTACCGATGTTGATTTTTTTTTTTGAGGGGAAAGACATACGGCACATTTTATTTAGAAGCCAACATAGTTACATCATCCAGTACAAAAGGAATAATAAAACTAGGTGGAGCATCATCCCAACTTACTACAGAATTTGATTCAAAAGAAAATTTACCGATGTTGATTTACTACTCCCTCCGCCACGTTAAAGGCAGTTCATTGTCACTTTTGCAATAACCCCCCTGTACATCCTAAGTGTTCTAAATCTAGGCTTCAAATTAAACTTCAAAAACGGGTTCTTCTTCGTCGCTGTCGATCGTCAGCTCCGTCGCCGACCTGCTTCCTCGCACGGACGCCGGCCTAACGCGAACGCCACGGCCGCACGCTAGCATACCGCAGACGCCCACGAGCTCCCGGACTCCATCATCTAGGACGCGCACGAGCTCGCGGACCCCACCATCGCCACCATCGTGAACGCGCAGGAGGTCGCCACTGGCACTGCTGGACGGGGCGGCTCGACCTGGCGGCCGATCGGCCTGCCAGCCGCGCTCGTTCATACGTTGGCGCCGCTCCGGTCTTCTTTCTCCCCAGCCTCCGCAGCTCCCTCGCCGTCCGCCGTCGAGGAAGGAAGTCTTGCCGCCGCGGCCAGAAGAAGCTCGCCCTGCGTCGCCGCTACGGCCAGAGGTACCTGCGCCGTGACTCGTTGCGGCGTCCAGAGGCCTCGCCGCTGCTCCCCTGTTGCTCGCGCGCACCTCGCCGCTGGCCTAATCGCGGCCTCGCCTGAGCTTGTCCTTGTCGTCCTCCCTGCGCCGCCAGTCCTCTGCTCCACGGAGTCTCCTCGTCGACAGCTCGCTGGGGCAGGGCCGCTCCTCCTCCTCGGATCAGCTGCAGGAACCAAGCAAAACTAGCAGCGCCTACTCTGCTCTGTTGCTCGCCCGAGGAAGGTGATGCTCCCGTTTTCTGAAGTATAAGGTACAGATTTAATCCTTTGTGCAATGTTGATTGAATAACTGAAGCACCGCATTTATATTTATAAAACAAAATTGCAGTACCTTCATATTTCTCTGTGAATATGCCCTTCCAAGTTCAATTGCAAGTATTCCTGTGCATGTTCTTGTTTTGAAGTTTGCCATCATCACTTGTCACTCTAGCGAAACGGTTGGTGAATAATTCAGTTGCGAGTATTCTTGTGCATGTTCTTGTCAGCTGCGATGCCGAAGCCCGACTTTCACTGTCAGTCACGGACTGAATTGACACGGTTGGTGAAGAATTAGACGACTCCTCTGTCTCTGATATATTTGCAACCAAGCCTAGTTCAGGAATTCCAACATCCACCTCAAGAGGTACTGCTTGATTGTTATCGGTTCAGTCTCTTTGTCGTAGCTGCCGCCTGAATTCCACTGTCCAGTGTCCCCCACTGCACAACACCAATACACGGAGACATTTCCAAACATCAGTTACTCTTATACTTACACGTCATGGCAAACTGAATTTACAGGAGTTCATAGTAAGGGTGTGTAAACCTGAAGTGGGAGGCCGAGTAGCCTCCGAAAAAGACAGTTGTTTTCTTGGGAGTCACATTTGAATCAACCCACTTGGCCCAAGTGTTTAGATCTTCCTGATAGTAATCTTTCTTGTAACACATTTGACATTGGAACAGTAAGAACGACTAAATCTCCCGGCTTCTTGTCAAAAAGTCCTTTGAACTGTTCCTTGCCTTCTTTTCAATTTCCTTTGTTTACACAACAAATGTTAGTTACAGGTTCTGAACGGTACGAGTTATTCATGTTTCGTTGCATACCTGTTCCCTTTGTTTAAGTTTAAGAAGGGCAGTTGTAGCATCAGGCTCTGAAGACATGTCAAAACCCAATCTTGGGCCCTCCTCTTCTTCTCCCCGCTTGATGCATGCTGCGAACACAGCAGGTTACTGTGAGAGTGTTGTTTGTTTATTTGGAACTGCAAACACAGTACATTTGCACCCTGGCTACCGTTACTGTGTGAATGCAATGATGAATTATTAAAAACTTTAATGGGAAACCCTCGGAGTGTAGAGTTACTAGTTATTTTTCAATAAAGAGAATATATTAATATCAAGAAGATATTAATTACACCCACCCTATGCAACTACGCACTACTTTAACGGTAATACGGATACACGTAGCTAAAAAGTAAAGGGAAAACTAAGAAAAAAAAATCCCGCTACGGTGTTTCAGCCCTTGCACCAACAATACATCCACCCAAGACAACACCTGAACTCCAGGCTCTTCAAAAGCGACGCCTCCAAGAGAAAAATAGTGCACAAGCGTCGTCATTGTCCGATCAAAAGATCTTAGGTTTTCACCATGAAGATAGTCCTCGCTCTCAAAACAATGCATTCAACAAGGTCATTGCCATACATAATCAATTAAGGCCAAGCCTTGGATTTTCACCCTGAAAGGTAAGACTCTAAATTTCACATGTGTTGTCACCCCGCATTGTATATTGTTGCTGACAACCAGAACACCAAACAAGTCCCTCAACATCACAGAGACTCGAACCTCCATTGCTAGTCCTCCAATCTGGCTTTCATGATATTGTTCGCCTCTGATTTTCACCATGCTGAGAATGTCATCTGATGGCAACACAGAACAGAGCTTTGCGTCGCTTCCTCCAGAACCAAACGGTCGGAATAAAAGCATGGGGCGCACGACCGAATACCACCCGATCCAGCAAACTTCAGCAAAAGATGCGTTGCTCCATTCGCCGGTGGAGCCTTCCCGAACTCATCACTCGGGCTACATGAAGAAGGATCGGCATCCAGAAAGTCTTCATCTTCACAAAAAGAGGAACCCTAGGACAACCACCTTTATGCTCCGAAGCAGATGAGCATGCCCCAACACCGCCATCTGCTGGCCAACGACGACAAACGAGGACTCGGTGGACGGCGGCCAAACCGATGCCACACCATCAACACCCCGCAACATCGTCACCCCCCTCGCGCCACCAACCGAAGACGGTGATGGATCTAGGTGGGCACTAGATCCAACAGCCGCTACCACCATCCATTGCTGGTGGCGTGGAGGGAGAAGCCATCGCCGCTCGTCCAGGGTCTCCGCCCTGAACGCCGTGCACGTCGAATCCAGCAGCCGCCGCCACCACCAGCAACCCCCCGAGCACATTTGGCGCCAGGGCCCACCGCCACTATGGCCGGCGCCGACGGCAGCGGCGGAGGGCGAGAGGTCATGGGAGGGGGGCTGGCGGCGCTAGGGTTGAGGCCCCTGGCGTCACCCTATAGAGTTCGTTATGTTGTCTTTCCGGGGTTAGTTCCTTCAAGGTAGTTCAGGCAAGGGAAGTAAGTGTTTGCTGTGAGTTAAGGATTGGACACGATGAGGGACACCCTTGCAAAAATTGCTACACACAGATTGCTACTGTTGCTGAAAGTTAACTCTGGAGAACATACCTGGCAGTGGAATTATGACAGTTTGAATCAGCGCAATTTCAATTCAATATGCTTGTGAACAGAAAGGTTATTTTTGTTCTGAGTGATTGTAGTTGCATCTAATAAAAATGGACCACCGCCATAAACATTGCAGGCTTGCAGAACAAAACCATAGTTAGGTTCAGAACTTCAGATGGCTTTGAAATTGCCAGTAATAAAGCAGCGGCATATATATTATCCTGAAGATAACGGATTTGCTATGTCCCAGTTGATTGAGATTTTTTTAAGTCTCAGTCACCCATAAAAAATTGCTTCGCACTTTTCTATTAAAAGGTGCAAATGCACTTTTCTGCCAAAAAAGTACAATTGAACCAAGTTACACTTTTCTTTAAACTGCAGTTGCACTTTTCTTAGATGACTGAAACTTAAGAAAATCTCGGTCAACTGAGACGTAGATAAACCCTAAATATAATATGTAATAGTCAAGTTTCATAATTCACCATTTTTTAGTTCTCTTGATTGCCCATAATATTTCTGCTTCTGGGTGCGGAGTTGATCCTTGTCTTGTACTGGTACAATCTTCTAAGATAAAACAGTCTGCCTATTCCATGGCGCAGAACTCACAGATCCCTAACTCCTTCCAACCACACTCAGTTAGATACATTTTGTATAAAAGTACTGTCATGCTTCAGCAGCCAATATAATACATCTCATGATCTTTCCCGCCTGGTTATCATCATAGTATCTTGCGAATTCTTGATCAGTAACAATCAACCGGATAAGGTCCTTTTGGAGCGTCCTTTTGGAGTTGTTGCTCTTCGGAGGTGTCTAGCGTCGGTCGAGACGCGGCTTTGTGTGTTTTAGCTTAGGATAGGATCCTTTGTGTTGTTGTTGTTTTGTCTGGTGGTTGTCTTCGAACTAGTCGGTGTGGTGTGTGTGCTACTTGTGGTAGCGTGTTCTTGTACTCAAACCTCTGTCCTCTGCCTTCTATAAAGATATGATACGCCGTTGGCGTACTCTCTCGAAAAAAACAATCAACCGAAGTACCGGAAGTATGTACATTTGGGGGCAGTTGCCAGCTCAAGTACCCATCTAAAATCTGACGCCGTTTGAGGTTGTTTTGGCTCAAATACCACCTATTCCCTGACTGGCTTACCCTGGAAAACTTCTGAATCTTCTTTCACATATAGACTTGGGAGCATTATTAACATCTCCGCTTTAAAGTTAATTTTCTCAAAATCTCTGCTCCGTCTGTAATGATTGGGCCTCATAATTTTGCATATGTAGTCATGTATGATCTGTAAATATTCAGACATACTCATCTTATGTTCAGTCCTTGTCCCTAGCTCTGTCCAGAACCACCAAACGCTTGGCTATTCCTGCAGGCAAAATAAGTCAATGAAGAGGCAGTGCTCCTGCCGGTTGCTCCAAAAAAGTCACCGAAGCTCAAGATCGAGCGGGGCCCACATAATAAAGGGTCCACATGTCAGTTACCCAAAGTCACGGCAAAGTCAGTCTGGCAAAGTCACCGAAGCTCAATCCGCAAAATAAGTCAATGGTCTGTGGAGCATTGGTTGTTGCATCAGGTCCTTGGCATCGGGAGAGTCTAGACTCTGGAGTTATGTTTGCTGGTGATGGGCACATGGAAATACTTTGTGCACCGCTACATGCACCAGAACAAATTCCTCTATCGACATATCCACTCGCAACATCACCGTTTGATCGTTCCTTATGCCATCGGGGCTCTCTACAACCACCCACTAGAGGGGCTCCTTTTGGACACTTTGGGTGGTGCTATGTCCTTCGTTGTCTCTGGCATGACGCCAAGGACTGCCGTGTTCTTCTTCTATTTTGCTGTGCTCAAGGGTGTCGACGATCACTGCGGACTCTGGTTGCCATACAACATCTTCCAGAACTTGTTCCAAAACAATACCGCCTATCATGATATCCACCATCAGCTCCAAGGCACGAAGTACAATTACTCCCAGCCGTTCTTCTCGGTCTGGGACAGGATTCTAGGAACCCACATGGCCTACGACCTAGTGAGCCGGAAGGAAGGGGGCTTTGAAGCAAGGCCGTTGCGAGACTAGCTTTGAGCTCATTGAAGTGTATAGAACTCAAGGTTTTAAATAGCACCCAATTTCGCCGGTTTTAGCGCGCAATAGCGGATTTGGACCCTCCACGCTATATTTGACAGAAAATGGTCGCAACAGTGCTAAACACGAAATAACACGCTAAATAATGCTAAATCGCGCTAAAACACATAACACGTAGCGGCGCTAAAACGTTTAGCTGCAAAAAACAAAGGTCCAAAATTGCATGCCAACCCATCCGTCCAAAAGTCCAATTTCCCCAACAAAGTTAAATACCTAAAGCCCGTATACGTGCGGCAAAACCTAGCCTAAATCCCTGTTTAGCAGTTCCGCATGGAAGCGACGGCGGCGGCTGCCTCTTCCAGCATGACGGCGGCGTCTGTTGCTTCCTCCCACATCGGCTACTTCCTTCGACTCGGATGTCGTAGACGCCTTAGAAAAATCACCCACCAGGTTAGAGCTGACTAGAACCTCCTCGTCATCCTGATTTGTAGATGCGTAGATGTATTGAACTATTGATGTGTAGTTCTTCCGATTATGAATGAGTGCTTTCACCTTTGTTGTTGCGTCCTTGGCTCTAAATCATAATGTTAGTATGTGTTAAAAAATATTGTCTTTAATTTGGTCCCGAGAATCTATTTTGAACAATTTGGTTATGCAATTTGTCTGCTGGACAAGATTTTAGTTGCCGAAATCCTTAACATCTGCATGTCTTTTTGCAAAACGCTATTTAATATATAGCGCGTTATAGCGCGTTATAACGTGAATAGCGTTTGGAGAAGATCCTCGCTAAATGAAATAGCGCGCTATTTAAAACCTTGATAGAACTCCAGCGACCCAGCAGGATGTACAAAAATGCTCTTCCGCTCCCTTCCTCGTGATCAGCAGCTTATAAGATGATGAAGGCATTCCAGTACCCCCAGCTCCTTTTTCTTTTTCGCGTCTCGGCGGAAAGCCATTCGGTAGTGGAGAGTGGAGAAGACTCTGAAGCTATTGGATTGTGTGTTCTTTTTCCTACAGTTAATCTAGTAGGAGCGCCCACCTCAAACGGAGAAATGATGTTGTCCCGGGCATGGGAGGTCACGTGCATGTTTCTACCACTGATTCTCTGCTTTAAGATTTGTGCCACACAGTGTTACCAAGTTTCATTGAGTTTCAACATGTCACAGTCTCGTTCGACATATTGATATGTAATGAGACTGAATGAACCGGTGCATGGGAGGTGCACGGAAGAATCGCTGTGTTCACCTCAAACGTGCGTGTTTCTGTATGGGTGATGGGCTTCTCTTGAATCTTGATTCTTGATGATTCTTTTTTGTGCAAAGCAGCCGTTTACATTGCTGTGCAGATAGTGTATTTGCAATCGGTCACTTGTCTATGTACCCAAATTATTTATGTAACTGAATATGTTGCCATGATCATGACATTCAAACACATATTTGGTTACTGATGTATAGTTTATGTAGAAGTGATTTGGTGGAATCGTTGGTGTATTGCTTGGGCCTCATGGGCAATATATATGAGTACAATGATCTACTTGGAGTACAAGGCAAGGTAGAATAGAATCCTACACTATCTATTGTTTCCTAAATAATCACGATACTCAACATCCCCCCGCAGTCACAACGTAGCGACGTAGACGATGAGACTGGAGAAGAATCCGAAGGCGGAGCCAATGGACATCCCCACCACAGTCGTAACGGTCGACACATCGCGGATGTTGTGGCTGGAGTGGAAGCCGGCGAGGTTGCTCAAGCAAGGCGGTAGCCCTTTGTGCCGAGGTCGAGGTAGCCGAGAGCGTAGGGTGGTGTAGCCGTGGTCGAGGTAGCCGTGCGAGAGATGCCGAGGTCGATGTCGAGTCGGGGTGGCCGGTGTCGAGTTGGTCGCCGTGGAGCCGCGGGCGCAAGGAGGCGCCAAGTTAGACGTAGGCGCAGTGGTGTTGAGGTAGTGGTGCGCCGGGAAGAAGACGGTGTTGACGGGGCGTCGCGCCGGGTTTGCCGGACCCGGGGACACGTCGTGGACGAAGGCACGTATCGGTGTTGCCAGCACTGGGCATGCGTAGACGGAGGAAGTCGATGTTGACGAGGCGTCGCGCCGGGTTTGCCGGGCCCGGGGACACGTCGTGGACGAAGGCACGCGTCGGTGTTGCCAGCACCGGGCATACGTAGAGAAGGACTCGACGACGATTGCGGCGCCATCCGGCATGGGGTAGAAGGTGCCGAGGCCAACATACGCGGTGGTCGGAGTAGATGAAGAGGTGGACGGCGATGGAGCGGCGGCGCACGAGGAGGAGGGCGCGGCGGCTGGGGTGTGGGCGCGGCTGCGGGGTGTGGGCGCGGCTGCGGGGTGTGGGCGCGACTGCGGGGTAGGGCAGCGGCGCAGGTAGCGGCGGCGTGGCGGCGGCTGCGGCGGCGGCTTGGAGGCGGCTGCGGCGGGGACGACGACCCGTGGCGGCGGCTAGGGTTAGGGCACGGCGTCGATGCTCGAAGTAGGCGAAGAACCCGACAGCTTGACGAAGACCATGCGCGGACGGTGGGTTCCTGCGCCTAGGGAGGCGGCGCAGCGCATACCACGAAGACGTCAACGCGCAGGGGCGGCATAGTGGACCGCGTGCCGCGGCGCTACGGCTCGAAGGAGCGACGCAGCGGCGACGCGCATGTCGGGGCGACGGCGGGGAAGACCTCGGGGCGGCGGCGTGGACAGCGCGCTGCGGCGCTACGGCCCGTAGGGGCGACGCAGCGGCAACACGCATGTCGGGGCAGCCGCGGGAACGGCCTCGGGGCGGCGGCGTGGACAGCGCGCCGCGGCGCGACGGCCCGTAGGGGCGATGATACGTCTCCGACGTATCGATAATTTCTAATGTTCCATGCCATATTATTGATGATATCTACATGTTTTATGCACATTTTATATCATATTCGTGCATTTTCTGGAACTAACCTATTAACAAGATGCCAAAGAGCCAGTTGCTGTTTTCTGCTGTTTTTGGTTTCAGAAATCCTAGTAACGAAATATTCTCGGAATTGGACGAAATCAACGCCCAGGGTCCTATTTCGCCACGAAGCTTCCAGAAGACCGAAGAGGAGACGAAGTGGGGCCACGAGGTGGCCACACCCTAGGCGGCGCGCGGCCCCCTTGGCCGCGCGGCCGGATGGTGTGGGCCCCTCGTGCAGCCTCCGGACTGCCCTTCCGCCGACTTACAGCCTCCGTCGCGAAACCCCCAGTACCGAGAGCCACGATACGGAAAACCTTCCAGAGACGCCGCCGCCGCCAATCCCATCTCGGGGGATTCAGGAGATCGCCTCCGGCACCCTGCCGGAGAGGGGAATCATCTCCCGGAGGACTCTACGACGCCATGGTCGCCTCCGGAGTGATGTGTGAGTAGTCTACCCCTGGACTATGGGTCCATAGCAGTAGCTAGATGGTTGTCTTCTCCCCATTGTGCTTAATTGTCGGGTCTTGTGAGCTGCCGAACATGATCAAGATCATCTATCTGTAATTCTATATGTTGTGTTTGTTGGGATCCGATGGATAGAGAATACTATGTTATGTTGATTATCAATTTATATCTATGTGTTGTTTAAGATCTTGCATGCTCTCTGTTACTAGTAGATGCTCTGGCCAAGTAGATGCTTGTAACTCCAAGAGGGAGTATTTATGCTCGATAGTGGGTTCATGTCTCCGTGAATCTGGGGAAGTGACAGAAATCTCTAAGATTATGGATGTGCTGTTGCCACTAGGGATAAAACATTAGTGCTTTGTTCGAGGATATAGTCACTGATTACATTACGCGCAATACTTAATGCCATTGTCTGTTGTTAGCAACTTAATGCTGGAGGGGGTTCGGATGATAACCTGAAGGTGGACTTTTTAGGCATAGATGCATGCTGGATAGCGGTCTATGTACTTTGTCGTAATGCCCAATTAAATCTCACAATACTCATCATAATATGTATGTGCATGGTCATGCCCTCTTTATTTGTCAATTGCCCAACTGTAATTTGTTCACCCAACATGCTGTTTATCTTATGGGAGAGACACCTCTAGTGAACTGTGGACCCCGGTCCAATTCTCTATACTGAAATACAATCTACTGCAATACTGTTCTACTGTTTTCTGCAAACAATCATCATCCACACTATACATCTAATCCTTTGTTACAGCAAGCCGGTGAGATTGACAACCTCACTGTTTCGTTGGGGCAAAGTACTTTGGTTGTGTTGTGCAGGTTCCACGTTGGCGCCGGAATCCCTGGTGTTGCGCCGCACTACATCCCGCCGCCATCAACCTTCAACGTGCTTCTTGGCTCCTACTGGTTCGATAAACCTTGGTTTCATACTGAGGGAAAACTTGCCGATGTACGCATCACACCTTCCTCTTGGGGTTCCCAACGGACGCGTGTTGTACGCGTATCAGGCGACGCAGCGGCAGTGCGCGGGTCGATGCAGCCGCGGTGAGAACCACGGGGCGGCGGCGCTGCGGCCCGACGAGGACGCAACGGAAGCCCGATGCTCGATCGGTAGAGGGGCGCGCTGAACTATGACCCTCTTCATGGGACCTACGAAGGCGCGCGCGGTCGACGGCCAGGTCGGTCGTGCGGCGTAGATGAGGCGGATCGCGGCGGCGAGCGGGTGATCAAGCCGATCGCGCGCGAGGTCGAGGACGCCGCTCGGTGGATGCGGGGTGGCGACGGAGTCCGAGATGAGGCCGACGAGGACGGACGGCAGAGCGGCCGTACATGCGCGGCATAGATCGAAGGGCGGGCCGACGTGCGCAGGGCGGCTATGATTGGCCGCCGCATGGCGCGAGGCCGCCGGGATGGGGCGTTGCAGGTGTCCCGTTCGGAGCAGGGCGGTGACGGCCGGCGTAGGGCGACGGGCGAGGCGATGTGCGGACGGCGATTGGCCCTAACGGGCCGCCATGGTGCGCGTGGCCACCGTGTCGGAGTAGAGGCCGGCCGGGCGCACCGAGGTCGAAGTAGAGGCGCGCGAGGGTCGATGGCGGCGATGGGCGACGCAACCCGATCTGTAGATCGGAAAACCAAAAAGTAAACGCCGATCAAAGCGACCGGCGGGAGAGAGAAAAACCCAGATCAAGTGATCGGGAAAAAGACTGTCTAGGGCAGCCGATCAACTGGACCGGCGGACGAACCCTAGGTACGGGCGGCGCGGCTGATGTCTACGTTCCCCCTCCTTTCCTGTAGACAGTGTTGGGCCTCCAAGAGCAGAGGTTTGTAGAACAGCAGCAAGTTTTCCCTTAAATGGATCACCCAAGGTTTATCGAACTCAGGGAGGAAGAGGTCAAAGATATCCCTCTCATGCAACCCTGCAACCACAAAGCAAGAAGTCTCTTGTGTCCCCAACACACCTAATAGGTGCACTAGTTCGGCGAAGAGATAGTGAAATACAGGTGGTATGAATAAGTATGAGCAGTAGCAACGGTGCCAGAAAATAGCGTGCGGGCGTGTAGTTGATGGTGGTGGTATTGGCACGAGTAATGCTGTGATAAAAAACAATGAAACAAGCAGTAGTAACGCAGCAGTATTTAGGAACAAGGCCTAGGGATTACACTTTCACTAGTGGACACTCTCAACATTGATCACATAACAGAATAGATAAATGCATACTCTACACTTTTGTTGGATGATGAACGCATTGCGTAGGATTACACGAACCCTCAATGCCGGAGTTAACAAGCTCCACAATTCGTTCATATTTAAGTAACCTTTAGTGTAAGATAGATCAATATAACCAAATAGATCACATCAATACCATCATAGTGATAATTAACTCCACAATCTACAAGAGATCATGATCATAGCCTACGACAAGAACCACACGGTGCACACACTAGTCACCTTTACACACGTGCAGGAGGAATAGAACTACTTTAATAACATCACTAGAGTAGCACATAGATGAATTGTGATACAAAACTCATATGAATCTCAATCATGTAAAGCAGCTCATGAGATCATTGTATTGAAGTACATGGAGAGAGATTAACCACATAGCTACCGGTACAGCCCCGAGCCTCGATGGAGAACTACTCCCTCCTCATGGGAGTAGCAGCGGTGATGAAGATGGCGGTGGAGATGGCAGCGGTGTCGATGGAGAAGCCTTCCGGGGGCACTTCCCCGTCCCGGCGGCGTGCCGGAACAGAGACTCCTGTCCCCCAGATCTTGGCTTCGCGATGGCGGCGGCTCTGGAAGGTTTCTGTGGGTTTCGTCGAACGTATCAGGGTTTTCGCGACGGAGGCTTTAAATAGGCGAAGAGGCGGCGCAGGAGGGTCGAAGGGGCGACGACACCATAGGGCGGCGCGGCCAGGGCCTGGGCCGCGCCGGCCTATGGTCTGGGGGCCCAGTGCCCCCCCTCTGGTCCTTCCCGGGTGTTCTGGATGCTTCCGGTGAAAATAGGAACTTGGGCGTTGATTTCGTCCGATTCCGAGAATATTTCGTTACTAGGATTTCTGAAACCAAAAACAGCAGAAAACAGAAGCGGCACTTCGGCATCTTGTTAATAGGTTAGTTCCAGAAAATGCACGAATATGACATAAAGTGTGCATAAAACATGTAGATAACATCAATAATGTGGCATGGAACATAAGAAATTATCGATACGTTGGAGACGTATCAGCATCCCCAAGCTTAGTTCTGCTCGTCCCGAGCAGGTAAAACGATAACAAAGATAATTTCTGGAGTGACATGCCATCATAATCTTGATCATACTATTTGTAAAGCATATGTAGTGAATGCAGCGATCAAAACAATGTATATGACATGAGTAAACAACTGAATCATAAAGCAAAGACTTTTCATGAATAGTACTTAAAGACAAGCATCAATAAGTCTTGCATAAGAGTTAACTCATAAAGCAATAATTCAAAGTAAAGGCATTGAAGCAACACAATGGAAGATTAATTTTCAGCGGTTGCTTTCAACTTGTAACATGTATATCTCATGGATAGTTGTCAATATAGAGTAATATAACAAATGCAATATGCAAGTATGTAGGAATCAATGCACAGTTCACACAAGTGTTTGCTTCTTGAGATGGAGAGAAATAGGTGAACTGACTCAACATAAAAGTAAAAGAATGGTCCTTCAAAGAGGAAAGCATCGATTGCTATATTTGTGCTAGAGCTTTGATTTTGAAAACATGAAACAATTTTGTCAACGGTAGTAATAAAGCATATGTATCATGTAAATTATATCTTACAAGTTGCAAGCCTCATGCATAGTATACTAATAGTGCCCGCACCTTGTCCTAATTAGCTTGGACTACCGGATCATCACAATGCACATGTTTTAACCAAGTGTCACAAAGGGGTACCTCTATGCCGCCTGTACAAAGGTCTAAGGAGAAAGCTCGCATTGGATTTCTCGCTATTGATTATTCTCAACTTAGACATCCATACCGGGACAACATAGACAACAGATAATGGACTCCTCTTTTATGCATAAGCATGTAACAACAATTAATAATTTTCTCATATGAGATTGAGGATATATGTCCAAAACTGAAACTTCCACCATGGATCATGGCTTTAGTTAGCGGCCCAATGTTCTTCTCTAACAATATGCATGCTTAACCATAGGGTGGTAGATCTCTCTTACTTCAGACAAGACGGACATGCATAGCAACTCACATGAAATTCAACAATGAATAGTTGATGGCGTCCCCAGTGAACATGGTTATCGCACAACAAGCAACTTAATAAGAGATAAAGTGCATAATTACATATTCAATACCACAATAGTTTTTAAGATATTTGTCCCATGAGCTATATATTGCAAAGGTGAATGATGGAATTTTAAAGGTAGCACTCAAGCAATTTACTTTGGAATGGCGGAAAATACCATGTAGTAGGTAGGTATGGTGGACACAAATGGCATAGTGTTGTTTGGCTCAAGGATTTGGATGCATGAGAAGTATTCCCTCTCGATACAAGGTTTAGGCTAGCAAGGTTATTTGAAACAAACACAAGGATGAACCGGTGCAGCAAAACTCACATAAAAGACATATTGTAAATATTATAAGACTCTACACCGTCTTCCTTGTTGTTCAAACTCAATACTAGAAATTATCTAGACTTTAGAGAGACCAAATATGCAAACCAAATTTTAGCATGCTCTATGTATTTCTTCATTAATGGGTGCAAAGTATATGATGCAAGAGCTTAAACATGAGCACAACAATTGCCAAGTATCACATTACCCAAGACATTATAGCAATTACTACATGTATCATTTTCCAATTCCAACCATATAACAATTTAACGAAGAAGAAACTTCGCCATGAATACTAAAAGCTAAGAACACATGTGTTCATACGAACCAGCGGAGCGTGTCTCTCTCCCTCACAAGCATGATGTAATCCAATTTATTCAAACACAAACAAAAACAAAAACAAACCGACGCTCCAAGAAAAAGCACATAAGATGTGATGGAATAAAAATATAGTTTCAGGGGAGGAACCTGATAATGTTGTCGATGAAGAAGGGGATGCCTTGGGCATCCCCAAGCTTAGACGCTTGAGTCTTCTTGATATATGCAGGGATGAACCACCGGGGCATCCCCAAGCTTAGAGCTTTCACTCTCCTTGATCATAGTATATCATCCTCCTCTCTTGATCCTTGAAAACTTCCTCCACACCAAACTCGAAACAACTCATTAGAGGGTTAGTGCACAATAAAAATTAACATATTCAGAGGTGACACAATCATTCTTAACACTTCTGGACATTGCATAATGCTACTGGACATTAATGGATCAAAGAAATTCATCCAACATAGCAAAAGAGGCAATGCGAAATA
The DNA here is from genome assembly GCF_019359855.2 of Lolium perenne. Classification (NCBI taxonomy): domain Eukaryota; kingdom Viridiplantae; phylum Streptophyta; class Magnoliopsida; order Poales; family Poaceae; genus Lolium; species Lolium perenne. The sequence goes on from NC_067245.2 coordinate 48,656,808, forward strand.
AAAGGCAGAATCTGTCAAAACAGAACAGTTCGTATTGACGAATTTTAAAATGGCACCAGACTTGCTCAAATGAAAATGCTCAAACTGAATGAAAGTTGCGTACATATCTGAGGATCATGCACGTAAATTGGCTTAATTTTCTGAGCTACCTACAGGGAGGTGGACCCAGATTCGTGACAGCAAAGAAATCTGGAACTGCGCAGTAATCCAAATCTAGTACTTACTTTTCTATCAACGGCTTAACTTGGCACAACAAAACACAAAACTAAGATAAGGAGAGGTTGCTACAGTAGTAAACAACTTCCAAGACACAAAATAAAAACAAAGTACTGTAGTAAAATAACACATGGGTTATCTCCCAAGAAGTTCTTTTCTTTATAGCCATTAAGATGGGCTCAGCAGTTTTGATGATGCACTCGCAAGAAATAGTATTTGAAGCAAAAGAGAGCATCAAGAGGCAAATACAAAACACATTTAAGTCTAACATGCTTCCTATGCATAGGAATCTTGTAAATAAACAAGTTCATGAAGAGCAAAGTAACAAGCATAGGAAGATAAAACAAGTGTAGCTTGAAAAATTTCAGCACATAGAGAGGCATTTTAGTAACATGAAAATTTCCACAATCATATTTTCCTCTCTCATAATAGCTTTCAGTAGTGTCATGAGCAAACTCAACAATATAACCATCACATAAAGCATTCTTATCATGAGTCTCATGCATAAAATTATTACTCTCCACATAAGCATAATCAATTTTATTAGTAATAGTGGGAGCAAATTCAACAAAGTAGCTATCATTATTATTCTCATCAAGTGTTGGAGGCATAGTATAATCACAACAAAATTTACTCTCCATAGTAGGTGGCACCAAAAGACCACTATCATTATAATCATCATAAATAGGAGGCAAAGTATCATCAAAGAAAATTTTCTCCTCAATTCTTGGGGGACTAAAAATATCATGCTCATCAAAGCCAGCTTCCTCAAGCTTAGAATTTTCCATATCATTAGCAACAATGGTGTTCAAAGTGTTCATACTAATATCATTGCTACTAGCATGCAAATAAGATTCCATGGGTTTTTTAATTTTCGCATTAAACCATTCATGTCTTGACTCAGGAAATAGAATAAAAAGCTCACAGATGTTGTCCATTATGCCTTACTAGTGTAAACAAGAAACAAAAAGATGCAATTGCAGGATCTAAAGGAAATAGCTTCGAGCACAAACACAATGGCGCCAGAAAAGTACTTTACCTGGAACCGGAGTATGAGTGCCTTTTACCTTTCCTCCCCGGCAACGGCGCCAGAAAAGTGCTTGATGTCTACGTTCCCCCTCCTTTCCTGTAGACAGTGTTGGGCCTCCAAGAGCAGAGGTTTGTAGAACAGCAGCAAGTTTTCCCTTAAGTGGATCACCCAAGGTTTATCGAACTCAGGGAGGAAGAGGTCAAAGATATCCCTCTCATGCAACCCTGCAACCACAAAGCAAGAAGTCTCTTGTGTCCCCAACACACCTAATAGGTGCACTAGTTCGGCGAAGAGATAGTGAAATACAGGTGGTATGAATAAGTATGAGCAGTAGCAACGGTGCTAGAAAATAGCTTGCGGGCGTGTAGTTGATGGTGGTGGTATTGCAGCAGTAGTAACGCAGTAAAACAGTAAACAAGCAGTAGTAACGCAGCAGTATTTAGGAACAAGGCCTAGGGATTACACTTTCACTAGTGGACACTCTCAACATTGATCACATAACAGAATAGATAAATGCATACTCTACACTTTTGTTGGATGATGAACGCATTGCGTAGGATTACACGAACCCTCAATGCCGGAGTTAACAAGCTCCACAATTCGTTCATATTTAAGTAACCTTTAGTGTAAGATAGATCAATATAACCAAATAGATCACATCAATACCATCATAGTGATAATTAACTCCACAATCTACAAGAGATCATGATCATAGCCTACGACAAGAACCACACGGTGCACACACTAGTCACCTTTACACACGTGCAGGAGGAATAGAACTACTTTAATAACATCACTAGAGTAGCACATAGATGAATTGTGATACAAAACTCATATGAATCTCAATCATGTAAAGCAGCTCATGAGATCATTGTATTGAAGTACATGGAGAGAGATTAACCACATAGCTACCGGTACAGCCCCGAGCCTCGATGGAGAACTACTCCCTCCTCATGGGAGTAGCAGCGGTGATGAAGATGGCGGTGGAGATGGCAGCGGTGTCGATGGAGAAGCCTTCCGGGGGCACTTCCCCGTCCCGGCGGCGTGCCGGAACAGAGACTCCTGTCCCCCAGATCTTGGCTTCGCGATGGCGGCGGCTCTGGAAGGTTTCTGTGGGTTTCGTCGAACGTATCAGGGTTTTCGCGACGGAGGCTTTAAATAGGCGAAGAGGCGGCGCAGGAGGGTCGAAGGGGCGACGACACCATAGGGCGGCGCGGCCAGGGCCTGGGCCGCGCCGGCCTATGGTCTGGGGGCCCAGTGCCCCCCCTCTGGTCCTTCCGGGTGTTACGGATGCTTCGGTGAAAATAGGAACTTGGGCGTTGATTTCGTCCGATTCCGAGAATATTTCGTTACTAGGATTTCTGAAACCAAAAACAGCAGAAAACAGGAACTGGCACTTCGGCATCTTGTTAATAGGTTAGTTCCAGAAAATGCACGAATATGACATAAAGTGTGCATAAAACATGTAGATAACATCAATAATGTGGCATGGAACATAAGAAATTATCGATACGTTGGAGACGTATCAGCGGCCTCCGGTGGCGATCATGGAGATCGGCCGTCCCGGGGGCGGCGCGGTGCGGAAGCGGTCGGCGGCTAGGGTTTTGATCGAGTTTAGGCTGATACCATGTAGAAGTGATTTGGTGGAATTCGTTGTTGTATTGCTTGGGCCTCATGGGCAATATATATGAGTACAATGATCTACTTGGAGTACAAGGCAAGGTAGAATAGAATCCTACACTATCTATTGTTTCCTAAATAATCACGATACTCAACAGTTTATTTCTGATTAATCACATATCAATCGTCTGTGGTGGTTTCTTATCTAATTAATTATGTACCCATCTTTGGGATGTAGCTGTACCAGAATTTTTTTTTTTTGAGAAACACAGTACAAACGCAGACGCTCACATACACGCGCATATACTCACCCCTATGAACGCACACACGCACACCCTACCCCTATGAGCACCTCCGGAAGACTGAGCCGGCGGATTGGATCTTGAAATTGACGAAGTCACCATAGGCGCCTCGCTGTCGACGGGAATGTCGCCTCCCACTGAATGAATATTCCGCCTATGAGACACACAGATGTCAAACCTGGGGTTTGAACTCTGTTGTACCAGAATTCAGATCCGGTCTTTTGTATGTCTCTAGGAATACAGAAGTAAAGAAACATATCCAGTTATTTCTTTATGAGTTTATGGTATGTTAGCGGCATTATCTGGCTTTTGGTAGTAGCAGCTAAGGCTACTACTCGGAAGTCGGAACTATGAAAATGCCAACCTTTGATATCTCAACATAGCGGACGAAATCAAGAGCAACCCCGTATGCGGATCAGGAGTCCCATTCATTTTGCATGTCAGACTGTTTCTGTGATCGTCAGCAAAAGAAGAAAGGGACTGTTTCTGTGTTTCCCCGGGAAAGAAGGGAGTCTTTTCTGTGTTGGCCGTCGTCGTCAGAAACGTGTAGTTGAGCCATCATGTGCGTCGTTAGTGTAGAGGTGAGCGTGTGCGTAGCTAACATGAGTGGAAGTGTGGATGGAGGTGAACCAACGACCTCGTTCGTCTGGTTTCTTAAATAAAAAAACAAGGCAAAATATTAGCCATTTTTATTGATTAAGGCGAAGTTTTTAAGAAGTTTTACAAACCCAAGCTTAACCCCCGGGCCAAGCCAAAAGAAAAACTTACTCTCACGGCATTACAATACTCAACACTTTTGCCCCTGCCAAGCTCCACATTGCCACTTCTTCTTTGATTTTTGCGACAACCATGTTGCGGTGGATGCGCTATTCCGGAAGGCGCGAGTATTCCATTCCTTCCAAATTTCCCAAGACATCAACATGGCAAGAGATGACATAGCCTTTCTTCATTGTGTATGCTTGTGGATCTCCTCAATCCGCCACTCCTTTACGGGAGCGTCTAATATGCCACATACTTGGATCAACATCATGTAGCCCAAGCCAATTCTTCACAATTGTCCACACGCAGATGGTGAAGCGACATTTGAAAAGAATGTGAGACGCAGATTCTTGTACTTGATTGCAAAGCTTGCATCGCCCACAATTTTGCCACCCTCCTTTCTCAAGCCTATCCGCCGTTATTTTGGATGAACAACCAAGCAAATAGTTTGCATTTCGGGCGAGCCCATGGCCTTCAAACTAAGGATGGCATGGAAGAATTTGGATGACAAAAGAATTGCATGTTGTATGCCGACTTCGACGAATAGCATCCACTAATGGTGAGCTTTCATGAGATTGAATCTGGGGTATTAGGATTCATTTGCAAGAAGCTTATCAACTCCCAAAGGTTCATGAATTGCACAATGTGCTCAATGGAGAGCTCATCTTGCATTTTGATTTGAGTGACCAAATATTTGTTTTCCAAAACCTTGCTATCGGAGCATTTCCTCCTTTGCGGGCCTTTAGAAATAAGGGGAGCAATATTTTTAGGCCACCTTCATCTAACAAGGAGCCTCCAAAAAATGTGCCTTCTTTCCATTCCCAGTGGTCACCTTTGTAGCTGCGGCGAAGATTTCCTTATCTTGCGTGGTGCATGGGTTCCCAAGGCCCACCCAAGGTTTTTTCTCATCATTCCATTCATGCCATAGCCATCTCATTCGAAGTGCGGATACAAAATTTGTGAAGTTGACGATCCCAAGGCCACCAAACCCTTTTGGTTTGCAAACTGTTTCCTAGCTTATTTTGCATTTCCCCCCGGTGACTTTGTCACAAGCCACCCAAAGAAAGGCTCTCCTAATGCTATCAATTATCATGAGAACCTCCATCGGAATGTTGACCATGGTGATGAAATAGATGGCAATGCTAGTGAGAACAGACTTCACAAGGGTGGCACCTCCGTCCATGGTTACATGTTTCCTAGTCCATGGCACAAGCTTGGTGTACACCTTATCTTCGAGCGATTGGAAGTGAATTCTCTTTAACCTTGCCACCAAAAGCGGAAAGCCAAGGTTCTTCATTGGGAAGTTTGTACGGCTAGCCGGGAAAGATTGTAGAACATGCTTAAGATCAATACCCGCACATCTAATGGCCGCCACTTGGCTTTTTGTGAAATTTGTGACTAGACCGGTGACATCTCCAAATTGCTGCATGGTGGAGGATAGATAATGGATGTCATGTTTGTTGGGCACACTGAATATGGCGGCATCATCCACATAGAGAGAGGTGTGAATCGTGGGGTCCCTCCCTCTCAACCTATGTAGGTGTCCTTGATCGGTTGCCTTGCAAAAGATGTGATGTACGGGGTCAATGGCTAGAACAAAGAGAAGCGGAGATAGCGGGCCCCCTTGCCTAAGACCTCTTCCATGCTTTATGGGATTCTCCCGCAATGCCATTTAGAAGCACTCTTGAGGATGAGGAGGTTAGAATAGCCGAAATCCAATCCCAATATTTACTTGGGAAGCCCAAGTGTTGTAGCAAGTCCATCAAGTAATCCCATCTAACTGAATCCTAAGAATTGCATGTTGTATGGCGTTCTTGACTTGTGCAACTTCCTCGCCAAATTTCTAACATAAAGGAAATTGTCGTAAAAAATTCTCCTTTTTATGAAGGCGTTTGGGTGGTACAGACAAGCACATGCATGAATGGCGCAAGCCTAATAGCCATCATCTTGGAGATTAGTTTTGCAATGGTGTGTATGAGGCTTATTGGGCGGTAATCCGTGACCTCTTCGACACCTTCTTTCTTCGAAATGAGAGCAATGTTTGCGGAATTTAGCCAATTAATGAAGGTTATTGGTATGCAAGCTTTGAGAATTGGTTGATGACCGCCATTACATTCGTTTTGATTGTGCTCCAACAAGCTTTGAAGAAAGCACCCGTATAGCCATCTAGACCCAAGGCCTTGTCACCAACGGTATTGTCCATCGTCGCTTTAACCTCTTTCTCCGTGAACACCTAACTAAGACTCGAAAGATCACATTGCGAAGATGGAATTGTTGCCCAATAAAAGTTCGTGGCGGTGGTGGTGGTGGGGGAGGGGGCTTTAAACGATTTTTTTGAAGTGCCTGTGAATGATAGTCTTCTTTTCGTCATGCTCTGAGCAAGCGGAAATCTTTTTGAAGGAAGATATTCAAGAATAGCTGGAACGGTTTTCCTGCGTAGAATGTGTTTTCTCCGTCTTCGGGGCATTGACACCAAGATGGACCATCCAGCAAGGTTTTTTTTCTCGGTGACAGCTTTTTACCGGAGGTCCCGGAAGAACCTGTTACCGCGAAATCTCGGCTATCTGGGAATTTTTTCGTTCGACATTATTCAAACAAAATTTGAAATTCAAAAATTTCAAGCAAAAAACGAAGAAATTTTTAGTGTAAATCAGACGTACAGCTTCTGTACAATATAACAAATAAATCTTTTGCGACTACATGGAGTTGAACTCACGACCTTTCGGATTCAACAGCACACCACGGCACCACGGCACCACGCCACACCAAAGTTTATGTGTGTTACGTCATACGTCCCTTATTTGACCAAATACTAGAGTTCAAATTCAAATGTAGCTGAAATATTTTGGTTGGTATCAATTATTTTCAGGGGTAACGAGATTATCGGTTTCCGCCGCCTAAATTTCAGAAATTCTGGCCGAGAAAAAAAAAACTGCTGTCCAGCCGGCTGAGTTACAGATACACCTCACCTACCCGGTTGTGCTGGCCTTCCCGGCCGCCGGCTGGTCGGCTGGATAATGCGTTTGAGTAGTGGAAAGTTTTGGCATTTCGTATGTTGCCTTCCGCATTGATCATTGTCTCATCGACACTGAGTTGCGACCTACAGGGTACCGATCAGCAGCTCAGGTTACGCCTCGAGGTAGGTGGCATGTCCGGTCTCAATCCGTCGCCGGAGAGGCGTGCTCAGAAATCCGTCGCGTGCACCCATGAGCGCAGGTGCTGCATTTGTACGGCAACACCAGAAGCGCTAATCTGGTAACAATAGAATCTCCTGCTGGTACCACATACAAAACCAACATGGCTAGGTGTTCTTCATCGTAAAAAATTAAAGGTTTCTTCAGTCATCGGAGGATTTATAACTTCATGATAATCTTATTAGTTGATGATTGATCACGCTCTACTGTCTTCAGACTATACATCATCCTGCTTCCGCTTTGATTCCTTGATACAAGTAGTAGCTCATCCATGAAAGCTTAATTAGCCAGCACTGCAGTAGATGAATTGCTATGCGGAGTATACATACCATGGTGTACACGTACGAGCAGGAAGATAATCACTAGACGAACCGAATTTGCTTTGAAGAAGCTTCATAGCTAGTTAGCGCTTGAGCCCGTGACGGTGGTGCTGAACCTGGTGGTCATCGTCGTCCTCTTCCTCGGAGTAGAACTCGACGATCTCCGACAGGTCATCGGCGGCCGAGTCACCGCCGTCCAGCCACCCGTTGGTGGTCGTGGCCAGCCACAGCAGGTGCTCGAACAGCAGCGCGTCCACGGCCACAGCCACCGCGCCTCCGGGGATCCTACGCCCCGCGGCAGCCAGCAGCCGGCGCACCGGCTCGGCCTCCAGCACCGCTGGCTCCACGTGGAACACGCTCCTCGCCTTCGCCGTCGTCCCGACCTCCACCCTCACGACCGACGCGGCGGCCGCGGAGTGCAGGCGGCGGTACCCGCCGTGGCCGTGGCGGGTGGAGGCGGCGCGGAGGAAGTTGTAGCAGCCGGCGGCGGATGGTCGCGGGGACGGCGCCTCCTCGTCGGGAAGCGTGACCTGGTGAGGCATGCCGGCAGCCGGCCGGTTTCTTGTCCCGTACCGTGGGAAGTGGCCAACGGAGGGTAACCTGGAGCTGGAGGAGGCAAAGTGTTGCTTCGCCGAGCTAGCGATCGGAGGCTGGGCTAGGTGTTGCGTCGCGTCTTCGACTTTTGGCATCTTTTCTTTCGAGCTCCTTTTATGTTGAGAGTGGGTTTGGAACTAACGGTCGGCTTACCATGATAGCTTTCCTATCGAAATGGATTTGGATCATACGGAAGATGGCTTTTGCGTTTACTTCTGGTTTTCCTTTTTTTCTCTCGATAAATTTGATATGAATGGCCACCTAAATACATGCTTGATGATGATGTGATAATGTTTCAATAACAAAAATATGAACGATTGTATTGTGTTTCGCCAAAAAAAAAACTATTATGTGCCTTGTATTTTGCGAAAAGAAAAGGTCATGCATTGTGTCCTACTGCATTTACTCTTTTTCAGTTGGTATTTCTTAGGCACCTAAGAAATAGTGATTTTCCAGTTACACACTGTAAAATTTAGAGTTGAAAAAACGTTTTTATGCAATTTTAGATTTATGTGACTTCTATATTTTTAAATCTAAGTTAAAGATTTACCGACGCATGATGCCGCTAGGAGGATCCGTGATGATGTCACCGGCATGGCTTTCGGCCCAAATAGAGATGTTGCAGAGTTAACCTGAATCACCAAGTTGAAATGGGACACGTACCAATTCTTACGACGGGTGCGAAAATCACGGGTGTGGTCTTCATTGATTGTACTCCTATATGGCAATGTGGTGTTTAAACCTCATTTCTTTGTTGAATGTCTTGCTTGGATCTTACTCGAATTTGCACTTGGGATGAAACCCTTAGTCTGGCCATCGGTGGTTAGCTACAGCTGTAACGGCTCTTCCACATCATCCCTTTTCGAAGAAACTCTCACGCTATTTGTGTGTTGCCAAGGATTACGATAATTGTTCGTGTCCGCTGTTGTGTGCCATTGTTTTTGTTTCATTCTTCGTGTTTGAACTAGCTCTTGATATTATGTAATTGGAGAGGCTTTTTTGCGAAAAGGGGTCATCTTGATATTAGTATTTTTCCTTCATTAGAAAGTTATGATTTTACTATATTTTTTTCACTTGAAGCTTGAAATTAGTTACTTTTTAGTTGCATATTATCAACCTTACAACTGTACATGTAAAGCATATATCAGGATCTAAAGTTGCACATTACTTTCATGAGAATCAAACCTATCTAGTGTGGGCAATGTTACCTAATTATACCGTCCATCACTACTTGGTCTCATGTGGTAAGTAACGGCTCGATTATCAAGATCTAACAATAATCTAATGGCGGACAGGTTGCGCATAGCCTAATCACTCACTCGCACGATCCTAAGTATTTTAATCTGAGATGCCGGCGCTAATGTGACTACCACCATATTTTATTTTGAAGAAACGTTGTCGCCTTATCAGTGTTATCACTACAAAACGGATTAGCTTGAATAGAATCGATTGTACTTCACGTGGTTGTTAGGTTTGGTATTTTGGAATAATAAGCAGAAAGAATCACCGGAGAAGCTTCTCGGAATGGGAGAAATTAAACTGTACGTAAGAATCCAAATTGAGTTGCTGTAAAATATCATTTACGTTTTAAAAATGTAAAACACACTTTATTTTACACGATCTTTGACGTGCAACTTTCATCACCGAGATATATCAAAATATAATGATTGAAAATACCCCGTAAAAGATATCATTTTGCTTCATACATTTCTATACCCGCTCGGATTCATATTACTTGGCACTAGTATGATGTTCCTAGAACTAAAATATATATAGATACATTTTGAAAACACACACAATTAGAACTGTTACAATTATTGCCATGTGTCGACACATTACAAAGCCATTTTCGTGTTCCGGGTCCTCTTTGCCGTGTTTATTTGGTACACGGTAAAGAATAGATCTTTCATAGTGCAATTAATATGGATCGGAGGAAGTATTAATTTTATAGGCAGATCCATATTATTTGATGCTAAGATAGATACGAGACTACAACTAAAATATGTTTACGTACATCTATTAATCTATTAGTATCAAGTAATACGGTTTGGTCAAATTTGTAAACTGGTGACGAACCAAAGCCAAGATATAGGACAGAGGGAGTAATGCTAGTTTGATGAGGCGGCTGGTCGTCCAATCACAATCCTCCTGTTGTTCCAATGGCCGAGCGCTCAACACAACAGACAACACGCACTTCCGTGAGACGATTTGGTGGTTCAAGTTTCATCATCTATCTACGAGTCGTGGCAGCCTCACCTGCATCATGCATCCTGCTAGTTAACTTTGGCCTCAATTCTCCGTACGTAGTGCACAGTATTTGTTCTGTATTTGGAACGTGTTAACCTCAGTTTCGTGCAACCTAGACTCGATTGCGTGCAATCAACTCCTCTGCCATTATACGGCGGACAAGAGTATACAACTAAAATAAACTGCACCTAATTTATCCAGGGCATGTACTACCTACTGCTAGTGTACTCTACTACCACAAAGTTTTATTTTAAAAAATGAGGCAAAACATTTGTTGTTTTTATTGATTTATTATTAAAATTATTATTAGGAATAAGTTTTGGGAGTACCAAGCATGCATTAGTACAAGGGCAAGACCTCGTGGCATAATTTTGTCCGGGCCCGGGCTATGCTCCACATAGCCACCTCCTCTTTTATCTTCACCAAGAGCATGTTGGCAGTTGATGATTAGTTCATAAAGACAATCATTCCTCTCATTTTAGATTTCTCACGAGACAAGCATCGCAAGAAATCTCATTGCCTTTCACGATTGTCCCCCTTTTTTTTTCTTTGGATAACCTCTCTCCACCAATCTTTCACGGTGAGAATCACAATCCATTGTTGCGGTTGCATGTCAATGAACCCACACCATGCTTTCAAATTTGCCCAAATATGTTGATAGTATCGGCATTGGAACATGATATGAGCGGATGATTCTTGTACTTGGTTGCAAAGCCTACAATGGCCGCAATTTGGCCACCCTCGCAGCCTCGCCTATGAAGTCTATCCATCGTCCAAACACGATTTTGGAGAATAAACCGTGTGAATATATTGCACTTGGGAGGTGCCCATGGCTTCCAAACCGTTGAAGGCATTGGAGAGATAGTGTGACCCAAGAATTGCATATTGTATACCGAATAATTCCCATCTTTGCCACACTTCCATGCAATCGAATCTGGGGTGTCATGGTCAATGTGAACTCCTGGAAGCATCTCTCATATCTTGTCAAATTGTGCAATATGGTCAATCAAAGGCCCTCCTAGGTGCAAATATGTGACACCCAATACTCAGTATCCAATGTTTTTATTGGCGTGCACTCCTTTTCCTTTTCCTTGCAATCTTTTGATTTCGAAGCAATATCCTTTGGCTGCATCCCACTTAGCCAAGCGGAATCCAAAAAGAGGCCACCACAAAGAGATCACGATATTTTGGAATGTAGGGATTCCCAATCCCCACCCAAGGTTTAGTATCATCTGGCCATTAATTCCATAACCATCTTAACCGCAGAGCCAAGGCAAATTTTAATAGGTTGAAGATTCCAAGATATATGTGGCCATTCGGCTTGCACACATGTTCCCAATTGACTTTGCACTTTCCTCCGATGACCTTCTCACAAGCCAAACATAGGAAGGCCTATCTAATGCTATCAATCTTCAAAAGGACTTCTATTGGCACTTTTAGCACGGTGATGTAGTAAATAGCAATGCTAGTTAGCACTACCTCTTTGACAAGCACCGTTCCAGCGGTCAAATTTTACGTGTCTACCAAGCCATGGGACAAGGTTTCGGCCACTCTATCTTCTAGTTCTTGTAAGGAGATCTTCCTTAGGCGTGTGCAGGAAAAGCAAAGACCAAGGTACTTCATTTGAAACCATGCATGAGGAGCTTGTTTAAGGCCATAAACAGATTTTTGGAGACGGCGACCATGAGTGGGAAAACAAGTGTCAACAAAACCAAAGGGTTGCTGACTGTAAACTTCCTCATCAAGGTGGCCATGTGTAAGAAGGCATTTTTAACATCGAATCGATGGATGGGCTAGCTTTGAGAAATAGAAGAGAAAGAACGACATGAATGGTAGTATGTTTAGCAACATGACTAAAGATTTCATTAAAATCAACACATGTTTGCTGAGTAAAGCCTCAAACCACCCAACGAAATTTTTGACTAGAAAGTGAACCGTTGAAGTGAAATTTGTGATGAAAAATCAATTTTCCACCCATAATATTGGCACCTGGAGGGGCAAGAACAAGAGTCCAAGTGTCATTGCTGAGAAGAGCATCGTATTCCTCTTGCATTGCTTGGCGCCACAATGGATGATAGAGAGCAAGAACATAGTTGTGTGAAACGTGAGAAGAAACTATGGACAAAAGATTGAGGCAATTAGGAGGGCCTGGAAGTTTGCATGTAGTACAGTGTGTACAATTAATAGGAGGTGGTTGTGGCGGTGGCGGAATACACTACAAGAAAAGTTGCCATGGCCGACGAAGTTGAAGTCGCGCCGTGGTTGCTGGTGTACCATGGCCGACGATTTTTGGTCTCTCCGTTGTGCATGTCAAAACGTTTTTTTTCTCGTTTTTGGGGCCACCTGGCCCGACGAAAACGGCCAAAACGTGGCGTATGGTGTCCCGGGACGTGGTGCATCTCGAATTCTCGGGTTCGCCGGCCGAGTCAACGCAAATCCGCACCGCCGAGGGATGTAGGGCCCAGATGGCAGCCTCTCTGGCATTGTTTTTTTTCTCGATCGCGCCATCTCGTTCAACGCTCTCCGATCGAGCCGTTTACGATGCAGGATCATGGGTCCCGCATGTCATCCTCTATGAACCAAAATTCTTTCTATTATTGGATTTTTTGACCCCCTGATTTCTGGCTACTTCCTTTTTCTTTTGATCCCTTGCCGCCTTGGAAACGTTGAGACCGCTGCTGCTAAATGGGACCCGCATGTCATCCTCTATGTGCAATCAACTTTCTTTTCTTGGAGTTTTTTTTGGTACCTCAAATTTGGTCACTTGCCTTTTTCTTTCGATCCCCTGCCGCCCCTCAAACGGTGATACCGCTGCTGCTAAATGGGACCCGCATGTCATCCTCTATGTACTATAAAACTTTCTTTTCTTGAATTATTTTTGGCACCTCATATTTGGTCACTTACCTTTTTCTTTCGATCCCCTGCCGCCTCTCAAACGGTGAGACCGCTGCTGCTAAATGGGACCCGCATGTCATCCTCTATGTACTATAAAACTTTCTTTTCTTGAATTATTTTTGGCTCCTCATATTTGGTCACTTGCCTTTTTCTTTCGATCCCCTGCCGCCTCTCAAACGGTGATACCGCTGCTGCTAAATGGGACCCGCATGTCATCCTCTATGTACTATAAAACTTTCTTTTCTTGAATTATTTTTGGCTCCTCATATTTGGTCACTTGCCTTTTTCTTTCGATCTCATGCCACGTTTGAAACGTTGAGGAACCTGCTGGCTCATGGGGCCCGCATGTCATCCTCTATGTGCTATAAAAGTTTATTTTCTTGGATTTTTTTCACCTTCTGATTTTTGGCTATTTCCTTTTTCTTTTGATCCCCTGCCGCCTTGGAAACGTTGGGTAAGCTGCTGACTCATGGGACCCGCATGTCATCCTCTATGTACAATAAAGTTTCTTTTCTTGGATTATTTTTGGCTCCTGATATTTGGTCACTTGCCTTTTTCTTTCGATCTCATGCCACGTTTGAAATGTTGAGGAACCTGCTGGCTCATGGGACCCGCATGTCATCCTCTATGTGCTATAAAAGTTTATTTTCTTTATTTTTTTTCACCCTCTGATTTTTGGCTATTTCCTTTTTCTTTTGATCCCCTGCCGCCTTGGAAACGTTGGGTAAGCTGCTGACTCATGGGACCCGCATGTCATCCTCTATGTACAATAAAGTTTCTTTTCTTGGATTATCTTTGGCTCCTGATATTTTATCACTTGCCTTTTTCTTTCGATCTCATGCCGCCTTTGAAACGTTGAGTAAGCTGCTGGCTCATGGGTCCCGCATGTCATCCTCTACGAACAATAAAAGTTTGCTTTCTTGGAGTTATTTTTGACCACTATTTTATTCCTATTTCCCTTGTTCTTTTGATCTCCTGCCCCCTACGAAACGATGAGGACGTTTGTTGGCGGTCGGTCCCACATGTCATCCTCTATGAACAATAAAAGTTTCCTTTGATGGATTTATTTTGAACCCCTAATTAATTTCTGGATATTTCCCCTGCCGCCTTGGAATCGTTGAGGATGCTGCTGCCTCATGGGTCCCGCATGTCATCCTCTCAGAACGGTAAATGTTTATTTTCTTGGATTTTGTTGACCAAACGATTTTTGGCTTATTTTTTCTTTCGATCACCTGCAGCCTTTAAAACGTTGAGGACGCTGCTGGCTCACTGGTCCCACAAGTCAACCTCTATGAACAATAAACGGCGAGGATCTGTTGCCTCATGGGTCCCGCATGTCATCCTCTCAGAACGAAAATGTTTCTTTTCTTGGATTTTTTACCAACAGATTTTTGGTTTATTTTTTCTTTCCATCCCCTGCCGCCTTTAAAACGTTGACGACGCTGCTGGCTCATGGGCCCCCGATGTCAGCCTTCCCGTACAAGAAACATATGATATCTTGATTATTTTGCAGACAATAAACAGTGTATTGCGCTCTGAGCTATTTCAAACGGATAATTAAATCTTTATTTTTATATAAACAAACTTATATGTTGAATCTCCTTGTTTTTTTGTCTTTAACAGAAAAGTGGGACCCACCTGTACTTTTGGCACGGCCCACTATCTTGTTGGGCCGGCCCACTTGCTATATGGTGGACCCCACATACTAAATGGGCCAGCCCTTTAACTGGAAAGTGGGACCCACCTGTGTTTTTGGCCCGGCCCACTATCTTGTTGGGCCGGCCCACTTGCTATATGGTGGACCCCACACACTAAATGGGCTGGCCCTTTAACAGGGAAGTGGGACCCACCTGTGCTTTTGGCCCGGCCCACTGGCTTGTTGGGCCAGCCCATTTGATCAAATATGGACCCCACGTACTAAATGGGCCGACCCGATAGCAGGAAAGTGGGACCCTCATGCTAATTGGGCCGGCCCAATAACTTCTTGGGCCGGCCCACTTGCTTTAAGGTGGACCCCACTTGTTAAATGGGCCGGCCCGGTAACAGGAAAGTGGGTCCCACATGTCTTGTGGGCCGGCCCTTTTGCCTGTTGACCGGTCAAACGAGTGCATTCAGCCCGGCCCACATACTTAGTGGGCCGGCCCATTAAAGTTTTGACCAGTCAACCTTAGAGGTTAGGCCCGGCCCACGTAACTAATGGACCAGCCCAGCTATATAGTTGACCGGTCAAACTAAGTCAGCTAGCCCGGCCCGCAAACTTAATGGGCCGGCCCGCTTAAGACGTGGCAGGCCTCGTGTGGGCCTACCATCTACCACGGGGTTTCAGCCGGTTAACGCCGTTAACTGCCAGTTAACGGCGTCTGCCACGTGTCAGTTTGCATGATGTCAGTAGTCAACGGGCTCCCGGAAACACTTGGGCAACGGTCCGATTTTCCGTGGCGGAAGGGTGCCCAAGCGCGACGGACCGAAAAAATCGTCGTAGGACTTTGCCTGACGCAGTTTCCACAACAGAACCCATATCGTCGGGTTAGGCCCATAGGCGACGAAAAATACCCCTTAGCGGACGATTTTGAGACGTTGTCTATCAGAACTTTTCTTGTAGTGATAGCTGAAGAGTTGAATGACGAGGTGGGTGAGGAAGATGCAAGTGTTGCAAGAGTAGGTGGGTCAAGGAGAAGTGGAGACGCAGCAGAGTTGGCTGGGCCACAGAGAAGTCAAGGGATTTGTCTGCCACAACAGGATTGGCTGGCGCGACATAGGTTTGCAATGGTTTCTACTGCGGCAGAGAGAACTGACAGATTTTCTATCGCGGCGGCATAAGATGGCGAGTGTGGTTGGGGATGATATAGTGTGATGGGAGGAGGATTGATGACTGTGGTGGGTACAGGATAAGTCCATAGATCACAATGTATGCACTCACAAGGACGAGTAGTATTGTGAAGGAACAAAGGCAGCCCAATATATTTTACTAATTGACAAGCATTTGCATAAACTACTGCTGACTTTGTTGGATGGAATATGTTGGAGTTGATGAAGACGCGATGGTGTATGCGTCAGGATGACCATGATGACGATGACAAATATTTGGAGATGACCTGATGGTGTGAGCTTCATGGAAGGCTGATGAAGTGGGAGTGGACCAGAACTATTGCATCGAAGAATCACAGTCCCAGTGAGAAGGTCCTTCACAGAAAAACCGTAAGGATCAAATTCGATGGAACAAGAGTTTTCAGTAGTGAATTAGCGTGCAGAAACCAAGGTTTGATAATTTGTGAAGCAATGAGAATATTACATACATGAAGAGGAATAGATGTGTTGGGGAGAGCATATGAACCAATGTGTGTAATGGGAATAGTTGCATTGTTTCCAATAATGATGCACCGAGAGGAAGAATAGGGGATTAGAGAGAATTTACCATGAGCGGATGCGCCGGAGTCCATGTACCATACATGTGTGCTAGGGAGTTGCTTATTGTTGGATGATGCGAGGAGAGCTGGATCAACCGTTGAACTTGAGGAAGGTGTCAAGGGCAGCATGTTGGTGGTGTTGCCATGCACGTGGTATGCCTGGGGAGCTAAGGACTCACGCGGAGCTAGAAGACATGGTGCCGGAACTTGCCATTGGCGGGGCTTTCACAAGGAGGGTTGTGACGGCCATGTCATGGGAGTCGTCCGCTGTTGCATGAGATGAGCGCGGATGGGGGCATCAGTCCATGGATTGAACTACCATATATTGTTGATGTCATGGCTTCGTCCGTGTCCGCATCGGCCGCCAACACATCCACAACCGTCACCACTGCGGTTGTTGTTGGAGAATGAGCCGTGTCCACACCCTCCCCCGGAGCTAGAGGAGGGACCGTGCTTGCCACCGGCCAATGGAGAGATGTTGTTACCGTTGGCCTAGAGATCGGTGGAGGTGGCATTCTTGGTGTCGGCCTTTTTCTGATTTACTTCCAAGATGAGGGTCGGCCGTGTCTACAGGAATGAGGGAATGGCACCTGAAACTAAAGAAAAGAGCGAAGGTTGGCAAAGTTCTCATTGAGGCCACACTTGAGGGTCAACACTGGGTTTTGTCGGTGATTGATGTCTACTTCCCCCTCCTTTTCCTGTAGACAGTGTTGGGCCTCCAAGAGCAGAGGTTTGTAGAACAGCAGCAAGTTTTCCCTTAAGTGGATCACCCAAGGTTTATCGAACTCAGGGAGGAAGAGGTCAAAGATATCCCTCTCATGCAACCCTGCAACCACAAAGCAAGAAGTCTCTTGTGTCCCCAACACACCTAATAGGTGCACTAGTTCGGCGAAGAGATAGTGAAATACAGGTGGTATGAATATATATGAGCAGTAGCAACGGTGCCAGAAAATAGCCTGCTGGCGTGTAGTCGATGGTGGTAGTATTGCAGCAGTAGTAATACAGTAAAACAGTAAACAAGCAGCGATAGCAGTATTTAGGAACAAGGCCTAGGGATTAGACTTTCACTAGTGGACACTCTCAACATTGATCACATAACAGAATAGATAAATGCATACTCTACACTCTTGTTGGATGATGAACACATTGCGTAGGATTACACGAACCCTCAATGCCGGAGTTAACAAGCTCCACAATTCAATGTTCATATTTAAGTAACCTTAGAGTGTAAGATAGATCAATACGACTAAACCAAGTACTAACGTAGCATGCACACTGTCACCTTCATGCTAAGAAAGGAGGAATAGATCACATCAATACTATCATAGCAATAGTTAACTTCGCAATCTACAAGAGATCATGATCATAGCATAAACCAAGTACTAACACGGATGCACACACTGTCACCATTACACCGTGTAGGAGGAATAAAACTACTTTAATAACATTGCTAGAGTAGCACATAGATAAATTGTGATACAAAACACATTGCAATCATAAAGGGATATAAATAAGCACTTCACTATGCCATTCATAACAGTGAATAAGTATTCTGTGAAATATAGCCTAAGAGACCCACACGGTGCACACACTGTCACCTTTACACACGTGGGACAAGGAGTCTCCGGAGATCACATAAGTAAAATTCACTTGACTAGCATAACGACATCTAGATTACAAGCATCATCATATGAATCTCAATCATGTAAGGCAGCTCATGAGATTATTGTATTGAAGTACATAGGGGAGAGATGAACCACATAGCTACCGGTAAAGCCCCGAGCCTCGATGGAGAACTACTCCCTCCTCATGGGAGCAGCAGCGGTGATGAAGATGGCGGTGGAGATGGCAGCGGTGTCGATGGAGAAGCCTTCCGGGGGCACTTCCCCGTTCCGGCGGCGTGCCGGAACAGAGACTCCTGTCCCCCAGATCTTGGCTTCGCGATGGCGGCGGCTCTGGAAGGTTTCTGTGGGTTTCGTCCAACGTATCAGGGTTTTCGCGACGGAGGCTTTAAATAGGCGAAGAGGCGGCGCCAGAGGGTCGAAGGGGTGCCCACACCATAGGGTGGCGCGGGCCCCCCCTGGCCGCGCCGGCCTAGGGTTTGGTGGGCCTGTGCCCCCTCTCTGGCGGTTCTCGTGTGTTCTGGATGCTTCCGGGTAAAATAGGAACCTGGGCGTTGATTTCGTCCAATTCCGAGAATATTTCTTTACTAGGATTTCTGAAACCAAAAACAGCAGAAACAGAATCGGCACTTCGGCATCTTGTTAATAGGTTAGTTCCAGAAAATGCACGAATATGACATAAAGTGTGCATAAAACATGTAGATAACATCAATAATGTGGCATGGAACACAAGAAATTATCGATACGTCGCAGACGTATCAGCATCCCCAAGCTTAGTTCTGCTCGTCCCGAGCAGGTAAAACGATAAAAAAGATAATTTCTGGAGTGACATGCCATCATAACCTTGATCATACTATTTGTAAAGCATATGTAATGAATGCAGCAATCCAAGACAATGGTAATGACATGAGTAAACAACTGAATCATAAAGCAAAGACTTTTCATGAATAGTACTTAAAGACAAGCATCAATAAGTCTTGCATAAGAGTTAACTCATAAAGCAATAAATCAAAGTAAAGGTATTGAAGCAACACAAAGGAAGATTAAGTTTCAGCGGTTGCTTTCAACTTGTAACATGTATATCTCATGGATATTGTCAACATAGAGTAATATAATAAGTGCAATATGCAAATATGTAGGAATCAATGCACAGTTCACACAAGTGTTTGCTTCTTGAGGTGGAGAGAAATAGGTGAACTGACTCAACAATGAAAGTAAAAGAATGGTCCTTCAAAGAGGAAAAGCATCGATTGCTATATTTATGCTAGAGCTTTTATTTTGAAAACATAAAGAGAGCATAAAAATAAAGTTTTGAGAGGTGTATGTTGTTGTCAACGAATGGTAGCGGGTACTCTAACCCCCTTGCCAGACAAACCTTCAAAGAGCGGCTCCCATTTTATTTTATTTTGGATGGCACTCCTTCCAACCTTTCTTTCACAAACCATGGCTAACCGAATCCTCGGGTGCCTGCCAACAATCTCATACCATGAAGGAGTGCCTTTTTATTTTAGTTTTATTATGATGACACTCCTCCCAACCTTTGCTTACACAAGCCATGGCTAACCGAATCCTTCGGGTGCCGTCCAACAATCACATACCATGGAGGAGTGTCTATTTTTGTTAATTAATTTGGGACTGGGAATCCCATTGCCAGCTCTTTTTGCAAAATTATTGGATAAGCGGATGAAGCCACTAGTCCATTGGTGAAAGTTGCCCAACAAGATTGAAAGATAAACACCACATACTTCCTCATGAGCTATAAAACATTGACACAAATCAGAGGTGATAAATTTTGAATTGTTTAAAGATAGCACTCAAGCAATTTACTTTGGAATGGCGGAGAAATACCATGTAGTAGGTAGGTATGGTGGACACAAATGGCATAGTGGTTGGCTCAAGTATTTTGGATGCATGAGAAGTATTCCCTCTCGATACAAGGTTTAGGCTAGCAAGGTTATTTGAAACAAACACAAGGATGAACCGGTGCAGCAAAACTCACATAAAAGACATATTGTAAACATTATAAGACTCTACACCGTCTTCCTTGTTGTTCAAACTCAATACTAGATATTATCTAGACCTTAGAGAGACCAAATATGCAAACCAAATTTTAGCATGCTCTATGTATTTCTTCATTAATAGGTGCAAAGTATATGATGCAAGAGCTTAAATATGAGCACAACAATTGCCAAGTATCACATTATCCAAGACATTTATAGCAATTACTACATGTATCATTTTCCAATTCCAACCATATAATAATTTAACGAAGAAGAAACTTCGCCATGAATACTAAAAGCTAAGAACACATGTGTTCATATGCAACAGCGGAGCGTGTCTCTCTCCCACACAAGCATGATGTAATCCAATTTATTCAAACACAAACAAAAATAAAAGCATACAGACGCTCCAAGTAAAGCACATAAGATGTGACCGAATAAAAATATAGTTTCAAGAGAAGGAACCTGATAATTTGTCGATGAAGAAGGGGATGCCTTGGGCATCCCCAAGCTTAGACGCTTGAGTCTTCTTAGAATATGCAGGGGTGAACCACCGGGGCATTCCCAAGCTTAGAGCTTTCACTCTTCTTGATCATAGTATATCATCCTCCTCTCTTGACCCTTGAAAACTTCCTTCACACCAAACTTCTCATAAACTTCATTAGAGGGGTTAGTACATAATCAAAAACTCACATGTTCAGAGGTGACACAATCATTCTTAACACTTCTGGACATTGCTCAAAGCTACTGGAAGGTAATGGAACAAAGAAATCCACCCAACACAGCGAAAGAAGCAATGCGAAATAAAAGGCAGAATCTGTCAAAACAGAACAGTCCGTAAAGACGAATTTTTAATAAATACTTCCGTTGCTCAGATCAGAAAACTCAAAACTAATGAAAGTTGCGTACATATCTGAGGAACACGCACGTAAATTGACATATTTTTCTGATTTTTATACAGAGAAAACATCCCAGATTCGTGACAGATAGAAATCTGTTTCTGCGCAGAAATCCAAATCTAGTATCAACCTTCGATTAGAGGCTTCACTTGGCACAACAAAACACAAAACTAAGATAAGGAGAGGTTGCTACAGTAGTAAAAAACTTCCAAGACACAAATATAAAACAAAGTACTGTAGCAAAATAACACATGGGTTATCTCCCAAGAAGTTCTTTCTTTATAGCCATTAAGATGGGCTCAGCAGTTTTAATGATGCACTCGCAAGAAATTGTATTTGAAGCAAAAGAGAGCATCAAGAGGCAAATTCAAAACACACTTAAGTCTAACATGCTTCCTATGAAAAGGAATCTTGTACACAAATAAATTCATGAAGAGCAAAGTGACAAGATTAGGAAGATAAAACAAGTATAGCTTCAAAAATTTAAGCACATAGAGCGGCATTTTAGTAACATGAAAATTTCTACAACCATATTTTCCTCTCTCATAATAACTTTCAGTAGTGTCATGAGCAAACTCAACAATATAACTATCACATAAAGCATTCTTATCATGAGTCTCATGCATAAAATTATTACTCTCCACATAAGCATAATCAATTTTATTAGTTGTAGTGGGAGCAAATTCAACAAAGTAGCTATCAAATATAGGAGGCATATTGTAATCATAATCAAATTTATCCTCCATAACAGGCGGTAACAAAAGACTACTATCATTATAATTATCATAAATAGGAGGCAAAGTATCATCAAAGAAAATTTTCTCCTCAATGCTTGGTGGACTAAAAAGATCATGCTCATCAAAACCAGCTTCCCCAAGCTTAGAATTTTCCATATCATTAGCAACAATGGTATTCAAAGTGTTCATATTAATATGTTCCATGGGTTTTTTAATTTTCGGATCAAACCATCCATGTCTTAAATCAGGAAATAGAGTAAAAAGCTCATTGTTGTCCATTATGCCTTACTAGTGTAAACAAGAAACAAAAATATGCAATTGCAGGATCTAAAGGAAATAGCTTTGAGTACTTACAATGCGCCGGAAAATAGCTTAGTAGCCGAGATCCGGAGTGTGAGTACCTTTTACCTTTCCTCCCCGGCAACGGCGCCAGAAAATAGCTTGATGTCTACTTCCCCCTCCTTTTCCTGTAGACAGTGTTGGGCCTCCAAGAGCAGAGGTTTGTAGAACAGCAGCAAGTTTTCCCTTAAGTGGATCACCCAAGGTTTATCGAACTCAGGGAGGAAGAGGTCAAAGATATCCCTCTCATGCAACCCTGCAACCACAAAGCAAGAAGTCTCTTGTGTCCCCAACACACCTAATAGGTGCACTAGTTCGGCGAAGAGATAGTGAAATACAGGTGGTATGAATATATATGAGCAGTAGCAACGGTGCCAGAAAATAGCTTGCTGGCGTGTAGTCGATGGTGGTAGTATTGCAGCAGTAGTAACACAGTAAAACAGTAAACAAGCAGCGATAGCAGTATTTAGGAACAAGGCCTAGGGATTAGACTTTCACTAGTGGACACTCTCAACATTGATCACATAACAGAATAGATAAATGCATACTCTACACTCTTGTTGGATGATGAACACATTGCGTAGGATTACACGAACCCTCAATGCCGGAGTTAATAAGCTCCACAATTCAATGTTCATATTTAAGTAACCTTAGAGTGTAAGATAGATCAATACGACTAAACCAAGTACTAACGTAGCATGCACACTGTCACCTTCATGCTAAGAAAGGAGGAATAGATCACATCAATACTATCATAGCAATAGTTAACTTCGCAATCTACAAGAGATCATGATCATAGCATAAACCAAGTACTAACACGGATGCACACACTGTCACCATTACACCGTGTAGGAGGAATAAAACTACTTTAATAACATTGCTAGAGTAGCACATAGATAAATTGTGATACAAAACACATTGCAATCATAAAGGGATATAAATAAGCACTTCACTATGCCATTCATAACAGTGAATAAGTATTCTGTGAAATATAGCCTAAGAGACCCACACGGTGCACACACTGTCACCTTTACACACGTGGGACAAGGAGTCTCCGGAGATCACATAAGTAAAATTCACTTGACTAGCATAACGACATCTAGATTACAAGCATCATCATATGAATCTCAATCATGTAAGGCAGTGATGACCCACAAGTATAGGGGATCGCAACAGTCTTCGAGGGAAGTAAAACCCAATTTATTGATTCGACACAAGGGGAGACAAAGAACACTTGGAAGCCTTAACAACGGAGTTGTCAATTCAGTTGCACCTGGAAACAGACTTGCTCGCAAGGGTTTATCAGTAGTAACAGGTTTATAGCAGTAGCAGTAGTGAAATAACGATAGCGAGTAACGAGAGACAGCAGTAGTGATTTTAGTAAACAGCAGGATTAAAATACTGTAGGCACGGGGACGGATGACGGGCGTTGCATGGATGAGAGAAACTCATGTAACAATCATAGCAGGGCATTTGCAGATAATAATAAAACGGTGTCCAAGTACAAAGCAATCAATAGGCATGTGTTCCATATATAGTCGTGCGTGCTCGCAATGAGAAACTTGCACAACATCTTTTGTCCTACCAGCCGGTGGCAGCCGGGCCTCAAGGGAAACTACTGGATATTAAGGTACTCCTTTTAATAGAGTACCGGAGCAAAGCATTAACACTCCGTGAACACATGTGATCCTCACATCGCTACCATTCCCTCCGGTTGTCCCGATTTCTGTCACTTCGGGGCCATCGGTTCCGGACAGCGACATGTGTATACAACTTATAGGTAAGACCATAAACAATGAATATCATGATGAAACAATAACATGTTCAGATCTGAGATCATGGCACTCGGGCCCTAGTGACAAGCATTAAGCATAACAAGTTGCAACAATATCATCAAAGTACCAATTACGGACACTAGGCACTATGCCCTAACAATCTTATGCTATTACATGACCAATCTCATCCAATCCCTACCATCCCCTTCGGCCTACAGCGGGGGAATTACTCACACATGGATGGGGGAAACATGGCTGGTTGATGTAGAGGCGTTGGCGGTGATGGCGGTGATGATCTCCTCCAATTCCCCGTCCCGGCGGAGTGCCGGAAACGGAGACTTCGGCTCCCGCGACGGAGTTTCGCGATGTGGCGGCGTTCTGGAGGGTTTCTGGCGACTTCGACTTCTCTCCGTGCATTTTTAGGTCGAGGCCGATAAATAGTCCGAAGGAGGGCGTCGGAGGCCGGCCGAGGGGGCCACACCACAGGGCCGCGCGGGCCCCCCCTGGGCCGCGCCGCCCTATGGTGTGGGGCCCTCGGGCCTCCACTTCAATTGTCCTTCTGGCTCCGTCATTATTCTGGGAAAATAGGGCCTTCTGCATAAATTCCGAGGATTTTCCCGAAAGTTGGATTTCTGCACAAAAACGAGACACCAGAGCAGTTCTGCTGAAAACAGCGTTAGTCCGTGTTAGTTGTATCCAAAATACACAAATTAGAGGCAAAACAATAGCAAAAGTGTTCGGGAAAGTAGATACGTTTTGGACGTATCAACTCCCCCCAAGCTTAGCTTATTGCTTGTCCTCAAGCAATTCAGTTAACAACTGAGCGATAAAAGAACTTTCACGAACACATTTGCTCATATGATGTATATATTCTCATGCTATGGCTAATACTCGAGCAGTTCATAATGAGATATATGCAAATAAGATCATCTAACAGCTATGTCAATCATGGAGAGGTACCAACAATTAATAAGAAGCATCATGAATCATGTATATAAGCAAGATTGCAATGTTCATAAGAGAGTATGATAAAGTGGTATCTCGCTTGCCTGTATTTGATTGGCAAAACATAAATGCCCGGGCACCTCTGGAGTTCATAGAAAGACTAGAAGTAGTGATTGTCAAAAGATAAATGCATCAAAGTTATACCACAATCAATCATATTTTGAGACAAGCATATTGTACTAAGAATGACAGTTGTGCTCTCAAGATAGTGCTCAAAGAAATAATGGAGACACAACATAAAAGTAAAAGATTGACCCTTCGCAGAGGGAAGCAGGGATTAACATGCGCTAGAGCTTTTCATTTTTATAAAGACAGGAGTAAAATTATTTTGAGAGGTGTTTGTTGTTGTCAACGAATGGTAATGGGTACACTAACTACCTCGCCAACCGGACTTTCAAGAGCGGCTTCCATGAATTATTGTATATTTATTTGGCACCCCTTCCAACCTTTCTTTCGCAAACCATGGCTAACCGAATCCTCGGGTGCCTGCCAACAATCTCATACCATGAAGGAGTGCCTTTTTATTTTGGTTTTATTATGATGATGACACTCCCCCCAACCTTTGCTTACACAAGCCATGGCTAACCGAGTCCTTCGGTGCCGTCCAACAATCACAAACCATGGAGGAGTGTCTATTTAAGTTAATTAATTCGGGACTGGGAATCCCATTGCCGGCTCTTTTTGCAAAATTATTGGATAAGCGGATGTGCCACTAGTCCATATGAGAGTCCGTCAAAAGTAAATGACAAGGTTGAAAGCTAAACACCACATACTTCCTCATGAGCTATGAAACATAAACACAAATTGAGAAGCATTTTGAAGGTTTTAAAGGTAGCGCATGAGAATTTACTTGGAATGGTTTGAAATGCCATGCATAGGTATTTATGGTGGACACTCTGGAATAACTCAGTTTTCATGTGTTTGGAAGCACGAGCAGCGTTCCCGCTCAGTACAAGTGAAGGCTAGCAATAGACTAGGGAGCGACAAATCAAGAGAGCAGTAACTGTCATAATCATGCTTGCGGCAAAATAAATTAACGGAGGCATAAAAGTGATACAAGAACTCTGAAGCAATATAAATCATCGAGGCTTAATTGACTTTTTGTTCAGTCATATGCATGCGTGAGCATGTGCCAAGTCGATATAAATGAATTATTCAGAGGAGGATACCACAATGCCATACTTACTTATGAATAAAACAATGCAAACAAACATACATGACATGCTACTCATATTAATAAATTGGAGCTAAACATGAGAGATCATGAACTACTAGACTTTCTCAAATAACATATACCTCACATGAACCAACTAAGCATGCTCACATGGATGAGTATATGTACAAAAATGAAAACAAATAGAGTTCATACCAGCCTCTCACCACAATCAGATTGTCGTAGATCGTCATTATTGCCTTTTCACTTGTGCAGCTTGGATAATATGAAATGAAAACCACGCTCCAGCCACCGAAGACCATTGAACTCATAAAGAACTTTACAAACCAGAGAAGAACAGCAAATATTTTTGGTGTTTTCAAATTGCAAATAAGAACAAGAGGAAACAAACAAACAAAGCAAAATCTTTTTGGGTTTTCTTATAGCAAACTAGCAATAGCAAATAAAGTGAAACAAATGCAAGAAACTAAAGCAAACAAATGGTGAAGAGAAATAACAGAAATATTTTTGGTCTTTTTGTGTTTTGGGAAGGAAACAAAGCGAAAACAAGAAATAGCAAACTAAAAGAAACACAGAAAAGTGAGATGGCAGAAATCTGCCAAAACCTGACAGCAGTACAGAAATCGATTTTAACAAAAATCTTACGTTGCTCAGATCGAAAAGTGTTCAACTAATGAAAGTTAGATAACAACCTGGGGAACCTACACAAAAATTTTCAGCTCAAAATGACGCTCTGGCTATTTTTGACGATTTTTACAGTAACGTTCCAGAATCTGTTTTCAGGCAGCATTTCCTCAAATATCATCTTCCTCTCATTAGAAAACCACTCAAACGAACAAAACAAGTATGTGCGAGTATCCAGCAACCATAATATGCAAAGAATGAGTGATGCCGGTATACCTCCCCCCAAGCTTAGGCTTTTGGCCTAAGTGGAGTTCAACCCCAATGAGGGTCGTTGTTCCTCGCCGGTGGGTAGTCCATGGAGTAGTCATAGTAAAGCTCCTGTGCAGAAGAAAAGCGTGGAGGCTCCGCATATCCACCATGTTGATGTGAGGAACTTGCTGCATCGGATGATGAGTCGAGGTGCTCCTCGACCTCTATGTCGTCTCTTGTATGATGGCCTCCTCTCTCTATGTGTGCATCCAGTGCACCTTCTGTAACCGACCAATCTCCCCTGGAATCAAGGTTAGACAGGCAATGCGCAGCAATCTTACTAGTTTCTCAGTTTTCTTAGTTATTCTCCAAACTTTCTTATAAAATATTATCTTATAATACAGGTTACCCAAGTTGGAGGAATCTGAAATAAATTCATGTTTAATCATAGAGGCTATGTCAAGTTTTTCTATGGGGAACGGAATATCAAAATGATGAGGTTCTACATTATGAAAAGCTAGTAAACGAGAGGCGATGAGACCTCCACAAATTCCACCTTTCTCACGGTTAGTAGAAAGTCTATAAGCTATTAATGCCCCCAAATTATAAGACCTACTATTTTGCAGTGCTGCAGCTAGAAAAGCCAAATCCGGGATAGAAAGTTTACCACCAATCCTTTTAGCGAGAACGCACTTGGTAATAAAATAGGCAAAGTAGCGGATAGCCGGGAGTTGAATACTAGTGATTTTACCACTTTCACCTGAGAAACTCCTTCCATCGCAAATCATCTTGTAGAGATCCGAGAGTTCTTGCGGCGATCCCTTTATCTTCTCACATGATCCCCATTGCGGTACTCTAATTCTTGCAGAAAGCACTAAATGGCAAGTTGTGACTTTATTGTAAATTTTATACTTGGACCGTGGGGTTAGATCGCGACCAATTGAACTTGAAGTCCTGCACAAAAGACATAGTTAATTTCACATATTGTCTTGGCTCTCCTTCAACAAAGTCACTCAGCCCTGCACGAGAAATTAGAGTTTGAACATCTTCAAATATCCCCGCGCTTCTCATGAAATCCGCGCACGGGTAGTAAGAGGGGTAAACTCCCTCTTCACGATTGACTATCATAACTTGTTGGACTTCCAATTCTTGCTGGTTCAAGTGATATCTATTCCACTCCATTTTCTGAAATTTCAACAACCAATATAGAAATTTGATTTGGTGACATATAATTGAGGGAAACTACCATAGGAACTTGCTAGAGTACTAATCATGCATCAAAACTAGTTTCTACCACTTAGAACAAGCATGCAAGCTCACTAAACATGTTACCTACAGCAGCAAAATATTCAAGATATACTCAACCAAACGAAATTCTACTTGGATGGGTGGAGGAGTCACATACCGAAGAGCAAATGTGCCAAATTTCAGACAGAAATCTGGGCTGAGCAAAGAGATCGAAAAATCCGGAGCTCTGGAGCAAAAACGCGAGTGAGAGGAACTTGGTACGAGTTTTTTCGGGAGAGAGACTGTTCTGGGCGAAAGAGATGACAAAGTGGGGCAGAGGGGGGCCCACACCACATGGTGGCGCGGCCACCTCCTTGGCCGCGCCGGCCTGTGGTGCAGCGCCCTCTGGTGCCCCACAGGTCATCCTCTCGGTGTTCCCAGTGCCTCGTCGAAAAATAGGACCAACGGTATAATTTTTGTGAATTTTTGAAAACTTTGAAAAACGCACATTTACGGGTATTTAGTTTATTATTACGGCCGGGAAAAATTTCGAAATCTTCAAATAACTAAGGAACTTTGCAAATTAAAAGTGCTACAGCAACTAGAGCAAGTGGAGGAAGAAAGATATGTTGTTTACCTCCTCTATGCATATAAAAAGTATCCGTTAACAAGGTTGATCAAGTCTTGTCACCAAATAACTTTTTCATAGCATAAGAAGAAATAAACCTCAAATCAATCATGTTACCTTGAATTGTATTGATATGGATCCAATCACAAGAGTTTGATATTCTTCCTTAGGCTCATATATAGGACAATCAATAGTTCCCACTTTGATAGTTCTCACATTAGAAATAGTATTAACTCCACACGCTTTCTCAATCTTCTTAGGAAAATAAATGGTATGCTCCCTATCATCAACATTGAAAGTAACCTTTCCTTTATTGCAATCAATAACAGCCCCTGCGGTGTTAAGAAAAGGTCTCCCAAGAATAATAGACATATTATCATCTTCAGGCATTTCCAACACAACAAAATCAGTTAATATTAAGCAGTTAGTAGTAACTTGAACAGGAACATTCTCACATATACCAACAGGAATAGCAGTAGATTTATCAGCCATTTGCAAAGATATATCAGTAGGTATCAACTTATCTAAGTAAAGTCTCTTATAAAGAGAAAAAGGCATAACACTAACACCGGCTCCCAAGTCACATAGAGCAGTTTTAACATAATTATTCTTAATAGAACAAGGAATAGTAGGTATACAGGTCGCCCAACTTCTTTGGAATTTTGCCATTGAAAGAGTAATTAGCAAGCATAGTGGAAATTTCCTCATTGGGGATTTTCCTTTTGTTAGTAACAATATCTTTCATATACTTTGAATAAGGTGGCAATTTAATAGCATCAGTCAAAGGGATTTGCAAGAATAAAGGTTTCATCCAATCGCAAAATTTATTATAGTGTTCTTCTTCCTTTGATTTTAATTTCTTAGCAGGAAAAGGCATTTGCTTTTGCACCCAAGGCTCTCTTTCATTACCATGTTTCTCAGCAATAAAATCTTCTTTAGTGTACTTTTTAGTTTTAGCATGCTTTTCAGGTTCTTCTTCAACCTCTTCTTTATCAGGAGTATCATTCTTGTCATTATCATTATCATTATCATGTTCATTACCACTTTCAGTTTCAGCATCAGAAATAGAAATACTATTAGGATCATTAACAGGTTCAGAGGATTCTACAACATTTTTATGTTTCTTCTTCTTTTTCTTCCTAGAATGAGCACTAGGTTCAATGCGTTGAGAATCTTGTTCAACTCTTTTGGGATGCCCTTCAGGATATAGAGGATCCTGGGTAGAGACACCACCTCTAGTTGTTACTTCATAAGCATGTTTCTCTTTAGAATTATTCCCTAACAAGTCATTTTGCACTTTAGTGAGTTGATCAATTTGAGTTTGGATCATTTGAAAATGTTTAACAAGCATCTTAACATCATTGGAGGTTCTCTCCACAATATCATGCAATTCACTAATAGCTCGAGAATTTTCCATTAAATGATTCTCTACTCTCATATTAAAATTTTCTTGCTTAACAATATAATTATCAAACTCATCTAAGCATTGTGCAGGAGGTTTCGAATACGGAATATCTTCCCTAGTAAAGCGTTGAAGGGAGTTTACCTCAATCATGGATGAAGGGGGAATTATCTCACATATATCTTCAATAGGAGGTAGATTCTTCACATCTTCAGATTTAATACCTTTCTCCTTGAGAGACTTCTTGGCTTCCCTCATATCTTCATCATTCAATTTAATTAAACCCCTCTTCTTCAATATTGGCGTTGGAGTTGGCTCAGGCGTAGTCCAATCATCATGATTCCGGCTTATTTTAGCCAATAATTCTTCAGCGTCGTCTGGAGTTCTTTTCCTGAAAACACAACCAGCACAACTATCCAGGTATGCCCTAGACTCAATGGTTAGTCCACTATAAAATATATCAAGTAAATCATGCTTTTCCAAATCATGCTCAGGTCGAGCTCTAATAAGAGAGCAGAATCTCGACCAAGCCTCAGGCAATTTCTCTTCATCTCCCTGATTAAAATTATAAATTCTCTGCAAAGCAATATGTTGAGCACTAGCAGGAAAGTATTTGCGGAAGAAAACATCAAGCAATTCTTTCAGACTTTTAATAGAATTAGGTGGCAAATTATTATACCAAGTTTTAGCGTCATCCTTTAATGAGAATGGAAATATTTTAGCAACAAAGTAAGTACGCATCTTAACATCATCAGAAAACAAGCTACTAAGAGTAGATAGCTCAGTCATGTGTTCAACAGCACTTTCTTTTTCAGTACCACAAAAGGGTGTTTTCTCAACAATAGCTATATGAGATAGATCAAGAGAAAAATCATAATCTTTATCCCTAATGTTTATAGGAGATGTGGCAAACTTAGGATCGGGAGACGGTTTATATCTAACAGCATGTTCTGCAAGCAACTTTTTAATTTTTGTTGCATCAGTAGTAGCATTGCATTTTTCAATAAAATCATCATTAAGCTCCACATAATCTTCCTCAGGATCATCACTAAAATAACCAAGTTCAGGTGAACTAACAGGTGTAGTAGTATTAGGAGTTTCAGTATTTTCAATTTGTCTAGACCTAGCAATTGTAGCATCTAGAAAAGATCCCAATGAACCACTATCATCAAGCACAGCAGAAACATTATCAATATTATGAGAGTGTTCAGATTCAGCAGATGTACCCGCATGCGAAGCATGTGGCGGTGAAACAAGTTTATCAATCACAGATGGTGAATCAAGAGCAGCAGAGGTATTCAGAATTGTACCTTTTCTTGTAGTGGATGGTAATATGGCGATCTTAGTATCGCGAGGTTTACCCATGATGGAGAATTTGCAGCGAACAATATTAATCCAAGTGAACTTCCAAATAAAGCTATGCTCCCTGCAACGGCGCTTTAAAAATAGTCTTGATGACCCACAAGTATAGGGGATCGCAGCAGTCTTCGAGGGAAGTAAAACCCAATTTATTGATTCGACACAAGGGGAGACAAAGAACACTTGGAAGCCTTAACAACGGAGTTGTCAATTCAGTTGCACTGGAAACAGACTTGCTCGCAAGGGTTTATCGAGAGTAACAGGTTTATAGCAGTAGCAGATAGTGAAATAACAAGAGAGTAACAGAGACAGCAGTAGTGATTTTAGTAAACAGCAGGATTAAAATACTGTAGGCACGGGGACGGATGACGGGCGTTGCATGGATGAGAGAAACTCATGTAACAATCATAGCAGGGCATTTGCAGATAATAATAAAACGGTGTCCAAGTACAAAGCAATCAATAGGCATGTGTTCCATATATAGTCGTGCGTGCTCGCAATGAGAAACTTGCACAACATCTTTTGTCCTACCAGCCGGTGGCAGCCGGGCCTCAAGGGAAACTACTGGATATTAAGGTACTCCTTTTAATAGAGTACCGGAGCAAAGCATTAACACTCCGTGAACACATGTGATCCTCACATCGCTACCATTCCCTCCGGTTGTCCCGATTTCTGTCACTTCGGGGCCATCGGTTCCGGACAGCGACATGTGTATACAACTTATAGGTAAGACCATAAACAATGAATATCATGATGAAATAATAACATGTTCAGATCTGAGATCATGGCACTCGGGCCCTAGTGACAAGCATTAAGCATAACAAGTTGCAACAATATCATCAAAGTACCAATTACGGACACTAGGCACTATGCCCTAACAATCTTATGCTATTACATGACCAATCTCATCCAATCCCTACCATCCCCTTCGGCCTACAGCGGGGGAATTACTCACACATGGATGGGGGAAACATGGCTGGTTGATGTAGAGGCGTTGGCGGTGATGGCGGTGATGATCTCCTCCAATTCCCCGTCCCGGCGGAGTGCCAGAACGGAGACTTCTGGCTCCCGCGACGGAGTTTCGCGATGTGGCGGCGTTCTGGAGGGTTTCTGGCGACTTCGACTTCTCTCCGTGCGTTTTTAGGTCGAGGCCGATAAATAGTCCGAAGGAGGGCGTCGGAGGCCGGCCGAGGGGCCACACCACAGGCCGCGCGGGCCCCCCGGGCCGCGCCGCCCTATGGTGTGGGGCCCTCGGGCCTCCACTTCAATTGTCCTTCTGGCTCCGTCATTATTCTGGGAAAATAGGGCCTTCTGCATAAATTCCGAGGATTTTCCCGAAAGTTGGATTTCTGCACAAAAACGAGACACCAGAGCAGTTCTGCTGAAAACAGCGTTAGTTCGTGTTAGTTGTATCCAAAATACACAAATTAGAGGCAAAACAATAGCAAAAGTGTTCGGGAAAGTAGATACGTTTTGGACGTATCAGGCAGCTCATGAGATTATTGTATTGAAGTACATAGGGGAGAGATGAACCACATAGCTACCGGTACAGCCCCGAGCCTCGATGGAGAACTACTCCCTCCTCATGGGAGCAGCAGCGGTGATGAAGATGGCGGTGGAGATGGCAGCGGTGTCGATGGAGAAGCCTTCCGGGCACTTCCCCGTTCCGGCGGCGTGCCGGAACAGACTCCTGTCCCCCAGATCTTGGCTTCGCGATGGCGGCGGCTCTGGAAGGTTTCTGTGGGTTTCATCCAACGTATCAGGGTTTTCGCGACGGAGGCTTTAAATAGGCGAAGAGGCGGCGCCAGAGGGTCGAAGGGGTGCCCACACCATAGGGTGGCGCGGGCCCCCCCTGGCCGCGCCGGTCTAGGGTTTGGTGGGCCTGTGCCCCCTCTCTGGCGGTTCTCGTGTGTTCTGGATGCTTCCGGGTAAAATAGGAACCTGGGCGTTGATTTCGTCCAATTCCGAGAATATTTCTTTACTAGGATTTCTGAAACCAAAAACAGCAGAAAACAAAGAATCGGCACTTCGGCATCTTGTTAATAGGTTAGTTCCAGAAAATGCACGAATATGACATAAAGTGTGCATAAAACATGTAGATAACATCAATAATGTGGCATGGAACACAAGAAATTATCGATACGTCGGAGACGTATCAGTGATGGACTGATCGACATCCCCTAGTGTATCAGCAAGGGCCTTGAGTTTGGTGCAATAGTCGTTGGTTGTCATGTCGCCTTGCGGAGTGTTCCTGCACCTCTAGCTTGATCGCCAAGTGCTTCTTTTTGTCGCGTAAGAGGTTCTCGATGGCGTCCCAAATAGTTTGTGTCATGGAGCTAGGGCGTATTACGATGTCAAAGAGATCGGTGGAGATGGAGCCATATATCCAGGAGGGCACGGTGAAGTCATCCCTTCCCCAATCTGGCGTGGGGGGTGCATCGGAAGGAGTAGCACAGGCGTTGCGGATGATGTGGCTTGTTAAGCGGTAGCGATCGAGCGTCATGAGAAACAGTTCTCGCTAGTTGGTGTAGTTGGAGGCGGTGAGATCAAGGGTGATCGGGAAGTGAAGCTTGATGAAGGTGGCATAGGTAGATGGTTTGGGAGAGGAATAGGTCGGGTTTTGCTGTCGACGGTCTTGTCCTTAATGGCATTGGTGATCGACGAGCTGTCGAGCGCCGCCTCACGAACATTGAGCTCTCCTTGTTAGAGGCATAGATCGGCCTCACGAGAGCTAGTTTCAGCGTGGCATCGGAGTTCGGCCTCGTGTACGTCTAGGGCTTCGGCGTGAGACTTGAGCTCAGCCTCCTTGTGCATGATTTCATCCGGAGTCATGATGGTGGGAGTTTTGTTCGGCGAGGGTTTAGGGCAGCTAGGATTTCAGTGGAGGTGGATGTGGATGTCAATTGTACACCTCGGACGATTCCATTAACATGTATTTATACATGAATTACAGCTTGCAACTCGAACACGAGTTGTTGTCTAACACATCCTTCCGTGGAATATAAGAGCCATATTCACGGAAGTGGGCCAATGTAGCCATGTTTAGGCTAGTCATAGTGCTAGTATCATAGCAAGTATCATGCACATTGGTCTCACAAAAATGCTGATGTGGCAGCTAATTAAGGATGAGAGAGGAGATTAGAATAACATAAGTGGATACTGTATCATAGCGCATGTCACGAGAAAAAATAATGCCAAACAAATCTTCTGTACAAATTTGCATTGAGATTCTAAAAAGCAATAAATATAGCATGACTATAACACTGCTTCATGATACTAACCACTATAGAGACAGTACAATACAAAAGTATTATATGCATGATACTACTATATGATACTTACCACTATGGCCAGCCTTACAGAGTTGTGGATGTGTAGAGTTGAAATTAGTTATATTGTACTTCTTTGTTGCAACGAAATAAAACAATATCGTTTTACGTGTCTTTTTATTTGACGGAGAAAAAAATTAAAGATAGAAAGATTGTTGATATAAAATTAGCATCATTATAAGGTGTTTTTTTAATACGAATCCAACAATACTAATTACATACAACATAATTAAAACCTGAAATCTTACGGGCAGGCGCGTGCTGGATGGACGTCCCGGGCACACACACCAGGTAGTCGAGTTGTCAATGAAATGGTAGGCTAGCTGATAGCATGTGTCATTTTTAAAAAAACTATAACTTTTAAACCGTGAGACCAAATTACAATTCGTTTTCACTACTAAAATCCCCATGACGAGAGCTTCGAAACTAGACCACATTTTCATATGTTTCGACGAATTTTTTTAACAAGCAACTTTGATGCGCGGCAGAGCAACTTTATTGTGCAGCAAACCAACTTTAATGTGCGACAAAGCAACTTTGGTGTGCAACGAACATGTACATTTTTTGGTACACGAAGGCACAACTTTGGTGCCCGACAATAATTTTGGTGTCCATGGGAGCAATTTCAATGTGTGACGAAGCAACTTAAGTGCCCTGCAGAGCAACTTTGGTGCCCGGCGACGGAGGTTTTGAACCCTGCAGAGCAACTTTGACGTCCGACCGAGCAATTTTTAGTGTCCTGCGAGCAACTTTGGTACTCGGCCGAGCAATTTAAGTGTCCTGTAGAGTAACACTAGGAGTTGTTGCTACAGCTGTTGTGAAGCCTACCATCGTTGTGAATCAAGTGTTTTTGTTGCACACCAAAGTTGCTTTGCCGCATACCAAAATTGTTTTCCCGCACAACAAAGTTGCTCTGTCGTGCATCAAAGTTGCTTGTTAAAAAATTACGTCGAAACATATGAAAATGTGGTCTAGTTCCGAAGCTCTCGTCGTTCGGATTCTAATAGTGAAAACGGATTGTAATTTCGCCGCACGGTTTAAAAGTTACAGCTTTTTAAAACAACAAAGTGATATCAGCTAGCCTACCTTTTTTGATAGTTGTACACATCTTTCCGTGTGAGCACTTTCCATTTTGGTATGACCGCTCAGAATAACTAACGGGCATGCGGCTGCTCGCTAGACGTGTCCTAATTAAAATGGTTCGATACTTTGAGTTAAAATGTGTCTTTAATGTGCGTGCGCCTTGTTCTAAGATGGGAAGTTTCGATCTATATGTACTGCTGATTAAACAAGATTACCATGGGCATGGTACAGCCTACAGCGCGGTTCGTTTGTTTTTGCCACAGCAGCTGCCGACGTGCCGGGACACGTTGCGCCGAGACCGGCCCACGTCGCCCGCCGGTCCGGCGAGCCACCCGACCTCCCGCATCCCCGCACGTGCCGCCCCACGCGTCGGCTCCCGCGAACAAAGCTCCCAGCCTACCACCACCACCACCACCGGTCCGAGCCGATCCATGAGCGGCAGCGCAAACCTCCTACGTACGTACTGCATCGTTTCTCTGCGTCACCAGGTGCAAAAGAATGTGCGGAAAGGCCTGCAAGGTCGGCGGCGCCGCGTCGCCGGCGGGGACGAGCAGCACGGCGACCTCCATCGTCGTCCTCGCGTCGCTGCTCCTCGTGGCCTCGGCCGTCGTGTTCTTGCTGTCGCCGCCGCCGCCACCGGCTGACGCGAAGGGCCCCCCTGAGCCGGTCGAGCTCGCCATCGGCGTCGACGGCCACGAGGGCTGGCTGGACGCGCTCCGCGCCTGGGCCAAGCTGGCCTGCCTCAGGCTCCGCCCGCTCGAGCCAAGGTATAGAATTACTCAGTTTGTTCCGTGCCTTGTCAGCCATGTTGTCGAGGTACAAAAGAGAATGTGTAATCTCATGATTTGTTGTTTTGTGTGGCGATCAAGGTGCGATCTTAGGACCCCGGTGTCGATGAAGAAGGCGGCCAAGCAGAGCCTGGAGATGGGCAAGGAGGCGGTGGAGCTCACGGCGGCGAGGGCTGCCGAGGAGACCATCGGGAGGACATCAGAGAAGGTCAGGAGGAAGGTCTCGTCATCGCCGCCATCTGCCGACGGCGACCTGTGATCTGTGTAGGCCAATGCCAAATTTTGCGAGCATCCTCTTTTTTTCTATGCATGTACCTCTAGGTAGCTTTGATACTAGTGAGAGAAATAAAAATGGTGTCCTGTAACGTGTTGTAATCTGGACGTGTATCCTGCGATTCTGTCCGCTGTACCCCTGTGAATATGAGATGTCAAGAAATTGCATTTTCTGCAACCACTTCCACTGTTGCAACAACAGTAGTCTGCATCCATTTAGATGAAATGTCAGAGCCCAAGTGATACCAGGAATGGCAATTGTACTAGGGAAAAAGCTTTCCTGAACAGAGATACCAAGAGTACAATAGCGAAGAACTTGTCCAACGCATAGCAGGTTTAATCAACTTAACCGACGGCAAGCAAATATTTCGTTTGCCGGCATACTCAACCATAGCATAATCTTTCCTCTCAAAGAAAAAAAAACCATCGCATAATCTTCTCACCTAAAGATCAAGAGAGGGAGTGAGGTCTTCCCCTAGGAATAGGTAACTAGGAACAATCTTTCCGGGCAAAACATCTGATGAGCCTATGGACACAGGGGGGATACACAGAATATACATGATCCATGATCCACGCATGTCGAGGATGGGCATCACTCATTCCGGGCAGATATCCTTGAAAACGGGCAGCCTGCGTCGCCCGCTGCGACCATAGAGGACCTCAGCTATGAGGTCGCCTTCTTCCTCGGTTGGCTGTGGCTGCGCAGACGCCGCCTGAGCTGAAGGTGTTGTTGCTCCAGGTGCCGGTGTCGAGAAAAGCTTGGCTCTGTTTGGTAGCATGATGGCACCATCTGGTGATCGGAAGTCGACAGGCGGTGGCCTGGTGGGGCTGAAGAACTGGTGTTTCATGTCGGGAAAACCTGGTGCGCCAGTCAGAGGGCCAGCCTGTGCAAAATGAAACAGGATAAGTTACTGAGTACAGCCCGGTGTGGATTCAGAAAATAAGAATAAAGGACTAAAAGATTCATCAAACCAGCTCAAAAAAAAGAATTTAGAAGCCATCTTACGCCTCTGTTAATCTAAGTTTTTATTGATTTACAGTAAAGCTGAATAAATATGGTAACAATTTGATATGGCAAATCAGCTTAAGGACGAAGAAAAGAATAGCATAGGAGGTAACCGGAGATAATGTATCGCATCACGCTAATTAGATACAAAGGAGCAATGACTACTCGCATACTCCAGGTGCTGCAAAAACAAATAACTGGTCTATGCGTTCAGATTTGTGTGAAACGACATGGCCTGTCTAATACACAATTGAGCTTGAAAGATACGGAGTATACTCCAGATCCTAAAATTGTAACTGTAACAGAACCATAGGTATCTGCAGCTTAGTGACAGAACTAGATCCAAAAAAAGGTGTTCAGGGCATAGATAAATAAAACAAATTGTTAAGCTTCACAACAGAACTAGATCCAAAGCAGGGTTGATATGTCTGGGTGTGCTAGATCAACTTGCTACCAGCAACATTTAAGTATCTGAAACAAATTGTGTCTTCTCCGCTAGCAAGGGTGAGTAGTTAAGGATATGAGAAAACAACTTTGCACCCAAGGTAATAATTGTATCACATCCTAAATTATATCTCCACATTTAGAGGAGCAGACAACAAGTATATGATCTAACAACTCATGCATATCTGATGAATCAGAACATTTTCTACCCTAGCAACAGCAGCGAGCTTAAGGAAATAGTAAAAACAATTCTGCACTGAAGCTAAGGGTAACTGAACTACTAAAACCTAACCTAGCTCAAATTATATGTAAGAGCAAACAACACTAGAATAAACAATATAGCCATGTATGACAAAAGTAATGCACTTTGTAGAATTTGCAGTAGGCAGTAAGTAGTAGCTCAAATGCATTATCAAATATCATGAGATTGTAAAAATAAAGTCCACAACATGAACTGGCATACTAGAATAGTGGACTGAACTATGACCATACTCTACATATAGTCTGACATGCTGCGTTATGACTTGGGTAAAAGTTTTATGGTTTGGTGTGATCTGCTTTTGTTTTGTACACTCAGATTGAGCCGGTTCTTTATCCCTTTGGCGCTTGTTGCTCCTTCGTTTCAAGTTCGTGTCTCATTCTGTCCGCAGCAGTTCTTCGGGACTTGTTCAAGATGGCTGTTTGGTGGCTCAGCATTGTGGAGTTTGGGTTCGTGTGCCGTTTGTGGAGTTGCCAACACAGCAGAGGTTGAGCAGTTTAGGGGCGCAGGTTAATTCCTGCCCTGTGCCCAAATCTGCTCTGGTTGCGCTGGGGTTGCTCCAGGACTTGTTGCTATTGTTCAGGCTTGCTAGTGGCTTCCGGCGTTTGTAGTTAATCTAGTGCCTTGCCTCTTTCTTTTAAACTTGTTCAAGTTTGTGTAATCAGCACCATTGTATCCTATGCGGATGAGGGCTTTATTAATTTAAAACCGGGAGCTTTGAGACTCCTATCTGAAACCTAACCGAGCTCTAATTTTGTGTTAGAGCAAACAACAGTAGAATAAAAAAATAGTCATGTATGACAAAGTAATTCAACTTTGTGAAATTTGCAGTAGGGAGTAAGTAGCAGCTCAAATGCATTATCAAATATCATGAGATTATATAAATAAAGTCCACAAGAATGAACTGCATCATAGTTGACATGTTTCCGGTACGGAGGGTACGTGTGACGGAAACGGGAGGCGGGAATCGGAGGATGGAAAAATAGGAAACAGTAGGGGTACACATCTCTAGATCGAATCTTATACGTCGGGGACGTGAATAGAGTCGTTTCGGTACGGTGAACCTGGTACGGTAATGTGGTACGGGAGAAGAAATTGAAGGAAACCTGGGATTCCAGCTGCCTCCACTAATGAAGAATTGAAAATGGGGAAGGGAAACGAGGAATCGAATGGGAGAGGAAAAGATACAGCGGCTCAGGATTCTGGCTCGGAGTTAATAAGATTTCGGGAAGTGGAACTTCTATCTCACCGTTTTTCTCCAAGTCGTCGAACCTGGGACGATCCCGAGTAGAGGAAACGCGAATCTGCTGCGATTTTAACCGAATCGCGAGGCGTTTCCAAATCCGTTTCCGGTTCATCGAATTCGGTACGAGGGACGGACGACCGTACCCCAAATCCGGCTACTATGAACTGCATACTAGAATAGTGGACTGAACTATGACCATACTCTACATATAGTCTGCTATGCTGCATTATCACTTAGTATTTTAGGAGGACACTGTAAAAGTTTTATGGTTTGATGTGATCAGCTTTCATTTTGCCCACTCAGATTTTCAGACAACCTTCAGTCTCAGACATAGTATGACAGTATCATACAAGAACAAGTTACTTTGCAGAGGCCCAAGTGATTTCAGTATTTATGGACTAATTTGATCTATATAAGGAAAGATTCTGCCCCTATAACATGATCTAGATATGTGATTAAAAAGAGAAAGTATTGGTATCATCTGACCATGACATTATCGAGATCAACAGCAAAAAATACTACAGGAGTTATACTTCAGACAATGGTAACGCAAGACTGCAAAAAGAGTTACTACTGAAAGTTAGATCTGGGGAGCAGCATAATCACCTGGCGTTTGTGGCCATGGAGGTAGGCCTCATGGTCCAGCATAGGGTACACCGGCCGCGGCTGTGCCGGCGGCGAGTAGACGAGGCGGCGGCTGTCCATCTCCGGATTCGCGGAGAAGCGGCGGTAGCGGAGGAGCGAGGCGTCGAAGCCGAGCTCGAGCCCGCCGGACGAGTAGGAGGAGGCGGGGGAGCCGGGGTGGCCGGCGGCGACGGCGTCGAAGGCCGGCGTGAGGTAGGTCCTGAGCGAGGGCGACGAGAGGCGGCGCTGCCTCCGCCGCGACGCCGACTCGCCCAGCCACTGGCCGCCGGGGGAGGCGGCGGCGCAGTCGAAGTCGAAGTCGAAGTCCATCGCTCGCTCGCGGCGAGATTTGGGGGCGGCGGAGGCGACGGCTCCGGGGAAGGGAAAAATCTGAAATTTTTAAAACTGATGAAAATTAGGGCACCCCACCGAGAGAGTGAGAGGAGAAAATTTCTGGGGCACGCGGCCAAGCACGGCGGGCGGTTTCGAACTCGTGATTGGCAGGCAGGAGGAATCCGATGAAAAATTTCAAATTTTGAAATCTTATAAAAAGGAGTAAAATTCGGGAAATTTAAAAATGGAACAAAATGCGGCGGAAATCGGCAGGAAATCGCGTAGTTTAAGCCGGGTAGCACGAGGGGGATCAGCTCAGCTCCTGCCTCCTGAGTCCTGACCTCCAGAACAAAGAACAGCCGAGGATGAACAGGCGGATCAGGATCTAGGAGATGCCAAACGAATCGGCACAAAATAAGTTCAAATCTCGGACTCCGTCGCGATCTCTCGTATTGATCCGATTAAAAAATCCCAAAAGAAACCTCCAGAAAAGTAGCTTGATTAGAGACATGAAGAGCAGTTACTTACCTACTGGCACCCAAGAAAATCCCCAAAAAATCACAGCAAAGTTCAAACTCCAGCACAGAAGAAAGGCTCGGTAGGCGATTTCACCTTGCGGCCTTGGAATCCTGCGGAAAGTGAAGACGACGGCTGTCCCGCTCCGCCGCAAGCTGTGTCACGCTCCCATTGGTGGTCCGGTCGGCCGGGCGGGAAGTGAAGACGAACTTGGAGGATACGAACCAGGGGGAGAAGGGGGCGACGGGCCAGGTTAAGTACACGTGGCCATAGGATTCCCGTAGTTTGGGCTTGGCAGTATGTGACGGGGATCCAGTACACTCGATGCCTGGGCTTGGGCTGGTTTGACCTAAATCAATGTTTGACTTTATTTTCTCTTGTTATTTCACTATTTTTTTCTGGAGATATTGCTCTATCTTTTCTACACGAGTAAAGGTTGATTCTAAATTTAAAAATGTGTTACTTAATTCATGCCACAATTTTCTTGACAAAATCAGGAGATGTAGTTTAAGAAACGTATGCAGATTCAGAAATACAAATTTCAGGGAATCTCCAATAACCGCGTCCGCGCAGACAAAAATTAAGTTTGCCCCGAGCCCAGCGGCCCGACGGTGAATGCATCCGCCTCGACGCGGCGCGGTCTGGACGTGTCTCCGCGCCCGTCTTCGCCTCACAACGATATTCTACTGGTCATACCCGTGGGCACCTCCAGTCGTGGTCGTTATCGAGGACGATGACCAGCGGCCGTGGAGGCGCTCTAGTGGGATAGGTTCCATTTCAAGAAAATATCAACAAATTATTTTACGTCGAGCCGTTGGGCTATCCTTGATGCAATCGGTTAATCGTATCATGGCAGCCAAATTCGTATGCGCGGCTCGATACGTTAGGCCGCTAGAGATACCCTCAGTCCAATAATGAAAATATTCCTCCCTTCCTACAATTCATATAAGGACGTCTCAACTTTATCTAAATTCGGATATATCTATACCCGATTTAGTATATAGATACATCTAAGTTTTAACTAAGTTGAGACATATTTTATGGACAGATGGAGTATACAGGTTCCCAAAAGGTGCGATTTAATAAAAAGTTACAATCAAAAGTTCAGACGACTTGCACGTTCATGTGAAAGAACATATAATCTGCCCTCGTAAGCAGAACTTACCTTCAGGCCCTGTTTGTTATAGCAATATTGTCCCTGGCAAGAGTGAGGGTTTTAGCTGTCAAAATCGACTCTCAAATATGAGTTCATCTTTCAAGAATCAGGTTGGACTGAAGGTAGCTACCCGGTCACATAACTGTTTCAACTTTCAATAGCTACCAGTTCATCTTCCGTAAAAATATGAGTTTCTAAAGTGAGAAAAAGAAAATAAACATTAAGTACCCAACCTGATGATCATCACAAGAAACAGAAGTACACAACCTGATGAAGAAGCATATTATTCATTCAACCACATATATGTTCAGCAAGAAAATTACCATTACATCACACCACAAACCAAGCCAATATATTCCGCACCGGACATAAAAGGTTACAGGGAGTTAATTACACAAAGAATACCTTATTCTATATTTTGAATACAAGCTGTAACTCTCAGGGCACGTCACCCCTTCTTTCAATTCTGTATGCTACTACAACACCGCCTCCAATGCGATATGTACAACCAACAACAAACCAAACTACCGAGACCTCGTACAAACAACTGGACGAGCTAGGTACACTTGATGCAAATAGGAGTAGCGAGAACTACCCTAGTTAAAAATTAGATCTAGGGGAGCCAAGGTATACATGCTGAGGAGCATGGCAAGGCTTGGTTTTGAACCTAAAATGCAAAATTTATTTGCATAAAAGATATATATACCCCTCTCAAAGGCTATTAAGAAGAGCCCTTTTGCAAGAAGGCTGTTGAGAAGTCTCTGGCTTCGAACCAGGTGAGGCCAATTCAAGCACCGACAGCAGAAAATTCTTCTCCTGGAAAGTTGAAGAAAATACATACGTGAGTAACTTTACCAAGTATTTACTTCAAGTGTGAGTTTGTGTGCAGAATATTAATAACAATCACAGGACAGAAGTCAAATGCTTACACTGGCAGTAATTTTTGGAGTTGGCACGTTCTCTGTGTATGGATGGAAAGTTGGGACTGTATGAGCAGGAGAGGCGAATTCCATGCATGGGTGTGTGTTGCTATCTTTCGGAACCTCGCTACAGTTCTCCAAAGCTTGTTTTCGGACACATGATTTACCTTTGACAGCTCTGTGAGCAGGGGAAGCAAATTCAACACATTGAAGCCTGCTATCTCGGGCAACCTTCTCTGGTATTTCTGCATCAGCATTAACTTGTGAATCTGTATGAGCAGGAGAGGTGTATTCTGTACATTGAAGACTGTCATCTTTACCATCCTCACTCAAGTTTAAGGATGCTGGTATTTCTGGATCTGTTTTAGCTGGCAAAAGTATACGAGCAGGAGACATGTACTCCATACACTGAGGTAATCTACCTTCGGCAGCCTCACTCAAGTTTACGGATGCTGGTATCTCTGGTTCTGTTTTAGCTGGCAAAAGTGTATGAGCAAGAGACATGTATTCCATACATTGAGGCAAGCTACCTTCGGCAGCCTCGCTCAAGTTTACTGATACTGGTTTTTCTGCATCTGCTTCAGCATGCAAAACTGTATGAGCAGGAGACATGTATTCCGTGAACTGAGACCAGCTATCTTCGGCAGCCTCACTCAAGTCTATGGATGCTGGTATTTCCGCATCTGCTTTAGCTTGCAGAGCTGTCTGCTCAGGAGAACTGTATTCCATGCAATGAAGCCCCCCATCTCCAGCAGTCTCATCTGAGTTTACATAAGCTAGAATCTCTGCACCTGTTTTAGCTTCAAAAGTCAACTAATCTTCTGTGATGTGGATGAAAATGCATGTAACTAAGTTCAGATTAAGAGCATAGGTTACCTGGGGAAGGTTCCATACAACTAGACAGTGTGATTCCACAGAGAATATTATCTTCTGTGCCCTGATCTACAGGGCAATTATCCATTATATGATCAGGAGCCATTTCTGATGTTACTCCATTCTGCTCACTGTTTATTAGAATGATGGTGGATCAACAGCTGAGGCCATAGATTTAACCAAAAGAATGTGAGATATTATTCATTATTTACCTGGACATTTGTTCATCTTCCTCTTCATTCTCATAGGGGTCTACAATTAAATCATCAAGGTCCTCAAGGAGTGAAGCTGTTCCAGACATGCTGCTTTCTG
Organism: Lolium perenne; assembly: GCF_019359855.2. Taxonomy (NCBI): domain Eukaryota; kingdom Viridiplantae; phylum Streptophyta; class Magnoliopsida; order Poales; family Poaceae; genus Lolium; species Lolium perenne. The sequence continues at coordinate 48,701,594 of NC_067245.2, forward strand.
ACATGTCATTGTCATCTTTCTTAACCAAATGATGCTGTAATTTCTGAAAAGTCATGCATAAAACAGTTTATTCTAAATACTAAAATACTATAGATCTATAGTATAGAACTTCTGACCATCAAGTTGGCGATGCCATACCTGCCAGGCTTCATCCATGCTTTGGCTCGTGTTTTCATTTTTTACTTTTGTTGCTAGGGATGAAAGCAAATCAGCTTGCTGAAGTAATGTAGCAAACTTTGGATCATTCTTGTTCAAGAAATTACCCTCATGCTTCACACCTGAAATTGTGCACATGGAGCAAGTTCAAACATTGACACGGCACCTGAATCACATTAAATATTCAGTATCTAGGATAGTACGCTCACAACTCTGCTCCTCACCATATAATTGCTTTGCTGAGGTCCTAGTAACAGAATTTTGGGTTTCCACAATATTCACACTTTGATTGGGTGGACAAAGGTCAGCAAGGGGTTGCCGAGAATCTTGTCCTATGCTCTTCTCTTGTCCAAATGACTTCGTATTTGGTGCTACGTTCTCCTTGAAATCAAGTTTGCAAGACCTGGTTGCAGAAAAGAACAGGTAAATATGTGTAAGTTGATTCGCATTGTTAACCAATAGCTTCTGCTGGTACTGTGTGTACCTCATGTTCTTAATAGGTGGCGACGAGCTAGGTGCACCACGTGTGAGGCCACCAGTCGTCAGTACCCTCTTTGCATTTGCATTGGAACATACTGCAGTATTTTCCTCGAACAGGTCATCATTATTGGCCCGCCTTTTGCATAATGTGGAAAACCTATTCTTCACTGCATTATCAGTCCTATTAGAGGCAAACGAAAAAATCACATGTCAGATATCTTGTTTCACATATCCAACATTGATTGCTCTTTTCACCTTACAGCATACAGCAACCATTTGCAAGACACTCACCTCCCCGAGACAACCTTTGCTATTTCAGTCCATTTGTTACCAAGAACCTTTTGAGTCTGCATGACAAGTCCAAGATTATCATTTGGCACTATAAGATTTCTACAGCAATAACAAACAGTAATAACAGGCGGTTTCCTAATTTCTCTTAAGCACCATTGCAAATGTGTCAGAACATAACTTGCGGCCTAATCAAAGGAATGGTTATTCTATTATAGCTTTTGAGCAATGTATGATCCCTTCTAGTTGTTCGCATCAACAAAGTAACATACCAGGCATATGTCCTACAATTCACAAAACAAATCCATCATTTTTCCAAAGGTATGAAATCAAGGATAGGATCCAATCAGCGCTCATGTGAAGCTCAAACACCTGCTGCTAAATAAGCAGCCAAGAGAAAAACTCTAGTATTTGTGAAGCTTCTTTTCTTCCTTCTTGTAACCCTGTTTCTCTGAATTATGATCTCTCAACCAATATTCTATCTAGTCTAGGTCCTGAACCTCAATTTCCCTCTCTAATCCCTCCTACTCCAAGAGATGAATTTTAGGCCCAATCTATTACAGTATAACACATCAAGTTCTCACCTCGCATAAAAGCTTGTCTTCTTCACGAGACCACCCACCTTTCTTGCACTCAGTGTTCAAATAATTGTACCATCTGCAGCAACAACAGGGCAAAAAAAACCACTGGAATTAGCACTGCTCATGATACCAAGCCAACGCTGCTGCATCTCATAAAAGATATAACTGGACAAATACTACAAACGTCATAAAACCAAACAATTTAGAACCAAAGATCCCCCTTTGTCCAGCAGAGAGAGGTGCATACCTCCTCCTGCACTGTCTAGCAGTCTTATCCTTGAATTGTGTCGCTATAACTGTCCAGCTACAAGAGGAAAAGAAAGAACAGGAGGAGGTTAATTTTAGAAGGCCTTGCTGCAAGTGAGGATAGCAAAAAAAAAATCCGTACTTGTCAGTTCCAAGGTGCGCGATTTGAGCACGAAGCACGTCATCCTCCTACAGGAAAAAAGTCAGAAGCATCAGAAATGGAGTATATTCAACCATTAGAGCGGAACCGCAGAGGCACACATTCGGTCCCAGTATAAACTTGAAAACCATCTAAAAGTGGTCAAAACAAGGAAACAAACAATAAAATAAGTTTTCAGGCTCGGAATTGCAAGCACAAGATTAGGATAAGGCACAAAAAAAAAATGAAAATTTGTCAAAACGCGGATTATGCCGAAACATGTGAGAAAAAACTGCCTCTTTTCCGCCAAACCAAAAGGGGAACGAATTGCTACAGGAACGAAGGAAGTCCGTAAATCCAATCCAGCGAAATCGAGCAGGGGAGAAGCACCGACGCGGCACAATTTTACGCAACCGCGAGGCGGCCAGGGAACAACAGCACGGTATGGCACGCACCTCGGCGCTCCAACTGACGATGTGGCGGTCCTTCTTGGCCGCCGACGAGGCGGCGTCGGCGGCGGCGGAGGAGGAGGTCAGATCGGGGCCGGTCGCCATGGGCCCAGATCCCGCATGTTCCGCGCAGGGATCCGGCGGGGCGGGGAGGTCGGGCCGGGTAGGGTTCGGAGTTTGGGCGCGACTGCGCGAGCGAGCGAATTTTTGAACTGGAGGTCCGGAGAAGAAGACAGCGAGGAGGAGGAGAGAGTGGTGTGGGTGAAGATGGGAATTTTTCGTCTCTCGGGAGTGGAGTAAAGGTGGGTTTTTTAAGGATGGGGCATGGCGTGAAAGGGAAGTGTTGTTTGGGACGACGACCCTCTCCTCTACTACTGTGTGAGTGTGGAAACTTTGCACCCCAAAAGCACGTGCTGGTGCTGGGATTAATAAGGTCATCTCCAACGGGCGACCCAAACCGCGCCCGCGCGGTCCGTTTGGGTTGAATCGGACAAAAACGCGGCCCAGCGCGCGGACCCATCCCTAAAACGGATGGCCGCGGCATCCGGGATGACCCAAACCCGGCCCAAATCTGGGACGAGTTTGCGTGGCCGCGGACATCGGATGCTGGTCGCTCGCGTCCTCCCCTTGTCCGCCCCTAGCCCACCTGTCTGTCTCCCAAAACACACCCAGCCCACTCCACTCCCAAAACCTAGAGATGGCCGACGAAGCGACTGCCGCCGCCACCGCCACCATCGGAGACGAGGCACAGCTCGCTGCCATTGCCGGTCCTCCCTTGGCGGAGGCTCCTCAACTGGACGGGCCGATGGTCGTGGAGCCCGGGCCGGCGACGAAGAAGGCGAAGGCCGACCTCACCGCGGAGCAGAGGAAGATCGAGAGCAAGAAGAGGGCCGACCGCCGCAGGGCGCTCGAGCAACGGAAGAGGGATGTCGCTGGCGCGGAGGAGCGGCAGCGGGCGGCGGAGCAGCTTCTCCAACTCAAGACGGAAGCTTCACGGGGTCGTCTCCTTCGTCCATTGACCTGAACCGTGCGCCGGCGAACTCCAAAGGCCCCAAGCACATGGGAGCAGCAACGATGGCCGGTGCACGGAACCTGCTCGACGATTTGTCCACCGTGCAGGCCCCTCTGTCCTACATGCAGACAATGCCGACCACCATGCCCTCTGCTTCGACCGAGCAGGCTCCCCAGCCACCTCCCATTGACACACAACAGGACAGCACTGCCTGTCCCGACAGCATTAACATCGAGGAGGAGCCGTTGTTCGCTCAGGAGTTCACGCAAGCCGCAGCTGCACAAGCTCGAGGTCACCGCGTAAGCAAAAGAACCAGCAACTACACGGAGAAGGAGGACAAGGTGCTCGTCGATGGATGGTTGACCATCGGGCAAGATGCATTGACGGGTGCCGAGCAGAAGGGGAGCGCATTCTGGCGCCGGATCTATGAATACTTTCATGAGCATCGCAAATACGGACTGGAGCCATTTGAGAGCGACCGCAGCGACATATCGCTCCAAAAGAGGTGGGGAACAATTCAAACGGAATGCAACAATTTCCAGGCGGCGTATGATCACGTGAAGCGGCTCCCCTTTAGCGGCTTGGGCATCAAGGACTTGGTATGATTCTTAACCTCAACATATTCATCCAATGTTTGCACATATGTTTATCGTTCTTGTCTCGCTTTGCTCTAGGTGTGGCAAGCTTTGGAATGGTACAAATCGTCCAATGGAGAAAAGACCTTTGCCTTCCCTCATTGTTGGAAGATACTCCAAGGCACCCCCAAGTTCCAGGAGGGGTACGAGGGGTACATGGTGACCTTGACTGGCAACAAGACCGCCAAAGATCCGACGGTCATTGACCTTGATGGTGGCCAGCCTTGCGGTAGCTCCGCTTCTCGTGCAAGTCGTCCTCACGGCCACAAGGCAACCAAAGCCGACTTGAAGCGTGATGCCTCGTCCATGCTATTGTTTGGCACTTTGAAGGAGCTGCATGCCGATAGGTGTCCACGGACAAGAGGGATGAGAGAAGGCGCCGGGAGAAAGATGAGGACAGGAAGAACTACTTCGATGTCCAAAAGAAGAAGCTTGAGATTGAAGAGTTCAAGGCCAAGACCAAAGCTAGAGAAATTGAGCTCAAAGAGAGAGAAATTGAGCTCACAGCACTGGCAAGGGCCCAAGAGGTGGAGTTGAAGGCGAAGAAAGTTGAGCTCAAACGCCAAGCCGAGGACAACCTGATCATGAACGCCGACTTGACCAACATGAGCGAGGCGAAGAGAGCTTGGTTCGAGAAGAGACAGAAGGAGATCCTAGAGCGTCCAAATTGAGTTGACAATCTCAATTTGTAATTTTTATATTTGTTCGAACTATGGCACATTTTATTTCTTCATCATGGAACATTTTATTTGATATTATTTTATGCTATTTGATATTATTCTATAATTGTTAGATTTTATTTAGATACTATTTATAAGTATATGTGGCCAGATGGCCTATTTCCCAAAGAAATACGAAATTGCCAAATGGGTGGCCGCTGCGTTGGGCGCAGCGTGCGACCCAAACGGGCACGCAGACGCGGAGCGCTGTCCTGATGTCCGCGCGGGCACGCAAACGGCCCAAAACGGACGGCCCAGCGCGTCCGTTTGGGTCCGCCGGTTGGAGATGCCCGTACAACTGTACAAGAAGAGACCAATTGTACTACTGGCATCTACTACCTCCTTGTGGCTACCATCACACTGCATATCTACTGATAAAAAAGAAGCTTGAGTAATCACTTAAAAATCACTGGAAAATGAAATGTACGATTATGACGCATTGATCGAGATTCCAGGTGTGCACATATCTCGTACAGAGAAAACTTGACCTATTGTCTAGTGACTTCCTCGCCATAGTTACACTGACCAGTTGGCTTCAAGGATGCGGAGCAGGTGCGCTATAGGTATACACTCACAGGGCGTCATCGGCTTGTGTAGGGGCTAGAGGCAGTAACAAATTATCCTAGGGACTATCTTTAGTTTTTCGTCGCGGTTTTCCCTAACTCTTAAACTTGTCTAAGATATGGTTTCTCGCCTTCGTAAAAAAAAAACCCAAATAGGTGCATGGGAAAGCATTAGGCCAAGGAGGCGTCTAATATGTGCCACATAACAATAGTTTTTGGCTAGCGTACAATTAGTTTTCGGTTATTTTGCCATAGAAAAGTTAAACTGTAATCTTTTAGCTCACTACTTCGAATTTCCAAGTCAAAGATCAGTCATCCGTAGTGGAATTTGACTTAAATTCAACAATTCAAACCTCAACTTTTTAATCTAAAGTATGAAATTACAACTCACTGGATTTTAGGTATGTAAATCAGAAACTTGATTTAGTAAAATCATTCAGAAGAAACACCGATTGTAAACAATATTGAGCAGACACAATGACTATAAACATAACATCTTGTTTAAAAATACACATCAAGAAGAAAACAATTTTTTTCTCATCGGTTTCTAGGAATGTTCCAAACACTCTTTTAACCAAACACTGCTATGGTTTTATGCTTGGCTTTGATTCGACTCGCGGTAAAGCAGCGGACCGAGACCATATGGACCATGCCTATGTCCAGGTTTATTTTCCATGAAACAAGTTTACTTTATGACTCTTATGGAGCGACTATTAGGAACAATTATTTGCCAATCAACCTTCATAGCCATCCGTTGTGAATCTTTTTATTTCCTTCAAATTTTCATAAATATCAAGGATCAGATCAGATGGTTTTTGGTGCCGCCGGGATAATTGTTTTCTTTGTCGTCTAAGAAATATGCAAATTTCCACTCTAAAGCAACATATCATCCCATTCCACATATATCGTATTTTTTTTGGAGCTGTCTAACACAAGATGAGTACAGTTAGCTTTTGCATATATACTCCCTCCGCCCAATTAAAATTATCTTAACTTTATCTAAATTTGGATGTATCTAGTTACTATTGAGTATCTTGATACATCTAAAATTAGATAAAATTATGACATGTTTCATGGAACGGGTACTACTTTTCCATTTCTCTCCCATTTGCTTTCTATTTTCTTAAAACGGTGAGCAATGTTCATAACTTGCATCATACAATGCGTGCTCTGTGCCATGCGTGTACGCATGTATGAGCCATCGGCGAGTTCGTGTGACTCTGTTTATGGTGCCACGCTCCTGCTAGGTTGTACTAAAAGGTTTGCACACATTCGCTTCAGATAACGAAGGTTTGTACATGCAAGGTGATGGCAAAGGCACAGGTATCTTGTGAAATCGGTTCATCGTTGCCAGTTGCCACTACAAAAAATATCAACTTTTAGATTGCTACATTCAAATTAAATATGAGCAGCTAGCTTATTTTTTAAAATTAGGCTGTTGCAACAGTGTAGTTAATTAAGTTTTACTTAATCAACTCGATCAGGTCACCTGTCTCTGATACGCATGCAACTGCGTGTTCATAAACCCTGCATCGCTCCTCAAATAGTCAAATGTGTGATTCAGCAGATATGGGACGTGTTTGGTAGCCTGCATCCCTTTTTGACTCGCATCGCGCTAGCAATTTTTGGTATGTTTGGATGTCTGCAGCCCACTGCGTTGTTGCATGAACCGGGTTTTAAAGCACCCCGGGACAGGCCCTGGAGTAACGTCCGGAATGGAAGTTTCTTCGGGGCCAGGCCCATTGCGGTCAGAAGCCTGCACGCATGGAGAAGGGAGGCGGAGACGCCGCGTCCCTTCGGGAACACGCGCCATAATTAGCCTCACCGCTCCCTCTCCTTCCTCTCACTCGCGACCTCCCCCAAACTGTCACATCACCCGGCGGTTCCCCTCCCGCCGACCAATCCGCCGCAGCGACGAGCACCGCTACCGGAGGAGGAGACGTCGGCGACCAGGACCTCGACATCGGCCGCAATCTGCTCCGCAGTCCTCATCGGCATCTCGTCTTCGCCCGCGACCTCGAGCTCGTCCTCAGCCGCAAGAATGGCGGTAAGTCCCTCTCCTTCTCACCTTCGTACTCGTTCTGTTCAAACATGCCATTTTCGGGCATTTCCGACGACATGCACATTAGATCTGCTAGGGTTTCCGTTAGGATAGCGGTCGGATTGATGTTTTGCAAGGTGTCCGTCCCCATTTCTTGCAGTTTTTGTTCAGTTCTTGCATTTCACGGTCTCGATTTGCTTAGATTTGTTACTATAGTGTTGGATTGCGGTAGATCCTTCCTAGATCGTGCTTTCGATTGCTGAAACTGGCAGATCTTACTGTGCATGCAAAGAGGGAAGGGTTTTGTGTGCTGGGGTTTAGCCTGTTGAGATTGCTGTGCGGAATGAGTCCTGGTAGGTTGCTGTAGATTGTGTAGTTTCTGATTGAACTAGACCGATGATTGTAACCGGTAATCATAGTGTGAGGAGATGATTGATCTGAACCTATAGCATGACTGAACATCACCATGCCATTGGTTCAGATCAAACATCTCGTGTGTGCCATATGACTTGCACACTAGACTTAGTTTGGGGACAGCCCCTTTGCCTGCCGTGTGATCCCACATATATGAGGCCTCGTTTTGGTTTGTCTAGTGCATTGGCCAATGATTCAACAATGGCACACTGGAAGGCAAGGTGCTGCCCTCAAACTTAGTCGTGTGTGCCATATGACTTGCACACTAGACTTAGTTTGCGGGCAGTCCCTTTGTCTGCCGTGTGATCCCACATATATGAGGCCTCGTTTTGGTTTGTCTAGTGCATTGGCCTTAGTTTGAGGGCAGTCCCTTAAGCTGTCGTGTGATCCAATGTATGAGGCATCACATGTTTTCAATATTCGTTTCATCTACATACTTATGCAGGCACACCTCTAAAGGCATGTGTTCTTGTGGTAGACTGAGAAGCTCAAGCTTGGGTCACCTGAGACCCCCGACGAGGGACCGTCCAGGAAGTGAAGGGCGGCTAACGTCGGGCACTTCCAGCTGGACGTGAGGCCGGACCAGTTCCTGCGCATCGTCTTCAAGCCAACCTTCGACCGGCTACGGATCCCTCATGATTTCGTCTGGTGGTTCAGAGAAATCCCTTCGAACATCATCATCACCACCAACAATGGCTGCTACTGGAGGATGACTACGGCGAGAGAAGGCGATGAGGCATACATCGACCAGGGGTGGGCGGCCTTCGCCGTCGCTCATTAGCTGCAGATAGGTCACTTCCTCGTCTTCAAGAAGGTGTCCACCTTCCAGTACAATGTGGTCATCTTCGACTACACCTGCACTGAGGTGATGAACATGTGCCATTACCATGGCGACGCGACCATGTGTGTCGTCTTCCAAAGTCATGTCTGAAGCTCCTGGTCTGTGTGTACTTGCCGTTCCAGTCGTCTTGTTGAACTATTATCGTCTATGGTGTGTCATGAACTATGCTCGTCCTGTGTCCTGAACTATGATCGTCCTGTGTCGTGAACTATGAACGTGTTTGAACTATTATCACTGTTAAGTTTGTCTGAACTGTGAACTGTGTTCTTCATTATGTTGTTGATCGCTGGTAACCTCACCACCGAAGATAAGAGATTAGCAGAAGCGTTTCTGGGTTGCAACCAAACAACAGCGGCGGCGTTCTGTGCTGCTACGAGGCCTGAAAATCGACCTACCAAAATGGCAGAGCCCAAATCTCCACGGGGCCGAAAAAACTCTATGCAGGCCACCAAACAACGTGGCTTTTATGGCCCATGGCTCGTCTGCAACGCGCAGGGGACTCCTTCCCGCTGCGCCAGTCATGCATGAAAGTCATGCAGACTACCAAACACGCTCATGGCTGTTCCTCTGTTGTTTGTGGAACGAGTACTTAGGGCATGTACATTGGTAGACTCTTAGGTGGGCGCTTGAGTAGCAAAAACAAAAAAATCGTAAAGTGTATTGATTACAACCTGTAACTCCAACGGGGCGCTTAAAACATTTTTTCCTAGGGAATTGCTGGGCTCTGCCGCTGGTAGAACTGCTTCACGCGGGAGAGTAAAAACGGAGCGCCGACGCAAGTATTAGCAGCGACGCTAGCTTTTTTCCCAGGATCGGCAGGGATTATGCCATAACGACCTGGATTAATACCCTGACGCCCATGCTAAGGGTCTTCATTGTAGATACCCTTAGGAGTATGTTAGCCTACCAAAGGAGGAGTTAGTGAAAGTTAAATAAAGGTTGACGGTGCGCACATTAGCCGTGCTCAGCCACTTTAAAAAAAAATAGAAATTTGAATGGATTGTGTGTAAAGCAAGCAGTGATCGTGGTTAAGTAATAAGAGTAATTGCTAGGATTTGAAACAGCATTACTATAGTCAGGTGTTCGGCGACCTACTGGGTAGTGAAAGTCTTGTTTGTCCGCTGGTGTGTGTGATGGTGATCGCTTAGCCAATCTTAATCAGCGATTTCAAACGAGGAATACAACGGCTACATAGAAAAAACGACTCGGATATTTTTTTACTTGGTGCCACCACTCGTGTAGATCACTATCACTGCCGGATTATTTTCAGGCATTGCAATTGCTTGAGAAAGCTAGGTACCGGCATCGCCCTTGGAGCAAGTAATACTCTCTTCGATCTAAATTAATTGAATATTTAGATACAGATATATTTGTTGACTAATATATTTGTGTCTAGACAAAGCTTAGTCAATTAATATTGAATCCGAGGGAGTAACCGTTTCAAAGTCAGTGACCAACATAGTCCTATAAAAATTCCAAAAAATAACTCCTATACAAATGTCCTACATGTCCTATGTATGCATCTTTGTTTCGATTGGTGACTAGTAACTCCACACTTGAACACGGGGAGGGGACGCTCATTATCTTCTTCCATTTCTCTCTCATTAGCATCCACTCAGAGTCGCCAAGTTTGCCCCAGCTCCTGCCCATATCGCCTCCGGTGGCCTCGCCAACTGGAGTTGGAGGAGAAGAGGAGGTTGCATTGGCCTCCTCCTGCAATATAGTACCATCAATAGGGTTACTTGCAGTTTAGTGTTTGCCCTTGTGGCTTTTGGCGTTATGTCGCTCTCTCAAAGCCTCTCCATGTCGCAAGTGAGCTGCGGTGAGGAGTCGATGGCGACCTCCTTTGTTTCTTCCTCCATGGTGGATGCCGCAGAAGGAGTGCAAATCCAGCATAGACTTCCTCAACGGGATCAACGAAGCTTTTTTTGTTAGTGATTTTGCCTGATCTATTAATCGTGGTGGCAGAAGGGGTGGGAGGCAGTGAGGCGCCACGATCTGGAATTCCTTGGCTTGTCCGTGAAGCTGTTGTTCTTAAAATTTTCATCCATTGCAGTGATGTCTTGCCGCTATGATATTTGGCTGATGAGGCGGCCACTCCATGCTTTGGTGCCATCCTTGCACCCCATCTCTTTCGTCCTCCCTGTCGACGTGTCACCTAGGAGGATCTTCAACTTTGGCGCGGCGTTCCTGCCTTGACTCAAGTGGCGTAGCCCTCAACGACAAGGTGTGTGGCCGTGCTTTGAGGTCCTAACACAAGAACAAAATAGAAGTGTTACATTGCAATCTATATTTTTGCCAAGGTCATTTTTGTCAAAATGACAACCATGCTGTAATTTCTAACAATCCTCGGATCCTCGTTTTAACTTGTATATCCACTGCATAAGCAGCTTCCAAATCCTTCGACATCCTTCCATATTAAAAAAATATGAACCATGTTGTAATTACTAATTATCTCGAGGCCCTATTTGTAACTTGTATGCCTACCACTCCCCATGCTTCGGTGCCATCCTTGCACCTCATCTCTTTCGTCCTCCCCATCGGCGTGCCACATGGGAGGATCTTCAACTTTGGCGCCGCATCACACTTTTGACTTGCATTATAGGCGGAGCCAGCTAGAGACATGGGTGTGGAAATATACACCCATTATTTTTTGGAGACAATTAAAGTCTATGTAAATCTAATATAATTTTTTACTAAAACATTACTCACAACCCTGAGTTAGTCCTATCATTAATTAGTAAAACTATAATCCCTATATATGTACACCCAAACCAATTTTCTTGCCTCGGCCCCTGCCTTGCATGACTCGGGTGGCGTAGTCCTGAATGATGAGGTGGGTGGTCATGCTTTGAGTTCCTAGCACAAGAGCAATTCACAAGGATTACATTGCAATCTATATTTTCTTTGAAAGGTCCTTTTCATAAAAAGTGACAACCATGTTGTCATTTCTAGCAAGCCTAGGATCCTCGTTGTAACTTGTATGCCCACCGCTTAAGCAGCTTCCATAATCCTTCGGCACTCTTCCATATTAAAAATGGTGAACCATGTTGTAGTTACTAATTATCTCTAGGCCATATTTGTAACATGCATGTCTACCGCTCAATGTGGCTTCTGGATCCTTTAGGAACCCTTCCCAGTTTAAAGAAAAGTACTCCAATAACTCTACGCTTGCACTTATACTAGCTAGTTATAGGGATCTATTTAAAATAAATGTCGCAACTTTATCTATATAAAGATAGATCTATAGCTAAATTACATCTAGATATTTCCATGTTTAGACAAAATCTCCACACTTATTTTAAAACAGAGTGAGCATACAAGATTATCAGAAGTAAAGAACACTTGTAACAAAAATATCCTCCTCTCTAAACCTATTTGAGAGAGAGTAAATAAAGTAGCTCGTCGGAAAGCTACACTATACAGCTGGGAAAGCCCGGGGTGTGGTGGCCATGGCAAAATTACAATCGCGGATAGGCTAATGTCACTTTGGCGCTCAAGTATATCCCCGAGCAAAGTGCAGCGCACATGTGCGTGCGTGCACCCGACGTGATGGCTAGCGTGGTGACCGACCTCAGCGTCACACGCACACGGTCGCCTACACTACAGTCCGGTAAGTATTTTTTTTGAACGCAGTCACCGTCCTTTTCCTGTTCAAAGCTGCCGCCATTTCTGCTGCTGGGACCTGGAACTGGAATTCAGTGGCGAGTGCCTTTTTCTGGGGCCTGCTACGGCTGTCAGATCCTGTCAGTGCCGAAAGTGTCCAACCGAGGAAGTAGCATCCTATGCAAGTGCAACGACCCGGTCAATCGCTAGTCATCTCCTCTCACCTCGGTTGCAGCACTAATCCTGACTCCATGGCACGATGGCATTGGGTTCGTACAAGGTTATCTCGCGCGTGGAATATTTTCATCGTTTTTCCTATAAATTTTAAAGCCCACATAGTGGCAGCCTTGTGAGTTTGAGCCCAAGTTGGTGGCAGCTCACTAGGGAGTGGCAAGAGGTGGGAAAGTTTAGTCCCACATGGAAAGTTGGGAGGAAGTTAGACCACCTTATAAGGTGGGTTGTTCCACCACTAGTAAGTGAGTGAGAATAGGAGTGCTACACGAGCGCTCCTCCTCCTCCTCGCTCGTCTCGTCTCGACACGTCACGACGCGCGTCGCGCTCGTGGTGAGTGGATTGAGCCGAGACTTTCCTTACTTTTTGCAGCTCAGGAAAACGAACAGAGTCCTAGACGGACGCGTCGCAGTTAGTCGATTCGGGTCGCTCCCGGATCGTGGGCTATCTGTAACCGACTCGAAACGTTCGTGCGACGTGGGCGTGGCCCACGTTGCCTAGGGTTTCCCGAGCCTATATAATCTCCTGCCCGGCTACCGCAGAAACACATCCAATACACGAGTTAGGGTTTCCACCTCTCTCTGCTTGCGCCGCCATCGTAGCCTATTCCATCCCGCGAGCCGACGTGCATCAGCGAACGGGAGAGCAGGTCTCCGGAACCGCTCGTCCTTGCGATCCTGTACGGGAGAGGGCGAATTAGGTTTTTGGGAAGCGCTCTGCGCGACTGCTCAAGCTCTTCATCACGGGTCGCCTTCCGTCCAAGTCGGGCGGTGCTGCCTACCGTCGTCTTCAACGCCGTCTACTTCGACCCGTCGTCCCCGTCGTCAACAACGTTGTCATCAACAACGTTACTGCTGCGACATCATCTGCTACACCTCCACCGCCACCTCCACCAGATTGGTACGTGCGACATATCTCGATCTGTTTAGCGATGGATGATTTACCGTTTGCGCTGCTGCTACTCATGTTGATTAATGCATCTAGTATGTTTGAGTTTCACATGTTAGTAGTTGATGCCATCATGTTTTATATTCTGGAATTAATCATGGAAATTGTGCCTAATTATCCAACAATCCAAAAACCTAATTGGAGGCAATTTCCTGAGTTAACAATGGCTGGTTTTGCTGATGCACTGAGGCCGGATAAGTTTACCGGTGTGCACTTTATGTAGGATAACGTTGCATAGAAAACAAAAATTTTCCTACCGCGAACACGAAATCCAAGCCAAGATGCAATCTAGAAGACGGTAACAACGAGGGGATTATCGAGTCTCACCCTTGAAGAGATTCCAAAGTCTACAAGATGAGGCTCTTGTTGCTGCGGTAGACGTTCACTTGCCGCTTGCAAAAGCGCGTAGAAGATCTTGATCACGGCGCCACGAACGGGCAGCACCTCCATACTCGGTCACACGTTCGGTTGTTGATGAAGACGACGTCCACCTCCCGTTCCAGCGGGCAGCGGAAGTAGTAGCTCCTCTTGAATCCGACAGCACGACGGCGTGGTGTCGGTGGCGGTGGAGAACTCCGGCAGAGCTTCGCTAAAGCACACGGGAGCTATGGAGGAGAGGGGGCGGCTAGGGTTTGGGAGGGGGTGGCCGGCCACTCAAGGGGGGCGGCCAGGTTGTGGTCTTGGGGTGGGTCGGCCCCCTCCATGTGATAGGGAAACCTACCCAAGGTGGGAATCCCACTTGGGTGGGATTCCCCCCTTCCATGTGGGGGGGTGGCCGGCCCCCATAGGGGGAGTCCACTTGGGACTCCTCCCCCACTAGGGTTGGCCGGCCATGGAGGCCGGGACTCCACCTTCCTTGGTGGTTTCTTCCGGACTTTTCTAGAACCTTCTAGAACCTTCCATAGAACCTTCCGCATCATTTTAATTCACATAATGACATCCTATATATGAATCTTATTCTCCGGACCATTCCGGAACTCCTCGTGATGTCCTGGATCTCATCCGGGACTCCGAACAAATATTCGAACTCCATTCCATATTCAAGTTCTACCATTTCAACATCCAACTTTAAGTGTGTCACCCTACGGTTCGCGAACTATGCGGACATGGTTGAGTACTCACTCCGACCAATAACCAATAGCGGGATCTGGAGATCCATAATGGCTCCCACATATTCAACGATGACTTTAGTGATCGAATGAACCATTCACATACAATACCAATTCCCTTTGTCACGCGATATTTTACTTGTCCGAGGTTTGATCTTCGGTATCACTCTATACCTTGTTCAACCTCGTCTCCTGACAAGTACTCTTTACTCGTACCGTGGTATGTGGTCTCTTATGAACTTATTCATATGCTTGCAAGACATTAGACGACATTCCACCGAGAGGGCCCAGAGTATATCTATCCGTCATCGGGATGGACAAATCCCACTATTGATCCATATGCCTCAACTCATACTTTCCGGATACTTAATCCCACCTTTATAACCACCCATTTACGCAGTGGCGTTTGGTGTGTAATCAAAGTACCTTTCCGGTATAAGTGATTTACATGATCTCATGGTCATAAGGACTAGGTAACTATGTATCGAAAGCTTATAGCAAATAAGTTAATGATGAGATCTTATGCTACGCTTAATTGGGTGTGTCCATTACATCATTCATATAATGATATAACCTTGTTATTAATAACATCCAATGTTCATGATTATGAAACTAATCATCCATTAATCAACAAGCTAGTTTAAGAGGCATACTAGGGACTTCTTGTTGTCTACATATCACACATGTACTAATGTTTCGGTTAATACAATTATAGCATGGTATATAAACATTTATCATAAACATAAAGATATATAATAACCACTTTTATTATTGCCTCTTGGGCATATCTCCAACAGTCTCCCACTTGCACTAGAGTCAATAATCTAGATTACATTGTAAGGTACCTAACACCCATGGCATTCTGGTGTTGGTCATGCTTTGCCCTAGGGAGAGCTTTAGTCAACGGATCTGCTACATTCAGATCAGTGTGTACTTTGCAAATCTTTACTTCTCCATCTTCGATGTACTCGCGAATCGAATGATAACGCAGCTTGATATGCTTCAGCCTCTTGTGTGACCTTGGTTCTTGTGCATTGGCGATGGCACCCATGTTGTCACAATAGATGACTAGTGGGTCCAATGCACTAGGAACCACACCGAGCTCTACAATGAACCTCTTCATCCATACCGCTTCTGATGAAGCCTCTGAAGCCGCTATGTACTCCGATTCCGTTGAGGATTTCTCCACCGTGCAATCGCTTCAAGCTTGCCCACCTTATCGCAGCACCATTCAATATAAACACGTACCTGCATTGTGACTTAGAGTCATCGTGGATCGATGTTCCAACTTGCATCGGTGTAACTTGTTACAACGAGGTCTCGGTCACCTCCATAACAAAGAAACATATCCTTAGTTCTTTTCAAGTACTTCAGGATATTCTTGACCGCTGTCCAGTGTTCCATTCCTTGATCACTTTGATATCTGCTAGTCAAACTAACAAAGCATGTGCTATATCCGGTCTTGTACATAGCATGGCATACATGATAGAGTCTATCGCCGAGGCATAGGGGATCCGACTCATCCTTTCTCTTTCTTCTGCGTAGTTGGACCTTGAGTCTTACTCAAGACCTTGCCTCGGTAACATAGGTAAGAATCCTTTCTTACTTTCGTCCATTCTAAACTTCTTTAGAATCTTGTCCAGGTATGTACTCTGTGATAGCCCTATTAGACGTCTTGATCTATCTCTATAAATTTTGATGCCTAATATATACGATGCTTCACCAAGGTCTTTCATTGAAAAACTATTATTCAAATAAGCCTTTACACTGCTTAATAGTTCTATATCATTCCCAATCAATAATATGTCATCTACATATAATATCAGGAATGCTACAGAGCTCCCACTCACTTTCTTGTAAATACAGTGCCTCTCCATGACACCGTATAAACCCGAAGTCTTTGATCACCTTATCAAAGCGTCGGTTCCAACTTCTTGATGCTTGCTTCAGTCCATAAATTGAACGCTGAAGTTTGCATACTTTGTCGCATTTTTAGGATCGACAAAACCTTTGGGTTGTACCATATACAACTCTTCCTCAATGTCTCCATTAAGGAACGCCGTTTTGACATCCATCTGCCAAATCTCATAATCGAAAAATGCAGCTATTGCTAACAAAATCCTTACAGATTTTAGCTTCGCTACAGGTGAGAAAGTCTCATCGTAGTCAACACCTTGAATTTGTTGGAAACCCTTTGCGACAAGTCGAGCTTTATAGACAGAATATTACCATCGCATCTGTTTTTCTCTTGAAGATCCATTTATTCTCGACAGCCTTGCGGCTATCAGGTAAGTCTACCAAAGTCCACACTTTGTTATCATACATGGATCCCATTTCGGATTTCATGGCTTCTTGCCATTTGTTGGAATCTGGGCTCATCATCGCTTCTTCATACGTCGCAGGGTCCTCATCATTGTTGTCTACAATCATGACATTTAGACAAGGATCATACCAATCAGGAGTGGCACGTTCCCTTGTCGATCTGCGAGGTTCAGTAGTTTCCTCGTTCGAAGTTTCATGATCATTATCATTAGCTTCCTCTGTTGCCGGTGTAGGCGGCACAGTACAACTTCCCAGATCGCGCTACTCGATCAACGAGTATAGATTCATCAATCTCATCGAGTTCTACTTTTCTTCCAGTCACTTCTTTAGTGAGAAATTCTTTCTCAAGAAAGGTTCCGTTCTTAGCAACAAAGATCTTGCCTTCGGATCTGTGATAGAAAGTGTACCCTATAGTTTCCTTAGGGTATCCTATGAAGACGCATTTCTCCGCTTTGGGTTCTAGCTTGTCCGGTTGTAACTTTTTTACATAGGCTTCGCAACCCCAAACTTTCAGGAACGATAGCTTAGGTTTCTTATTAAACCATAATTCATACGGTGTCGTTTCAACGGATTTTGATGGTGCTCTATTTAAAGTGAATGTGGCTGTCTCTAATGCATAACTCCAAAATGATAACGGCAAATCAGTAAGAGACATCATAGAACGAACCATATCTAAGAGAGTTCGATTACGACGTTCGGACACACCGTTTCGTTGTGGTGTTCCCGGCGGTGTCAATTGTGAAAGTATTCCACATTTCTTTAAATGCATGCCAAACTCATAACTCAGATATTCACCTCCGCGATTAGATCATAGAAATTTAATCTTCTTGTTACGTTGATTTTCTACTTCACTTTGGAATTCCTTAAACTTCTCAAAAGTCTCGGATTTATGTTTCATGAAATAGATATACCCATATCTACTCAGATCATCTGTGAAGGTTAGAACATAACGATAACCACCGCGCGATGCTACACTCATTGGTCCGCACACATCGGTATGTATGATTTCCAATAAGTCAGTAGCTCGCTCCATAATACCAGAGAATGGAGTCTTAGTCATTTTTCCCATTAGACATGCTTCGCATCTATCAAGTGACTCAAAGTCAAGTGATTCAAGTAATCCATCGGTATGGAGTTTCTTCATGCGTTTCACTCCAATATGACCAAGACGACAGTGCCACATATAAGTAGAATTATCATTCAATTTAATTCGTTTAGCATCAATGTTATGTATATGTGTATCACTACTATCGAGATCTAACAGAAATAAGCCATTCTTTTCAGGTGCTCGGCCATAAAAGATATTATTCATAAAAATAGAACAACCATTATTCTCAGACTTGAATGAATAACCGTCTTGCATTAAACAAGATCCAGATATAATGTTCATGCTCAACGTGGGTACAAAATAACAATTATTGAGGCTTAAAACTAATCCCGAAGGTAGATGTAGAGGAAGTGTGCCGACGGCGATCACATCGACTTTGGATCCATTTCCAACGCGCATGGTCACTTCATCTTTTAGTAGTCTTCGTTTATTCTTTAGTTCCTGTTTCGAGTTACAAATATGAGCAACCGAACCAGTATCAAATACCTGTGTACTAGTACGAGAACCAGTAAGATAAACATCTATAACATGTATATCAGATATACCTTCTTTCTTCTTCTTGACAAGGCCGCTCTTCAGATCCGCCAAATACTTGGAGCAATTACGCTTCCAGTGTCCCTTCTCCTTGCAGTAATAGCACTCAGCATCAGGCTTAGGGCCAGTCTTAGGTTTCACAGGAGGCGTGGCAGCTTTCTTGCCACCCTTCTTGAATTTTCCCTTAGACTTGCCCTGTTTCTTGAAACTGGTGGTCTTGTTGACCATCAACACTTGGTGCTCTTTCTTAATTTCAATCTCAGCAGATTTTAGCATGGCGAAGAGTTCAGGTAACTCTTTGTTCATGTTCTGCATATTGTAATTCATCACAAAGTTCTTGTAACTAGGTGGCAGTGATTGAAGGACACGATTAATCCCCAGTCTGTTAGGAATCACTATTCCCAAGTCACTGAGTTTCTTCGCATGCCCGGTCATGGCGAGCATGTGCTCACTAACGGAGCTGCCTTCTTCCATCATGTAGCTGAAGAAGTGTTTCGATGTTTTATAGCATTCCACGGCCGCATGAGTTTCAAAGATAGTTTTCAACTCATTGACTAACTCATGTGGATCGTGGTGCTCAAAACGTTTTTGAAGATCGGCTTCCAGACTGCATAAGATGGCACACTGAACTTGAGAGTACCGAGTTTTCCGAGTCTCGTAAACAGCTTTTACTTCATCGGTTTCAGTTTCTGCAGGAGGGTCACCTAGCGGTGCATCAAGCACATATTGCAGATTTCCGCCATTGAGGAAAATCCTCACATGACGGAACCAGTCGGTGAAGTTGCTACCGTTGCTCTTAAGCTTTTCTTTCTCTAGGAACTGGTTAAAATTGATTGAGGACGCCATATCTACAACATATTTGCAATAGTTTAGACTAATGTTTATGACAAATTGAGTTCAAATTTTAATTCAACATAATTAAAAACTAGGTAAACTCCCACTCAAAACAATATCCCTCGCATTGTCTTAGTGATCACACGAACCAAATCCACCACACCAAGTCCGATCATCACGAGACAAGATGTAACTTCAATGGCGAACACTCAAAGTGTTCATCATATCAATCATATGATTCATGCTCTACCTTTCGGTATCACGTGTTCCGAGACCATGTCTGTACATGCTAGGCTCGTCAAGGCCACCTTAGTATCCGCATGTGCAAAACTGGCTTGCACCCGTTGTATGCACTTGTTGATTCTATCACACCCGATAATCACGAGATGCTTTGAAACGACAAGTCTTGGCAACGGTGCTACTAAGGATGAACACTTTATTATCTTGAGATTTTAGTGAGAGATCATCTTATAATGCTACCGTCGCGATCTAAGCAAAATAAGATGCATAAAAGGATTAACATCACATGCAGTTCATATGTGATATGATATGGCCCTTTTGTCTTTGTGCCTTTGATCTTCATCTCCAAAGCACGGTCATGATCTCCATCATCTTCGGGCATGATCTCCATCATTGTCGGCGTAGCGTCAAGGTCAATGGCGCCGTCTTCATGATTGTCCTCCATGTAGCAACTATTACAACTACTTTGAAATACTACTCAACATGAAATTTAAAGACAACCATAAGGCTCCTGCCGGTTGCCACAATACAATAATGATCATCTCATACATAGTCATCATCACATTATGGCCATATCACATCACCAAACCCTGCAAAAACAAGTTAGACGTTCTCTAATTTGGTTTGCATATTTTACGTGGTTTAGGGTTTTCGAGTGAGATCCAATCTACCTACGAACATGAACCACAACGGTGATACTAGTGTTGTCAATAGAAGAGTAAATTGAATCTTTACTATAGTAGGAGAGATAGACACCCGCAAAGCCTCTTATGCAATACAAGTTGCATGTCGAACGAGGAACAAGTCTCATGAACGTGGTCATGTAAAGTTAATCCGAGCCGCTTCATCCCACTATGCCATAAAGATGCAAAGTACTCAACTAAAGATAACAAGAGCATCAACGCCCACAAAACCATTGTGTTCTACTCGTGCAACCATCTATGCATAGACACGGCTCTGATACCACTGTAGGATAACGTTGCATAGAAAACAAAAATTTTCCTACCGCGAACACGAAATCCAAGCCAAGATGAAATCTAGAAGACGGTAGCAACGAGGGGATTATCGAGTCTCACCCTTGAAGAGATTCCAAAGCCTACAAGATGAGGCTCTTGTTGCTGCGGTAGACGTTCACTTGCCGCTTGCAAAAGCGCGTACAAGATCTTGATCACGGCGCCACAAACGGGCAGCACCTCCGTACTCGGTCACACGTTCGGTTGTTGATGAAGACGACGTCCACCTCCCGTTCCAGCGGGCAGCGGAAGTAGTAGCTCCTCTTGAATCCGACAGCACGACGGCGTGGTGTCGGTGGCGGTGGAGAACTCCGGCAGAGCTTCGCTAAAGCACGCGGGAGCTATGGAGGAGAGGGGGCGGCTAGGGTTTGGGAGGGGGTGGCCGGCCACTCAAGGGGGGCGGCCAGGTTGTGGTCTTGGGGTGGGTCGGCCCCCTCCCCTTGGCCCCTCATTATATAGGTGGAAGCCCCAAGTATTGGACTACAAGTCTCCGAATAAGACCCGAACCCAAAACCTTCCATGTGATAGGGAAACCTACCCAAGGTGGGAATCCCACTTGGGTGGGATTCCCCCCTTCCATGTGGGGGGTGGCCGGCCCCCATAGGGGGAGTCCACTTGGGACTCCTCCCCCACTAGGGTTGGCCGGCCATGGAGGTGGAGTCCCTCCGGGACTCCACCTTCCTTGGTGGTTTCTTCCGGACTTTTCTAGAACCTTCTAGAACCTTCCATAGAACCTTCCGCATCATTTTAATTCACATAAAATGACATCCTATATATGAATCTTATTCTCCGGACCATTCCGGAACTCCTCGTGATGTCCTGGATCTCATCTGGGACTCCGAACAAATATTCGAACTCCATTCCATATTCAAGTTCTACCATTTCAACATCCAACTTTAAGTGTGTCACCCTACGGTTCGCGAACTATGCGGACATGGTTGAGTACTCACTCCGACCAATAACCAATAGCGGGATCTGGAGATCCATAATGGCTCCCACATATTCAACGATGACTTTAGTGATCGAATGAACCATTCACATACAATACCAATTCCCTTTGTCACGCGATATTTTACTTGTCCGAGGTTTGATCTTCGGTATCACTCTATACCTTGTTCAACCTCGTCTCCTGACAAGTACTCTTTACTCGTACCGTGGTATGTGGTCTCTTATGAACTTATTCATATGCTTGCAAGACATTAGACGACATTCCACCGAGAGGGCCCAGAGTATATCTATCCATCATCAGGATGGACAAATCCCACTATTGATCCATATGCCTCAACTCATACTTTCCGGATACTTAATCCCACCTTTATAACCACCCATTTACGCAGTGGCGTTTGGTGTAATCAAAGTACCTTTCCGGTATAAGTGATTTACATGATCTCATGGTCATAAGGACTAGGTAACTATGTATCGAAAGCTTATAGCAAATAAGTTAATGACGAGATCTTATGCTACGCTTAATTGGGTGTGTCCATTACATCATTCATATAATGATATAACCTTGTTATTAATAACATCCAATGTTCATGATTATGAAACTAATCATCCATTAATCAACAAGCTAGTTTAAGAGGCATACTAGGGACTTCTTGTTGTCTACATATCACACATGTACTAATGTTTCGGTTAATACAATTATAGCATGGTATATAAACATTTATCATAAACATAAAGATATATAATAACCACTTTTATTATTACCTCTTGGGCATATCTCCAACACTTTAAGAGGTGGCAGGTTAAGGCCACGCTCTGGCTTACTCATCTGAAAGTGTTCGAAGTTAGTGATGGTTTACCTGAAGGAACTATATCTGACCAAGATCAGAACAAGTTCAAGGAAAACAATACTCTCTTCGTCGGATGCGTTCTGAGTATTCTTGCTGATCGTCTGTGTGATGTGTACATGCACATAACAGATAGTAAAGAGCTCTGGGATGCACTGAATGCTAAATTCGGTGCAACCGATGCAGGCAGTGAACTGTACATCATGGAGAGCTTCCATGACATCAGGATGGTAAACAACCGTTCTGTAGTCGAACAAGCTCATGAGATACAGTGCATTGCGAAAGAGCTCGAACTCCTTAAGTGTGCCTTACTTGACAAGTTTGTGGCTGGATGCATCATTGCTAAGTTGCCCCCTTCATGGAGGAACTTTGCCACAACCCTCAAACACAAGAGACAGGAGATATCAGTTGAAAATCTGATAGCGTCTCTTGATGTTGAGGAGAAAGCTCGGGCTAAGGATAATACTGAGAAAGGAGAGGGTCAGTCTAGCGCCAACATGGTGCAGAAGAAACCCTACAGCAAGAACAAAGGGAATAACAAGCCCTCCTTCAATAAGCCTATGAAGACTACAACCTTCAAGAAGAAGAAGATGATAAACAAAGCAGATCTGAGCTGCTTTACCTGTGGAGAGGCTGGCCACTTTTCTAAGGACTGTCCAGAGAGGGCAGACCGCAAGAAAAAGGGGAGGCAAGTCAACACGGTGACCGCTAGCAATGCTGATGGGTACGGCAATCTCTTTACTGTTCTTTCAAAAGATTTCAATCTCCATGTTGGTGGATTGATACAGGTGCTAATGTTCATGTGTGTGCTGACATATCCATGTTCACTTCTTACCAGGTCGCCCGGGATTCTTCCGTCTTGATGGGGAATGGGTCACATGCTTCTGTTCGTGGTGTTGGCACGGTAGATCTGAAGTTCACTTCGGGGAAGATCGTGCAGCTGAGGAACGTGCAGCATGTCCCTACTATGAACAAGAATCTCGTTAGCGTCTCCCTTCTATGCAGAGATGGGTTTAAGGTTGTTTTAGAGTCGAATAAAGTAGTTGTTTCCAAGTTTGGACAATTTATTGGTAAAGGCTATGAGTGCGGAGGCTTGTTCCGCTTTTCGCTTTCTGATTTCAGTAATAAGTCTGTGAACCATATTTGTGGCAATGTTAGTGATGATACC
The DNA here is from genome assembly GCF_019359855.2 of Lolium perenne. Taxonomy (NCBI): domain Eukaryota; kingdom Viridiplantae; phylum Streptophyta; class Magnoliopsida; order Poales; family Poaceae; genus Lolium; species Lolium perenne. The sequence continues at coordinate 48,725,064 of NC_067245.2, forward strand.
AGTGTTTGGCATTCTCGTTTATGTCACATTAATTTTGGTTTAATGTCTCGGCTATCCAGTTTAAGTTTAATTCCGAATTTCACCATTGCCAAAGGTTCTAAGTGCCATAGTTGTGTGCAATCAAAGCAACCTCGGAAGCCTCACAAGGCGGCCGAGGAGAGAAACTCGGCACCTCTAGAACTCATACATTCTGATCTATGCGAGATGAATGGTGTGTTGACAAAAGGTGGAAAGAGATATTTCATGACATTGATTGATGATGCGACTAGATTTTGCTATGTTTATTTGTTGCAAACTAAAGATGAAGCTTTAGACTACTTTAAAATTTATAAGGCCGAAGTTGAAAATCAACTAGAGAGAAAGATCAAGCGTCTTAGGTCGGATCGTGGTGGCGAATATTTTCCTAAAATCTTTGTTGAATTCTGTGAGGAACATGGCATTATTCATGAGAGGACGCCTCCCTATTCACCCCAATCAAACGGGGTTGCCGAGAGGAAAAACCGCACGCTGACTGACTTGGTGAATTCCATGTTAGCCACTGCTGGTTTATCAAAGGCATGGTGGGGGGAGGCTTTGTTGACTTCATGTCATGTCCTGAATAGAGTTCCTAACAAGAATAAAGATAAAACCCCTTACGAGGAGTGGGCTGGGAGAAAACCATCACTTTCGTATTTGCGCACATGGGGATGTTTGGCGAAAGTCAATATTCCAATTACTAAGAAGCGCAAACTTGGACCAAAGACAGTGGATTGTATCTTTCTAGGTTATGCTCCATGAGTGTAGGATATAGATTTTTAGTAGTTCAATCCGAGGTACCTGATATGCATGTTGATACTATTATGGAATCTCGTGATGCAACATTTTTTGAGAATATGTTTCCTATGAAAGATATGCATAACATTGCTAGAATTTCTACTGAGATAATTCCTGAGTCCAGTACATCTAATGAGTATTTTGAACAATCACATGAGAATGTTACTGAGAAGGATGACAATGAAGCTCCTAAACGAAGCAAGAGACGAAGGATTGAAAAATCCTTTGGTGATGATTTCATTGTGTACCTTGTGGATGATACTCCCACGTCCATTGCAGAGGCATATGCATCTCCAGATGCAGATGATTGGAAAGAAGCTGTCCATAATGAGATGGACTCGATTCTTTCTAATGGAACTTGGGAGTTGTCGGAACGACCCCATGGATGCAAGCTAGTAGGCTGCAAATGGGTGTTCAAGAAGAAGCTAAGACCTGATGGTACTATTGAAAAGTACAAGGCACGGCTTGTAGCGAAAGGCTACACACAGAGAGAAGGCGAAGATTACTTCGACACCTATTCACCTGTCGCTAGACTTACCACCATTCGAGTACTACTATCCATGGCTGCCTCCTATGGTCTTATCGTTCATCAAATGGACGTAAAGACAGCTTTCCTTAATGGAGAGTTGGAAGAGGAAATATATATGGATCAGCCTGATGGGTTTGTAGTAAAAGGTGAAGAAAGAAAGGTGTGCAAGTTGCTGAAATCTTTATATGGCCTAAAACAAGCACCTAAGCAATGGCATGAGAAGTTTGACAGAACTTTAACTTCTGTAGGCTTTGTTGTCAATGAGGCTGACAAGTGCGTTTACTATCGCCATGGTGGGGGCGAAGGTGTTATACTATGTTTGTATGTGGATGATATTCTGATCTTTGGTACAAACATGAAAGTAATACACGAGGTCAAGTCTTTCTTGTCAAAGAGCTTTGATATGAAAGATCTGGGAGAAGCTGATGTGATTCTGAACATCAAGCTGATTAAGAACGAGAGTGGGATTACTCTAACGCAATCCCATTATGTTGAGAAGATCTTGAGCCGGTTCGGCTATATTGATAGCAAGCCTTCTTCAACACCTTATGATCCCAGTGTGACACTACGCAAGAACCGGAGGATTGCCATAGATCAATTGAGATATTCTCAGATCGTTGGCTCACTCATGTACTTAGCGAGCGCGACTAGACCCGACATCTCTTTTGCTGTTAGCAAGTTGAGTAGGTTCATGTCAAACCCGGGTACTGATCATTGGCATGCACTTGAAAGGGTCATGCGCTACCTATGTGGTACAATGAGTTATGGGATTCACTATTCAGGGCACCCAGCTGTGCTTGAAGGATATAGTGATTCGAATTGGATCTCAGATGTAGCTGATCTGTACGCCACAAGTGGGTATGTATTTACCTTTGGAGGTGGCGCAGTGTCATGGAGATCTTGTAAGCAAACCATATTGACGAGGTCAACTATGGAAGCAGAACTTACTGCTTTAGACACAACCACTGTTGAATCAGAATGGTTGCGTGAGCTCTTGATGGACTTGCCTGTGGTTGAAAAACCTGTTCCGGCAATCCTTTTGAATTGTGACAATCAAACTGTAATTGTCAAAGTGAACAATTCTAAGGATAACGCGAAGTCATCAAGACACGTCAAGAGACGTTTGAAGTCTGTCAGAAATTGCGAAACTCCGAGTAATAATGTTACATATATTCAAACAGACAAAAACCTGGCAGATCCCTTTACAAAGGGACTATCACGTAATGTGATAGAAAGTGCATCGAGGGAGATGGGTTTGAGACCCGTTGATGTTACGCCATAGTGGTAACCCAACCTTTGTGATCGGAGATCCCGTGAATTAGGACCTGGGAAGAACTAACTAGTGGTTTAATTGAGGAGAGTATTATGTAACCCTCTTTATGTGAAGATGCACAACTCTCAGTTGCTGTAAGGCAGGTTGGCAACAAGCCTTAATGTGTTTATGTTGGCTATTTTAGCAAAGATGCTGTCCTACAGAGCATTCTTGAAATAACACACCTATATGAGTCTGATTGTTAAACGTCGCAATCTATGAGATTTGGATGATCTCTAGTAAACTCATGAAGAGACCATGAAGTATGACGCATATGCTTCACCCGCGGGGTAGGCTACTGGCAGCCATGTACTGGTCATGACTTTGAGTGAAACCCTGTTCACGCAAAACTTGCAATTCAAGGCTTAGTCCATTGTTCAAGTGTGAGTGGATGTAGCTTAAGGTTCTAGGCGGAAGTTCAACTTAACAGTCTCCGCTGAAACACTGGTATATAAACAAGCAGCGAGTATTGGTAAATCTCTAAATGGGGATTTGAGATCTGGTGGGGGATTGTTGAAATATTGGGCCCACTTTTAGTGGCCCAAATTAGATTTCAGTTTTTCCTATAAATCTCAAAGCCCACATAGTGGCAGCCTTGTGAGTTTGAGCCCAAGTTGGTGGCAGCTCACTAGGGAGTGGCAAGAGGTGGGAAAGTTTAGTCCCACATGGAAAGTTGGGAGGAAGTTAGACCACCTTATAAGGTGGGTTGTTCCACCACTAGTAAGTGAGTGAGAATAGGAGTGCTACACGCGCGCTCCTCCTCCTCCTCGCTCGTCTCGTCTCGACACGTCACGACGCGCGCCGCGCTCGTGGTGAGTGGATTGAGCCTCGAGCCGAGACTTTCCTTACTTTTTGCAGCTCAGGAAAACGAACAGAGTCCTAGACGGACGCGTCGCAGTTAGTCGATTCGGGTCGCTCCCGGATCGTGGGCTATCTGTAACCGACTCGAAATGTTCGTGCGACGTGGGCGTGGCCCACGTTGCCTAGGGTTTCCCGAGCCTATATAATCTCCTGCCCGGCTACCGCAGAAACACATCCAATACACGAGTTAGGGTTTCCACCTCTCTCTGCTTGCGCCGCCATCGTAGCCTATTCCATCCCGCGAGCCGACGTGCATCGGCGAACGGGAGAGCAGGTCTCCGGAACCGCTCGTCCTTGCGATCCTGTATGGGAGAGGGCGAATTAGGTTTTTGGGAAGCGCTCTGCGCGACTGCTCAAGCTCTTCATCACGGGTCGCCTTCCGTCCAAGTCGGGCGGTGCTGCCTACCGTCGTCTTCAACGCCGTCTACTTCGACCCGTCGTCCCCGTCGTCAACAACATTGTCATCAACAACGTTACTGCTGCGACATCATCTGCTACACCTCCACCGCCACCTCCACCAGATCGGTACGTGCGACATATCTCGATCTGTTTAGCGATGGATGCTTTACCGTTTGCGCTGCTGCTACTCATGTTGATTAATGCATCTAGTATGTTTGAGTTTCACATGTTAGTAGTTGCTGCCATCATGTTTTATATTCTGGAATTAATCATGGAAATTGTGCCTAATTATCCAACAATGCGGTCCAGGGCGACTGTTTGCATCGGGTACCTCCAGCGGTGCGGATGCATTTTTTAGCGGAGACAGCATCAAGATCGTTAATGGCGTTTTACGTCCTATTGAGGACTGCCGTCGCCGATTAACTGTTCCCGCGCGACGATAGTCGTTCCCGCGCGTGCCCAATACAGTGGCAAGTTTCGTCGGCGTTTCGCGTGCGGGAAATGACATGCGCGGCAACGTCGTTTCCCGCCCCGCCGTGACTATATATGTTGGACACCGGCGTGGGTGACGGGCACACCTCACGCTAAACCCTAGCATCCATCTATGGTCGAGCACAACCTTTGGGATCAGGTAGTTCAGACGTTCCGCCACGTCCACCCGGAGGAGGACGAGGAGCTAGTCGCCGCCGCCGTTCAGGGCGACCAGCTGGACCTGGAGGTGGAGGCGGCAGAGCGCACGGAATTGCGCCTCGCGGCGACCAGGGTGGAAATCGCCGACGCTAGGGCCGAGCTCGCCAACGCCAGGCCGGCGCTCTCGGAGGCGCGGACGGAGATGGCGGCCCCTTCGGCGGCCCCACCAGCGAACACCGTCATCCACGATATCGCCGCCACCGACGACACCGTACCCGGCCGCTTCGAGTGCGCGGGTGACCAGCGGATTCTGCTCGCGTCCTTCGAGACCCTGGCCGGGGACGCCCTGCGTCGTCAGGCTTGGGCAGCGGAGGAGGAAGCCAACAGCTATGTGGTCGCCATGGCTCGAGGGTACATGTGCTCCGACCTGGACTCGCTCCAGCGGAGGGGCCCTTCTCCCGCTCGGGTTGAGCAGGAGAACCGGGAGCTGGCGGGCGCCATCGTCACCAGGGATGAAGCAGTCGCGGAGGCGGCTAGGGACAGGGCCCGCTTCCACGCCCAGCTGGCGGGATTGCTGGCGGCGGCCGCGGAGGCGGCCCAGGCGGAGGCCAACTCTATGGCCAGGAGAGTCTTGTGGGACTCCTCTCTGGCTGAGGCCCTCGAACGCCGCAGGCGGCAGGACGAGATGTCCGATCGCCACCGTGCGTGGCGCGCGGAGTGCGTGAAGCGCTCCCGCTTCAACGACGGCGCTGGCCCCTCCGGCGGCCAGTAGTAGGACGCGCGACTGCGAGTAACCCAGGCCGTGGTAGGCCGCGCGATGGCGAGTAGGTACAGCCGTTGTAGTTTTAGGTTAACTCGACTAACCATCTCTATAAAGATGGTCCTTTTGGCCAATCAATAATAATGAAGAAATATTTTGCTTACCTAGTCACTGTCGATCGGACCCGGATGCAACGAACGCGGACACTTTCCGCGACCGCGCAGCGTCCACGGAGACGAAACCTGGCGCATATTTGGGTCAGATTTGCGTCACCGCAGATATCCCGGTCACTTTGCGTCGTCCCGCTGGAGCAGGGTCCAGACGCATTTTCGATCACGACGGACGCAAATGGTCGCTCAGCGTCTGTTTCCATCGCCCCGTTGGAGATGCCCCAAGGGCATCTTCAGCGTCACGACTTAAAGTGATTGTTTGTATCCAACCTAAAAATGGTCTGTACCTAGCCTAGTGGTTCGACCCAAACTTAACGAACTATCCATGGAATTATGGAAACACAAATACGACCCAAAATTGCACGGAGAATGTGTAGGCGTGGACGCAACCCATGACCACCCATGACCGCTCCTTTCTACATCGATCCCTCCTAGCAGCGACCCCGTCCGCTCTGTCTTCTGTGTGGCGTAGCAGTACTGGCTGGGCAGCCTCGCTTTCGCCGTCTGCACACTGGTGCCCATCGAGGCGATGCAGGTTCCTCGGGCTTATGCGGGATCCAGCATGTCACTGCATGTCGTAATATGCAAGTCGTTGAAACATATTTTCACTGGTTATCCCTTAGAGTGGTACAACATAAACATTACGGGTCATAGGCATGTCTATAGAATTACACACAGACTATTTACAAAATATCAACACAGTCCGGTACACTACAATGAGTTAAAACTGTAAATAACTCCAGAAGACCAACTCGTAAGCTAGACCTAGTATTAGCTCTACCTATATAGCTACTTGGCATGCTAAAGAAATGCTAGCTGAACTCTAGCTATTTCGGTGTTAGGGTTAGGGAACTGGTTCTTGTCTACTGTTGTATGCTAGTCTAGGTTTCAACCATGGAGTATGTAGTAGTTGCCTTCGTTGACTCCTCGATCTAGTTCCTACCCCAAGTAGTGGTTGGCATCTCCTTCTTTGAGCTTCATGGTATCTTTTCTTTTTTCAAGTGCGTCACCACTTCTTTCAATCCTTATCATATTGAGGTCTTCAACGGGGTTTGGTTCTGGTTTACCTGTAAATCTTGCAAGTATAATAGTTTGACTTTCAGCTATCTTCCCCAGTTGTGTCTCGACGGTCTTCGTCCTTTCCTGTAGAACTTGAACATCATTCTTAATAGAAAAGATTTGGTTAGATAAATTCCCTAACATAGTGCTATGATTTTCAGTGAGCTTTGTAAGGGTACTATTTTGTTCAGCTTGAGCATGCATAAAATTCTTAAAAGTACTTTCAGTTGAGGTATTACCATTGCTTGCTCCATTACCGTTGGTGAAGTTATTATTTGAAACTCCTGCATTATTATATTGTCTAGGAAAATTAGAGCCATAGTTTTAACTCTTCCTTGCAGGGTTGTAAGGATTTCTTGCTATGAAGTCGATGTCCTCAACTTTAGCATTGGTGGTGGCATTAATTTAGGTAATTTCCTTACCCTTGAAAATATGTATAAGCTCATCTACCTTTGAAGTAAGTTCTTCATTGTTACCTTTGGTGATTGCATTAACCTTTCTTGAGGAGGATCTGTCCACATGTCATTGAGCATGGTTGCTTTGCATATCATCTAGAAACCTCCTTGTCAAATCAACTGGCTTGCTCATGAATGTTCTTCTTGCTGCAGTATCAAGCATAGACTTTAATATTGAGTTAAGTGCATTATAAAATAGGTGTATGATTAACCAATGCTTCATTTCATGACTTGGACAGTTCATGGTGGCTCCTTCGTCCTTTCCCATGCAAGCGCTAGTGGCTCGCGGTCTTCTTGTCTAAAACCTGCAATTAGAATGCAGTTGCATAGTCTTTGCTCGTGGGAAAAACTTAGTCGTAAATATATTAGTGCATTCATCCCATGTAGTTATACTATCCTTAGGTAAAGCTAACAACCAGTCCTTTGCTTTTCCTCTTAATGAAAAAGGGAACAAGCGTAATTTAATAGCATTTGGATCAACATCTTTAATACGTATCATATGACATATTTTAGTGAATGTATTTAAATGCATACCTGAATCTCAGCGGCTAAGCCTTCAAATTGGTTCTGCTGAACCAAACTTAAAAGGTTAGGCTTAAGTGTACCTAATTATAAGCTAGAAACTCACCCGTGATATTCTTAGGACATACACTCTAGAAATACATATGAAGAGTGATGTCTACGGGTGCTTCTATTCTTGTAGACAGTGTTGGGCCTCCAAAAGCAGAGGTTTGTAGAACAGCAGCAAGTTTCCCTTAAGTGGATCACCCAAGGTTTATCGAACTCAGGGAGGAAGAGGTCAAAGATGTTGGAGATATGCCCAAGAGGCAATAATAAAAGTGGTTATTATATATCTTTATGTTTATGATAAAAGTTTATATATCATGCTATAATTGTATTAACCGAAACATTGATACATGTGTGTTATGTAAACAACAATGAGTCCCTAGTAAGCCTCTTGTATAACTAGCTTGTTGATTAATAGATGATCATAGTTTCATGATCATGAACATTGGATGTTATTAATAACAAGGTTATGTCATTATGTGAATGATACAATGGACACACCCAATTAAGCGTAGCATAATATCACGGCATTAAGTTATTTGCTATAAGCTTTCGATACATAGTTACCTAGTCCTTATGACCATGAGATCATGTAAATCACTTCTACCGGAAAGGTACTTTGATTACATCAAACGCCACTGCGTAAATGGGTGGTTATAAAGGTGGGATTAAGTATCCGGAAAGTATGAGTTGAGGCATATGGATCAACAGTGGGATTTGTCCATCCTGATGACGGATAGATATACTCTGGGCCCTCTCGGTGGAATGTCGTCTAATAGCTTGCAAGCATATGAATGGTTCATAAGAGACCACATACCACGGTACGAGTAAAGAGTACTTGTCATGAGACGAGGTTGAACGAGGTATAGAGATACCGATGATCAAACCTCGGACAAGTAAAATATCGCGTGACAAAGGGAATTGGTATCGTATGTGAATGGTTCATTCGATCACTAAAGTCAAAGTTGAATATGTGGGAGCCATTATGGATCTCCAGATCCCGCTATTGGTTATTGGTCGGAGTGAGTACTCAACCATGTCCGCATAGTTCACGAACCGTAGGGTGACACACTTAAAGTTGGATGTTGAAATGGTAGAACTTGAATATGGAATGGAGTTCGAATATTTGTTCGGAGTCCCGGATGAGATCCCGGACATCACGAGGAGTTCCGGAATGGTCCAGAGAATAAGATTCATATATAGGATGTCATTTTATGTGAATTAAAATGATGCGGAAGGTTCTATGGAAGGTTCTAGAAGGTTCTAGAAAAGTCCGGAAGAAACCACCAAGGAAGGTGGAGTCCCGGAGGGGCTCCACCTCCATGGCCGGCCAACCCTAGAGGGGGAGGAGTCCCAAGTGGACTCCCCCAAAGGGGGCTGGCCACCCCCTCCATGGAAGGTGGAACTCCCACCTCTAGTGGGAGTCCTAGCTTGGGTAGGTTTTCCTATCATATGGAAGGTTTTGGGTTCGGGTCTTATTCGGAGACTTGTAGTCCAACCCTTGGGGCTTCCACCTATATAATGAGGGACAAGGGGAGGGGGCCGGCCACCTCAAGACCACAAAGCCACAAGCTGGCCGCACCCCATAGAGGCCGGCCACCCCCTCTCCCCAAACCCTAGCCGCCCCACTCCTCCTTCTTCCCCGCACGCTTAGCGAAGCTCCGCCGGGATTCTCCACCGCCACCGACACCACGCCGTCGTGCTGTCGGATTCAAGAGGAGCTACTACTTCCGCTGCCCGCTGGAACGGGGAGGTGGACGTCGTCTTCATCAACAACCGAACGTGTGACCGAGTACGGAGGTGCTGCCCGTTCGTGGCGTCGTGATCAAGATCTTCTACGCGCTTTTGCAAGCGGCAAGTGAACGTCTACCGCAGCAACAAGAGCCTCATCTTGTAGGCTTTGGAATCTTTTCAAGGGTGAGACTCGACAATCCCCTCGTTGCTACCGTCTTCTAGATTGCATATTGGCTTGGATTTCGTGTTCGCGGTAGGAAATTTTTTGTTTTCTATGCAACGTTATCCTTCAGTGGTATCAGAGCCGTGTCTATGCATAGATGGTTGCACGAGTAGAACACAATGTTTTTGTGGGCGTTGATGCTCTTGTTATCTTTAGTTGAGTACTTTGCATCTTTATGGCATAGTGGGGTGAAGCGGCTCGAACTAACTTTACATGACCGCGTTCATGAGACTTGTTCCTCGTTCGACATGCAACTTGTATTGCATAAGAGGCTTTGCGGGTGTCTGTCTCTCCTACTATAGTAAAGATTCAATTTACTCTTCTATTGACAACACTAGTATCACCGTTGTGGTTCATGTTCGTAGGTAGATTGGATCTCACTCGAAAACCCTAAACCACGTAAAATATGCAAACCAAATTAGAGAACGTCTAACTTGTTTTTGCAGGGTTTGGTGATGTGATATGGCCATAATGTGATGATGAATATGTATGAGATGATCATTATTGTATTGTGGCAACCGGTAGGAGCCTTATGGTTGTCTTTAAATTTCATGTTGAGTAGTATTTCAAAGTAGTTGTAATAGTTGCTACATGAGGTGAACAATCATGAAGACGGCGCCATGGACCTTGACTCTACGCCGACGATGATGGAGATCATGCCCGTTGATGATGGAGATCATGTCCGTGCTTTGGAGATGAAGATCGAAGGCACAAAGACTAAAGGGCCATATCATATCACATATGAATTGCATGTGATGTTAATCCTTTATGCATCTTATTTTGCTTAGATCGCGACGGTAGCATTATAAGATGATCCCTCACATTAATATCAAGATAATAAAGTGTTCTCCCCTCGTATGCACCGTTGCCAAAGTTCGTCGTTTCAAAGCATCTCGTGATGATCGGATGAGATAGATTCAACGTTCATATACAACGGGTGTAAGCCATGTTGCACACGCGGAATACTTGGGTTTGCTTGACGAGCCTAGCATGTACAGACATGGTCTCGGGACAACGGAAACCGAAAGGTTGAACACGAGTCATATGGATGATATGATCAACATGTTGATGTTCACCATTGAAGCTACATCATCTCACGTGATGATCGGTTTTGGTATAGTGGATTTGGATCGTGTACCACTTAACAACTATGAGGGATGTTGTATTAAGTGGGAGTTCATTAGTAATTAGATTAAAACATGAACTAATTATCATAAACATAGTCTGAGTAGTATTTTGAATTAATTTTGTAGTATTGGCATCCGTTTTCTACCATGCGCTAGTCTTGTTATTGAGATAGAAATACTGTTAAAATCTGACAAGAAACTTTACGGATTGGTACCGTATTGTTAAAGAATCAAGAATTAATTAAGTCCTATTGCAAACTTTTAGTAAACCTCACATTGTTGATTCAAAGAGCTATGGTTTCAATTAGTACCTAAAGTTATCTTGTCTCCGTGAAACTTGAAGTTCAAATCTGTTTGAAAAGTAAGGAGCTGAAAATTTAGTTTTCAGAAATAATCAAGGTATGAGATATATGTGATATCTAAGACCTTATTGCAAGATGATAGAATATAAATTTGGTGAGACTACATAAACTCATAAGTTTTATGGGAACGTATGAAGGTTGAAGACGCCAGGCGTCACAATCCTCCAACTATTGGGGCACTAATAATATTCGCATATCCATGAAGTTATCGTCCTTAGTATGCACCGTTGCTAAGACTCGTCGTTTCGAAGCATCACGTGATGATCGGGTGTGATAGATTCTACGTGTGCATACAACGGGTGCAAGCCAGATTTGCACATGCGAATACCAAGGTTAAAACTTTACGAGCCTAACATGTACAGACATGGTCTCGGAAAAGTCGTCATGAAATGATGGATAAAATTATGAGTGAAATTGTTCATCATATTACAAAGTTACTAATAGTGAAATCTGAAATACTTGTCATATGATGATCAACTTGAAAGTAAGAACCTCAAGGTTATTGGTATTTGACCAACAAACCTAGAAGTTATTGAAGGTGAAGTATTTTCTGAATAATGAGGAAAGCTAAAAGAGAAACTACAAAAGATATTTTGGCAGAAAGAAAAAGACTAGAAAGTCTAGCTCAGGTGTATATACATGATATACATGTTATGGTTGTATTCCTAGTTTGGTCACACAATGAAATTCTTGTGTATTAGTACCATATTGGTTGGTATGAAATGTCATACAAAACAACGCAATACAAGAATACAATGGCCTAAGTGACTGACAAGGAATATGATAGGAATGCACTTCTGGAACAAAAATAAAGTGTTATTATGTTCGTCGTTGGCATCCTATCTAGCCCTTAGAATTTATAATAAAGAACTTAATAATTGTTATTTTGCTCTGGTCAAATGAAAACAATGAGTTGTTCAAATTATGACATTACTCCATGTACGATGGATAAGTTATTATAAATCTTAATGGTGAAACACACATACATAATACTGACGCTAAAATGCCATAAGGCAAATGATTTGAATTCCACTTATTTGTGGAACCGCAATTTAGGTCATATTAGAAAGGAACGCATGAAGGAACTCCATGCAAATGGATTTTTGGAGTCATTCGATTTTTGAATCGTTTGGCGCTTGCAAATCTTTTCTAAAGAGAATGACTGAAATACCGTTCATAGGCCAAGAGTTGAACGGGCAACTAACTTAGTGGAAAAATACATGATGATGCATGTGGTTCACTGGGCATAGGTTGTGCGGGAGATTCTTCTACTTCATAAAAACTTCCAACAATGAATTGAGTATATATATGTGGATATATTCGATAAGGAAGAAGTTTGAAACATTTGAATGGATTCAAATAAATTTCAGCATGAGGTGGAAATCATCGTAATAGAAAATTCAAATATCTATGATTGGATCATAGTGGAAATATTTGAATTACGAGTTTTAGCGAACATCTAAGAGAGTTATGAAATTGTTCTACAACTCACGTTTCTTGGAGTATCATAGTGATGATGGAGTATCCGAGAGATGTATCCAAACCTTGTTGGGTCAATGATGAGATAAAATATTGATGCTATTATATTTTTGTGGATTATGCTTTAGTGACTACCGCTTTTACACTAAATAGAGCATCATCATGATCCGTTGAAATGACACCATACGAGTTATGGCATGGGTATGAACCCTAATAGTCCTTTCTTAAATTTTGGAATGCATAGCATAAAGTAAATAAGTTTACAACCAAAATCGGATGAATGTCTTTGTTGGTTATCCCACAGAATTGATTGGGAATTCTTTCCACTATGGAGACAAAGACAAAAGTGTTTGTCGATGTTTCTTACTAATTTCCAAGAAATTGTTTTTAGCGAAGTATTTGAGTGGGAGGACAATAAAACTTGATAAGGTTTATGAACCTGAGCATAATGATCAGAGTAGCGCAGCATCGGAATTGGTTCCGGAAGCGGCCACGACGATCATGGCTCCCATGTCTACAAAATGTTATAGTCATGGAGATCGAAGTACTTATTGAACCTTGTAGGTATGGTTTACCTTGTGATCAAATAAATGATTTGTGAACAAAGGATTGTTTTTGAACAATGATAAACCAACTACATACAAAGAAGTTATGATGGGCCCTGACTCCGTTAAAATGGCTATACGCCATGAAATCCAAGATAGATGAATACTTTTTGAAAGTAAACGGATCTATAAAATTGATGGACTTGGATGGAATATCCTTGAATAAGCTCGACTTGTCGAAAAGTTGTTTACGACAAAGTTCAAAGAGTTGACTACGATAAGATTAGATCTTCCGTAGCAATGCTTATAGTCTATGTGGATTATTCTAGTAATCGCTACATATTTCTTTCATGAGATATGATAGTAGGATGGCAAAATACATTACTTAACAGAAGTGTGTATTAAAGGTGTATACAAGATACAACCAATTGGTTTGCTAGTCCGTGGAATACTAGATAGGTAAACGAACTTCAATTAGATGAAGTGAGTATCATGGAGTTGGAATCTTCACCGGATGAAATAGTCAAAGAGTTTTTTATTTCATCAGAAACGATCAAGAGGCTTGCATTTGCAAGAAATTAAGTGGGAGCGCTGAGACATATTTATAATACTTTATGTAGATACATATAGTTGGTTATAAATGATGTAATTATATACTTGATTATAAAAGGTTTCATTGAGAATTAACTTCAATGAAAGGATATGGACTGAAACATATTTAGTGTCAAGATCTATGAAGATAGATTGAAACACATAATTGTTATCACCAGAATTTGACCGAGTCAGAGGTGGAACGCGATCAAGATGGACTTGAAGAATATACATGAAAGAATTACGTGAATCGACCTATTATGCTGAGTTTGGGCTTGTTTGCCTTTGTATCTGTAACATATTAGGATACGTGTCGATTAGTTATAGTTTTACCCGTGCACGGTTATGTGCACGTCTAAATTAGAAAGTCCCCTGGACTATAAATATGTATCTAGGGTTTATGAAATAAACAACCAACGTTCAACCAACCAAATCAATCTCGGCGCATCGCCAACTCCTTCGTCTCGAGGGTTTCTACCGGTAAGCATCATGCTGCCTAGATCGCATCTTGCGATCTAGGCAGCAGAAGCTTCATGTTGTTCATGCGTTGCTCGTACTGAAGCCTTTTTGATGGCGAGCAACGTAGTTATCATAGATGTGTTAGGGTTAGCATAGTTCTTCGCGTAACATGCTATCGTAGTGCAACCCTTGCATATCTAGCCGCCTTTACACCTATCTTAGGTGTAGGGGCGGCACCCCGCTTGATCATTATTTAGTAGATCCGATCCGTTACGATTGTTCCTTGTTCATCAAGGATTAGTTTAATATCTGCAATAGTTAGGCCTTACAAAGGGCGGGAGGATCCAGCGGCACGTAGGGTGTCGTTTGCTAGTCCTAGACAGGATGTTCCGGGGATCAACCTCGTGTTGGTTTTTAGGCCTTGTCTAGGATCGGCTTACGATCACCGTGCGTGGCCGCGAGGCCCAATCCTGAGTAGGATGATCCGATTATGCGGTGAAAACCCTAAATCGTCGTAGATCTCATTAGCTTTATCTTGATCAAGCAGGACCACCATATATTCGTGCACCTCGTACGAATCATGGGTGGATCGGCTCCTTGAGCCGATTCACGAGATAACACGAGAGCCGATCGAGGCTCGTATTTAATGTTTACGTGTATGCCATGCAGGAAACTAAGCGAGGCATCTCCATCACCTTCCTGACCAGGTATAGGTCAGGTGGCACGCCCTTGCATCAGCATCGGACGTGTGTACCAGAGGCTTTGCGGGCCGTCGCTCGGAGGGACCTCGGCCAGCCGCAGCCCTAGGTTGTTCCCGGCTCTACTGTGTTGCCCGTCGCTGCCCGCCGGTGGGTTTTGACAGCAACACATTCTGGCACGCCCGGTGGGACAAGCTTCGACATCAACCACCTCGCCATCTACATCTGAGATGGCGGACGGCACTCCAGTCACGTACGAGGATCTGACCGACGAGCTCAAGAAGAAGTATGAGGAGATCAAAGTCATCCTCGAAGCCGACCTCATCGGCTCTTTCCACAGAACCCGTTCACATGGCATCAGGTGGAAGGGGTTCTCGCCTAATGGTGCACTTGATGGGATAGACCTCTCTGCCCCGTCGGAAGAACGCACCAGGTCCCTGCGGCAGGAGATCAACTACTTGGTGGCTCACTCGCTACACCGCCACTCTGAGAACCTGGTCAACACGTTGGAGCGTGTCGCTCTTCGCGTGATCCAGGAGATCATGAGGCACCAGTACTCGCCGTCAGGACCAGCTCTCGGGACGCATCAAGGAGAGTTGCCACTCCAGTCCCGTCCACCACTGCCATTTGCGTTGGCAGCACCAGAAGTGCCGACTTCACCGGCATTCGTCGTCTACAAGATCGGTGGTGACCCTAGTGACTGCCAGTTCTTGCTTGAGGCGCCTAAGGAGATCCCTCACGGGTACACGTGCACGTATGTGCCAGATTGCGTAATCGGGCGCCACAAACCAGACCACAACATCGGGGGACTACGGGAAAACAGGGAGGGACGTCAGCGACAGATCTTGAGAAGCAGACGTGGCTAACTAAGTACGCCACCCCGACGAACCTCCAGAGCTCAGCTCCTGCAGTTGGCTCAGAGCTGGAAAAGCAAACATGGCTGGCTAAGTACGCCACCCCGGCGAATCTTCAAAGTTCAACTCCTGCAGCCAGCACAGCGGATCAGATCAGTACCATACTGAGAGACCAGTTCAGCATGGTGCCGAAAAGGAGGGCAATCGGCTATTCCAAGCCGTACCCCGACGACTACGAGATGATCCCGCTACCACCTAAATATCGGCTCCCTGATTTCTCCAAATTCAGTGGATCAGATGGTTCCAGCTCCATCGAGCACGTAGGCCGATATTTGGCACAACTAGGACCGGCCTCAGTGTCGGATCAACTACGCGTGAGGCTCTTCTCACAGTCCCTCACGGGATAGGCTTTCGGGTGGTACACCTCGTTGCCACCAGACTCCATCCGGACTTGGAAGCAGTTGGAAGAGCAGTTCCATATGCAGTACCATTCAGAGGCTTCCGAGTCCGGCATTGCCGATCTAGCACAATTACGTCAGAAGCGTGGAGAAACTGTGACAGAATACATCCAGCGCTTCAGGAATCTTAGGAACCGATGTTATTCGGTTCGTATAACTGAAAAGGAAGCAGTCGAGTTGGCAGTAGCGGGCCTTGCAACACCGCTCAAGGACATGGCCTCCCAAGCAGACTACCCCTCGCTGGCGCACATGTTTCAGAAACTGTCAGCATATGAACAGCGCCACCCGGACCTGTACCAGGACAAATTCAAGCGTGCAGTAGTCCTGGTCGAGGCAGAGGAAGATGAAGTTTCTGCGGGAGATCAAGAGGTAGCAGTGGCTGAATGGACTCGGGGGGGAACCCCCGTGTCCTGCAAATGGGTAAAGCCACCAGGCCCGCCCAGGGGGTTTGATTTTGACGTGACCAAGACTGAGCAAATCTTTGACCTCCTGCTCAAGGAGAAGCAGTTGACGATTCCCGAAGGTCTCAAATTCCCCACGGTGCAAGAGCTGAACGGAAAGCCATACTGCAAATGGCATAACTCGCTCTCCCATGCCATCAACGACTGCAGGGTGTGGCGTCAGCACATCCAAGCGGCGATAGAAAAAGGGCGTCTGATTTTCAACCAGTACGCCATGAAGGTCGACACCCAGCCCTTCCCCGCCGTTAACATGGTGGAATGCACTTACCCTGAAGGTTGCCAGCCAGGATCCTCGTTCAGCATCAACATGGTAGGACCTGGGCACC